>NC_140589.1:1380860224-1382100224 GCF_964204655.1 Triturus cristatus | reverse complement strand
GGACTTCCGTTGTGGCGGTCGCTGGCTTATCAGGACACGCCCCCACCCCCTCGTGGTGACCAGGGCATGGGAGTCAGGTATGTTCAGGCCATGTGTGGTGTGTGACTTATGTGGTTGTTTTGTGGCCTGCCCTGGTCCTGCCACCCCCACCCCACCCCACTTTCCCCCCTCCCTTAGTTATTCTGACCTTCTGCGGCGTCTGCGTCGTAACCTGTAGAGGAGGTGGACTGCTATGAGGGCAGGGATGACTCGTAGGTTCGGGTCCATGTCTGTCTGTCGCGTACTGGTACTCCTTGCTCGCGTCGTCCTGTCGCGTACGGGTCCTCCTTGATCGCGTCGTCCTGTCGCGTACGGGTCCTCCTTGGTGGCGTCGTCCTGTGTGTCCGTCACGTACTGGTCCTCCTTGTTCGCGTCGTCGTCTGTCCGTCGCGTACTGGTGGTCCTTGTTCGCGTCGTCCTGATTTCCCGGCAGTTTTTGGCTGCCGCAAAATATTCACCGTGCGGGGTGACGTCGGTGCGAATCGTGATTCCTGGGTCGTGAATGGCTGGCTGCGAGCGTCCCGACGTCAGGTCGGCGCTTTCCCGGATCGCATTGGTAGGTGTTTTTTGGTTCGGTCGGGCTTTTTTACAATTCGTACGGTAATGGTGTACCCGTGCGAATCGTGATTCCTTGTTTGTAAAAATTGACGACCGGGTACGCGTCGGACGGAGATTATGCTCCGTCCGACGGTTCGTACCCGGTTTTTACCGGATCGTGATCGGCACCTAAATGTCGATTTGGATTTCCTAGACCTGTTCTTTCAAAAGGAAGAGTAAACAGTTTTATGTCAGCTGTGAGACATACTATTACAAGAAAATCACCTAAGAATACCTACAACCTAAAAAGAAAAGAAGAATCAAAAAATATAAATGACTACAACCCAGTCATTTTATCCATGTGGAATGCTAACATGGATATACAGTATGTCGCTGACAATTCCATTGCTGTTGCTCGATATGTAACGTCTTACATTACTAAATCAGAAAAAACTGAATTGAAAGAAATGTGGGAAGAGATTTCTCACGAGAAGACTGTCAGTAAGAAGCTATACAGTTTCAGTTTAAAGATGTTATCGCATCGAGAAATTGGATCCTACGAATGCTCAGATAGGTTATCTTCTGCAAGTCTCTACTCGAAATCAAGAAGAAGAATTTGGGCAAGTTTAGGCCTTGCAGCAATGAGAAATCGGGTACTGAAATCTGTTGGAGAAATTGAATATTTGGCCGAGAATGACCCAGAAAGTACAGATATTTTGAAATCAAACATGTTGGACACGTATTACCCAAAGAGAAGTCATCATCTAGAGAACATGTGTCTCTATGAAGTGCTGCAGAACTACATTTATTCAAGGAAAGCCACAGAAGACATCAACAATGGAAAATATAAAGTCATTGGTGAGGAAGGATGTTTGGTGAAGCAAACAAAAGGAAGTTTGATAAATCACAGGAAGCTCAGTTGCGAAACTACTGACAAAAAGGAATTTTACTACTTGGCTCTTTTACAGCTGTTTAAACCATGGCGTTCAGAGGACAAACTACTGGGAGAATTTCAAAGCTATGAAGATTCCTTTAATGCTTGCAAAGACAGCATAGACTGCAGTACTTTCATAACTTATGTCCAAATGTTAAATGAAGAAATTGAACAGGAAACTACAATTGCAGCTGAAGTAGCTAGAGACAGTTCTCAAGACAGCCAAAGTTCTGGAACACTCAGTCAAGATCCCCTAGGACAACCAATCGTTGAAAATGAAGCTGCAATAGCTATGACTGAAGTGGAAACGGCTATGAATCAAGCTCAAGAAGAATTAATAGACTTACCAAATTTGGAAAGACAACTGAATGAAGAGCAGCAACAAATTTATGAAGAGATCAGAAACAAAATTGATCACGGATTACTACATGAAAAAAAGAGTGCTCATGCACATCATTTCAACCAATCAGGATGTATGTAAGCGGACAAGCTGGAACTGGAAAAAGTTTCTTAATAAAAGTCATGAGAAGCTACCTACAGCAAAAAACGGATTCAACTTTGTCTTGTGTGGTTACTGCTCCAACTGGGTTAGCAGCATATAACATAAAAGGAATTACCTTACATCGCTTGCTAATGTTACCAGTGGAGCATGAGAACAAAATACAATACCACAAGTTAACAGGAGAAGCATGCTTGGAAGTTTCAAGAGTATTGAAGAAGATGCAAGTTCTCATTATTGATGAGGTGAGCATGGTTTCAAACTTAATGCTTGCCTTTGTGCATTTAAGAATGCAGCAAATTCTAAGGAGAGACTATGACGTGTTATTTGGTGGAAAACATGTCATAGTTTTGGGGGATCTTCTACAGCTTACTCCAGTTAAAGGACAGCCAGTGTTTAATACTGTGACACATGAAGACACAAAGAAGTCATTGGGAAGCATTGGTAATGCAAATATTTGGTCCTTCTTTGACTACAAGGAACTTACTACTAATATGAGGCAAGCAAACGAAAGATATCAGAATTGGACTACTCACTGAAGCTGGCACGAAAGCATTACAGAGTCGGTTGCTACATAATTTATTCCCAAAGGAAGAAATAGTTGCAGAGAAAATATACAAGAACATTGCAGAAAAGAAAAGTGTAATCTGCTTAATGCCAACTCTACGTGAATGCTCAATATTCAATGAGGAACTTTTGAAATTGGAAAAGGAAGAGATTAGGAAATTGGAAGCAGTGGACAAAATTCAGCATGAAAGAATTACTATTACATTAACAGGCAAACTGAAAAATAAATTGGATTCACTAGAGAAGAACATTTCCAAAACTGCTGGATTAGAAAAAAATCTATATGTTTGCATGAACTGTAGAGTATTTTTAAGGAGAAATTTGGATGTTGAAAAAGGTTTAGTGAATGGAGCTATGGGAAGAGTTGTGGGTTTTATTAATTACCAGAAAAAAGATGGAATTGAATGTTTAAAAATAAAATTTGATCAGATAGAAGAAGTTATAGACATTGGTCGTTGTACAGTTCGTTTCATGCTTGTGAAAGACTTATATGTACGTAGGAAGCAGTTTCCGTTTTCTCTAGCATATGCTGTAACTATTCACAAGTCTCAAGGATTGACTGTAGATTGTGCTTTTGTGAACATTGGTTCAACTATGTTCAAAGAAGGTATGGCTTATGTTGCTTTGTCACGAGTGAAAACATTATCTGGTTTATTTATGATAGACTTTGATGACTCAAAAGTTAGTGCTGATGCAAATTGTGTTAAGGAGTATAATAGATTAAGAAGAACCTATGCTCCTCATTTAGGTCAGTATCCTGTGTTGGAAAAACGTGTTGTTTCTCGAAAAAGGAGAATTGAGAATATCTGTAATGAGGATGTAGAGAGGAGAAAAAAAAAGAGGAGTGATGTAATTGCAAGCAAAAAGAAAAAGGAAAATGTTGAAGAGGTTGTTGGTTGTCATTTTGAAAATAGCTCTGGTGTCAACTGCTACGCTAATGTAGTGCTGAATGTTGTATTTTATCTTGAAAGTTTGCAAGAGCAGATAATAGTAAATCAGAGAAAAAGATTCTGTTCTGAGTTGAGTCTCCTTTTTGAAAAGCTGAGTAATAATAAAACTAAAATAGAAAGTGCTACTGAAATTAGAAAACTTTTAGATGTATGTTCAGGATGTACACAGTTTTCTCAAAATGTACAGCAAGACGCACAGGAATTCTTGATGTATTTTCTTCAGGTACTGGAAGAAGAAGGGGTACAAATTGAAAATATGTTTGGTCTCTCTTATAAATGGGAACATAGTTGTGAAAACTGTTTCAATACATGTGGCTCTAATGTTGATTCTGAAAGGTTTATTTATTTAACATTGCCAGAGAGTAAAACAGTCACTTTTGCTAAATTAGTTAAAGATGCTAATCATAGCATGGAATGCGGTGAGTGTAAATCTGTCATGTTTTCAACGTTAATTTTAAAGGAATACGGACAGTATGTAATTTTAATGATGCAACGATGTAGAGCTGATGGTTCAAAATTGGATACTTTAATAAAGAAGTTTACAGGACAGCAATTATCAATTTCAGGAAAAACTTTTGTAACAGTTGCAATAATTTTCCATGATGGACCTACTGTAACTTCTGGTCTTTACACAGTTTATCTAAAATGTAAAAAAGGCTGGACAATGTGTAATGATTGTCAATTGGTTTTTAAGCAACGTTTGCCTTTTGATTTAGCAAATTCCTATCTAATCTTCCTGAAACCTAAATTTTAGAGAGAATTGGCAACATCTGTACAAAACAATTTTACCATTTTATTAGATTACCATTGGAATTTTCAAATAAAAAGATTTTTAAAATTACCATTTGGCCTAAAGGAAAGGTAACCAATTGTATTGTGGACTTATTTAATTCCTAATTAATCTTTCGGAAACCAAAATTTTAGAGAGAATCGGTAACATCTGTACAATTTAAATTTTGGAATTTTATTGGATTACCATTGGAAATTTAATCAAAAAAGAATTTTAAAATTACCATTTGGCCTAAAGGAAAGGTAACCAGATGTATTGTGGACTTATTTAATTCCTAATTAATCTTTCGGAAACCAAAATTTTAGAGAGAATCGGTAACATCTGTACAATTTAAATTTTGGAATTTTATTGGATTACCATTGGAAATTTAATCAAAAAAGAATTTTAAAATTACCATTTGGCCTAAAGGAAAGGTAACCAGATGTATTGTGGAGTTATTTGAGATATATTATTTTTGTGATTATGCTTCTGTAACAAAATTGTCAGACGGTATTTTTTAGAAATAGTTATTGTTATTAGATGATATTTTTTTTGAATATTTTGCATTTCTATAATGTTATGTTTAAGTGAGAAGAGATTCTGGGCTTTTTTAAAACAATCTTTGAGATTGTTATTTTTTTTTTTGCCCGCTGTTAAGTGATGAATGCAATTGCTTTCACGATTTATAGTGAAATGCAATTTATTCTGAAAACAGCAAAAAAATGGCAAAAAATTGTTTTTGGAAAATATGTAAATACGTGTACTGTATTATAAAATGTTTTATTAAATATTAATACTTTTTTCTTTTTTTTCAGATTGAGAAAGAAAATTTTCGAAAAATAAAACCATTTTTACAAGCAATTTCAATTAAATTTAAATTGATAATTAAATTTTTGGGTGGGTCAGGTAAGTCAGAAATTTGATGGTCCCTATTTTCCACTTCACCTCAAACAGATTTTCATTATTTCGTTATTAATCCCTCAAGGACCTTGTAATGTGGTAATTGTTTTTTAGTGTTTTTAAAAAACAAAAAAAACAAAAAAATACGCTACGGTAAAAAAAAAAGTTTTTAAGAATTTTTTTTAAAAAGTTGAGAGGTAAGGTTGGCTCTTAAAAGAGCCGTTGTGTTCATGCAGGGACAGAGGAAAGGAAGAATGGGAATATTAGCTGGTAGGACAAATGTGCTGGTCTATTCTGTTGTTAATTAGGGGAACACTGGTCTCCCCACGAACAATTAGACCATGGCAATTTGAGCACCGCATTGTAACCCTCGCAAATCGATGGTTAGTTTCCAGAGGACCAGAAAAAGGTGAATCTCCCCCCACAGATGAAGGGCTCAGCTGAGCTGCCGAAGATGGACTCGGCTGAGCTGCTGTGGATGTGCTTGGTCGACTTACTGAAGGGTTTCCTCCAGTATGTCGAGCATGTGTCCTAGGGTGTACATCCTCAAGGTGTCTTAATATAGTGTGATTCCCGAAGGAATACTTCTTGTTAGGATTACCTCTAGAAAGTACACGCTGGCAAAGCTTGCAAGTCACTGAAGCAGCATTTACTTTTTTCTTGCCCTCAGGAAACATAAAATACTCCCATATAAAAGAGCTCTTCTGTTTCCTCCTTCTCTGCCTGATGGTGGTGCTGCTAGCCTCACTCTCAGAAGAGGAGTGCTGGTCTGCCATCGTATCCCAAAGACAACTCAGCTCCTTCTCCTAAGGGATCACAAGCAGAAATGAGGGGAATGGGTGTGGTGTAGGAGAGTTCTAGAACTGAAAGTACTTTAAACCAATCAAAAGTTTTGTTTCTTGATCACATGACCCACCGTGCGCGTACGTTACGCTTACGGAGCGCTTACAGAGCGCTTACGGTAAAAGTACGCATGCGCATATAAAAGACACGTGCACGCGCGCATGCGCATAACCGGCACGCCCCAACACTTCCGCGTAACGTGCGCGTGTAACGTATGCGCTTAAGCGCCGCGTACGCAGTACGCACGTCTACGTAAATTGCGTAACCATACGCAAAAAGAGTAGAAATATTACGTACATTACGCAAAACGTACGCTTACCGTAAGCTTACCGTACGCGCACGTAAAAAAAGAAAAAAAAATTGGAAAAAAGGAATCACTATGTTATACTAATAAATCTTACCTGTTTGGTAAAAAAAAAATGAGAAAAAATAATATATTGCAGAATTTTTAAAATTTAAGCATAGTGTTTAAAGAGAATATAAAGTAAAAATAAAAAGATGTAAAAAACCTTGCAAATAAAAAAAAAATAACACGTTTAATATAAGAATTTGTATTTAAAAAACCATACAAAATCACTGAAAAAACCATGGGTTTCACACACGTTATAGGTAAGAATTAGCATTTAAAAAACCATACAAATTCACTGAAAAAACCATGGGTTTCACACACGTTATAGTTAGGAATTAGCATTTAAAAAACCTTGCAAATTCAGTGAAAAAACCATGGGTTTCACACACGTTATAGTTAGGAATTAGCATTTAAAAAACCTTGCAAATTCAGTGAAAAAACCATAGGTTTCACACACGTTATAGTTAGCTGAACATTTCACTCGTAAAAAACCAATGAAATTCCCCCGTTATAGTTAGTTAAGCTAACTATAACTCGCGCACCCACAATCCACTGCTGATGACGTCACATATTACATCACTCATGACATGGTCAGTGACATCACTCATGACATCACTGATGACATCTCAAATGACATCACTGATGACATCATCCTTGTGACAGAGTGGCAGACCTCCTCTCACCCTAATATAACCTTTGAAACACACATTCAAAAATAGAGACTAAAATTTTCAAAAAAATGGACATACCAATACCAGTTACAACAACCTCTTCAGTAATTCTAAGATCCACATACACATCCACACATTCACGAACAGTCCTGTACAGTCACTCATACATGTACTCACTCATCATATGTACTCATACACCTATACATCCTGCTACACAATGCCACTCATCCACAGAGTTACTGACACACATACTCACTCATGAAAATAAAGAATCAAACATAGATTTATTTGCATATACAGTTATACACACACCACCACACTTACTTCTACGGAAACTTACACATACTTAGTCTTTTAAACAATCACTTATAGAAACACATACTTATTCATAAAGGAACTCTTTCAATCTCTCACTCTCACATATACTCACTTATATACACCAATAGTCACATATACTAGTTTAAAACATATGTAGTTACTCATAAAGACACTATTGAGACAGTCATTCACTCACTAACACACCCATACACACACTCATCCACCCATACAGTCCTGCACACATGCTGTCTTCAACACATACAACCAGTGAGTCACTCATTCATGCACCTATGCACTACGTAATACCCCCCACCGAACCATGCAGACACTCAGACTGATACTCAAAAAACCACCTAATATCCTTTTTTTTTTTTTTTTAATTTTTTTATTTGAGTACAGGCTGAAGGATATAGCATACATTAATACATGTATTTATTTTAACAATCAATAAATTATTTTGATAAGTGGGGGGGGAAAAAAAAAAAAAAAAAAAGAAAAAGCAAACAAGACAAAAGGAGAAGAGAGAATAAAAACCACCTAATATCCTATATAAACACCCATGTAGCTACTCACCAACCCATGCAGCCACTTATACACAAAGTGAGAGACTGATACAGATAATTACATATTTAAACATTACTCAGTAAGCCATATATTCACTAAGATACACTTAATCAGTCAGTTATACAATCAATTTTTCAAACACAAATCATCCATTTAGACACTTATATACCCATTTATTCTTCCATCGTCCGTGAGATATGCATATATAAAACATATTTAATTTTCAGAAAAATACACATTCACTGGATGATGTCATCAGTGATGTCATTTGAGATGTCATCAGTGATGTCATGAGTGATGTCACTGACCATGTCATGAGTGATGTAATATGTGACGTCATCAGCAGTGGATTGCGGGTGCGCGAGTTATAGTTGGCTTAACTAACTATAACGGGGGAATTTCATTGGTTTTTTACGAGTGAAATGTTCAGCTAACTATAACGTGTGTGAAACCTATGGTTTTTTCACTGAATTTGCGAGGTTTTTTAAATGCTAATTCCTAACAATAACGTGTGTGAAACCCATGGTTTTTTCACTGAATATATATATATATATATATATAGATATATATATATAGATATATAATATATATATATATATAGCCACAGAAAAACCTCCGAGACTTCAGGAGACAGAGAGCCTTTAATTCGAGATTACAGCACAGCGTTCCTGCAGTCCCAACTAGTTTCAGCAATTCAGCCTTGCTCATGGGCAGGAAGTCTCACTAAGTGCATCTGTGCGTGTATATTTATAACGTCTCTAGTCACATGACTGACTATAGCCTACACTTCCCAGAGTGCATCTTACCATACAGGTAAGTGTTATTTGAAAAGTTCTCGTTTTTGCTGTCAGTAAATAACACACTGCTCAGCTCCCTGATGCACTCGTTTTTTAAAAAATCCAAGTGGAAGTCACTCAGCTGACTCGTGATAGCGTAATGCTGGGTGTCACAACTTCTCGATTTGCAAGCGTCTGTCCACTGAACGATTGGAAGGGGAATCATCCCCAGCCAAATCCCTTCCAGCGCTGCTGTTATTTTCACCATAATGGCATCTCCTTAGTAGGTTTGGCGGCAGCGTGTGCGTCATGCTCCCTTAATTGACATCCACAGAAAATCCTCCGAGTAGGGAGCCACCGACCCTGCAGGGCGGCCTCTTCAAGACGGGCACGGAGAAGCCCGACAAATCCATACAGCATGAAGAAACACACAAGAGGCCCACTTCAGGAGACATATATATTTGTGTGTGTGTGTGTGTGTGTTTCCATGCTGGCCTGCTTTCAACATTATGGTGCTCTTTTGTTGGTGGTGCAATCCCTGCAACAATACCAAGCCACTGTTAATATCTCCACAATCTGTCATTTTGTAATGAAGCATTGGGTCGCACTCCCGATTTGAGCCAATTCAATATTTATTGCTTCTCACAACACCAGTGATTTTGACCCAACGCGTTTTGGTCCTACTTGCACCTTGATCACGAGAAAATGCTTCAAGTCCTACTTCTCTTTTGGATCAAATTTAAATGTCACTGTTCCATTTCAATATTCCACCTGGGATTTACAATAGCGATGCATGCTGGTACTGGTAGTTTTTTTCAAACCTGCCCTCCAATGGGCAGCCCTGCAGTGAGCAATTCGTTTGAGTTTTCCAAATCATTCATGCATGCAAATCATTTTGGTCACTGATATTCCTTTCACTTGTTGCATTGTGCTTTTTCAACATTTACAGCTCTCCAGTGGGTCTTCATATTGTTGCAAGACTCATTGTTAATCATCCTTCGAGCAAGAAGCAATTTACTTGTGCAGGGATCAAAGGTTTGGCATTTTGTATATATAGACTGCAGAATCTTGAAACAACTTAGAAAGGCTGCAAGAGAACGCAGGCATATTGATGCACATTATTGATCTACTGCTGAAGAGGCATTTTCCTAAAGGATCCCTTAAAACGTTAATTCTTTGGGGGATATCAAACAGTTGGTCTAGTCCTTAGTGTCTGCTGCTTTCCAGGACAGAGAGAAGCCAGTTCCTAGTAAAGTGCCCAAAGAGGGTCCGGTCTAGGATGATGATTTGGAGGAGCAGGAAGAAGATGAATTTAGAGGTCATTTAATCCAGGAAGCAAAACTCTAAAAGAAAATTTGTATTTTCCAGAGCCGTCCTCCACCTTGGAGGAAGATGATTATTTTGGAATACATCATATGAAAATAACCAGAGCCCCTTCCTCTCCATAGCGTGATGTGCAACGTTTGGAAGGATGTAGAAAGGAGCAGAGATTCAGGTTTTCAGGGACACGGAAATGAAATCTGTTTTTGACTTGGCCTCAGGCCTTTTGCATTGATATTTTCTGCTGAGACATGTCATTCATTCATTCCATTCTTGGGGTCTTCCATTGGTTCTTCGGGCCCTCCTGCCCCACCCTTTTAAGCCATTTGGAGACTGTGGACTTTACATTCTTGTCAAACAAGGTTTTTTCCTGTGGCAGTGTGTTTGGGGAGAAATACTGGGCAGCTAGGTTCCCTTTTATGCTCTGGCCCTTTTCTTAGATTTTTTTCATACAAAATAGTCTACCGTTTGACCGTCTAGACCATGGGTACTCACAAACTTTCTGTTGGGGCCAAAATTACAGTGTGGTTTGTGGCCGAGGGCTGCACTGGTATGGGTGGGGTCAGTGGGGGTGAGGTCAGTGTGGGGCGGGGCTAGAGTGAAAACAATCAAACCCGTTTCAAAACATTAGACAATGCGATAATGCTGTATTTCAAAAGCTGATGTAACTACAAAGAGCACATTTTGATGATACATTTTTATTAGCAGACAATAGCAATCTTAACCCCTTCGCCGCGGCACGAATACTGCCGCGGCGCTGGGGGGGTTCGGGGTGTTTGCGGTGCCGCCATGCTCGTGACGGAACCACTCCGTCATGAGCCACAGGCGCGCTGTGCTCATGACGGAGTGGTTCCGTCACGACTCCGCCCACTTGCATTGTTTGCCCGCCAGCGGCCGCAGCATGACGGAACCACTCCATCATGAGCACACGGCGCCCGTGGCTCATGACGGAGTGGTTCCGTCACGAGCATGGCGGCGCCGCAAACACCCCGAGCAGGGAAGGGGTTAAGAGGCATGGCATAGCTTCATACACACTTTGACCCCAATTCCATCACAGTCTCTCTCTCTCTCTCTCTCTCTCTCTCTCTCTCTCTCTCTCTCTCTCTCTCAGTCAGTCTCTCTCTCTCTCTCTCTCGCAGTCAGTCAGTCTCTCTCTCTGTCAGTCAGTCTCTCGCTCAGTCAGTCAGTCTCTTGCTAGTCAGTCAGTCTCTCACTCAGTCAGTCAGTCTCTCTCTCAGTCAGTCAGTCTCTCGCTCAGTCAGACAGTCAGTCTCTCTCTCAGTCAGTCAGTCTCTCTCTCAGTCAGTCTCTCTCTAAGTAAGTCGCTCTCTCTGTCAGTCAGTCTCTCTCTCTGTCAGTCAGTCTCTCTCTGTCAGTCAGTCTCTCTCTCTCTCTGTCAGTCTCTCTCTGTCAGTCTCCCTCTCAATCAGTCTCCCTCTCACTATCAGTCAGTCTCTCTCTTTCTATCAGTCAGTCTCTCTCTCTCTCTCTCTCTCTCTCTATCAGTCAGTATCTCTCTGTCAGTCAGTCTCTCTCTCTCTATCAGTCAGTCTCTCTCTCTAAGTCAGTCTCTCTCTCAGTCAGTCAGTCTCTCTCAGTCTCTCTCTCTCTCAGTCTCTCTCAGTCAGTCTCTCTGTCAGTCTCTGACTCTCCCTGTCTCTCTCCCTCAGTCAGTCAGTCTCTCTCTCAGTCAGTCTCTTTCTTTGTCAGTCTCTCTCAGTCATCCTCTCTCTCAGTCAGTCTCTCTCTCAGTCTCTCTCTCTGTCAGTCTCTCTCTCAGTCAGTCTCTCTATCTGTCAGTCAGTCTCTCAGTCAGCCAGTCTCTCTCTCTCTCACTCTCTCTCAGTCTTTCTCTCTCAGTCAGTCTCTCTCTGTCAGTCTCTCTCTGTCAGTCTCTCTCAGTCTCTCTCTGAGTCAGTCTCTTGTTCTCAGTCTCTCTCTCGGTCTCTGTCTCTGTCAGTCTCTCTCTTTCTCTCAGTCAATCAGTCAATCAGTCTCTCTGTCCCTCAGTCAGTCAGTCAGTCTCCCTCTCACTATCAGTCAGTCTCTCTCTATCAGTCAGCCTCACTCTATCAGTCAGTCTCTCTCTCTGCCTCCCTCAGTCAGTCTCTCTTAGTCAGTCTCTCTCTCTGTCAGTCTCTCTCTTAATCATTCTCTCACTCAGTCTCTCTCTCTGTCAGTCAGTCTCTCAGTCAGTCAGTCTCTCTCTCAGTCAGTATTTCTCTGTCTGTCAGTCAGTCTTTCTCTGTCAGTCAGTTTCTCTCTCTCAGTCAGTCTCTCTCTCTCAGTCAGTCTCTCTCTTAGTCAGAGTCACACTCTCTCAGTCTCTCTGTCAGTCTCTGCCTCTCTCAGTCTCTGTCTCTCTCTCAGAAGGTCTCTCCCTCAGTCAGTCAGTCTCCCTCTCACTATCAGTCAGTCTCCCTCTCACTATCAGGCAGCCTCTCTCTCTCTTTCAGTCCATCTCTCTCTTAGTCAGTCTCTCTCTCAGTCAGTCTCTCTCTCTCTCAGTCAGTCTCTCTCTCTCAGTCAGTCTCTCTCTCTCTCTGTCAGTCAGTCTCTCTCAGTCAGTCAGTCTCTCTCAGTCTCTCTCTCTCTCAGTCTCTCTCAGTCAGTCTCTCTGTCAGTCTCTGACTCTCTCTGTCTCTCTCCCTCAGTCAGTCAGTCTCTCTGTCAGTCAGTCAGTCTCTCTCTTTCTGAGTCAGCCAGTCTCTCGCTCTCTGTCAGTCAGTCTCTCTCTCTGTCAGTCAGTCTCTCTCTCTGTCAGTCTCTATCTCTCTCTCTCTGTCAGTCTCTCTCTCGGTCAGTCAGTCTCTCTGTCAGTCAGTCTCTCTGTCAGTCAGTCTCTCTCTCTGTGTTAGTCAGTCAGTCTCTCTCTGTCAGTCAGTCTCTCTCTATGTCAGTCTCTCTCTGTCACTCTCTCTAAGTCTCTCTCTCCCTCAGTCAGTCTCTCTCTCTCTCTCTCTGTCAGTCTCTCTCCTAGTCACTCAGTCTCTCTCTGTCAGTCAGTCTCTCTCTCAGTTATTCTCTCTCTTTCTCTGTCAGTCAGTCTCTCTCTCTCTCTCTGTCAGTCTCTCAGCCAGTCAGTATCTCAGTCTCTCAGTCAGCCAGTCTCTCTCTCTACCCTCTTTTCACTCTCTCTTCACTATCTCTCTCTCCACGGTCTCTCTCTCTCTCTCCACTCTCTCCCTCCACTGTCTCTCTCTCTCTCCACTGTCTCTCTCCACTCTCTCTCTCTCTACTCTATCTCTCTCTGGGGGGCCATGGGTACATTACCTGCAAGGTCCCCGGGCCACCAAGGAAGGCCTGGCGGGCCGCTGGCGGCCCATGGACCGTACTATGAGTACCACGGGTCTAGACTTTATTTCCTTCCCAAGATTCTTTCCTCTTTTCCTTGATCCTAGGATTACTTTTTTCCAGTTTACATTCCATCTCCTTCCTCCCCGGAAGAGATAATTTCAGATTCCCTTGATTTGCCAAAAGCCCTATCAAATTATGTGGGTAGGGCAGCCCCATTTAGGATGGTTAATTAACGTTTTGTAATTGGTTTAGTTTGGCAAGGGTTACATGCTTTTTCCTCTACCTTAAGTTGGCGACTTGGGCATACTTTCATTTTGGCCTATGAAGGAGCTGGGCAGGGTCTTCTTGGTCTAGTTCAAGGTAATTCAATTAGAGAAATGTTCATCTCAAGGGCAGCATTCAAAGGAACATAAATGAGAGACATTTGGTTTGCGACACTTGGCTGTCACCACACCTTTCATGGCACACTATCATCTTCAGATTGTAGGTGGATTTCCTCCTGCTTTTGCTGTTCATGTTTTGATTCAGCTAAAATGTAAGGAAGTACTATCTTAAGAGTATACAAAGTTCACTAGGTGTTTGCATTATTTCGGTCTCTTGGGTGATTGATTTCTGGTTACCTTTGTTTTCCTCTGCTTGAGTACTTTCCCAGAATAAGGACGAGGAAACTAGACAAGGAGGCATTGGTCCTGGTTACTTTCCAGTAATCTTTATTACTATGAGCCCTCTTCTTCCCCCTCACAGTTCTAGTTAGCCACCTTCCACCCCCCAACCAAAGATTCGATTGGAGGAGAAGGAAGTGAAAAGACTGGATTCCTCCTTTTCTAGGCTGGAGGGCTTAGTAGATAAGTGGAAGTCATATTACAGTGGTGTTATTCTGTAGCTTGAATAGGTAAAAGATGTCTGTGAACAGTAACAATTAGTCACGAAGTAAAGACTGTGACGAGGAAGACTAGGACTCTGATATGAATATTGTCAGTAAGTATCCAGGCCATTTGCAAAGTTACTGCTAAATAGGCTTCCAGCTGGACCATGATCAGATCAAATGTATCATCAGTCGCTTCTCTGCCAGTATGTGCAGTGGTCCCAGCCTTTTTCCACCCCGCGGCAGCCATAAGAGCGGGGGGTGGTGCTGGCAATCAATTCCTGCTGATGCTGCCCGGGCGAACGCAGGTAAGAGCGGGGGGAGGCCGCCACCCCAAAAACTCATGCCGCCTGAGGCGGACCAACCCCCTCCCCACAACCCCCTTGCTACGCCACTGAGTATGTGCACAAGATTCATCTGCTATCCCCCTGGGACTGGTGCAAGATTGCCAAAAGGCACCAAATCTTGGTTGTGTAGTAGCAAGGTAACACAAGAAGGAAAAAAGAGCCAACCAATTTAGGATATTTTTTTAGAATATGTTTTGTTGTCCTTTTTGATAAAGGCAAATCTTCAGAAATGTGATGTACACCAATGTTTCTTGTGATGCATGGGTTTTAAGTCAAACAATGTTACAACATCTTCTCAGTCTTAAATGAGAGCCTTCCATTTAGAAAATCTCAGCCTAACCTTAAAGAGACAGCCCACCCCTGGTGCTTAAAGAAGTCCTCAAGATGAGTACCTGCAGTTTAAAAATCAAATACCCACAGGAAAAGCTAAAAGATAATTTGCCTGCCAAAAGTTCAATCAATCAAGTGAGTTGAAAAGTGCATTTACTCACCCGTAAGGGTCTCAAGGTGCTGGGCGTGTGTTGGGAGTTTGGGGGGAGGATTGGGACTGCTGATCTGTCAAAGGCATTGAGGTTCAGTCAAAGAGCCAGGTTTTGACTTCCTTCCTAAATTGGGGAGTAACTGTGATTGCCTGAGGTAGAGAGGCAGGTGTTCCAGATCTTTGCTCCCAGGTAGGACAAGGATCTTCCCACTGCTGTGGCCTTGCAGATACATGGTATGGTGGGCAGAGCCAGATGTGTGAAGCAGAGGTCTCTGGTGGGTGCGTGGAATGCGAGGCGGTGGTCGAGGTATGCAGTTCCTGCGTCGCGTAGGGCTTTGTAGGCGTGTGTGAGGAGCTTGAAGGTGATTCTTTTGTTGACTGGGAGCCAATGGAAGTCTCTCAGGTGGTTGGTGATGTGGCTGCAGCAGGCGATATTGAGGATAAGTCTGGCGGAGGCATTCTGAATGTTCTGCAGTTTTTTTAGGAGTTTCTGGGTGATGCCAGCGTAGAGCGCATTGCCGTAGTTGATGTGTTCGTGGGTGACAGTCTATCTGGACTCAGTGGGGATCCACTTGAAGATCTTTCAGAGCAGACGTAGCGTGTGGAAGCAGGATGATGAGATGGTGTTGATCTGGAGGTTCATGGTGAACAAGGAGTCCAAGATGATGGCAAAATTTTGTGTATGGTCTGTAGGTGTGTGGGGGGATGCAAGATCTGCGGCCCACCAAGAGTTGCTCTAGGTTGAGGGGGTGGAGCCCAGGATGAAGACTTCGGTCTTCTCTGAGTTTAGCTTGAGGCAGCTGTCCTTCATCCAGGGGGCAACAGCCTTCTCCCCATCATGGGAGTTGTTCTCGGCAACTGTGGGTTAGTTGGTGAGAGAGAGGATAAGCTGTGTGTCATCGGTGTAGGAGATTATGTTGAGTCAGTGGTTCCTGACAATGGCTGCAAGCGGGGCTATGTAGATGTTGAAGAGTGTGGGGCTCAGGGAGGAGCCCTGGGGCACTCCACTGCTGATCTCTGTGGGTCCTGAGTGGAACGGTGGTACTCTGACTCTCTGTGTTCGGCCAGTGAGGAAACAGCAGATCCATTCCAGGGATTTGTCGCAGATGCCGGTGTTGGAACGTCTTGTGCCTAGGGTGTGGTGGGAGACAGTGAAGAAGGTGGCTGAGAGGTCCAGGAGGATGAGAGCTGCAGTTTCGCATCAGTTGAGGAGGGTGCGGATGTCGTCTTTGGCAGCGAGGAGGGCGGTCTAGGTACTAGGGTAGCTTCGGAAACTGGACTGAGAGAGGTCCAGTTTGTGGTTCACTTCTATGAACTTAGAGAGTTGGGCGTTAATGACCTTTTAGATGACGTTGGCTGGGAAGGGGAGCAGAGAGATGGGTCTGAAGTTCTTGATGTATTTTGGGTCGGCATCAGCAAGGGTTTGATCTCTGCGTGTTTCCAGTCTTTCGTGAATGTGGCAGATTTGGTGGAGCAGGTGATGGTTTGGCAGAGTTTGGGATGATGGAGGTGCCGGCTCTGTTGAAGATGTGGTGTGGGCAGGGGTCCAAGGGTGGTCCAGAGTGGATGCTCTTCATGATCTTGAGGGTGTCATCAGCAGTGAGGGGAGTCCAGCTGAGCAGGGTCCGCTGGGGTCCGGTGTCTTTGGGTGCAGTGGTTGTGAGTGGGGTGAGAGGGTCTTGGGTATCGGGCTATTGAAGCTGTCATAGATCTCCTCAATCTTGTGGTGGATGAAGGTCCTGAGGTTGTTGGAGAGGCCTCGGGAGGGTAGGATGTCTGCTGTCTCTGTACTGGGTTTGTTGAATTCTTTGACCACGGCGAACAGTTCTTTGCCATTGAGTGCATTGATCCTTTCTTGTAGGGCCACTTTGTTTCTTCTAATGAGGTGGTGATGTGCGGTGAGGGCGGTTTTGAAGGCTGAGTGGTCTTCCTGGGTCTTGCTGTTCCTCCATCTCTTCTCGAGCAGTATACAGGTGTGTCTGGATTCATGAAGGGTGGGAGAGAAACAGATGGCTTTTTTAGAGTGTGGTTTGCCTGACTCTTTCTTAAGGGGAGCCAGTGTGTCGGCACAGTCGGAGATCCATCGGTGGAGGTTGCGTGCTGAGGTATTAGCATCCATGGATGTCGGAGGTGGGGTTTTGCTAAGGGAGGTGGTGAGCTTCTCTTTGGTGACTTTGTTGCAACTTATGCGGGGGTTGCTCTGGGTGTGGTGATGTACGGTGGGTTTGGAGAAGGAGAAGTGGATGCAGTGGTGGACGGTGCAAAGTAGATCAGAAGTTCTTCCTTGCAGTCCCACAAGGCTTATTTTCACTGTCTGGTCATCTCTACTGTTTTGTCATTCTCTCAAATGGGAATTAGCCTGCTCTGCATCCCAGAAAAGATACTACATTTTACCACAGACTACACACAGTTTAGCTGGGACCACTATCCAGATCTCGTTACCAGGGACATGAATGCATTTTTCACATGCTGCTGTTCTTTCAGACTCCTTTCTATAGGATGCTCACATAAAAAAATCAAGTTTTGACAGGCCTTTTACAGAATCTTCCCTTTGTTCCTGACTTCTCAAAATTGGCTCTCTGACTAAGCTATCCTTGGGTCTGACAATGATTACAGCTCCTCCACTTTCTCCACAGGATTCCCCATTCTTCAGTCAATTGCTATAGCATTCCACAGTGCCAGTTTGGAGTTCCTTCTGATCCAAATTACAGCATTCCAACAGGTAATCTTACAGGAAGTTTTTTTCTTCTGACTTCTCTACTTCTGGTGGAAATCGGGGGATCTGCAAACGGTTTGTTCTCATATTATTTTCTAGATGTTTGGAACGTTTCACTACTGTATGGTTTGCTTTCAGTTTGGGCATCTTGAATTGACATCACATTTTGAGTCACTGACCACATATGGTCAACAAAAGGCCAGTCTTCATCTTTTATATGAGATTGGTAATCAGGGCTGGCTTTAGCGCTGGTGGCACCTGGTGCAACACTGTTTGTTGGCGCACTCCTCCCCCATGACCACATCCGCCATTAGATTCCCTCATTACCACCCTTTAACAGTGTCTCTCAAGTCTCCATAACCACTCTCTCTCATATGCATTTAAACAGTTTACAGTACCACTCATATCAGTGTAGGATGTCAGAGCACTTTACATCACACACATATTACACAGAGACAATCGATCATACGTGTGTAAATCAGCGACATGAGAAATGTTACAAAAGACAGAGGACTGCAAGGTGTAGAAGTCACTATTCATCCATACTGTAGGCAGTATAGTTTAGGAGTGCTTGGTCTGGAGAAGTACAAAATTAGAATTGAAAACATAAAACTATGGTTGGGGGTTCTCTTTAATAATAAGAATTGATTTCTACCCAAATTAACCAATTTTGCAACATTAGAAAAATAAAAAACTGGGCAAAATTCATAACACTCTAACCTATACCTTACAGTTTTCATGCAGCTCTTTGATGACAGTTAATTGCTCACTGTTCTACGTTAGGATTTTAACTTATAAACTGCAAGTAATACTAGGATCTCTCTGAGAAAAGCAGTAACCAACTGGACTGTTTTCATTATATGCACTTTGTGATCTGTATAATAAACGTTCTTTGCATCAGGCATATTAACCCTCTGCGCTACTTTACAATGATTCAAAACTTCCACTGGACAAAATTTTGATCGCTCTCCCCAAGAAGAAAAACAATTACCAGTGTTAGCTTGACATTTTTATTGTTGCCTGAGAGGTGCTGGAAGCAAAGAATGCAGCAGTAGGTGCTTTTAAAACCATAATATACGATGCCCCCACCCAAAGGCAGTCCGGTGCGGTGGCACCAGTTGCATAGCCCTAGAGCCAGCCTTGCTGGTAAACTCAAATAGCAATGTAAGGAGTCTAAGTCCATCTGAACAACCAATTTGGGGAGCAGGGTTCTCCACAAACTGTATTCTTTGTGCGGTCTCTAATTCATCAAATTGTATATTCCCCCTGCGTTATAATAAACAGAGTAACAAGTATTACTGTTACCCTGAATGTGTTCACAAGCAACTTAGTAACGTTCTGATAGTTGCTTTGGCCAAATTTGCCAGTTCATTTATTATTTAAAGTCCAAATAGCTTGGACACAAGTACTCCATACAAATTTACCTAGGGAAACCCGCACCTTTTTGTATTAGATTCAAAGTTGTTCACAAAGAGTATAATCAGTTACTATTCTGATGCATTGCTGTTACAGGTGCAAAGTGGCTGCACAAGCGACATCTCTTCTCACTCATATATTTTTAATAGAGTCAAGGACAGTTAGTAAAGAGATTACCTTATTCACAATCTCTGTCACCATATACTATTTGCTTTAAATTGCCCAAAAATAATTTTCCTTCATTGATCTTCCTTAGGGTGCCTATACTTACCCTGTGAATCCGGTAGATGCCAGGACTAGGACATAGTGTTAATGTAATTCGAAGTATAAATGTATCAATGGGTAGATGACTATCTACCTTCATCCAGAACAGACACATTATACCTGAGGTACAACTGATTCGACTGATTAGTAAGATCTCTGTTTCAGTTTGAAATCAGTGAAGCCTGTACTGTAAGCACCAGGATACACTCCAGGCACTAGAAACAAAGCCAGGACAATGAGAACACTTGAAGCTAAAAGAGCCAAGTTCTTACGGCCTTCCTGAACTTGGTATAACAAGTAGTAATGCATAACGTTGTGCATAACTCAAATGGAGGGGAATTCTAGAGAGAGCCTGCTTTATTTAAAAACACATGGCTACCTTGGTGAGATTTCCTTATCCTCAGTGTACAAATAAGAAAAGACCGGGCAGAACAAATAAACGAAGGAGGGACATATTGGGTGAACATTTGTTGAAGAAAAGATGGTATTTTATGGTGAAGTGTTTTAAAAAAGAGACATAAACTTTTAAACATTGATGGCTTTGAATAAGAAGGCAATGGAGCCACTGGAGCTTTTTTAAGTGCTTTGAGATGGGAACAGAATCAGGATGTCTACGTAGCAACCTATCTGTTTCATTGTGTCTAGCTTCGGTGAGAGAGAAGTAGATGCAGAAAGTCCTAATAGAGGGCATTGGAATAATCTAGGTGAGAGTCAACTATATATTGGATAATGTTAAAGTGCATATGATCTGGGAGGAATTGCAAGACCTTCTTCAGGATTTGTAGGTAGAAAAAAACATGAGTGGTAACTTTTGCAATCTTTAAACACTTGTCGTTCATCCATGTGACCACTTTAGCCAAGCAATCTAATCTTAACCTCCGGTTTTGGATGTCACTTGCTCCCAAGAATATAAGTCAGTCCAATCTAAATGCCTGTCTGGCCACTGTGCTATTAAGTAGCTTGGCTGATGACTCGAGCCAATCATCGCCATAATTAGTTCGAGTAATACAGAGAGCTTTAGCTGTCCATTACCAATGACCTGACAATAAATACTATCTCAGTTTCCTTTTCTTGATTCAATGGCTTTACTCGCTGCTCTTGTTTTTATCCAACCCTTGGAGCATAGCTTCTTTGCCATACCTTTAATTTAATGAGTTGTATCTTTCTACTGCCAACATGAGGGAACCCATTTTGTATTTCTTCTTTTCCAACTCGCTGGAGAGCATGGCTTTCATCTATATATCTCTTCTCTCCTGTCCCTTCAGCACAGCACCACTAGCCATCACTGCCTGTCTGGTATTTTATTTTTTACAATATTTATTTTTGGAAATATTGACCTGCAGCTGCACACTGCTACCCGGCAACTCACTTCCAAACTCTCCCATTTCTCCTTGCTCCTCCCCTTCCACACTTTACTATTTAATTTATTTTGTTCTTTAAACATGTCCGCACATCAGCACAACCTGGCCTCAGCATCCATAGGGGAAAAGCCAAGATCCTGAAGGGTAACACAGCTAGAACAACTGCAGCCACTCTTGCAGGTGTTGCACTGGAAGAGGTTGAGGCCTTCCCCTGCCTGGGAGGTAATAAACAAACAGGTCGGCACAGACACGAACATCAAGGCAAGAATCAGCAAAGCAGGACTACCTTTATTCAGGTAAAGAAGATCTGGATCTCCGCTTTTTAACACTAACATAAAATCGCTCCGTTTGTATGGAGCAAAAACTTGGAGGACAACAGTGACCACCACCAACAAAGTCCAGACCTTAATCAACACCTGTGCGAGGAAAATCCTCCAAATCTGCTGGCCAAACACCATCAGCAACAACGACCGATGGCAGCAGACTTCCAACTACCTGCTCATGAAGAAATCATGAAACAATGCTGGTGCTGGATAGGTCATTCCTTCCGCAAGCCCACATCAAACACCACCAAGCAAGCCCTGGCCTGGAACCATCAAGGGAAAAGGAAAAGAGGAAAGGCAATAAATACCTGGCTCCGAGGCCTCGAAGCTGACTGCAAGGAGATGGGTTACACCTGGAGTCAGATTGAAAGAAAAGCCCAGGACAGAGACGGCTGGAGAGTCCTGGTTGATGGCCTATAGGCCACAAGGAGTAGTAGTCACAAGTAAGTAGGTGCAACTAAAAATATATGAAAACTATTGTCCTGGCTTTCTTGGTAATTGCATCTCAATACAACAACTGTTTTTAACTAAGTTGGAAAAATGGCCCTACATAGAGTAGATACATACATAATACCATACCCATTATATCATTCCTATGACTAAATCACAGCTAATAATTGGTTAAGCAGGGGCTGGAGACCCTTATCTCAAGGACTTTATCCCCTGTAGGCATAACTCAGTCTACCTAGAGTGTTTGATACTGTCAGCTGTAATGTTGATGCGTTGATTAAAGATAATTATGGGAAGGTACTACAGGCCTTGGAAAACTCGTTCAAGCTGTGGACTAAGCCATGGACAGGGTTTCTCTTCTGATTATGGTGGAATTCCCTACATTTCTATATCTGTCTATGAATATTCCACTTATGTTACCCTACATTTTTGATTGACTGAGATGTGTTTGTGTCAAACTGATCTGAGCCAGGGGAAGCACTGTGTATGTTAGGTTGGTGTCAAATTTCTGGCTCTACTACATTATTAGACAGATTTAGTACATTTTCCCTTGGTTTTCGTAGTGTAGGAAATCATCCTTTTCTGTGTAGTCACACTGGATTTTTTCACCATTTGCCAGATCCTATATGTTCCTGGCTTTAGCACTCTGTGCAGTTTACGCCTTGTTAGACCTGTCATCTTCCCCAAACTTTTTGCCTGATTACCTCCACTTTTTGCTGTATCTTTGTGTTGCCCGTAGAACTCTGCGCACTTTACCACTACTAACCAGTGCTAAAGTGCATGTGCTTCTCCCATAAACAAGGTGACATTGGTACATATAGTTTACGTATAAGTCTCTTGTGATGTTGTATTCTATATACCCAGGGCCTGTAATCAAAAGGCTTCTAGTGGGCCTGCAGCAATGATTGTGCCACCTACACAAGTACCCTTTCAAACCTGTCTCAGGCCTGCCATTGTAAGGCCTGATGGTGCAGTTTACTGCCACTTCGACTTGGCATTTAAAACCACTTGCCAAGCCTTAAACCCCCTTTTAATACACCTAGGTAGCCACTAGATATTTCTAAGGGCCGGGTGCTGTGTAAGTAAAAGATAGTAAGATCAATTCTTCCCTTTGAGAAAGCAAATACAAAAAAACACCTATTTATCTTCAAAAAGTCACTTCACAGTCTTCTCGCAGGGCAGAAAAATCTACATCCATAAATCTGTACCAAGTCAATGTCAAGTTTGCACAGAGTTATAACTTCTCATATATTCCTACACAGGAGTTCAACAAATGCTCATATATATCATTATACAGTAAAAATTCCACACTTCATCATTGTGTTTTCAAAAGAATAAAATTACAAACAGGAAGGGCCCCACAGTATTGACTTTTCACTATGCTGGTATTGACCCCTCCTCCCAAAACACAGCGAAACATTTAACAGCAGTTAGAAACAAACAAGATCACAAAATCAATTTAGAAAATGACAAAAGGGAGAAAACACAAGCCACTACACATGAAGCTATTCATATGGTGCTGGTCTTCTCATGAGCAAAAAAATATATAAAATGTGGTATTTTCACAAAGGTATTCCTCTACCATATCACAATGTCAAGCAGAACCTGCATTAAAAGATTATACGTCAACACGTTTCGGTGTATTTTTCTATATGTTGCTACCTTCTTCAGGACAAAGACAGAAAATACAATCTCTCACAAGACTTCACAAAAAGGTCATTTAAAAAAAAACATTCAATAAAATTAATCTTCCTCTGCCCAGCCTTTTCTTTCTGGTCCAGGTGCCAAGAGGTTTTTTCTTTCCCTGGTTTCCCTGTTTGTTATTGGTAGGAAACCTGGATTGTATGCACAAAGTTGTGCAATGCAATCACTCTTTTAAATATCTTAAGGCACTTGTCTTTATTAGGAAAGCTTGGGGTATTCTATGCACACCATGGGCAGCATTTATAACCTCGTCCCAATTCCTGCGTCAAGGGAACTTGCTCCTCCACGATATCTTATGTGGATATTAGGCTCCCCAAAACTAAAATCTGACTTAAAATGGTGCCCTATCAATTGTTATGGGTCACCCTATTCATTGTATATTGTTAGGGGCTATTGTCTCAATATCCTCCAGCCTTCGAATGTATCCATTTATCCATTATGGATGTAGATATTTCTGGTATCAGCAAAGACTGTGAAGTGAATCTTTGAAGATAAATAGGTGTTTTTTATATTTGCTTCTTCAAGGGGAGAATTGATCTTACTGTTAATACCCTTGGTTTGTGAGGCCCCTCTCTTGTCTAGTAAGTAAAAGGTAGGACATGTACTTTTAGGTGTTACATGTCCTGGTAGTTACAAACGGCTAAATTTGTTTTCACTACTGTGAGGCATACTCCTCTCTCAAAGGCTAGCATTGGGAATTCCTTAAACCACTTTTAAACTGAAATTCCTGATTAGAAAGGAATAGCTAAATCATCTTTCATATCTTTGGTATGGTAATGATAAATCCTCTTTAGTGATAAAGTTGGATTTGACATTGCTATTTTAGAAATGCCACTTTTAGAAAGTGTAAATTTCTCGGCTCTAAACTTTTCTCTGTGTGCCTGCAGTCTGTCTCCAATACAAGTCTGAGCTGAGTGAGCGCTACACTTTTTGCATTCTCCTTAGAAAGCCATACACAGGAAGATGAGGCTCATCTTCATTCTGAGCACTCGCATTCATCGGCATTCTGATGGGTCTTCCTGGCAAGGAGCAAAAGGAGGAGCTGACTCACTTTGTCGTGTATTTCCTATAAACCTATATAGAATCTGCACGTTTTGACAACATATACTGTAGGATTAGAGTCAGACTGATTCTGGACACCCCTACCGAATACATAGCCTATATACCAGCTAGCTCACAGTGTCACTAGAAACCCATCTTACCAAGGAGAGAATAGTTCTTGGCAACTATCAAATATGACAACTCAGTCCCATCAAGGATCCTGGAAACAGTTTACTACTTTTAGCTCAGTCACTCGTGCTTTGTCTCAGACAGGTACACAGAATAAACGGTGGGGACGTTTTTCAACAAGCATCTATTGAACCAGCATCATTCTAGTGCAAAACAGGTGTGCTGAAACAACCACTAGACAGTAACAGATATAAATGATTATAAGCACTAAAAGAGTAAGAGGATGGTAGATTTCTACCATCGTGCTAAAACAATGAATACCGGCAAGTATATAAAATATATGACAGTAAAATGTGTACTCCTACGATGCGTCCCTAACTAGATGTGCCTGAATGTACCTAGCATGTATGTGGGTGTAAAGCCAAAAATCCCTCTAGGATAAAGTCAACCTCATTACCTGAATTGAGAGACTGTGGGACCCCGTCTTGGTCTCAAGATGAACACCCCACAAAGGATGTCAGACCACTGTGAGCTGGAGTGTCTGCATGCAGGAGCCTCAGCTTCTCGTGTCAGTGTGTCGGCATGGAAGTCCTTTTCTCCTCTGACTACCTTAGCAAGAGATGGTTTATATGTACCAAAGTGTTCACCCCCTGGGGATATACCTCGCTGTGTCATGTCGGACTGGGATGACGGAAGGAATGACCCTTGTACATAGTTTTTTGATGCAGGAGATGGTAGGCCTGCTGTCCTGCTTTGACTCCAAGAAACCTCATGCATAATGAATGAGGCTTAAGCTTTTCGGAGAAAACCCCATGTCATCTTTGAACATTACGGTAACTAGGTAAAAGGTCAGTACTAAGAACCGTTATGCAGTGTAATGGTAGGGAGAATATAGGTGAAGGGTTAGGTGACTACCTGAGCCTACATTAGGGTACTTATATGGAGCATAACAACTTCAATAGGTAGTGTCTTGTCCACACACAAAGCACTGATTTGCCCCTCCACAAGTGGCCTGGTAGACAGGGCTGAGTTGAAAGGGATCTTTGTGCACTGTGCCTACAGCTACAATTTCAAAAGATTAGTTTATGTAAACTGATGATGTGTTATCTAGATCCCTGTGGAAGAAAAAAGGAACTAAATTTACTCGGAAAAAGTTAGGAAGCCAAAACTGAATGTTGGATTTAAATATCCCGTTATGTTAAGCATGTCTTGGCTTTTGGAATAAGACAAACTTGGGTCAGATATTCGATGAACACTGAAGAGAAAGCTGTAATTTGGCAAACCAAGTAACAATCTTGCTTGGGCCCTCTTCCTTTTAAAGAAATTGTTTATATGACAAAGATACCATCGTTGTTGTTGTCTGCCTTGATTCAACTTTCATGTTCCTTGTTACTGAATCTCTTTCTTGCAGCAACAATTTATGACAGCCTTTACACTGTATAATACATTGGTAAAGTCTAATAATAAAGTAATTTTTTGGAAGACTTGGAAGCACAGATGTATCTGTTGGATTTATCGGTTACTTCAAGATAATAAAATCATTGCTTTTCAGGAGCTACTACATTTGCTCTCCCTACCAGGTGCTTTTAAAACTCAATATAACAAACTTATAGTGTCTATAAAATGGGTCTTGGGTATGTATAATTTTTTGACTATTAATACTGATACTGTAACTAAAGTTCAAATGCAACATTTAATGGAAGGAACAGCACCCACCCATTATAAATGTCCTAAATCATCATTGGAAGTAGATTTAAATCAAAAACTCATCTTCAGGAGGAGGGAAATTTAGATTGTGTTTGTTCAGTGTAATTATTGAACAGTTTGTGATAAAAAAAATTCTACTTCTCATTCAGCCAGCAGCACATAGCCTCTTTTTTTCTTTTATGATAGATTTTTTTTACTCCCATTGGGTTATGTAAAATGAAAGTTTTAAGTCATAAAGAATGCTGGTTTTGTGGTTTTCACAAAGGGCATATAATGCATACGTTTATTAAATGTCCATCATTAACATACGTGAGCTTTCTCTAGTAGTTGTATGTTTTTGGGAAGTACACATGATGTATGGTCATACTGCCATGTTATAGGAAAATTTGTGGACTTTGGATTGATCATTGCTATACAAGTAATTACCTCTAATTGGGAAAATGCAAGATATCTCTTCTTTAAAACATAGTCGGGTGCTGTCTGTCCATAATCATAGAACGGATAGGGTAACCTAAACGTCTATTTAATTAGATACTAAATGAGGCTTTTTGTGGTTACCCTCAACTTCTTACTTACCTAAAATTGCAATATGTATGTCTAGAAATGAAGTTTTGAACCCTCCTTAAGTAATGCACCTGCATACTGTCAATAATGATTCAAAGTTCTATACATGTGTTGTATATGAGCTTGCATATATTCTTTCAGATTTAGATTGAACTACACTTTGTTTATTTGGTGCAGCGGAAGCTTCTCCACAATGGTGTAGGAGCGTCGCCCCACTGGCTCAGAGCCAGCAGCTGAAAAATAAAATTATATTTTATTATTGTTTAATTTTTTAGCTGCTGGCTGAGCCAAGCGTGTGCAGGGAGGGAGGAGGAGTGGAGTGGAGTGCACTTATCAGTGCACATGTCAGTTTGGACAGCCATCTTAGGCTGGCCAAAAAACGTGCGCACTGATAAGTGCACTCCACTCCTCCTCCTTCCCTGCACACGCTTGGGTCAGCCAGCAGCTGAGAAGGTTTCTCCATCCGGCTGTATTCCACAGCTGGGTGGAGAAACAGCACAGACTCCCTGTACCTGAGCAAGCGTTAAACCAGCCCGCTCAGGCCAATGCCCCGTGCTGCTTTCATGCAGCATGAGAGCAGCGCGGGGATTGGATGGGGAATCTCTGATGTTGACCCAGGGACTGCTAGGAGCAGGAAGCAGAGGAGCACCCAGGCGCGAGGCGGCCGAAATAATCAGGTACGTTTTTTTTATTAGTAATTCCTCCCTTCGCTGTTGCGCTGCTGTCCCACCACTTTTTATTGTCAGCAGCGGCGAATGATTTGGTGTATAATTATGTATGATTAGAAGATTTAGAACTATTTCTTTTCTGGTTTTTCTCTCTTCTAATATTTTTTCTTCTTTCTTATGTTTTATATGGCTAAATAAATGTCTATCCTACTTGTATGTTTTTAAGCATGTTGCAATATTGAAAGTGTTGTCATTAAAAAGTAGAATTTTTTCAGAGCTACTTTCATTATCACATCAATGTACCATTTTATGTGATATTTTTCCTATTTCATTAGTTTATTTCAATGTTATTGATACTGTAACATGTTCATGTATTTAAAATTAGGGGCCAGGTGTACGAAGCACTGGTTGCAAAATAATTGTAGCAATTTGTGACAGTACTTTTGCGGCCAGTGTGGTAATTTGCAAACTGACCTAATAGGTTTTTTCGCAAATTGCTGATTCCTAGTGGGTCACAATTCGACCTATTTCATGCCTAATAATAGGGTAGGTTGCAAATTGTGACCCACTAGAAATCGTAGCCATCACAGCGATGGTGGCCTGCTGAGGTAAGCAGATCACCACGTCTGTGATTGCTTTTAAATAAAGCAATTTTGTTTAAATACAGTATGTTTTCTTTAAAGGAAAATTAGAGGCATTTAAAAAAAAAATAAACATGTTAATAAAAATTTTTAACAGTAGGCAGTGGTCCTTGTGACAAATGGGTTCGAATGCCTTACCACTGCCTTCAGTATTCGGTAAAAGATTGTTTTGCCACTGAATTTCAGTGGCAAAACATGGATACCCAATTCGGTATTTGGAAGGGATGCCCTAAATGCGCTCCTTCCAAATACTGAATCGGTTTTCGGTCATAAACACAAACTGCGATTCGGCAACACGTTACATAGTTACAATTTGCGGTTTGTACATACCAAAAAGCCTTTTTGTGGTTGCAAACGGTCTAATTGCGCAAATCAGGCCTTTTGCGGACGAAAAAAGGCTTCGTACATCAGGCCCTAAGTTCAAAATAAGCTTATTAAATGCAAGAAAATAACGTTTAGGAGAGTCGAGTACCAGTCAAGTCATCTAGCAGCACTAATGTCACCGAGAACTGGTTGAGTCGTCTCTACCATCTCTCCAGGGCAGAGGCTAAGGTTTAGCATGTGACCCATTGGAGGAGAGAGGCATGGAGTGTCATGGAACTCATTACTACTAATGGATCAAGTCAAGATGGTGAATGTCGGAAGGTAAAAAGTTTTGGGCTATGAAGAAACGCCCACCCACCTATGATCACCTTGATCTTAATGCGACATTGGAGACAAGTGTGACCAGATGAACCCTAATTGTAGGACTTTACCCTTGCAATTTTTTTTTCCTAGTAATGGAAATAATGATCACTAATAAGGGACAAACCTAAATCCAATGCACCATTGTAAGATTGTATTGGCTGTGTCAGGTAAAAAGATTTTTTGTGCATAATGTTACTATGTCTCTGTGTGTTTGAGTGTTAATGAAAGTTGTTTTCCAGTGGACGGTTAAGAGAGGGAGTCTGAATCCCACTTAAGTATGTTAAGTGACACCATGCCTTTTTAAAGAGAAGTCCCCCTTCCAAATGTTTTAGCCGCATGAAAAAAATATCCTTGTGTGTGATTTGTGGATCTATGTCGAACACAACGAAACTCCCCGTCATTACACATTAGAAGGTAGCGAAGACCATTAACTCAGAGGAATGCAATCAGTTTCATTCGTAAATGATTCTGCATTAAAAGTAGTGAAAATTTGCCAGAATTATTCACAATGTGAACTTCCAATATTTTTAAATGGCATACCCATACAACACACGTCTGATTTTTTTGATTTGTGCCATGCTGGATTGCCAGGCCTCTGCTCGGTGATGGTGCTATGGCACTGCAATTCTAGTCAGCTGGCTATGACTGCCACCAACAGGGAATAACAAAATGGCCGTCAATAAACTTTATTGACGGCCATTTTGTTATTCATAAAGTAAATGCTGCCCAAGTGCCAAGGAGGAGATACACAATTTCACTTCACACCAGCCATGGGCCTGCTTTATCACAGGCAGGCGGTAGCAAGCTCAATTTTCATTGGGTCCTAGTGCCAGTTCTACTAAGGCAACTTGGCTGGTGAGCGTTAGCGTTATCCATTTAAAGCACTGCGTAGGAAACATAAACACTAAGAAATGTTGAAAACTTTCAGTAGAATCAATGCATGATCTAACAAGTAAAATCCCATCTAAAATACAGAAGCATAAAGGAGACTTCCGGTCAGAGGGATAGTGTCCTTAATGCCATTTGCATATCTGAAAATGTTAACCTGCTATGAAATTAGAGCTGGTCTTTTTCATTTGCACTTTAAAATCCACAGTGGTGCTTTTGCCACAATTTGGGAGGGCGCGTTCACCACAAAAAACACGTCAAAGCAGCATGGCGTCTGGTGGACTCCTGGTGTGGGGGGATTAAATGTGTTTCCTGTCTGGCACACTGGCTAAAGCAGTAAACCGGATGCGACCCCTGGGTAAAGAAAGGCTCTTTTGTCGACTGACTGGGCAAGACCTTTGATGAGACCGTGTTCAATGAAAGCCAAAAACCGGTATGAAATATAGATGAAGGAAGTGAGAAAAGGGCCAAATGGCAAACCTGGGTCCTGGATATCAATACTAAACATTAATTCTTGAAGTAAAACACGATGACAGCAGAGTCAGACCGTGACTAAAGACCAAAGATAATGCTTGGGAAAGGAGGTAAACCTAATGACAGGGGGGATTTAAGGACACAACGTAATATCGTTACTGGTGTTGAAGGTATATCTGGTGATGGTGATATATATATTTATGTGCGTGTGTGTGTGTGTCTGTCTATCTATATATATTTTTTTTTCTTCTGTTTTTTTGCGGAACAAATAAACCACTTGGAACCTTTATAGGTGGAACAGCGGGTCTTGTTAATTTATTGTATGCATGGGGAATGAATCGGCGGTTCTCGGCAACCGTCAATCACAGCTATTAGAAGTCTTTTCTCAATCCCTCCGAACGGATCTAGCGGAGGCCGGATGTATTTGAAGTAGCCTTCGGCCTCACGGCGAGGCTCTTCCTCGCCCGTGGTGTTACCGGTCCGTGTGAAGAGATCCTGAGACCTCTCTGCTCGGAACCCCACGGAAAATATTTGCTGCCCAGAGCCTGCGGTGACAGCAAACATTCCTGAGCGGGATTGGAGTTTGGGGGCCGCATTATGTGGCACAGCTGTGACAACTGGGGTTGGTTGCAGGTTTGCTGCCTGTCACTGGGTGTTTACCTGCGAATGAATCTGAAAGGCCGCAGAGCTGGGTCTGTGTACCCGAAGTTTGAGGCGAAATAAAGGCGCGATTTCCAAGCAATGGCTTGGACGTTGCGTATCTGGCCTCCCATTCACATGGGCAAACAGCAGTTCACCCGAGCAGTAAGGATTGCCCCACATAAAAAATCGCACATTTAAATAGTTTATCCTCTGATGAAAAAAGAGAGCATCTTCTAAACACCTGCAATAAAAAAGAGCAAACAGGTTAAGGTGGCCTTTCCCTGGTTTTGCATGTTGCTGTTTGCAGATCTGCAGTTCCAAATGCTATCGTTCCTTATGCAAACCGTTGGCCGCCTCTTTTTATTTACCCATGCAGGTCAACTCAGCAGCATCCACTGTAGAAGGCTTAACCATGTAAGCAACGAGAGGAGGGGAGCAGTGACGTATCAAAGTACCATGGGCCTTAAGACAAGCGAGAAAAAGGCCCTTTGTCGCCCAGTAGAAGTTAAAATTCGAGAGTGTGGGACTCTCTAGAACAGTGGTCTTCAAACTTTTTTTATGCCGCGCCCCCCCACTGGAGGAAAAAAATCATCGCCACCCCCCCCATCACTTTTTTTTCACGATTATTATATTAAATTGTATCTATTAAAAGGATCCTCAGTGTGTGATTGGGTGATTTGAAGAATACTTGAAGTCCCTTCTCTTTTGACACATACTCCCAGCTAGGATATAAATGACAAAAGATGTTAGTGATGGCTCATTACAGACCATAATGCTTCCTTTAGCCAGTGCCTGGATCACATGACCCCCCCCCCCCTCCCGCCCGGGGGGGGGGGCACACACCCCATTTTGAAGACCCCTGCTCTAGAAGAAAGGAAAGCAGGTCTGAAACGCAATGGACTGTGCCTTGTAAAAGTCCAAAAATAAATTTAGGAGTGCATTCTTAATTTAGAACATGATATTTGGATGACAACTGCCGGAGCACCTAAAGCTAACTTTGGGCAAATTTACTAAAAATAAAATCGCACTTAGGCTAATACTTACATGGTACTGCTGCCATAATGAGGTGAGAGGCTAAAGAGTAAAAGCAAAAGATGATAGTCAGTGTTTTGCTTTCGTATAGCTGCTAGCCAGATGCATTTTTTGTATATCATAGTGAGACAAAAAGATTTGCAATTGCTCTCATCATCATCATCACTTAATGAAAAATATGTCAATTGTTTGTGACTGCGATTTTAACAAATTTTGCTATAAAAAAAACTCAGTGAGACCTATTGCATAATTTTTCCTGCTGGCAGAAACTGCTTAATCTCTGCACTAAGGTCGTTCAAGGTTTGATAGTAACTCCACCAGGAATGGTTGTGGGTGAGCTACCTTATCTAGAGTGACTGATGTAATACCATGGGGCCCGATTCACAAAGGTAAACTTACACTGTGACTAAGTTTACTCTTTTTCGGTATTCACAAACTACAATTTAATAGTAACTTTATGACTGTGGAGAGTCCGCAGTCGAGGCAGAGAACTCTGCACATTAAAAGATAGGCCTGTCCAATCTTTTTACGTGTGGAAGTTCTCTGCCCAACTGCGGAGTATCCACAGTTGTACAGTTATTTTAAATCGTAGTTTGTGAATACCGAAAAAGAGTAAACTTACTCAAAAGTGTATGCTTACCATTGTGCACCAAGCCCCATGCCTTTAAACACAGGTACCTATAGTATTTTTAACATGGTGGGAAATTCCCATACGAGTAAGGAAGATCAGATATGTGGACACACACTTTTAGTTGTAGAAATTCGACCAACCACCATAGACATTGGTAGATTTTCCACAAGAGGTTTTTCTCCCGGAGCAAAAACTGTCAGTTTTGATGAAAAACTCCCACTTCCCTGGAAAATAATTCTATATTGACAGGATGTTCCTATATGTGTTGGTGGAGAAGACCTTGTTTCTTTGCAGGAAAGAAAATCCACATGTCAGCCTGTATAAAATGAGCTAAGTTAAAAGTCAAGTCAAAAGCTTCATCTAGGAGAAGATGCCTTCCGGTAGACATTAGCAGAGGGAAACAACCTTTACAACGCAACTATTACATCGCACTACACTTACAACGCAGGCATTACAACGGAACATCCTTTACAACGCATGACACTACAACGCATACCATTACAACGCATACCATTACAACGCATGACACTACATCGCATGTCACTACAACGCAGGCATTACAACGCATACCATTACAATGCATACCATTGGAGTTAAAATAGTAATTTTTAACCCCTATACCATCCAACACTTACCCTACCGTTGCACCCCCTGGAATTAGAATAGTAATTTTTACCCCTATACTATCCAATACTTACCTTAAATGCAATGTAACAGTATGCGTTGTAATGGTATGCGTTGTAAAGGTAGTATGCGATGTAATGGAATGCGTTGTAAAGGTAGTTTTTTAAAATGCGTTGTAGTGTCATGCGATGTAATGGAATGCGTTGTAGTGGATGTTGCGATGTAAAAATTGCGTTGTAAGTGCATGCGTTGTAAAAGTATGCGTTGTAACGTCATACATCCTTAGCAGATGCTTTTGGGGTCTTCACAATGTGAGTTCTTTTTTTGCATACTACCAGCATTTCTCACATTTTTAGTGTGCAATGTCAATGCCTTGTGTGAGGGATAGACAATTTTATATTGCGGATATTGGAGCCTGTATTGAGCAACTTATGGAGACTTGAAATTCCTCTAAGTAGTGTAATCCACTTCCTCGGTTTCAGGTCATTTCTTTTCTGGATGGACAATTCATTTCACTGATTTATGTCCACAAACGTTACTTATTTTCCCCTAGTTGCATGATTATTAGTGGTGTTCCGGCAGTAGAAACAGTAGTACCAAGATATAATTTGCAAATTAATCAGGATTTTATTGCAAAATAACCCAGACATTTTTGGCACAGCTTCTGGGAGACCACAATAAGCTGAACGAACAGTTCAGTTTACATCACAGTCCTCCACCAGAGTAGATATAAGCGAAATTTTCAGCGGGCTGCAGATTCCCCATGTATCCAGAACCTTTCAGCTTCTTCATACACTAGACTTGAAAGAGAAAACTTCAAAAACTAGTTACAGGCCACACATCAAACCAGAGTATCCACTAGGTCAGACAGTCAGTTAGGAAACTAGCAAATCTAACATGGTAGCGAATTTAGTCTAGTAGGGACTCAACAGCAGCTGGGTTTGGGATGGCACAGCTGATATTGGAACACAAGAGCTTTGATAATTTCATTAAGAACAGACCCCTTAGGCAGACTGGTTCCCTTACTAGTGTCTACAAGTTCTAACTGACTGAACAAAATTCACTGTCATAGTAACTCTCGAATGTGAATTCCTTCTTAGAAGATGCAACCTCTCCCTGCAATAATCTTTCTCATTACTACTAATGTTCATTGCCTTCTCACTCTACCTTCACGGAGTCCTCCTTCTTTGACTGTCCGGCTAATCCTTTCTTGATCATCCTTGGCTACACCAATATCTGGCTCAACCTTTCTGATTGTGGCACTTCAAAATGTATTAACCACACTATGGAAGCTTTCGGCCTCCACTAATAAGTCCCCAGCCCGACTTATTCTACTAGGTACCCAATTTTTTAGGTCGAGCCTACACAGCGTTTGCGCTGTCTCTTCAAGACCTGTTGTATTCAGGTTTGTTGGGTTTAACTCAGCCTTTGCTTTGTATTTGCTACTTCGATTGCTCTTCAATATATCTTAGTTTCTACTGGTTCATTGCCTCTCCTTATCCCTCCTTTCTCTATTTAGTTACTGCCTACGGAGCAGTGCCTAACTACTCAGTAGCCTTCCACTGGAGAGCTTATCTGTTAGTTCAGGCACTTCTTTTCTTTTACTTTCCTTCTCGTGTTACTTAATGCAGCTTCAGCACTGATTGCTCCCTCCCCCAGGCGAGTATCACATATGGAGATTCAGAGGGGGCGCTTGCTGGGCTGTTTATTTCCCGAGACACTCCCCTCTGTTACCTCTATAGACTCTTGCCGGCCGCATGACCATTTCTACGTCAGTGCTCAATCTCAAATAGAGGCACCACAACAGGAACCTCTCTCAGCCCCACGCGCCTTTCTCGACTGCAGGAGATGGAGGAACTGCGCCACCTCAATGAACATTCCGAAAACGTTGCCATTGCACTGGACTCCTAAAGCTGCACGAAAGCTCATTGCACAAAGATGCACCATGTTTACAACTCATCTCTTTTACAGATGCTGCTCTGGTAAAAACAATATGGTCCTGTACGGCCTACCGCCCCCTCCTCCCCTCTGCTGTGACAGAAACCAATTTAGACATTTGTTTGGAATGGGGGGTCGTAGACCCCCGATCGTATTTATTAACAAAACACACATATTTGCAAACAAATATACAATTACGCAGAAATGGCAAGACAGGATTCGGTACATTTGATTAATTCCTAGCTTTAACAAAACTCTAATACATAATGTTCCTATCCTAGTCTAAGCATATTGATGATCACATTTCTGCGTATTCCTTTGGGCCTACGGCAAGGTCAAACACTGGCCCCTCCCCCTTTAATCCAAATTGTACCGCGCCCCCTAACCAGAGTGCGCATGCGCAGGGGGCCCAGCTGACCCGGAAGTACTTCCTTCCAGGCAACCCCCATACGTTCAAGACTTACTCCATAAAGGGGCCATGCAGACAGCGCAGCTTACTTATGCCCGCGTGCGGGGTGGCCAACCAGCCAATGGAAAGCGTAACCCCCCTTTGGCCCGCACCGATGCAACCAACCGGTTGTAACTGCCCCTGGAGTCTGGTGAGAGCCACATGTCCCTCCCCTCTGGGCGCCCCACTTAATAAGGCGCCCCAAAAGATTAGTGAATTTAGTCTGTCCAAACGATGACCTTACCGCCTGACTCGAAATACCGCCTAAAAACAGGCATTTACATTCACTACATTCGACCTTTCCTCATAATTGACAACCTGTGGAAAAACACATTAACCATACTTTGCTTCAACAAACCACTATCTCAGGGATGGTGGGTGGGTAAAAGAGGTTAGAAACTCTCCCGAGGGAGGGGGCACACGCGACGGGTGTGCTTCAGAGGGGAGCGGAGTGCAAAGAGACTGCACCTCGCGCTCCCCCCGGTTTTTATGGGGTTGCCCAGCCTCCAGCTGGAACTGGCTCCTGGCAAGGGGTCACCCGTGACCCGGAAGTGATTGGATCACTTCCGGGGCGTGGATGAGCCTTCCATGACCCGGAAGTGTTCCAATCACTTCCGGGGCACGGCCACCCGACCAATGCAGGGGCAACGGGACGGGCTAGAGACGGGGGCGCGGCCGACCACCTTCCTCTTAACCTGTTCTGGAGTTGCCCGTGCCCGGGGTGCAGAGTCCGCTGCTTACAGACTCTAAGCTGAGAACAAGTACAACTGGAGGGTTGCAACTGCATTGAGTGAAGGGGACTTGATGCAAGCAGCAAGGGTAGTGAGGAAATATGAATTTTATGATCAGTTATGTCCCCTATCTTAGACCCCAACGACTCCATGTACATGCTACAAGTACATGTATGTTCCCTCCAGTTCCAGCTATGAAGACGCAAATACATGTGCGTCCAACGCCAACATGTCCTCTTTCAGATCCGCCATGAATGGGTCAAATAGTCCATTCCTAAGTATGATTGGCCACTGACTTTATATGGTTCACTTTTCACGTTTTACAGTTCAGGCGAGTAGGCCCTGAATTCTGTCATCAAGCCTTTTCCTGCTTCTGCCTCTGAAATGCTCCAGCCTGGACCTGCATCCGTGTCCATGAACTTTGTCTTACTCCCTGCGCGGCTAGCGGTGCCTGACGCGGCCGGTTGCCTGCCAAAAACTGTATTCAGCCTTCAAGTTATCTGCTCCGCTCCTCATCCAATGCATTCCTGTCTAGTAGTTTAGGTAAACATCCTTCCAGCTACCGAGCAAAAGGCTCGGCCTCGCTATCTCTATGCAAGTAATTCATAGCCCCTGTCACCATGGAAGATTCCTGCCCCCTCGCATCTCATGTAGACACATAGACGCTCGTACATGCACTAACAGTCAGTATAGAATAGATTTCGTCCGAGAGACCTTTCCTTTTGGATAAACCAGTTCCCTAAACAAAGATATTAGATACAATTTGGGATTAGGTTGACCTGACCCCCCAGACTTCTGTCTCCATATGTAGAGCTAAATGTCAATTCCCCTTCACCCTCTAGTTGCACGTCAATCACACGTCAATCACACGTCATGCGGCTGCCAAATATTTCTGCTGACACGGCAGGATTCTCTTATGGATCCACCCACTTGTGACATCATTTTAAATGACGTTTCTAGTATACGCCTGTATTTACGCCTATTTTCATTACGTATGTGTATTCTTATCTGTATTATCAGCTGTTACGCCTCCTACATCTGTCTTAATGCAATGCTTTTCATATATATATTGTTACTTGTCAATAATGTATTGCCTATCCCTTCCTGAACCTTCGTGGTGATGGAATAAGATTGCCTAGTTCGAACTATAATTCCTTTGTAAGGAATAAAGCCCTTTTCAGAACCTCTAATGCCACGGATTTTGCCTCTTATTTTGACTGAGTTATTCTTACTAGACTTTACCGCATAAAAAATAGTACAGGTAATTTAAATATTTACCACATAAATTGGCGCCCGAACAGGGACACTTTCTCATCTCACGCGCCGGAGGTGCGTTGCAGGCCCGGTCCCCTGCCACAGCTGAACGGACAAAAACGCGTACCCGCAGGATTTCCTGTATCTCCCTCCGGCCAAGCGGGGGTGACTGAGGCTGCGATCAACACCCAGACGAGGCGGTGAGAAGTGCGAAGTATCCCGACCAGAGCCTAGCTGAGAGAGCAAGATCCGAGGTATACAGAGGCCCACCAGGTTCCGAAGCTCCGAGTCGAGTCGAGTCCAGTCCGGTCCAGTTCAGTTCAGTTCCGAGGCCTTCCGTTCCGTGCTACCCGGTGAGTACCGTTGCTGGGGAGGCAGTTAGACGTGCACATTAATTTGTGCCGGTCCTGACGGGTTTGGGTACACAGATCCGGTCTGCACTGTTTTAGCAGTGTATCTGTACTGTTTAGCAGTATATCCAGTATGTTCATGTATATAATTCAATATTATCTAGTATTAGTATTATGTCAGTAACTAGTTTTCTTCTAATTATCATTGTTCGTTAAAAGTTAAATGTTAAATGTTAAATGTTTTACTGTGTTCAAAAATTGTGGTATGAATGAGTGTTCATTATTGTGTTTATTGTATTAATTGTGTTCAAGTTCGGTTCAAGTAAGAATCAAGTAGGAAGGTTTAAAGATGCCGTTCTTTTCAAAATTAAGACAGATCAAAACTAGAAAAGGAGTACTCGAAGAAGCTGTTCCCATTCCACCTAGGGACACTCCAGGGTATTTTATGTATCATAAACATGGCCTAGATGCCGTATTATATCTCGACTTATGGGTGGACTACACCAAGGATCTAGCAGAAAGTCAGAGGTGGCCCGCAGCTGGGACATGGGATGCAGATTGCATCATGAGAGTAGAAGAAGAATTATGGAAAAAGAAAGCCAGACAGTCACAGAAAGATGCCATTGATTTATGGCGTAAAGAATCGCATAGGCGCACAGAGAAAGCGCTCAGACTGGAAGAGAAAAGTAGGGAGAACTCAAATAGAGCCCGAGAAAACGTATTAGTTGAGGAAGGTATCCGAGTAAAAACAGAACAAGTAGACAGACAACGAAATGCTCTTATGAATGGTATGTATCCTCTTTTAGCCGAAGGTTTACCTAAGGCCACCCCGGGAATACCGAAAGATTTGCCACCCCCATTACTCCCGATTAAAGCACATCCCAAGACCGCAAAAGATATTTTCCTTTCCTCCTATTTAGACGATGTAGCTCCGGAATATGTTAATGTTCCACCACACACGCCACCTGTCGATGGTGCTCAACGCCGAGAACAAACGCCCCCAACTCCGCAACCACAAACTCCTCCGCACAATCCCACGGGTTCATCTGTTTCCGCCGCTTTTCCTGCATCCACAGTCTCTACCTTACATCCCACGAATCCTTTCGTGCCTAGCACCTCAGAAGGTGCGACAGCAATTTTTGCCACGCCACCATCACGAAGTAAATCGTCTCTTAGAGATTTAGCAAATCAACGTACACCCCAAATAGCAACGTCCGACATGTTTAAAGAACATCTTGTAGATTGTAGATATGATCCAGTGCCCGGTAAAAATGATAGAATGCTGCTATCATCACTACGTATACGACGAGCTTCACTATATTTAACGACGCTACCAGGAATGATTAAACATTTAGACAATATATATCGCTTTGTCCAAACAGGGCAAGGCCCTGAAAGTATTGACGAAGCCATGGAATACCAGAAAGCGGATATACAGCGACAACTGTTACGTTTCTTCATAAACTGCTTGATCAGAGACAGAGATAGGTCCGAGGTAGATCAGGATGAAATGCAAGTACTTACCCGATGGGGTCAGAATATATCAGAGGGAAAACATGATAAACAGACATGTATAGTAGCTATGTGCCGAAAGATCCGCAAAGAAGTAGAACGAATACATAAAGCCAGATTGGAGGCAGACAAAACTGAATCAGAGGGAGAGGAGGAGGAAGAATCAGAAATGCCCACAGGACAATTAGAAACGATAGCCTATGTAGGTAGGGGAAGACCTTGTAACAATACCAGATACTTTAATGACCCGATACGTCCGATACGTCCAGAATGTAACAGACATTTTCAAGTCCCTATGTTAAACACGAAGTCCCCTGAACATTTATTCCAGGCTGCTGATAAATTACTCCGAGACCGAAGGGGGTATCATATGCTTGATTCTATGGATGAACAAGAATTAGCCAGGTCAGCAGTAATATGGGCTGACAGTTCTGAAAAATACAGTGATGATGCGTTGGCACACACGTTTTTGAATCTTACCCCAGACGAACAGCGTTTAGCTGGTATATACATGATACAACACCTCGTTATATTATATAGAAGCCAACACTCCGATCCTGGTCCCCTACCCGATATACTGATAGAATTACTCACGAACAAATGGAGAGGGTCAGGTACTGACTTAAACAGACACTGAAATTATTGAAACAAATTGTATCGATACCTTGTCAGCTCAAGCAGCAGAGCTCATCGCTCTGACACAAGCCTGTATTCAAGCCACAAATAAGAAAGTCAACATATACACAGATTCACGTTATGCATTCGGAGTCGTCCATGACTTCGGCGTGCTTTGGCGAGAGAGAGGTTATTTAACTTCTCACGGTGCCCACATCCAGCACGGTCCCCTTATTCAAGCTCTGTTAGATGCAATACATCTGCCTACTGCAATATCAATTATGAAGTGTAAAGCCCATACAAAAGTGACTGACATTATTTCTCAGGGTAACGACCTAGCTGACAGAACAGCTAAACAGACTGCTCAGAATCAGACTCATCCAACTGACACGACAAAGACAATAGTTCCGACACCAACACACTGCATGACAGTTAAGGATCCCGCCCTTGATGTAATTGATATACAGACACATGCTACACCAGAAGAAATAAAGAGATGGACTGAATTAGGAGGGATCCAAACAGATCAAGGATGGATGACGAAGGGAAAATCTATATGGTTTCTCCCCGACTCAATGGTTCAGGTCATCATTAACACAATACATAGTCCAGCGCATCTAGGAGAGAAAGCTATGCTAGATAGTATTCAACACATTTGGTTCAATAAACACTTGCGAGCAGCAGCTAAACAGAAAGTACGTACCTGCATGATTTGTTGTCAGTTCAATCCAGGAAAAGGCGTACCTGTAGAACAGGGTGGATTTCAACCCCCGATCACCCTTTTGAAGTCCTCCAGATGGATTATATCCAGATGGAACGATGTCGAGGATTCAAATATGTCCTCGTAGTTGTATGCGCTCTTTCCCGGTGGACAGAGGCGTATCCCGTCTCAGATTACACTGCCCCGACTACTGCCAAACAGTTAGTTCGAGAATTCTTCCCACGGTATGGTTTGCCCCGTGTCGTGTACTCAGATAATGGCCAACCGTTCTCATCCGAGCTAATGAAACATGTTTCACTTCTGTTAGGCTACCAATGGAAATTCCACTGTGTCCGACATCCCGAGGCAGCAGGTCTCGTGGAGCGACATAATCAAACTCTGAAAATTAGACTGTCCAAAGTATGTAGAGAAAAAGGTGTCGACTGGATAGTAGCTTTACCGGTTGCGCTCTTTTACATGAGAATGGTAGCACACTCTCGAACAGGGCTATCCCCGTATGAGGTGATCTTCGGTAGACCACCAAATATGTGGGGGACGCCTATACCTCGTAAAATAACTGATGTTGATTGTAATATGCTGACAGATTACCTGGCTTCCTTGATGTCTGCACTACAATCTTGTCGTTCACAGGTAGCTGCAGCTTTTCCCGATAACACTGAGGTGAAGCCCCATGACGTGGTTCCGGGAGATATCGTACTTGTAAGGAACTTCGACAGAAGGAACCCGCTGGAGCCTCGCTGGCAGTCGCCTAAACTCGTCTTATTGACCACAAGGACAGCTGTGAAGATTGAGGGACGTAAAGGGTGGTTGCACTCGAGCCATATCAAAAAATTTCATGGACTATCATCCGACTTGAATTATCAGCCCTGCATTCCCTCACAGACTGACTCAAAACTCCCCCTGGTCGACAAGACAGAAAAGGAAAACTATAAACTGAAACTAAGGTCTAGCAAGTCAGACAATTTGATTGTTTAAGTCCTCTCCAAGGTGAATCGGTTGAATTTGTCTCTGACATGTATCCTCTAGACCGAAATAGAGAGAGAAATAGACAGAAACATGCGTACTGTAAATCACTTCGTAGTCACTGCATAGTGACATTGTTAATTATGTTTTTTCTAAGTCTTCTGATTATTATTTCCAGTATATTATTACACATGTATTACCCTATCTCCAAGCGTGCTTTCCATGCTACTGCCGAACATTCTTTTAGCGAATTACCCCCGCATGAGTTGTCCTATAGATTTGCGCTGCGCAACAACACATTCATTAGTATGTTACATCATTCTCATCAGACCAGCAATGCTACAAATTGTTGGATATGTGGCCGACTCCCTCCCTATCAGAAATACAAGGGAGTTTTGCCCCTCTTTCCGTATCCATTCACACACAATGGCTCCTGTGGAGCATGGTTTAGTTTGATTAATTCCCTAGATTCAAATACAGTAGTTTATCAAGACAACTGGGCATGGGGAAACCTGAACCTAGTTTTACTTAAAGTCTGCTACCCTAACAAGGAGGGACTTCCCAAAAGAACAGGAACTGATCTAGAAAATGAAGTATATGGATTAGGTAACTTTACACTTAATCTTATGATCCTGAATATTGAATCCGAAGCTACACCAATCTTGCCCACTATGTCAGTATTTCCAGTTAGAGGCGAATTATGTGTAAGAAAGAATGGTTCAATACACATGGGCCATAGTAAATGTACCACTGTAATAGAATTCAGTGATAAAGGCAAGTCTACATTTAGAGCTTCTCGTCACTCCTACTTCATCTGTGGTCACACCGCATACATACGCCTACCCCTAGATTGGGATGGTACCTGTTACATTGCATTCCTTCTACCACCTGTTTTCCTAGCCCCGCCTGATTACCATAGGAATACCCATTTAGTACACAATAGACAGCAGAGAGATCTTCCGATTGTCGACTACACTGAAACAGCATGGGAGCAATACACAGATTTCAATAAAGGTTTCTTTCCCTACATAGGTACAGTCACTAATAGTAAGCTGATACGTAGATTAACTAGAACCCTTGAAGCAGTAGTGAATGAAACTACTTCCGCCTTAGGCAACTTAACAGAGGAGCAGTCTGCGATGCGGATTGTTGTTCTTCAAAATCGTCTTGTCCTTGACGTCATTCTGGCCGATAGGGGCGGAGCTTGTAGGGTCATCGGATCAAGTTGCTGTGTTTTCATACCAGAAAACGCGCCGTCAGTATATAAAGCCATAACTCGACTTCATAAAATCGTAAGCCAGATACACCAGAATACAGGCACCTGGACTTGGTCCGGTTGGTTCTGGAGCGTGTTGTCAGCCTGGGGATGGAGGATCCTATCCTTCCTAGGTATTGGCTTTCTCATACTATTCAGTTGCTGCTTGTGTCTACAATGTGGGCCAGCGATTTGTGGTCTGTGTGCCACATCGTGTATCCCGCCTTCAAATTTTCATTCGAGATCCCGGAAGAAGAAAGAAGAACAAATGATGCTATATGAACAGATTGATGGATTGATGAAAATGGATATTTCATAAGGGTCCGTAGGGGACAAGGAGGGAATGAGGAAATATGAATTTTATGATCAGTTATGTCCCCTATCTTAGACCCCAACGACTCCATGTACATGCTACAAGTACATGTATGTTCCCTCCAGTTCCAGCTATGAAGACGCAAATACATGTGCGTCCAACGCCAACATGTCCTCTTTCAGATCCGCCATGAATGGGTCAAATAGTCCATTCCTAAGTATGATTGGCCACCGACTTTATATGGTTCACTTTTCACGTTTTACAGTTCAGGCGAGTAGGCCCTGAATTCTGTCATCAAGCCTTTTCCTGCTTCTGCCTCTGAAATGCTCCAGCCTGGACCTGCATCCGTGTCCATGAACTTTGTCTTACTCCCTGCGCGGCTAGCGGTGCCTGACGCGGCCGGTTGCCTGCCAAAAACTGTATTCAGCCTTCAAGTTATCTGCTCCGCTCCTCATCCAATGCATTCCTGTCTAGTAGTTTAGGTAAACATCCTTCCAGCTACCGAGCAAAAGGCTCGGCCTCGCTATCTCTATGCAAGTAATTCATAGCCCCTGTCACCATGGAAGATTCCTGCCCCCTCGCATCTCATGTAGACACATAGACGCTCGTACATGCACTAACAGTCAGTATAGAATAGATTTCGTCCGAGAGACCTTTCCTTTTGGATAAACCAGTTCCCTAAACAAAGATATTAGATACAATTTGGGATTAGGTTGACCTGACCCCCCAGACTTCTGTCTCCATATGTAGAGCTAAATGTCAATTCCCCTTCACCCTCTAGTTGCACGTCAATCACACGTCAATCACACGTCATGCGGCTGCGCGCGCATCTCTGCCAAATATTTCTGCTGACACTGCAGGATTCTCTTATGGATCCACCCACTTGTGACATCATTTTAAATGACGTTTCTAGTATACGCCTGTATTTACGCCTATTTTCATTACGTATGTGTATTCTTATCTGTATTATCAGCTGTTACGCCTCCTACATCTGTCTTAATGCAATGCTTTTCATATATATATTGTTACTTGTCAATAATGTATTGCCTATCCCTTCCTGAACCCTCGTGGTGATGGAATAAGATTGCCTAGTTCGAACTATAATTCCTTTGTAAGGAATAAAGCCCTTTTCAGAACCTCTAATGCCACGGATTCTGCCTCTTATTTTGACTGAGTTATTCTTACTAGACTTTACCGCATAAAAAATAGTACAGGTAATTTAAATATTTACCACAGTAGACTCGTTGAATGGGGTTGCAATGACGGGCAAATGCTGTTTCACGAGGTTAGCTTACCTGATTTGTTTATTTTGCTGTGGGTTTGTTCTTTCCATTGAGGGATGTCGCGCGCTGCAGTTACCGAAGTGCTCAGCTGCAGCTCAGGCTGGGTGTGCTCTGGTCAGTTTTATGCTCAGATCAACCTTGCACTGCATCTTTCCCCCGGGGCACAATCAAGGACCTCTTTGTGGGCTCCCGTGCCCTCTGTGCCCTCTCCGGTGCCCCAGGCAGGCATCCACATCCATGTGCCTTTATGGTGTGGAATCCCCCATGTTCTGAGGGATTCCCTGAGACCGACGTACATGTGTACTTACATATTGCATTTACTGTGTTTAAAGCGATTGTCTGGAATTCTTTTCTTTTTTCACTCTTCTGTTAATACGGAAATGCCCACTCATTTTTTATTGGAGAAGCAGGACTAGAGTACAAGAATAGAAAGAAAACGGTATTTATGTTACATTTTTAGTTATCTCTTCTTTTGTTCGGTACAATTTATTGGCATTTTATATCCATAAGAACAATATAAACTATGATAGTAGGCCATTTGAAAATGTCTGCAGAACATGAACAATAACAGCAATTGTAAGCAATTTTCATCGCTTTAAGCACGTTTCTGGCTCATTTTCTGCTGTAAATGGATCGTAACCCCAGTCAATTCGTCACATTCTCTTCACCCTATTCTTTCGAAATGTGCGGGCATATTATTCTCTGTCCCAGTCCAACCCTGGTGTGCACACACTTGTGTTTCCCCATACATAGTACTGTTTCTGTAAGCATATGTATTGGAACATTCAATTTGCTTTTCCGGTTTTATTTGCGTACACTTTCGCATATTTTATACTGAGCATTTTATTGCTAAGCATACCTTAGTGCCTCTCATTAGATATTTACCAGTGTACAGACTATTGAGCGTACAATGATGTGATTGGTCAACTGTGCATCCTGTTATGGTTGACGTTAACTTTAATCCAGTGTTAGGAAAATGAACAGTCCAAAGTCACATTTTACAGTTGCAATATGAACAACATTTTATTTCTTTCTAGTTGGGCTATTTGTTTTACGCGCGGCCTCTTTAAGTGAGAACATCCGTGGCCCTCTTAAATATAATCAATATCAATATATATAGTCTTTATTTCGATTATCACAATCATAAAAGACAAAGTACATCTATAATAAAAAATGACTGTGAAAATTCATAATACAGAAGCTTACATGTGTTTCCGCAACCATTTGCCATATTTGTTAAAAGCCACTGTTATATAAACAAATATTTAAAGAAACATGATGTACCATAAATCCACAATATATAAAACACATGGTGTTAAAAACACGGTTAAAATGGTGTAGTATTAATATATAAAATACTTAAAACGGGAAATATGCGACTACCAGTTGTTTCATGTTTTTTCACAATGCAACTGTGCCCATGTTTAGCAAAGGGCAAACAATAAGTCATTTCATAAGAACAATTACCGTAACCCAAACTGACAGTGGGGCAACAACAACCAGTCCTTGATATCTAAAACCTCTTGTCAAGCAGCTTGCACAATTAGTGTGCCTTCATCATATTGGCTCTGATAACCCACATCCAGCTCAAGAATTTTTCCACAGCGATCACTATTGATTCCTGGGTGTTAGTCTTTAGAATCCTCAGCACCTCCATGGCTAGTCTTGTGCCCATGTTCTTACAAATGGGTTTGAGCCACTTATTTCTCGGTGGCATATAAGCTGGGCAAAAAAACAAGATATGTGCTAAAGACTCACTTTGGGCTGGACATGAAAAACATTTATCATCTGTAAGATGGTGCCATCTACTGGTAAGTGCCTTTATTGGGAGTGAGCCCACCCTAAACTGGTGGTACAGCTTCCTATCTTTCGGTCTGGTGATGGAGTCCCAATAGGATTCTAACTTGATCTCTTGTTTAAACTCCATAAAATCCCTTGCCAGGGTGGACCTCGTGGGGGATATAAGTCGCTTGATTTTAACCATATTCCAATATGCTGCCTTAAAATCATTTTTCGATGAAAATCGATTATTCAATGGGTCCTCCCACAAATTGCTCATCCCTATGTCAATCAAAGTGGTTTTTATGTTGCCCAACCAAGAGGTCTTACGTGAGCAGTCCAACATCCTAACTTCAGAAAGAGCTTTGGCATACAGTGAAAGCTCTGGAGCAGTCCAAAGCCTTCTCCAAAATGCCATCGGTCTAAAGCGGGCTAGCGCCTCCACACTGTGGCAACCCAAATCTAGATATAAGGGAATGAGTGGTGTAGATTGCAGGAGACCTATTAATGTCCTCACAAATTTATTTTGCGCTATTGCCAAAGGTGATAAGTCCTCAAAGCCCCAAAGTTCAGCACCATATAATATAGAGGTACTGATTTTAGAATTAAAAATCCTTAGTGCTGGGGCAATGGACTTTGTCTGCGAGAGCCTCTGCTCTTTTATCAATACACTAGCTAATTGTGCATGCTTAAGGGCCAACATATCAATCTGGGGCTTCCAATTTAGTTTCCTACCTAGTGTTATCCCCAGGTATGTGAATACATCAGTCTGATCCAATAGAACGTTATTCATGTATACTCTCCCTTTTAGTGCTTTGTGTCTGTGGAGCACCATGAACTTTGTTTTCTCCACATTTACCACTAGCTCATGGTTGTGGCAAAACACCTCAAAGCGGGACAAAGCAGCCTGTAAACCCTTTTGAGTCTTTGATAAAATCAGGGTATCGCCCGCGAACATAAGCAGTGGTATCTTCATACCGGCTAATGTTGGGGCATCAGTAGGATAAGTGGAGAAGTACTGGACAACCTGTAAGAAAGTGGCTCGGTATATACTGCACCAAATTAAGGTTCAGTGTGCACAGAGTCCACAGTCCCCAGAGGTTTGGCAGAGGCTAAAGTTAGATATAACCTTACTCTCTAAAGTGGTAGTTTGGTCGAGCCGTAAGGCAGTATCAGAGGACAGTGTAAAGCATTTGTTGTACACATTCAGTCAGCAAATGGTCTCACACACTCAAGAACTGAACTCTAGGCCAATGGTTTGTATATAAAAATATATAGTTGTTTTATTTTAGAACCACAAGTAGGTATCAAAATATACTTTCTCAGAATGAGATGCTTTAGTTAAATACTTTCAATAGGCAATAGACTTTTGAATGCAATAGTTACAGTTGTTGCAATAGGCAACACAATTATAACATTGAGCTCAATGGGATTTTTTAAGTAAATGCAATTTCAGTTACTTTGCGTGTGATTTTCTTACTCAGGGTTGGATCCTGGATTCAACCCTGGTGCATTTACAGTAAACAGTTGAAAGAAATCGTTTTTGTTACACAGGCGATTTTTAAGGAATATTTGTAAGTTTCAAAAATCGACACACAAGAATTTCTGGCAAAAACCAGGCAATGTTATCCTATGGAGGAAAATCAAGTTATCGGTAAGTAGGGTTGTAATTACTTTTCCGGGTCAGTGCTGGGCACCAAGATCCAGCACTGGGATCTCTCCTGATTACAGGTGAGTAATTTCGTTTTCGTTGATCGACTGATTTTTAGTGAATATTTTAAAGTTTCAAAACTCGACACTTAGAAGAATTTCCAAGTGAAACCAGTCAATGTTACCCTATGGAGAAAATGTAGGTTATCGGTTTTCAGGTAAGTACTCGACTGGCAGAGTTAAGGTTCTGGGCATAGACTCAGGGGTCTCCCAGGGTCAGGTAGGTACAGTTGTTACACCCTCAGCAGCACAGTGGCAGCCGGGTGCAGAGAGAGTTAGGCCCAATGTTAGCCTATAGAGGGCAGGGAGCCTTTGGTCGGTGGCTGCTAGCAGGCAGGCCACACGGCTGTGGGAGCTGGGCTCCTGGTCACTTACTCAGGGATGTGTGCCATGTCGACTCTCTGTTTTTTTCTGCACCAAGACACTCAGCCTGCAAAGGCAGTGTGTGTGTGTCAGGGTACAGGGCCTCTAAAGGTGGCACAATAAGTGCTGCAGCCCTTAGGGACCTTCTCTGGTCACAGGGCCCTGGGTACCTAGGGTACCATTTACCAGTGGCTGACATGGGGCCAGAGATGTCAATTGGGTTTAGGCTTCATGCAGTTCTAGGGAAGGAACACAGGCCCTGGGTACCTGATTGGCAGGAGCCCAGGGCACACTCAGTCAAAGTACATCAGCAATTCAGCAAAAAGTGGGGGCATACCATGCAAGAAAGATGGCACTTTCTCACACAACCCTGTTAATAAATAAAGAAAACAAGGTCGGTGCCAAGACGCACCCTTGGCGTACCTCCCTGGAAACAAGGAACCTATCTGTAACATTCCCCTGCGTTCCCCAACGTACCTGTGCATAGTTTGAATCATGCAGTTTAACCAAAATGGCCAACAGTTCCAATGGCATCCCCATATCCATAAAAGCTCTCCACATTTTAGTACGGGGGACCAGATCGAATGCAGATTTGAGATTGATAAAGGCTGCATAGATTGTCCCCCCTCCAATATAGACCACCCGCCAATAAATGAGCACAAACCTAAAAACCTGCTCTATGGTGCTAGTGTGGGGTCGAAACCCCGCCTGCAGTGTTGTTAAAATATCTGTCTCTTCTATCCAGGCCTGAATTCTATCCAAAACTAACCTAGCAACAATCTTCTGAATGGAATCTATGAGGCTTATTCGGTGCCTGGTTGTGAACGATCTCCCTTTTTATATATGGGTAAGATTTCAGCACCTGACCATGTATCCGGAATAGGAACTCCACTGACAATAGCATTGGCGAGTATCTTAATATAGGTTACCCAGTTTTCTTTGTCGTGCATGAACAAGTCCGCTGGTATACAATCAGGACATGGGGCCCTTCCTCTCAGGATCGATCGTAATACGGATTCAACCTCGAGACTGGTAAAACATAGAGTGGCGATTGGTGTGGGCCATTGGAATAAGTCGGCACTACAGTTATTGGCAGTGAACTGGGCCTCATAATGTGAAGCCCACAGTTAAGGGGCGACATGATTGATTGGTATCTGTGTGGGATTGGGTTTGCCTCCACCCCATTTTACAAGCTGACAAAATTGGACCATGTTTTTCCCTTTACTAGCTGCTAGCAGGTCTTGCCAGCGAGCCTCATCTCAATCCTTCTTTGCTTGTGATTGGGTTTTATTGTACCTAGCCCTTGCCTTTTTAATAACAACCATAACATTTGATCTAATGGTCCTTAATAATACCCTATAGGCCTCTCTGCAGGATTTATTATACCATGAGACTGCCTTTGCACGGGACTCTGACCTAGGTTTGTTGGTTTTGATAAAAAAAACTTTTTTTATTTCTTGAACAGGTCATTATGGACCTGAAGGACAATCAAATTAATGTCCTCCTGGGAATCGCAATTATGAAGAGTGGTTATCGAACGGGTAACCATTGTCTTCATCTGTTAAAGAGCCTCGTCATTATTAATAATCCTGGCCCATCTAACTCTCCTCGGGTCATTTCTGAGCATTACCTCTGCTTTTACATGCTCAGCGGCCCTATTAATAAAATTGAATAAACCTGGTGCCTGCAATAATAATACCAGCGGATTGTGATCACTTTCAATCCGTTCCTGCACTGACATATCCAAAAGGGATGTCCAGAATTCTATTTTAAGAAATATATAATCTATGCGGCTACTTCTCAGGCAGTTATTGAAAGTATGAGCGCCCATTCTGTCAGACTGCGACCTTCCGTTGACTGCCCTCAATCCCTTTTCCAGACACAACCCTTTTAACTGTAATGCGGCCTCAGTCCATTTTTTCATTGGGCACAGCTCTAATTGCGGAATATTCCACTGTGCGTCCTCCTCTATACTAAGGTTACCATCATCATAGTCCAATGGCTCAAAGAAGCAATTAAAATCTCCTGCTATTATCATGTTACAACTTTCCGCAGGCTTTCTATAAACCTGTCAAGGAGGGTTACTACATTGGATCCCTTACCACCCGGCATAAACATTAATAATCATGAAATTAGGTTCCTGCGCCTTCCAAAGCCGAATGCCCATGATTTCCAGACTATCAATGTATACTTCCTCCACCGTGTAACCCGCTTGCTGTCTAACTCAACAGGTAAGACCACCTAAGGGTCTGCCTTTATGACCCCCCAGTGCAGCTTTTGAAAATTTAAGAAACCGGGATGATACATTTTGTCCAAGGACCATGTTTCTTGAAATACCCAAATGTCATAATTGTCAATATAGGCTGACCATTCGGTTGAGGTGGTTTTGGAGGATAATCCCGCTATATTCCATGAAACTATAGACATATGTGGGTTTGAATGCCCTTCGGTTGAGTTGCTACTATTAGTTTGCGGATATGATACGTGGTCATCGGCCCGAATTGCTGAGCTAGGAGTACTAGGTGGTATAGGGGTTTCAACAAGAGGAGGTTTAGTTTGACCTTTCACCCCACCCCAATGCTCGTGCCCACCTCTATTCTACATGCACCCTCTAGAGTATCTAGGCTACAGACATGTACAGCCTTCACCTTGGGGTTGACTTTAGCATTAAGCAGTCCAACTGGACCAAAGGTAAACAACCCTAAATCAAAACCTATCTGGCCCTTGGTGCCTCGAATTCCTGATGAAAGGGTGCAAACCGATGTTCCAAGTCAATCTATGTCTTCCAAAGAATTAAGGATATCAAAGCGGTTTCTTGTGATGACCGGATAGTTATGCTGACCATATACTTGGGATGCCCCTCTACTTTCGCTGTGCCTAATAACACTAGTTGGTTGATAGAAAAAACCCAAGGGAAGGATGTTAATGTTATTCACCTTAATGTAACAGTTCCCGGACCTCTCCAACATATGCTGGACCATTTTTGGTGACCTGAAACTTAGGACCACACAGTCACCGGGTAGAGACTTATATGATTTCCCAACCCAGGGTACTCTGAGGACCATTTTAAATTCAGAAAATAGGTGATCGTTTAGGCCAGCCCTATTACTCAGTAGATGTAGGGCCTTGTTCCTTAACGTTGACCAGTGTTCCTGTGCATTGGGGGAGAGCACTGGAACGTTAGCCAAAACTACTGTATATGGTGTAGCTTCGGGGGGAAGATGTAGAGCATTATGAGAAGACTGAATACTAACAGCGGAGGACTGGAGGGGCAGTGTACTAGTGCCACTCTTCCCTTGCTGTGATGTCGAAGGCAAAGATGTACCTCCTTTGGATATGTTAATAGACTGTGTTATCTCTGGGATTATCACTAACAGAGGTGGGAGGTGGCATACGTTAGTTGGTGGTTCCCTTGGCACTGTTTCAGCCCCCCCTTGCCGGTTGGATTGTGGTCCCACCACCCTTGTGCCCATTAAGATTAGTTGAGGGGGTGCTAAGGATACCCTGCTCAATTTTATTGAGGATCTCTTCGATCGAGGTCAACTTCTTGAATAGAGGGTCGATCAAAACTGTAATTTTCAGTTCTAACTGTTTACAAAGCTCATCCACACTGAACGGGAGAAGAGAGTCAATAATGCCAGTTGGGGGACATATATTAGTTGGCATGTTGGTTTGTTGGCTAACATTGTTTTCATTAGCAACTACCTTCCGTTTGGCGGCTCTAGAGGGCAAAGGGTTGGATTTTTGTGGCTCAGGGGCTTTCCTTTTTTTTAGGGGCGGTTCACAGCTTGTAGCCTGTCTAGACTTCTAGGTGCTGGGAGAACAAGGCGGCCTAGGTGAAGTAGATAGCACAGCATTTAATTGTACTAAAGAGGGCTAGCTAGGATGCAGTGTGATGTCATCAATATGGTTTAACGGGCATTGAGAAGCAACTACATTGGTGCTAAGAGTACCAAGAGATTTCTGGGGCTCTAACGATAACCTACGTTCCGTTATTTGAATTTCATGCATTAGCGCTGATTCTGCCCTGGAAAGAAAAGCGTCAAGAGTACCCACAACCCCCATACCCACTCCCGCCTTACGTTTGCTCATATTCCCAGTCCCTAGCAACCAATATACACACTAAACCTCTTATTTGTGTTTCACACAACTGAGGCTTATGGTTCTAACGTTTAGTGGAATAGCCCCTTCCCAGCATCCTCCAATCTCTATCAGGCTCAAGATTGCGTCTTGAAGCATGTGAGCGCGTGTAAGCTATATGCTCCTCCCTCCCAGGAAACAAGGGATTCTGATGTTGGTAGTCCCGTGGCAAGAACAACGGTCAGCACTTCAATTTCAGTCTAAAAAACTAAACCCACAGGAAACTCAGCTGCAGCACTATTTAAAATAGAAAACACATAATCCCACAGCTATGACAAGCAAGAAAAGCCAGCTGGCCAACAAACCACCAATAGGAGCAACAAAAACCTGTGGCAGGTGTCCCGAATGTATTACACAAAGTTTGAATGGACTAAAACAACAGGGTGACACTTACTACTGTATGCGACAAACACATATCGCTTCAGGTCCATATGTCGTATCAAATGCAAAGACCAAGGGGGGTGGCCCTGCCCTGTCTTTTCCTGTCGGTAATGGGCGCGGGACGGGCCCGCCCTTCGCCCGGGCTTTGCCCGGGCACACCCGCGCACGTCCCGCGACGCGGGAGCCCGTGACTGCTTTTAAAGCGCCTCCTGGAGCTTCTTGGTGACGGGAATAGCAGTGCACCTCAAGGGGAATGCTGGAAGGTGTCGTCTCCTTGTGATGTGGGCGCCGAGAACCAGGCATGCACAGGAGCCAGCAGGCGAGCACTGTGGTCCCCCTCGGACCGATAAGGCAGGGTGTAGATAGGTGGAAGCAAAGCATCAGCAACAAAAACAAGACCAACGGGACCCGAGAAGCGGGAGCCCGCGAGGGCTGTTAAAGCGCCTCCTGGTGCTTCTTGGTGACGGGAATAGCAGTGCGCCTCAGGGGGAATGCTGGAAGGTGTAGTCCCCTTGTGATGTGGGCGCCGAGAACCAGGCGTGCACAGGAGCCAGCAGGCGAGCGTTGCGGTCCCCCTCGGACCGATCAGGCAGCGTGTAGATAGGTGGAAGCAAGGGATCAGCACAATGGGAGCTTGGGGGGCAGCCGAGCACAGCGAGGTCTGCCCCCCGGGCAGATTGGGAGGGGGGAGGGGGGGAGTGGCCGGAGCAGCCATTTTGGAGGATTTGAGCTACATTTTGGAATAGCCCAAATGTAGCCCAATTTGGAGAAATATAGCCCAAAAGGATATATAACGTTTTTTTGCGCTAACCCAGCCACCATTTTAGGTTTGGTGACCTGGTGGCTGGGAGCGCTTGTTTCAGGGCAGGTTTTTGTCCCCTCCCGCCCTCCCTAGTTTTAGGGGTTTGAGGGGGGTGTGTTTTAGCGGTTTAGCCTTTTTGGCGTGGGGAGTTTGCAGGCGGCATTTGTTGGAACAGGTACATAGGGGCAACTTGGTGTATTGTCGCTTGGAACAGGTGCAGGCGGGGTGGTTGACAGTTGGCCGGGATTGGCTGGAGTTTGTTGTTATATGTTTGGTAGTTTGTAAGCAGGAACAGGGAAAGGGTAACCAGGTAGGATAAGTTTAGATTAGAGGTTGGTTAGTTACAGTAGCACAAAGGCAGGTAGGGATTACGGTCAGGGGAGTTTAGGATTTGGAAAGGCTAGATTGTGTAGGATTGGGTTATATTATGGTTATGGAATGTTATGTTGTATTTTGTGGGATGGGGGAACTGATGTGGGGATCGTAGGTGTGGGGGAGGAACAAGGGGTCAGGAAATTCTTGTATAGTGAGGTGTTTAGTTTTGTAAGGCAGTGGCCAAGGGTTAAAATTGTGATGTGCACCTGTTTCAATAAAGCGGCCTTTTTCACACACAATAAACTGGTCTTGTGTCGGCTCGCCCCCTCCCCCCTTTATCTCCCAAAAACAAAAGACCAACGGGACCCGAGAAGCGGGAGCCCGCGACGGCTTTTAAAGCGCCTCCTGGCGCTTCTTGGTGGCGGGAATAGCAGTGCGCCTCAGGGGGAATGCTGGAAGGTGTAGTCCCCTAGTGATGTGGGCGCCGAGAACCAGGCGTGCACAGGAGCCAGCAGTCTCCCTCGGACCGATCAGGCAGCGTGTAGATAGGTGGAAGCAATGAGTCAGCAGCAAAAACAAAAGACTAACGGGATATTTAATTATAGGGACCCCAGATCTTTATTGGTGAATAATTTCCAGAACCTCATGCACTAAAAAACATGCATTCCTCTCATTAGATATTTACCAGTGTACAGACCATTGAGTGTACAATGATGTGATTGGTCAACTGTGCATCCTGTCATGGTTGATGTTAAGTTTAATCCAGTGTTAGGAAAATAAACAGTCCAAAGTCACATTTTACAGTTGCAATATGAGCAACATTTTATTTATTTCTAGTTAGGCTATTTGTTTTACGCGCGGCCTCTTTAAGTAATAACATCTGTGGCCCTCTTAAATATAATCTTATATTTAATTATAGGGACCCCAGATCTTTATTGACTAATCCTTTCCAGAACCACATGCGCTAAAAAACATGCATTTCACTCGTGCAAGTGTGTCAGCAACGCACAGCTTGGGCTTCCCTCATGCGTAAACTAACTCTCTCTGAAGTTCATCTCCAGTGGCCTTATGTCTTAAGTTCCAGCTGACAAGAAATGGCTGTAAATGTGAAACTAACAGTAAACTGCAACTACATTATAAGTCATACAGGTGCTTAGTAAAGAATAAAACAAACAATAGGTGCAGGCGAAAAGCTAACAAACCCTGACACAGAGGGAGCACCACACACAGAACTCCTCCCAGCACAAAAGCTTTTTCAAAGAAGGGAAAAAAGGGAAGTTTTTGAGCTTTTTGACCTAGTACTGGCTGCGCTTTGATATGTTAATAGGCAGTCCTGAGAAGTTAAGCCAGCAGGAAACCTGCTGCTTTTCTGGTAAATCAGACCACCTCAGCGCCTGGATTCCCTCACGGGTGACAAGTGTGCCTCTCTACTGTATGCCACTCTAATCTACTGTGCATCACTCTACTCTGCCAGTACATTCTATCCTACTCTTCTATGCACACTGCTCCACTGCACTCTCTCTCACTGCACCACTGTACTCTGTGCCAAAGCGCCACTGTACGCTGGGCCAATGCATTCTGCGCCACTGCACTCTCGCCACTGCACTTAACTCTACGCCACTCTACTGCACTCTATGCCACTCTACTCCGCATCTCTCCACTTTACACAACTCTAATGTATTCTGCATCACTGCACACCACCCCACTGCGTTCTACACCTCTGCACTCTACCCTGCACCACTCCTCTCTACACTGCACCTCTCCTCTCTACCCTTCACCACTCCAAAACACCATTCCACATAATTTAGTCCATAAAGCACAATCTCATTCTCATTATTTCCATGACAATTAATGCTATTTAATTATTACTATCCACATAATTCCACAGCACACCATGCTACTTATTTCCATTACACAACTACTCACCACAACAAACAATTCCAAAAAAACAAATTTCTACCTCGCTCTTCCACCAACCCTGTCCCCCACACACCCACTGCCCCTCTAATCTCTCCCTCACACTACCAATACCCCCTCTTATCTCGCAATTTCATTGCGATCCTCTCATCCCTCCCTCACACTCCTTCTCTCCTCTCTATACTGCCTGCTCACACATCCTATCTTCCTATACCTCCTCGCACTGTGCACTGGCACACCTCTCGCCTCCAAACCCCTCCGGATTCCCCTCCCACTCACCCCTCTCTCACACCTCTCTCTCACTCTCTTAAGCACTCTTCCCACCTCGTTCATATAGTTCACTTCAGGTCTTCAAGCACAACTTCTTTCCTGCTATCCTCCCTCTACTTCATTCCCATTGATGTAACTAAAAAACCTCCCCGTGTCAAAATAACCTAAGTCCCTCTGATTTGAATGTATTAATTTATTGATTTATCTGGAATGAGTTTTGTTCACAATTATGAATGTTTTGTTTTGTTTTTTAAGGTACACACGCATTATGCGTAAGACTCATGGGGGGCGGGGTTAGGGAAGCACGTCATTGAATGAGCACAGGTAGGGAGGTAACGTCTGGTTATAAAACCGGGAAGCTCGTGATTACGGGTTCGAAACCATGGCGTTCAGTTTTGGATGGCGTTCTACTAGATGGTTGGACAGGTCGGTAGCAATCATATGATTACAGGTACAATCTGGGGAGGTGTGGGTAGTCAGAGAAGTGGTACTATACTGGGGAGTTGGGGGGAAGATACGCGGTACAACCGAGGGTCGAACGAAAGTTGGATTGAGAGGGACTTAGGTTATTTTGACACAGGGAGGTTTTTTAGTTACATCAATGGGAATGAAGTAGAGGGAGGATAGCAGGGTAATGGATGGGTATTATTTATTTGTACAGATTGTATGATTATATAGTTGTTTTGCTTTTAACATAGGAGAGATGATTAGGACATTATGATTTTGGTTTATTATGTTGTATATATAAGTTTGGGTATTTGATCAACGTTTGAGCATTAACATTGTTAAATGAGTATGGGCTGATGATCATTTTTTAATCATTTTTAGATACCCCTGACGAAGGTCGAAATCTGACCGAAATGCATTGGGTTATTTAAATGTATTGGAACAATGGAGTTTGGTTACATGCCTGTGAATAGGCCCGGAGGGCAATTCCTGAGCGATTTAAATGCCGAAAACCTTTGAAACTTCATCTCTTTTGACGTGACGGATGAAAATGGATAAATATGGAAATAAAATTGGTTGAACTTTGACAACACTATGGAGTACGAGTGAATATATTTCTCCAATGTGCATACGGCTGTGCATCTCTGCTGGGGCACGACAACTGCGTGTCCCGATGTTTTGAAGTATGTAGAAACGGCGCCGGGAACGGAGCGCGTAAGAGAGTTTGCACGCCAAATAGGATCACCAGAAAAAAATGTGGGCTAAACTAGGTGTGCTTCAGACCTTTTTTCAGTGAATCATATTATTTCCGTTTCAACTCTGAAAGCACCCAAGAAAACTTTAACGATTCTCATGAAAACTGACAGATGATCACGTCTGAGATTATCCATACATATTATCATCTATAATGAAATGACATTGAAAAATGATATATCATACCACACCATGATGCAAGCTGATTTGAATGTATTAATTTATTGATTTATCTGGAATGAGTTTTGTTCACAATTATGAATGTTTTGTTTTGTTTTTTAAGGTACACACGCATTATGCGTAAGACTCATGGGGGGCGGGGTTAGGGAAGCACGTCATTGAATGAGCACAGGTAGGGAGGTAACGTCTGGTTATAAAACCGGGAAGCTCGTGATTACGGGTTCGAAACCATGGCGTTCAGTTTTGGATGGCGTTCTACTAGATGGTTGGACAGTTCGGTAGCAATCATATGATTACAGGTACAATCTGGGGAGGTGTGGGTAGTCAGAGAAGTGGTACTATACTGGGGAGTTGGGGGGAAGATACGCGGTACAACCGAGGGTCGAACGAAAGTTGGATTGAGAGGGACTTAGGTTATTTTGACACGGGGAGGTTTTTTAGTTACATCAATGGGAATGAAGTAGAGGGAGGATAGCAGGGTAATGGATGGGTATTATTTATTTGTACAGATTGTATGATTATATAGTTGTTTTGCTTTTAACATAGGAGAGATGATTAGGACATTATGATTTTGGTTTACTATGTTGTATATATAAGTTTGGGTATTTGATCAACGTTTGAGCATTAACATTGTTAAATGAGTATGGGCTGATGATCATTTTTTAATCATTTTTAGATACCCCTGACGAAGGTCGAAATCTGACCGAAATGCATTGGGTTATTTAAATGTATTGGAACAATGGAGTTTGGTTACATGCCTGTGAATAGGCCCGGAGGGCAATTCCTGAGCGATTTAAATGCCGAAAACCTTTGAAACTTCATCTCTTTTGACGTGACGGATGAAAATGGATAAATATGGAAATAAAATTGGTTGAACTTTGACAACACTATGGAGTACGAGTGAATATATTTCTCCAATGTGCATACGGCTGTGCATCTCTACTGTGGAAAACACCCAGGGTCATTCATGAACCCCTACAACTACCAGCTACCTTTACCACAATTTTTTCTTTCAGTCAGCTGTCAGACTATAAATTCACCAAGATATTATCTCATTCTAGAAATTTGTCTCCCCCTTCTAATCCTTTACTTCTGTCAATTCTCAAGAGCTGCTGACTTTTTGAAACTTTTCCTGCAACCTAGCTAAAGCATCCTCAACTCTTTCTTTTAAGAGGGAATTTATCAGGACGATCTGAACCACATACTGAAGACATTTTCTTTTGACCCCACCATCCCAGATATTACAGGCCTGTAATAATTCCTCTCTTTGCTTGATTACCGCCATTTTTTCTAGTCTGATGCTGCTGGTTTTGTTTACTCTCTTCACTGGACTCGGCTAACCGGGCACCAGTGCATGCGCTCTGACCCCTAAAACCTGTTGAAATTGGCTATACAACAAATTTGCATATTTCATTTGACTATAAGTCCCTAGTATATGTTACAAAATGTAAACAAGGCCTGTAAGTCAAATGTCACTAGTGCACTGCAGCACTCATTATGCATCCACTAGAGTGACAGTGCAAAACATTACTACAGGCCTACCAATATAGCCTGTCTGTGCAGTTTAAAAACTACAAATACAACCTGCTAAAATCACCCATTTTGACAGGCTCAAACCCTCATTTTAAATATTAATAATAATTAATCCCCTAAATAGTCCTTAAATGCCCATAAGACAGGGTGAATGGTATTTAAAAGTAGGGCATGCAAAAGTTTAATGTTAAACATGCCCTAAAGCTATTTTCAAGCTAGCAGGGTTAGGTGTTCTGTAGGAAAGCATTGAGGAACATTATTAAAGTTTAAAAGATCATCTACGCCTAGGAACCAGTTAAAAAGTTCATTCTTGGACTTTTTAAAGTATTAATTACAAACCCAATTCATTTGTAAAGTCAGATATGAGCTAAATATTTCACAAAGGGTACTTTTAGAAGTCACTTTTTGCCTGCCTGAAGCTCTAGCATCTCATTTGCATGAGCTTCTAGCTGCCTCCCGGGAGCTGCATAGCTCTCTGTTGAGGAGCAAACTTGCTCCCAGAGCTGAGACAAAGTCCTTTGGTATGGGGAGGTGTTCTGATAATCGGACAAGATGCCCATCAGGAACTTAATTAACTTCAAAACATGCTTACCCTTTCACAGGCAGATGCAGCTAACACATGGGCCTGCCCCATTTATTGTCCTTCTAGACAGACACCAATCCCAGTAGAAAATGAGCTGCTCTCAGAACCGTTCTTAAGTTACCACAGAGGAGGGATTGCTCATTTCCCTAGCCACACCTCTTGATGGGCACAGGAGCTCTCAAAGGTCAAGACAGATTCTTCCATGTTGGATTTAGGTAGAGAGGGTCACTGTCAGATTATTTGGAGCAAGACACACTGGACCTATTGCAAAAGGGGGTAGGGTTACCCCTGGGAATGTTTTTCTTTATTGGTTAGGAAGCCAGGAGTCATCCCCACCCATAGGCTAGTGCTATTAATAAATCTGGTACCCCTGGGCTCCCTCTTCCGAATACTACTGGACCAGTTAAGACCTGTGAGGAGAACTCTAAAGGCTGGCCCTGCCCCCACATGTACCCAGGACAAACGAGTGGACTCCAAGGGTCAGTAGGCTGACCGCCTATTAAGCTACAGGGACACAACAAGCTGAAAGAATCCCACTTTCCTGGAAGAGCCCAGATGATCAGTTTCAAATGAGCCTGCCCTGGACCATGCTGGTAGATTCTGTTGCAGTGTGTCCTGACCCCCAAGTGCTGTTCCTGATGTCTTGCAACCCTTGGCTGGTGGCAGACTGTACTCCTCCTGCCTAAACATGGAAATGGATTTAAAAACGTTTTGCTAACTTTTTACCTGGAGAACTGTCATGGAGCTAGTACCAACCTTCCAGCTGATCAGCTGAGGGTGCATCGCCAGTGGGCCTCACTTTGCCATAGCTCCTGCTACACTCCTCTCCACAGCAGTAAGTTTGTTTCAGCTGGTCTGACGCCGACCATCATCCAATGCTGTCAACCCCTCCTCGGCTACAGCTTGCAGCTTTGACTTGCTGAGGGAATCCAACTTCCAGAAAAGAGTTTAAGGGCCTGATTACAATTTTGGAGAATGGGATACTTCGTCACAAACGTTACAGATATCCCATGCGCCATATTACAAGTTCCATTATATCCTATGGAACTTGTAATATGGTGGATGCGATATCCATCACATTTGTGCCGGAATATCCCATCTGCCAAGATCATAATCAGGTCCTAAGTCCGAAAGTAGAAAGCTTCACTGAGCCTGACATCGAGGAGCCTCCAATCAATGTCAACGACTTCCTGGGTGGAAACTCTGGACTTTTCCTGCTCTGAGCTTTTCCTGCCTTCATCACCGGCTTCACTGAGACCTCATCCATTGTCAACTCATTGTCAACAGGCCCAATTTTGGATCCAGCCTGCACCCATGTCCCGCTGAAGACACTCCCTTCTCTGAAATGTTCAAAGGGTGAAGGTAACTTTCTGACACAGGCAAATCAGAATTGTGTATCTGACCTGAGCATCATTGCGGTTGGCCTTAAACCTCACCCTTGTCCCTGTCTAGCATGAACAGTTGTCCTGGTTGACACTTTGCACTTTTTGGCACTATGTTTAATAAAAACGTTAAAATTCATATCTCCTGTTCCCCTAATTGGATTTTTGTCATTTTCATGTCTTTTCAGTCATTAAAATATTCTCAATTTCTTTTATATGACAGAGTGATTTTTATTGTACTCCTGCCTGAGCACCTCTTCTCAGGTTCCTGAAAAGGACTTGCATCCGCGGAGAAGAACAGTGATAGAACCAGTGAAGTCAATCTGACCAGCGATGCACCTCAGGCGGATAGGCGAGCAGGGTGGTCCCAGACTCCTCCTGGTTTTCAGAGCAGTTTTTGGCCAAAAACTTTCTAAGTCCACAGTTTTGGGATTTGGACATCTGGGCACCCTTGGCACTACTTCCAAGGGTCCAGGATTCACTCAGACTGGGTCCAGTTGCAGGTCCAAAATGGAGGAAGTTTTCAGTGTACCTGTAGCTCTGAACAGGAGGCCAGCAAAATAGCCCTTGTGAGTCACTCTGAAAGGGCTGGACAGATGAAGGTCCAGTCTTTGAAACCAGGCAGAAGGCAGCCAGGGCCGTAGCGGGCACTGGGCAATCCCCCGGTGCGCCGCACGGGTGGGGGCCGGTTGTGGGCCCCTGGGGGCTGTTTTTGTTACCGGGCCGTTTTTGCAGCATAGCTGCAAAATCGGCCCTGTAACAAAATTGGCCAAAAACCGGCCCTGGCTAAGAGCTCGGCGGCACCCCCAAGCCCCAGGGGGGGCTGGCTGAGCACTTTGCCTTGGCCGGTTTTGGTTCCCAGTCTGGCCTGGAGGCAGCAGAATAGCAGAGCAACAGGGCAGTAATCCATCAGGTCAGCAGTTCTTCAGAGCAGAAATCTAACAAAGTGGCAGTGCTCCCAGCAGCACAGCAGTCCTTCTTCCTGCCACAGTATCCACAGGTCCAGAAGTTTTCTGAAGAGTTGGCCTGAAGAACCTATTTTTATATTCTGGTGTCTTTCCTCTGGGAGCTTGGAGAAGCTTTAAGAGAGGTTCTTTGAAGTGCATGGACTTTCCTGCCTCCCCTGCCGTGGCTCCAAGCTGGCTGCATTGGCAATGTGGGATTGTTCGGTTCTTTGTGTGATGGCAGAGCACAGGCATTCAGTTGCAAGTGGGGTTGTGCTCAACTCCCCCCATCCTGCCAGCAGATGGCCCATTCAGGCATACCTAATCCCGGTCTTGTGTGCCTGTCTGTGAGGAATTCACAAAGTCTAACTCTCAGCTACACCCACTCATGTGACTCATGACAGGTTGCCGGCACAAAGGGCTTAGGGCAGGAAAATGCCAACTTTCTAAAAGTGGCATTTTCAAAATTATAATGAAAAATCTGACTTTAATATTAAATAATGTTTATCATTACAATTTCATAGATACCAAAAATGATATAGCTACCTGCTCCCAATTGGAAATTACAGCTTATTTAAAGTAATAATGAATCCCCGATGATATCCTAAAGGGAGGGGTAGGCTTCAAAGTAGTGAAAAACAAATGTAGGAGTTTTTCACTACCAGGACATGTAAAACGTAATAGTACTTGTCCAACCTTTGAATTACACAGCACTCTGCCCTATGAGAGACCTAGGGCCTACCTTAAGGGTGACATATGTAATAAAGGGGAGTTTAAGGCTTGGCAAGGGGGGTTTAATGCCAAGTCGACATGACAGTTTAAAACTGCATTCAGGCTGGAATGGCAGGCCAGGGGCATGTTTTAAGGTGCCACTGAAATGGGTAGCACGATAAGTGCTACAGGCCCACTGGAAGCATTTAATTTACAGGCTCTGGCTATATGGTATATCACTCTACAGGGGACTTAAAAGTAATAAATAAATATGACAATTAGGTGTATGCCAATCAAACCATGTTTAGGGGAGTAAGCACTGGTTAGCAATGGGAAAGTGCACAGATTCCTAAAGCTAACAAAAACATATTTCAGCACCAAAATGGAAATAAGAAGGTATAACATTTGGGGAAAGACTCCCATAAGGCTGACAGGTCTAACATCTTCTATGCACTCATTACACACACTCCATCTGCGTGCATTGTTCTGCACTGAAGCTTTTCTCTGTTTAACCAGGGTGTGTTATTGTAAACACATGCCCTGCCAGCAAACACACTTACCATGTGCGCACCGCACAACACTCCACCCTTCAAATCGTACTCCGCGTCAGCATACATACACTCAGCACATGTTTTATCCACATGTGCACTGCGCAGCACTACCTCTCTCATGTGATGTGTTCCTCTTAGTCATAAATACACCAAAGTACATGTCCTACACATCACACATTTACTGCACAGTACTGCTTCATCCTTGTACTGTACCCTTCCCAGGCGCACATACAACTAACTGAGAGTTACTACTCCTGGGCTGTGAAGCACTCCCCAACTTACCTAATGTAGGCCAATGCTGAGTTAAGCACGACTCTCGAGCAAGATCGCTGGTGACTGAGATGCCGCTTTCCTGACCTTCGATTCATTAGACTGTCAGGCTCCGGGTGATTTATTCGCCACTTGAAAATACAAGCCGGTTATCCGTGCTGTTTTGAAATATTCCTTCCTCGTGACTCACGACGCTGGACCCAGGGAAATCGAGATCCCCTTTGCCCTTCGCTCAAATCATTAGCCGGCATTCTTTGCAGTTTTGAATTATTCCTGCCTTCTGATTCACAACGCTGGACCCTTGTGAATTGAGATCCCCTCTGTCCGACGCTCTATCCGTTAGAAATTCGCCACCAGTACACTTTGTCCACCTCCAAGATCACAAGTTTCACTCTCGCTTTTGCTCCAGCACCGTTTGAACCTTGAATATTGCAACCCAGTCCTGATGATGATCCCAATTTAACCGGATCGAAACGCCGTCGAGCTTTCAGCTCAATTGATGGCCTTATGGTTCTTTAAAATGAATATGTAATCATTTTTATTGTATATAAAAAAAAAGTGAATTTAGAACCCTGGTGTTTAATTTTTCAACTATTCACTCTCACTTCACCTTGCGCCGTCTCCTTCTGTTCTCACCTTGTCACTTGCGTCGCCGTCATCGTGTCACGTACACTTTTAAGCACCAAGTACAAGTTCGGGTTGTCCTAATGTCTATTGATTTTGTGTACAGTGCTGATACAACTGTTCCATTACTCTGCTTAATTTAGTTTGTGCATGTCCCTTTGTATTTACTTTATTTAATACAATATGTCTGTTTCCAAACTCTCTTACTCAGAGTCTTCCTTTCCTCTATTGTAATGTCTTGCACATGCATTTTATTTGTCTAGGTTGAATGATACCAGTTGAGAATTTTTGTTGTCTCGTATAGAGTTAAGCACACAGCAGCAGAACTTGACCCTTGTTCCCTGCTTATTTTCTGTGCCCTTCTGCCTTCTGTTTCCTCTTGCCTTACCTGCCCCCGTTTTCGCTGTTATTGTAGTGCTTCTGTATTATTTGTCTATTTGTCTCTTGTTCCCTGTTTATTTTCTGTGCCCTTTTGCCTTCTGTTTCCTCTCGCCGTCCCTGCCCCCATTTTTCCCGCCGCTGCGTCCTCTGCGGCCCTGCCCCCCGCTCAACCATTCGTCCGCCCCCTCCTCCATCCCCTCCTCCCAGCTTCCTCCTCCCTCCCACCTCCCCCTCTTATGGCGGCCGCTGCGTGAACGCGTCGCTGGTACGCCTAAGGCAAGTCCGTCTGCGCCCGTCCGTGCCTGGACCGCACCCAGCACCAGAACCCCTGGCCCCCGCAAACACCACGACACCCGTCTCCACTACAATGCCAGCACACTCCATGCACTCAACACCGGACGGCCGCACACCTGCTTTCTGGCTGCCCTAAAGCGCACCCAAGGACCCTTCTCCTGCCAGAACTGCAGCTTCACCAGCATCTGATCCGCAAACTCACCCACCGTGAAAGAACGTAACGACCTCAGATGCATTCTTGTCAACACCCTCTCCGCCCGCAAACGCGCCGTCGAACTCTGGGACCTACTCGCCTCAACCTCCCCAGACCTGGCTGAACCCCTCCTTGTCACCCGACATTGCCATAGCCATCCCGGATGGCTACAAGATCACCCGCAGGGACCGCACCAACAGAGCAGGAGGATGAATCACCATCGTCCACAGGAACACTCTCAGAGTCTCAACCAACACAGACGACACCCTCAGCACCGCCGAACACATGCACTTCCAGATCCACACCGATCCCAACACCACCCTCAGAGGAATCCTCGTCTACAGACCCCCCGTACTCCAACCACAGTTCAGCGACTCCATTGCCGACTTCGTCAGTACACATGCCCTTGCCTCCACAGTCTACATCCCTCTCGGGGACCTGAACTTCCACCTCGAGAACAACAACGACCGCAACTCCACCACCCTGACCGACAACCTCACCAACCTCAGACTCAGACAACTCATCACAACACCCACCCACTCCACCGGCTACACGCTTGACCCCATCTTCTCCGCAAGCTCCCACTTCTCCTTCAACCACACCACCAAACTCCATTGGACCGACCATCGCTGCATCCACTTCATCTTCCGGAAACCCACCACGCACCACCGCACCCAACAGATCCCCCGCCGCTGCTGGAGCAAAGTCACCGAAGACCAGCTAACCACCACCCTTGCCCGGCGCCCACCCGCTGACCTCACCGACCCCGACTCCGCCGCCCGCAACCTCAGACAATGGATAGACGACTGCACCAACACCATCGCCCCGATCAAGAAACCATCCAACAGACACACCAGCAAGAAAGCCAGCTGGTTCACTGAAGACCGCCAGGCCTCCAAGCAAATCTGCAGAAAGCTAAAGAAGAAATGGCACCGTGAACAGACACCGGACTGCTATGCAGCCCACAAGAACGCCACGCACAGACACCATCACCTCATCAGATCCGTCAAAAGGGCCTCCTTCAAAGACCGCCTAGACAACAACGCACACAACAGCAAAGAGCACTTCAACATCGTGAAGAAACTCTCCAACCCCAGCTCCAACACCAACGACATCCCACCTTTGCAAGACCTGTGCGGCTCCCTTGCCACCTTCTTCCATCGCAAGATCGCAGACATCCACGACAGCTTCAACGCCAAGACCGTCCCGACAACCACGGAGACCTCCATCCCCACAGCCAACATCCGCACCGACCCCCTGCTCTACTGGACCAACATAACCGACGACGGCACCATCAAAATCATGAACACCATCCACTCCGGATCTCTGTCAGACCCATGCCCACACCACATCTGCAACAAAGCCAGCACCACCATTGCACCCCATCTCCGGAAAGCCATCAACATCTCCTTCGAGACAGCAACCTTCCTGGAGAGCTGGAAGCACGCCGAGATCAACGCCTTACTCAAAAAACCCAAGGCTGACCCCAAGGACCTCAAGAACTTCCAGCCCATCTCCCTGCTCCTGTTCCCAGCGAAGGTCATCGAGAAGACCGTCAACAGACAACTGACCGCTACCTTGAGGAGAACTGCATCCTGGACCCATCCCAGTCCGGGTTCTGCAGCAACCACAGCACCGAAAGGGCCCTCATCGCCGCCACCGATAACTTCAGGGCCCTGCTGGACAACGGGGAAACCGCGGCCCTCATCCTCCTGGACCTGTCAGCCACCTTCGACACTGTCTGCCACCGCACCCTACGCACACGCCTCCACGACGCTGGGATACAAGACAAGGCTCTGGACTGGATCACCTCCTTCCTCTCCGGCAAAACCCAGAGCGTCAGCCTCCCCCCTTTCCACTCCGAAGCCACCAAGATCATCTGCGGCGTACCCCAGGGCTCATCCCTCAGCCCGACATTGTTCAACATCTACATGGCACCGCTCACCCACGTCGCCCGACTGCACGACCTCAACATCATCTCCTACACCGACAACACCCAGCTGATCCTCTCCCTCACCAAGGACCCCCTCACTGCCAAAACCAACCTCCATGAAGGAATGAAAGCCATCGCCGAGTGGATGAAGAACAGCCGGGTGAAGCTAAACTCGGAAAAGGCGGAAGTCCTCATCCTCGGCTCCACCCCCTCGGCCTGGGACGACTCCTGGTGGCAAACCGCACTTGGAACAGCTCAAACACCCACCGACCACGCACGCAACCTAGGGTTCATCCTCGACTCTACTCTCTCCATGACAAAGCAGGTCAATGCCGTCTCGTCCTCCTGCTTCAACACCCTCCGCATGCTCCGCAAGATCTACAGGTGTATCCCCACCGAAACAAGAAGAATTGTCACCCAGGCCCTCGTCAGCAGCAGATTGGACTGCGGAAACGCCCTCTACGCAGGAGCCTCGGCCAAACTCCTGAAATGACTTCAACGCATCCAAAACGCCTCTGCATGCCTGATCCTTGACATCCCTCACCGCAGCCACATCACACCACACCTGAAAGACCTGAACTGGCTCCCCGTCAACAAGAGGATCACCTTCAAGCTCCTCACCCACGCACACAAGGCACTCCACAACGCCGGACCAGCATACCTCAACAGACGACTCAGCTTCTACACCACCAACTGCCAGCTCCGCTCCACCGACCTCGCCCTCGCCACAGTCCCCCGCATCCGAAGAGCGACCTCTGGCGGCAGATTGTTCTCCCAGCTCACTGCCAAGACCTGGAACACCCTACCCATCATCCTACGGCAGACCCAGGACCTGCTTACCTTCAGAAGACACCTCAAGACCTGGCTATTCAAGCAGTAGCAGCATCCCCCCCACCCCCCAGCGCCTTGAGACTCTCACGGGTAAGTAATGCGCTTTACAAATGTTCTGATTGATTGATTGATTGATAGGCCTCAGTCCAGTGACACAGGGTAAAAGGGTCTTGTTCGCAACTACTGATTACCACATGGTATGCTACCATCACCGCGCTCATGCTGCTTAACTCCTGGTGAAGGCAGTAGTATTCCACCACTATGAGAGTAGCACTTTAGGCACCCTTCCTGGTCCAACAAGACCACATTCCATGAGGCAGGCCTATGTTATGGCATGCACACATGATTCATGTTCATCTATGACGAAAAATCAGCATTAGGGATCCAGACAAAAGTACATTTGGGCACTCAAGGCAGGGGTACACATCTTTACCATGCAGAGGACCTTTCTGTCCCAAAATTTGCTGTGGACAGTTGAGCTAGTGTGACAATTCCATTGCTCTGACTGAACATATCAGCAATCAGTTTTTTCAATTTGAGTCATTTTTTACTTTTTGATAATCAGATTTTTTTTTAAAAGAGGTCGTTTCTGAGCAAGCCAAAGCATATCTTTAAAAGAGCAGTTAGCGATTAGTTGCAGGAAGTGGTACACCTTTTGAACACAATAACACTAATGTTGCATTTTAAGCCACCTATACATCATTTTTCAGAAGACCACAAGGTTGTCAATATATTACCCCTTCTCAGTTCAGTTTTGGATTTGGCATCTCCATTTACCTTGCTCTTCACAGCATTATAGATTTTAGCATAGGAGGCATATATGCCAGAGGTTACCTTTTCCAATTTATAGGGCCTGATTACGATGGCGGACGGACTTCTGTCCGTCCTTCATCGTCCCAGGGATGGGGCCCGCCGTCTATAAGGCAGCGGTCCCACAGGTGGGATTACAATGCGTCCGACACCTCGGCGGCCGCAAGTGCTATGTTTTCCATTGCGGCGGGTGCTGCTGGCTGCAGCACCCCCTGCAATGGAAACAAAGCACTTTCTGCATTTCCCTGCACTACGTGGCAGGCACTATGCGGTGCCTGCCACATGGTGAAGGGAAATGTAGAGGGGCACCTTTCCCCCAAGTGCAAAACTGAAGTGCCCCTGCTTAAGGGGGGGCCTGCTACAGGCCCCATAATTCCATCCCCAGCAAACGGGGATGGACCATCCTAATCCTTACAGCAGTGCCTGGTAGGCACCGCCACCATTCTGGGGATGCGGAGCGGTCCGACAGGCAATCGGAATAATTGTTACTGTTGGACCCATGGCGGTCGGGCTTTCTGCCCGCCATCAAAATCTGGCCGGTGGGAAATGGGCTCATGACGGAGGTGAACCCGCCTCCGACAGCCTGTTGGTGGCAGATTCACCACTATCGTAATGACTCCCATAGTTTTAAGAAATGTTGTCAATCAACACCAAGGAGTTCATCAAAGGTCTGAAGAGTTTATGAATGAGAAAGTTGATATTTATAGAGCTTAATCTTTTTCTTCAGGCAAACTGAGTTGCTAAACATCTTTCTCACAATAGGGAATGTTTCTTGAAAGATGTGAAAATAACTTCCTTTGTTTAAATCAGCACAGAGTAATTTTGTGGGACTCTACTGCAATTGGTAACGCAACTTCTGGATAGAATTTCATTTTGCCCCTCATTATTAATACGTTTTAAATGTTGTTTTTGAGCTGTTCTACATAAGTAGGTATTTAAAACTAAAGGGTCTGGTAATAAATCTGGCAGTAATCAAATGTAACCTTTTCCTGGATGTTTCAGATCTACTATCTCACCAGTATTGTGTGTTCCTTATCAGCCCTTACAATATTAAAATGTCAGTCTTTATATTTGGTGGGGCTGGTAGCAGGATTAGAATTAAAGTTAGGACATAACAATAATGGTCAAAATCATCAGTTTTATTGTGTCTGCTTGACTATAGTAGTATAACGGAAGGCTATTTCTCATTCTAGGGTGGAACCAAAGTATGAAATCTGAGTTTATTGCAAGCTTTCTTGTAGGTTACTTAATAACAGGGGACCTGAGATACAAAGCTATTTTGTGGTTGCAAAACCTGCAATTCGGTAAGTCACATGGTTTGTGATTGAAAACTGGCTTTCTAAATATTCTAAACCCATTTTGTCATTCGGAAATATTTTACTGACTCGCATAATGGGTTTAGAAAGGCATAACAAATCCCTATTTGGAAGGGCTGGGTTTTGGGCATCCTTTCCAAATAGTGAATCATTATGGTGTGTATCAGTGTACCTCTAAACTCTGGCTACACAATATTGAAAAGTTACATACTCTCGAGTTAGGATGGTAACACATTCGAAAAATGAAATGGTCCCCTTAGGACAACTTACCCTTTCTGTAAGTAAGAGAAATCTGTTGGTGAGTAGGCAGTGATCCAGGCAACAAACCTAGAAAAATAAACTTTTCTTTTTAAATGCAGCCTGAATTCCTTTAAGGAAACTGGGATATATTTTTCTAAAGTTTTCTTTTCTTTAAAAAGCAATCACAGGTGTGGTGGCCTGCTGTTCCCGGGAGGCCATCACCCCTGTGATGGCATCCAATCATGGTGAGTTGCAATTTGTGACCTACCACATAAATATTGATGACTTGTGTTGCGAGCCACTACAATTTGTAATTTTGTAAACTGCCCTATTAGTAGATAGATCGATTTGCAATATTGTTTTCCATTCGCAAAAAGTTGGTGCACAATTTGCGGCCACTTTTTGTGAATGGAAATTCCACACATCATTCTCAGAATACCAACATAAATGAAACTTTCTGGTTTCCATGATCAGTATAGTTCAGAAATATCTGCTGCCGTACAATTTACATATAAAAGCAGAAATTTCGAAAATATAGTTTTTATCCTTCTGAAATTTGATTATTAAGAAGGGTACAAATTATAGAATGCAAGAAAACTAAAAGTGTAAGATAAAGTAAAAAATATGTCAATAGCAAAAGCTGTTAGTTAATCTTTTTTGATTATGTGCTCAGAGGCTATTAAAATAAGGGTGATAAAGGGTAAGATAATGAGTGCCTCTGAAGAGAATGTAAAAGCGGAGAAAATAGGTCATTGAGTAGTATGCGTCTTTGTTTTGTTGTAGGGCTTTGATTAGAGATATTAAACTACGCTCTTAATACTTTTGTCACATCGTTCAAACCATGAAAACTTATTCTAGTCTAGTCTAGTCTAGTGAAAGCTTTTCCTGCATCTAGTGCTGTGACTAACCACTATTCATCTGAGTGTTTGGCAAAGGCCAGATACATGCCAAGGCTTTGGTCACACTCAATAGATTTCTCCTGGCTCCTAAATTTGGTAGTTATAGCCTAATGGGCCTACAGAGCAGTGGTCCCTGAAAGGAGCCTCACTGGCCCGCTCACTAGCTACACATCAAGTAGTGTCATCATGGAGAGATGTAGTCAGTCATGCCGGACATGCAGAAATAAATTTGTAAGTGGGCTCCCCTTCATCAGCCTGCGAGTCAGTACAGACAGGTAATCTGGTATCTACTGAACTTAATCAAGGACTTCCATCGTGAAGAATATATGTAACATGATTATTGCCATGGTACTTATACTATCAGCAAAGACACACAAATAAAAAAATAATAAAATGAACATACCATATAGTGAATAAACCTGAATTAGAGTCTGCTGTAAGGATAATTGTAGCATAAATCTGCATGCCTGTGCTCGGCTGAACGCAGCCCTTGTCTGTGCAGCACACAGATGCCTGGGAGCATCTAGTTGATATCAGGATCAGCTCCCTGGGCGAAGATTTTCCCCTCTACTCATTAACCAAAAAACATAGCTGTCTTTACTAGCACACATGTGGTAAAACTGTGTGGAGAAATGTTTCTGTGTTCCTATGCGCCATGCGTGAAAAAATGTAAGTGAGAAAAACTGGTGATCGTTACACACGTTACACGGGTAAAGGGTACAAAAGCAATTTGTTTACCGTTCATGTCATACATGGAAATATTATGTGAAGAAAAATTTGTGGGTACAAAGCAAACATTACAAATAAGGGGCTCATTACGAAGTCGGGCGGAAAGCCTCCGCCCGACAGTCGGAATGTCCTGGACCGCGCCGAACCTTTCCGAACGACTCCGTCGGTTTAACTTCTGCCTGACCATTTACGATGTTCGCGGTCAGATTGTAAACCTCACAGAGAAGTCGTTTCAGTCGGAACCGCATTGTGCAGCTCTGCAGACAGCGTTTCCAACCGACCGATTACGATGTCTGTTTCCAACAGCCTTTACGGGTCGGACTGTCTGACACGAAAAGGATGTCGGAAAGTGAGGTGCCCAGAGCAGGGCCCCCTTTATCCTGCGGCCTTCAGTTTGGGGACAAGGGGGTACCTGAAGGAACCCCCAGTAAAACCCTGTACTGTGTGGCTGGCACCGTGGGGTGCCTACCACAGGGTGCAGGGTTTTACACACACACACCATTTCCCAATAGGAGCATGTGTTGTCGGTCAGAACACAGGCTTCCATAGGGAACAATGGGACTCCGACCGAACAGTGATCAGTTGCATTTTAATCGGCCGGGTAGAAGAGCCATCGTAATAAGCCCCTAAGTGAATTTTTGTTTCACAAGAAATCCCACTATACATGTCTATGTTACATAATAAGGGTCTGAGCTTATAGAGCGGTAGGTCAATGTGGCGACACAAGACACCCCTTCCCCCTCGTGATAGTTGGATTAGACACATGTGCAGGTAGTGTCTGTGGACCAATTTAAAAAAAAGGAATTGCACCTTGATAGGCCAAAGGGACAAACATATTGACAGCACACAGGCCCATTAAGATTCAAGGAAGCAAAAGAAATAAAAATCAAGACACTTGAAAATCATAGCGGCGCACAATCATAAAAATGTAAAACAAGTGCTAGGTATATGGCAACTCAGTAAAGTTCCTGGTATTGATGCTGAAGGGAGACTTGAACAGCAGAGAAAGGTTCACAAGAGAAGTCTTTGAAAAGAGAAGGGATAGATAGGACATTGACAAAAATGCATCCCACAACAGAGGTTTGTGAAAGACTAATCTAGGGCAGTGTTTCCAAAATTGTGGGTCACAACCCCAACTGATTTTTCGTAGGTTGCAAAAGTTGCAAAGTTGCAAAAGAGGATGCCTTTAAAAAAATTTCTTCTCACATTTGCTGAGCTTCAAAGATAGAGGTCAAATGTTAAGAAATGGAAGGTAGTAGAGGACTCACATCGTGGGAAGATAAATCATGGGTATCATTACTAACCGGGGTTCAGGGGGGTGATGTCCTTTCTGTGCATGTTTTGTGGGGATCTGTTACACTGGGATCAATTGAGGTCTGCTGTGTTGTTGAAGATACATTTATGTGACAGCCTTCTAGGCCTGGATGGGCTCAAAACTTCAATAACATTTGTTTAAAAAAAAAATGCCAAGAAATGTTTTCTAACAAATTGCTGCTTTCTTAACATGGGATTGGCGTTCATAAACTCCTCTCATTTTGCAGTCAGAGAAACAAAAGTAAAGTGAATTATGTGACAATCGTGCTGGGGTATAGGTGTATGAAAGGAAATGCTGTAAAATGTCATTTGTTGTAACACAAAACAAAATGTGAATACCTGTAAATTAACTGTACACATTCAGCATTTAGGAAAGCAAAAATGAAGCACTTCTTTTTGTAATTCTGAGGTGTGATGCTAAAAAAGATTTTAATAGGTTTGAAACAAATCAAGGCACTTTACTTCGTGGTGCTCAAATGATAAATATTCACTGAAATCTGATTTCCACACATTATCATTTGTGTGAGTAATATAGTTTTTACCAGTAAAACTGTATGTACCAATTTAGTGTCAATTTCAATGGAAAATGTGCTGTCTGTAACTGACACTGTGCTACCACACAATGTTTTAGTTACTTTAACAAATCGGCTTATGTTTTTTTATTTTTTTTATTTCTTTATTGTTTTACCACATAAAGCGACAATCGTCTCTTGTAATAAATCGGATATACTGTATCACATTTCAACATATACAATATGACCATTGGCCTAATATACTAACAATTTCAAATTTTCTCATGTTACCAACTGCAAAGATTTTAATTAAACAAATACCTCCTGCCCCCTCATCCCCCCCTAACCAGCATCTGTACTCCAGTGTTAGGTGTGTTTATATGTTAGTCTTCGTTTCTCAGTAGTCGACTTGTTTGACCTCAGTTTGTCCTTCCGGCCATATGGGGACCCCTGAATTCCGCTGCTCAACCCCTGTCGGGTCTAGTTGAGATGACTGGGGTGTGGCTATCATTTCCTGTATTATAGTTCCCCAGGCCAATAATACATCTGGGAGTTTCTCATCACGCCTGGTTTTCCTCATGTGCTCCTCCTCTGCTAACGACCATTCTTTAAGATCTAATTTCCATTTTTCACTAGTCAAGCCCTGCGGGGACAGCCAATGTATGGCGATTCGCCTTTTTGCTATTGTAAGTCCCAGTACCAGAAATAGTCTGGTCGTTTTACGCTTGGGGTTGCTCGGTATCAGTCCCAGAAGGCATGTTGTTATTTATGGTGTTATCTTCCATCCCGTCACCTTATTAAGCTGTTCTAAATCCTCTGCCCAATAGTTTTGTATACGGGGACACTGCCAGACCATATGTACAAAATTGGCTTGCGCGAACCCACACCTAGGGCAGTGGGGGTCTCTCGATGCTTTCATTGAGTGCATCCGACTGGGTGAAAGATATGTAATATGTATTATATTGTATTGTATTAGTTTAAACCTAGCCCCTACAGACACTTTACAAACTCCCTCATGGATTTTCTTCCAATCCGAAGGCGATAAAGGGTGATCAATAAAGTCACCTTTCCTCTATTTTTAGGGGTTTGCCTTGTCTATCTTCCCTCAGCGCCCTGTAGAGGTGCATCACCAATTTACACCCTCCTGCCATAGAGATCATGGTAACCAGTGTTTTAGAATGTGTGGGAGCTTCTGTAAAAGTCAGCCAGAGTTGCCTGGCTGTGGCTGCTATTTTGGCATATTGAAGGAATTGTCCATTTCCTAAGTCGAATGCCTCTATCGCATTCTGGTATGTTATAAACCTGCCTTCCGGATATAGGTCCGCCAGCATTAGGCAGCCTCCCTCTCTCCATTTCTCTATGGACATTAATTGCTCTATCTTGGTAAACTGCGGGATCTCCCAGACATCGGTCTCTGGTGCGAAGGGTTTCCTCCCGATTACCATCTTAACCGTTCTCTCCCACACGTTGCCCATTAGCTGTATCAGAGGAGGGGTAGAGTCTGGCATGCCCCTTCCTTTCATGAGCAGGGTTGCAAGCCTTTGGTTCCCAAATGTACCCTCCAATAAGGTCCTTTCCCAGGAGGATTCTGTATCCAGCCAAGTTATTGCATGCTGTAGCTGTGATGCCAAATAGTAAAGTTCCAGATCAGGGATTTCCAGCCCCCCTCTGTCCCACTGCCGTTTCATCACCTCTAAACTCACCCTACATCGCTTCCCATTCCATAAGAAGGAAATCAACAGTCTGTCCAGGTCTTTAAAGACATTGCGCGGGATCTCGTAAAAAGACCCCTGCATGACGTAAAGACATCTGGGAAGCACCACCATTTTTATCAATGCCACCTTGGCCATAAGGGACAATTTTAGGGAGTTCCAGAAGGTCACACTTCCCTTAAGTCCCCTTATTACCCTGCCCATATTAAATCGTAAAACTGTTCCCTGTTCCAGGCGATCTATATGCCAAGGTAACGCACTGTTTCCAATTCCCACAGGAGTTCCTATTGTGGAAGTCAGGTTGCATCACCCTCTTCCGGACATCTTATTGGGTATAGTTGTGACTTACATTTATTGATCCTTAGCCCAGAGGCTTGGGTGAGACTCTCTAGCACACCAAGTAATATTGCAGTCGACTGGGTCGGGGAATCTAAATCTACCAAGGCATCATCTGCATATAAGGAAACTACATGCTCAGCTGGTCCTATTGTTATGCCGTGTCCCTTAAGAGTCATTCTCAAGTGGCAGGCTAGCAGTTCCATTGCTATCGCGAAGAGTAGCAGGTAAAGCGGGCACCCGTGTTGAGTCCCCCTCTGGAGCTCCATACTATCAGAGACATAACATCCTGTACGAACCCTAGCCGTTGTCTGTGTATATAACAGTTGGACTCATTCAATGTATTGTTGTCCTACACCCAATTTGCCAGTACTAGCCAGATGTATTCCCACCTGAGCAAGTCAAACGCCTGTTAATATCTACGAAAGCAAGGGCGCCATTCTCTGGTCTCCTTTCCAGGGACTGCATTACATGCACCAGGCGCCGGATATTACGTAGGGTGTTCCTGCAGGGTATGAATCCCGATTGATCATCATGGATAATCTAAGGCAGAAATGGAAGCAATCTTGCTGCCAGGACATGGCTGATGAGTTGCAAATCCATGTTTAACATGGATATAGGCCTGTATGAGGCCGGTAATGTGGGATCCTTCCCAGCCTGGAGGATCAGGACTATCGGCGCTTCCCGCATTGAATTTGGTAACTTTTTATTTTTCTCCGCCTCTGTCACCGTCTCAAGCAACTTATCTGCCAATATATCTGGGAATTGTTTGTAAAATTTGGCCACCAGGCCATCCACTCCCGGGGACTTTTTTTATTTGTTGAATAGCCGTCATTACTTCTATTTTGGGGGGCGCCCAGTGCTTCCTGGGCTTCTTGATCGATACAAGGCAATAATATCCCCTCTAGGAACAACTCCATTGTCGAGGCGGGTGTCTCGACTTGAGACTCAGTGTATACTTGCCTGAGATGTTCTGCAAAGACGGCATTTATCTCGTACTGAGTGTATTTCATGGTCTGCATTCTCGGATCCCTTAATGCCAATATTGGCTTGGGTTTCCATCTTTATAAGTCATGCTAACATCCGGCCCGACTTATCTCCCTCTGTATACCAACGCTTTCTACTTTTGTTCAAGTCAAACTTATCCAGACGGTCCCACAATTCCCCCATCTTCTTTCTCTGTTCTGTCCAACTCTGGAAGTCCTCTGCGCTAGTAGGGACTGTTGCTTCTAACACGGCCAACTTACGCTCTTGACCCTGGAGGTCACGCTCTAACACTTTTCGAAATCCCGCTTCTGTTGCTAGGCAAACCCCCTTGATCACCACTTACATTGCGTCCCATTCCGTCGCCCTAGTACTTGTGGTTTCCCAGTTTGTGGCAAAATACCCTATTAATTCCGTGTCGATTGCCGCCTGACAAACCTGGCCCGACAATGCTTCTGTACTAATCCTTCATAGTGGTATCTTGGAACGGGGTCTGTTCAGGGAGTATTCTATCAGCAAGAGGGCGTGGTCGGACAGGTAGCAGGCTAGATATTGTGTTTCGCCTACTCTATGTATGGCTTCTGCCTGCATGAAAAAGTAATCGAGTCTGCTAAATATATTCGTGTCTGGTGTATGGCAGGAATAGGCTTTCTGATGTGGGTGTCGGTGTCTCCAAATGTCTACCAGACCATAATTGGATTGCAGTTGCCTCATAGCCGCTCTGGCCTTGGGTTTGGCATTTGGTCGCGGTGGGAATCAATCTAGGGTACCGTCAAGGGCACAAATGTAATCATCCTCTATCAGTAGTTCGAAATCAGGATTAAATTAGGCCTGACCGAGAGGTGACCCCAGGAATTCCCCATCATCGTTATTAGGGGCATATATGTTAAGCAGACACATATTATGACCGTCTAAAGTACCTTCCACCATTACAAACCTGCCATGAGGATCTAGTTTGGTTCACAACATTTTAAAGGGTACCCCTGGAGCGACCCGCACCATTGTACCCCTAGCAAATCCCGAATACGATGTTGCATATATTTGGCCTCTCCAGCGTCGTTGAACATACTTAAGAGATGCCCCTGAGATGCGTTTCCTGCAAGAAAACTATTGACATTTTATAGTGTTTCAGGAAAGCTAAAACGCGGTTACGCTTGACAAAATTATTCAGGCCCCGGACATTCCATGTTATAAACCTATATGTATTTCCCTTCTCCATTTTTGCACTGGAATCACCCTGATGATCAAGCTGCTGTTCATAGAGGGTTCTAGCCGAACACGGTCCCTAACTACATTATCCCTACACACCTTTCGCTGGTTGTTAACACTGCGGTTTCGACTGCTGGTTTTGAACATGACCCTAATACAACAAGACTCCCAACATTCCCCTCCCCCACCCATAGGCAGTAGCTCTCCATTCCTTTTGTACCTAAAAAAAGGCCTAAGGACTCAGGGCTCCGCCCCACCCTTCTTATACTCCCCCCTCCCGTATCCCGGTTTACCTCAACAGCCTAATGCAAGCCCAGCTGAGGCAATATAAAAGTAAACTCAACCCCAACTTCAATTCAAATACAATTTGTGTAAGTAACATTTACTGAAAGGCTAAACCACCGTGCCCTGCGATACCCCGCTGGACTTTACAGCCCCGCTAGGCCATTCATGTGGATAGGCAGCTGGGAAGTCCTAATCAGTCTTTGTGACAATGTCCCACAGCATAGCGTCCTTGTAATGTACATAATCAATGAGTGCCCAATCCCCAACCCCTGGACCTCTCAGTGAACCAGGCCCCATCTGTATAGTTCTTGACGACAAACACCCATCCACCACGCCAAATTCTTAGTCACAGTGTCCTCGGCGGCGTGTGACCCACATCCTGAACCTACCTCCATCAGCTTAACTCTCCAGTGCACTGCATTATTCCGGGGTTCCATCTGACTGCGATTGAGTTTCTTGCACCACACAGAGAGGGGAAAATTGATTCAGGAGCTGTATGGCCGCCGATTCTGTCCGTAGGGTGCCATCTGTGTCAACCAGGATTCTACCCGACCCAGGAGTCTCCTGGGAAGGGGTTCTCTGTTCCACTCCATCTCGACGTTGCCCACAGCGTCATTGTCGACGTGACCGCTGTCCTCGCCAACCTTGGTTCCGGTCTGGCCTCTACAGGCCTATCGACTCCATCCAGCTTATCACGTCCTGTGATGTCTCATAAAAGTAGACTTTGTCTCTGTACTTTAATCTGAGTTTTGCTGGGAATAGGAGGCTGTATTTGATGATGTGTTCTCGTAGGCGTCGTTTAATCCCCAAGTACTCATTGCGCAGTTCTTGGACTTTCCTGGTGTAGGCAGGGAATATTTGGATCGTCCTGTCTTCGTATTTCGGTGGGCCGTGAAGATGAATGTGTTGAAGAATAATGTCCCTGTTTCTGTGGTTGAACACGAGAGTTATCAATGCTCAGGGTGGAGAACCCAGGCTCGGCAGGGGCCCAACGGCGCGATGGGCTCTTTCTATGGCGTAGAATTTGGAAAGTCTGATATTGACTAGGGCTGTGGTGATCCAACCTTCCAAAAAAAGGTCCACCGCCGGACCCTCTGCTTTTTCTGGAAACCCTCGAACCTTAGGTTATTCTTCCGGAAGCATCCCTCCACATCTTCTACTCTGTCCTCTGTGCAGCTGGCCTGGGTCTGTAGCGTGGAAACAGCCGTACGAAATCGCTGGACCTCCTCTCACAGTGATATCACCTCCTCTTCAGTGTTGGTGACTCTGTCTGCCACTTTTCGGAGATCCAGGCATAGATGGTTAATGTCCATCACCATGGTATCCAATTTGGTTTCTAGGGCCACTCGGGAGTCTTTGATGGCTGTTAATATGTCCATTTTGTCTTGCGCCACTGTATCATGGCTAGTCGCCTCCTCCGTATCCCACCTGGGATTCTCCGCCAGCCCAGGTCCAGTCACGGTATACTGCACAATTTTATTGGACTGCCCTCCTCGTGGTGGCTTGTCTTTGCCGATTTTGGGGCCACGTCTCGCTGTCATGGGGGGGGAGGCACGTGTAGCTAGTGGAGCCACTCCGCAAGCCAGGCCCCGTTGACACCACCGTACCCGCTCGTTGCTTTTTCCTGCCTTTTACCTGTGGCTTTGAGGGCAGGAGTGTGGTTTCTTGCCTCTGTTTCCCTTTTCCTTCATCTCTGGGGACACTGGGCCGCACTGTAGGATCAGGGCGATCCATGGCCTGTTCTTTATGCTATGGTATCCCCCTGGGTGTCTCTGTTATGGTGAATCGCTGTTGGGGCCTGCCGCGCCACAACGGCCTCACCCAGACCCCTCTCCTGGAGTCGGGGGGATACCCCGCAGTCCTTGTTTCAAAAGTGATATCTCCCTCAGTGGCCCAGACCGAGCCCCACCATCTGTGGCCACACCCAGGTCTCCGTGGATCCTTCCTCCAGCAGGGTCCCACCAGTCCTCCGCAAAGTGGGCCCCAGCTGTGCTGCAATGTTTAAAGACCTCCTCTGTGGGCCCACCAGAGTTGTAGCCGTAGGCCCAGCGGTTGCCTTCTGTGGGCTCAGCTCATTCGCGGCCTTCCGGGTCTGCCCGGTTGTTACACACCTCTCCTGGGCTGGGACCCATCTCAGGTCGTTCTATGCAGTGATCGCCAAGGGGCTGGGGAAGACCAAACACAAGGGGAGTTCACCGCCCCCTCCAGGGTGCCGCACCGTGCGCCCTCTGCCCCTCTAAGTCTCTTAATGCCAGCAAGATCCATCCGCAGCCCCAGAGTCAGGCACCACCATTATGGGGTCAGGCTCCCACGCAGCGCCTGAGCTTCGCCAGTCCGGTTTACACTGCTTACCAGCAGCTCCGCAGCACGGCGCCAAGTTCCTCTGGGTCCGGGCGGGCAGCGGCCATTCTTCCCGTCGCTCGACTGTGGACTCCGTCAGGATTACGGCAGGATTTTGGATCGCAGGGGACGGAGCTCAACCCAGGTGAAACTACTCCACCATCTTGGCTGGCCCCGCCTCCCGCTCGGCTTATGTTTATTAAAGCTAGGTGGGTCCTGAAAGCTTGTCTTTCTAAAAATTGGGTTGCCGTTCTAAAAAGTTTGGGAACCACTGATCTACAAAAAGGAGAGAAATCTGTGCTGATGGAAGAAAAAATGTATGTAGCATGCTAAGGGGCCAAAAGTGAATCTGGCAAATAAACATAAGCAATCCGCAGACAGAGAAGACACCTTTGAGGATGCAACAACCTTTAAATTAATAGATAACTAAGCAGGGCCACAGACTTGTATTGATATTAGGCAGATGGGATGCTGTAGAGTTGGCGTGGTGGGATAAGAGAGTTTAGACCTAGAGGTGACAGTAAACAGGCAATATAGCTGTACCTTCCAGTGAAATGTCCAACATGATTGTATATTATTATAAGTGACATATGAAGAAGGGTCAAGCAGACGGTGCTCTGAGATTGAGGAAGAATAGAGTACAGTTCTCAAAAATGAAAGCCAGTAGATTACCCCAATGTAACGAGTCAGCGCTGCTCAACAGTTTTATTCACTTTGATACAAAGAAGTCAATGCCGAACCATAAGTAACAGAAACACTAATATTGCATTGAGCAAATTGCCAGAAATCGAAAAAAGAGATGTGACGTGAGTGACCTGAAGATAGATGAAATATCCCAAAAACAGATTTGGCAGCAAACCGAATTCCAGTTCTGGCATTTATTTGTTCCCTGAAACTTGTGGCTGTGAGGAGAGGATAAGAAGTTTTTTTTCATCTGAGGTGCAGACATAAAAAGTGTCTTGGGCAGGCCTGGTTTAGCATGGAGAACAGAGAGGGGGCTTTCAGTCCCACTTAACAGAGGCTTGATCAAGGGATTAGAGGGCAAAGTGTGAGAACTCTCATTGTTACCATACTTATGCTTTGTATAGAATTAATTGTGTTATTTAAATAATTAAATATATAACAAAAAATAGGATGCTCACATTACAGCATGAGACTTAAATATGCTTTTATGACATAATATCACTGACAAATACATTACAATTACAATACTAAATATCGCCAAAAACATATTGGTGACACAGATTTCGACTTTGCATTCTTTTTATGTAAAACATATGGTGGTCCAAAATATAATTATTAAATAGGAGAGCATACCACATTTAAAAATGTTAATAGTTCATTAACTTTACAAAACAAAAAAGATATACATATCATGTAGAACATGTAACTTTATAACTTAAAATATAAAATTAAAATGTATCCTGTAAAATAAATAGAAAAAAATACTAAACATAAATATGAAAATAAAATAATTATATAAACATGAATAATACAATAAAATATGAATGATGAGCAATAATAAAACATAAAAAATGAAACATTTAACGTTAATAAAATAATTCACTAACTTCACTCACTCACTCACTCACTCACTCACTCACTATATTACTGGAAACATTTTAATATACAATAAAAAATTAAATTGAAACTAACATAACTTTTACATCTAAACCACAAAATATGTGTTAAATAAATACAAAAATAAAAATTAATTCAAATAAAAAATAATTAAACTTTGAGGGTTCACATTTACTATTCCCACTCCATAATAAAAAAAATATATAGATAAAAAAGAAATATAAAATATATTTCAACAACTATATAATAAATATAAGAGTTATAACAGTGAATATTTTATATAAATAATTATAGGATGATAGAATTAGAAACTACAATCATAAATAGAATAGTATTTAAAGGATTCACCAATTAAAAACATTTAAAATTACAAATATTTTAATCCCATCCTACTGTACTACCCTAAAACATTCAACATCCTTGAAACCAAATAAAAATAATACTAGAAAAGTAATAGTACACATTAATTTTAATTGTAATTAAAAAATAATATAAAAATATCATTATACAAAAATACTAAATCATAATACAAATAGTGAATGTAAAAAGTATAATAACAATTACATAATGTATATAATCAATAATCGAATCAACCAATTAACAGTTGAAACAATTAACAATGTATTGGAAAATAATGTATTAAATAGTATATAAATAAAATAATTGACAATTAATAACTGGTTTAACAAAGAAACATTTATCAAATAAATTCACTTTTTTATAAACAATGATAAAATATATGTTAGGAACACTTCCCACCCTACTCCCCTACAAACCGCTTGACTTCCCAATAAATAAATAAATACAATTAAATTAAAAAGCTCTTCAAATATATTACCAAAGCAAAAATAAAGTATACTAAAAACTTATTTCAAATCATTAACATAAATGATAACTTGTAACACAAAAAGCACTAAAATATAACAAATTAATTATTTAAAACAACAATGTTATATGCAAGTATATTAAAAAAATAAATTAAACACTTAAAAACAATATTTTTACCTGTAAGAATGTACCCTATGACATTCTTGGTATGAAAACATTTTTGACACCCCATGTGTGTCCAATGATGTGTTTGCAATGATATTAAGGTTGTACATCGTCAAATTCATTTAAAATTACAAATCGATTTTCCTAATTAAAAATCAGGCAATAAAAGGGGAAGAAATCATAAACATTGGCCATTTCTTCAATGAGGACAATCATAGCTTGCAGGGCCGGGACACATGCAGGGCACTACCATGGGCGGATTAACAATACAGGCCCAATTGTTATGACATAGGGTCTGATTACGAGTTTGGCGGTGTGAGAGTGGGCCACCAAGCCAACACCCTGCGACCACACCACCAAACTCGTTCACCGACCGCCCGCTAAAAAGGCACGGCAATGGGAACACCAAAGTAAGTTCCAGCATGGCATGGACTGCTAAGTCAATGCTGCGCACAAACCGGGGGTACAGGAGTACAGGGGGGCACCCCATGTGCCCCCCTGCATGCGTCCCCTGGTCCTGAGGTAACAGGGAGCCCTGTTGGGCCTCCTTTGTTTCTTCATCACCAAACCTTTTATCTCAAGCTTAGCGCCATGAAAACTGTGGCAGTGAGGTAACTAATAATATGCTGGGCAGTGACACAGCAGCACCACCAAGCATATTGCGGGACTCAGACCATTGCGACATCGCCAGGGATTTGGGATCCGCGGCGGTTGCAGCGGTCCTTTGGCAGTCCGACCGTCAAACTCGTAATAGGGCGGTTGATCCGGCGATGCCCGGACCGCCACTGTGGCTATGGATGGCCGCAGTCGTAATCAGCCTCTTAATCAGATCAAGTCAGAGCAGAAGTTGATTCACCAGTAAATGACGCAGCGATGCAGGATGCTGCACAGAGTTTTGGGCAAAGGCAGAGGGCAATCACATTTTAGGATGTTGCAGCAGAATCTGCATTTCCACATAATACATCACCTATCACAAATTCTGGGTATTTCAGCCAAACAACTGTATCCAGATCCCGTAATGGATAGGAGAGAAATTATTTTGTGCTTAACATTCAGTGTAAAAATGCTGTGTGTTTAAGCCATTTAAGCCACTCTAAAAGTTGTGCTTAACTGTTCAGGACAAATAATGTTTAGGTCACAATGTTCTCAAAACACAACTGCTTTGCGTAATAGTATTCAAAAATGCGAAACTTGAGCAACGCACGACTCCTTATAAGATCAAGCAACTTTAGTTTTAACGAGTGACTCAAACATATTTCACTGACATGCTGCTCTACAAGATACTTTCTTGAAACAGTGATATTTCAAACAGCAACATAACTTGAGCGTCATGTAAACTACACATACATCATGTTGAGCCAAAAGGGGCAGCACAGACCACATATTCGCTTTTTGTATGAAAAACGCCGCTTTATTGAAGAAAGGTGCACATCACATAAAATCATCCTAGGCATTAGCCTCACCAAACTAGACCTCACCATACAGTACTTCACCTAATTCCCCCTACCCCAACCACTAAATGTCCCGCCCCCTTAACATCCTTATCTTGCAACTGTAACTCCTACCCTGCCATTGAACTGTCAACCTTTACATTGATAAACACTTTAAACTGCATCTATTAGTATCTAACTATCTAACTCTTAACTCATCCTTTGAATAACTTTATTACCCCCCTTGTTCTGCTTTCCCTATTTTCACAACCATCATCTCAATGTATAACCATGGCAACTGAAAATTGTCCACCACCTGCACCTGCTCCAAGAAACAACAGAATACAACATTCCCCTAAAAACAAACTGACTAAAACCAATCCAATAACTGCCCCCCTCACTTTAGCGACAAAAAACTGTTTTTTTACTTTATGGGATGGGAGGGAGGGAAACTAGCTCCTAATTTCATGTTGATGGTCACTGTGTCACCAACCAAAACGGTGACTGTCCTTATAAAATGCATCAGTGTTCATACTTGTGTTAATATTGATAAAATCAATGCTAATGTTTATAATAGTCAAAACTGAAGTACCCAATAATGTGACTGTCATGAAGTATGGGTTGGATAACGTAGTTGAATATTCATATAGAGGAGGAAATGTTAATATTGATATAATCAATGTTAATGTTTATAATTAAATATTCGTACATAAGAACGAAATCGCATCACTATTATCAAATTCTCCCGTCATGAACTCTGCATCAACCCTGACTCAGAAATACGTGGCCAGGCAGACTTTGCGACCTAGGCCTAAGATTACTGATTGACAGGTCACAGGTAGGGTGGCTCGTAGCCGGCAGACAAACACACGAACAAATAACTCAAACTCATCCCCCAGATAAGTGCAGCAACACCACAATGGTCCAGGGAGATTGACCCCAATAAAGTACACATGGCCAGTGTGAGGAGCCAAGTTTCTCATAAGCTTGGGATAGTGAAGACCCCATAACCTCAACCACACAAAATACGACAAGTTGCAAAGAGTTGTATGCCACCGAGTCAGTCGAAAGGGAAGATTCACCAGAAAAACCAGCAATACCAGTCCATCACCATCATTTGGCAGGTTTCGGTGAATTTGTGGCCTAAAACCCTGAACTCCCCATGCAGCACTTTTCTCTTCTCTTCCCTCAAATTTTTCAAATATTCAAAGCCTGTTTGCCGGGTCATGCCCTTTCAAAACAACAAGAGAATTGTGACGCCAGTTAGAAGTTCTTAGCCACAGCCAGGAAGAGCAGGTGTAAACACCCCGGAAAAAACATGGTCAAAAGGAGGGGGGTGGACGCCTGAAAGAAGGGGCTCCGCAAAGATTATCACACCTCCACGCAAGAGTAGGCCACAGAATGCGATCACCTCTATATTAGGCCTGGTAATAATCAAACACACTAGGCCTTACATACACCATCTATAAAAAACAATAAGCCCAGCTTCAAACATCGCAAAACGACACAAGCAGGGGTACATAGGGCCACAGAACAGCTACGACCACCTCCGCTTTCATAAAAAATAAGACAATAGATCATGTGAGATCTAGGGAGGCACCCAAAAGACCTAAAAAAGAAGCCCAAACTAGCACAAAAGAAATCTCCAGAAAAATGGCGTAGGCAAGACACCTGCAGCCACGAGGGCCACGTTGCATGCCACATGCTGGGACTAGAGGGGTATACACATGACCTCAGGGCACATTGCGTTCACCAACAGCATTCAATTGTGACACACCCCCTCTTTGTACATCACCCCACAAATGTCTAGGTCAAAATACACAGAAGGCACTGATAAGCATCCCATGCACTCATTAGGAGAGATAGGACATTGGAGGTCTGGCATCGACCACAGTGTGCTAGCTAATATCTGAGACCATCCACTTGCTAACGAAGATCACCTTGTAAAATTAAGGCGTCCCACTCTTTAACATAAACACATTAAAAATAAATGCTCTGACTGGGGCCCCCTTCTGGTGCCTCACTAAATGTTTGTGAATGGAGTGTAGAGAGCATACCCTTAAAGAAAAGCACAGGTTCTCCGAAGAAAATGATTGACAATGTCACATGTAATAATGCACTGCTTTCTTAACTAACCAATGAACGCAGCTCTTATTCAACAGGTCGGCAATCGAATATCCAAGTGCACCACCTTTTCAGCAGCCACATCACCACCCCAACAGGATCTAAAGTGTACGAATTAAGAACTACAAACTGTACTATGAACTTTTTTCCTCAAACTTTATTAACTAAAGACACTGCCAATTACCAGACGATTACAGACATCTCCCTGAATTCATCCCAAGACCTGCAATGTTCAATATGTTATGTGTTATTGTACTTCCATGTATCTTGTTCTGTTTATTATAGGTGCTGTTGCACCCATTCATCGCCAACAACCTATCTAGTCAAATGGAGTCCACCTCAAAGCTATCACAGCAATTGCGTAGTTATCTCTCCCTCATCACTTATAATTACACCAAACCCAAACCTAGCATGCCACATGAACTACACTGTGTCCTCTTTCACAACACATGGTCTCAACACATGACCACCCTGGGTTCCAAGAGATCAGCTAGGTCATGTTACGTCTGTTCACTGATACCACATTCAGTAGGCGCAAACAGGCATTATTTGTCCCAAAAGGTAGCCCCCAAAAAAGCAAAATGCCTTTTCCACCTATACATATGTAGGATTAGGGCCAAAATACAACCTAACAAAATAGAACCCTATAGAGTAGTAATGAATCTGACCCGATATGAGACAAATCCTACAGCATTGTACCTTTTCTCTAAGCCTAGCAACATTCAAACCGAGCTAGATAGGATGCGCAGGAGAGGCACCATAGGGGAGGGTACTATTTGACCCCAAAACTTTCGAGAGAAGAGATTCTTGGAGGTAGCAAAACCACCACACCAACGCACCAACACGTCCGCTACCGCTTCCGTCTGTGGTCCCAGGGTGGCCCTTCTATATCTGGGGCTGTCTTCTTTAATAACAAATGGACCCCAGACATGAAGTTCCAGTGTAGGGCCATCCACCTCGATGATTCAAAGGGAAACAAGTCTTGTAGGGGAGGGTTGAACAACAGCATAGGTACTCCATGTCAAGAAATCCGGGATACTGAGGTGAATAAGTATAGATGGTTAGAAGGGAAGACACAACCCCTAATTGTACGGAAATGTACACTGTAATCCTTGTGTTTCAGAAGTAAAGGAACCATTCCACTAGGAACAAATGAAAACTGTGGCTCAGTACTGCACATTCCGGACATGCAATGGTGCACCTTCATCCTGATGGATACTTAATGGAAATGCAGCTAGTTCACCTACACACAGCTCATCTCCAGATGGTGTGGCCTCTCCTCCCTCATCACCATACACACCCCGACCCTGGTCATTCCCAGAGAAGAACTGTCAAAGTTGCACCCACATCGGCTAAAGAAAAAGACAACTCTGTTGCATCAGGCATGAGAAAAAAGAACTGCTGATTATTTCAGCTGGGCTCAGTACAAGGACATTCCAGAAGAATTCAGACTTTTTTCTGACACACAGTAAACGCTGGAGGGTTCATACCCTTCTTCACGATGCAGACGAAAGTGAACACCCACTGGTTACAAATAACCAGGTGGCAGATGCTCAAGGTGATGAACAGCACTGAGCTCTGCCTTAATAATATCAAGGAAGTCCTGAAAGCCATCCACCTCATGGTGATGCAACATCGATATGTGTTGGACTTAATGATGGCAATGGAGGGAGGGGTGCGTGCCAAGATCGGTGCAACCTGCTGCACCTTTATCACAGGCAATTACCTAGATAACTGGACTCTGACTCTTGCCATCCAAGCATTGCACCATTTACAAACAGATATGCGTGAAGAGGGAGGTGCCCATAAGCAGGAGTGGCACCTGAATTGGTTCTCTTGGCTGCTTTGGTGGCTGACCAGTCTGTGCACATCATTGTTCCCCATTTTCATATTTTAATTGTTTTTGTGCGGTTTCCTGCAATGGGAGGTTTCCTGCTGTAAAAACGCAGTCCTCAAATTAGGAATATGGAAGTAACTAGGGAAGTAGAACAGCCAAAACTGAAGAACAACAAGTCTCCAATAATGAATCATGAAGTATGGGTTAGATAACGTAGAGGAGGGAATGTTAATATTGATAGAATCGATACTAATATCTATAATACAATATTTGTACATAAGAAAGAAATTGAATCACTATTACCAAATTCTCCCGTCATGAACCCTCCATCAACCCCGACTCAGAAATACTTTGCCAGGCAGATTCTGTGACCTAGGCCTGAGGTTACTGATTGACAGGTCACAGGTGGTGTGGCACATAACTGGCAGACAAATGGCAGGAAACTCAGGTCCATCCCCCAGAAAAGCGCAACACCACAAGGTCCAGGTAGATTGGCCCCAATAAAGCACACATGGCCAAAGGGGTGCGCACATTCCCTAAACACCATAAAGTCAGATATCACATCAAGTTAGGAACACATAGACAATCAGGACATTACACACACAGTACACGCAGTGATCACATGCCCCTTATGCCAGACATCTGGACACGTAACCCACTGGCCCACATTGTGTCCACGCAAGGTCGAGTTCCACCTGCATTTGTTATCAGGGAACTTATTTATAATTCGATGGACAAGGCCTGCATTCTTTTACCAAAAAACAATCTACAGAAGTACTTTATGATACCCAAAGAAATGTATAAAACCCTGTTCAGACTGAATGCACTTTGAGACAATCCTCAGACCCGCTTCTGTAACTGCAATCATGGCTGAAGTGTTTAAATAAACCAACTGTTCTTGCTATGTCAAATGCCACATGTCTTTTGTTTTTCAAGGTGAATTCATATTTGAGCAACCCACTCAGCTGTCCAGGAACCGATGACTTGGCAGCCGTATGGTCGCCACACTTTGGCGCAACCACTCTGCTCCCACTTCAACTTCCCAAACAATAAATCATTCCCTTTTGTGACACATTCATGCCCAGCTCCCACCCATAGAAGTCTGCCTTAGTAAGTTTGTTGAGTAGATTATGGGCACTTGTTACTAGTGAGAATTCCAAAAAGTCACCTGGTCTCCCTTTATTGCAACCCTACTTGCTGCTGTTACACTGGTTTCTGCATTAAGAAAAAATACTAAATCTCCCCAATGCTAATATCACAGTAGTGGCTCCCCTTTACTGGCAATTTTGGCACTGGTGCAATAAAAGAAATATATATTTTGCACGCTTTGGCTGATCATGTACAATTACACACAGCAAACAGGTTTAATTCCGGCCCCATTATATACCACCATAAAGCAATTGTTCTCCAGAGATTTTCATTTTTAATTTGGAGTAATTCAGCTTGGGTAGACATTTCTGACCAAGGCAAAATTTTTCTGGACTACATTTTTAAAAATAGCGGATGTGTTGCAGTGATGATGTAATATTTCAGGAACCATGAGACTTATATAATTAATTTTGGTGTCAAAACATAGGTTTTGGGGGTTAAATAGTCTTATAGAGACAGAAAATAACTCCTGAGAGCAACCCTTCTGCCATTTTCCAAAATGGCAGCTATAATAGAGGAAGAAGAAACATACATAGAAATCAAACAAATAATAATGGTTTTTAATCCTTTTATGAATACACCAAACAAAGTTTATGATCTAAATATGAAAAAAATGCTTAGCACTCCTGTTTTAGACACATTTTCATAGTTCACTTTATTTATTTGTTTCAGCAATCACTTGTGGTACATTTGCAGAATGTTGAGCATTTGAGAACAGCATATTGACAGGGACATATTTTTGTAGCACAGGCTTTGCAAGTACATGTACGTGTAAGTTCTGTGTGTAGGGGCTTTAGAATTTATTTAGGTTTTAGCACCCAATCCATATGCATCCTTCTCTACATATACATGATTCAAAACATTTACACATTTTCTGATCAAGTAGAATGCTCTTTTAATGCACACATAAAATATGACATCGGTGTAAGGTCACTTAGCGGGACTGATCTCTTGCACTCACTGTACCAAAGATCGTCAAATGTGCGACAGTCTGAACTCGTTTTCCACACACCCGCAAGGTGTTTTTCTATGTCTTTAAAATCACGTTCTTCTTCTGTTTCAGCAAATCCTTTTAGAAACTTCACAGGTACAGCAGATAAAGCTCCAAACTTTGTTACAAATTTGCTCATAGTGTCATCACCCGTAAGAATATGTGCCTTGATAACAACACTGGGCATTTCTGGGTCAAGTTTCTTGTACAGAGTATGAAACGGGATTAAGTGTCTTTTCTCACCTGTTCCATAACATATCTATAACTTTGACAATCCTTGACTTATGAACATTACAACAAATCTAAGTAGCACAATAATAACATCTGTGTCATTTGACAGTACAATGACTCGATTAGAACAATTTCGAACAGCTCACTCAACATGGGGCACAACACGAAGGTCAGCTTTCTCCGATTTGTTGTTAAGCTCTTAAACAATATGGCCAGTACCTTTTGAATATATCTATGCAGGCACCAACTCCTCATTGACAATCATACCACTTGCAATAATTGGAAATTCAGTATTCACTGTGAAGGAAGAGGCCCTTAGGTGCCACCCGGTTATTTACAATCACCTAATCGCCTTCCAAACAAATGAAGAGTCAGGCAGACAGTGGAGAATATAAACCAATACTTTATTAGTAATACTCTGCAGACGACTCCAATCTGACCTGCACCCTAAGATGTCTGCCGAGGGACTGACTCCCCAACAGTCTGCAATGCATAATCATTCCTCCAAGAACCCCCAACCACGCCCACAGTGGAAAGTTACCGGCTCAGGCGGAACATGAACAAAGGGGGCACAGGGAGATGAGCTACCACCTGCTAGATGGGTACACGTTATCTCTGGCTCAAGGTTGCCAAGCTGGAGCTCGGCGTCTCCTAACGTGGGAGCAGAGTTGCACACAAGGATAGGTATGCAAGGGCAGAATGGCCTATGCATTAGTGAGACAGGATCCAACCTTGATCAACTAAAGAAAATAATCACTTAACACAAGGTTCTGCTGAGGCGAGCAATACAAGTCATGAGGCCTAGTTCAGACACAGCTAGAAAGGGATTACGAAATACAAAATGGAGTCACATTTGTTAACTGAAGCTTGCACATTACATGGATAACTCAGCAGGTTGCACACAGAGAATATGAATGGCTTTTATTTAGCCGCACACTGCTATCCTAATATAGCATATAACGGATGCATAACGATGATGTGTTTTGCAAGCCAAACAGACCCTCCTTTTAGCAGTGGAGGCTAAATGCTTTATTGGTGCTATCTGGTAGGGTCTTTATAATTCTAAGTAAGGGAGAAATAAATGTATTGTCACTCAAAGCGCATAGGGAACCAAAGCAGCACATGTACATCAGAATATCTTTAGTATTAAAAAATACCCTCATCTATCAGCATCATATCCTGTATGTCCTGCATCATCATAGTGGAGACTTTATTATTTCATCCTGGCAATCTAGGGGTAGGGGTGAACTTGCCTACACAATAGGTACAGCATGCTGGAAGGCAGTTGACACATAGGCAGCATGTGAAGATGACACCTGCGATAATCACTAGAAAAAGGAGTATTTTCCAACCCCAGGATGATAGCAGACCCCAGACCCATCCTGTCAAGGACCATGTACCATTATCCTAATGAATGTCAGATGCAATCCTATGTATATTCTGGATAGCAGAATATACATTAGGGGCGTGGTCTGAGATGTAGATGCAGCAACTGCTGCAGATGACGCAACAAGCTTCACCCCAATCTGCAAGGGTGACGTCTAAAACCATCCGATTTTGAAGAGCAACGAGCCTGGTAGCCTGGAGCTCAGCTGTGAGATTAGTGAGTATGCCTGCTGTAGTATAAATGACCCCTCCCACAACCCTGGTGAGGCGGTGAAGGCTAAGACTGTTATACATAGGTCCCCAAAAGGGTACTATACCCTTCATGGCATCCGTGAATTGCTGCAATGTGGTATCCGTCTGATCAATATCTGCTGTGTCAATAACTCTCCTCACTCGGGACAAGTATACACTTCTCCATTGTAGGCTGTGGTCCTTGTGATAGTTGGATGGTGCAATATAAACGGGAGGTAAAAGAAAAGAGAAATAACACCGACCAGACCATCCCCTAGGGAGCCATGTATAAGCATGCGCTCCACAGATAACGTATACATTAGGAGGCGTGAGTAAAGGCGGGCTACTAGTAGTGTTTAATCAATATGTATAATTACAGCAGCCCTGTCTCACTAAAATACTCCCAAAGCCTTCGACACAGAAACTAGCTGCAGTATCGATCACAGGTACTGGCATAAATCTGTCTCTAGTGATATTTTGTGCATGGAAACAGTTAAAGTATTCAGAGACATTGAATCCCTGAAAATCCAACATTTCATCTTGCAACCATGTGATATTTTTATTATTGTCATATACATTCATGCAAGCATTGGGATGTAAGGTACCCTCCTTTCCATCTGTTCCCGGCGTATAACCCTGGTGTACTACTATATATTCCTGGACTGTCTAATAATCGGATTCCGTTATGTTCATGGCATCAGCATGATAATGAATATACACCATGGAAAGCAACTGGAACCACTACTCACAACTGCCTAAGTACGACAGGGGTAATGACACTAGTAGGTCATTCTTGTGCATAACAGAGGGGAGTAACCCACACACTCAGCAATTTGTTGTTATAGTCGTATTGTGAACCTGATGAAGCATCTGTACAAAGGCATTTCCAACATAACTCTGTCTATGTCTTTCCTTATGTGGGCCATTGTGACAAACAGGTGCTCGGGTGGAACCGGGGTAGTCCCTATCAGAGTGTGGACTGGATGGTGTTCTTCTAAATACCACACCACCCGAACAGTATGATCATTACAATGAGGAGGAAAATCACCATTACTATCTTACTCCTAGTAGACCAGCTAGACCAACCAAGACCATTCTGCTCTAGTGGTGGAGCCACTAGGGGCTGTTCCTCCCTCATGACTGCACGCCCAAATGGGTACATGGGAAGAAGCCTTAGGAATTGGAGACACAAGAATACAACCGACCAGAGGGGCACAAGTCACCCAGCATCCGTTTAGAGCCTCGCTGGTAGGCTCCTATTGTTCATCAACGATGGTGCTATGAAGCACTCCCTCGAAGGGGCTGCGTGATCACAACCCTTGCTGGAAACAAATCCTTCTTCTTTCAGGATAGGACACCCTCCCTACTTGGCAAGTACCCTCAACTATCCTGTCCAGTGTCCAGGGCAGTGCACCCGTTCGGCTCACCCTACTCTATTGCAGACCCCTTAAGCACAGCACCCACACCCTAGTCTCAAGTCCTTCCCTAACTGCTAGACTGTCCCTCCGGGGCACTGTCCTTATGCCGGGAGCGTAGATTATACCTGGTGACTCCAGGCACTGTTTCGTTGACATAAAGGGGGTTAAATGCAGGATCAGATGGGCACTGGGACTCAGACTCTTGTGGATCAGAAGTGGGAGAAACTGGGACGGCCCTTATCTGCGGGGGGCCGCCTCAAGCAGGGTAGCATCACTCTCCTCGTCCGTCTGCGCCCATCTTAACCGGGCATCAGAGAAGGGAACGAAGCAGGGCACCCATTCCCCTTCCTGTTCAGCAATGCCTTCAAGTGCCCACTGATTGTAAGAAAGTGGGAGAGGGACCCATTTACAATGGCACCCATGCACTCAGTGCTTTCGGCCGTCGAGTTTCACCGCAGTGCGAGTGGCAAGGAGGACCAACAGTGGCCCTTTCCAACGAGGCTCCAGGCAGCTCTTCCTCTGGAAGTTCATTACCAACACATAATCTCCAGGCTGTAACTGATGTCCGGGCCCCTCTGGTACCAGTCGCAGTGTCTCCTGGAACCGTTGATGAAGAGAACGAAGATCTTTAGTTAACTCAAACAAATAGTTCACAATTAAAGGATACTCTATCTCGGAAAAGCGATTGGGCCTTGAGACACCCCAAATATTGGCAGGGCGGCCAAAGACCACTTTGTACGGTGACAACCCAGTTCAAGAGTGTGCGATTGCCCTGGTAGATAACAAGGCTAAAGGTAACACATCTGGCCATAGCAATCCTGTGCTTTCTTGTATCTTTGCTAACTTCGGTTTAAAAGTACCATTGTACTTCTCAACCAGGCCTGCTGACTGGGGGTGGTTCGCTGCATGAAACTTCTGCTTAATATGCAGGCCTTTGCACACCAATTCGATGACTTTTGAATTGAAGTGACTTCCGTTGTCACTGCAAATCAAACGAGGCAACTCGATGTGCAGGAAGAACTCTTTTAAGAGTGCCTTCGCCGTTGCCATAGCTGTATTCTCCTTAGTGGCATAAGCCTCAATCCATTTACTGAATGCACAAACCACTACTAGTACATATTTCAAGTTGTTAACTCATTCCATTTCAATGAAGTCCATCTGGAGAACCTCAAAAGGGAAGGAAGGTGGCACAAAGTTACCTGCGGGTGTAGGAGTACCTTTCCCAGGATTATGTATCATGCAAATCATACAGTGCTTCACTAGATGGGTGGCTACTTTGTAAATGTTGTCATTCTGCCACACTGGGTCCAACACTTTGCATATTCCCTTGGCACTAATGTGGGCTGGGCCATGGACCATGGTAACCACAGGGAGTACATAGGAATTGGAAAGCATCCAGTGCTGTTTCTCGGACATGTCAGTCCAACACCCATCCTCATCCAGACGCTCTGTACTCTCCTGCCATGTTGCTGATTCGTCTAGGGACGCCTCACTTTGTATCTCCTTAATGTTTTCTAATGTGTCTTCAAATATTCCGTTGTCTGGGACCCACCTAGCAGGACCTGCCACAAACATCTTTTTCATCTTTGACCTAGCTGTCTCTTTAGCTATTTGGGGGCATATGTATGAAAGCAAAAATTAGTCGCAAACGCTGCGATTCGCAAAAAACAGCGTTTGCGACTGATTTTTCGCTATTTCATATGTATGACACACTTCCAAACTGAAAAATAAGAAATCGCTCAATTAGCGATTTCTTAGGCTGCGAAACAAGAAAACAGCGAATTTCCTAGTGAATACCTAATTTGCGATTCCTTAGCGTTGCGAATATCGCTAACAAGAAATCGCTAGCTAAGAAATCGCAAACACATGTATGAAAAAATCGCAAATTGCGATTTCACGAAATTCGCTAATTAAGAAATCGCTATTAACACCAATTGCTTGCAGGTGGTAAACTGGTGCAAGGTACAAAAACCAGCCCACAATGCAACAAACACACCCACAATGGCTGCAATGTACGTGATAGCCAGGAGGCTGCGTATTCGGGCCCTTACACACAGGAGAATGAGACAGGAACGTATCTTCAGGCTGCGCATCACCCTGTTCCAGAACACTGAAGAGGAGATCTATGACAAGTACAGACTGCACCCACAGACCATAATGGACCTGATTGAGGAGCTGAAACCCCACTTGGAGCACCCTACTCGCAGGACACAAACAATTCCCACACATGTGCAGGTCCTGTGCTCCCTGCACCTCCTGGCGTCAGGGAGTTTTCAACGGGTCATAGCGGAGGTTGGTGGGGTGTCACAGAGTGCACTTTCGCGCTTCTTCCATGCCTTCCTAGATGCAATGCTACTGAGGCTCTCACATCACATTTACTTCCCCACCACCCAACAGGCATTACAGCAAACGATACTGGACTTCTACCAGATTGCACGTTTCCCCCACGTCATCGGCTGCATTGACGGGACCCATGTGGCCATCACACCCCCAGCAGAAACTGAATATGTCTACAGGAATCGGAAATGCTACCATTCCCTCAACATACAGATTGTGTGCAACGCTAAGTATCACATCACAGACATCGTAGCCAAATACCCCGGCAGTACACATGACTCCTTCATCTTCCGACACAGTGGAATACACAGACGTCTGAGTGCTGGAGAGTTTGGGGAGGGGTACCTGCTCGGTAAATACATTGCACACATCAATACATCCACATCATCAGTTGAGGGGGGGGACATTGACTCACCTATTGTGTTTTTTTCCATGCAGGTGACAGTGCCTATGCAGTGCGCGACTTCATCCTGACCCCATACCTGGATCCTGCAAATGCAAGTGAGAGGAGCTACAACAGGGCACACAGATCTACACGCTGTGTCATTGAGCGAACCTTCGGAATCCTGAAGAGCCGCTTCAGGTGCCTGCATAAAAGTGGAGGCGCACTGCAATACAGCCCTGAGACCTGCTGTAAAATCGTGGCAAGCTGTGCAATGCTACATAACATGGCAATGAGGAAAGGCACCACAATTGATGTGACCGATACAGACACATCGGATGACGAGCGCCCTGCTCCCCCTGCCAGACCAGCACCAGGAGTTGGGGCAGCTGCTGGACGCCAGAGACGGACTGAGATCACACATAACTACTTTTAGGTGAGTATTGAGGAAATGAGACTACAAAGCCTGATGATGTGTCAAGTGTTTAATCACACTTAACATGAAAGAAATTGTAATTGTCCCCAGCACATGTTGTACACACAGTGCAGAGAAGGCACAAGAAATAGGCCAAACAGCCTTTTGCGGGTTAATGCACCCGTGTTGCAGTCAGTGTCCCCGCAGATGATCACCTCCGTCGGTGCCGTCCAGGGTGGTTGACCCCCATGGTGCGCCCTTGGCCTGCTACCTGTCTGCCACTGCGGCGTCTTTCACCTGGCAAGGTTGGAGTGATGCTGCTGCGACTCGATGTGTCCTCACTCTCAGCAGAGGCCATTAGTGCGCTGCCACCTGCATTGGCTGTCTGCAGCTGTTCCACAGCAGTGGTCACCTGCGCCAGCCCTCGTGCTATGTCCTGGCAGCAATGTGCCATGTCCACCTGCATGGTTACGCTTCTGCGTGTGAGTGCGCTGGTGGTGGTGCAGAGGCGGTTGACTGCCTTAGTATAATTGTGTAACCGTGCATTGGCACGTCGTCCAGCCCTGTCATTGGCAGCTTGGGTGTCCCTCAAAGTGGCACAGAGCTCTTGTATTGCCGCTACCATGTTGCGATTGTCCTGATGTAGGCGGCCTAGCTGGCGATTCATTGACCGCATTGCCTTGCTTTGCAGGCGCTGTTCCTGCAACATGCACTGTTCCAAGCCGGAGAACACGGTGCCTTCTCCTTCTGTTGCAGTGCTGCTCCTGGGCCTTGACCTGGAAATGGCCTGTTCCCTTTGCCTTGGTGTTGGTGCGTCATGACGGGGCATGTCTGTCACACCCTGACTCCCCTCTCTCCTGTCGGTGTCATCGCCTGTTGCTGGGACTTCATCCTCAAATGGAGGCAGTGGGGGCACATGTGCGCGCTTCCTGCGCTGAATTGGCTGCTGCTCTGTCTCATCGCTGGAGTCCGCAGGGTCTGCAGGCTCCTCTCCCTCAGCGCTGTCTTCTTGTGGCATGCCGTGTGCTGTGGACGTAAAGGGGACTATATGAGTTTGTGTTACTGTCTGCATGTGGCACTCAATAAAGTTACAAATCTTTGACGGCTAACCTCTGACACATTTCTATTCAATGATCCCCAAAACACATATGTTGCATTTAATTGTGATGGTGTCATGGACACACAGTCAGACACAGTACTACGAGTACCATGATGCATTGCTGGGTGTGCTGTAAGACCTGGGCTGGATTGGCATGTTGGGAGTTTACTATGCGCATTTGGGGGAGTGTGCAAGGGATGGGGAGGAGTGCAGGGTGATTTGGCATGCATCTTACCTTGTCTGCTGGATGAGGGGTCGGAGCTGTCGATTGCAGCCACACCACCAACGCTCTCAGGCAGGAGGGTAGACTCCACGAGCTCCTCATGGGGGGTTGGCTGCTCTGCAGTGGATGGTCCTCCTCCAGTCTGAGTGGCATCCTTGAGTCTGGCTGCCACCCTCTCCTTGGACCTCTGGCGCATATCATACCACCGCTTGCGCAGCTCCTCGATGGTGCGTGTGGTGACTCCAACAGCATTCACCTTGCTCTGTATTTCCAGCCAGATTTTCCTCTTCCTGGCCTCTGGGACTTTGAGTGCCTTCTTCCCAAACAGGAGCTCATGGCTGCAGACCATCTCCTCAATGAGGAACTCCTGCTCCTTTTCTGAAAACTTGTGTTTTCTCTTTCTTTTTTCTGCATCTTTGCCCTGCTGGTTTTGTTTGGGATCCATTGCTGGTTGCTGTCTCCAGGAAAGCCTCCTCACACTCCACAAGCAGCCTCTGGGTGTGGCTCAGGTGAGCAGGTGCAGGCAATCACTACAGTTTCCTGTTTGTGATGTCATCAGCCTGCACCAGGCTTGCAGATTCCCGTTTTTGCGATTTCTTATTTAGCGAATTTCGCTATTAAGAAATCGCAATATGGGATTCTGCGAATTATTTGCGATTTTTAAGGAATCGCAAATGATTAGCGATTTATTTTATACATCCCGTTTAGCGAATCTGATTTTGCGAATCGCAAAATCTCGCAAATTAAGATTCGCTAAAGGGGAGTTTGATACATATGCCCCTTTGTCTGCAAATGCATTTCCTCTTCCAACATCATCTGTTATTACCTTGTGTGCACTACATTTTATTATTGCTAACTCATCAGGGAGCATTAGAGCTGACAAAAGTCTATGTTTCAATGGGCCATTCTGTATTCTCAGTCCATGGGATGTCAAAAAACCTCTCTCCGCCCAGAGGAGCCCGAAATTATGGGCGACCCCGAAGGCATACTGGCTGTCAGTTTAAATATTGCCAGTGAGTCCCTCACTCAGCTCACAAGCCCGAAGAAGGGCAACTAGCTCTGCAGCCTGGGTGGACTGATACGGGATATGGGATGTCTCAACTACAGTGTGTAATGTTGTAATTGCATATGCTGCAGTGGTGGTGCCACCTGGTTGTTTGAAACAAGAGCCATCAACATATAGCTCCCCTTGGGGGTCTGCCTGTCCCTTTGTCTCCTCTTCTGTTCTGTACACACAATCATGTGCATCTGTGTCATTGCTCGTTGAAGGGAGGGGTAGTAATGTGGCTGGGTTCAGAGGGGCACATCTTTTGTGGTAATGTGCGGAGCGAACAAAAAATGGTCATATCCAGTCAGACTCGCACTTGTAAGGTGTTGTGTCTTTGTCTTTTTCAAAAGCGTATCCACAGCATGGGGTACTAATACTGTGAGGTCAGTGTCAAGAACGAGTCCCGCCGATTGTCTGATATAAACTGCCACCGCCGCGGTGGCTCTCAGGCAGCTCCGGAGGGCTCTGGCGACATAATCAAGAATGGCAGAAAAATAAGCGCAGGGTCTTTGCTTACCACCAAAACGCTGTGTTAGAACAGAGAGCGCGCAACTGTCCGCCTCATGTACATAGAGCACAAAAGGCTTCTGCTAGTCAGGAGTACCAAGCACAGGAGCAGAACAAAGTGCAACCTTTAATTGCTCAAAAGCTTGTTGGCATGCAGATGTCCAAGGCAGGGGTTCATGCATGTCTTTGGTGGTCAGGTAAAGGAGGGGTTTTGCTAGTAAGGAATAATTAGGGATCCACTGGCGACAATACGAGGTAATACCAATAAATGCACGTACTTCACGTTGGGTCCTAGGAACAGGCATATTAGTAATAGCAGCTATGTGCTCAGGTGTTAGTCTGCGACCCTCCTTCAACAGTGGGTGACCTAAATAGGTGACCTCCTGTTGACAATATTGAAATTTGGAAAGAGATATCTTATGGTCATGGTGTGCCAAATGTAACAACTTAACAGTGGAATCTTTACAATCATCCTCCGTATCAGAGGCCACAAGGAGGTCGTCAACATACTGCAACAGCACATTACCAGAGGGAAGTACCAGAGAATCCAATTTCGTTTTTAAAGCTTGACTGTAGATACTGGGGCTTTCTGTATAGCCTTGAGGAGCACGACAGAATCCAAAGCTCCTGCCGGCTAAGGCAAATCCAAACAGATATCTGCTATCTGGATGGATTGGAATGCTGAAGAAAGCATTCTTCAAATCAATTACGAAAAAGTATTTTGCTTATGGGGAAATCATCGTCAGTAACATAGTAATGTCGGGGGCTACAGGATACTGGGGCACTACCATATTATTAATTGCACGGAGGTCAATGACAAAGCGATAAACATCCGGATGATCATCAGAAGAATCCAATGGAGCCTTTTTAAGAATAGGAAAGATAGGGCTATTACACTCTTTCGCCACGGTCTCTTGAACCACACCAGACTCAATCAAATCCTGTATTATGTGCAATAAAGCCTTTTCACTTGCTTGCGAAATCTTGTACTGTGAAATACGGGGCAATATGGCATTTTCTTTGATCTGAATAGAGACCAGCGGGATCTGAAGCAACCCCACATCCGTGTCTTCTGTAGCCCACAAGGTATGTGGCACATCTTTAATTTCAGCAGGGAGGGGTGTATCTTTTGCAAAACACTGTGTTGCACGGTCCAGCTGTGGCCCAATGGTTATGTAAACACCATCAGGAGAACAAGAGATAGTTGCATGTAATCTTTTCAACAAATCCAATCCCATCAAATTCTCCCCACAATTTGATGTCAACAGAAATGGCAAATCTACCGTAAACGGGCCACTAGTCAGAGCAAGGGGCTTGGAAATGGGGCTAACAACCGGCATGCCTGAAAAAACAACTGAAACATTATTTTGGCCAGACAGAGTTGCCCCTGGGACTAGCGAACAAGAAACAGAGCTATTCATAGCACCCGTGTCAATCACAAATGTCTTGGCCATGCCTTGCAAATCCGCAGTGACATAGGGTCCGCGCTGATCTACAGGCACTGGAACTGGTCCCTTGCCCTGTCCCTGGCTGTCCTAGCTGTGGGACAACCCCGTCACTTCATCCATGTCATAGTTATCATGATAGAACTGTCTGCCACGAGGGTCATCAAAATAGTTCTTGTTCTGATGAGAGTACGAGGTATTCTTTGACAGCACCACGTCCTCTAAAACCCGACCTCTTGAGGCCTCAACTTTCTGTAACAACTCCGGACACTCACTTCGCCAATGCCCCTCTTTTTTACAATACGCACATTGGTTGGGCCCAACGGGCAAACCCGGAGTACTGTTAAGCCAGGGGAACCACTGGCCTGAACCTCTACCACGCCTATTTCCCCATGTTACTTGCTGCAGTAACACCCTCGTCTTCAACTCCTTCAACTTTTTCTCCACCTTCTCTTTATCCTCATTCTCCCTATGCTCATAGTACTGTGCCATACTCAATATTACTGGCGGGAATGAGGTGGTCCAAGTACTTTCCGCAGCCTGCAACCGAGCTGTAATTTCGGGAAGCAAATTAGTGACAAAACTGTTAACAAACAGACGGACACCACCCTCCAGTGACATATCCTGGCCACTAAAATCCCAAAACACCCCTTCTAACCTAGTAAAGAAATCAGACACACTTTCATCCTTCTTCTGACGACACGCATTCAACTTGTCCCAGTCCACTCGTCTCGGCGGAATGAGGGAATGCATGTAACTGATGATATGCCCCGGCAAGGCTAACAACTCCGCCTTTGGCTTCTCGCCGGGCTTGCGTTCCTTATCCCATGCACGGATCTCGTCCCACGTCCCACCCAGCTCTGCCGCATGATCCTGTGTATTTACCTGCCTCCATATATCTACCGGTACCAATAGACCAAAAAACAGCTCAATATCAGCTAGTGTCATCACTGTGGAGGAAGCCGCTTTATAGTGTGCAGTGGGATTTTTCCGAGGGTCCAGCAACTGACCCTTTAGGGACAATACCTCGCTCCTCTTCCAAGGAGTGTAAATCCACTGTTCCTGGAAACAGGCTTCCACTCGTGGGTGAGTAACAATGTCATGGTCATCTCGCAACTCTGGTATTTCAGGGTGGTAAATGGGATGAACTTCCCTCATGGGAAACTGCGTCACCGTTGATGGGTCCTTCTGAAGCAATCTACCTCGATAACCCACCAATGTCGTCACATTACTGAAAACCTCATTAGGGGCCATATCTGTCTTATATACTCTGTCCCGAATGTCATAGATAATCTGAGGTGCAATACCCTTGAAACATTGTTCCCACAATCCTATCAGCGTAGCCGACATATGCTTAAGAGCATATTGCTGTATGAACGGCTCATAATCTTTCATCACACTCCACACATCTTCCACACTATATATCAGATTCCAGGCCCATTGTGCAGCTTGGTCAGCCACCATCTTCTTTTCCTCAGCACCCACAGCAGAGTGCACCAACACTCTCTCCATGCAGTCAAGCACTGCTGCCCAATTCGCTTCATGCATTCCACGCAAAGGTATCTCGGCAGTTTGCAGAGTCTGAAGTAACACACTCGGAGGGGAAAGAGCAGATGAGGAAACAGGTACCATCGAAAACAGAGACTTTGTTGCAGGAGTACAAGAAGGTGTAACCACAGATGCAGAGCCGAGAGACGAAAGAGGAGAGCTAACAGCTCCCGCCCCTGTGCCTGACGAGAGTGTAGAAGAAGCAGGGGGGGTCGGGCCGAAACAGCAGGGCTAGAAGCAGTATGACTAGGAATAGCGGATCCAGAGGCTGAAGACGGGGACGCCTGAGACGTTAGACCTGTAGGATATATCAGTTCAGGGGCATATGGGGGGGTCGAGAATCTAACAACTCTTCAATGAGATCATCACCTTCCTCCGTAGCAACATAACACTTATCACTTTGTAATCAAAACGTCCTATCTGCACACTCTATGCCTTTCTCGATCTGTTCTCTATCATAAGCCATTGCTTTCTGCGTTATTGTTTGCGTCTGCCCTCTCCTAGCTTGCTTCTCTGCCCTCATTCGTCTCTGCCCGGCTTCCTTCTGCCATACCCTTAGAGAATCGAACATCGACTGCCTGCTCCTCTTCGCAAACATATTTGTCCTGCAAGTAATTCACCTTCTGTTCATCAAATGAGCCAGTAAGCGGCCACTGTAAATCAGCATTGTCCCTCGTATATTTATTCCACAACATAATAGGGCCAAAGTCGTGCTTGACGTATACATCAGAATTTGGGGTACCCTCTGGAGGCGCAGGCTGCCTCTCTTCTAATCGAGCCTCAGTAGAACAACACCGACATCCAAAGCACCCTAACTTACTTAAACAAGGCATCTTACTTTAAGACACATGCACTGTCCTCAACGGACAACTATAACGCCAGCCCGCAAAATGAGCCAAAGCCAACCCAAAACAGCCCGAGAACCGCACACTCCGGTCCACGGACTCCACCAAGACAAGGCAGTCCAAAAACTGCACCGAGACAAGAAAACAGGCTTTAGCCCCAGGCCTTTTTAAAAAAAGGCCGAATTGCCAGTTGGTCTGGCAGAGCGTTCGCAAACACCCTGTGCCTTTTCAAGGGTCCACAAACCCACCAAATCCAAACCAAGACAGTCCATCAACTGTACCAAGACACAGCCCATAGGCTTGTGCCAGTCAACCATGGCGCCACAGTCTTCCAAGAATCAAATCACTTACCTGGTGCACTCAGGTCGAGCAAGATTATCCTCCACTGCCGACTCTTTGGACCAAATGGTCAAATTCAAGGGTTCTGCCTTCTCAGGATCCCCAGCCCGGGTGCCCGCTAGACAAGGAGCCGCCCGATCAGACAGGCGGGCAGCTGCGAGTGTAAATTGCTATCATGTAGAGTACCCTGATCCGAGCAGACACAACCCCGTCCTTCTTACACCCAATTACGGGTGAGGATGGGACACCCGATGGAGGGGCCCCATGTTGGGTGCCAACTAAAGGAAGTGGTCCTTAGGGGCCACCCAGGTTATTTACAACCACCTGATCGCTTTCCAAACAAATGAAGAGTCAGGCAGACAGTAGAGAATACAAACCAATGCTTTATTAGTAATACTCTGCAGACGAGCCCAATCTGACCTGCACCCTAAGATGTCTACCGAGGGACCGACTCCCCAACAGTCTGCAATGCATAATCATTCCTCCAAGAACCCCCAACCACATGTTATCTCAGGCTCAAGGTTGCCGCACTGGAGCTCGGCGTCTCCTAACGTGGGAGCAGAGTTACACACAAGGATAAGTATGCAAGGGCAGAATAGCCTAATCATTAGTGAGACAGGATCCAACCTGGAGCAACTAAAGAAAATAATCTGCTGAGGCAAGTAATACAAGTCATGAGGCCTAGTTCAGACACAGCTAGAGAGGGATTACGAAATACAAAATGGAGTCACATTCGCTAACTGAAGCTTGCCCATTACATGGATAACTCAGCGGGTTGCACACAGTGAATACAAATGGCTTTTATTTAGCCACACACTGCTAACCTAATATAGCATATAACGGGTGCATAACGATAATGAGTTTTGCAAATCTAACAACTAAAGCATCAGCAATGTTTTGGCGAGTTAACATCTCCAATTTCATCTTGTTCTATGTTGATTACCATAATTTTTCAAGTTGCACAGGTATAGGTCTCAAATTTTGATGCAGTTGGTCCACTTGTAGACATTTGTCTGATTCTATCACATTCTTTAACATATAGTTCAAGAGAAATGTCAAAGACATTGTGCAGTTCTCGCAAGGTGCACACTGACTTTGTTATTTGTAGGACAGTCTGAACGCCCTCTCCGATGTTTTACATGGATGAAATCTTGACCATTGTGACGTATAGTCCACAACAACAGCAGTTTTCAAAGAGGACACCTTTTTCGAATTGAAATTCTTAAGGTGAAAGGTTTTTTTCAAGCTCTTGTACGAGTTTGTGCTTCGCTGGTTTGGTTGCATACTCTCCATCAAATAATGTGTTTGATGGAAGAAGCTCATGCAACAGAATGTCCTTGATAAATTCACCTCTTTCTTTTGCTATATCCATCTCTCTACGTGCTTGCCAAAGTTGTATTTTTAACAACCTGTTTTGTAGTGACTGGTTGGACAAAACTCTTACTATGGCAATTATAACATGGAAGTATAGCTATAGAGATTATGTCAAACAGCTTTTACTCTTTCAATACAAATCTCTCCTGCTTCAGTTCTGCATATCATTTCGATCCATGTTCCAGGACATCTAGTAGCCGTGTCTTTATATCGTTATCCACATATTGTTTGGTCATGTAGTTGTGTAGTTGCACAGACGCTTTCATTTCAAAGGGGTTTCCTTGCTGCTGCATGAAATAAAGAAGGCTGTCAACCTGTTTATTAAAACGTTCCCCTCTCTTTCCTACAAGTTCATGGTGAGGAACATTTTCACGATGGTCCATTAATTGTGAATTTCTCATCTCTCTAATAACATTGCTAATAGAAAAGACTTCATGGTAAACAAGCTGCCATTAAGCTGCCTATTCACTTTTACGTGTCTGACCAACATTTCCCTTTGAGGTTTTCTAGATCTCTGGCTTGTCTATTCCAGTTTCACATTTAAAGCCACAGCATTGAACCTTCCCTCTCTGTCTTTCACCACAAAATATCTTTGGATGCATTTTTTGTAGATGTATGGTTTTTCCACCTCTAGGTTCTTCAATCTTTCTAAATATCAGGACCCATATCTCAGATATTTTATGCAATCGAATTTGCGATACAGAGTAATCAGTGACTCCTCAGTCTTCACGTGCAGCTCCCAATCACCTTCCCGATCAGCATGTACCATGTTTTTCACTAAGCTATCATGTGTAAAACATTTCCCCAGTACTTGCAAAGGTCAGATTTTTCTTCACATTCTTTGACAAACTCTATGAACTTGTTTTTCAACTTTGCCTGGCTTTGCATTATGTCTTTTTGAATAAAGTACACCCTGTGCCTTGCTCACGTCTGAGATAACATATGCAAAACCTAATTTATTATTTGTGTTCCAGAAAGCATTCCAATGCAATGTTTCTATTGCCTCAAATTTTATGAGCATACCTTATAACGAACGAACATAATGAGTTCTGCTCAATACTGACTGGACAGTTTTGCTTCCAAAGATTTCAGCCTCAATAAGTGCATAGTCTACACCACATCAACTGAGATAACTTCCTACCCACCGCAATGCAACTTTTTTTCATGTGAAAAAAGGCCACAATTGGATAAAGATCATCAAATTCTACTAGATTACTCATAAACATGTCAGCTACAATACGGAAAACACCTTAATCACAGACAATTGGCTGACTAGGCTGGTCATCCAGCTGAGCACGCTCATTTTGGAAAGTTTTTAAAGCTGTCTATACTGTTGAGTAGGTTGTAACTGGAGATTGTATTACTGGTAAAAGAACAACCTTCTTCAGTGGGTTGGTATTCTGGGAGATCAGATCATGAATTCCAACCATGGAGGAACTGGCTTTTCTTCATTCTTCAGTCCACACCAAATAAGTGATTTGATAGATTAAGTTAAACCAGCTTTGCAGACCGCAGCATCAGGTAGAAGAAGATCCATGTCCTCAGCCACTTTGAAACATTCTGGTAGCTAGGATGTGTTGATGGCTGTAGTGACTTTGCACACGTTGGCAAGACAGTTGGGTTATATGTGTTCAGTTTCGTTTGTTTATGCCTACAGCTGATCCAGCTTATTTTTCAGCTGCTATTTAATTGGTACAGTCTTGAAAAAGCACCACGGCAATATCATGTGTGCTGGATGTTCCAGACAAAGAAGAGCTGTCTTCAAAATCAATATTATAAAGAGCAGCAAATGTAAATCCTTTCTTGGTAAAGTGACTTGGAAGTGCTGTGCTGTCAGATTCACAAGATTTTACAGCATGAGCTGCCAATAAGTTACTGCTCCATGCTATGTCATTATAACTTGTTGGTACACCAATCCTATTCATTGAAATGATTAGCTCTCTACTTTTGCACTGCGTGGCAGTCATCATGTGTAACAGAGTTTTCTTTTTGCCGAGATGTAATTCATAAAATATGATTGGAAAAGACAGTATAATTGCACAGCATCAGCATGTCGGTTCATGAGATTGTCTTCCACTTCTTCACTTATATCTTTAAAGCCATCATCAATGTTGTCGGCTTCTGTTCCAAACTCAAGAACTTTACTTTGTAACAGTTTTGCTTTGCTGATATTAAACAATGATGTAAAAAATGTTAAGTCAACATCAGGCATTCTTGTTGACTCCCATGATTTGCGAAACTCTGGGGGAATCACAACATTTGTCATTAAGTCCAAAATCTAAATCTTTCAGGATGTTTCTTAAAATGGTTCCTGCTGATTTTACTGCATCGTATAATTCTATTTGCCAGCAGAACTTCAGGAGTCAAATATACTGTGAACACCATAAGTGGCTCATTCTTTTTGTTAGACTGGCAAAAACAAATTCCGTCATTGTACATTCTCACCAGAAAAATCTTAATTTCATTATTATGGATCAATGCAGTTTCATCAATGTTAACCATTATTTCTCTGATTTCACTAAGTGTGGGCCCGTAGCCAGCACTCTAGAGGGGCTGTAGAAGTTAATTGCTTTTTCAAAGAGTGCATATTTAAATGAAGGCTGGCAGTTACCGTGCTGCTGGGACCTCATTGTACATTCATATTTTCGAATGTATGCATGCATGCAGTTTGGGTGGGCACACAACTCCACTGCAAATACATTCACCTCGCTGTTTCGATCAGGTACTCGGCTGAAAACTTAATCTTAGAAGAAACTGGCTGCAGATAAAAACATGTTTGCACTTTCAAACTCACATACTCTGTACTTTGTTTTTTTATCAATCCCTTTGGCCCTTGTTCTTGAAAAACCACAGACAACACATTGAGGATCCCCTTCTTTCTGATCAGGTTTTGGAGGTGGACGAGTGGTAGCCATTGATCTTCTAAGTGGATGGGCATTGGGTTTGGTTGTAATCGCTTTCTCAGGAGACTCAGATTCCTGTTGTGATTCACTGGTTTCTGCTATTTTTCGATTACTTTTTTCCAAGTTTTTTTCCTTTGTATATCAACTTGTAGCACTTGTTGTTACAATGATAAAATATTTGATCCTCTTCACCCATCAGTTTCAATCTTTTGTGAACTTCGTCTTGCCGTATTTCTGCAGCATCTCAAACTCTCTTCTGTCCAGCCGCAATTGATGTTAGGTTTTCTTTTAGATTAGTTTGGCATATGACACATTTTTCTTTGTTGAAAGAGTCCTCAGTTTTGTATTTAGCAAAACACTGTCAGGAGGTAAAGATCCTCTGCTAGCACCTGCTTCACTCATGTTTACGAATTTGAATCAATGGAAAAACTGAAACAAAAACTAAATTAAAATAAATTACCAATATGATGGCTCAAACACATCATTATAGAGCCACCATTTTGGAAAATGGCGGAAGGGTTGCTCTGAGGAGTTATTTTCTGTCTCGAAAAGACTACTTGACCCCTAAAACCTATGTTTTGACATAAACATTTTTAGGATTCGCCTAGGCAGTGCTTGCGCTGTCTCTTCGAGACATACTGTATTCAGGATATATGCATGAAGCTCCGCTGACTTTCTTCCCATCTTTTTAATTGGCGCCTGCCACTGTCCTTTGTAAATGGTGGCTTTTCATTTGTCAATAGGCTTAGTAGTCCCTCCTTAGTACCGCCTTTTCTCTTCTTGTAACCTCCCATGAGGACACCCCCTGTTACATGTGTTGTTACTCCCTATCTTTTAATAATAGCCTCCAAACACTATTTTGTTACATGGTTTTCTCCTGCCTGCTGTTGCAGGCACACCAGGCTCTCCCACAAGTAATGTCTTTTTGGTTTTTTTTGCAGGGCAGCAACCTATTCTTGGACTTTAACAATGGCAGCCACATGACTTTCCTTTTGGTGTGTGCGGCTCACCCACCTCTATTTTTACAATATTATATGGGTCTTTTCCCCAGCGCAGTAGTAGCGATGGCGGCCACGCGTGATATTTTCAAAATGTGCAGTTAACCCGACTTGCACCATTTGTAGAATGTTTTTGTTTGTCAGCACGGCACGCTTTAAATAATAGCGGCCACGAGCTTTTCTTTTCCATTTAATTTTGAAACTTTTTTTGGCAGCGCAGCAGGCTTTAAACAATAGCAGCTGCACCCCTTTCTTTTCCAAATGCGCCCCTCGTCCCAGTTGCACCTCTGCTCGATGCGAGGATTAACCATGTCACGTGCGCTCTCTGACGATCCTTCCCATGTTGTGATCAAATTGCACTATCCTGTCATTTCCCTTGTGCCGACTATAAATTAATACCATAGGATGCAGTGGTAACTTTTGCACTTTATTGCTGAAGATGCAATTAGCAGGAACGGGGAGCATAATTCACTAAACGAGGGGGAGGGTGCAAGTGATTAATATGGCCTGGTATTGCCGAGTCCCCTCCCGTGAGATATTCTATGAACCACACACCCCCAAACCCCCCCTCCACGCCCTTTCCCCCCAGGCATTGATAACAACACTTCCAAACACCATATTTGGATTAGGGGTCGGATAACCCGGCCGTATTTTATTAAAATTAATAAATCACAATTAAAAATCATTAAAAAAACATTTTATATACACAGAAAACCCAAACATATTCATTCACATTTCAAATACAAATATTTACAAATTTTTATGGCTAACCTTAACATGAGTCTAATACATAGCCATACCTGATCTAAAACTGGAATATGTACACTTTTGTTTTCTGCGTATCCTGGATGAGCCTACATGCAAGGTCATGACCGTTCCCAACTACTTGCCAGGTCCCCCTTTACCGGAGTGACCCTGCACAGAAGGACCGTGTGCCCACCAGACTCCTTTCCGCTGCCCCCCCCTACTCCCTTCCATACTACCTCCCGGGGGCTGATGTTATGCCATGTTGGCACCCAATGCGCCTGCGCAAGGGTTGGCCCAAGTGGTCTGCCGAAAGCGGAACTTCCTATCCCCGCACCCTTCAGCCTACCAGCAGTAAGCGCACCTTGGAGTGTGATGGGGGATCACTGTCCCCCTCCCAGGCGCCCCTTTAAACAATGGGATGCCTACTAAGAGATATAAAATTTGACCTAGCAATCATGACCTTACCGCGAACCAAGGATACTCAAACATAAAATACAACATGTGAAAATTGACATATGCCAAGCGGCTAACCTGTAAAGTAACATAACGACAAAACAACAATATTACAAGACTTTCAACCTGGAAAGCAAAGTTTATCTTGAAAACAGACACCTGAACAGAACTGCCTGAAAATCTCGCTGCCTCAGGGGATGGTGGGTGGGGAAAAGAGAAAACTGAGGCTCCCTCGAGTCATCCGGCGTTGCGATGGCGGTGTGGCGTTGTCCGAGGAGTGGAGCAGCGAGTAAGAGACTCCACCGCCGCTCTGTTCCTCCTCTTAAAGGCGGTATCTACCCCCAAGTTGGGAAAACAGGTCCTGGCTAGATCCGGGACCCGTTTTCTTTGGCTTGCCCCGGAAGCACTTAAACTGCTTCCAGGGCACAGCTGCCTGAGCCAATGAGCGGGCGGGCGTGGACCGCGTCATCAATGCGGGCCACGCCCCCGTGATGGAAGCATCCCAGGGACCGGCACAGCCTCCATATTGGTGGCGTGACGAGTTCCCGGTGGCGCCTTGGGATGTGGCCTGGTTTTGCCGAGTCCCCTCCTGTGAGATATTCTGTGATCCACACCCCCCCAAACCCCTCCTCCACCACCTTTCCCCCCAGGCATTGATAACAACACATCCAAACACCATATTTGGATTAAGGGTCAGATAACCCCAGCCGTATTTTATTAAAATTAATAAATCACAATTAAAAATCATAAACACAAAACATTTTTATACACAGAAAACCCAAACATATTCAATCACATTTCACATACAAATATTTACACATTTTTATGGCTAACCTTAACATGTGTCTAATACATAGCCATACCTAACCTAAAACTGGAATACGTACACTTTTGTTTTTTGCGTATCCTGTATGAGCCTACATGCAAGGTCATGACTATTCCCAACTACTTGCCAGGGCCCCCTTTACTGGAGTGACCTTGCGCAGGAGACCCGTGTGCCCACCAGACTCCTCTCCGCGGGCACCCCCTATGCCCTTCCATACTACCTCCCAGGGGCTGATGGTATGCCACGTTGTCGCCCAATGCGCCTGCGAAGGAGTTGGCCCAAGTGGCCAGCCGAAAGCGGAACTTCCTAGGCCCGCACCCTTCGGCCTACTGCCATAAGCGCACCCTGGAGTGTAATGGGGAACCACTGTCCTCCCCCCAGGTGTCCCCGTTAAACAATGGGATGCCTACTAAGAGGTGTAAAATTTGACCTAGCAATCATGACCTTACCGCCACAGGCCAGTATAGTTGGCTGACTATCTGGCCCCCACATCCACTGTTGACAAAAAGGCCATGCCCTGTGTGTTGCCCCCACCATCCAGGCTAGCACATTTTCCATGAAGAGATCGATACCCAGTTTAGACAGGGGAACCCCATCTTGTGGGAAAAACTGCTCCCCCCGGATGCAACCATGCACAATTGTCTGCAGTTTAGCAGAGGGGAAAATCCTGTCAATCCTGTTGTTAATCCTCTTTACCGAGTGACTTAAGGCCCAAATAGAGTCCCCCTCACCAATGGAACCCCGGGATCACGTGAGACCATACTAGAACTGCCTGCGGGTACTGATTGGCCAATCATTCTACTTCTGTGATTATAGCCTCCACCACTCCCTTCCTACCAATGTGCACTAAGTCATTGCCTCCCAGATGTATTATTACTGCAGCAAGTGCCGCTGGTGACCTAAGCAACAAATGACCAAAACATTTTTGGAACTGATTCAGCCTCAATTCCCCTTGACCGTGCATTGAAACATTACAACCCGGCTGGCGGGCCCAGTCCGCAAAATTGCCTGTGACAACATTGCTTCAACCTGCTCACAAATGAATGGCCTATGATCCAGACTTCTCTGTGGCCCAGCCCCCAGTCGGGTACCTAGTGTGGATGAGGCGCAGATTACTGGTGGACGATGGCTAGCTCCCCTCCTGTGGGAAAGGACATGGAAACTGCAGAGAAGTGAAACCAAACCAAACATTAGTAATGATACCTAAAGTAAATGTAGGCGCACATAATGCTTGTAGCAATCCGAAGACCAACACCCTATTCTTCTAACCTCATGTCCCGACAATCCCCGATATGTGGCTTCAGTGGCTGCCCCGATCCTGAAAGAATGAGTACCATATTTGGATGCATCTAGGCCCGCTGCCCCTAGTGCCAATGCAAAAAACCTCCCACACTGAAACCTCGTGAGGGGGTCTACATCCTGGTGCATCAACAATGGCCCCCCTGCCCCCCGTGACCGGCAGGTCATATATGTCTCCAGGTTGCCCACTGGGAGGCATGAGTTCCCCAGGGCTCTTTGCAAGATGATGTGATCCCCCCTCACCGTTCTGATCCATTTTTGATTTGGGGATTGATAAGGATACTGATACTTCCTGTATTTGGACATGGGTAAATTGCATCCCACCCTGTCAGTCGCGTTTATTAGCAGCCACCTATTCCCCAATCCTGAAGGCGCAATAGAAAACAAGGGAAAAAGCACACCTGAATAATTGGATCTCACTGGTGGAACCACAGACTTTCCCCAATGCCCCATGATGGCTGAGAGCCCTTCAATGCTAATCGGGTGTCTAATGTCCGGCTGGGCCCCTTGTAAGCGCTGCCACCCCTTCAGAGCCCTTTGAACCAAGAATGAGCCAGTGGGATCCTGTTATACCTGCTGTTCAGCCTTTGTGGAATGTTGGTGACAGAGTGCATGATAGAATGTTGGGTGTGTGACAGAGAGTCAGTTGGAGTAGGGCTGAGCAGCAGGGAGGCTGCTCCTGGCAGGGTTCTCCTCAACATGTCTTCTATACTTAAATAAATACTTGGAATGACTACCATACAACATGGAATTGACTTTCTTTTATTTACAACATCTTGGTGACGATTTAAGAAATGAAAATCTACGCGTGCCACTTCAAAATGAAAAGAAATAAGAAGAAAAACGAACTCAAGGGAAAGATTCAAGGTACCTGTTCAATTGGCACTAAGAACCCCATCAGTGACCACGCCACCGGTCGCCCTACAAGTAACTGCCAGTTTTCTACATTACTTTCTTCCCTTCCCAGCACCATGGAGTAGCATCCAATTCCTGTGTTTTTGGGACAGTTCCTACCCCATCATGCAGTTTCCCAGAAGTACTTGCCTACCTGCTTTCATTTACTGCTTGCGTACAAAAGATGAACTGGCTTTTGCCTTCTTCTGCTACTATGTTGAAAGCTGTGAATGTTATCCTACCTACTCCTGTGCATCCAATACATTGTTTTGGTGTCCTTCCACCTGTATCACTGCCTGCCGGTGTGTACTACTGGCTACTTGCTCAGCTGCCTTGGATTTTGAGTGTGGTCCTCCCTATACTTATACTACACGTGAACGTGATGCAACTTCCTCTGTTATTGTGTTGGAGTCTACCATGTGTTTCACTTTTATACCATGGGATGTGTTTGCCAACACATGCGACACATGCAAAATCGTGACTTTCATGAAGCCCCGATGTGTGACCCTCCGTAGGTTTTGCGCTGCCAAAATTGAGTGTCTCTACAGTTTTCTGAGGAGTTTAGAGACGTTGGCTATGTGCCGTGTGTTTACCTAACGGAAATCAGCATTAAGAGAGAATAATATGTTGAGCGCTCCCACGCCCTCTTCAAGTTTTATTATTATTCCTCACTTTTACTCCAATGCTACAGTGAATTTAAATGTCCAATATATTTAATTCATTTTTGAGACATCATCTTTCACTCCGTTAAAAAACTGCCACGCCTTCATTCAAAAACCGGCACAAGCTTTCCTCAGCACGTGCATTCCAACCTTCTTGGAAGCTGCTTGGGCCCTTTGGGATGTTTTTTCTTCCAGGCTCCTGCATTTGTATGTTTTAGTGCACCGGCGCGCTGTTAGCCACCCTGCAGCGACGTGTTAAACGTGGCACCATTTTGTTCTCGTCTTCCTAAGGTCATCAGTACTTGTTATTAAAATATGCCTTAGCACACACATGCATTCCTCGTCCCGCTGTTAAACATTTCGAATTTGTTGAGGTCTCGAAATTTAGTGCTGCCAGACTTTTCAATCTGCATCGTCATCTGTGCCGCCCACAAACTTTCTTCACAACTGTTCAGCGGAGTTCATAGTAACTTTATAGTACATCTACTACGTTATATCTTAATTAAAGAAACTCCTCACGCCCAAAGTACTTTTGTCTTACTGCCTAATTTATTTGCTGATATTAAGTACATTTTGCCACTTTTACTTATTTCCTCACTTCAAAATTTACTGGAACTTTTCATTTACAATTTATTTTACGTACTGGAAACTCGATTTTTAATGCAATTTCTAAGTTACAAGTTTTCAAACAGGATGCTTTCCTTACACCCTATTTTATGCATAATTCTTCTGATATGGTTACATTTATTTCTATGCTGGCACACGTTTTTTTCTTCAACCAAGTTTAGTGTAAAATGTCACTGACCACCATTCCTTATTACTATATACAAATGTTTACGTACCTTAAGTTATACATTACTATTCTGCTGAAAGTTTTACTTACCTCAAGTTTTTACGAGATTGTACTGCTGAATTACTTACCTTCTATACGTTTTGAAGCCTATTTTAGGTTGTACATTTTCTACTTGCTTACCTTTTCCCTTACATTACATGTTTTCATATGCATAGTACTTAATGTATACATTTGCTGCTTTTACTTCTACGTTTTCTCCCGCACGTCACAGTTGCGGTTATGTGTTCTTTAATTTACATGGTGATGTTACCGTTGAATTATACTACATAGTACTTTTGCTTCCCACATTTACGTGGTTATGATTTTAAAGTTGCTTCCCACACCTACGTGGTTATGGATTGGTAAGTTACTACCAACCACTGCGTTCCGGACCCGCATTTTGTCTTATTCTACAGTTATAGTACTAAACATTATTACATGATGGTATTTACTTACGTAATATTACTTCTCAATGTTCGCATTGGTGTGATTTCCTATGTTTCAGTGTGGTAAACCCCTTAGCCACACCTCACAACCCAAACTTCTGTTTGGGCGAAGATGTCCTTTTATGTTACTACTGTTTACATTCTTGCTTCTTGGGAGCTTACTGTTGCGCCTTATAGCTTGACCTTCTTACACCTTGTTGGCCTGGCCAGCCTTCTTGTGTGGTTGTTTGGGTTTGATTGAATCTCTCTTGGTGTGATAGTTTGTTTGTTGCTACGGCTTGGATTTTAGGAGTTTGGTCTTTTGTGCTTTTGTTTATAACAAAGGGAGAAGTGGTGTGGGATGGATGGCTCGTGTGCGTATGCTTTCACTTCCTGTTTTTTTCTTTTATTCTCTCACTTCTTCCTGTTTCATTCTTTTATTCTCTCTACCTTTTCCTTTTATTATACATTTGCATTACTTTTAGCTTTGTACTATATTATTGGCTTTTTACTGTATATCTCAATTTATGTAAATTTCATTGCTGTTGTTTTTATTATTGTCAAAAAAGGGAGATGTGTTATACCTGCTGTTCTGTCTTTGTGGAATGTTGGTGACAGAGTGCATGATAGAATGTTGGGTGTGTGACAGAGTCAGTTGGAGTAGGGCTGAGCAGCAGGGAGGCTGCTCCTGGTGGGGTTCTCCTCTACATGTCTTCTATACTTAAATAAATACTTGGAATGACTACCATACAACATGGAATGGACTTTCTTTTATTTACAACAGATCCCTATGGCCCATCATCTTTGCAAAGAAGGATTTTGCAGTCATGTGGCGCTTTGCACATGCCACAGAACGCCCACCATCCCTCAACTCCTTCAAGAATGATATAACGGATGCTGAGTCGTGCCACACCCCTTTCCAGCCCTGCCCTAGCGATGCCCAGTATGCGGTGAATGCCCCCTCATAGGCCCACCTGGTCCTGGGTGCTAGGCTAGCTGCCACGAGATCTGGTAGGTTGGGGCACCAAGCTGCCACAGATGCTCCGGAAAAGGTGTGGTACAGTCTGCTGCTTCTGGATGATGGGACCTGAAAACCTGCATCTTAAAACGAGACAATACGTCAGCTACGTGGTTGAGTATTCCCGGGACATGCCTAGCTCTAAACTATACATTTAGTCTCATGCATTGCAACCCAATTTCTTTAAGCAGGCAAAGCATCCTCTTACATTTGGCAGACTGCTGGTTGATGCACTCCAATACTGCCATATTGTCGGACCAGAAAACCACAGACTGATTGCAAAAATGGTGTGGCCAAATGCTTACAGCCACCAGAATGGGGAACAGTTCCAGAAATGAAATGTTATTTGTTACACCAGAGTAAATCCACCAAGCTGGCCAATGTTGTGCCGCCCATTGGGAAACCAGGATGGCTTCAAACCTCTCACTCCCTGCAGCATCCGTCATGAGGCCAAGCTCAGGACTGGCCCTGGCTGGGCTGGGCCACACTACCGCGCCATTGAAGTCACGCAGGAATGCCATCCAAATTTGCATATCCTGCTTAACCTCGCTGGACAACTTAGTGTGGTGATGCTTTTTATTCAGTCCTGACATCGCCTATGCAATGGAACGTGAAAAGGGGCGGGCCATAGGGATGATTCTCAATGCAAAGTTCAGCATACCCACTACTTTCTGCAGCTGACGTAAAGTGACTTTTTCTTTGCGCAAGCAATCTGCTAGTGCCAGCGTGAAACCTTCTACCTTGCTCAATGGCAGGCGTGACACACTCTCAATGGAATCCAATTTAATGCCCAAGAACTGAATTTGTGTGGCCGGCCCAACTGTCTTTCCCTGTGCCAGGGGGACCCCAAGGTCCCCCATGAGTGCGCAGAATGCTTCCAATGCCCTGCCACAATCTTGTGACTGTGGTGCCCCTAACAACAAGAAGTCATCTAAATAGTGCAATACCAATTGGTGCCCGCTGACCTGCCTGAACACCCACTCCAAAAAGGAGCAGAATTTCTCAAAATATGAGCAGGAGACCGAGCACCCCATTGGCATGCACTTGTCTATGTAGAATTTTCCCTCTAGCTGGAGCCCCAAAAGATGGAAATCCTGTGGATGGACTGGCAGTAAACGGAAAGCAGACTCTATGTCAGATTTCGCTAGCAGAGTGCCTGGGCCAAGAGACTGCAGCATTGCACTTGCCTGATCCAGTGATGCGTATCTCACAGAGCACAGGGCTCCATCAATGGCATCATTCAGTGACTGACCCTTGGGAGCAGATAGGTTATGGATCAAACGGAACTCCCCTGGGTCCTTTTTGGGTACCACCCCTAGTGGTGAGCAGACAAAGTAATTACCGGAAGTGAATCAAAAGGAGCGGTCAGCCTCCCCAAACGTAGTTCCTTCAGCACGTTGTCTCTCGCCACAGACATGTTATACCTCACCGACTGCTGATTGCAGCAATAAGAGACCCCAGAATAGCCATGAGCAGGAATCCTGAACCCATCCCTGAAACCTTTCAACAAGATCTGGGCTGCGTTTGGGCAGCAGTACTTATTTAACCAGGGTATCAAAGCCATTGTGTCTATCGGTGAGAATGCCTTACCAAGTATGGAACCCTCATTCTTGTTTCTTACCTCCCTTGTCCTTTGACTTTTTAAAACATTTCGATTCTGGGTGGGAAGATAAGCCACAGAAAGAGCAGGCATGTTTAAATCTACATGATCCATGGGGCCTAGTGCATGTCCTTTTGTTGAAATCCCAATACGCTCCCTTCCTGCCGCCCCCTCCCCCGCTTTGGGGTGGCCCTGACCGAAAGGACTGCCCTTTTGGTGCGTCCTTGCTCTGGTAGTTCATGTGCCTTAACCACAAAATCATATCCACCTGGTCCCATGTGAGTGCTGGGTTAGAGGCCTTCACCCTTCTAAACGCCTTGTCATATTCCTTCCAACACGTTCAACCATACTCATCATGTGCGCATGTGATCCTATTCTGGTAGCACACCAATTCTGTGCCCAGCCCTGGGAATTTCTCTACCATCACCGCATGGATATTTGAAAATGTCTTAATCCAGTTAATTAATGTTTCCTCAACCCTATTCCTAGTAGGCCAATTGGCCCATTCCCTTGGGTGAACCCATTCCTTTAGCTTTTTGGCCTCGTCCCTCTCATCCTTGTCTATTAACAAAGATTTTTTTTTCACATATTCCCCTTTCTAAATTTGTTCTTTTAAATCCTGCTCTTTGTGCCTCGCCAGACGCTCTCTGTTTGAGCGCAGCTCCCGCAGCCCTATACATGGCAGCAATTGTACTGTACCTACAGATGTGCCCGCTTGCATACTTGCATCTTCAGATCCTGCAGCTGTAACCTTTTTTGGGGGTTCTGGGCCACCCACTTTGCTCCCTGTGCCTGTTTGGCCCTCACTGGTAGCAGCACCACCTGTTTAGCTTTCTCAACCTGCGCTACCAAGCTCCTGGCTCTCTACTGCATCCCCTTCCGCTAACAGGGCCCCACTGCCCACAGATGGGATCACTGTCCCTGCCTTAGCTAGCCATGGAAGCACTACTGCTAAACTTTCCACTAAATCAGGTTGTCCCGGAACCAAATTAGGGGTACTGCCGGGGGGTGCAACTGGCCGAGCCGGGGCCTCATCTAGACTAGGACCCCCTGGCATGCTAGGTTGCCCTGGGCCTCCCATGCCAGCTGGTGGAATCACTCCCCGTGGTGTCACACCCCCCCCCACTGGGATCATAGGTACTAGAACTACAGGCACTGGGAGGGCTGGGGCTACCGGTACTGGACCCAATGGTCCTGGGAGGGCTGGGACTACAAGCTCTGGGGGTGCTGGGAGGGGTGGGACTACAGGCACTGGGAATACCGGTACCGCAGGTACTGGAAAGGCTGGGGTTTGTAACCCTGCAGGGGCCATCCCCCCTACCCCGTTTGTTTCTTAATCTATGGGGTACCGGAGGGAACGCCGCCCTAGGTGCCACCCCTGACCACCTGGGCCTGTCCCCCTCCTCCTCCTGCCCTTCTACTCTCCTGCTCAGCTCCACCACGGTCTGACCCAAGTCGCTCAAAGTGCGCCTCATTGTATCCATCAATTCCTTCATCCTAGTTGGGACCTGCCCCCTCTTCACTTTGGGTGCCATTGCTAAACCTCTGTTTCCAATTAAGTTGGACCTTCAAATGTCAAGTTGCAGCTGGTTGCCCCACTGGCCTGATTACAACCTCAAATGCCCACCAATACTAGGAAGCAATCCAGCTCAAAATCAGGGTACACTTTAAACACCACCTAGGGGCAGTCTGCCTTAGCTCCTACCCTCTACTCAACCACTACACAGCCAGCAAGCACAAAATTCAGGGTACACTTTAAACACTACCTATGGGCAGTCTACCCTTAACCGTTATACAGCTATCACCACACTTTGCGGCCTGGTGTGGGATGATGCCCAAACCCTCACCTCTGCAGCAATCCCCTCCCTGGTCGACCACAAACACCCCTACAGCCAGAGCCACTCCCTCAGGCTAATCCTGTGGGTCGGGTGAGTAATGCTCTAATCTGGGTGGCTCCTGACTGCGGCGAAAGTGCCGGTTTACCAGGGGTGCAAGAAGCTTTAATCCTGGTCCTCAGCAGGCTTCTCCATGCTCAGTCAGAAGCCCCAGCTGTTCCTGCCGCAAAAACGCCCGATCTCTTCCCTCACCGCAAAGCTACATGATCTTTGGTCACTGTCCCCTCTTGCAAGGAACCTGCGTGGTAAAAACAAAGATAAGGAGGGAAACAAACAACGGAGGCTTCAGGGAGTCCTCCCGGCTCACCACTGCTACCGCCGACACTGCCCGATCTCCCCAGCTGATCCCGCCAAAAATGCCGGTAAAAGGAGTAATCCTTGCAGTAAAAAGGTGGAAACAAAAGAAAAAGAGAAAACGGAGGCTCTCTTGAGTCCTCTGGCGTTGTGAAGGTGGTGTGGTGTTGTCCGAAGAGCAGAGCGGCGAGGCAGAGACTCCGCCGCCACTCCGTTGCTCCTTTTAAAGGGCGTTTCTACCCCCAAGCTGGAACAAACAGATCCCGGCTAGATCCGGGACCCGTTCTCGGTGCGTTGCCCCAGAAGCACTTAAACTGCTTCCGGAGCACAGCTGCCTGAGCCAATGAGCGGGCGGGCATAGACCGCGTCATCAATGCGGGCCACGCCCCCCGCGATGGAAGCGTCCCGGGGACCGGCACAACCACCATATTGGCGGCGTGACCGAGTTCCCGGTGGTGCCTTGGGAGACAGACAAAAGAGTGCACTTTTATACTATTTTATTTCAAGTTGTGTCGGACTCCTTCAATATATGAGCACTTGCACACTGCCTCAGAATAAATTACACAAGGTAACAGAGCGCATTATCTGCAGGAGCCATACAGCACACACATTCTGGAAAGGCAGGAGGAGCTCATTTAGTAATAATACTTTTCTAATACTGCCAAGCAACGGGAATAGTGCCGTTCTTCAATTCATGGAGGTGATCTAGTGGCTGTGTTTTGGTTTTCAGAATACATGATTGAGTTCTGACTTCTTCAGGATATTGACAGATATGGTCCACAGATCATTCCTTGTGACTGGGGCAGCTTGTTTAGAGTGTAGAAGGGACTGGAAGAGGGCTTCTCTGGGGGCACCATATACCCAAAGGGCAGGGCATGCTGGAGTGTGCACCGTCGGTGCCAGTCTCCGCTTCGGCACTCTGCAGCTCTACCTTGCGGCCAGCCAGGGTCCGGTGCCGGTAGCTCCCCGGGGGTTCCTTCACAGCTGCTCCCTAAGTGGTAAATTGGATGGGAATGAGCGGGTGCGCACTGCTCCCGCCACAGGCCCGGATATTTGTCCTGTGCGCTTTACTTGCTCTGTTTACTTTGCAGGCATAAAGCTAATAACTGGGGGTCATCTGGACAGCGGTGTTTGAAGTCCCATACAAGGAAATCTTTGCCATATTTTCATCAGTCATGCTGGAAAAAATTATATTGTATACTCTATAAAGGGTTGTAATGTTAATTTACATTAGCGGTCTCTGAGTGTAACCAGACCATGTTTCACGTCCTCATGAGCTTCTTTCGTGAAGTAACTTCTTTGGACTTGCAGATGACTCTGTTTCTTTAGGATTCCAGCTTGCTGTGGACTTTGAAGCGCTATACCAAAAATTATTTCAATATGTGCCCTAGGACGCCAGTTCTTTCGAGCTGATCTGGTTTTCAGATTGTTACTCAACAATGTAAATGCATTCGATGGTGTGATTCCAAAAAGGAAAACCTATGCCGTGCAGGATCAATTCGAGCACACCAATATGGAGCATCTCATATTAACAGAGGAAGTTTGTAGACTTGCAGCTTTTTGTGCCTCTCACGGCCCTCCTATCTTTTGTGCTCTTTGATGTTCCCTCCTTTTATCTAATTTTCGGTTCCTTTTGTTTCATTTCTGACTTTTTTTCATTGACCCAAAATCCACACTCTCCCTTTTTACTTCCTTTCTCTTCCCTTCCTTTTTTCTCCTTCACCCCCTGTCTGTGTTCTTCGGTGATGCTCTTTTATCACCACCTCACCCCCCCCATCTCTATCTTCCCTTTACCTTCAAGAGGGGACTTTGGCCCAACTGCAGTTCTCCATACAACTCTTGCATTGCAGAAGTCATTCTTGGCTCCTGACATAAAGTACAAAGATAACAAGGGTTAAGTGGTAGTAGAAATATTCTGGGATGTGCCAAGGGCCATTTCTGCCCAGACATAGCTGTGTATCAAATCACGTTCAAACATTTAAAGTTTAACCCCCGCCAACTCCGATCCCTGTAATGTTTGATACACAAATTCACACTCAACATAATTTCACTACAGTTCATAACATTTAATTACTATCCACATAATTCAAAAGCACATCATGACACATATTTCTACTACACAACTCTACACAATTCCACTACAAACAATTCCAAAACAACACATCTCAAACTCGCACTTCCACCAACCATATCATCTCTACACCACACACTCACTACCCCTATCATCTCTCCCTCACACTGCCACTCCACCCTCTCATCTTGCAATTCCATTCCCTCTCTCAACCCTCCCTCACACTCCCTGTCTCCTCTCTATACTACCTGATTAAACCTACCACCTTCCTCTACCACCTTGCACTGTGCAAATTCCACCACTTGCCTGCCCACTCTCTGGATGCCCCTCGTACTCATCCACCTCTCTCTCGTATACTCTCTCTCACATGTATCTCACTCTCTCATGCACTCTTCCCACCACTCTAATATTAGTTCACTTCAGGTCTACAAGCACAATTTCTTTCCCGTGCCTTATCAACATTTCCATCCCTCAAACCCACACTCTCCTCCTCTTCTTAAGCTTTCTTCGACATACACTGGAGCTCCCTATTTATGCATCTGTGGCCTGCTCTCCCCTTCATTCTCTTTTTCTCACACACTCTTTCTGCTCCTCTATCTAGACTTCATTCACCACTTCGAGTAAAAACTACCCATCCCTCTCTATCTTTCCATCTATTCTATGCAGCTCTCACATCTATCTATTCACCATATCACATAATTCCAAAACACAAATACACTATACACCACACAATTCCACCCCACACTATTCCACAACTAACAGTTCCAATTCAAGAGGTGTGGCGCCGCGGCCAGGGCGACTGACTCCGGAATCTGGGGATCACGGTTCGATCCCCTGTGCCGGCAGCAGATTAGCCCAGCACCATGTGACTCTGGGCAATAGCTTGCTTAATCTTCCCAACGGCCCCCAGTGCCTAGAGACCCTTACGGGTGATTGTTCGAACTTTACAAATGTGGTTATTATTCAACCCACATAATTCCACTCCAAACCATATACATCGAATCCACTATAAAACACATAGATGAAACACATTGTCATTTACAATATCAATAGCTCTAATTCTCGCTAATGCAAGACCTATTGTATTACAAATGCCTGTTAAAAATGTCAAAAAAAATTTGGCCCGGATTAGAAAATGTCTACCCAAGCTAAATTACTTCTTTAATGATACAAAAACACAAGTCAAAAATGAAAATCTCTAGACAACTCAAGGGGCCAGGACTAGTTTTGGCGACAGCTCGTGTAACATAGCCATTCTGCAATGGCACAGGAAAACGATTGCGCACTGTGTTTGCTGCTTCTTAATGGATCTAGATACCTTAGAACCTTAAGTGAGAAACTGAGAACCGTTTTGTGTGCACTGTTGAGTTTTCCGGGCTTTAATATTTTTGCTAATATTAATTCCTAGAGCAATGTGCTTGCTGGCAGGTGTAAGAATAATCACAAATTTTTATTTTGTTCTTACTTCCATACAAATTAATGCCGGTTATTCTTTTTTCTATGTAACTTTTGTTTCTTCTAAATGTCACGTTTTTAGGAAGAGTTTCACTTCAGGCGGTATTAATTGAAAAAAATATTTTCAGACAGAAAAGCGTTATTGAAGTTTATGGTATGGGTCTGAAAAGGCTTCATTCACAGCAGTCACCTCTGAAGCAACATAACCTTACCACAACATTACTGCTTTACATGACGGGACATTGAAGGGAACTAACTTCACTTCCCAAACAAAACTGCAAACATATCTTTACAATGTGAATTCATATTTCCTACCAGTCGGCTTCTGTATCGCGTTTTTTTTCCTTTTTATCAGGTAATAGTAAAGTGGTTATAAAACGCATGCGACCTGTTTAACAGAAACCAGCATGATACTGACGCATGTCGCCTAATCCGTCACTGTTTGTGTACCTTCCAGAATGATCTAAGACCGGCCCTTCGCATTGTCACAGGGGCTGTGTCCAATCTGTGTTTACATAGCCTCGCGCCCCCCAGTGTCATACTGTTCTCACAGCCCGTGGTGTTTTACAGCCTGCCATGAATAGAGCTGACAATCCACACATTTTCACCCCATCAGCTCCCTGGGGTTTTGGACAAACACAGCCTTGCTCTTCAAGGAGCCGGGGTTCTCCTTGAGATGCAGATACTGCCGACGAAGAGCAGGGCGTGCTTCCTGGCTTATTTTCGGGCCAGCTGCCTGGCCTTTCTCCAGGCCGAGCCGTTCTTGAATGGCGGTGTGTGTGTTTCAGGTGGGCAAACAGTAACCTTTGGAATGCAGGGCACTGTCCAAAGATGTGTGTTCAGGTTCATTCAGGAAGTTTCTGGGACCCAAGCACCCATTTGCAAATTGCCCAATTACTATGTGGGGCAATTACTGCAAAGATGTGTATTGCACGTGCTTTTCAACCTTGCAATTCTTTGACATGACAACACACGGAGCAGGATACAGGGGCAATTATTTTGCAGCGATAAAGGGGCATTTAGTTTCTATAGCTCGAGAGTGGCCCTCATTTGGACGACCCTGCCAGCACTGTCAGTCAGTGAACAACATTTTTTCTGTGGGTTCTCCAAATAATTCCTTCAGTCCCGTCCATTTTAATGAATAGTGGAACTTTGACCAGCATTTCAAAGTTAGAGGACCTTCATCAAAACCTTAAAAGGCTGAGACTGAGCGATTGACACGTTGCTCAAAATGTATTCAACAATTGGATGCTATTTTGTGAGACGTTTTTGCACGCTCCTTAAACGTAAAGTGTGTACTTGAAAGTCTGAGGAGCACTTTATGAGTTAATGTAGATTCAATGGCCTATGGTATTGTTCCAAGGATAAGTGTACTCGGTGTGCAATGTTCCATTTGGTCTACTTAAATGGGCAGTGTCAACACCTTTTAGTGGGGCAGGGATAACGAACTGTTAGTTTACCATAGCACTAGGATGGCAGAGGTCATGCTTTGGATGTCAATGAACACAGAGCAGGTGTGATGCAATGAGCATGAGCGGGTTTGCCGGGGGTAAGAATGCTCTGGAAGGGTCAATCAATCTGCAGAGAGAGAGTTGAAAGAGAGAGCCAGGGCATAAGGAGGCCTTTTCATTTAAAGAGGCTAGTACTTCACACCTCAAGGAATGCACCCTTTGAGAAAGCCCTGACTTGAAGGGATCGGGCCTAGACTGGGGGGGAGAAGGAGAGTGGGTTATATCGTCACCAGACACAACATGAGCCCTTGAATGGGATACTCCCACGCAGCCTGGTCGCCCAAGCACCCCAGGCGATGTAGTTGTCGTGATTGCCAAGGCGACCCCGACTAGGGGGTGACACGCCTATGGTGGGATGCCGGTGCCTGCCAGTGGGGCTGGGGGTGATGCCGCCGGCACCAGCCTGCAAGACACGCAGGCATTAGCCAACATGCAACCTGAAATAAGTTAAATGGTTCCGGGTTGCCTGGGAACTGGTTAGTGCTGGACCCCGCTCCTTCAAAAGTGGCAGCAGAGCGGCGAAGAGGTCTCTTTCACCGCACAACGCTCCAGGACCTGGAAGCTGCCGACTGCCCTCACAGGGCATAACTAACTTTGTTTTTTGTTGTTCTTCTCCAACAGGCATGCCTGCTGAGCTTTGCATTTCCGATCCTCTTCATGCTGCATCATCTGATCTCAGGCCAGCCTGGAGCCACAAAGGCTCGAGTTTCCACTAGCCTGACCCGCATTGTCGTGACACACAGTGGTGTCTCTAGCTTTAGGACCCAGACCACCCAGGTTGCCCTGGACCCGCTCCCATCCATCCCACAAATTAGTGATTCGACAACCATTATGTGGAGGAAAAAGGCCATGTTTATTACCATAAAACATCGAAATAAACAAGACAATTCATAACTAGCAATTCTATAATGCAAAACGTATAAAACTTTATAAAAATTTCGTCGCACCTTAGTATTTACATATCTGCTCAACCTAATATCATAAACCATCCGCATGTTGTATAAAATATGTTATCTATGGCTCCAGCACTAAGGGGCCTTCTGGTTCACCCCCCCCCCCAATAGAGCTCGGACCCAACCCTCCACCACCAGGCTGCCCAAGGGGGGTTTGTAGGGTATAACCAGGGGCCGTAGTCCCATGCCCTAGTGTGTAATGTGGCTCCCTTGCGCCCCAGCCGGTGTACTCATTCCCTCTGGGGTGAACTTATCATCTCTCCCCCTCAGTGCTGGCCTAGGGAGTATGCCGGAGGACTCTCCTTAACAATGCAAGGCACTTTATGTGGACTCCTTACCGCCACAAGGGCGACCAGGGCCAACTGGTCCTTCGCCCACCCCACCACAAAACAAATTCTGCACGAATGACCAAATGCCATCAATCCATATATCAATCCCAATGTCTGACAGGTGCACGCCATTGTGGTGAAACATTTGCCCCCCGTCAGCAACCTCTGAGGTATATGACATAAGCGGCCTTGCCCTGAACATAGCGTGGCCAGTTCCCCATTCAAGCGCCTCACCGACACGTTCAGGGCCCTTGACCTCACTCCGGCCCCCATTTCTGCCGCAGAATCATGAAGGACCAAGCAATCCGTGCCCCAGGAAAGGTCCTCCCCAAACAAGCAAACTCTGTTAGCAACGCTTCTCTGACAGCATGACGGCACAGTTCCACCATGTCATTTCCGCCCACATGAAGGATGATTACGTCCGGTGACTGGAGTCCCTCGCGAGCCCTCGTTTCCTCAACCAACTGCTGTAATTTCTTGATCCGGAGACCCCCAATGCCCCGCCACAGGAATGACATCTTATCCAAACACGCCCACTTCGACTTACGCCGCTGCGGCAAACGGTAAGCGGACCGTCGCACTAAAGTGTCCCAACACCCAAACCACCTTAGAGGGCATGCTACTGCAGAAAGAAAAAAAAATATTAGAATGGGCTTGCCCAAATTAACTCAGCAATATTGCAACAACTCGGGACGCACATAGCGCTTGAAACAGGAGGAAGACCAGAGACCCACGCGCTTAATTTCTTCAATAGAGAAACCTGCTCCAGCCACTAGTGTTGCAGCCCTAATTTTAAAGGAGTGAGAAGAGTAGCCCGCAGGGTCCAAACCCACACTTTGCAAGTTGCTTTTGAATACAGCTATGAATTGGTATTTTGACAAACTCCCACCATTTTCATGTATGAAAAGAGGGTGCAGCAGCCCATGCGGGCGAACCGCCAAGTACTCTGCAATCCAAGCTAGCGGACATACCATGGCCCCAGAAGCGGGTTTAAGCCGATTTGCAGTCCCATTGCCCAAGGGATTCATCTTTGATCAACGCAATAGGATGGAAAGACCACCCGACTCCAATTTTACATCCCGCCACTGCAGGCCACCTGAAGTATCAGATTTTGAACTCCCCACTAACTCACCTATTCTAAAAGCCCCATAAAAGGCCACAGTGAAGGCGATGGAAAAAAGGATTGCCTCATAGGCGGATGCGCACACCGACTGCAATGCTTGCAACATCTCCCCCAGCAGGTGCAAATTAAGAGGCCTTCTACCATCTTTCTTTGGACCCTCTAATCTGGACCAACCCGCCAAGGCCTTCCTAACCAGGAAAGAATTACCTGCATCCTGCCTACCCCTGAGCCTCCCATAAAAACTAACTGCTGGCAAGTGAGCCCTTGCATAAGACACTGGTCTGCCCTGGTCCCTCAATGCTTGTAAAAAGGCATATACAGACTCAGTTGAGAACCAATCCACCCCCCCGACGCTGCACGAAATTCCAGTAATTCTTAAAATGATGCTGGTACGCCTTCTGGGCGCGCTCGCTCAGCGAGGCCCCCACTAGCCCTGCTAACGCGGGGCTCCAATCTTCCACAGAGATCTTGGGAACACTGTCATCTGGGCCGTCCTGCAACTTGGATCGAGACAAAGTGTCAGCGGCGTGGTTATCAACACCAGGGATATGCGCAGCTCTAAACATTAGATTCAACTTCAAGCATAGCAAAACCAAATGTTTCAACAACCTCAACCATGCTTGCAATAAGCACCCTGCTTGTTGATGGCCTCTACTACCGACATGTTGTCAGACCAAAAAACCACAGATCTGTCACAAAATAAATCTGACCATACGGTGACCGCCACTACAATGAGGAATAGCTCCAAAAAGGCAATGTTACGTGTCAACCCGCTTGTGTGCCCATATCTCAGGCCAATCGTCTCGACATCAGAGTGGCCCTAAAACTGCCCCAAAACCCACACTGCCTGCCGCATCTGTAAACAATCCCAAGGCCTCACTTGTGACTGGTGGCGATGGCCACACCACTTTACCATTAAAATCCTGTAGAAATTCACACCACACCCTCAAATCCTCTCTCGCTTCAGGCGGCAACCTGGTATGATGGTGCTTTTTTGTCGAACCAGACATTGCTCGCGCAATTGATTTGGAAAAGGGGCGGCCCATAGGAATTATGTGCAGCGCAAAGTTTAACTGTCCCACCAATACCTGCAGCTGATGTAACATGACCTTGGGACCTGCCAGGGCGGAGTCAATCGCTTGTGAGAAAGCCTGCACTTTGTCTAATGGCAACCTGCACTCACCCAAAACTGTGTCAATCTCAGTCCCCAAGAAAGACATGCATGTTGCCGGGCCCACTGTCTTACCTGGTGCCAAGGGCACTCCAAATTCCTCAAACATTGACACCAGATCTCCCAAGGCCCTCCCACAAACCCAGAGGATGCTGGGCCCATGACCATGAAGTCAACCAAATAATGCACAATGTCTTTGTGACCTGTCCTAAAGGTGAACAACCAATGCAACACTGAACTAAACAGCTCGAAGTACTTGCATGAAACTGCACAACCCATTGGCATACATTTGTCATAGAAATATTGCCCCCCAAACTAGAAACCTAGCAAATGGTAGTCATCAGGGTGAACTGGAATGAGCCGGAAGGCTGACTCAATGTCGATTTTCGCCATGAGGGCCAAGATTGCGCAATTTATTCAACGCAGTGTCGAATGAAGAATAGGTCACAGAGCACAGCGCGGGATCAATAGCGTCATTGACAGAAGCACCCTTAGGAGCGGACAAATGATGTATCATTCGGAACTGGCCTGGGTCTTTTTTAGGCACTACCCCCAGTGGTGAGCAAACAGAATCTGGCCACGGGGGGGGGGGGGCGATGAATGGGCCATCTATCCTACCTAGCGCGCCCTCCGTCGCTAATTTCTGTGACACAACATTAGAATGAGTACGTGCAGATAGTAGATTCTCACAATGCAAAACAGGGGGTACCCCCTCTGCGGGTATGCGAAAGCCTATGGAAAAACCTTAATACAGTAAATGGGCTGCGTTCCTGTTGGGGCACTGATTCATCCAAAAGACTAACCTCTCAATTTCTACAGGGGTGGGCAACGCCTCATAGGGATGATGCCTTAGGGTCCCTCCCCATATCCCTGGATTTTTTGATGCACTTGAATTCTGGGTGTAATGGGTGGCCGCGGAAAGAACAGGCGTGTTTACATGTACACATGCCTGCAGGCCGGGTACAGATTTTTCTGTTGAAAGCCCAGCATGAACCCTTTTTCTTGCCGGACCCCCCCATGCATCCGAAAGGGATGCTTCAAAGGTGTTTTATTGTTCACATTTTCTACCCAAACATTCACTTTTGTCTGATCCCAACCTATCACAGGGTCCTCTACCTTGGCCCATCTGAAATTCCTGTCATAATCCAACCAGGCCATCCCTCCATACATTGCATGTGCCCTCAAAATCTTATTAGAGTAAAAAATTAAAGGAGCAGCCAACTTTGGCCTTTTCTCCACCATTACTGTGGCAAAAACATTAAAACCAAAGAGCCAATTCGTGATTGACTCCTCCACCCTAGGTTTCTTGTCTTTGGAAGAGGTCTCCTTCCCATCCTTCTCCTTAACCTCTACCTTCTGCCTTTTAGGACGTATCAATGAAAATATATCGATAAAGTCACCCTTCCAAATTGTCTCTTTTATCTCAGCTGATACATGAGATTCCAATTTACCAAGTTTTGAAAGCTGCGTATCCTGACGACTTATGGCCTTATCCCCATTATTGACAGTTTTGTCCGTGGACCCTGCACCCTTACCTGTTAGGGCAACTGAGGCTGTACTGGCTGGAGCAGGTGCCACCTGCCCCACTGCTAAACGGGCTGAATTCATGTCATCCTTCCTCTGAGCCCTGTCTATGAGCGCAATCTGCCTCTGCAAATCACTCACTGTGCTCGCCAAGTCAGACGACGGCGCCCATGGTGCTACTGAGGTGCCACTGACCTGTCCCTCAGTTGCCGGTGCCGCCAATCACGCTAATATGGAAGCCATGGAGGCTAGAATGCTGGTTGAGGGCCCCTGTGATCCACCCGCGGGCCCCCCCGGCATCACCAGAGCAGGCGGCGCCCAGCCTCTGGATGCCTGACCTGTGTCACTAGCGATTGCTCTCCCACCCTGGAAGGGCCTGCGCCCCCCGCCTGTTGCACGGCGGTGAGGCCCCCAGATGACCCAGGCACTCTGCCCTGACTAGAAGGGGCCTACACCTGTAATCCTCTGTGAATGTCCGCTAACACAGTCCCTACATCAAGGGAACCAGGCACCCCCTGTTGCCCAACTGCCTGCTACTGGGGTGGCGCCGTAATATTAGGCGGTCCCTGGATACTCCCACTCGAGGAAGATAAACCCCCTTGACTGGACCCACTACTGGGCCGACCCGACTCCACACTTGTTTCACCCGTTTTGCTCTTAGTAGCGCATTACCTAGCCTTCTTGAATGCTGCCTTTGGGGGCACTCCCATCCTGCAAGGGCGATCCGCATCCTCCACTGCTGGCTCAGTAACCTGAGCTGGCCCTGTCAGCTCCTCCTCGCTATCACTGTTGTTGCCCAGCTTAGCCAACACTAACTTAAGTAACTGGGATAACTCAGGGTCATTGCCTTTCCTCTTCCCGATCCTACCCCCTTTTGCAGGCATCCTAGCAGCCACTACGCCCTTGCCAAGCAAGAAACTAACACCCCTCTAAGGACAATGCCACAAATGGACACAGCCCACACCTTCGCGCCGGTATCTGCCCGGTGCCGTAAATCAAGCCAAAACAATACTCAGGGCTTTCCGGTAGTGGCCCCTGCCTACGCGCACAACACACAGGCTGCACAATGCCGTAACTCCCAACAACCAGGAATGGACCCACGATTCCCCAAATGCTCCTAACACAAGAGCAGACACCCACTAACAGCCGTACCAACTTAACACAACACTAATTACCATGCGCTGCACAAAGCAATGCGCCTAATCAAGAGGGAGGGGAGGAGACGGGAATTATTTTCCCACGTATCACCACAGCGCATCCTCGATACACGCACCAAGCAGCCGAGGGAGGAGGATACGGGGGTCACCTTACACCAGCCACCCCCACACACATCAACGTGGTCAAAAAACCTCCGTCCTCGACTGCCCCATGCCAAGATGGAGGCCCCCTCCCCTTACCTCTGTGTGTCTGCCGAGGACACACCACCAACAATCCCCAAGGAGTACACGGCCAACCACCGACAGTGGTCTCTGCAGGGCGCCCAACCGCGATCTGCACGAAAGATCCCTCGAAGAGCGCCAACACCGGTCCTGAACCTCCGATCCACGCCACCTGGAGCAGAAACAAAGGAAACACAACTGCTCCGACGATTTTTCACGAGGTCTGTAGACTCCGGGCCGGAGCTGGAAGTAGAAGAGGATGAGTGCCCAGGCAACTCGCTCTAAATAGGCCCCATCTACTTCTCTCCCCTCCAGCACCGGTGCTGCCCGGAAGTGACGTCATGACCTGCCTATTTGCCCCGGAAGCAATCCTCGGCGGTCACAGAGGCCATTCCAGCCAGGAGAAAGTACCAGGGGGCATGGCCGGGATCCCGACGTGCCGTGCCCTAATGGCACACTTCTGAAAGTACGCGTGTTCCAGGAGACCCAGGTGAGGGGGAATTTGTGCAGCCATTAAGTGGTGTGTCTGGTGTGGTTACAGCAAGGGCAGTAAGAACTCTGGCATTTGAGTGCTTTTAACGGTCACTGTGTTTAGTCAGTTTTCTTCTTGTGTCCTGACGGGTTAGTTGCTGGGTTGTTGTTGTTATTTGGGGAGTGGAACACCAAATAGCGTGTTTTAATAGGCATTGGATTTTTTTCTTTTTGTTTGGTTGGCAGCAATTCTGTTTGTGGACGGGTTATTGCTTGGTTGTTGGTAGGAGTGAGGCTTACCTGGTGGGGTTTGTTGCACCAGACGTGCCTTGCAGGAGCCATTTAGGGCAGGCAGTCAAGGGCAGGGATGCCAGCGAGGGTGCAGAAGTGCAGAAAGCGCATACGCATGGAGGACCTTATGGAGGCCATGATGCACAGGATGGATGCTATACACCAGTCCTTGGCTGAGTTAAAGGGCCGCACTCCTGCGGGCGACAGGAAGAGGCAGAGGAAAGGCTCGGGCAAGCGTGAGTGGTCCATAAGGCAGCATTCCCCCCGTACTTAAGAGATCATGGAGGTAGCACAATAGGAATGGAAGGGAGAGGCCCCCTGAGGCCAGGCCTTCGGAGGAGGTGCCAGGTCCCTCTGGGTTAGGCAGAGGGGGGCAGTAGAGGGGGTGCCAGTGAGTGCGCCTGTGGGGTTAGGTGCCCCAGGTTCGGTTTTGACACAAGTCAGTGTGTCGGCAGGGATGGGGCCTGCCGCCGGCCTGGGTTTTGTGTAGAGCGGCTATAGCTGTTTGTAGGTTGAGGGGACTCCGGTCGGAGCACCCAGCCAGCCCAAATTAGTGGTCAATCTGGCCAGTGTTTTACCATGGCTTTCTGAATTTGGGATGTTAGCCGCTCCTGCTTGGGATGGGGCCACGGCGACAGAAGGTGATGTTTTGGAGAAGACCAGGAGGTTAGTGGCACACCTAGAAGGGTCCAGGCCGCATGGGGTCCAGCCAGGGTCAGCCATGAGGGCAGGGGCAGCGTGCGCCACGCCAGGGAGGAGTCAGGTCACAGTGGCTAATCAGGCGTTTGCCCAGGGGCCTTCGGTTGTGGGCAAGATCCTCCCTGATCATGCTCAACCCTGTGCAGTCGCAGCAGGTATGGCCCCCAAACCTCAAGTTTTGGTGGAGACCGGTATGACAACTCTGCTGCCAATCATAGGTTTGGGGGAGGTGTGGTCAAGCCGGAAGCAGTTAGGTAGTCACATTGCACCCAAAATGAAAGAAAAGATTTGGAAAGGGGCATATGTGGATATCTTTGATTCGCTCTTGGACAAGCATGATAGGGAAGAATCAAAAAGGTGCAAAGAGTGTGCGCATTCAGGGACTGTGGCCACTGACCTTACAAAAGGAGGTTGGAGGAGACTTTAGTCAATTGGATTAAAGCGTTTTCCATTTATCAGGCAATTTTAGCCGAGCATTTCACTCTTTTGGGGACCCAGCTGGCATGTTACCAAAACAGGATTGCATGTGCGCATGATGAGTATGGTGGTGTGGGAGGGAGTTTAGCAGAACTAAGGCAACTAGTCCTGCCTTATAGTGGAATCAGACTGATGTGGTTTTATGGTTACGCCATATGAAGCACCCACGCCAAGACGCTCCCCCAGTCAGTCCTTTTGGTCAGGTCCCTCCAACAGTCTGGCAAAGCTGGGGAAGAAGGGGACATGTTGGAATTACAATAAGCTATTCTGTATCAGGCCTCCCGGGTCATGTAAATTCAAGCATGCCTGCTCATTCTGCGGGCGTCTTTCAAATCCTGAATTAAAATGTTTCAAGAAATATAAGGACAGAGGGGGCAAATAGTGGGATTAATGACCCACTCCTCATCAAGGCCAGTGAATTCCCCAGTGAATTTGATGGCAATGACCCCATGCCTTCATAGGTGCGGTATCCCATTGGCAGCCCAGGTTCTCTTTGAAGGTTTTAGGGAAGGTTTCAGGATAGCAGCCCCGGGTTATGTGGCCACTGCCCATTGCAGGAACCAGCAGTCACTGAGGTCCAACCAAGCAGTGACTGCAGCAAAGTTTGACAAAGAAGTGAGATTGGGGAGGGTGGCCAGTCAATTTGAGTCAGCAACCCTTGAAGGTTTTGTCTGCTCTCCCCTGCGGGTGGTGCCCAAGAAGAACCGAGGCAAATTTCGGTTAATACATATTATGTCCACCCCTAGGGGGCAGTCTTTAAATGAGGCAATTGATGGGACTCTGTTCTCTATCAAGTACGCTTCCTTAGATCAGGCGATTGAGATACTCCAAGAATTGGGGCCGGGTACCCTCCAGCTTTTCCCTGTGCACACTCAGGATTTTTGACTGTTAGGCTTTCAGTTTGAGGGGAAATGCTATCTGGATAAGTGCATGCCCATGGGTTGCTCTGTCTCATTCTCCTACTTTGAGAGGTTACATTTCATCCACAAGTGTGTTCAGGCTGAGAGCGGACATCAGTGGGTGTTGCATTAGCTGGATGATTATTTACTCCATTGGATCGCCTGGCTCACCAGAGTGTGGCGAGACACTGCAGTTCTTCTGCACATTGATGAGTGAGTTTGGAGTTCCCTTAGCGTTAGGCAAGACTGTGGGACAGTCAACGGTCATCGAGTTTCTGGGTATTGAATTGGACTTGGAGGCTGGGGTGTCACGGTTCCAACAAGGAAAGATTTCGGCCTTCTCCCAGGCTTTTCAGGAGTGTTTGAGTAAGGAGAAAGTCATTATACATTTATTGCAGAAGACTGTTGAGCAGCTCAATTTCTCTCTAAGGATCATTTGCATGGGCCGCCCATTTTCGCGATCCATTGCGCAGGCAATGTTGGGCTTGAGGGAGAAGCACCACCACACCAAGTTGTCAAGCGAGGTGCCTCAGGATATGCATATTTGACTAGCATTTCTGTGAGACTTCAATGGCACAGTGGTGTGGCCCAGCCCCGCCAGGACCAGTGAGGAACTGGACCTTCATACGGATGCTGTGGGTATTGAGGGTTTTGGTGCCATCCTGGTCCCGGCATGGTGTTCGCAGCATTGGCCAGCTGCCTGGGTGGAGTCAGGCCTGATTGCCAACATAGGTTTCTTGGAGCTTGTTCCCATCCTGGTAGCGTTGACCATCTGGTCGGACCAGCTCTGCCACCAGTCAATTATATTTTGGTCTGATAACATGACAGTGGTCAGAGTGCATTAACCAGCAGGCTGCCAAATGTAAAAGGATACTGAGGTTGTTGAAGGAGATTGTGCTCCAATGCATAAAACTGAATGCATTGTTTAGGGCCAAGCATGTCCCAGGGGTGCTGAATAAAGCTGCTGATGCTCTGTCTCATTTCAAGATGCAGGTGTTTGGGTCCCCCCACCAAGAAGCAGCAGAAGCCCCAATGCCTTTTCCGGACAGTCTGTGGCAACTTGGTGCCGTGACAGCCAGTTTAGCACACAAGATGAGGCGGGCTTATGAAGGGGCATTCAGCACTTATTGTAATTTGCTAGGGGATCGGTGGGAGAGTGTGTGGCCTGAATCTCCCTCTATCCTGTCCTTTTTGGGAGCACTGAAGAATGAAGGGTGCTCTACAGCTTATGCATGATGCCACGTGGCAGCAATTTCTTTCTTTCTTTTCTAAGATGCAGGGCCACCAGGACCTGCTAGGTCATTCATAGTGCAGAGGGCTTTGCGGGGAGGACAGCGTTTGCAGGGGACCCAGACGGATACCAGGCGCCCCATTGGTATAGGCACACGAGCAGCAGTTTTCAGTGTCTTAGGGAATGTCTGTAGGTCCACCGAGGAAGCGCTTCAGGACTGCATTTACATTGGCTTTCTATGGAGCTTTCAGTGTGGGGGAACTGGTGGCCAAGAACAAAAACGATTTGCAGGGAGGGCTGCAGCTGACTCAAGTACACATTTCTGAGGGCTCCTTGAGTATTGCAGTACCACACTCCAAGACAGACCAGGTTTGCAGGGGGAACCACAGCATGATGCACAATGCACCAGGTATTGTCAGCTGTCCTGTGAGCAACCTTCTAATATTCTTGGCGCATAGGCCTAAGCAGCCCCTGGGCAGGCACTGCAGAGAATAGAGAGCTGTATGTGCTGCTAAGGTGCTAATACTGTTTTCGTTTTGCTTTCTCACAGTTTTCCTGTCCTGCGATGCAGGAATGAAGTCTGCAGTGTTGCGTCAATTGCCGGATTCCTATACAGCCCCAGTGCACACTGCGGTGACAGAGTTGATGGAAGTGTGGATAATAGGCCATTCAAATGTGCAACAGATAAGCATGTTTTTTTTCTGCAGGTAGCTGTGAAGATAGTGCCCGTCTTTCCACAGGCAAGGTGGGCTCCATTTGGGACAGTTGAGGAACACTCTAGAGTCATGGCTCCAAAGGGGGGTATGCCTCCGGGGTAGTGATGGTACATCTGGGGGGCAATGATTTGATACACCCTGGAAGGAAAGGTTTATTTGAGGCATTGATTACCGAAATTGGATGGTTGGGAAAGAGATTTCCTCAGTCAGTCACAGCATGGTTCCACATCATCCCGCCAATGCAATGGTGAGCAAGTGAGTCGGTCTGGGCCCTCAATCACTCAGTGAAACAGATTAATAAGAAGGTGGACAAGTTGGTTAGGCCACCAAAGCTGCAGACTATCCTGCACAGGTGCATACAGTGGGGACGCTTTTTTGTACAGGATGGGGTTCACCTATCAAAAGTGGGTAACAAGATTTTTCTGGAGAACATTCTGACATGGTTGTCCCATAGGCAAAGATGTGCATGACCTTCTTTGGGGTGGGGGGAGCACAGATAGGTGAACTATGCTGGCCTGTTGCGGTGAGGTCATGACTGATAGGGCATTTACGGTCCATAGAAGGCATCCTTTTTACTTGGAATAGGTGGGGACAGTGGTCTCTCAGGGCTCACCAGGTGTGCTTGCAGCAAGTTGGCTAGAGGGTGCAGGGGTGTGGGGGTGTGGGAGTGCACGCTGCCAACAGGCCTTTACGGCCAATCCCCACAGAGGCATGTGGGCACAAAAGCTAGCAGCAAAAGGCCCTTGGCGGTGTGTATGGAGGGTGTCGGGTGCCCGAGGTGGGTAACCTTGCAGGCAGACAGGCACCCTGTGCAAAATCACTCCAGGGAACCACATAGGTGGACCAGTCATGATCTCACTCGTAGGCTAAATGCTGTATACACAGGGACAAGAATAGTTTATGGTTTGGTATGGCTATGTATTTGAGTCTATGTTAAGGTTCCCACAGCGGTTCCCTGAAAATGGGCACCACAATGGGAACGCCAAAAAACAGTTCCTGCACGGCATGGACTGTAAAGTCCATGCCGTGCAGGAACTGGGGTGCATGCACACAGTGGGGCACATATTATGCACACCTTGGCGCCGAGGCACCACGCCCTTTGTTTCCTCTCCGCCACGGTTTTCAAGAGGAGGAACCACCATGAAAACCGTGGCGAAGAGGAAACTCATAATGTGCTTGGCCGATCCCGGCGGTCCTGCCAGGCATATTGCGGCCTCCTGTCCTCTGCAACACCGCCAGGAATTGGCAGTTCCTGGTGGCTGTGGCGGGGCAATGGCAGTCAGACTGCCCTAACTGTAATAGTGCAGTTGGAAGGGCGCCATCGCCGTGCCCCCATGAGTCTTGATGGTCCGTGGATCGCCAGACTCATAATTAGGCCCTTGATGTCCTTTTTGTTAGACAATATATTAGTCGGATGTTGCCAACCAGTAATGTCAGTAATCTAGAGGCAAGAATTTTAGAAATAATTTTGCAGAAAGTGTTTTTTATCCACGGCGTCTGGCAGTGGTACATACAACTGCACTATTGTGATTGTCATACAATGCTTTTTAACAATGTGAATGTTGCCGCGGATCAGGTTCAAAGAAAATGATGCTCCATGAAGGGCATATGTGAGCTGAGGCATGGTAGATACAGAGAAATGAAAAGTAACTGTAGAGGCCATGGTAGCCTAGGGAAACTTTAAACAGCTGTTCTGCTTATGTCTACATTACTGTTATGGGACTTAAGGCAGTAATGATGCAAAGTAAGAGACAACTCCATAGTGAGGTGTCATTGTGATGTATGTGAGGGTAGCGATCAGGCTCAGGCATTGCAAAGGAAATATTGGTATAAGGGCTGCCAATGGCATAACTGTTATCTATCCACAAGCACGACAAAGCGCCAGCTATTATGTATGAAATTATTGTATACATAAAGTATGGAGGCTGCCCAAGTACAATCATAACTAGGAAATGGAAGTGGTCAATTACTATGCTGATAGGAAAACAGTAGCATTATGCTGAACTTATGCTTGTGTATCCGAAAATGGTATTTAGGTTAGAAAGTGTGTAAAAGTAAGGGTATAACAGGGTGAGTGTGTGAGAGCTCGAAACCGTATATTGGCGCTCCAAAAAATGCCACACACACACAGCGTAAAAAAAGACCATAAATGTAATTCCGCATTCTGGTATGCGCCCTAAATACAGTAGGTGACTAGTAAAAAGCTCTCAATCAATAAAAAGCGGACACACTATGAACTGGAACTTACTGTTACTCAAAGGTGCCAAGGGTCTCCTGCAGAGTTAGTGAATGCAGTGGAAGCATGCGTGTCTGGCGTTCCTATAAGAGCTAACATAACGAGAGGACTAAAAGGAATCGTCGTCGTGTTGGGTGAAAGAAGCCCAGCAAAAAATTAAAGTACGTGAGTCCAGGGAAAACAACTGAAAATTTGAAAATGGACGTAATACAATTAAAGTAACTTTTTTTCGGGGAGCATTAAAGGAAATATATATCTCTGAGCAGAAACATTATGGTAATTACTTAAGAGTGGAGACGCCATCCTAAGTTGGGCGGATGAAGCAACACGTGCAACAAGTGGAAGTACGGCCTGGTCAGGAAAAAGACATGCGAAAAAAGGGCCATGAGAAGAATTGGGCGCTCAGCATTTAATATAAAAGAATAAGTTAACTATTGATTTATTTTGGAGACACGAAAGAACTGTGTATCTGTACGGTAAACCATGGTAATTCATTAGAAGGGTTGATGTCATCTTGTGTTAGGATAAGGTGGCGTCTTGGATGGTGTACTGAACCTTAGGTCAAAACGATCATCCACTGTGCTATTGTTGGTGAAAAATATTTAATGGATAAGTGAAGGATATTAAAAATGAATTTTATAGTTAGGTCGGAAAGCGGTATTTTGAAGAGAAGAGTGCAGATCTCCAGATGTAAGGTTAAAACCCGTACTAGGGATGACAAAGTAAGATATCACCATTAGTGAAGTCATAATAGGGAAACAAATATCGAGAGTGAGCAGGTAGCGAGACAGATAGTGATTCACAATTTGTTATTCAATTTGATAAATTCAAAGCTAAAATAAATTACCAAATCGATTTGCACTAGAAATCGAACAGTTTGACCAATTATATTATTGACTAACACCAAGGTATACGTAACAGGCATACTCTGTAAAGATGGACTTGTGCTAATATTTTGTCATGTATTACAAAGGGGAAGTGACGACACAAGAATACACATGATAGCCTTAAGCGATTGCTACAGCCTTCACAGAAAGTATATGATTATGTTTGATTGAACAGAAGTTCCATATCTATTTACAATGACTGTTTTTAATACAGTGTTTGTAGGAAGCTGGCACTGTATATAGTGTACTAAAATGAAGTACTCTGTGCAGAGAATCCAGTAGGTCCACAATTGGTTTACAGAGGCTAAAGTAGATAATACTAACGCTCTCTTCTGTGGTAGTGTGGGTGAGCAGTTAGGCTTATCAGAGGGTAGTGCCAAGCATGTGTTGTACTCACAGAGGCAATAAATGAGACACACACTCAAAGAATAAATTCAAGACCAATTTAGAAAAATAAAACGTTCATATATATTTTTGAACCAACAACTATGTTCAAAGGTAAGTACTGTACTTCTTATGAATTTTCAAAGCTAAGCAAAGTGTTCAAGCTTGTGCGAAATTATGCACCATGCAATCCTATGAGAGGAAAAAGCAGGTGGTTAAAAAACACAGCACAGACAGTTGTAGGAATTTACCTTCCTGGTTTAGAGTAGCAGGAAGCCAATGTCCAATGTTCTACAAACAGTTTGTCGGGTGCATCCCAAATTCTGTCGGGAGCAGGCAGTTGGTGGAGTCGGTAGCTGGTGGGCTACAGGGAAAAGGCTTCCCCTCTAAAGACAGGCTGCACAAGGGGACTTAAAGACAAGTCAAAGAGCTCTCAAAAGGGGCCTAGGGTCGCAAGGGCCTTTGAGACAAGGGAGTACAGTTGGTTCATCGTTACCCAGGCCAGGCAGGTAGGTTGGCCGGCCCCGGTGCATAGAGACAGAGCTGTACATTCCGCACATTTATCTGGCAATAAGAATCTCAAACCTGTGAAAGGCACCAAGCACGCATCCCACACATGTTCCAGCTTACTCTGCACGGTGAAGAGCGGAAACAGGTAAAGAGCAAAAACATCCCCTCCCCACCCTGCAACTGCAGAAGAGCACAGAAAATGGAGTCAGTTACACAAAATTGAGTCAATGGTCAATGTACAGTCCCTAATAGCATCACACTGACGGTGTCTGAGGAGGGTGAAAGATTGCGTGCTTGGCAATGTCTTGGAGGTAAACTAGAGCGGCCCATTTATAGATGCTGAGGTGAATGACTACAATGTATCATTTTTGGTTGATACTGGTGCTACCTGTTCTACTGTGAGATCAGTGGAAGTCCCAAACCTACTCCTCTCAGAAAGCATTATCCAAGTTATTGGAGTTGCTAATCAACAAATGAAGAACCCCATTACTGAGGATGTCCCTGTAAAGCCAGGAAGTTTTGATGATATTCATCAATTTGTGGTTTGTGATTCAAATCCTGTGAGTTTGTTAGGACACGATTTGCTGTGCAAATTGAACTGCACCATATATTGTACCCCGAAAAGAATAGATTTACAAACTCATGATGAGGACATTGCCTTTAAGTTGGAAAATAAGAATCTAAATATTGGAATGTATCCAATGATGACGACAGAAGATTTCCCTTTAGATCTCAGAGAATCGGTGAGACCAGAAGTTTGAGATTTTTCAGGAAAGGACATGGGACTCATTAAAGAAGTCGAGCGTGTCCGTATACAGATAAAGCAGAATGTGGAATATTCCAGAATACCCCAGTATAATTTAACCCCAGAAAATGATTGCTGGAATAACCCCAGTGATCGAGACAATGATTCAACAAGGTACAATTAAGGAGATCATGGGGAGTCCATGTAACTCACCCATTATGGGCCTGCAGAAGCCTAGCGGTAAGTTCCGTATAGTGCAGGATCTTCACAAAATCTCTAATATTCCTGAATGTCCTGTGATGCCGAATCCTGCTGTAATAGTGTTTAAAATTCCATGTGTGGCTGAGTGTGGTTTACTGTTATTGATTTGTGTCAGGCATTCTCCATACCCTTTCATGAGGACAATCAGTTCCTCTTTGCATTCAGGCTCAGAACCGTGTTTTGGCATGGTGCCGAGTCCCACAAGGGTATGTGAAGAACCCTTCCATTTTTAATCACATCCTTAAGAAGAATTTGGAGACTCTTGACATGCCTTGTAACTCTGTCTTAGTCCAATATATTGATGACCTGCTGGTTGCTTCATGCAAAGCTGACACTATTGCATTACTAACCACTTGGCTGAGAATGGACATAAGGTGTCATCGAATAAGTTGCAGTACTGTTTCAGAGAAGTCTTATATCTTGGTCCTCATATTGATAAAGGTCCAGGAAGGGTGTAACAAGAGAGAATTTCAGCGATCATGCAAATGAATTCGCGAACAACACAGAAAGAAGTCACAATGTATTTGGGAATGGTGGGCTACTGTCGTCAGTAGATTCCCAACGTTTCCCTCGTGGTCAAGCCTTTACGGAGCAGGTGTGTTTAGCTGTAGTGGAAGAGTCAGAAACTGAAATAGCACTTAATTGGCCTGAGGAAGATTCTGGAAAGTTGGATGACGAAACTGGTAAAGGAGAGGTTAATCCAGTGGTCGTAACAGAGAAAGACTCGGACCCTGACGAAGGACCTAGTGCTAAAGAACTGCAAGGGGCAGCAGTAGAACGTTGGCTGACAAGGCAGAAGAGAGGGAGACTGTTCCTGCAAGGAGAAAGGGATCTCCTAGATATCCCAGAGGATGTAGAGGATTCAGACCTGAATGAAGGAGGAGAAGAGACAACGCTCAGGCGGTCAAAGCACGCTAGAGTGTCCTGCCGGAGGTATACATTCCTGAATGGACATACTTTCTTGCAAATAACAGGGAGAAAGAGTTCTTGGAATTTTGGGATCACTGTGAAAGTTCAATTTACACTTTGGGAATTTGATCTCCAGTTTGATCTTACCTTTGAACTTCCTTTGTTGACAAGACCGAGTGCCTTGAAACATCTTTTCTTAGAGGTGGCTGAGTTTCCCTTTTTGGATACAAACGAGTTTCCTGTGCTAGTTCATATTGGGACTGATAGTGAGTGAACTAGAACCATTTATTATTAAAGAAATTTCATAGACTTTGTAGGGAGCAAAGAAGAGTACAGAGGCTCAAGGGAACCAAAAAAGCCTAATGTTGTCTTTTAGAAGAACACGGAGTACGGCCAAGGAAGATTCATAAAGATTCCTGTATATATTTTTTTGCATTTCATTTGGAAATTGGTTTTGCTGTTTTCTTAGGTGGAAATCGACAGAGAAGTCTCTGCAGCTGCTACATTCCACCCAAGGTTTAGGTTCCAATTAAGTAATGGAAGCCAATCCTAATACTAATAGGCATAGATACATCATATTGGGCACACTAATGGCTTTAGTTGTAGTATTAGTTGTAGTGCTTACAGGGTTATATTCAGCTAAAGATAGCTCAGTAGAAATCAAGTCTACTGTTGCCCTTACCACGCCACATTCTTCTGATAGTAACATGCAGTTGTGGGGAGTTAAGAAATTACACACAGAGTATACCTCAAATGTTTATTTTAGACAGTTTTATGAGTATATACACACGATGAATGCTAGAGGTTTTTATATTTATTCTCAGTTGCCCACTTCTGCTTCAGACGGGATTACCTATCATCATCTGTCTCCGACATATGGGGGAAACAACCTTTACAACGCAGTCATTACATCGCACTACCTTTACAATGCAGTCATTACAACGCAACATCCTTTACACTGCATGCCATTACAATGCCGCCATTACATCGCATGTCACTACAACGCATGTCATTACAACGCATGTCACTACAACGCATGCCATTACAACGCAATATAAGGTATGTAATGGGGAATAGTAATTTTTACCCCTACACTATCCAACGCTTACCCTACTGTTGCACTCACTGGAGTGGGAATAGTAATTTTAATCCCTTCAATATACAACACTTACCCTACTGTTGCACTCACTGGAGTGGAAATAGTAATTTTTATCCCTACACTATCCAACACTTACCCTGCTGTTGCACTCACTGGAGTCGGAATAGTAATTTTTACCTCTACACTATCCAACACTTACCCTACTGTTGCCCTAAAAGTAATATGCGTTGTAATGGTATGCATTGTGATGGAATGCATTGTAAATGTATTTTCTAAAAATGTGTTGTGATGGCATGCGATGTAAAATCATGTGTTCTAATGGATGTTGCGATTTATAAACTGTGTTGTAAAGGCATGCGTTGTAAATGTTTGCGTTGTAAAGTCATACATTCGACGCATGGTATTCCTTGTAGTCTTCTATAAGGTATATTTTATGGGGAAGGTACTCTTCAATAATATTTTTCGAATTATGATGTAGTTCTCCAACAAATTCCCTTTATCAAGCATTTAAATATGAATCCTTATTTTAAAGGTGCAGAGATTGCAGGCAAATATTTTATATCTCTTAAGTCATTAGATACGGTGTATGCACACAGACATAATATGACTTGCCTGATGTCCGATGTGGAAAATACATTTTTGAATTTGCTGGAGGACAGATGGAGAGACCTAAAGTTTCAAACTGAAACTGATAAGGATCTTAAAAATCACAAGTAGGGTAGTGAACAAATTGAACACCAGGAAAAAGGAAATGTACCTGCTTTAGTTTTAGATTGGAAACTGTCAGGATTCCTGCCACAGCACACCTCTCTTGACTATCACAATATACTGACATTACTCATATCATTCCTCCCAACACTTATGAATGAACAAATGTCTTGCACCCTGACTTTTGAACTAGTGTCACCGCCCCATTGGAATCATCTGGGATCCAGGTAGGTGGCCTATGACAGAAAAACAAAGGAAAGATGTGTGTACATGTTGGTCTGAGTTATATAGATCCAATGTTTCTAGGGGAGAGCGATTGTGAACATACTTTTGAAGCAAGAGGGAAGAATTCTCGTTTCCTGGAGGAACAGGATTTTGTGATTCCTTGAGTCTATTTTATTCGTGGACAGAATGCATATTTTAAATTGCTATATGGATGGAATGGTACCTGTTATCTTGGCATAGTTTTCCCGAAGATTTATCATGTGGAACATGTAAATGATTCTGTATGGGATGAGAAATCCAGAACCAAACAAATGGCCCAATTATGATGTCGGGCGGACTGCAACCAACTAACCATCGGTTGCGGTCCGCCCGATATCTGCCATTGCGGTCCACCCACCACCTAATGATGCGCTGCACTTCTGACGGGCTCAAGAAGCCCGTCAGAGTGTCAAAAACACACATAATCACATAATGAGGGCAGAGCCAGCCTCAGCTCTGCCATCGGGATTATGATGTTAAAAACATCAATTTTTCAATGCCACTTATGTTGCAGACCTTTTCCACCAGCTGCACAAGCTGCCATTGAAAAAAGGACATTTCCCATAGGGCGGTCGCATCCAAATTATGAGGTCAATACCGCCGACCTATGGTTGGGCAGTTTCCAATCCACAACGGTTGCGCCCGCCCAACATTGTTATCAGGCCCAAAGTGTTAGTAAACCAGAAATAGTAGGAGATATTTTTGGTGCCATAATTCAGTCTGTGGGAGTTTTTCTAAATAATCTGAAAATTAGGAAGCTGTCTACAATAGTGGACAATTTGGCTACTAGTCCGCAAATTCCTTATTACTTGCAAATACTGAAATTATTGCGATAAGGTCTGTGGTTTTACAGAACCGACAAAAGAGGGCGGAGTCTGTCGGATGCTAAAAGTTCAGCAATGCTGTACTTATATCCCAGATGAAGGTAAGGACCTGGAGAAATATATAAAAAATATACCTGGGTTTATGAAGGATTTGAAAGAGTTAGAAGTAGCAGGTGCTTGGGAAGCCATTCGAAATGAGTTTGCTTTGTTACGCCGATGGTTTGGAAGTTTGGGAAGTGGAATTATGGGTGCCATTTTGAAACCTCTTTTAAAATCGCCCTTTGCCCGGTATTCCTATTCTTGATCTTTAAGGTATATCAGCATGCACAAGTTAGACAGAGAGTGAAGAGGAAGAGAGCAGATGTGGAGTTAGACGAAGGTCAGAGCAGATAGTAGGATGATATGAAGCGCCTAGACGAGTCTAGACAAAAGAGTCTCAAGACTACTAGGTTTTGATTGGTCTAATCTGATAATGATCGGATTGTAAACTGTGATGGGTTGATCGCCATCAGAGGGGGGATTGGAGTAAGATCATTTTGGCTCCATCCTTTTACATTTAGCTCAGCCAAATATATATTTACCTTTGGACTTATGTACCCATGTGATGTAATAATACTAATGAGATATTTGTGCATCAAAGGTATAGAAAATGCATCTATTGTGTGTTTTGATATATATGTGAGTGCATATTCGTGTTTTTCCTTTTTAGAATCATCTGGATTGTTGATATATTAATCTTCTATAGGTTTAGATTTTAAGGGGTGTGCTAAAATGTTATTTGATGCAGTGCATATGCCAGGGATTAGTGAGAATAAATAATACGTGTTTAATATTTCTTTATAAATTGTGACCTGTTGTCGTTTCTGTTCAATAATACATGTATTAGTTTATGGTGCTACATATAAGAGTACAGTATAAGATAGCTTGATTTCTTTTGTCATTTATTGTAATATATGTAAATTGTAGAATTAACATGCTTTTAAAAAAAACTGTTAAGTTAGCACAATTGTGGGCCATACGCTTACAGTTGAGACATTTAAAACTAAGTGAAAGTTGTTTTCTGCATGTTTTCTCCTCTGTAGGTGCAGACCAAAGGCATTCATTAGATAGTAAAAAGCTTGTAATTCAGAGATAGTGAGGTGAAGAAAAACTGGCAAAGTCAAATATTTTTAATGAATAACAAAGGGAGTGTCACCAGTTGATATTATCAAATGAAGGGAGGAATCCAAGGATAAGCTGGAAGCAGAGACTGGAATATGGGAGTAGTGTTGAAGGTGCCAAGTTCTTTCTTGGAACTGGAAAATTACTGTGATGTGTATGCGGGTCATATTTCTTTAATGTTCTTTTGCATTTTAATTAGTGAGCCCACCTTGGGGTTAGTCAGATTCTCTTTAGACTTGGAGAGGTACAGACGTCTCTTGTCATCAGTGATTGTGTGGCTTCAAGCTATACAAGACTCCTTATGTATTGAAATTCTACAGAGCTTCTGATACTGACACCTTTCTTGCTTCCTTGATTCAATAGGGTTTCCCTAGCCTTAGTTTAGTGTAGGGTTTTGTAGATGTTGCAAATCCTTTCCATGTACAGAGAGAAGGATTACAAGTATTTGTCTAGTCATCAAATTATTTTCCTTATTTTCTGCATAGCTGCCACATACATTCTTATACGCTCCTTGCTGCTGAGGACAATTATTGTACACTGCTTTGGCCTTCCTTTGGTAAGCTTGTACTTCTATACTATGTTCCTGACATTGAAATATATCAGTCTGACTCTGAGTTTGTAATTAGCCTTTTAACTTCAAGGTGTTGACCAAGATTTTTATTGTGTGGTCTTATTGATCACACTGTACTTGGAGACTGAAATAGTTGTTAACCCCTTTTCCTCTCAGGCTACTATCAAGGTTTATTGACCAGCATTACATTTGAAGAAATGGCCCAGAGCGTTCTCACTCCCAAAAAGGTATTCCAAATTTATGAATGGATGTGGACCAAACAAGGCACCCAAATAATCTCTAGAAAATAATGAATTTTTGAATCCCCAATATTTCACTGACAAAAACGAGTCTAAAGCTTAAGCGCACTCTTCGGATGGCAAAACATCTGACCTAGTACAGGCCAGGTGCAGTCAATAATGAACAATGTGAAAATGTTCACAACACTTGTTAATGGCATTACTAATCTGACCTATCAGATAGCAATTCTTGGATGTGGTTACAGTTTTCTTGTGTATACCTAAAATGCAATCATCCACCCATACAGGGCATTGAGTCACCGGACGATAAATAGAAACAAATTATTTTGTGACAAAGTTGTATTGGAGCTCTAGCACTCTCTTTCTGTACCTAAGTCTCATATAGATATTGATCAGATTTTTCAGAAAACAGATACTTGCCATCAAATGTTATCCGAAGCAGCTAAACCTGTACTTCAACTTTTAGACTAGATATTACATGTCACAAAAGCGGAGTCAAGATTCTCCCTTGTCTACCAGAAAATGCTAAACTTTATTTCAGTATTTGTTCTGACACGTCTGAGCCTTGTTGAATTATTTTCTTAGTCTGCATCTGTGAGTTGGGTGGCACATCTGATAACAGCATGCTTGGAAAAGACTACAGGGAATGTGCTGTCAGTAATTAGATTCCATTTTAATGTTGTATTTCTTATAACCATAATATGAAATAACTCTAATATTTGAGACAAAGGTGATTATTTACATTCTCTCAAAGTTATACCTTCCTTTGTCATTCAAATTCAAATGGAGAGACAAGAACAATGCCAAAAAATGGAAATCAATGAAAATAGATAACATATTTTAATTCATCAGACAAATATATATATGTAGCCTCTCAAAACCATGCACTCCCTTCATAATTTCCTTAAATACAGTAGGAACAAAATTCAGCCTACTTATCAGTAAACTCATTTACAAATTATTTTATTACATGCCAAAGACATGATTTACATGCCGGGAATTAACGGCCAGATGTACTATTTACTGCTTGCAAAATACTGGTTGAAATTTGCAACCAGTAGTTTTGTGACAAGTAAATAATTTTCTGAACCAACCTACGTTCAAATAGGAGTGGGTTCCAATTTGGCTTATACCATTAAGATTCCTGAAGTACGTCTCGAATTGCAAATCACTCTTATTGGAGGCCATCAGAGGGATGGTGGCCTGCTGGAGTCAGTAGGACATGAGTTCTGTGATTGCTTTTAAATAATTCAAACTTTTTTTAAATGCACTTTGTTTTCCTTAAAGGAAAAACTATTTTTGAAAAGTTTGTTTAGAAGTTGGCAGTGGTCATTTGGACCACTGCCAACTCTTCAGCAAACATTTTTTTAAACATTTACAAAGGAGAAGTGCATCCCAAAGTGACCCCTTTCCTTTTACAAATGCATAACCACCTCCTTTGAGGTGTTGGTGAATGTTCAATATTTTGCAACCAGATTTTGGTAAAAAAACATTAAAACATAAGTTACTGTTTCTGTATTTGAAAGCAGCATCTATAAAATGCACTTTCCAGATACTAAATCTGTATCAATCCAGAATTCCTTTTCAGGAGTCAGAAAAACTACTGAAATGGGATTAGAAACAAGCATTTTGACGGTTACAAATGCCGAAGTAGAGCTTTTGTGACTGTTAAGATGCTTAATACGTTTGTCCCTAAACTCGTTACTTTTTCACACAAGTATTTATGGTGTATGCATTCTCCAAAAACATGTCCCTAGGATTCTTGTGCACATTTAAAACAAATACTAGACCTAATACCAAATGGAATTGTTTTGTACACTTTCCTTACACTCCACTACATCCACTTGGCTAGGGTTTTGCATGCCTGTTCCTAAATCACCTGTGCAAGACAATTTGAGGCATTGATTTTTTTAATTTTAGAAGTTTCTTAACCACTCTTTGGATATGCTATGTTGTGTTTCTGAGGCATTTGTTTGGACCAAATTTTATTTTGCCAATTGCACAGCTCTGCAGTACGATCGAAGAGTGCTAGTTGCTTTTATACACTGTTTCGAGGTGCTCATCTGAGACTGGAGTCTGATTCAGCTTGTGATGTGTGTTATCAGTATTCTATTCTGACAGGAGTCTCAGATTCAGTGGGAGCGTCGCTTTCACAGGGCCACTGATGAATATTCTAGGTACCACAAAACATTTATGGTTGGCTCCATTCTGTGTCCTTGGGTGCATGTAAGACAGTTCTTGGTGCACACACCTTTTACCACTGTATTATAAAACAGATCCACCTGTATTCGCTCTGCTGTTACCTTAGAGAAGTCAACAAATGCGCCAACATTTCCATCCAAAACAGCATATGTCTTTAAAGTTCCAGTGACAATTGTCAACAACTGTCTACAGTTATAACTTGCCACCGTTCTAGCTCTTCAACTATTTAAGACACCAGCACCCCCCGAATTTGGCACAGATCATGCCTTAAATTAGCACTCCTAGTGATCACTTTGTGTCCCTACCCAAGGTTGATACAAGGGGAATTTGCCATGTGCTTCTTACATTTACCAGTTGTTATGCCTATTGATTTGCAGGAAGGGATGTGTATTTGGCACTCTAATAGTTGGCCACAGTAATACTAGTTAAATGGTATATCATGGTTGTATTGGAATTGTGTTAGGAGTTCTGTCTAATGTGGTCTCTGCTTGATAACTATATAATTTACGCAGTTATGTAACATCATTGTTATCAAGGGACATCCACATCAGATTCTCAGGATATTTATTTAAGATACATTTAAATGCAATTAACCGAAAAGGAAATTGTTTCCTTGGTCAGCGGTAAGCCTGAAAACATGATGTGATCCAGACCCTTGTGAATGTTAGACACTCCTGAGCAAGACTCAGTAAATGTTATACGTCAAGATCCATTTCATCCAAAATATCCTTTATCGCTGTCCCTGTGAAATGCTGTGCCATACTGTCATTTGTGATTGTTTCCTGGTATAAAGTGTCAGTATACTGCTTATAACTCTTAGCAGTCCAGAACAGGAAACAACCGTTACAACACATGCATTACAAAGCATGCTTTTACCCCGCATGCCATTACAACGAAAATGGCTTACTGTAGGGGTTATAAGGTTTTTTTTGGGTTTTTTTTTTATTGAGCAGAACAGGGATAGTAACAAACAATCAGGAAATATTCTCCATGTACAAATCAATCATAATCCTTACAATATACCACCTGAGAGAATTAGACATTGATGTATTAAAATACCATGACTGAATAACAAAAAAAACATTTACGTGAAGTGCAAAAACGCATGAGGAAAACTATAGATATTTTAACATAGAGTCTAATGTTACTACCAAGTGTCGCAATACAGTACATATGGATTTTTAAACAGTATTTGCTGCTTAGTACTAACTCAATATGAAATCCATTCCTAGAACTGGACCCCAATTCCTAAAGCATAATACCATTGTCAAATAACTGCCAAATCTTCACAAATGTACTTGTTGCTCCCGCCCTCATAGCATACGCTTCCTCAAACCCCCTCGTACGCTTCATTTTATTGAACCATTTCATAAAGGAGGGTATCTCTAGCGACCTCCAGTTTTGAAGAATTAATCAACGTGCCATCAATGAACAAATCATCACATATGCTTCTTCATATTTGGTCAGGCCTGGCTTGACTCTGGAGATTCCGAATAAGGCAATTTCAACTTTGGGATCTACCGGCTTTTGGATGGCCTGGCTTATAGCTACAAAGATGTTTCCCCAAAATTCATTAAGTTTAGGACAGGTGTAAAAAATGTGGAGCCAATTTCCTTCCTCCTCAGCCTGACAACGGAAGCATCTATTTTCCACGTCTGAATATCGTTTACTCAGAGTCTTGGGAGTATAGTATGCTAGCCATCTATTTAAAAAAGCCATCCGTTTAAAATTAGCCGCTCTCAAAGCCTTATGACCGAGCTGGGCTTGTAATTGCCATTCTTGACAGGACAAGGCACACCCCGTTTCCCGCTCAACCTTACCCAAAAACATATGGAAGATAGGGAGCTCACTATCTTTCCGGAGCAGAGTGTTCCATTTTCCTATGCCTTTAGCTTTGGTTTCATAAAGCAGGGACGCCAAATTCATCGTCGCGGAAGGGGAGGGAAAATTGACCTTTTTCAGGAAATTAATAACCTGCAAGTAGTCAAGGAAATTGGGTATAGTTCGATCAAAAAGCTTGTTTTGGACCTCCTGCCACGAGATCACCTTATTATTCATATAGAAATTACCCAATTCCTCAAGACCAATCTCCCTCCACTTCAGAATTCGAGAAGGATGTAGTAATAGACCTAAAGTCTTGCATTCCTGCAGCTTTAAATAAACCCACCCTGGAGAAGTATGCTGTTTGAATAGCAATTGGAGTCTAGATGATAGATCACATAATGTCTTGTATCTTGTTTTTTTTGGCAATTTGATCATTTTTAAGACAGTAGGAAGTTGTACACCTGCCTCCTGAACCATTCTATTTAAAAAACAAATGGTCTTCTAAATTTTAAAATCTAATAAACGAGTTACTATATCGAGCATCGCAGCCTCATAGTAAGTACGGATTTTTGGAAGTGCTAGCCCCCCTTTATCTACCTCCAGTTGTAACACTTCGAGTTTCACCCTAGGAGCCTTCTTAGCCCATTTAAAGTTCCTGAATAAAGAATCAATTTCTTTAAAATAGCTCGCATTAATCTTTAGAGGGACGTTGCTAAAGAGAAACACCGGAAGAGGGAGGACAGACATTTTTATCTGTGCCACACGTCCTATAACTGTCAGAGGAAGTACTGACCATTTATCAAGCAAGCTTTTTATTTTTATCAGCATAGCCGTGTAATTCAATGTAAACAGTTGATCTATTGACTTAGTGATGAAAATACCCAAATATCGTATGGGGGCTGACTTGGATGCTTGTATTTGCAGAATGGGTGGTAAAAAAGAGTTGTCATTGATATTTAATGTAATGATTTCTGTTTTATTTTGATTAATTTTATACCCCCCTATAGATTCAAAGCTGGTAAACTCCGCTAAAAGCCGCTCTACATTAGATTTATCAGGGCGCAGATAAAAGATGATGTCATCAGCAAAGAGTTTCAATTTCTCCATCCTGTCTATGGGCGCTCTAATTTCGGGATTTTCACGAATTCTAATTGCCAGAGGCTCAATAAAGAAAGTGAATAATAGGGGGGACAGGGGACACCCCTGCCTGGTCCCCCGCCTGATGGATACTGTCCCAATCTGATCGGCATTCAAAACTATTATGGCTTCAGCCCCCAGATATATATTCCTTAACATGTTGATGATTGGGAACGGAAATCCAAATTTATTTAACCCAGTAAATAATGCCTCCCAATTTACGAGGTCAAAAGCCTTTTCGGCGTCGACCATTATAAACATTGATGGAATTTTATTACAAGTGAAATAATCAAGGGCTTGAATTAAAAACCCCGTATTTGATGACATGAAGCGGCCAGCTACAAAGCCAGATTGATCACTATGAACTAACTCTTTAGCGGCTGGTGTAAACCGCTGTGCCCAGACTTTCATCAGAATTTTATAGTCAACATTGAGCAAACTAATGGGACGGTAGGAATTCACGTCCTTTGAGTTTTTACCCTTCTTGACAAAGCTGACAATCGCGGACTCTTTAAAGCTGGATGGAATATCAGAGCCGTTTTTAATAACATTGAACAGTTTTGTCAGGAAGGGAGTCAATTTGTTTGAATTTTTTTTATAATGTTCAGCAGGGAAGCCATCTACCCCACACGCCTTGGCTCCTGCAATAGATTTTATTGTTTGCGAGACCTCCAATTCCATAATCTGTTGACCAATTTGCTCAGATCGAAATTCTGAAAGGCATGGCAAAATAACTCCCTCAAAATATTTAATTATCTGTTCCTGGGGTAGCTCATAGTTTGTGGCATATAGCTTCGAGTAATGCTCCATAAAAACCTTAGCTATTCCTTCCTTTTCGCCCGTTATACTACCGGTTTGAGGATCAATAATCTCAGACACCAGTGCCGCTTCCTGCTTAAATTTCGTCGCCCCGGCTAGCAATTTACCTACCATCTGGCTTTCCTCATACACCCTCTGTTGGAAGGTTTTAGTGCTATTGATCTCTTCTAATAGAAAAAATTCCCGAAGAGATTGTTTAGCCTTCTCGAGCAGACACCCCACATTGATAGAACCTTGTAGATTATTTCGAAGCTGAAGGGCGCTTTCTACTGCCCGCTGGAGTTTATCAATTTTATCCCGCCGTAATTTGTTCTGGATTGCAGAGTAGGCTATCAGTTGACCTCGCAATGTTGCTTTAAATGCTCCCCAGACCGCAAATACCCCTGCAGACTCCTGATTACGAGTAAAGAATTCAGATATCCAAATCCTCATATTCGCAACCCAAATGGGATCTTGCGTTAGGCGCCGATCCATTTGCCACCTGGAGCGGACACTTGCTTGTTCAATGATTCCAACCTCTAATTTAATAAAAGAGTGGTCTGAAAAGGAGTTAGCCCCTATTTCGGAACCCAAGCATTTCATTGACTGGGATATCAGAAAAAAGTCAATCCGAGACGCAGAACGAAATTGGCGAGAATAACTAGTGTATTTATGATGGAAGGGATACATATGTCGCCAAGGGTCATGGAGATGATGCTCCATTCTAAAGGCTTCGAGCACCTTCTTAGTACGCGGTTTTAGATCTTTTTTATTTATGTTGGAAGTATCTTTTTTAATATCTTGGATAAAGTTAAAATCACCTCCCATGATTATTTTTCCTGGGGCGCCCCTTATTAAGTCCGCAATTTTAATTATCTGGGAAATCTCATCTACTACCGGACCACAGTAGTTTATGAAGTTTAATATAGTGCCACTTAATTTAGCCACAATCCAAATCCATCTCCCTTGTGGGTCTCTCTCAATTTGGCCAAACTCCCAGGGAAAATTCCTGGAGAAATAAACTGCTACCCCTCTTTTCGCTTAAAAGATCCCATTTACATTGACTGACATCATAGTACATTTGTTACCTTTGTTAGCCATTCTTTTGTAAAACATTCCTGATTTTAAATTCCCTGGATTTACCCAATTTACAATTTTCCCTGATACTGCTCATTTTATTATTTTTAAGCCAAACCCCCCAACCAAACCCCCGCCTACCCTCTAGAGATGTGGAAGATTCCCGCTTACTACATCTCACCCTCCCAAACCGCATGGGGTGCCTTGTTGATGCACCCTGTGTGCCCTTTTCACCCCCCCACCCCAGTGAAGGCAGTAGCCATTTAATTTTCCTTTCTTTACCCTTTTCCTTGCCCTTTCCTTCTTCTTCCTCCTCTCTTCCCTCCCTACTTTGTTCCCTTTCCCCCCTTTTCAACCCATTTTCTTCTTTTTTTTTCCTTTTCCCCTAACTGCTTCTTCTTTTACACCTACACCACTTTCTTCCCCCCCTTTTCCCCTCCCTTCCCACCCTTCGCCTTTCCCCCGCATTTCTTTATTTTTCCCCCTACAGAAGAGTGTTCTATCCTGCTGATAGCTCTTTCAGTAATTCCTGAGCTTCTTCAACCGACGAAAACATAAGAAATTTTCCTCTCACTAGAACCTTTAACTTTGATTGTTGTGCTATAGAGGCTTGTGCCCCCTTAGCTTTAAAAAGATGCAGGAGTTTAACAAAGTCTTTTCGTCTTCTGGCTGCCTGAGCTGACATATCTGATAAGATTCGGCATTTTGATGTCTCATTAACCGAAAATTGTCTTTGTTCAATAGCCTTGCTCAGGATTTTCTCTTTGACTCGGAAGTCTGCAAAATTAACCAAAATGGTACGAGGTATCAGAGAGTTTGGAAGAGGGTGGGATGGTATTCTGTGCGCCCGGGTAATTGTTAAATCATCCATACAGCCTGGAAGTATTTTCTGTTTAATGAAGGACTCTGCCCACTGAAGAGGTTGTGCTCCTTCAATACCCTCCGGGACCCCTACAAACCGGAGGTTGGTACGCCTGGAATGATTTTCAAGTTCCTCTAGTTTATTTTCCAGTACTCGTTTTTCCTTGACCCCCTCTTTAACTTTCAAGGACATAATGTTCATCTGGTCTTCCAGCTCAGAGATTCTTGTCTCAGCTTCTTGAATTCTAGCGGGGAAACCCGCCATTGCTTCTTTGATTTTATCCAGACGAAGATGAATGGATGCCGTCACAGTTTCTTGTGATTTTTTTAAATCCCTGATTTCATCTACGATCATATTGAGCATTACCTTAATATCCATTTTAAACATATTTGCTTCTTTGATTTCAGAAACTGGAGGTTGGGAAGGAAGTTGAGCATTATTCGAAAGAGATGAGAGCCCAGCCTGTTCTCCAGGAACTGGTAAATAGTCACCCATTTCTGTTTTCCACCACTGGGTGCACAACGACAATCTCGGATAGGGCTGTTACCAGTCGTGGACTGACTGCTGTTATGTTTTCACCTGCATCTTCAAAAGTAGTGGTTGAGCCTTCCTGTAGGGGGAGTGTTAAGGCAGGGGTCTGTGAGATAACTGCCATCGCTGGTGAACCCGCAAACGGCATCATTAATTTAGGGGGTCTCAAAATAGACTGTTTAGCGGTCGGCACCGAAACTAAAGGTGCGCCTTTCACCTGATTTGATGTAGGGGTGGGAGTATTCAGTCGGGGCGCCTGAGTAGTATCAACCTCTGATGATCCTTCAGCGTGTAGGTCCTTACCAGATGTCCCATTTAGGGTGTCAGATACATGCTGTATGGTTTTTTTTTGGAATAAAGGACATTCTTTTAAGCTGGGGCCCCCAATTGGCGACAAATGGACTGGAACTGAAACAGAAGCTGTATTTTCAAAGGGGGAATCATTCCCGAGGCCCGAGGCAGACATTAATCCCTTTGGGGGTGAGTCGGCTTCTACTGAGAGACGCCCCTCTTCGTCGGTGCTCTCTTGGCTGGAGATAGTAGCAGTCTGGCCTGGGTTGCTCTCTAGCCTCGCTGCAGCTAACGTTGTCTTAGTCTGCCCAAGGCGAGTTTTTATCTTTCGTTTTGTCGCTGCATCTGATCTTATGGCAGTAGCCGTAGATTTGAGGTTTTTCCCCATCCTGCCAGGTAACAAGGTGGTCTTTCTTTTCTGTCTCCAATTTTAACTAAATTGCCCAAGAGAAGAAAAAAAAAAAAAAAAGTGCCTGCGGATTGTTTCCCCAATGCCTCACAGAATGCGCCAGGAAAAGAGGAGGGAGAGCAAAAAGCACACAAAAAAAAAAAGGAGCACGCTAGGTGACTGGTGATTGGTGACTGGTAACTAATGACTCACCAACAAGCAGCTTCAACTTTGCAGGTTCCTCTCCCCCAAAAGAGCAAAAAATCCAAAGAAGCGGAATTCCTGGTGGGGATGCGGAGGTGAATGGGGGTAAACAGGCAGTTTCGTAAGGGCTGAGCTGCCCCTCGCACCTCCTTGCTCAATCGAGCTGCCGCAGAGCAAAGTTCCAGCGTTATACCGTCGCTATGCCACTAAGGGAAGGCCAGAACCTCACTCTCCCCATCTTCACTTTTCGAGGGGATTGGGGAGCAACATCTTCCGGACCATCCTTCGGCAGTGCAGGGCCAAAGTGCTGATTACAGCTTGCCTACGTGCGCGGCAACCCGTTTCCAACATCCCGACATCCCGAACAGCTGCCTCCAAACCTGGGGGGAGGGGCTCCCGGTCACCTGTGGCTACGGACCAGCGGGATTTGCTGCAGCCATTCCCCTCTGCGTCTTCTCCCCTGTAGGGGTTATAAGGTGTTAGATTTAACTCCAACACCTTCCCTACTGTTGCACAGACTGGAGTTGGAATAGTGAATTATACTGTTCCAAACTCCAACGCACCCCCGACAGCAAGTCAGGATAAAAAATTGTGTTGTAACGGCATGCGGGGTAAAAACATGCATTGTAAAGCCATACAACCGTCCAGAACAGAACACTGAAGCCACTCAATATCACTATCGGCAGTGCTATAGCAATCAGTTCTCTTGTAAGTGAAATTAATGAGGAAATGCTATTAAAATTTAAACTGAAGCCAAGGTGTTGTGCCTTTCGCTCCTTACCCACTTGAGTGTAGTGGTAATATGAGACCCCAATAGAGAGAAACATGAAATGAAATGTAACTGACTCAGAAATAAACCATTGCGTTCTACAATATTATTATTATTCGGTTTTACATTAAGTTGGTTTAGTAAATGACTGAACATAGCCAACATTGGGCAATGCGGAATGTACTTACTCTTTTTAGTAAAATCTCTTACCGAACAGTCCCTCCTCTGGTCTCCTCGGAAACATCTACTGGGTAAGAAAGCTTTCTACTTTTTCTATTTGTCACTGCTGCCAGTCTATGAACAGGCGTAATTTCTGCATAAATGATCGTCTGGAAAAAGAAATGTCAGAGCCTACTGAAGACTAGTCAGATTCCATTATCTGCAAGTCCAAACTACCATCAAGAATTAAGTTACATAATTACATACTTGCACGTTTTCGCAATTCCACCACAGTAGAAAAGCTCAGAGGCACATATTTTTTTATTGAAATGAGGAAGAGTGAGTGAGGTAACATTTATAAAGCGCATGGCTACCCATAGGCATCCCAGCGCTGAGAAGTGAGAGAGGCTGCTGAGACTCATCTGGGGAAAAGCCATGTCTTTAACAGCGTGCGAAAGGTCCGGTGATTGGTCTCTCTTCATAGCTGAAGGGGAAGAGAGTTCCAAAGCTTGGCAGCGTTATAGAAGAAAAGTCGACCACCGCTTCTGGCTCTCTTAATCCTTGGTACGAAGGCCAAATGTTGTTCATCTGAGCGTAGAGGCCTGTTGGCCCGGTATGGTTTGGCCAGGGGGGAAATGATCTTAGATCCATTCCCTCCAAGCAACCTGTGAGTGATACATAGGGCTTTGAAATGGACTATCTCCCGGATGGGTAGACAGGATTAGAAGTTAGATGCAGGGTCTCTGGATTCTAAAATCAACAATCTAGCCTCTAAACCACGACTCCTTATGGTCTTTTGTCGCTGAAGCGTAAGGACCATGACAGTGCTGGCCCACTGACACACAATAGCGCAATCACACAAACCCAGTCCATAAACGATGCTATGAACAACTGATGGTCCTGATGCTGGTGCTCTGGAGTCTGCCATCAAGAATAAAAGCTAACTAGACCACCAGCAGTTCACAGCATCTTTTATGGTCTGGGCGTGTGTGACTACCCTGTATGCACTGCTGGACTGAAAGTGTAAATATGTGTTAGTATGTGATCTAGAGTATGAAACAAATTGCTAACAGTCACTGCCCATTTCCCTGATCATCACATGCGGGTTTCCTTAACTTGGTCTCAACAGGACTCAGTGCATTATCTGCTTGTGTATGCGAATGTGCCTCTATAACACCTCGTAGCTGGGAGGCAGCAGAGCACTGATAAGAGGACCAGGGCCTAACAATACGATTTTAAGATTGTTTACTATGAGACAGATAAGAAGTATGATCCTATTGTGTAGGGCGGTAAAACTCTTTGAAGAGAGGTTTTTTTCCAATTTGTTTCTGAGTTGTAGAAGGAGTTGCACAGTTCAGATTTTGGTGTGGATGTACTGCCAGATTCCGGATAGATATTGCCTGCTTGAATAATGATCCACATTTGCTTGGCGCTAGCTCTACAAATTCCTTGATTGTAAGAGGAAAGTAAGGGCTTGATGTATATAACTTACGTAGTAAATGCAATAACCTCAGGGTGAGGTATTCACCAAGTATGATAGAAACCTGAATATTTCAAATTGTACACTTAAAAATGAGGTGTAACATTCAGAATTAGTAGGAGGCCAGGCCCTGTAGCCAACCTCCCACTGCACACAGCCGAAGACCATGCACAGTGGGGTGTTGGTCACCCATGTGAGGTTGGCTAGAGGCTACTCCATGCGGCCAACTGACACTGCACACACCCAAAAGCACAGCAGGAGAGTTGGCTGAATAGGATAAAGAAAATCCCAGAAATGTACTGAAAAACACAAAGATTAAAGCGCTGTTCCGAGAGGACGCACGCGGCGCGTGGTTTCTTCGGCTTGGCAGAGGAGTTATGCCAGTTTCCTGGCAGATACATGTGCTTGTTGACGGGCATAGTGCTCAGCTGGTAAAGGCAATGAAAGGAAGGTTCACTAAATGCTTGCAGGCGCTGATTGTGCTGTGACCATTTCGGGACTTTGCTCTGCCATCGCAACACGGATACTGAGGACGCTTTGCTGCTACGGAGGGGAACTGCTTTTAATTTGAGCTGCGGTCCTTGCCGGGACTGCGAGGACCAGGTTGCCCGGCGGAAACTAACTAGCCCCACCTGAGACCTCTTCCCGGTCCCTCCCCCACTGCCTACTTCACGCCTCGCGGCCCCCGCTTCGCGGTAGCCGCTCGCAGGCGCTGATTGTGCTGTGACCATTTCGGGACTTTGCTCTGCCATCGCAACACGGATACTGAGGACGCTTTGCTGCTACGGAGGGGAACTGCTTTTTAATTTGAGCTGCGGTCCTTGCCGGGACTGCGAGGACCAGGTTGCCCGGCGGAAACTAACTAGCCCCACCTGAGACCTCTTCCCGGTCCCTCCCCCACTGCCTACTTCACGCCTCGCGGCCCCCGCTTCGCGGGAGCCGCTCGCAGGCGCTGATTGTGCTGTGACCATTTCGGGACTTTGCTCTGCCATCGCAACACGGATACTGAGGACGCTTTGCTGCTACGGAGGGGAACTGCTTTTAATTTGAGCTGCGGTCCTTGCCGGGACTGCGAGGACCAGGTTGCCCGGCGGAAACTAACTAGCCCCACCTGAAACCTCTTCCCGGTGCTTTCCTCTCCTGATCATTTCTATATCACGTGGCACGTCCTATACGCGCTAGCGGGACGCGCGCGGGACGCGCGCGGGACGCAGCCCGGGCGAAGACCGGGCAAAGAGCGGCCCGTTTGAGGCCGTTCGAGGACGGTCGAGGCTGGGCTGGGAAAACCTCCCCCAAGCCGCTCCCCATATTACTATTATTATTATTTGTTTAACCACACAAGGAGGATGTCTACAAGAGAAACTAGAAGCAAAACGGCCCAGGCCACACGCCCAACTATTGGTACTTTGGATACATACTTTGCAAAGGCCGGGTCTTTGCTTGTCGACGAAATTTCGATACTAGAAAGGCGTATTTCCCAAGAGATCGACTGGGTTAGAAGGTCCTCATTGGGCCCTATACAACATGCTACAACCCCAGATCAATCTCTGAGGCACATTACGGTAACGGGGGGAGACCATACCGTGCTACCTAATGCTAGTATTGATCGTGCTGTAATATGTAACGCTAGTGATTCATTAACTGAGTGTGATATATCTGTTCATACAGAGCTTAGCTTAGCACCCCTCCCGTTGCCCATTCCATCCAGAAACGCTAACCAAAATAAATTTACATCATTAAATAACGAACATCTCCCTACAGGGTCTATTCAGCTGGTCCCTACACTACAACACACTCGGGAGGGGGCTATTCCGAAAAGAAAAAGAGGGACATCACTAGGAGGAGGCTGCAAACCGAAAAGCTCTAAGCGAAATCCTAGTCATGTGAACAACCGATTAAGTACAGCCAAAAAAAACTCGAGTCAAACACATGGACAAAGGTCAATGCCCTCAAACACTTTGCCCCAAAAGGATCACATCCTAAATGGTACTGCGGGGGAGGAGGGCTTAACTCTGTCGAACATTGGCGCCCTCCTGAAAGACCTTCTTACCCCGCTCTTAAACAGTTTAGTTAATATAGAGAAAAGTTTAGCCAATCTTCAAATGGGGTCCATTAAACAGGCAGAGATACCAATGACAACTAGCAACAGCACCAGCGATACATTGCCTTCCACTGTCACGCTCCCCCCACCTGCAAAGCTAATCAACGATGGCCCACTGAATTTAAAGGCGGCATCAACGCTGCAGTTAAATTCGGCAACTCCAGAAATTGTCAGTCCTAACCACCCACTAAACACCCAAGGCCTAGACCAGCAAGCGAAGTCGGCAGAACCTCAAAATGATGCTCTTCGTAAAGATGTAAATTATAGATCTATTGACCTACCACCTGAGGCCATCCCTTACACTGTAATCCTCACGGGGATACCAGAACTTAATCCCTCCACCCGTGAACCGCAGGGGGCCCTGAAAAACAAGGTTATACACTGGCTCTCTGCTAATAGGCCCCTCCCAGAGGGAATTAACAGTGAGGTACTGATGGTAAGGCGCGTTCCTTGGATAGGAAAGACTAGAAAGTCGACCCAAGGGGACTGTGTGTTGATTAATTTCAGAGACCCATGTACTGTCTCCCATATATGTAATTGGACTCACCCGCTTCAAGAGACCTCAATTATTCCTCGTCCCTTATCCTTCTTTTATCCACTCGATAATTCTATACAGACAGACGAGCGTTGGGAACTAGTACCTAGCAGGCAAGGCAACCGCGTCCCACGGGTTCCTTGGTTAAAACCCTTTCCCAGACTATCGAGACTAGACTACTTCCCAACACATAACAGATACTCTAGTCTAGACATGGTGGATTGACCACAAAAGAGGCAGGGGCAGGATGTCACCGAGGGCATAAGCACTGCCAAATCTCACAATTATAGCCCCACTCCTCCGGAGATGACCAGAGTTAAATGGGACCCCTTAGGTATAGATAAAAGGGCTATGTCCCCTTTGATCATGCCCAGCTTAAGTGAGGAAATTACAACCCAACTATCCAATCTAGTTGCTATTACCGAAACAGAGCAGGGGGAAGGGGAGGACATGGTTTTAAATCCACAGCTAGAGGATATTAATTCTTCCGCCCTTAAGATTTTGTCTTGGAATGTGGCAGGCCTGGCAAATAAAATCAACTCCCCGGATTGGTCTACTTATATACAAGCCCAAGATATATGTTTACTCCAAGAAACATGGGCGAGAGATCATATTACCCAACCAGGCTTTGCATCCTTCACCTCACAAGCAAAATGGAACGGAACAGGCCGCCCGTCCGGGGGCCTGGCAATATGGGTAGCGAGCGACTTGGGATGCAGGGCTACTGTTTGTCCGCAAAAATCAGAGGACATTCTGGTTGTTTGCCTTGAATGGACAAATGCAAACAGACTCCTCCTGATCAACATATATTCTAGACCAGTTAGCACCCCCCAGGTATCACACACAATTGAGGAATTGGTGCAAGTCTTAAATGAAATTCCCCCGGGCACCCACATTTTAATTGGAGGAGATTTTAACTGCCAAAATGAGCCCCTCCCGGGCATTTTGGTGGACTTGGCCCAGGATGAGGACTCAGAATGGTCCATACCTCCACTGAATGCACCGGCGCCAAGAGTATGGACACCACTGGCCATGCAAATAACTTCCCTAACACTAAGATATGGCTTCCGGGCCTGTAATGGAAGGACAAACCTGGACAGCCCAGCTAACTATACCTATAACAGGCCTGGTAGGAAGTCGAGACTGGATTATTTTCTTGTCCCACTAGCTTTGTGGCCGCATATCATTGGCTTCCGTGTGACACCTAGGGAAGACAGCGACCACAACGCTTTGGAACTCGAATATGATCACCCTGGCCTTGACCCCAGGAAAAAGTATAGGATGACACCTGAAGTGGGGCTTGTCCTAAGCCATAATAGACGCAGAGTGAAATGGGAAAGTCTAACCTCGGACCCTGACAATCTACCCAAACTCTACACCAGGGTAATTCCCATATTCGAAAACATACAGACACTCCCGGCCGGGAGCTTACACACAAAGTTGGGGCAGTTACATAATGATCTTTCGAAATCACTATCCGAAATTCTCACTCGCCCAGTGAAACGGACTTATGGAAGTGTGGCAGGCCCATCTTGGTATAATAAGACCTGCCGCAAGGCTAAAACTAGCCTACTAAATTCCATCAAGGCAGGTTTGGGAATTGAGGTCATCAGGACTAACAGATCACTGTACAAAACCTTATTGCACAATGCAAAAAAGGAATGGGAAACCGACAAATGGGAATCCCTGACAATTGCACTAGCTTCAGGAGATTCCCGTAAATTCTGGCGCATTGCTAAGAATGGCACAGGGAACTTGCCGTCTGCAGTGGAGCCAAATATCTCAGCTAGGGCATGGTCTGACCACTTTGCATCTTTATACCAATTGCCTGAGGGGAATTTGGTAGCCTCTCCACCAAAGGCGGCCGAAAACACCATCGATGCAGAGCACTTCACAATTAGTGAGGTCAGACTAGCTATTGCTGGGCTGGCACCAGGTAAGGCCCCAGGCTTGGACGGCGTACCAGGTGATCTCTTTAAACAGGAGCAGGACATCTGGGCACCTTATCTTGCTCTACTGTTTAACTCCATTCTGGGGGGCATGGAGGTTCCGGAGACATGGCTGGGCGCGGAGATTGTCCCTATCTTTAAGAAGGGTTCGCCTCTGCTCCCAGCCAATTATAGACCAATAAGTCTCATTGATGTCTCCCAAAAAATTTTTGGGAGACTGATACTAAACCGCCTCCAGTTCTGGATTGAGGAGAGTGATATCCTGAGCCCATTCCAAGCGGGGTTTAGGAGAGGCGTATCAACAGTAGAACAGATTTTCCGCCTGAACATCCTTTACTGGAAGACCGTTCTAATTGAGGGGGGTAGTCTATACTCAGTGTTCGTTGATCTGCGAGCAGCCTTTGACTTAGTCCCTCGGGACAGGTTATGGGCTGTCCTAGCAGATCTTGGGGTTTCAGCGGAGCTCCTGGTACTCCTGAAGATGCTACATCGGGGGAATTATGCGAGGGTAAGGTGTGGCAGAGGAGGATCCCTATCAGATCCTTTTCCCGTTGACAGGGGGGTTAGACAGGGCTGTGTGCTTGCACCGACCCTTTTCTGCCTCTTTGTGAACGGGGTCTTTGCCCATCTAAATGAGCTAAATAACATAGACTCTCCCAAGTTGGTTGGCATCAGGGTGCCCGCGATTATGTTCGCGGATGACACCCTGCTGCTCTCCAAATCGCCGATGGGCATCCAAAGGGTCCTTGATGGCTTCGTTGACTTCTGTAGCAAACACGGGTTGGAGATCAATGCTGGAAAAACGAAATATATGATCTTCAACCCCCCCCCCCCCTCAACACGTCCGAGCCCACGTATTGGGCACGCCAACCTGGAAAGGGTCAACACCTTTGAATATTTGGGGGTTATTTTTAACCAACACATGACATGGGACGCACACCAAACGAAGGTAAAACTTAAGTTGACCCAGACGACTGGAGCCATTTGCAGAATGACAAAGGGCTTGAATTACAAGCCTTTAGGCCCCAGTCTTCATATCTACAAAACCCAGGCGAGGTCGGCCGTGCTCTATGGAGGTGAAATCTGGGGCTATACCTTAATTCAGGAACTCCAGGTAATAGAGAATAACCTCCTAAGGCACCTGACAGCCCTACCGCCCAGCACTCCCTTATTGCCATTGAGATTAGATCTAGGTCTAAAACCTTTCTCCGAGGAGCTTGGCCTCAAACCAATTATTTACTGGCGCAAATTATGGGGCTCACCAGAACTCCTGTTTTATAGAGCGGAACTCCAGGAGATTTTGCGCCTTGTAAAAATCTCCCAAGTGCCATGGTTAAAGTTTGTTAAGCAGACATGTGAGAAGATAGGAAGGCCAGATTTGTGGTCAGACCCAGCCAATACATGCTGTAAGCTCTCACGTAAAAGTCTTACATTAATATTTCATGAGCATAATTTGCGTGTGGCTATTATGAATGTACGGGTCGGATCTCTGTCTGATAAATTTCTGACTTTTAAAGATACTTATCACTGGGAAACTGTCTTAGACAACATAAGCCCTCCTCTAACAAGGAAACTTTATCTCCAATGGCGCCATGGCACCCTTCCTCTCAGGGCATACATGGCTAGTTGGTCCCATCAGCATTTTACACCTCAATGTCCAGCATGTGGTTATTCAACCGAATCAGAAGTGCACATTTTATTTTTTTGCCAAGCTTATCAGAAACATAGAAAGTACTGGCTGGTTCCTTTATTAAAAAATCTAGGTTTTATTCACCATCTTACAGCATACAGAGTTTTAAAAATTGACTTAACAGCTTCTATAGTATTCGCAGTTGCGAAATTTTTAACAGCCATGTGGTTCACTCGTAATTACTACATCAAACTGAATAATGCACATGAATGTAGTCATTGACATTTGTATTTCGTCATGTGAAACTTCGTATGGTATCTGCGCAATTTTAATAGTTATGTGAATCATTTATAGTTTCTGTTTAAACTGGATATCATGTATGCTGTTTTTGACAATCATGGAACATTTTTTGATATTTTGACACATTGTACTGATCTGAATTTTGTATTTTATTGTATGTAAAATTGTTACTCTTTTATGGCCCTAGTGGCCGAAATAAAGATAATAATAATAATAAAGCGACATTAAAGTTAAGTATGGTAACTCACTGAAAAAAACAAAGAACAAAAAGACATTATACTTAGGTGTTGAAAAAAAGATACAAACTAATATTTAAAAAAAAAAAAAAACCACTAAAATTCACCAGTTATAGTTCGCTGAGTTTACCATAAAGTGCGCCCTCGTCATGGACTGCTTACAACCTCACATATTACATAACTAATGACATGTTAAATAACATAATTGATGACCTCACTGATGACACCATAGTCATATACAGCATGGAGTTACTGAGTGTACACGTGTGGCTCCATAGCATGGAAATAGGGTAAGCCCTGGAAGCAAGTGTGATTGAGCCCTACCACAGTTTAAGAAATCCTAAAACCACCACAGAAAGACCAATCTAGGAATCATTACAACTTTGCTTCCTACAAATGTATATTGATTACTGCTCTGTAACTTTGACAATCTTAGAACATTAAGAAAATAGCTCTTCAATGGAGCCTGGCCCTAGAAGGGTGGCTGTTTGGGACTTGCAACGCCCACAGGATTCCTCCTATTACTGCTCACTGGGACATTATATATATATTACAAACTACAGGTGCATGGGAGGTCCAAGAAGGCACTACAATGCTGTTCTTGGTTGTCGTATACCCACCCAGGCATGGGTGCGACCAAAAGACGTATCCCTCCTCTGTTTGTGTCTGTGTGAGGAGGCAGAAGGTGTTGTTTCTGGAGAGGGTCTCCTTCACCTCATGATGCTCACCCCTGCTATTACACACTTCTATGTAAGCAAGCAACAGTGCCGTCAGTCAATGTGCCTGATACTCCAGACACCGAATGGCTGTCATGGAGGCTGGTCAAAAACGTATATGACACTGGCAACACATGCAATGGCTGTAGGGGGCTGACCCTTAGCCTCACTTTATGTATTGTGCAGGGGTGAACTAGTCACATCTGCGACCGATATAGCAAGGCACTCTCTCATTAATAATGGCAATCCACACAGTGTTACATTACATACAGTACAGGCGAAGACCCCGAGCGGTCTACGACCCTTTATTATATAGCCTCTGGCTACGCCTGGCCAGCATGGTGGGACTGGGTACTGAAACCAGCTCTGGCAATCAGCTCGACCGGCGGGGCGGGGTGCGAGTGTGAGTACTACTCCCACTGCTGCTTTTGTTACAGGCGGCCAATATTGCAGCACTGCTTCAAAACCGCCCACCTTTAACAAAATCTGCCCCCAGCGGTCCAAAACCAGCCCCCACCCTTCAAGTCCACCGGGGAAACGCCTAGTGCCCGCTACGGCCAGTCCGGCCCTGCTGGCCAGAGGATGTGGAACCTGTAAATCTGGGACAGTGAGCGACCATGGAATAGTTCAGGCGGCTCACTACATGTATGTTCTTTTGTGGGTTAATCCAAGATGGTAATGACTCTCCAACTGAGCAATGGCCGAAGGGGGATGATCTAAAACCCACTGTGTTTTATTGTATAATTATTTGTATATGTGTCATTTTGTGAATACAGGAGCCTAACTGACAGCTAAAGGTGTCAGAACAGACCCAAACAATGACGTACTTTTAAGAAATGTATTGCTTTTGTAAAAAAATAAAGGCTTCCTTAGTTGGTGTAAATAAAACCATCACAGAAAAGTCAATGGGGTGAAAGCCGAGCAGCTTAAAATTGGTTTCTATTCATTTAGCGTATTAAGGTTAATTATTGTGTTTTAAAAACGTGATATACTTTCAATGCGCGGATTTCTTATTCCCAAAAGAAAACTCGACTTCAAAGCTCAGTGTCAAACGCTTCCTTCAAGATGTGTCGGTAACGTACGCCTGAAAAAGACAGCAAATTTAATAGCCATGTATCCATAAAACGAGATATTTCCGTTTTTTTCTGAACGAACGTCTGGCTAATAGCATTGCTTTATTGCCATCTAGTGGTAGAAAGGGAAACTGTATTTTTAATGTCTGCCTCCACGCCTCATTTTCTACTTACTGTGTGTTCAATTTATGCAGAACAAGAGCGTGGGAACATCAAAGGGAAATGCGAACTGAATTCTGGATTGGAATGGGGCCGATGTGCAGGACATGGAGCTCAATGGCTCTGACAGTGGCTGGTCATCTGAACTTTATTGCTAGGCAGTGCTTTAAATGGGGAAAAATAAGTTCAGGAACTCATTAATATGAGCTAGAGGTGTGGCAAGTGGGCGGGGCTAAGAGCAACATACGATGATACATAATGAATTAAAAATTTGCGAACATTCGTGACAAGAATTTTCAATTCTTTTAAGGACTACGGAGGCGAGGATTATGCTTCTCAATCTTTACTAGAAGCTCACAGCAGCCAATGAATACAGAGATAAAATCACGTGACAACCATAGAGTCTCTCCTATATAAGGTCCCTGTCAGCACATAGAGTCCTCTTTCTTTGTAACAGTAGTTAAGTCCATGCACGACCTGCTCTCGAGGATCACCGATAGGTAGGGCCTTCTCCAACCAACGAACTGCACGCCCAACGGGGCCGAACTTCTCACTGGATCCCGGTCCAGACAACTCGCTTGTGAGCGGAACAACGAACTGTAAACCATCCAATCACTGATAACCCAGAACCAGATTTACTTGCTGTCAGTACCTGAAAGAAAGAAACACCCCGTAAAAGCCGTTCCAGGTTGCATGTCAAAGCAACATTACATTACGAGAGAAAAAGGGGGGGGAAAACTACAGCAATGCAAATACATAGCATGATCAGCAACATAGCCTGAGCAAATATAAAAGCATCATAACATCCAATATGAAGAGCATGATGAGATAAAAGAGCATTACATCAAACAATGTTCATCTCTGGGTGGGATAATCCTCGCCTCCGTAGTCCTTAATAGAATTGAAAATTCTTGTCACGAATGTTCACACATTTTTAATTCTATGTCAGGACCGGAGGCTCCGATTATGCTTGTTCAAAGCTGAGCCACCACCATTGAAGCAACATTCACAATAGGTTTATAATAAAATGTCTTAAAAGTACTCTCATTAGACCAGTCAGATGTACTCATGATATCTGCAAGGCTGACACCTGTTGAAAATGCTTTCGAAGCCATGGCTCCGCGTGCAGAGTGTGCTCCAAATGTGGAGATGTCAATTCCTGCTTCGCCCATGAGCCAACGCATCCATCTAGATAAGGTAGCCGGTGTCACTGGGCGAAATGGTTTCTGCAGAGCAATGAGCAACTGTCCCTGCATATTAGTACGAAATTCTTCCGTACTTACCTCGTAATCCTTAATACATTGTACCACGCACAGTTTGGGATTAGCAGGAAAACTCGGATACGTGACAGAAGTGGTGTTACACTTGGTTCTCTTGGACAAAATGAAGGTCACACCTTCCGGGGTAAATCGACGTCCCGCTAAATCTAGCGCCCGTACGTCAGACACCCGTTTACAAGAAATCAAGCATAAAAGCATAGTTAACTTGGCCGAAAGTTGCTTTCGAGATAAGAATCTATTGGAAGGCCAGGCTTCCAGAAATTTAAGGACAATAGAGACATCCCAGAGATGAGAATACTTTGGACAAGGAGGTTTCACCATCCTGACCCCTCTAAGCAACTTACACACCAATGGATGTTCTCCTATGGGCCTCCCTTCCAAAGGCAAATGACCCGCCGAAATTGCGGACCGAAAGTTGTTGACCGTCCTGTACGCTAAACCGGAGGAAGCCATAGAGGCTAAAAAGTTGACCACTAAAGAGACATGCGCTTTAGTGGGATCCACGTCCCGTTGAGCGCACCAATCACACCATCTCCTCCAAGATGAGGAGTATCGTTTGTGGGTGTTGGCCGACCAAGCTTCCTTGATGAAGTTGCTAGCCTCGCGTGAACGGCCTGGGACATTCCATCTGTCCCTGAAACCCGCCAAGCAACGTGTGGAAGTTGACCCGATGTCACCAAGGGGTGAGGGTTCTGAAGAGGGTCCAGCAATAGGTTCTGCAACCGTGGAAGAAGAATCGGGATCGCACAACTCATGGCTAACACCACCGGAAACCATGCCTGAGCCCTCCATAAAGGAGTGATCAAAATGAGTTCTGCGTGAAAAGTCCTTGCTCGCGCTAGAACTCTGGGAATCATGAGAAATGGGGGAAACGCATAGCATAGAGACTTCGGCCCCTCTTGCAGGAAGGCGTCCGTGGCCCTCGCCTCCGGATCCGGCCTCCAACTGAAGAATTGGGGAACTTGCCTGTTCAGTCAAGATGCAAATAAGTCTATCTGGCAAGGACCCCAAAGCTGGGTCAGGCGCCGAAACACTCTGGGTAACAACATCCAATCTCTGGAATCCTGCAGATGGCGGGAGTTCCAATCTGCTATCTGGTTGCTGGAACCCGGCAGGTATTCCGCATCCACTGAAATTCTGTTCTGCAGACAGAAGTGCCAGAAATCTTTGGCGATCTCCGCCAGCATTCGCGACTTGGTACCACCCAACTTGTTGACGTAACGTACCGCAGATACGTTGTCCATCCGAAGGAGGATACAACAATCTGCTTTCTGAGGCGAAAGACATCTGATCGCAAAGGAACCAGCTAACAGTTCCAGGCAACTGATATGCAAGTGTAGCTCTTCCGGCTTCCGGCGACCACCGACCACCCGTGGACATCGTGTCGCACCGGGCTCCCCAACCCCATCGGCTGGCATCCGATTCGATTATCACATCCGGTGCCGATCCGAATAATGCTCGGCCGTTCCAGGCCTCCATGTGGTTTAACCACCAGTCCATCTCAAGTCTCGCCTCCTCTGAGAGGGGAATCTGTTCTGAGTAACTGAGACCTTTCCGGAGATGGCGTATTTTGAGCCTCTGAAGAGCCCGATAGTGAAGGGGGGCCGGGAAGATCGCCTGGATGGAAGAAGCCAGCAGCCCCACAATGCGGGCTAACGATCTCAGGGATGTCGTCTGCTTGCGAAGAGTAGATCGCAGTTCCTTCTTGATCGCCCTGATCTTTGTCATTGGCAGCAGGAGCTGACACGTTAGAGAGTTTATCAAGAAACCCAGAAAGTCGATGGACTGCGAGGGAATTAACATTGATTTCTGCGGGTTGACAATGAACCCCAAACTGTGTAGCAGGTGTACCGCCCAATTGAGGTGTGTTTGGACTGTCTGAGGAGAGGACGCCAAAATGATTATGTCGTCCAGATATATTATGAGGCGGACTCCTCGAGCCCTGAGAGACTCCACTACCGGTCTCAAAAGTTTCGTGAAGCACCACGGCGCCGACGACAGACCGAATGGAAGGACCTTGTACTCGTAGCACACCTTCTCCCAGATAAACTGAAGGAACCTCCTGTGGGGGGAAAAAATGGGAATGGACAGGTACGCGTCCTTCAGATCCAACCGGACCATCCAGTCTCCTTCTTGGAGGAGGTCGCGTAGCAGATGGATTCCTTCCATCTTGAAATGCCTGTAAACAATCCACGAATTGAACTCCTTGAGGTTTAGCACTAATCTGGAGCCGCCCCCTTTCTTCTCGACTAGGAAGACATTGCTCAGGAAGCCATGGGGATGCAGCACGGAGGACGCAATCGCGCCCTTCTGTAACAAGGACTTGATTTCTGCCGTGATAAAAGTCCGATCTTGTTGGGAAAAAGACAGAGGGAGAGGGCGAGACTCCTGAGAAGGGGAGCTGTACATCTCTAGTCTGTACCCCTGAACAGTCTGCAACACCTATGCATCTTGCGAAATTTCGCACCATTTGCTGAGAAAACATCCCACTCTGCCCCCAATGTCACTTCTGAAAAAGGAACTAGGCTCACCTGAGTTTCCGGCATCATGCTGGTTGTTGGAGTGTCCTCCAAACCTGCCACCCTTGCGGAACCTGTTTCTTGAACGGCGCGAGGGGTAGAAATTGGAGGTATTGGAAGTGTTCTCTTGGTAACCTCCTCATTGTTGGCCACGTTGGGCGCCTTGATTGTACCCCCGGCCGAACGAGCGCCCACGAAAGCGTCCGGCCCTGCCAAAAACCGGGTGGAAAGCCCGCTTCAAAGAGCCTTGGGTCTTGTCAAGCCCGCTGAAGGTGGCCACAAACTTTGTTAGCTCTTTTAGGAAGGGCTGACCAAACAGGAGACTTTGGGCCAGCGGACCCGATTCTGATGTGGCCAATTCGGCCAGCCTGGGATCCAGCTTCAATAGGATAGATCGGCGCCGCTCCGTCGACGGCGCACAATTAGCATTGCCCAGTTGGCACACCGCCCGCTGTGCCCAGCCAATCAGCTCGTCAGGGTTAATTAAGAGGGCTGACTCCTTGGCCCTAAAGCCAATCTCGAGAATCTTAGTAAGAGGGCCTATGACGTCCAGCAACTTATCCTGGCAGGACGGCCAGGATCTGTCCAAACCTTTCTTAGGATCTTTAGAATACTTTTTCAAGTAAGTTAACATGGACGGGTCCACCTCTGGAGTAGCCGCCACCTTATCCGCCAGCTGGGCCTAGGGCATTCCGACATAAGTCGGGTCCGCACGTCAGTATCAAACGCTTCACGCAGGTGGGTCTGGACATACTCCGCCACCTCTCGGGACGGAGGCCAAGATGTGGAATTAGGATGGATGATGTCAGCCGGTTCAAAAGTGAGGACCTTAGGTGACGTGGACGGACCGGCATGTTTTTCTTTCCTTGCTTTCTTGGCAGGACGGGGGGATTCTTCCTCGTCAGTGGTAGGATCTGGGGTGGTGTCGTGACCATCATCCTCTTGGGAAATCTCAGTAATGGTAGCCTCTCTACTAGAAGCAGAGCGCTCTTGTTCCGCCATCGACTTTGCCAGTTTAGCGAAATCCGCTGCGTGGGGATTGGCTCTTCCTTTACCCCCAGATTTTGCTCGGGTACCTGACGCTGGAAGCCAGCCTTGTTGTTGTGCATAAGAGCAAAGGTGGCGCTTTAAGGGCGCAATTGCTCTCACCAGAGCCAAATTTACCGACTGTTGGACCCCGCGTCCAGTGCCTCCACGAGGTCATACTCAATAGTCCCAGAGGGTTCCTCCTCATAATAGTAGTAGTCCTCCTCATAGTATTCAGACATCTTTTCTCCACACAATGTGCAATTATTGACCCTGGAGGAGCGCTTGTGACTCTGGCAAGTCAGCAAATATCTGAGGTATTCCAAAAACGGAGGTCAGGGGGAGTGGTAACCCCAGGCAAGCCCTAAAGCAGTCACCCACAGGTGAATCTCACTAATAGTTTAGAATGTGGAGGGAGGGAGGGCTTGCAAACCCCACTCTAGGCAAAGCCTATGCTCAATTATACAGCCCCACTGTGTTATCTATATATAGGGGCGTCTGAGGAGCAAAAACGAGCCTTCCGCCTGAGAAATTGGCGCAAATCCGAATCGGGAGCATGAACACGCTGCTCCGGCGTTCAATTTAAGCCCTTCAATACGTTATTGGGCAAATATGGCCGCCGCGCATGCGTGCTGGCCAAGGCTCGCTGAACAGTGAAAGGGGACTGCGCGTCACACAGACGCGCGTCCCCGCTTCTCCAACCTCCCGCTCCACAGATACCGGCTATTATGAACATATATTTACCTCTGAACCCATAAATTGCAAGAAATATTTGATCATCAGTCCTTTTTATTTGGCTGAGAGAACCAATATCATTTTGCTTATTTTCACAATTTTCTATATACAGGGTAAACTCTACAACAATAGGCTCCTATATTTTTTCGCTATTCACACAAGTATCCTGTACATAATATTTACATTTATTTACACAGACATATACAAAAAACAAATAATAGGACGTTATGTAGCTAAGTTGTACACCGTTAGTTTTTCATAAGAGAAAAGTCCAATATTCTATAACCTTGGGACCTTAAGCTGATTATTCCTCAAGATATTTTGATTTTACCACAGATACCGGCGACGCGGGGAAAACCCCGCTTAACCCGCAATCAAGGCAATGACTAATCCGGTAAGCGCTCGTAGCGCGGCAGCATACACACAGCTTTCAGAGCTTAGCGACACAATCACCAACACTTGAAGCAAATAAACGCGATAGCAATGCACGCGACCTTCGATAGCGCGTATCTTGAACCATAGGCGCCAGCAGTAAGCGCACTTCAATCACACGTTAACCATCAGCATAAATACTTAATAACGAGTATAACCATCAGAAGTAAATATAAGTGTACTTAACTGGCTGCAGAGCAGCAAAGAAAGAGGACTCTATGTGCTGACAGGGACCTTATATAGGAGAGACTCTATGGTTGTCACGTGATTTTATCTCTGTATTCATTGGCTGCTGTGAGCTTCTAGTAAAGATTGAGAAGCATAATCGGAGCCTCCGGTCCTGACATAGAATTCTGTACCAGTTGCAGCAACTATCAAAACACATGAAAAATATCTTTATGTAAACGAAACAGGTTAACTCATTACACAAAATGAAATCCAAACAGGATGATATGTGAACAGTTCCTAGTTTTGTAATATTTGCTGCTTTTTAATGCCATACTGTTATTTGTTGTTGTTTGGCACAATACTATCTACTCTCAAGCGTATATATATACACACACACACACACACACACACACACACACACACGCACACACACACACTCCCTCGCACACTCCCTCTAAAGTCTCCTGAGTGTTCTGATTCTCTCCCTCTTTCCCTCACTTTTCTCTCACAGAAAAACAGGCACACACGTCGGCAAGCACACAGACATAAGCAAGCACTCTCAAAAAGTCTCAGATGGGATTAAAGCCATTTTAAACTCCTTACCTCCCATGACTTTCTAAATTGCCGCTGCCCAAATGCACACAATAGTGGGAATGTGGTTAACAGCACAGGGCCTAAACGGGCCCTCCACTGTCAATACAGTGTGATGGTGAACACACGGACATCATGCAAATTATCCTATGCTGAATAGTTCAACAGCAGCTCTGCCCTGGACTATAGAAGCGCCTTGGCTGTCAAATAGGTTCCAACCATGACAGCCTAGTGCTCACCAGCACTAGCAGCCAGTGAGCCTACCTTTCATGAGTATTGGTACTCTCCTCAGCAGTAGAGAAGTGCTGGTACTCAGTACCTGTGAGTACCAGCCCATTTAAAACAATGCCACTGCCCTTTTCCCTACGACCAGGCTCTTCCTGGTTCCATGCCTTTACATACATGTCCTCTCCATTCGCCCCTCATCTTTACCCAGCCTCAAAGCTTATCTCCCTAGTTCTGCTCCTCTTCCTCCCACCTTTCGCTTACTCTCTCGTCCCCCAAGTTTAGTATTTTGTTCTGCAGTGTGTGTGTGCGTGCGTGCATGTGTGTGTGTGTGTGTGTGTGTTAGTTATAAAAAATGCACCAGAGTTAGGACTTTACAGAAATGTGTGTTTAAAAACAAATGCAATTTCTAAGACGATTCATGAATACAGAACTCAACAAATATCTGGTATTTTTTAATCAGAAAATAAATGGTAATCCTAACTTCACCCGTCACCTCACTTCTTTACATTCATCCCACCTCTTTCCTGCTATGTTCACCTCATCTTTATCCCCAACCAAAGCCATTGCCAGTTGTCATGTAGCTTATTCCTGGAGTGGTGCAGCGTTCCCTGCTATTCATTGCCCTATGGGCAGGGCTACCTTCACACCCATAGAGCCAGTACTCAGGTAAGTCACTGTTATCTTGTAAATTCAGTGATCAATGTTGGAGGGGCTCACAAAGAGAAGCAGCTCCTGTCCTGAACAAAAAGATGCACAAAAAAACGGCTTTGGCGAAGGCAGAGGATTTTGGTGGGCTGCCACTTACTTTAGTACAGTGGGTGCAATCAATATCCTAAATACGACTGGATTACTGACTGTCTTTTTTAACTCATTTACATACCTGATGGAGAGGGGCAGGGTGGGGCTAAAGCACTTCCAGCTGAATAGTCGTTGCGCATGTGATTGACAGGAAAGGGTGTGTCTAGACCCTGCCCTGTTAATCACAGCGTGATGCAAGGCAAGCCAAGCCCTCTTAGACCCCTGCAGTCTCAGGCCATTCACATGGGTGCTGCTGGAATCTCCGGCAGGGACTCTGCAAGAGGCTACTGCAAGAGGCTTGGCGCCTTTACAAGCTCCTGAGAAGCAGAGCGGCATCTACCCTGTGCTATAGGAGATACATAACCGGAGCCTGCAGTGCCATCTATTAGGGTACCAGTACTCTCCCTGGCTAAACAGAAGTGCCGGTAGTAGAGCCTGAAAATTCAGAAGTGCCAGCACTCAGTACCAGTGAGTACCGGCCCATTTAAAGCAATGTTGCTAGGTTATTTGCAGTGGTGGCTCCTCGAGGGAGTGCTGTGGGGTGGTGAGGCGGGGCGGGGGAGGGGCAGGGTGGGGGGTAGTATGGCCAAATGGCGATGCAACGCGCGCAATGTAATTTGTTTTTTTGTTTTTTTTAATTTATATACTTAACTCCTCTCGGCCATATGCCGAACTTTACTACCCCCCACCATGCCACTCCCCCGCCCCGCAGCACGCCCTCGAGGAGCCGCCACTGGTTATCTGTCTGTTCTATATCTCAGAGAGTCTCTTGTGTAGATATACCTTTTTATTGCTGTTTATATGCCTACATACATAAAAAATGTAACAATAAAGAGAAATAACAATAGCACTGTTCGTGCCTCGTAATTAGGAAAGTTATAGAACTACTTGACGCGGATAAGGTGAAATGTAGACAATGGGCACATCAGGAAGACTATCGAGATGAATAGCTATGCAACATTTTCATGCAAGACACCATCATTTCTAAAATGATGCAGATTCTGATGATTTGTTGAAACTGCTCCTGCTCCTTCCCACTCCTAATCGGAATCATGCTGCAAAGCCATATCCCCCTTGTCTCTGCGGAACACCAAATGCAATTTTAATAGTGATGTACAACATTATTAGGAAGGCTGTATGGTGAATGAAGCTTCCATCATGTACCTGGAGCAGATTAATTTTACTCCACCCTATATATGCACTTTACATTATATTCACTGGGTGCCTTAAATTTCTCAACATGTGTGACACATTTAGACACATTACTGAAACTTATTCACTGTAGAAACTAGAGATTTATATATGTGTGCACTAATGATTACTTTAAACATAAGGGGGCATGGCCAAGCTGCCGACCAAGATGGCCACGTAAGCTTGCAGCGCTGCCGACAATCCCCTAGCAATCCTGAACAATCCTGATATCCGATAGCTCACATAGGGAACATTTGACCGGATCCTGCAAAGCTGTGGAACGAGGGCCCGCCTGAGAACAGACAAGGCCTAGAAGGCGGACTTGCGGCCTGCGAAAGGGACGAGGCCTCGCCAGCAAGACTGGCAGCGCGCCAGGGCCAGAGTGCTGGAGAGTTGAGACGGAGATTGCTGCTCTGGACTGCTGCTCCGGACTGCTGCCGAAGGCTGGTGTACGACCAGAAGCCACTTGACGAGAATTGAGAGGCCTGCAGACCGAGTGCTGCCGGCGAAGGTGGGCCATAGCTGCCTTGCAGTTGGACTGAGGCTGGTAGAGAAGCTAACAGCTGCTGAAGCGAGGTAGCATGGCCCATTCTCCCCCCTCCCGAGGGCCCGCGGTGACAGGGTCTGCGGGTGAGCCTGGGAGGCAGGTTGGGAACGCCGCAGCAGGCCGACTGCCTACGCTAGCTGCTGCTCTGCGAAACCGCATACCCTGCCCCCTCGCTTTGTTGGCTGCACATGTGGCCTGAGGATCGGGTTGCCGTCGCTGTAGGAAGAGGCCCGCTGTCCCCCCGGGGGCCGCTGGCATTGGGAGATAACGCATGCACCATTTGTGGAGAAGTCCTCCTCCAATATTGGATCTGCACAGGCTGGCACGCCCCACCCCCCCCCGGGACTCCGCAACTGCAGAAGGGAGCACTACCTCATTGGTCTACTGTGCCGGGGCACCCCGCTTGAGCCTCGGGGGTTGCACATTGCAGTCCAAGTTGCTGCACGCAGACACCTTGCCCTAACTGCAGAGTTACTGCTGGAGGCACTGCAGGACCCGACTGGGGCAGGAGCAGGAAGGCGCTTACGGAAGCGGTAGAGAGAGGCACAGGAGCAAAGCGTACCTCCCACGATGCCCCTCCCCCTCCTTGCAGTGTTTGGAGCTGGAATTTGGTGCGGGTGACCCGAAACAATGCTGGCTCTCATTTGATAAATCCAAGGCCTCGACTGCAGCACAGGAGACCTCAATGGCGGAGGGAGGGGAAGAACCAGACACTGGAACAAAGAGACCCGCAGATCTGGACGCTTTCATGCTTGATGTGCAGACAGGCTTCAAGGCGATGGAAGGCCACTTTGATGTCTTAGATAGGAGGCTGGATACTATGGGTGAGAGCATGGATCGATATGAGCACAGGCTAGAGGATGCGGAGAGCAGGATATCAGACTTGGAAGATGGGGCATCGTAGACCGCCAAGAAGCTAGACCGGATAGAAAAGATAATGAAGAGCATGGCTTTGAAAAATGAGGATTTGGAGGCCAGAGGTAGAAGAAATAACATACGTATTTTGGGCATCGCGTAAGGCACAAACACTGGCAAGCTGGACCAGTTTGTGGGAAACCTGCTGTTCGAATTCTTCGGTAAGGACCACTTCACATCCACGTTTGTGGTGGAGAGAGCCCACAGACCTCCGGGGGCGCGCCCCAATCCTGGATGCCACTGAGGCCATTGATCACCAGACCCCTGAACTTTAGAGATTGTGACACAGTACTGTGTCTGGCGCGTGAAAATGGTACTCTGCGATGGCAAGGAGCCACACTGAGCATCTTTCCAGACTTCACAGCAATGGTCCAGGAGGCAAGAAGGAAATTCCCAGGGGTGAAGGCCGTGCTCAGAAACCTAGGCCTCCCATATGGCATGCTCTATTGTGCGCAGCTCCAGGTGGATGTGGACGGCTAGACATGTGTCTTTGAGAACCCCTCTGCATTACAGGAATTGTGTCGGCGTTTATCTGCTGACCACGCCGTACAGGCTGGAGTGCAGGAGGGTGACCCAAACTCAGATGCAGCAGCAGACGACATGCAGCCCAATGATCGGACGACCTAACTCGAAACACGGGGCCGGAACAAGAGGACTGCTCCGCATACTAGTCTCGAGCACCGAAAGTGGGAAAATATATTGACACATGACCTGCAACACCACTGTGGTGTTCCAGGTCGTAACTATGCAACTCTTATCCGGACACATCTGGGGAGACAGGTGGGGTGTAGCTGCCCCCCCTCTTTGCGATTAGGCATCAAGTGTGATTAATTGGGTTTGTTTAACTAGCTTTACTAGCCAAAAATGTGACTCTGGTTAATCTATTGGGAGGGTTGTCTTCAGATCAGGATATCTGGGGGTGGGTGGGAGGAGGTGGGATGGGTAAGTTGTCCGAAGTTGGAACTTTATGTTGAAACAGTTCAAACTTGTGATTCTGTACCTAAACCTCAAGCATACACATTTCTACCTGCACAGCATGGGAATGGCTAGCACTGACACCAATCCATTTGCAGATGTCACATTAGCGACTTGGAACATACGTGTCCGTAACAATCAATGCAAAGGCATGCAGGTCCTGCGGTATCTACAAAGACACCAGGCAGATATTGTTTTCCTTCAGGAAACCCACCTCCCCCTAAGTCACCTAACACATATGCCACGACATGGGCCAAAATAGATTCTTCTCTAGCTTCAGCTCCTATGCTAGAGGGGTTTCAATATTGATTCATAAGCGCATACCCTTTCACACATTAAGCTCATATGCAGACACGGATGGGAGATACATCATTGTCACGGGGCACCTATTAGGACATAGGGTTACGCTGGTCAACATATACTCCCCAAGCATGGATAGCCCAGAATTTTACACACGTTTACCGACCTCACTAGAGCGATTGGAAACTGACTACATTTGTATGGAAGGGGACCTCAACATGTCACTTAAACCTGAACTAGACAGTATGGCTCAAAACCCACACACAAAGCTGTGCGCGAGGAAAACACTACAAGAGATGTGTGATACGTGGGCACTAAAGACGTATGGCACCAGCGTCATCCCTCAAAACAGGCATTCTGGTTGCTTACCCCTGGGCTCTTCCCATGGTAGCCTCTATAACGCATCTATTGTGCACGTTATTGAATCACTCCCCGGTAACACTAAAACTACGGATCCCTAGGGCTGAAGGCTTTGAGAGGATATGGAAATTCCCAAACACAGCTCTACATGAGTAAGTGTTCCGGGTGGAGCTGCATGCCGCCATAGTGGAATATTTTGAACTCAACAAAGGATCGGTGGACACATGGTAGACCTTGTGGGATGCCTTCAAGGCATATGTCAAGGGGGTTTGCATAGCCAAGCATGCAGGCGTATTGCGGGACCTCCGCAACACATTAACCCACATAGAAGCAGCCCTAACAGATTGGAGAATATGCACCGTAAAAAACAGCCCCAGACTATCTCACAAAACATGCACAACTACTGGAGGAATTGAATGAGGCAGCGGCACGCGAAGCGCACTACCTGGAGAAGTACACCATGGCCCGGCGATATGGGGAAGGGGAAAGCCCAGAGAGAACACTGGCCAACTTACTTAGGCCCCCTCGCGGACATTCTTACATCACAATGATCAAAAGACAGGACGGAATGATCGCGTCTGGCACTGCAGGCATTCAAGAAACTATACAGTCCTACTATACTGAATTATACACTACTAGAATCAACCCAAATGTCCCAGCACTGTACACAATGATGAATTTCAAAGATGTGTGGGTTTGCCTACAGACCTGCACATCTATTGAAGAGATGAAGTCTAAATTGATTGGTTTAACAGTACTTATTTAAGGTGCTGCTATAGTATTATTATACCCACCCACCGGGGTATAATTTTTTCCTAGGGCATCAAGCCTAGAACAACATTGAACCATAAAACACCAGAGCGATCGTAATTTCTTGAACGCGCAAGTCTACACAGTGGACTTATCAAGGTCCCTGGTATAAAAAAAACATCAGCAACAATACAGATTCAAGCAAAACATTACTCTGGGAAATAATATGAATAAGAGGAACAAAAGTTGTTCATGGATGGAAGTTTTCCTCGTTTAATTGAATAGCCACCAAATCCATTTTATTTGCGGAGATACTTCTTATTACGGAAGGCATTACAATCGCTACAGAGTTTAAAGGATTTGGTTCTGTTCATTATCTGATTAGAGCCTTGATAAAGCCCAGGGGGCGAAACGTACGTCGGCTGCTGCTGTTCTGAAGTGAAAATAAACATAACAAAACAACCTGATTTGGGATTGTGCTTGGCTTCAAATTGAGAGGACAATCTATCATTGGTTGAATTGGACTCTCTTTATGTGGGAAACAGAAATAGTTTTTCAATCCTCATTGCTATTTATTTTGGACTTTCTTGAATGGGATTAGAGAAATAATGATCAAGTGTGCTCTGGTGTTTTATGGTTCACTGTACACAATGATATGGCTCTCCAAAGCACATCAGCAGTTTTTAGCTGAACCCTTTACGGTCGAAGAGATCCAACAAGCCATCGGCTCAATTGATGGCACTAAAGCGCCGGGCTAGATGACTTCACGGGCACATTCTATAAAACCTACGTAGGTCTGCTGGTGCCCCACTTGCTAGAGGTGTATAGTGAGTCCTTGGAAGTGGGAGAACATCCCTCCCTCACTCAGAGAGGCAGTCATTATCCTTTTGCTAAAGCCTGGCCCTTATCATTGTTGAATTTTGACAATAAGATATTAGTCAAAATGTTAGCCACTCGGCTTGCACTCCTCATGGAGCAAATATCACAAGTGCAATGGGGGTTTATTCCACATAGATCCACGGCTCTGAACCTACGGTCCTTATTTGCGGTCATACACAGAATTGATCCCTCTGTCCGGGCAGCGGCAGCATTGCTGGATGCCGAAAAAGTGTTTGACTCACTGGAGTGGGAGTTTTTACAAGCGACATTGTGGAAACTTGGGGTACCCGATAGGTTCGCTGCTCTCATCCGAATACTTTATACACGGCCCACAGCAGGCATCCGTCTAAATGGCACAATTACATCAGCTTTTCCTTTGTCGAGGGGCACTAGGCAGGGCTACCCACTATACCCGTTGTTAGTTATTATCGTGCTGGGCCCACTAATGAGCTACACCAAAACTGGGTTTGGGCTTAGATCAGTAAGGACAAGCCACCAATCAGATAAAAAACAACAAAGATGCCAATACTGATACTTATATTTCTATGCGCTACTAATTGCGAGGTAGCATATTGAATGAAAACAACATGAACCTGTTGACCACTTTTTCCGTCAATTTAATCAATCAATTCTTGATTCTTTTTTATATACACCATAAGTTTTTTGATTTTTGTTTTTTTCGAAACTTCAAACATATATACAAAAATGTATGACTGCAAACATGTATAAATTACATTCTCATTCGTACCATACTCCAACCATTCTTGTCATTCGTTTCATATCTTCACTCATTCACTAATTACACCGAACTGTACAGTCTCAGACAAACATACTCTCATCAATCAAAAACTGCATTTAAACAATTCTAAAAAAGTTCTTTTTTCATAAAGACCTGTCTGGTTGTGTCTTTTCAGACTCAGGCAACCACTGGATTCTAGATCGGCTGATCTATCCATCACTAGACTAAGCTCGAGGAACGGGCCGAGCAATGGATCAAACTCCTGCTTTCCTTAGCAGGCCGGATTGCCCATATAAAAATGATAGTACTACAGCCATTTCTGTACCACTTTCAAAATATTCCCATATCCTTAACAAATGCATTTTTAACCACAATGCAATCCATTCGTATTAGAATAGTCTAGGGGGGCAAGCAGCCGCATATTGGATGGTCCACATTGACTCTTCCATATGAACAGGGAGGGTTTGGAGTCCCTGACCTGCAACGGTGCTACCTAGTTGCCCAATGTAGCTTGGCGCGACACTGGTATCACCCAGATGCATGCTTACCATATGAAAAACTAGAGGCAGATCTAGCTTTGCCATTATGACTAGCGGCCATACTGCGGAAGGGACTTCCCCGAGACCCGCAAGATATACAACCAATATCCACCACTAGCTGGGCTTGGACGAGACTATTACGCAAGGTGAGCATGGAATTATTATATTTCTCCACGATCCCGTTGATAGCCAACCCTTGGATACCCACCACTTAAGGAGCACTAGTGCAACGTACACTAACGAGATACTCCCTAACAACATTCGGAGACCTCTTCCTGGATGGGCACATATTCTCACGCATAGCAGACACACATTCCTAAACGCTCCCTTAATAGATCAGTTTGTACTACAATGATTACAAAGCGCGCTCAAAGCTCAAATGCCAACATACCCATTGGAACCTGAGGCACTCCCACCACTAACACTGACACAGACGAAGACCACCTAATCTCCAAGCTATACCATGTTAGCCTGGCACTAGCTTTCGCACGGCATGGGAGCAGGACTTGGGACATGGCTTGTCTGATTGGACATGGAATAGTTGCTGTTCACAAATGAAACTGATATCAATGATTCACCGACACAAGTTGATCCACTTTAAGTTTTTACGCTGGGCATACATTACACTGGCCAAACTTCATAGACTAGACCCCACTCGCTCGGGCAACTGCCCCAAATGCCAGGCTACCCTGGCAGATTTCTTGCACTTGGACATGCCACAGGGTGGCTGCCTACTGGTGCAACATCTTTCAAACACTCTCCCACATGGTTCAGACTCACATAGACCTCTACCCGCTGATGGCGCTGCTGGGGCATACATAGGAAAACCCAAGAGCTATATGCAGATAAGTGGCCATAGTGCTGCTACTAGCGCAGAGGGAGCTAGCTGTACACTGGGGCAGTAGATGTATGCCTGATAGACACACATGGATCAAGAGTCTGATACACTGTGACACAAACAGCGAACTCTATGCAACACTGCAGCCGCCTGCGTCAAGGACCCGCAATATCTGGCGACCTCTGAGGGATTATCTACTTGCAGCAAATAGGGAGGGGGAGGAACTGTCTGCAGAGGCAACACCAAACACAACGGTAGCGTATGAGACATCAGGGTAGTGCTAAATGTGTATTACAACATGGCCACACACCATATGACAGGAACCAAGATGATTGCAATTGCTAGTGTTGATATAAGAAAGAAGTTGCTATGGTTGTGAATAATCAAATATTTGGATTGGATTGGTAAACAGGGCAAAACACATAAAGCAGAAATGCTATGTGAACTGTATGTTATGCTTAAGTTTTGCATTTTTATATGTTTAAAATAAAAAATAAAGTTAAAAAAAATGATTACTTTAAACATAAAGAGATGTAATTCACATTTTAAGTTTTCATCTTGTTTTACATATACTCCTAAAAGTTATACGGCCCTGTAGAACAATGTATTTGAAGTGTACAATAAAATGCTTAGCTAAAGTTAGCCTGACTACAGGCTTCAGTTGAAGAGTATTTTGTTTGCCAGCAGGATTTCTATTTCCCTTTGCAGGTTTATTATCATGATGTTTGTTATCTAGAGAAAAGCTCATTTTCCGTATTAGACGACTGATAGAGAGCCCTGAGAAAAAACTTGGCAGTGAACATGGAGAAACAATGGTCAAGAGATGCCTTCTGTTCATCATGTACCAGGATGGCAAGATGTTCAAGGTTGGGAAATGAAGTTGCAGTTCGAGACGATGTGAACCTTAACTGATGTTGCAGATGCATTCAAGCAGTGACCTGATTGATCCCTGGTGGTGTGAGCGAGTTAAGAGTGTTCTGAATTTCTTGTTAATTTTAAATTGGTGTTCTCACAGTTGTTGGTAGAACAGAGAAGATTCCCTTTACACCTGGAGAGGCACAGACTTCTCTACTTGCCCTATTCGTGCACTTGTGAAGCTTTAGGTTAAACACTGATTTATTTTTTTCTTTAGTCTTCTACTGAAGTCTGATTATGCTGACGCCTTTCTTCCGTTTTTGTCCTAAGTTCCTGATTTAGGAATTTTACTAGATTACCTTATATCTAGTCTGTGTTAGGAGAGGGAAACGTCCTTTTCAAAGTTTATTCATGGAACATCTAGAAACATTATATACGACGGCGTTAGAGCAATAACCTACTGCACCTGCCACACAGTAAGGGCAACTAATTATATCCTGAATAAGGTGCACCGAATCAGAAGTTTAAACCCTATCAATTTCTAAAGGAGAAAACTCCCAAATTCACATCAATCTTTATCGGTTCAGCACCCTGAATTGACCAAACGTATCTCATGTGTTAGGAAACGGTGCAGCAAAATTCTCACAGGCAATCACTATATATAAGGTATATTCTTTACAATACACAATATCCTTCAGGCGTATTTTATTGACAATTCATTATTTATTTTCTTCTGTTGATAATTAATGTAAAACCGTAGCCAAAGCGTTTCATCCTCTTGGACTTCTTCTGGGCTACAAACTACACATAAATACAACATACATTTACAATATATACAAACAATAATCCAAACAACTCAATTTCACATAAACACATAATTTATACATTTTACAAGACAATCACTAATAAAATCTCAGATTGCACACTATCCTTCATTTAATGCCTTATATATAGTCATTGCCTGTGAGAATTTTGCCAAACCTTTACCTAACACATGAAATACATTTGGTCAATTCAGGGTGCATTTAAATGTTCCTGTATTAAAAATCTTCTATTTGCTCTATGTTCGACCTAGAACTCAAGTGTTTAAGTTTCCAATATTTATTTCAGTTTAACTCTGCTAAATTGTGTTACTCTGATGAGGGGGTGCAGTCTCTAATCACTAGATCAACTGGAGACCCTGGAGACGAATTACTCAGGTATAATTTCGGGGGGATACAAATTTTGGGGTTCACATGATTATTGGGGTTGGCTCCCACAAGTGTCATCTCATAGTGATACCTTGTCGGCTATATATTATATAATTTATGAGGGAGACAGGCGAGTGTTCCAAAATGAGCAAGTAAATGAGAGAGAGCTATAACAATAGGAGGAAATATGTCTCAAGATGATTATGAAATTTGGTGCCATAGGCCTAGACAGCATATCCATTTATTTCAGCAGGATGAAGTTACTTCTCTCCACTGCAGTTTTTGACAAGTTTCCAGATTTATAATGTTTTATTTACCTTACTGCCATAGACACATTGTGAATTTTTTGAAAGGGAAAGCTAAACTGACCAACGTCCAACATTCAGAATCAATTAGGTAATTAATATCTATTTCGGCAGCCAAGCCATAAAAAGTTTACATAAGTAAAATCAATAGCAGCATTTATCAAACATACAAAATTATTGCACATGCAGAGATACAGATAAAACAATTTTAAGAATAAAAAGATGGTGCAACTAGCAGGTCGTTATTAATATTGCCAATCATATCCATATCACTGCTATATAAAATAGGAATATGTTCTATAGTGAAAAGCAATCTTATAAAAAACTTCATGTAGTTATATATAAAACAAGTGCAAATATCAATCTAAAAGCAGGTCATAAACATATAGCTTCAATCAACATCTTAGATAAGAAGAAAGAGGACAATAAGCCGCCTGTTTGGACTTGCTCTGGCAATTTAACTGTCATGGTTAGGAGTTATCTAAGGCCTTCTTCCTTTGTTTCAAAGTACAGTGCAGGTACCGAGATACCGCAAAAGCTAGCTGTTCGCTGGTATCACTCTTGAAAAGTCTTGCGACTTCCCAATATTCATCAAACCCAAGAGCCATTTCTTTCGTGCGTACCTGTATAAAGGGCAGAAGAACATAAAATGGTTCTCCGATTCTTCAATATTAGGGCAATTTAAACAAAATTATGAATGAGGGGGCACATTAGTCCATTTCGAGGTATGGATTCTCAGGGGTAGTAGCCAACATCTGAATTGCACATATAAGCATTTGGACTGAAATTGATACGTTCTGTCCATATAGGGTTCAAGACTTGGAACACACTTATGATTCAGAAACTGGCCTGTCAGGCTGCTATCCGGAAAAGCTTCCCACGTTTGCAGCAGAACTGCCTCCCCATATAGCTTTTTGTGCATCTCCCTTAACAATCAACTCAGAGGGAGGAGGAGCCTAGCGCTTGACCAAGATGGCCGCGTGAGCCTTGAGCTCCCGCGACCCTCGCGCCCTCCTGCAATCATCCTGTCCTACATCCTGATTTTCATGCACGGAATCCTGCAGATGAGTCACAGCTGGGGCGATTGACGTTGTCCGGGCTAAGATCGCCCACCGGGGACCGAAGTTGTGCATGGCGGAAGATTGCGGCCTACCTCCGAAGGATGCCAGGGGCTTGCGTTGGCAGGATGCCCGGCCACTAATTGAACAACAGCGGCCTTGGGAGGTGTGAACTGGCGGACGGGTGCCGCTGCACTTTCACTTTCGCTTTCTCGCCCTTTGCTTGCTCTGGGTTGGAAGTGCTTCGTGTCGATCCCCTGTTATCTGGAAGACCTCCACTCGACCCTGGCTGGCTGCTGAAGTCCTGGTTGACCCTGTTTCCTCTGGCTGAGTGAGGGACGTCTTTTTGCGACTGACCGCCCTGCTGTTCGAGATGTCGACCAAATCGGAGGCAGACAAGCCGAAGTCTAAGACTACCAGGCGGGGAGGCTATACCCAATCCAACAATATAGATCGCTATGCCCAGCAGAAGGGGTCGCCTGGTGGATAGGGACAGTCGCTGGAAGCACAGAAGGCCGATTCATCCCCAGCCTCGGAGCTGTCATTGCAGGATATCAAGGGGGCGATAGATGGGATGCAATCTTCGATTGGGCGACAGTTCGAGACCCTGGCGCACAAGGTGGACATGATTTTGGTTGATGTCAACATGATTCGCGCGGACCTGGGCAAAACCAATGAGCGGGTCAAATCCCTGGACCTCAAGACTACTGGCCTCACGGACGATGTCTCGGAACTTCAGGCTGAGGTTCGTAAGTTACGAACCGCGAATGACCTCTCCGCCCGCCGGCTCGAAGACTTTGAAGGTCGGGCCCGGCGCAACAATGTGCGCCTAATCGGGGTCCCGGAAACTTCGGAGGAGCTCTCCGTGGATTTACTCGTCAAGGACTTGGTGGTGAATCATCTTGCGCCTAAGGGCCTCGGCAAGTTTTTTGCGGTTGAGCGGGCTCACCGAGTGCCTGGCGGACGGCCTAAGGTGGGAGCCCCCCTGCGGCCGATTGTCGCCCGGATCTTTAATTTTCGGGATCGAGATGCTATCCTGCAGGCATCGAGGGTGACAGGCCCGGTGCCTTTTCAGAACGCCTCTGTGAGCTTTTATCCTGACTTCACCCAGATGGTGCAGAAGCAGAGGCAGGGTTTCCTAGGGGTGAAGCGGCGGCTTAGGGAGATGGACCTGAAGTATGCCATGCTTTTCCCCGCCAGGCTACGTGTGGTGTATGAGGATCGGACTTTTTTCTTCGAATCACCGGACATGGCAGGGGACTGGTTGGACGCGCTCCCTCGGTGCCAGCCCGGCCGGGACCGCGTGGATGGAGCGGAAGGCGACCGGGATGGACAGAAGTGATACCTCCGGTGTCGGTCTGTTTTGACTCAGCCCCGGACAGTGACTCGCACCCTACTGCAGTAATGGGAGGGCGGCGGGGGGCAGATAGGAGCTCTTTCCTCCCTTGGGGTACTTTTTGTAGATTTGTTTTTGATAGGGCGACAGGCACACTGCAAGTTGGGGGGGCTTTGTAAGCTGACGCAGGGGTGCAGGGAGGGGGGGATTCGGGATGTTGGGGTTGTTGTTGGGGGTTGTTTTTTTCTCGCAAGGCGTAGCAATTGTTGTCAGTATTGCCCGATCGTGGTTCTCCGGGGGGGGTGGAGGTCTCTTTGTGTTTGGGGATGGGGGATAGGGGCTTAAACATAATCAGCTGGAATGTTAATGGCTTAGGGGATCGTATTAAACGGGGGATAGTCCTGCAATTCTTGAAACGGACCTCGCCAGATGTGGTCCTTTTGCAGGAGACCCACCTTATAGGGAATACATGTTATGCACTTAACAGAAAGGGTTATAAATTCATTGCTAACTCAGGGTTCTCCTCGGGCTCCAGGGGTGCGGGCATACTTGTTAGAACTTCCCTACCATTTGAGGTTGACTCCACCATCGCTGATGACAGGGGGCGCTTTGTGGCTGTAGCGGGGAGGTGGGAGGGCAGAACGTTGGTATTGGTTTCTGTTTATGTCCCCCCTGCCCTGCAGGCCTCCACGTTTGCTGATCTGGGCAAGGCCTTGTTGGAACTCCCCGAAGGGATGTTAGTGGTGGGAGGAGACTTCAATGCGGTTGGATCTGGAATGCTCGATAGGTACCCGTCCAGGGACACCGGGGGTGCTCAGAAGTGGCTTCCCGACTTTATAGATACTTTTGGCCTGGTAGACTGTTGGAGGCTACGGCACCCCACTCAGAGACAATATACCTTTCATTCCGGGGCCCACGGGAGTCTCTCTCGGATTGATTACTTGCTCACTCTGGCTGCGCACGCCTCATTGGTATCTGAGGCTAGGCACATGGCACGGGGCATATCTGATCATTCGCCGGTGTGGGCTCATCTGGATATTGGCCGGGTGGTGGGGGGCAGGGTGGCTCCCATTAACCCCTGGTACTTTCGTGACCCCAAGCTGCGCAGTGCGTTGCTGAAGACAGTTGATCACTATTTTCAAGATAATCAGGGTTCAGTTGAATCTGCGGTGTCCTTGTGGGAAGCTTTTAAGACTGTATTGAGAGGGGAGGCCCTTTCCTTGATAGTGGCCGCCAAGTGGCGGAGAGATGCCGAGGTGACACAAGTAGAGGACGAGATAGCGGCTTTAGAAGTGGCCTTGGAAGAGGATGTTGCACCGGCCACACTGCATAATTTGAGCTTGAAGCAATTGGAATATAGGGATCTGGTGACGAACGCTGCCAAGACCCTCAATAGGGAGCAGCAGGGTCGATTGTACGATGTTGGTGATAAGGCCGGGAAATTGCTGGCGTGGATGGATAAAAAAGAGCGTGTTAATCGAGTGGTGCCGGAATTGTCGATGGACGGGGGAGAGGTTGTCACTGACCCCGACGGTATAGTTCAGTGTTTCTTGGACTATTTTCGTACGGTATACACCTCGGTTTCGGACAGGCCGACTGAGGACTCGTGTGACCTTCTGCGTGATATCGCTCTGCCCTGCCTTTCTGCCATCGATAGGGATGACCTCGATGGAGATGTCACTGTGGACGAAGTGGCGTGTGCTATCCGGGCGTTGCGCTCCGGTAAGGCCTCGGGCCCAAATGGTTTGCCGATTGAGCTGTATAAGCTTCGTCCGGATAAGTTGGCTCCCCACCTGCGCGCCATGTTCGTGGAGGCGCGGGTGAATGGGTTTCTTCCGCTCGATCAACGGCTGGCGACGATTGTGGTAATACATAAAGACGGTAAGCCCCGGGACAAGTGTGGCTCCTATCGGCCGATATCACTTCTCAACGCCGAGCCGAAAATCCTTGCTAAGATCCTTGCTAACCGCCTGGTCCGGGTGCTTGGCGACTTGATCCACCCGGACCAGTCGGGCTTCATCCCGCATCGTAACACTGCACTGAATCTTAGACGCCTTCATGGAGTGATTGCTAGGAGGGGCACGATGCGGGAGCCGGCTATTGTGGCGTCCCTCGATGCCACGATGGCCTTCGATACGGTGGAGTGGGCATACCTGTGGGCTGTGCTAGCCAAGTTCGGCTTTGGGCCTGGATTTGTAGGCTGGGTGAGGTTGCTCTATGAGGGGCCTCTTGCTAGCATCGTGGTGAACGGGCGGGCGTCGACACCGTTCGAGCTCGGGAGAGGCACCCGGCAGGGTTGTCCCCTGTCGCCGTTGTTGTTCGCCCTTGCTCTTGAGCCGCTGGTGGCGTGGATACGATGGCACCCGGATATACGTGGGATTCGTTGGTCGCCTGACCACGAAGACCGTATTTCACTTTACGCCGACGATATTCTGCTATACCTCGCCTCGCCTAAGAAATCTCTGATAGTGGTTTGCGACGTCTTGACTTCTTTCGGTAGGAACTCTGGTCTTGTCATCAACTGGGGGAAGTCATACTTGTATGTCCTGTGTGGGGATGTCCCGCCGGTCCCGCGCAACTGCTCGATCCAGATAGCCCAGCAGGGCTTTTTGTATTTGGGGATCTATATTTCCACCGACCCCATTTTAAGATACGAGAGGAACTTGCTCCCTCCCTTGGCGCACCTGCGACGGGACGTGGCGGGCTGGCGGCGGTTGCCGCTTTCCCTCCTTGGCCGTGCCGCCCTGTTTAAAATGATGTCTCTTCCCCGTTTCCTCTATGCCCTGCAGAATACCCTTGACTTGGTCCCGGCCAGTTATTTCCGTGAGGTCGAAAGCCACCAGCGCGTGTTATTGTGGGAAGGGCGCCCGCGCATAGCGATTGCTAAGTTGACGCTTCTGTGGTATGACGGGGGTATCGCGCTCCCAGACATTCAACGTTATTATTGGGCCACTCAGTTGAGCGCGATTAACCATGGTGTATACGGTCCTGCGCTGAGCCCCGGCTATGCCATGGACCGATGGTTGCTGCGTGGGGGTAATTACCACAGAGCGTTGTACTCGAAGTCGTCGGACTTAACCCTTACGGGGCCCACCAGGGTGGCCGTGCATGTATGGAAGGTGGCGACGGACTCACTGGGCTGGAAGGGCAAGCTTACCCTTGCCACCCCTCTGTTTGACTCCGATATTCTGGGAAAGCTTTGGCATACAAAAGGGTTTGAGAAATGCGACCTGATCGGTATATCCAGGGTGGGAGACCTTTTGGTTAAGGGTAGGGTAAAGTCATTCGAGGAGCTGCAGAAGGAATATGAGCTAGGGAGCACGGAGTTCTTCCGATACGCTCAAGTGTGCCACGCCTTGCGGTCAGTCCTTGTAGAAGGGGAGAAGGTGCCTGAGTCCTCTCCGTTAGAGGACCGGATCCTGGATGGCCATATGCCAGAGAGTACAATCTCGCTCATTTATAAGAAATTAATTAATGTTCGGGCGGATCTTCTTCTAGGGTTGCGTGATCAATGGACCAGGGATGGCCTCGAACTAGATGATGAGGATTGGCAGTATGCAGTTTCTTCTCCCAAAGAGGTCGCGATCCCTGCGCGCCTGTGGCTGGTGCAGCTTAAAATACTCCACAGGGTCTACGTGACGGGGCCCAGGCTGGTCCATATGGGTTTCTCTGAGGAGGGCTTATGTAAGAGAGGCTGTGGTATGGTGGGCACCTTCCTACATATTATTTGGGAATGCGGTGCGATTATGGAGTTTTGGAAGCGAATCCACGATGTGATGGGGGAGGTGACAGGCATCGTCATGCAGCCGGAGGCGCGGTGCTGTCTCCTGAATGTTTGGGGTCCTACCGACCACGACGCGGCACAGACTCAGTGGGTGACCCTAGGGAACATGGTAGCCAAGCGCGATATCGCTCGCCTGTGGGGCTCTGCTAGGCCTCCTACATTGACAGAGTGGATGGAAAACATGGATTGGAGCATGTTTAGGGAGAAGACAGTGTATTGTGCTCGAGGGCGCCCTCGGAAATGGCACTCTGTATGGGCGCGATGGAACCAGTACAGAGGGGGCATATGCCTGCCCCCAGACCCGGACCCGCCTGAGGAGCAGCTCTCCCCTTAGCTCTCTTTCCGGCTTTGTACTCCTTGCTGGTATGTGTTTGTCTTTTTGAGTCTCTGACTTCCCCTCCTTTCCCTTACTATAGACCTGTGTCCGATGGACGAAATGGGGCTCGCTCCCCCTGATGGGAACCCTTTTTGTGCTTTCAGTACTTATCGCCTTGCTTGTGTTTAGGTTTGGGTTTGTGTTTCTTTAAAACAGAACCTTTGATTCTCCTGTCAGTGAAATGTGGACACTCGTATGTGTTGTTTCTAAAGCTGCCGTACCTCCGGGTTGTCGGCTGAATAGCTGTGTCACTGATTTAAAAGAATAAAGGTTTTTGGAAAAAAAAAAAAATCAACTCAGAGGATGTCCATAATTCATTGATACCTATTCTGTGTGATGTTTCTTTAATGTTCTTCAGCCATGGAGTGCACAGTGACTTGTCGAGACCTAATAGGTCTTTAACACAATCCCTATATATTCCTAGTTCTTGCATAGACCATAATCTAATCCAATATAACAGAGGTTTTATTAGAACTGTTAGGTGTATAGGGTTGAGGGCTAGGTCTAGTCGCAATGGTGTAATAGGCGAGCTTGGGGTGGGGGTGGGGGGAGTTTAAATAAGGCCTTAATTAACTTATTTTCAATCTTAGTTAAAGACTCTGATGTAGCATAGCCCCATATCTCTGCTCCGTATATCACAGATGTTACCGCTACTGTTCTATATACGGTAAGGACAGGGGACATAGAACCTCTCTAAGCAGCCCTGTATTTTCTCCCTATTGCAGAGGATTTCTGTTGGAGAATGACTTTGCTTTTTTCCAACTGTGGACCCCATGTTTGACTATCACTTAGCCTCACACCAAGATAGTCAAAATGTGAGACTTTTCGAAGAGGGAGTCTCTCTATGGTCACACTGCCTCTGTATTTTTTATGGGGATTTATAATCGTGACCTTAGATTTGGATGGATTTAATTCTAGTCCTTTTTCTTTGCAAAAAGTATCGAAAGCATTCAAATCAGATTGCAGCCCAATAGGCATTCAAGAAATTAACAGGGTGTCATCTGCAAACATCAGACCTGGAGTGGGCGCACAAGCTAGTTTAGGGGCATCATGCTTGCATTCCTTCAGTTTCCTCGCTGCTCTAATAATAAATAAAATAAAAAGTGATGGGGCAAGGACACACCCTTGTCTAATGCCTTGGTTGATCTCTACCCTTTCCGTCAAGTCCCCTACATTATTCCATCTCTCCTTTGCATAAGTGGTGGCATGGAGCTCTTTCCATATTCTATTAGTTTATCTACACACGTCCAGCCAGAAGCAGGCCCTTTTAGAGACACCCTGTTTAACATGTCTATTTCTGTTTTCTTTTGTTATAATTTATTTGGTTATATGCAGTGTTGCCCAAAATGACAACAGAGGATTTGGATTGTTGAATTGTGATCCAGATTAACTACCGGGCCCTTTCAGTTGTTACAATGTCAGCCTTGTTCTTAATCTTATACTTGGCTTGCACTTATTTCCCGTGGGTCCAGAAAGTTTTATAAAAAATGCCTAACTCAGGAAGCAGACAGAATATAGACTTGCTTTGCACATGAACATGCTGCTTCTATTCCAAAAGTAGGACGAGCTCACACGTAAGTTGCTCAGCCAAGGTTGCACACACCAAAATACCCTATCCTTGAAGATAACATTGAACAACCCAAACTAACCCGACCCTATCCCTTTGGGCGCATCCCTTTTGCCACACCGAAACTATTCATCCCATCCTTTTTGGCTCAAACACTGACTCCCCATTGCCACTTCCCCAACTTCATCCACTATTGCCTTACCTTTTAAGTGCCATTCAGTTCCTTTGAACTTCACCCCCATTTTTATCCTTGTGAAATCCCAATGTCCATGTTATTTTCGAAGGTCCTTTTTCAGTTTGCCTCAGAAATCCCCTTCCTAGCCCTGAGGCCAGAACAAAGCGAAACCACAGGGAGTCTTTCTGTTACGCCACTATCAGGACGTGTCAAATATAAATGGAAATGTCCTTCTTTTTAATATTTAAAACCCGGCTACTAAGGCCTTCTCTAGGGGTGATGTGCAAATATTAAAAAGGAAGCTTTGCCTTGGCAAAACAGCTTATTTTGACATGTAGGGTTGAGGGCAAAAATCCTGACTAGGATGTAGAGGCAGACCTAGAACCATGTTGTCAGGGCAGTGGTGAAAATTAAGTGCGGCAGTCCACTAGTGACATTTAGCTTACTTGCCCTGGGTACACCTTGTACCATATACTAAGGTCTTATAAGTATGTTAAATATGGCAATTGAGTATTAGCCACACACTTTGAGCGGTCAGAGCACATGCACTGGGGCCTGGTCAGCAGGGCCCAGTACACTTAAGAGTAAAAAGAAACAGCAGCATCAATCCAAAAATGTGGGGGTGATCATGCAAAAAAGATTCCTTTCCTTACATGGCCCCATCTAGATAAAAGGTGATAAGAAACTAACCTACGGTCTGGTAGTTCTGATTATCTAAGTGGAAAAAACTGTAAAAGCCATCTGCATTGGTATGGTCACTTCATGGTAAGTGTTTCACTGTACAGTACATAACCTGCAGGGAGATGAAACACCTCCGCTGTTTGAGGTTTCCCCTCTCATCAGCATACGCCACCTGAGAGGCCTGCTGTCAGTTTTAACTCTGAAGTAAGTTCCAAAGAGGTAGGGTCTAAGCTTTTTCAGGTACCACACCACAGCAAAGGCTTCCTCTCAATGGCATTCCAAAGCTGCTTTGTGGGGAGGAGTCCTCTACTAATAAAGTCTACTGCTTGATCCTGGCCCTCATCATTTATCTGATCCAATCATATGTTCTGAAGCATCTGTCAGTTTACTTGCCTCATTTTGAGCTTGCAGAACTCCTTTTCTACGTGTGTCATTTAAAGGTGCAGTAATATGTACATTTGCCTCCTTTTTGGGACCGCTGAGTTTAAGCGTGTCCTATTGTTTGGAGTCTGAAAAAGTACATTTTTGCATCACTTGGCAGGATCCGAAATTAAAGGGGAAAATGTTTTAAAAACAGACAAAGGCAGATTCTCAGATACCAAATGAGGTACTGGGGTGGGAAGTAGCACTCTATGTTATGCTTGTGCATGATTGGTCTCGCTGTGCTGAGTTGAGTGAAAACTGGAATGCATGTATAGCTGACGCTGAGCCAGCACAAGTGGTGGCATGCCTGCAGAAAGTGCCAATTTAGAAAGGGAAAGAGCTTAGCATGTTAGGTCGAAGAGCTGGATACTCTAATGTGCTGATCATATAATACATGAAAAATGTGTCCAGTTACAGCAGGAACATGATCAAATAGAAAAGCAGCTGGGGGAAGCCAAGAATACTTCCACGATGTTAACCTGTCAAAATAAACTATTACAAGATAGGTTGGAAATGTACCAGACTGTGGCTGGGAGAGCTGCTGTGTGCTTAGCGCAATAAAGGGGAAAGGTTAATAAGAGAAAAGTTCACTTAGCAATTTCGAAGGCAGGAATAGACTGGGGCCAAGAGAAATGGGATGGTAACATCTGGAATTCTTCAGAGTTTTCAGACTCTGGGGGAGAGTGTGACCAAACTAGTAGCCAGGGTGAGTCAGAAGATCAAAAGGTTGTCCACGCACAGCCCATATATTGACGGAAGACACAGGGCGATCCAAATTATCCACAGGGTTGCGATGGGCTCCATGGAGGATTTTACTCAGCAAGAGATTAATGACATTCTAGATAGATTCCAACAGTGACCTGGGGAGGCTTTGCTTACGTGGATGGTGCAACTGTTTGACATGGGAGCCTCTGGGGTGATGTTAGATCACGGGGATGCAGTAAAGTTTTGTACACTTAGCACTGACCCCACTGTACAGGAACAGTTAAGGAATTATGGAGAAGACAATCAAATCAGCCTGTTAGAATTAGCGGTTGCTGGGTGCATCGTCAAGTACCCTACAGAGTCAGATTGGCCAGTGAATAACAAACCTTGGTTTACATTGAGAGATGCTATGCAGAGACTTAAGAAAGAAGAAATAAAAAATACAATTTTCCTGGGTAGTCCACATGAGCTAATGGATCAACTTTTGACAGTATAAGTGCAAAATAAAATAATGAATTCAGCTCCCCCAGCCTACAAACAGGTAAAGATGACCCTGCTAATTAACCAAACTGATAATAATTTAGCGCAGGTGATTGAGGCATTCCGTGAGTTGGGAGAGTTAGGTGACTGGATAGCGACTGAAAGAGCCTCCCGGTCTCAGACCTGTACAGACAACAATACGGTATCCTAGAGATATATGTTTATGGCCCTGTTAAAGGATAGAGTGAAGAAAGAACAGAAAGATGGAATGGAGACCAAGAGTCTGAAGGCTATGTATCAGATGTGAGGGCTGGACAAAGAAGAACGCAGTAGGAAAGAATAAACAGGACAAGAAGCAAGTGAGTAAAAGAAACCCAGAGGTAGGGGAAGAGGAAAAAGAGAGAGAAAGAACTACTCATTTGAATGTGAAGGAGGAGAAAGAATCGGACAATGAGTGGCTCAGTGAGAACAAGAGGGAGGAGGAGTTTTCCCAAGAATATGACAGATTGTACCTGGATTTAACTTGGGTGAAAGTTGACAGATTGAAAGTAGATTAGGGAGTAGACCAAACTACGGTACAGGGATGGACTCACAAGGATAATAGACCCTGTGTTGACATAGAAATTTATTGGAAACATCGTAATGTTCAGAAGGCCTGAGCCCTAATAGATACCAGAGTGGAGGACACTTTGATATATGGAAACCCGAAAAAGTTTAAAGGACAGTATATCACCATTACGGGTTTGGATGGAAAAAAAAAAACACTAGCTGTGCAAACCAAGGCCCAAATAAAAATAGGAAGAATACAAAAGAGAGAGTACACTGTATTGATAGTGCCCATCTCTGAATATATTATCGGAATCAATATTTTGAAGGGAATTACTCTGTATTTGGAAGACAGGTGCTATCAATTTGGATCAAAAAGGTACATTTCAATTGCTGCTGCAAGAGTGGGTCATTTAAAGATTCCTGCAGTGAAGGTGCCCCAAGCTACTAAGATAATTAATATAAAACAATGCAGTCTTCCAGGAGAGCATGAGGAGATCAGTGAGATCATACGAGATTTTACAGAGGCAGGGGTGGGTATTCCAATCACTACCGCCAAGAATAACCTTGTGCGGCCTGTGTGCAAAAGTGATAATGGTTGGCGCATGGCAGTTGATTATTGTGAATTGAACAAGCATACTCCTCCTCTGACTGCTGCTTTCCCAGATACGATTACTTTAATTGAGAAAATGTAGAAACACCCTGGTACATGGTATGCAACTATTGATATTGCCAATGCTTTTTTCTCTATACCAATAGCCCCCGAGAACCAAGACAATTTGCTTTCTCCCAGGACGGTAGGCAAGTTACATTTCAAAGACTCCCTATAGGGCATTTGCATAGTCCTCCTATCTGTCACCGGCTAGTGGTGGAGCACTTGGATGAGGTATCAGTTATTCCTGGGGTGCACCTTTGTCATTACATTGATGACTTGATGATACAGGGAGAGACACCAGAACAAGTACAGATTCAACTGGACAGGAATGTGGAACACTTGCAGAGTAAATGGTGGGAGATATATCCTGCAAAGGTACAGGGACTCTCTTAAAATGTGAAATCTCTCAGTATTCAATGGCATCAGGGACACAGAGAGGTGGTTCCGCAAGCGAGACAAAAGATTAAAGAATTGGCTGTGCCACGAAATAGCAAGGAACCTCAGAGGTTCATTGGATTGTTTGGTTTTTGGAGACAGCGAATTCCTCACTTGAGTCAGATTTATGTCTCCCTTGTACAAAGTTACACAAAAGAAAAATGAATGGGGAGAGTAGCAACTGAATGCATTTGAATCAGCAAAGGAGGCTATACAGTGCACTTTGGATTTGTGGCCAATACGAGAGGGGGATGTTGAGCTGAATGTGACAGCCCAGTATGCCAATTGGAGTTTGTGGCAGAAGTGAGGAAAGAAGAGGGTGCCTTTAGGACTTTGCGCAAAGAGGTTACCAGATTTTAGAGAGCAACACACTCCCTTTGAAAAGTAGTTGCTTCATCTTATTAGTCCCTGGTTAACATCGAGCAGTTGACTTTGGGGCACAATGTGATTTTGAGACCTGAGATTCCTATAATGCAATGGGTGATGTGTTCCCCAAGACTCATAAAAAAGGGCATGCGCAAGAAGCCAGCATAATCAAGTGGAAGCGGTACATACAAGACAAGGCCCAAGCAGGTCCCAAAGGCACTGCAGTGTTGCATGAGCAGGTGTCACAGGCCCCAGTGGAAGATACAGTGGTGTTACAGGATGTGCCTGAGATACAAGAGTCCCCTGTGAAGTGGGGGGGAGCTGTTTGCAGCATTGTCTTCAGAAGACAAGAGGCATGTGTGGCTTACTGGTGGCTCAGCCAGGTATGAGGGAACTCAGAGGCATTGGAAAGCAGTATCATACAATCCTGTGACCAAGAAATTGTTGACTACTACTGGAGAGGGTAAGAGTAGCCAGTTTGCAAAACTATATGCTGTGTATCAGGCCTTGAAACAAGAATTGCCGGGCAAGTGATACATCTATACAGATTTGTGGTCTACTGCCAATGGGTTAGCCACCTGGCTTCACACATGGCATGCCCATAACTGCATGATATATTAAAAGGAGGTGTGGGGTAAGGAGTTGTGGCAAGAGATCTGGGAAATGTTACTGCAAAGCATAGTTACTGTGCATCATGTAGACACCCACTGTCCCATTGACTCACTAGAAAGATGGTTTAATTCCCTTACAGATGAAAAGGCTAAAATCTCAGAGGCCGAGGTGGCGATGCAGGATTCTGATTTGGTGGGAATAGCTAAGTGGGCACACCAAAAATGTGGACACCTGGGAAGAAAGCCCCTAACAGGTGGACAAAGAATAGAGGGATGCATATTCCCCTAGATTTGATCAAAACTTCTATTATGCAGTTTCCTATTTGTCAGCAAACACAACACAGACCCGTCCCACAGATAGTGAGAGGTTAGCTAGGTAGAGGAAAATGACCAGTACAGATATGGCGGATTGATTACATTGGGCCCATGCCAAGTAGCCGAGGATGTCAATATCTGTGCACAACGGCTGTTTGATAGCATTTCCATGTAAACGTGCTACTCAGTTGAATACACCTAAAACATGAGACTTGTTGATTCTGTACTATGGAATTCCACTGCAGATCCAAAGTGATAACGGATCTCATTTTGAAGGCAAATTTGTGCAGGATTATTGTGCACAACACAATATAGGGTGGGTCGTTCACATTCCTTATTACCCGCAGGTTGCGGGTCTCATCGAAAGGATAAATAGATTGTTGAAATCCCAGTTGAGAAAATTGTCAGATCGGTCATTAAAAAATTGGAGAGCTCATTTGAATGAAACGTTACAAATATTGAATAATAGACCCTTCGCGAATGCAGAGACCCCTTTGATGCAAATGATAACTCCAGCTTTGAAAATTCAGCCTCAAGTGGCCACTAACACTATCTTGTCCTGGGAGCCAACTCCTGTAACCATGGCTCCACACCGGGTGACACCAGAGGCTGCAGTTCTCGATTTGCATGCTTTACACCTCTACAGACTCAAACCAAGAGAAATGGTACTCATTGAGACTGGAGTTGGAATACAGATTCCCCCAAAGCACTTCGGACTGATCGCTCCTCAATCTGGGTTGGCTCTAAAAGGCAGTCAAGTCTTAGGAGGAGAGATTGATGCAGACTAACAAGGAGAAATAAAGGTAATATTATTGAACAGTGGAGACACTGATTTGGTAATACAAACTGGAGACAGAATTGCTCAAATAGTGATTATTCCATTGTATGGAGGTATAGTCAAGCTCTTCTCACCATGTTAGGGGAAGGAAGGTTTGGTTCCACCAACAAGAACCCATTGGCCAAGGTATGAGTAAAATCCCTGAATTGTCCCCTCGAACCAGTAGAGGTCATTGCAACAGGGAAAGACAATATTCTGTTAATCATGAAACCAGGGCAAGAGAAATAGGAACATGTTCCTGCTGACAAGAGCTACTTGCAAGAACAAATAATACTTGTTTGTTCTCTGTTCTTCTAGATCACAACATGGCCTGTTTGTGTCCTACTTGCTCTGTGTGGAGTGTGTTAGGTCGTGTCCGACTAGGGCCGAGAGGGACCAGGAGCCCCCAACTCCGAGGTGACCAGCCGACAATGAATGTATGGCCATACCTAGCACAGACTGCCCTTAACAGGTCGTACTTTTGCATGAAAAACATAAGGAGCACTATGGACATTATTCCCACTTGTTTGATAGCTATACCTACCCCAGTTAACATCTTACTACAGGCATTTAATGCCACAAGTGCAGACGGGGCACTGGAAGAGAGTCACATGAGAACTCATATATCGCTGTAAGAGCTTTGTAGATTTTGTCCTGAAGCCACTGATGATACCTGGGGTAATCTAACAAAAGTGATAATGTACAATGTCACTGTAGTTGAGATTTGTCATATTCTGACATATGATCCAGCTAACAATAGTAAATGTGTTCATGTGTGAATTGAAGAGAACAATTCAAAGATGACTTGGGAACAACAAACTCTATGTAGGAGTCGAAATGAAAGTATGTGTAAAATGTACATAATAATTAAGCCTGGGCGTAGTGCGCATAGCGGCGCTACGCAGAACTCTGCGAAGTTGCAAAAATAACTCTGCCGCGCGGAGTTCCGCGAGCAGGCGGATTTGCTTGTCCCGCCTGTTTGCGTGACATTTCCACCGTATGCCAAAGCGGATCACGTGTTCGGGTGGTAATATCGCGTGAATTGCACCATGCTGTCGCACATGGGCGCGGCCATCTTGTTTCGTACTCCGTTTATGGTGCTGGTGCCTACTTTTCCATCCTTATTCAATCTTTGCAATCCTTGCTTTCTAGACCTATTTTTTCGATCTTTTTTATTTATTATTTTATCCTTGGTCTTTCTAAACGTTTATTTGTGCTTTATTTCTACTTTACTGTGTGTTTTTGGTGAGTTTTGTACTTTTTAAAAAGAATTTTAGCATTCTTACTTCCTTATAACCCAGTTCTTCCTTCTTTTTTTCCCTGTTTCTTTTTTTTCTCTCTTTCCCCCAGCCCCAATGGGAGAAAAGGGCGCACCAAGGCACGGCCGCCTTCCTTGAGGAAGGCGGCACCAGGCAGGGGTGCAGCCCCGTGCCCTGTTTTCCAAGGTGGAGGAGGCAGCGCTGTTTTTTAGATCCAGCACCACCTTCCCTCCACCCTGTCTGTAGGCAGCAGGCCTGAGTCCGGGTACGGGATGCGGGAGCACCAGAAACGTTGTGCGAGGGTGCGCCAGGCAGTTTACCACTGCTCTGGGGTCCGGCGCACCCATTAGCAGTTGGCGCACTGCCGGTCCGAAATCCTGGACCGAGAGCAGGACCTGCTGGACCTGCTAGGAATTGAGGTTGGGGGGCTAGGTGAGTAATTATTAAAATTATACATTTTTATTATTACTTGTGTGTTCTACGCTATAGCTAATATTTTTTTCCCAAATAATAGCAAACATGCTGGTCACATGCAGGGTAGTTAAGTTTACAACTATTATGTAATAGTCTGTTATTCTAGACAGGTGCTTAGCTTACTTGGCGCTACCCACCTAACCTAGTTATCGAATCGTACTTGTTGCCGCTCGCTTGGGCTGATGTGATTAGTGATGATTATGTAAGACGTTCTAAAATTAGCTATTTGTAATTTCGTAACCGCATGGTGCATGCCACATAGACGGTGCAGGGACGTTTGTGAACAACAACATCCATTTTTTTAATGGAAGCTTGTGCTGCGGGCCTTTTTTGCCTGCCACACAAGCTTCCATTAACAAATGGATTTGCGACCGGCCCTATGGCCTATGGGTAATCGCATCGATTCGTAATAGACTAGTGCGATCGTTATGACTACGGCGCCGAGCTAAGGTTGTAATCATTATAATAAGACCCTTGGTGATTAGTGCATTGGCCCGTCAAAGGGGGTTGACTTGCGACTGAAATATTGCAAATGAGATTTGAGAAGAAGCAAACATCATTTATTGCAATCTATTATTAGTAATTCCAAAATGCAGTTTATTTGGATTGGGAGTGAACTAGGTAAGTAGGTTTTGGAAATTTTGAATAGAATAGGCTGATCCGCGATATACTACTACTAGTTGATCTGATTTAGAAAACTTAAATGTTATTGTGATTGCCTGTCAAATATATTTGGGGAAGATATTATTTATTACCACTAATCTTTTTTTATCTTTATGTTTTACATCAGCATCCAGGGTCAAGGAGAGGGCTGAGGTGGGTGAGGGTCCGGGAGCTGGAGGTGCCTCCCAGAGTTCTTCGGCCGATGGCTCTACTGGCCCCGTAAGTCCTCCTGGTGTTGTTAACATTAATATATTTATTCCCCTAATTTTTCTGCTCCTTTTTAGGTCTCGCCTATGCAGCGCGCATGCGCAGCATAGGAGAGGACCTCTTGTAATCGTTGAGCTTTTCTCCCCAAAAACGTGCACTCTTTGCATTGCTTTCTATTGCAAGGCGTGTACATTTGGCGATTCAATTGCGGGAGCGAGCGGTGCCATCTGTTAGCAATTATCGCGCTCGCTCCTGCAAGGTAAACGCTGCTGCATCCCTGCTCTCGGCCGCACTCCCCCTCCCCCCCACTTGTTTTTTTTGTTGCTAATCACAGGCGCTGTTTACATGCAAACCATGTGCTTGATTAGGAAGCATATGGCAGTCACGTTTGGGCTGCAGCATATTATACTTTTTTTACTTTTATTTTTGAGGCTTAAGCTTGCAAGGAAAAGATAAAAGAAGTTTCTTCCTGAAGTTGAACCTTAGTGGTGTCCCTTTTGTTCTTACGATGCTTGTATTCCAGTTATCTTGCTCGTTGGAATCCGAAGAAGAGCTTTGCTCTCTGAGTTGTGCAGTACACAAAGCAAGGGCCCGTGTCTCTTCTGTAAAAGTCCTGTTTTAACCCACTCTGCCTTTGTTTCATAGTACACTTGAATACCTTGCATTCACATTTCTCTTAAATAAAGCACTGTTTCTTGTGGAGTTTATGTCTCTCGTTCGTATGTGGTTCGTCTGAGGCACGGAATCTTCCTGTGCTTGAAAGCTTGTTTTAAAGTTCCCCAGCCTCAGTGAAGCCCGCCAGTCTACCAAGCCATTTCTTGGCAGCAGCCTGGCACGTGCCGAGCGTAGCCCTGGTGTAGAGCCCCCAGGGACTGATTTAGCCTGTTGAAGTCTGCATAGAAGTGCACTTGATCTTGGAAAATTACTGCAGGTTACTAGAGGTCAAAGCGGGGCGCTAGATCGCACGTCTGGGCAGCTAAACATAGCGCTTAGGGTAAAATATTTGATCTTCGTTTCTGCGACACTGATAACGGCGCTAGACTCGGGCCAAACATTACAAAATACACATATTAGCTGATAATGGACTTTAAGGCGGCCACGCATGCTTGCTGCCTGGTAGTGCTGTAGTTACATATATGTGTATATATATGTATATGTGTGTAGATAGTAGTGTCTATATTGTATAGGTAAACAAATATATTTTATTTAATTTCTTTGGGACAATTTTGAGAAAATTATGCTCAACTGCCCTTGTCCTGATGAGGCCCAATACCATTAGGGCTGAAACGCATCGACCTATAAATTGAAGACACCCATGTGAATTTGAAGCACTGTTAAATATGTGGAAAGTACTGTTTAAAAGGGTGAGGTTGGAGTAAAAGACCTCCTAGTACTTCTTTGAAGGGTGATCCTCTTATAAAAGGAATGCTTATTCTTGAAAAATTTGAGAGCATCCTTATTGACTACTAGGGCAATGAGGAGAAGTAGATATATGTTTTGATCAAGTGCAAATATTGTTTTTGTGTTTTGTAAGTGTATATAATAATAGATGATTGCATATGTACACACATATTGAAATTTGAAAAAATATATATATTAAAAAAGTGTTTGTTTTCAGAAAATATTTCTAAAGAATTATTGTTTGAATTGTCTTCTGACCACGATTGAAATAAAACGCAGATTTCTCTAGAGAGTAAAACCCATAGGAAGGAATAATTCAAGTATTTCCTCATCTTATTGTAGAGTTTGGATATTTGTCCCTAGGCATTACTTGTATATAATACGTTTACTTACCCAGATGCTGGAGTGTTATTTGGGTTACCCCCTTGTCATAGCCGTAGTTACATATAGAGTCAACTCTTTGGTTTCCATCAGGTCTATGTTATCTCCACCTCAGCTGAAGCCGGTGAGCCCAATGGGTTTTTGCGGGCCTGGTATAGTACGAGGGTGTCTTCACAAGTCTTGTGGGAGCAGTGCCCCCTGGAGGGTGTCAAATGCATGTGTGCAGTTGACGGTGCACTTCACGGCATGGCACCCACTTACAACCACGGCTCAAGTTAAGCACCTAGCATCCACGGCCATCTTCCCGGCGCTGTAAAACAGAGGACAGGAAACAGACTCCTTCCTTTGAACCGGTTCCTGTTTAAGCCCCTCTTGCTCCCCTTCCTTTCCCACTGCAGCGCCTCTGTTGGGCAGGTTCACTGTGCTGAGACGTTTGCGAGGGCTTCTCAACACGCCTTATCCCTGCATTCCGGCACATTGGGGAAGGCCACCGTTTTGTGACCACGCTCCAGCTGCCTGTCCAGCCGCCCTCATGCCTCACTTCCTACCTCGCCTCGGTTGTTCACCCCAGCCAGCCTTCCGCGCTCTCGGTTTTGTTCGCCTGCTACAGGTTTTCATATTACTTCAGGCACTGACGAGTACTGGGGCACAGCAGCGCCACTCTCGGCATCTCTCAGGCGAGGATAAGGCTAGGGTCCCGTCAATGGGAGGGGGCATTTTTTACATGCTGATCCGGACCGGACTCCGAATCAGAAATTGCCGATGGTATAAATGACCAGTCCGGTTTAAGCAGACACCACAGATGTAGATTTCTTCAAAATAGGCCTCAGAATGGCCCCACTGACTCCTTTCACTCATTTACGTCACTCAGGCAGTCTGCCCTTGCATATACAGTCCCCTGACTTTGCTTCTCCTGTGCTACTGGAATTATGTGGCATGGCAAGCAAATCATATTATGTGGCAATGTTGAATAAATTATGCAGCAAATTATGTGGTGCAATTGAGCATAATTGCTAGCGTTATTATTTTGCCATTTTAACAGACGTTAATACTGTTTGAGGAAAAGGTTTTGGGATCGAGCCCAGTATGAGCCTTTGAACTCAAGGCCCCGAGTAGCTCTCTAGATGGTTTGAGGCCTCTGGCCGCCTGTTGTACCTGCAAAGCCGTCTCGCCACATTGTTCATTTATTTATATATACCGCACAGACCAGCAAGAGCAGCCCAAGTGTTGTTTTTCCAGTCTCATTGGTTTAACTTTCCAACAGCAGCGCTGTTCCTCATTTTAGGCGCTCACCAAGGGCACCTGGGGGAAGCCTTTTTCCATAGCAACCCCTCTAGCCAAAGCCTCCTGTGTTATTTTCTCAATGGCCGACATGTCTTGAGAGCTGCAGCGAACACTGAAAGTATATTTTTTTCTTTTCTTTTTCTCTTTTCCACTGTCCTGTGCCAAAATGATTGTTGAAAAGCAGGGCTAAACAATCGTACTGTCAGAGCTATGTTTTTCCAAAGGAAAGAGTAAACAAGCATTGGCATAGCCAATAGGTCTCGCCTTTGGGACCTTATAAGTGTTTAGTTATCCAGCACAATATCCTTGGTGCAACAACATCAACTGTTGCATGGCTAAACACTTATAAGGTCCCAAAGGCGAGACCTATTGGCTATGCCAGTGCTTGTTTAATATTGTGGCATTGCCGTCTACCCGTTTTATATTATTTTTCCAAATCCTCTTCGATCTATCCATTTCTAAATTCTTGTTATCCCTTCATTATCCTATTTACTTATTTTCTATATTTCAAGTTTCTCTACTTTACGTCAAACTGTCTCTAGTTACTAGTCTGAATGAAGCTTTCGTTCTTCTGCTTTTTCAGTCAGCTTTCCCTCTACCCCTTTGTGGACTGCCTAGTGGTGGTACTCTAAGACTCAGAAAACACATTGGTCACCTACTACTACTACTACTCCTCCTCTGCCGTGCAGACTACATGCCCATTGCCCAAGTAAGGTATTCTATGAATGTATGTTGAGATGAGAAGGCTCAATCACTAAAACAAGAGTGGCAATGCTCATGTTGGGTCTTCTTATTAGCTAGGCCTAGTATTCTTAGCAGCAGTCGGTGAACTGATGACTGTGCACCATGTCTAGGAGGAAGTACGAGGAGGACAGCCCCATTGCATTTGCCCACCAAGTCCATATGCTATTTTGTTCTCAAAACATCAGATTCATCAATCAATAGCTCCTGGCACTCCTTAACAGCTTGTCTCTTGTCTTGACTTCAGGCTTTTTTTTCCATTTTCCCCAACAAAATGCCCAACCTGATATTTTTGATAGGACATACTGTCTGCAATGTATCCAAATTGTAGTGCATGATGTGTGTGGTGCTTTCTTATTTGGCTATAAAACAATTAATAGGGGGAGGTGTATCTGGCATTCAAGAAATGTGTTATCTTTTCTTTCTAGCCGCACCGACCACCAGTGCCGGGGCCAGCAGTGACGGCACCAGCCAGTCTGCAGATGCAGCAGCAGAATGGGGTGAGCCAGCGGCAGTGGCGGGCAGTGGTAAGTCATATTACTTGCTTATTGACAGTTAATTATAATTATAGGCTCACTGTAAAGGTGTAGTCTTGTTGACTTGTGAACAACAGGTGAACATAGCAGGAGTTGAAGTTGAGCTGAGTAACTAATGGCCACTCCTATCTTCAACTCAGCAGAGAACGTTTAATGAAAAATACCTTTAACTATGGGCTGATGGAAAAGGGAAGGATGGAAGGGGTTTTTCTTTATTTATGGACATTTCTTGGACACTAATTGGACATTGGTTGGGGTTAGGGAGAGGGGTGGGCCAGTTGTGTGGTTGGTTTAGATTTGTTCAGGGAATAAACTTTACATACTTTTACATTTTATGATTATGAATGATTTTTTTTTTAAATGGTGGGGTTATTGATTGTTTGTTTTACTTCACACTGCTGCCTTTGCCGCAACCAGTTAAAAAGAATAGCTGATAGTGAAAACAAAATAGTGATGCAGTACCCTCCCTTGTCCTACTACTCTCTCCTCCTAGTCTCTACAGTCTACTCTGCTGCTATATATTATTATTAACCCCTAAGGACTCGGAGGGGGTGGAGGGTGAATTACCATTGTATAGAAAGATTGTCGTTCAACAATGATCAATCAACCACAGTTCACTTCTCTTACCTCATTAGATGAAATGAGGGCTCCATGGTTTCCCAAGGTGCCATCATGGTGGTAGTAGTAGTAGCAGCATTGCCAGCGTTTCTTTTGATATTGAAGGCAAACTCATCAGAACTGAAGTGAGGTCCAACTCCCTCCTCGGCGAACTAGAACTTTAGGATAAGGACTTGGAGAGTGAGGACTATGTATCGAAAGGGAAGTTAACAAATTCAAATATATAAAAAACTAGGTTAGTGCTGTTATTATATGAAAGCTTGATGATAGTCAGCAGAGTCTAGACTACTAGAACTGACTCAGTCTCAGACACAAGAAGAGATTATGATAAGCAATGAAAAACTGATAAATCAGATCAATGTTGAGCTACTAAGAACTGTACGAAGTGGACAAGCTTAACCTTAGACGCAAATTAATACAGTGCCTGAATAATGATGCTGGCCTGGCAATGAGCTGTTCCTCTGGAAAAAAAAGATCATATACTGTGCTGGGTTGGATAATATATGCCAGTGTGGGCTATATGAGCTTAAGAACAGCATCCCCCTCACCCTGCAATGAGTTGAGTTGCTTTCACCACATCCGCCCCACCAAGTGTCTGTTCAATTCATGGTGTAAATTAATACGTCACACCTCAATAAATCTCACAGCCTGGGGGAAGAGGGTTAGGGGTTTGATGAATTTTTGGGAAGGGGGATTTGAGGGAAAGGTTTGACAAAGCAAATACTGCACATGGACAACACTCATCTTGGTGGGCTAACCATCATAAATCTGTTATGGGAGGAAAAGGAAATGCATGCATGATGATGAGTGGTACTAGACTAGTACAGGATAGTATATTAATTATGGAATTGTCTGTCTGCCCCCATAGAGACCCAAGTTACATACATTATATTTATGTTTTGTTGTACCGGACTTAGAAAGATAGCAAATACAATTAAAATATCTGTAGGAGTAAAATAATATAACATAAACAACACACACAGTCGTAATGATTGTAGAGAAAAAACAAGATACTGTACAAATTGGGAGTTGCATCTCCACATTCCTATTGATCTGTCCTCCCGTCAGTCTTGGGTGCCTGGCGGATGCGGTTTGGTATGGTAAGTGCGAGTTGTTTTTCCAGTATGGCGCAGGGTAAAGGGCCTGCAGATGGAAAAACAAACAGGATATTGAATACTCAAGAAGAAAACAAAGTTAAACTGCAAAAGGAGTGCAACAAGACGACTTTTAGAGGCAGCATGGCTGAATCAGAATCTGTTTCTGGCAGTTACCTTCAACACTGGACCACCCCCACCTAAACTCCACTTAGCTTTGGATTTGAGCCAGACAGCACTGAGCACATGTACATAGTATACACACAGCAACATAGCATTTTCCAAATGAAGTAAAAATAAAAAATCAATGCACCGCTGTCAGTCACACCACACTCGCTGCCCACCACCACTACACAGACATGTAGGTCTGGTCTGCATTGCTGTTTACCTTTAGGCCACTTCAAAGTCATCATCAATCATCCAAATCAGTTGGTTTCCGTGAATTTGAAAGCTTCCGTCTTCTTCTGGTGGCATTTCTCTAAGTAGTCACACTCACGCCCTGAGTTATTCCATCGATCATCTCAGATCCTCCTAACTCCTGACCTAACTCTGACTGAGAGTATGGTATCCAACTCCGAGTCCATACCAACAGTGTTCGAGTCCCGAGTGAGTCCTCCAGACTAGTCCACTCCCGACTCAAAATGCAATGGACCTGTAGTAGTAGTACAATTTTGTTATTGAACAACAGGAAGGGAAAGATTGACTCGAGTCACTTTGTAGAATAGACATTCATGACAAACAACAATCACTCAGCGTGCAATGAATGTCATCATTTACATGTTCTTCCACGGCAGTCCCTCTAGGTTAGGAAAGGATAGATAGGTAGTCATTGCCCAGGGTTGGAGGCAGGCACACATTTGTTTGATTTCTCCATCCAATGGCTGGCTTGAGGGAAATTCCGCTAGTCAGGAGTGGACTTTACTTCTTCACTGACTGCGCACAGTTGCAACTCCGATCCTGCAATAAAAAGAGTAAGAAAGTGGGGATGGATTTGTGAACCAGAAAGACAGTGACACACAAATAAGAAATAATATTATGTTCCTTAGCTATTCGCCCAGAAGTAGGTCACCTAACACACAACTTCCATGACCTGAGTCGCCGTCATCATCTTCCTGCAGTGCTACTTCAAGTATGGTGTAATCCGGTGGTATAAAGTGCTGATTCATTTTTATCATGGTTAACCTCTCCATGTTTTGGGGCGAGAGACTGGTCCTTCTCACTGTCAGAATGGGACCAACAGCACTGAAATCACGCTCAGCAGAGACACTTGCTACAGGGCAAGACAGATAGTTTATCAACAGCCTTCTGAGCACTGGCCATTGGTGCCTTTTCCCAAACCAATACAGCAATGGGTTTTAATCAAAGTAGACCTCTGATGGGTCGTCCAGAGAGGCATGGACCATCCGCTCAATGGTCATGGGTGCTCCGCTTTGCTCAGTTTCTTTTGACTTTGCCTGAGCACTGGACTTAAGCCCTGCCTGTAGAAACCATTCCTGTACCAATTTTGGGGATGATTGTTTCCAGTCCAGGTAGGACCTGGCTTGGCAGTTCGGGCTGGGCTGTTCTCACAAGGTACAGGGTCAAGACTGATTTGCATATGGCTGGGTCCACCTGGGGTGGTGTGGTGAACAAAAGAATGATGGATTAAACCCAGATCTTTGTGACTGGGGGTGAATGTTTGCATTGTCCAGCATTCCACTCATCAATTGTTTCTTTTGCATACTGAATGTGAAGCACAATATCTTGTTTGACAAGCGTGAATTATAATCACGAAGGGCAATGCACGCTCAATCGTACTGTGGAATGTAATAAAGGAGAAAAAATATGTAATTAACATGAATTAATGTGCTGCCTCCCTCGTGTTATACAGAGACCAGCCCATGAACACAACCAAATACCCGAGTTCTCAATGTATCCAAACGTCGAGCGGCTACCTTCACTATGACCAAACGCTCAACCATGTAAGTTGACCAACACTGAAACAAACAAATATGAATTTTATCAAGAAAATTCATCAAAGAGCGGTCACGCGAATGTCACAGCCGACTTGAGTGAACTTAAAAAATCTTGCTGTGGCAAAACCTAGCAGAGTTTCCCGGTAGCCGCGTGTCTCCAAATACCGGCGTGTTGAGATGAAACTGCGCGAATGTGGTTACCAGTATTTTAAACAACAACAGGAAATGGAAAATGGACTTGGAAACCAAACATGATCGCCATGTTTGAAATATCATGCATGAGGTGATAGTGGGAATAGAACGGAATGACCAATGTGCAACACTGTGACGTGCAGCCCCTAACGGGCTCATAAAGTGGAAATGTGAAAATGACGGACCGTGCAAGGTGCTACTGTAGAAACCAAGGGCAACTGCACTAACTCAATGTGATGTAAAAAGTCTGTAAAACACGGGCTAAACGGTGTGAACCTGACATGGACGCCATATAGGGAAGTATAAGCACAGTGAGCCAAAGTAACAAAATACGTAAATACCAAAAAGCAAAATCCCATAGGTCACGGAGAAAGAACACAAAACAAAGTGTTACAGCAATGATGTGAGGCCTCCTATGAGTTTAAAAATGAAAATAAGAATAACAACTACAGTGGTGAGGTTGTTAACAATCATAACGAGAACGCCATGTGGAGAACAGGCAAACCTGATACTGATATATTTGTTTGTTTCAGTGTTGGTCAACTTACATGGTTGAGCGTTTGGTCATACTGAAGGTAGCCACTTGATGTTTGGATACATTGAGAACTCAGGTATTTGGTTGTGTTCATGGGGCGGTCTCTGTATAACACGAGGGAGGCAGCATATTCATTAATGTTAGTTACATATTTTTTCTCCTTTGTTACATTCCACAGTTCGATTGCGCGTGCATTGTCCTTCGTGATTATTATTCATGCTTGTCAAACAAGATATTGTGCTTCACATTCAGAAAGCATCATCATTTCTCTTCATATTTGAACGGCATTGCAACACCAGTTGTTTTGGTTGTCAGGTGATCAATTTCACGTTCTTGTTTCTTGCATGTTTCACAGGTTCATGATCAATTTGTGTTTTTTTGTCATTCTCGCAGCTCTAGCTCTGATTATCCTTTAATCTGCTCTATTCCCGTTTGTTCTTTTATCTCATGGCTTGCCATTCGTTCTTTCTTTCACATTCCTGTGTTATGGCTTTTACCCTTGAATACAATAGAGCATTGTTTACAGATCCAGTTCTATATTTGTTTGTATCCATAGAGGCCCCTGAAGAAGGGATCTATTAGCCCGAAATGCATTGGGCATCATTCACATCAGAATGTTGAAGAGCTACATGATTTGAAAGATCAAAATTAAGAAATGTATATTATCCTTTGAAATGAACTGGATATTGTTACAACTAATTCATCATCATGTGTGTTAAATGTGATATATTACACAACTGAATAAATCAACAAAATGTAGATTGAAAAGCATATAACTTGTAATTTAGAATATTTGTGCATATTTTTGGATTATGAGCGAAGTTTAACGTCGGCTGTGCAGCAAGGCATCAGGGGAAGTGGCACTTGTTTAGTTTGACTTAACTATATTACTGTCATTGTCCGTGGCAACAAAACCAATGTTAAGCTCTCTTGGTCGCAGCCATTCAAAGACCTTGAATTCAAAGTCTTCCAAAAAGTTTGCAGCAGTATGAGATTTCTCCATGGAAAACATGGCTACTGTTGCATGTTTCCGAGCGGCATTGAAAATCTCAACAGTGTCAACACCTGCAGAGATCTTTTCTCAAACCCCCACTAAAGAGATCCAGTGTGCAGTGATGCACATGTAATCAGTGGCTTGGCAACTGATCCACATGTCTGTTGTCAGGTGGATAGTGTGAACAGCACTCTGCTGCAAAGTTTGTCCAAGCAATTCCAGCATGTCGTGATGTAGTGCTGGACCAGCAACTCTGGTGAAATAGGACCTGCTGGGAACCTTCCATTTCGGGCAAATGGCTGCCACAAATTCAAGAAAACCCCTTCCACAAAAGAAAAACGGGAGGAGGTCCAGCGCTAACATTTTAACCAGCTTCGCGCTGTACAAATGTGCTATTGGGTGGTTGCGTTCGTACTGCCCCTCGGACCTAAACATGCTGAGAATGCTAGCCTGGATTTTTTTCTTTTCTGGTGCCATTGATGCAGTTGACATTTTGACACCAGATGTTAGGCTCAAGTGTGTTTTTTCATTGCGGTACTCTCTTGCCTTGACCCCTTGGTGTCTCAGCCTGACTCTTGTGCCATTGCGATATTGCTGTTGATGATATGATTGGTACCACTGCACTGCTGGGGAGAGGGCGGCTTTGTGTTCTGGAGAAAACATCTCCCTCCTACAACACTTACACAGCAATTTTTGGGCCGCTATGGTGCGCCTCCCACTGGATCAAGTGGTGCTTACTCAGGTGGGTTGTTTGGCATCTGGTACCATAGTTTGTACCAAGCTTACACCGACTAACACCTGCTCCACAAATGGAGCATATAGCAATGTTCACCTCCTTCCTGCTAACCGGAAAGAAGTCCCAAACTGGGGAGGTCAACTGTCTGATGCTGCTGGTACCACTTGCAATGTCGGATAAACTGGTAGGTGGGCGTGACGTTTGACTCTCTGCAGTACCTACTTCTACTGAGGTGATTGTGAAGGATGTAGGTCGCTGCCTGGACTTTGTAAATATAGAAACTGGAGGTAGTTTTGGTGGTATCTGTGTTGGTGGTGTCTGTGCCACATCCCTCACAGCAATTTGGGATAGGGCAATGTCAGTCTCCACTGGGGCGGGGCTAATGTCCATGATGTCTGGCTTGTCATCATCCTCCTCTTCTACATCTACCTCCATATCTCTAAGGCTTTCTGGAACCTACGTTGTCCTAGCCTTGCCTCGTGGCGTGTCTGACTCTCAGACTGAGGTGGGATCCAAGTGGCATCTAAATCATCAGAAGGGGGGCTTGGAGAACTTTCTTGGTACTGGGTCTTGTACCTTTCTTTGGGACCATCTTGAAGATGTCAGTTAGCACGCATTGGCACAAGTTGAAGAGATGTCTGTCTGCGGTCACACATCACATGACGTCGTGCGCAGGCCTTCTGTCTGGCAGTCCAATGGATGATGTTGTCTCCTCCTGAGTCTTTTGTGCACCTAAAAGCAAAGAAGCAAGAAGAACATCAGGGAAACGTGGCATTGATGTGGTTCAATTACTAGTACAAACAAATATAATATCATTTAGTGTGTGTGGTCACACTTGTTAGTGTCATTTATTACCTCAGTTATTAAAACAATTAACAACACAGTGTAACTATTTGTGAGACTTTGACAACAACAAGGGCTTTCATGGTGTACTGTGTACACTACAGTAGTAGACTCAGGAAGGATAGGAAAAAAGAAGAACAACAAAAATACAAATGTAACGGTTTGGCGTTGTGCATCACGTGGGATGCAGCACTCAGGGAGCTGCCGCTGACAAACGACAATGGAAGCAATAAGCCAAGGGGACATGCAGACCTATATAGCAAAAGAACACTAACTGCCTCCACAAAATGGCCGGTGGTAGCTGTGAACAACAACATCAGACATGTGCTCAATTGTCGAGCAAATGTGGATGCATTAGACAAGTCCGCTGCTTTGAGAATATCATCCAGCTTACCACCAGACCAGAAGGATTTACTGGCCATAGCACCTCTGAGAGAATGAGCTTGGAATTTAGATAAGTCAACGCCCGCTAGATTCATAGCGGATTTGACCCATCTGGCTATGGAGGTAGAGCTTATCGGTTTGAAGGGTTTGACAAAGGAAACAAGCAGTTGATTTGCATCATGATGGCCCCTGGACTCTGTGGCGGGCGGGACCTCTCTTTTGATGTTGAAGGTAGCGGAGGTGCGGGCTCCCGCCCCTCGCGTTCACCCGCGAGGCCTCCTGTGTGGTCCGGCCGGTCGGGGCCTTGCTGCTGGTGCGGGGATATAGCTGACTGTGGCGCCTGTGTGGAGAGGCGACGTCGGCCCTGAGGTCCTCGGGCGCAGTGGATCCTGCGGCTGGCGGGGCCTTTGGAGGGCACTCGGCCGGCACGTCGGCCGGCGCCGCAACAGAGGAGGAGGCGTATGAGCTGGCGGCCTTGCACGGTGAGTGGGGGGACTGGCTGTGGGTCCGGGCAGCGGCGCGGGTGTTGGTGCGTGCCCCCCACCTCACTTCTCTTCTCTGCGCCTGGCTCTACCCATTGCTCCTTTCTGCTTTCCTGAGGTGCGGAGCGGTGGTGCCAGGGGCCTCGCGGCTCTTCCTGCTTTGGTCCCGTTGGGGGCCGCATCCGTGCCCAGCGGTATCTTGTCGCCCTGGTGGTCGAGTGGAGTCCTGAGCGGCGAGTGGGGGATCGGCTGTTGGATCGGGCAGCGGCGTGGACGTTGGCGCTCGGCCCCCCCTCCCGCCTCCTGTTACTGTGTCCCGGCTTTACGGAGGGACTGGTCAGGGGCCCCACTTGCGCCCAAGGTTTCCCTGACCGCTTACGTTCCACAGAGTGAGAGGTAACAGCTCTGGGTGGTATGCACTGCACTTCGACTATCTCTCCCACCATCTCAGGGGTGGTATCCTGAGATTGGCCTCCCAGCCTAGGGACTGTATCCTGTGGCTGAATAGGTACTTGGGAAGCCAGGACTTCCAGTGAGGAACCACCACAGCCCTCAAGGGTCACACACTATGTCTGTGTCATGCAGGGCTTAGCCTGGTGCAGGTCTCCTGTCTTCTGTATCCTGAGACAGCACTGACAGCCCCTCCAGGTCAGAAGTGGCCTACCAGAGTCAATGTTGAGATGTCATTCTGTCAAGTCTGCAATCACTGATCCACTGGTCTTCTCACTGTGGATTTTCTCCATCTCCTACCGCTTGCTCTCCATCTGGGCCCCTGTACTCTCCATTTGGGAATAGTACCCCTAGCACTTGGAACAACTCGTACATCACTGGTAGTAGTTTATTTCCCAGGATGCAATCAATGGGCATCTGAGGACTGGCTATGTCTCTCCTCGGGACCACTTCCCTACACCATTACGGGGACACCAGGGCTATAGGACGGACAAAGTTCTGCCTATGGGTCTGACTTACCATACACAACAGTCCTGGCAGGTACTGGTCTGGGTAAACAAGCCTTTCCCCCACCATGGTCTGCTGGCCCAGTTATCTCTCAAAGCAGTGACAGAGACACTGTTTATTGTGATCTGGTGGGAGTGACCACTCCGATCCTCAGGGATCACAAGATCACAATTTGAGTTCACCTCCAACTAAGAAACACTAGGGTATGTTCAACATTCTGCTCCTGGGGATTACCTCCCCCCAAGGCCACATCGACCATCCCTGTGGAGTTCCCACTAGAGGACGGTCTCTTGGCATACAGAGGAGCCCGCCGCTTGTGCCTTAACTGTAAACAGTCAAACCACAAGGGCTTGAAAAGGAAGCTCTGGGCCTCTGCCCATGAGAACCCCTTCCCATTGGAATTATTCCATTCCACACTAGGTTGGGGCCGTTTTGGGATTTATCTGATTTACCCTGGACCTCCCCCTCAATCTGCTTGCCTGGGACCTGAACCACCCTTCTTAGGGTAAATTCTAGGTACATTCCTGTGGACCTTGTTGTTGATCCAGAGGTCTGTTTCCTTTGCAAGCTCCCTGTGAGAAGTGAGCTTGAAGTAAATAAGGTGTTGGTGCAACTCTGTTCAGCAATTACTGAGCATGCACTCTCTTAAAATTAGATTGCAACGCTCATCATAACTACTCACTTTGCTGCTGTTACAATCAAGAATGTAGTCTCGTAGGTTACAAAAGATGTAGGTTTATTAGGTTTAGATATTAGGTTTGGATCAGGATACAGGCAAATCAGGTAAAGCCCTACCAGCAGCAGCACCGTAAAGCTCAACCCTTCACAATCCAACTGTCCACTCATTCCAAGCACAAACACTCTCAACATTCCAACCATCCAATGACCTCACTCGCTGGCTGAGCAACAGGGAACATCAAGAATGTGGGGAGAATGTATAAGATAGCAAGAGGCCTCAACACATCTCCCCCCCTATGAAACAACAGGAAATTCAGCAGGACAAAGGAACTGCAAAACACCCTCCCACAAAATATCCAACAAAACTATAAAGACCACCCCACTGAAACAAACAGAAAGGGTCAAACAACACTTTCTGCAATAACTTCAATGCTACGATGGGGTGTAAGATGGTAAAATACACAGGCAATCAATACATTCCACAAATTTACAATGCAAAAGTGCAGATAACCCAAAAACTAAAGACAACTGCCCATTTGTCGCAAAACACATATACTCTAACAGGACCATCCCGTTACCCACCATGACACAACACTTAAACTGGACCAGGGCGTCTTCCACACTCTACTGCATTGGGGTGTAACCACGTACCCCCATTCCTATTAATTTAAACAGGACCAGGATTTCACCTACCCTCTACTGCACTGGGGTATAACAACATACCCCCTTAACATTGGACTAAGAACTGCCCCATCATACTAACCCCATAGGAAGGGTGGTTACTACCCACCGGGCTTAACACATTGCCCCTAAATCCTAGCAGGGAACATCCTGACAGGGAATGTCTGCAAAGGGTCTATTTCAACCTATGCACATTCCCACATGGACAGGGAATCTCTGCACAGGGTATTTCTCAACCCTTAAACATAGCCACACTAACAGGGCTTCTTAGAACAGGGTTTCCCTCCACCCTTACACATCACCACACACACACAGGGCATCTATGCACAGGGTATCTTTCAACCCTCACACACTCCCCCACTGACAGGGTATCTTTCAACCCTTATACAATGGGTGTCTCTCAGCCTACCTAGAACAGGGTATCCTTCCACATTTGCACATCGCCCCACACATGCATGGCATCTACGCACAAGGTACCTTCTATTCCTGAAACACAGGGAGCAGAATGAGCGCAGAATTAGTAATACACCAAGCAAACAAGGCAGCAGATACAGACCAACATCATAAATATAGGTAGCACAGCATAAACTCATCAGCAAACTTAGACTGGCCAAGAAGGAAAGTCACCAACGGAAATTCAGAGCCCCCCTCCGGTGAGCGATCTCACACCCGAATTGGCATGTAAAATCCCTAGTCTGGCAAACTGCTGATCATGCCAAGTTCAAGTCTTGGTACTAAGTGATCATGTTCCAGGCTTGTCATGTAGTACCATCTGCCAATTCACCTCACCAATATGCAGGTCCACCATGAAAAATCACGCTCTACTGGTTTCCAAAGCACCAATACTGAGGTCCCCCTCCGGCATCGCCAGAACCAACACGCTGAATAAGAGTTTACTGAACTGTAGAAAACAATATATTATATTTCAAATCATTAAGAGAGCCAATGAAAAGTCACATTGCATCCCTTTCTTTGGGAAATAGAGGTTGTTCCCCTTTGAATGCGCGTTCCAGCGTTTGGTATTTGCCACTGCCACATATCATGGATTCGACAACACGGCCAGCTCCCAGATTCGTAGAACACCACTAATAGTCTTCGCTCTGAAGTCGAAAGCACGACCTCCCCAAATGCTGCAAGAATACTGATGGTCCGCAGTAAGTGGACACGCTCATTCAAAGATGCTGTCTCGCAGGCCCAATAAAAAGTAAAAAATGCTGTAGATCACTAGCCACGTCCACACAATGGGGAGAAATTCAGGAATAAGAAGTTAATCCATTATACACTCACCACCCGTAGGTAAAAAGGAAGTTCCAAATAAATGCTGTTGTTAATTTAAAATACGCTTCCCTTTAGGTAATGGCACATAAATCAGACAGTTGGCGTAGAAAAAGACTGCAGGCTGTCAGATCCTTCAAACATAAACGCTGCAGGTTCCTTCAAAGTAAGCACTGCCATTTCCATATAAATATAATGAAGCAAGTTCACTTGAATGCTTCCGGTTCTTCCAGTTCACAACTTGCTGCAGTATTTGTATCACAGCGCTGCCTGTTCACATCCCTCTGGCATAACTAGCCAAATCTTCTTGTACATACCAACTTCAATCTTGTTGGTACCAAAGTCCTTTCGAATCAGCAGCCACACTCTAGATTTGCTTCACACAGTATACTTGCCTGTTCAATTGCCTTGCACTGCAGGCTCTCTGATGTACATAGACACTGGTGGGCTTACCAGGTGCAATCCTTCCATATAGGTTTCAAACTCTTGTTTTGTAATCCTCTTACTTTATTCAGCAGTTCCACGAGTTTCTTGTTAGTTTCTTGTGCCTCAAGCGTAGTTTCTTGTCCACTAGTCACCAGTGTTACGATCAAAGAGGTTGTCTTGTAGGTTACAAAAGGAGTAGGTTTGTTAGGTTTGGATCAGGTTACAGGTAAATCAGGTAAAGCCCACACCAGGAGCAGTGTCCTTCTGCGCAGCCCTTTTTAATCCAACAGTCCACTTATCCAAGGGCAAACACTTTTAACATTCCAACCATCCAATGACCTCACTCATTGGCTCAGCAGCAGGGATCATCAGGATTGTGGGGAGAATGCACAAAATAGCAAGAGGCCACAACAACTGCTTTTCGCCCAACCAATTCACCCACCAATTTCATAGTCAGATTCATTACTTCATAAGTACACACATCTCACTTTCACTTTTCTGCAGGTCATACCAAAATAATGTAAAGAACTTGGGCACGTCGCATGGCATGTAAACTATGACGTATTACAATTAGTATGCTGCTTCAGCTCCCAAGGTAAGGTTGATTGTTCTTCAAAGGGATTCTTTTGCTGTGTTCAGTCTGAGCTCACATGTTGCACCCATGGTGATGACATGACTCAGGAAGGAGATTCTAAAGGGTGAGTTCTACAGATATTTTCCTTCCTCGTCTAGTATGTACAAGTCTGTCCTTAAAATGTGATAACTTCTTACACTAAGATCAAACTTGCTAAGGGTCAGTTTAGCTTATTAGAAAATATGGTTAAGAATATTAGACTTTGACTTTGAGATTAAAGAAGCTTGCCAGCATTATTATGCAACATTATAGACAGTCATAAACGAAAAAGTGCAGATACAGATGAAGATCTTTTTGGCTGATATCAAAGATGCAACTTGATACTGCCAATACTGCCAACATGCTGATTACTAAAACTAGCCTTTGCTTTCAGTATGCCAAGAATGCTTTCTATTTGGTGGCTCTCCAATATCTTGACAAGACGTGCTAGTAGCAATATACTATACAGTGAAGAAAGGCTCTATAGACTGTGCACCATGATGTCCACCTTCATTATTGAATAATGATATGAAATGTATTCAAAACTCCAGGCCAATCGTATAAAAAATCCACAAATACAAGATCAGCGAGGATTGTATTAATTAGTCAACAATCAAATCCATCCACCTGGATGCTATTCCAGTTGATACTTGAAAAAGCATTTGTTGAATTTCAGTGGTCATAACTATAGACCGTTTTGGAACATTATGTGAGTCGTCCTCATCTTAACGATCATTAGTGGATGCCTATCTGTAATGCTGATGTGGCTGATACCCTGCCGACAAAACAATAAAATAATAAAGTGTGTTAAAAAAGTGATTCGTCCTCATTTTTACACACTAATTAAGCTCTGTATCAGGAACCCATGCTCAAATATTAATTAATAGAGACATTGGAAAATCTTTTGAGATCTTGTGAGGCACTAGACAAGGATGTTCCTTATCAGCCTGCTTGTTTTACTTTTTATGTCAAGCCTACTGCTTGAGCAGAAATGAATTAACTTTTAGTCTGTAACCAACACATTTCTCTGGCACTTGTTGGTAGAGCTACTTACATAAAATTACAATACTGCCAACATTTTCATACTATTTTGAAAACCTTCCTACTTATGATCCCAAAGGATTTTCTGATACATTGCAAAAATGTATTAATCAATTTATTTGGAATAGCAGAATTCCCAGATTTCTACAGAGAAATTTAACAAGCAAGCTAGAGGATACTGGTCTTCTTGCCCTGATTTTCCCAAATAGTACTTGCACAACATACAATTCCTGGCACTGACCATGTGAGATGGGTGCTCTTCCTCAGCCCTCTGCTTTTGTCCGCAATTTGGGAGTTTTGATTGATGATGATCTCTCTATGAAACATCAGGCTGTGAAGGTGGCGGCCACTTGTTTCACTATTTTAAAATGGTTGAGGAAAATCATTTGGATGCTTTCGGTTTCCATCCAGAAAACCGTAGTCCAGGCTCTCGTGACTTCAAGAATGGACTATGGAAACATTCTTTATCTGGGATCAAATAAAGATGTTACTCGAAAGCTTCAAGTGATTCAAAATTCTGCAGCTAGGCTTCTATGCCACCTCCCCAAAAACTCTTCTACCTCTAGTGCTCTTCACAAACTTCACTGGCTTACGATTGCTAACCGTGTGAAGTTTAAAGCCCTGAGTTTTATGCATAAAATTAAAAGTGGCTCGTCGCCTAAATACTTACAATCTTTGGTCCATCCTTACATACCCTCTCGGGCACTGCGCTCGGCCTCCCAGGGCAAATTTATGGTGCCCAGAGTCAAATTGACTAGAATGGGTGGCCGCTCCTTTGCCTACTTAGGTCCAGTACTCTGGAATTCTCTTCCAATTGCCATTCGCAAGGAACCCTCTTTCTTGAACTTTCGTAGATCTGCAAAAACAAGACACTATTTTTCGACACGCCGCGAGCGGCCTGGTCCTGGCTAACGGAAGAGCACTCCTTGCACCGCTCTGGACGCGGATCACCTGTGGGCGGGCAGGGGGAGAGGGGAATGCCCCGGTCATCGAGGCCCCGCCGGCGGCGCCGCACTCTGCCCCGGTAGCGCACAGCAGGAGAGGCGGTCATCACACGCTCCAGGGGGCGGCCGCGTCGGGGATCGAGGGCCTCTTCTGTCTCTTCCGCTGCACCCGCCAGTCCCGCGGCTGTCGGGCGGCGGGCCGAGTCCCCCCGGCTGACGGATTCCGTGGCCCGGCCTGCCGTGCTTAGGACACCTCGGACCTTTCTCGCAGCCCTACCATTTGACATTCTTCTACTGTCTGTGTTTGGCTGGGGGAGGGGGTGGGGTGTCCCCTCCGGGTTGCTGGTGCTCGGGACTGGGCTGGTGTACTCCGCTGTGTTTGTTGCTCTCGGCCAGGGCGGGTGAATCAGGCTTGTTTTCTGCTGTCTCAGGGGTCCACGAGGGCCTCTTCTGTCTCTTCGGCTGCACCCGCCAGTCCCGCGGCGGGCCGGGTCCCCCCGGCTGACGGATTCCGCGGCCCGGCCTGCCGTGCTTATGGACACCTCGGACCTTTCTCGCAGCCCTACCATTTGACATTCTTCTGCTGTCTGTGTTTGGCTGGGGGGAGGGGGGGGTGTCCCCTCCGGGTTGCTGGTGCTCGGGACTGGGCTGGTGTACTCCGCTGTGTTTGTTGCTCTCGGCCAGGGCGGGTGAATCAGGCTTGTTTTCTGCTGTCTCAGGGGTCCACTAGTGCTCAAGCCCGAGCGTTTTAGCTTGGTGGTTGTTCCATTTCGTTAGGGCGACAGATGCTTCTGTTTTCGAAGTATAGGGTGGGGGGTGGGGGTTTGGGGTTGGTTTGGGGCTGTTTCTTCCTCCTAGGGAGGGTTTTGTTGGTGGGGGGTGACTCCCTCTTTGTTGTTGTTCCAAGGCATCGTGTGACCTCTGACCTGCTCTCCTGCTCGATGTCCCGCTGTCCCTCCTCTCCGGGGGCTCGCGCAGCAGCGCCTCCAGTGACCCCTTCTCCTGTCCACGACCATGCCTGATCCGCCCGTTCCTAAGGCCGCCATGCGCGTACTGTCCTGGAATGTCAATGGTCTGTTAGATCGCTTTAAACGCATGGCGGTCCTTAAATATGCACAGCGTGCGGAGATTGATGTGCTCCTTCTCCAGGAGACCCATCTTCTCGGCGATAAATGTCCCTTTCTCACCCGTTACGGCTATGATAGGGTGTGGCACTCCGGTTTTGCGAGGGGATCCCGGGGGGTGGCTATCTTGCTCCGCAGCTCCTTCCCCTTCGTCTTGGCCCAGGTGCACTTGGACCCCCAGGGCATGGTGGTGGCAGTTTGTGGTACTCTTGAGGGGCGACCCCTCACCTTGCTGTCCCTTTATGCGGCACCAACCCTCTTACCGTCGGTCCTCTCTTACACCACGGGCCTCCTCCCGACGCTCCTGGCGAGCTCACTCGTCCTAGGAGGAGACTTCAATGCTGTTTACGCGCCCCATCTGGACTCGACGGGACCGATCTCCATTGCCCGCGCCGTTGGCGCGAAGCAGCTGTCGAACTGGGCGGAATCTCAAGGCCTGTGTGATGTCTGGAGGGTTTGGCACCCACAGACCCGTCAATACACCCACACGTCGGCGGCACACCACTCCCATGCCCGGATCGATCTCATCTTCGTTCCGTCCACCGAATGCGCGGGGGTATAGGATGCTCGCATCCTCCCGAGAGGCCTCTCGGACCACTCGCCGGTGCTCCTCGCTCTTGGCCCACCTCCCCTTTCTGCCCGCCCAATGTGGCGTCTGAACGCTTGGTTCCTTCATGACAAAGCTTTTCAGAAAGTGGTCGGTGGCGAGATCGCGGAGTATTATTCTCATAATGCGGGCTCCGTCTCCTCCTCTGCCATCCTTTGGGAGGCAAGCAAGGCGACTATTATGGGGTCTGCAAGGGGGCATGTGCAACAGCAGCGACGTGCACAAACCCAACGACTCGCGGTTTGCGAAGCCCAAGCTTTGGAGCTCGAACGAAAATAGGGGGCGTTGGAGGACACCACGCGGGCGTGCCGCCTGGCTTTTCTACGGGAAGAGAACCGCCTACACTCTCTGGAGGCGGCAAAGACTCTGTGGCGCTCCTCAGTGGCCCGGGTTTATGGATGGGGAGATAAGAATGGTACACTCCTCCACCGGCTGGCCACCTACCCTCGGGCGGGCAGGATCATTCCTGCCATTAAAGATTCCGCAGGCGGGAACCAGACGGTCTCGGTGGCAATGGCCCAAACTTTTGCTGACTACTACTCCCAGTTATACCGACCCCGGGCGTCCGAGATCTCCCTTGCGGAGTTGCTGGGGGCGGACGGGACGGAGCTCGGGCGGCTGGGACAGGAGAGTTGTGAGTCCCTTGACTTGCCCATTACGCTGCAGGAAATAGAGGAAGCGATTAGCCGCCTGGCGCCCGGGAAGACCCCGGGACCAGATGGATTCCCACAGGAATACTATGCTCACTATCGTGAGACCCTGGCCCCGAGGCTTCGGGACCTGTTTGCAGAAGTGGTGGAGAGGGGCTCGTTCCTGCCTGAAACGGACACAGCTACCATAGTTGTCCTTCGACCCAGTCCTGCTCTGACTACCGGCCGATATCCCTTATTAATACCGAACTCAAGATCTATGCCACGATTCTTGCGCAGCGGTTATGCCCGTCTCTTACCTCCCTGGTCCACCCGGACCAATGTGGATTTATGCCCGACCGGGGGACTAGACACTGCCTGCGGCGCTTGCACCTCGCCCTGGCACACAGAGGGTGCCTTTCCCCCTATCTGGCCCTTCTGCTGGTCGACTTTGAAACAGCCTTTGATTCGGTGGGGTGGGCCTACTTGGGTGATATCTTGGAGCGCATGGGCTTCGGTCCCCGGTTCCGCGCGATGGTCGGTGTCCTGTATGCGAGCCCACGTGCCCGTGTGTTGGTCAATGGGGCTCTGTCCCGCCCGTTTCCCATTGGTCGGGGGACGCGACAGGGCTGCCCGCTCTCGCCCCTCCTCTTCGCTCTGGCCATGGAGCCACTGGCTGTGCTGATCCGGTCGGATCCCACTATCCGTGGGTGGGTATGATCCCTGACAAAATTGCCCTCTACGCAGACGATGTCCTTCTCTATCTTTCTGACCCGGCGATCTCGGGGGCCCCGGGTCCGCCGGGTTCTCCGTCGGTTTGGTCACGCGTCGGGTCTTCATCTGAACCCCAAGAAATCCGTGCTGGTCCCGCTGCACCCGTCGAGGGAGTGTTTCGACTGGTAATCTGACATTCCCCTCCGGCGGCTCTCATTTAAATACCTGGGGATCTGGGTCACCCTCCTTCCGGAACTCTGTTGGGCCCTCAATGTGGCCCCTGTGGTCAACAAGACCAGATCAGATATGATTCGATGGCAGTCGCTCCCGTTGAACCCGTTGGGGAGGGTCGCCCTCTATAAGATGATGATCCTCCCCAAGTTCTTATACATGTTACAAAACACTCCGTGCCCCTTCCCACGCCCGTGGTTCCGGGAACTGGATAAGATGGCTACTAAATTTCTTTGGGGTGGCGGCAGGCATCGGTTGGCCTTAGATCGCTGCCGGGTCCCCTCGTACGACGGAGGCCTGAGCATGACCAATCTTTACCTGTATTATTTGGCCACCCAGCTGCTGGTGATTCACGACTGGTTCTCGGCCGGGGGGAGGATCCGGCCTACAGACTCGAGGTGCAGCTTACCGGGTTCTCCTCTATCCAAAACATGCTCTATGGGGCGACGGTCCCCCGGTCGCTCCCGGATGTTGTGCGGGCCCCCTTTCTGGCGTGGCGCGCCGCCTTGCGGCATACCCGCTGGTCGGGAACGAATACATTGCTCACACCACTTTGGCACGGGACTTGGTTGCGAGAGGTGGCGGGGCTTGAAGGATTTTGGCGGTGGGACCTTCTCGGGATCTCCAGTTTGGGTGATGTCTGGTAGGGGCGCCACATGTGTTCCTTCCAGGAGCTACAGACCCGCTTCTCTTTGCACTCTTCGCAATTTTATAAGTACCTTCAGCTGCGTCATGCGGTCCAGGCCCATGTCCCTCCGGACTCCAGGTTGCCAGCCCATAGCCCGCCTGAGGCTCAGGTGATGTTGGGGTGTCTGGGGAAGGGGGGTATATCCCGCATCTATAAATCTCTGATCAACAATACCCCGGTGGATTGGAGCGGACTGAAACGACGATGGGAGACCTGGGTGGGTCCCCTGGATGATGCTGACTGGAGGGACGCCCTTATGGCACCCAGATCGCTTACCACTTCCGCTAGGCTGCGGCTCATCCAACTTTACTACCTCCACGCCGCTTACCTGACCCCGGACCGCTTATATCGTGCAGGCCTCCGCCTGGACTCCTCATGTGCTCGCTGTGGGGTAGATCCGGCAGACTTCTTCCACATGGTATGGTCTTGTTCACGCTTGGAGAGTTATTGGGCCACGATTGAAACAGAGTTAACTGAGGTCCTGGGATGGGAGGTCCCCCATGACCCTAGAATGGCTCTGCTGGGCATAACGGATGGGCTAGACGGGTCCCGCAACGACAAGTACTTTCTAACCACTGCCCTAATGGTGGCCAAAAGGGATATCGCGGCTGTGTGGAAACTGCCGGACCCGCCCAGGGGTGCTACCTGGAGAAGAGGTGTGGACTGGTGTGCCGCTCAGGAGCGTTCATTGTATGCTGCTCGGGGCTGCCCCAAAAAATTCCGTAAAGTATGGGGGAAATGGCTTGGGGATCTGTTTTAAGGGGTGGGGAGTGCGGGGGTGGGGGACGGGGGTGGATCGTGCAATGGCTTGTCCATGTTTTTATGACTGGTTTTCTTGATGCCAAGTTCAACGAATTGTTGTATGTCATCCTTGACTTTGCTTTCCATAAAGAAATAAAAATTTGCTTATCAAAAAAAAAAAGAATCTTCATAGCTAGAGAGCAGTTCTACTACTGACCCATAGAAAAATCCATTCTGGATCACCCTCTAGTCTCTGGTATTGCATCTTTGGAAACATATATAACAAACAGAGTCTTGAGGTTAATTTCCACCAAGAATTCTGTTTCTTTCTTATCTCTACAACTAGCTGATAGGGCCTACAAAACTATTCCTTCAGTAATCTCTTGCAGCTCCTTAGGTGGATAAGTCAACAATGGTGGCTATTTCTTACTATCCCAAATAATCTATGTGCCTTATTTCTATATACTTCCAGATCTGACTGAACAACAGTTCAACCATTATCTGTGGCCTTTTCTTGACTAAAGTATATTATGTGGTCTGATTTTGTTTGGGTTTCATTTTTGGTTATGATTGATTTGATGGCAGTGATCCTCTCCATTTCCCTTGTACTCCTGTATTTTCACTGCATTAGATGCCTTAGCCAGTCTCCTATCCAGCCTCAAAAAGCCCCAGCTACTCATTATAGACAATCAATCTCCCTCTGAAACTCCCAGCCAACCATCGGGCACTATCTACAACCCATCAGAGAACCTCAGCTCACACTGGCAACCTTTAGTCTTCCGCCGTACAACTGCAGTCCACAAGTATATAATGTCTGTTAGGGTCACTAACCTCCAATGTAGCAGTATCTGATGATGACAAATAGACAAGGATGCTGGATAGTTTGGCACTGCACATATATATATTTTTTGAAAATGAAGGATATCCTGGTTACTTGAATTACTGTTATTTAGTATTCTCAAGTCCAGAGTGAGGGCACCCTAACCATTGGCCTTGCAGGTAACAGCAAGGGAAACCAATCAAAGAGATCTAAATTAGCATGACAAATCCTGTATTTCTCAAGATATATTCAACTCAGAGGCATTCCTTTAGTATAGTAACATGTTTCTGGTTCGGACTGTGCGTCCAAAGTAAAGGATGGGCAAAGATGGGGTTGCCTCCTGTAGGCTCCAAATAATAGCTTAAAAGCCACAATCCCATGATTCTGTTAGTGCTTACAAGTGCTCCTCTTCATAATCATGTGCATAAACACTAACACATCACATCATAACTATCTCTGAACAATAGATACAATTCAAACCTCACACCATCACATCTGAAGGTTACAATCAAAACAACCTCAAATACATCCTACTCATAACCACACAGGGCATATACTCTAATCACTCCCAGACGCTTGCTCATCAATGCATGATCAACAGTGAATAACACCGAAGAGATTCACTGCCACCAATAATCTGCATGAAATTTTCATCACAAAAACTTCTCTCACCCCAACCACCATGCAATCCTTTCACGTCCGGATCTCCTAGAATCACTGCTGATAGACTTGGATGCCAACATCCACCAACGCACTCATGTATACCTAAGTTAGGTCTAAATATAATGTGGATGAAGATCTGAATCACAACTATCCATGCATGGATACCAGAGTTCAAACTCAAATCAAATTTGACCAAAACCATTGCCAGCAAGCAAAGCAGAGTACACATTTTGTTGTTCGAAATGAATGGGAAAGCCTTCATCCTGTGACTCACCAGCAATGTCAAGTTCCTAAGCTTCTACATTGATGATAACATTACCTTCAAAATGCATGTTACACTTTAAACAAGGACTGTATGCATCAGCCCTCACTGCTCCAAAGAGTGACGCAGAAGAAGGTACCAGAACAGCTGTAAAAACTAGTCCTCTCTCACGTCAATGAAGGAAACACCTGAAAAGCATCCTCTACGCAGCTGCACCCCACATGAAAGGCCTCCTGAGGTTTGATAGTATGACTCTCACACTCAAAAAACTCCGACAATCAAAATGTTCCACTGGTTTCCATGACCCACTTAGATCCATTTAAGGACTATATGTAGGAAATGTACCTGCCCTGGCAAAATAAACCTTTGGCAAGGCCTAAACCTGCCTTTTTAATATTTATAAGTCGCCCCTAAGGAAGGCCATAGCAGCCCATAGGGCAATGTGTGGCATTTTAAAGTATGATATGATAATGTAATGTTTTGCATGTCATTTTTCACTGTGACAAGGCTGGCACTACCATAGGTTAACAATGATGGACACTGTTACACTTAGTAAGTTCTATATTCAGTTTGAGATTAGCTAGTGTAGGAGAGTGTCCCTTTTGGACATGGTCACCCCCACTTTTTGCCTGGTATTTGATGTGATTTTGACTGGAAGTGCACTGGGTTCCTGCTAACCAGGTCCTCGGTGCTAGATCTATTTCCCAAAACTGTACAATTGCTTCCCCAATCAGTGAGACAGTTACAAAATTGGTGACTACGCCCTAGTGGCTGCACAAGTATCACAAAGTCATGGATAAGACGAAATAACACAGTATTCAATATTCAAGCATACAGTGGTGCTGTTGTGCTGCGCACCGAGCCGCCTTAGGTGCCAATTAGCTGCACCTTGTTGCCAAAGTGCAGGACTATATCTACAGAGAAATAAAGCACTCCAGCACACACAATCCAGTCAATGACATAAAGTCCATTCTTGATAAAATTCTGAAGAAATGATCAGATCCAATCCACAGGGGTCGAATTCTTCCACAACGTTTTTACTTCGGAAATAGAATTTTAAACAGTATTTGTCCAATCCAAAACAGCTGACACGTGTTTTGTCCACCTGGACTTTTTCAAGGCTGCAAAATTTACATGACACTGATGTTAACAATACTGTTATTTTTCTACTAAATGGAAATGGTATAGCGGTGTCCCCATCACCACTTGCATCCTGTTTTTAAACCAGACGGTGTGTATAGATAATGTACTGATACAAATAAGCAAGACCATTTAAAAACAGTTGTCCATATTGCATTTAAAATAGTATGATATTCCAAAACAGAAAGCACCCAGTGTCTACAATAGATGAACGTAACCCAAATAGTGTTGTGCAACACATAGCCATCAAATGGGTGAGACCATGCTAGTTAGTCAGTGAAAGGTGCCCTAATAAAAAATACTCCACCGAAAACGAAATAGGGACTAGCTGGAATAAAACAAAGCTAAACAGAAATGAGGTTCAAAGTATTTTTAGAGTCCCTTCCGAAATAAAGTACAGTAGGAGGTCGACCCGGTGATAGGCTAACCCATGGGTAAAATCTTAAAGACAATATCAATTTGTGTCCATCAGTTAAAATATTATCCACAGGAAAGTGTGGATAGAGTTCACCACACCTCCCAAAATTGGGAAACAAGGGCCTGAGTGACAATCGAAATCATGGGCCCATACCCGGTATACGTGTGGTCTTCTGAGTGTCCTGGGGAAGTTAGAGGCTTGACCCTGATAAGCTCGCTATACGCAAAAAGAAAATGGGAAACTTAAGCCATGTATGAGATACTTGTCTGAACTCATGTAGGGGAAATGCTAAAATGTAATACCAGAATCGAGACGATCAGTCGGCAGTGTGGCATGACTCTCTTGACATTGTGATCAAGGTACTAATCAGCTAGTGAAACCGAAAATAAGCAAGTAAAGCCTTTACATAATGCCATAATACCAATATCAAGCTAAGACCCATTGTGGAAGTGTGGGTCCGCCATTCGGCATGGACAAAACAAAGTGCATGGAAAATCAGCGCATTTATTATAAGATTAATATCATCAATGTGGGAGGTACGTCCCCAATATTAATGTTCGGGCCAGTGAATAAAAGGCACAAATGAGGGAACAGTAACCAGCATTAAAAAGAACCATGGGGATATCAACAAGGGGCCGCGGTAATCATTGCAAATCGTGCTTAACGTGAGTTGCATTATCGCCGGTTCACATCGCCGTGTTAGCGGCGTATTTACAACGATTTGCTAACAGGCGATGTTAAACCTTCTCTATACGGCGATTTAAACTAATATCGCCTGAAAACCAGCGAAGTCAGCATTGCACTGAGTAAAATGTTGATAATAGGGAGAAGTGGATGTAACCTTACAATCCACCTCCCATTATGCACATGGCTAAGTAGGAAAATTTCAAGACGTTAGTTTTCGGCGATGTCAGCGGTTAGCGCGGCTTTTTTTAATCGCTGCGCGTTGTCTGGGCTGTCTTGTTGATATCGCGATGTGCGGTTAGCGATCAATTTCCCTGTTCTTTCCTGAAGATACGCCTACTTTGCATCTCATTAGCAATGCAAAGCGAGGCGTTACTAAAAAGGCAACAAACATGCGCTAATGCATGTTTGCGCTGCCTTGTTAATAGGGCGATGGCATTATCTCCGCTTTAGCGGCGAAAAAGGGCGGCTAAAGCGGAGATAAAGCCCTTGATAATATGCTCCCACGTTTTATATTCTTACCCATAACTTGGTGTGTAGAACGTCGTAAACACAAGTGAGTTGTCTGAGTCATACTTATGAGTACGGAAGTCACCGATGGACATTGACATAAAGGAGGGGATCTCAGGATGACGACCAGCAGACTCAAATGTCGCTGCCATCTTAAGATGATCAATAGCCTCACAAGGCAATGTAAAGCCCAAGACCTATTCAGTAGATGATTCAATTAAGACTACAGAAAAAGTGACCATAGAAATGCTCATAGGGTAATTTGGAATCAAAAATGAATTTCAGTTCCAGCAAAACGAGTCGGGCATTAACGTGTGTCACCGTTCCAGAGAGAAAATAGTAAATAAAATATGTTTTTGTTATAATTAACCCAGCAGCAATTCAAAAAATTACAGTGTGCCCTCTATATATAGGGTAAAGGAACATGCAAACGATTGACTATGCTGAATGTCAGGGGGCTATAAAGATAAATTGTGTGCCTAAGGAAGACATGTATGATTGATCCATCTGCCTGCTTTTGGGTGCCAATGGTAGTCGTAATGGTGTGTTAGATCTGGTTAACATGTAAAGACTCCTTTTGAAAGACACCCTAAGCACATACAGACTGCCACCACAGGCTACGTGTCTTGGTGCAGAGAAAAGTGAAAACCCAACATGGCACACATCCCCGTGTCTCTACAAAATAGGTAACCAGGTGCTTTTAGGTCCAGCACACGAGCTCCTTCTATCAATGAGGTATAAGACAATGGGTTTCTTAAACAACACATAGGTTAAAGTCTACAGTTTCCAGGAGGGGAATATGCTCCAATAGGAACACAACCCCTCACACACCCAAAGGGTGTCATGCTTCTTTATCAGGCTAGCTCCTCATCAGGCTGGTGCTGCAATGCCCGACGGGTACCCACTAGGGGGAGCTTTACCGGAGATCTTTTCTTAGCTGTCAGGTAAAGTGAGGGTGTGTGGGCTCAGAGGGTATGTGTAGGGTGGTGATGGTTAAAATAGGTCTTGTGATGATCAGGAACACTATATTTAATGAAAGAACTCACTACACTAGTTAAAAAATCAGTGCTAACTTAGGATATAATGGTCCTAGTTAGCTAAGTGAATAAAATGGTAAAAATGGTCGACATGTTTCTCATCTAAATATGTCAGGAGGATCATGTGGCGATTCTTCAAAACCGTAAGCAAGAAACTACACTACACTGTGACTGGATTCCCACAGGAATACTATGCTCACTATCGTGAGACCCTGGCCCCGAGGCTTCGGGACCTGTTTGCAGAAGTGGTGGAGAGGGGCTCGTTCCTGCCTGAAACGGACACAGCTACCATAGTTGTCCTTCCCAAGACGCAGCCCCCGTCCCAGTCCTGCTCTGACTACCGGCCGATATCCCTTATTAATACCGAACTCAAGATCTATGCCACGATTCTTGCGCAGCGGTTACGCCCGTCTCTTACCTCCCTGGTCCACCCGGACCAATGTGGATTTATGCCCGACCGGGGGACTAGACACTGCCTGCGGTGCTTGCACCTCGCCCTGGCACACCGAGGGTGCCTTTCCCCCTATCTGGCCCTTCTGCTGGTCGACTTTGAAAAAGCCTTTGATTCGGTGGGGTGGGCCTACTTGGGTGATATCTTGGAGCGCATGGGCTTCGGTCCCCGGTTCCGCGCGATGGTCGGTGTCCTGTATGCGAGCCCACGTGCCCGTGTGTTGGTCAATGGGACTCTATCCCGCCCGTTTCCCATAGGTCGGGGGACGCGACAGGGCTGCCCGCTCTCGCCCCTCCTCTTCGCTCTGGCCATGGAGCCACTGGCTGTGCTGATCCGGTCGGATCCCACTATCCGTGGGTGGGTATGATCCCTGACAAAATTGCCCTCTACGCAGACGATGTCCTTCTCTATCTTTCTGACCCGGCGATCTCGGGGCCCCGGGTCCGCCGGGTTCTCCGTCGGTTCGGTCACGCGTCGGGTCTTCATCTGAACCCCAAGAAATCCGTGCTGGTCCCGCTGCACCCGTCGAGGGAGTGTTTCGACTGGTAATCTAACATTCCCCTCCGGCGGCTCTCATTTAAATACCTGGGGATCTGGGTCACCCTCCTTCCGGAACTCTGTTGGGCCCTCAATGTGGCCCCTGTGGTCAACAAGACCAGATCAGATATGATTCGATGGCAGTCGCTCCCGTTGAACCCGTTGGGGAGGGTCGCCCTCTATAAGATGATGATCCTCCCAAAGTTCTTATACATGTTACAAAACACTCCGTGCCCCTTCCCACGCCCGTGGTTCCGGGAACTGGATAAGAAGGCTACTAAATTTCTTTGGGGTGGCGGCAGGCCTCGGTTGGCCTTAGATCGCTGCCGGGTCCCCTCGTACGACGGAGGCCTGAGCATGACCAATCTTTACCTGTATTATTTGGCCACCCAGCTGCTGGTGATTCACGACTGGTTCTCGGCCAGGGGGGAGGATCCGGCCTACAGACTCGAGGTGCAGCTTACCGGGTTCTCCTCTATCCAAAACATGCTCTATGGGGCGACGGTCCCCCGGTCGCTCCCGGATGTTGTGCGGGCCCCCTTTCTGGCGTGGCGCGCCGCCTTGTGGCATACCCGCTGGTCGGGAACGAAGACATTGCTCACACCACTTTGGCACGGGACTTGGTTGCGAGAGGTGGCGGGGCTTGAAGGATTTCGATGGTGGGACCTTCTCGGGATCTCCAGTTTGGGTGATGTCTGGCAGGGGCGCCACATGTGTTCCTTCCAGGAGCTACAGACCCGCTTCTCTTTGCACTCTTCGCAATTTTATAAGTACCTTCAGCTGCGTCATGCGGTCCAGGCCCATGTCCCTCTGGACTCCAGGTTGCCAGCCCATAGCCCGCCTGAGGCTCAGGTGATTTTGGGGTGTCTGGGGAAGGGGGGTATATCCCGCATCTATAAATCTCTGATCAACAATACCCCGGTGGATTGGAGCGGACTGAAACAACGATGGGAGACCTGGGTGGGTCCCCTGGATGATGCTGACTGGAGGGACGCCCTTATGGCACCCAGATCGCTTACCACTTCCGTAGGCTGCGGCTCATCCAACTTTACTACCTCCACGCCGCTTACCTGACCCCGGACCGCTTATATCGTGCTGGCCTCCGGCTGGACGCCTCATGTGCTCGCTGTGGGGTAGATCCGGCAGACTTCTTCCATATGGTATGGTCTTGTTCCCGCTTGGAGAGTTATTGGGCCACGATTGAAACAGAGTTAACTGAGGTCCTGGGATGGGAGGTCCCCCATGACCCTAGAATGGCTCTGCTGGGCATAACGGATGGGCTAGACGAATCCCGCAACGACAAGTACTTTCTAACCACTGCCCTAATGGTGGCCAAAAGGGATATCGCGGCTGTGTGGAAACAGCCGGACCCGCCCAGGGGTGCTACCTGGAGAAGAGGTGTGGACTGGTGTGCCGCTCAGGAGCGGTCATTGTATGCTGCTCAGGGCTGCCCCAAAAAATTCTGTAAAGTATGGGGGAAATGGCTTGGGGGTCTGTTTTAAGGGGTGGGGAGTGCGGGGGCGGGGGACGGGGGTGGAGGGGTGGGTCGTGCAATGGCTTGTCCATGTTTTTATGACTGGTTTTCTTGATGCCAAGTTCAACGAATTGTTGTATGTCATCCTTGACTTTGCTTTCCATAAAGAAATAAAAATTTGCTTATCAAAAAAAAAAAAAATCTTCATAGCTAGAGAGCAGTTCTACTACTGACCCATAGAAAAATCCATTCTGGATCACCCTCTAGTCTCTGGTATTGCATCTTTGGAAACATATATAACAAACAGAGTCTTGCGGTTGATTTCCACCAAGAATTCTGTTTCTTTCTTATCGCTACAACTAGCTGATAGGGCCTACAAAACTATTCCTTCAGTAATCTCTTGTAGCTCCTTAGGTGGATAAGTCAACAATGGTGGCTATATCTTACTATCCCAAATAATCTATGTGCCTTATTTCTATATACTTCCAGATCTGACTGAACAACAATTCAACCATTATCTGTGGCCTTTTCTTGACTAAAGCATGTTATGTGGTCTGATTTTGTTTGGGTTTCATTTTTGTTTATGATTGATTTGATGGCAGTGATCCTCTCCATTTCCCTTGTACTCCTGTATTTTCACTGCATTAGATGCCTTAGCCAGTCTCCTATCCAGCCTCAAAAAGCCCCAGCTACTCATTATAGACAATCAATCTCCCTCTGAAACTTCCAGCCAACCATCGGGCACTATCTACAACCCATCAGAGAACCTCAGCTCACACTGGCAACCTTTAGTCTTCCGCCGTACAACTGCAGTCCACAAGTATATAATGTCTGTTAGGGGCACTGACCTCCAATGTAGCAGTATCTGATGATGACTGTTGGAGCCGGCCTCGTGGCGTGGTCCTGTTCCCCCTCGCTCAGCTGCACGAGGTCCCATGCACCTCGGGGCTCCTCCATCTTGGATTACACGTCACTCCACGTGACCACCTCCGTGACCCTGCTCTACCCGACCTCGGTCCCAGCGAGGCCCGACATCGAGGCGCCCACCCCTGGCCCGGGGGATACCACGTGAGCCCTTTCCACTCCCGGCGGAGGGCAGTATCGATGGGACCCCCAACCGTCCTTCCACACCTAGGTGCGACCGCCCCACAGCTCTCTGGGGCCTGGCGCCTCTCCTGCTGGGCGTCTGGCCGCGCCCTACCCGGCCTCTCCGTCCTCCTGGGCGCAAGGGTCCGGACATCAAAGGGCTCACGACCTATATCTGGGGCGACTCGACAACAAGAGGACAGTTGTATCCTGGAGTCAAGAGCCCTGCTGATCGGATCGCGGCTGACCCTACGGAGAAAGACTCTGCCTGAAACTACCTGATGAGCCCTGCTGACGACGTCGCGGCTCCATCGTGCTTACAAGACCTTCACGAACCTTTGGGGCCCTGCTGACACCGTCGCGGCCCGACCTTGTTGAACTTGCCATCAGAGCCCAGCTGACCTAGTCGCGGCTCGACCGAAGCGGACCTACCACCGGAGCCCTGCTGACTGTGTCGCGGCTCGACCCAAGCGGAACTACCACCCGAGCCCTGCTGACGCCGTCGCGGCTCTCCACGTCCGAGCTGCTCTGAAACAGCATCCAAGGTCTGGCGCAGAGACCCCTCCCCCGTACCTGGTTGGTACTGAGACTGTCCCGCTACCCTATTCCTTTCGAGACATTGAGACTCTTACTGGATCTCTCGATCCCACTGTACAGATTGACCGTGCTCCTTGTTTATATAAAGAACCAAGATAAGCAACTGATACAGAGTCCTGTGTGGTGGTGTTACTGAGCCTAGTACGATTATAGGAGAAGGACCTCTCCTAGGAGGCTTCTCAGCGGCGCTCGGCTATAACTTGGCGGTAGGAAGGTGCCGGAGTAGTCCCTCCGACTCCCCGGTGGTCCTCCCTCCAACATTTGGTGGCCAGCGACGGGATCCGAGCCAGACGCAATCGTACAAGCAAGTAACGCACCCACTACCTAACCATGGACGGACAAGAAGCAACCATGGCCGCAACCTTCCAGCTGGAAAAACTGGAGGAATACACCCACAAAGAACTAAAACAATTCTGCAAAGACAAAGGGATCCCAACCACAGGATTGGGCACCAAGGAAGAAATGCAGAAAGCCCTGAAAGCCTGGGCCGAAGCCGAGGCCACTCCACCCCGCACCGAAGGGACCTCGACCCGGGACGAAAACCTGCCGACCACGACCCCGACAGATGGGGGGCAAGGCATCCCCGAAGCCCGCCTATCCCACGAAGAAATACGAGAACGGGAGAGGGTCCGGGCACACGAAATGGACCTCGCACGACTCCGGCTGGATGGCGAGCTCCAGCTAGCGGAGAAGAAGATAGCCCTGGAGCAACTACGGCTGCAAGAGGAAATCGAGGAGAAGAAACGGCATCGGGAGCTCGAAGAGAGACGGCTAACCCTCGAGCACGAGAGGAGCCTCAAAGAAATCGAACTGAAATCCAAAACGGGGGAGACCAGCACCCCCGGGGCCCGGGACGCCCTGCCACTGACCGAGCCAAAGGTTCATATCCCCAAGGATGTCGTCAAAGAGTACTACAAGAACGACGACATCCAGCAGTGGTTCCGAGCCTACGAGGTAGCCATGATCTCCCATCGGGTACCCTGGAAGGATTGGGGTGCCGGCCTATGGGGGAGGTTCCTCAGCGAGGGCCGTGATACCCTGCTGCAGCTCCCCGACGCAGTGATGACCTCCTACGATCACATGAAGGAAGCCCTACTCACCCGCTACGGACTATCAGCCGAGATGTACCGGCAGCGCTTCCGGGACTGCAAGAAGCTCCCCGGTACCACCTGGGTCGAGTACGTGGACTTCTTCAGCCGGGCTTTTGAAGGGTGGATAAAAGGGAGCAAGGTCACCTCGTACAATGAGCTGTTCGACCTCATTGTCTGGGAGCACCTCGCCAACAACTGCTTTGTAGAACTAAGGCAACACCTCCTGGACAGTAAGTTGACCGAGCCCCGGAAGCTCGCCGCCGAAGCAGACCGATTGGTCAACACCAGGGTCCCCCGGAACCCCGTGGGGGACTACCAACGGAGTACCACGGGACCCCCTCGCCAGCGGGGCGGAGGAGGGGGGTCCCACCGCAGCCGAGACTTCCCGACCGCCCAGAAGCCCGCCACGAGGCCAAGCCGCCAACCACACGTCCCCGACCCTGGGCCGAAGGGGGACCCCCATCGCCCGACCAGGACCCCAACCACCCGTGACCTGCTTCGGCTGCTTCGCTATGCGAGCGACCCGGCCTGCCCCGTGAACCGACGAAATGGGACCGCTGGGCCCCCTCCCCGACAAATAGCCGCCGCTGCCCTGGGGGAAGGAGAAGAAGAGGAGGAAAACCGCGAGGACGGGTCCCCCGAGTGGGAACCAGCTGCCATGTCGCTCGTCTGCCTGGGCTCCCGAGAAATGGTGCCCCGAGCGGCCATCCCGAGCAACACCCAGAAGTACCAGCAGTGGGTCACCATCAACGGACAACGGGCCGAAGCCCTCCGGGACACTGGGGCTAGCGTGACTGCTGTCCGCTGCCACCTGGTGACCCCCGAACAAATCCTGCCACATGTCCTATGCCCGGTCCGGACCGCGGACAACACCGAAAGTATGTGCCGGATGGCCAGGATCCCCTTCGAGTGGGGAGGAGTGTCCGGCACCCTAAAAGTGACTGTCCGCGACGACGCCCCCGTGGACTGCCTCCTGGGGAATGACCTAGAGAGCTCCCCCTGGGCCCAAGTGGAACGACGAGAGCATCTGGGGATGCTAGGGCTGCCTGAGTGGGCCTGCGCCACCACCCGGTCCATGACCGCCCAACCCGCCGCTGCCGCGGCCACCGACCAGCCTACGGGCCCAGAACTATCACCCCCCTCCAGCATGGAGGAACCCGACGATGAGGCCGGGCCGTCCGAACTGTCTCCCGACGAGGCCGCCTCCCTCAGCGAGATCCCCGAGCTGGCTCAGTGGCGCCACGATGGGGGCCCCACCCGCGAACAGTTCCAGCAGGAACAGAAGGCCTGCCCGTCCCTCGAGGGGGCCCGACAGCAAGCGACCGCCCAGGCCTCGGGGGACCCCACGGGAACCCACTGGGTCTATTGGGACAATGACTTACTATACAGCGAGCAGAAAGTCGCCGAGCTGGGAGCCGGCCGGGTGTTGGTGGTTCCCCTCCGGTTCCGGGAGTTCCTCCTGAACCTGGCGCATGACGTGCCCCTCGCCGGACACCTCGGGAGGGACAAGACTTACAGCCGTCTAGTGACCCATTTCTATTGGCCCCGAATGCGGAGAGACGTGGACCACCACTGCCGGTCCTGCCAGACCTGCCAGGCTAGCGGGAAGACTGGGGGTTGAGTTAAAGCCCCCCTCCAACCATTTCCAGCCGTCCACACCCCGTTCGAACGAGTGGGGATCGACATCGTGGGGCCCCTCGACCCCCGAACCGCCCTAGGACACCGCTTCATCCTGGTACTGGTCGTCCACGCCACCCGATACCCGGAGGCCATCCCACTCCGCACTGTGACAGCTCCTGTGGTGGGCCGTGCCCTGATGGGCATCTTCTCCAGGGTGGGGTTCCCCCGAGAAGTGGTGAGCGACAGGGGTACGAACTTTATTTCAAAGTACATGAAATCCCTCTGGCGACAATGTGGGGTCACCTACCGATTCACTACCCCTTACCACCCCCAGGGGAACGGACTGGTCGAGCGGTTCAACAGGACCCTAAAAGGGATGATCCAAGGTCTGGAAGAGCCCCTGCGGAGGAGGTGGGATGTCCTGCTGCCCTGCCTCCTGTTCGCCTATCGAGAGGTACCGCAGAAATCCCTGGGCTTCAGCCCCTTTGAACTGTTGTATGGGCACCCCGTCCGAGGGCCCCTCAGCCTGGTCAAGGAGGGCTGGGAGGCAAACGTCCAAGATGCCCCCCCCCGACGTCTACCGGTACCTCCTGACCCTGCGGAACCACACTCGGAAGTTCCGGGCCCTGGCAGAAGCCAACCTCGAAGCCAGCCAAGAAGACATGAAGCGCTGGTATGACCCCAACGCCTCGACCATCGAGTTCGAGCCAGGCCAGCAAGTCTGGGTCATGTCACCCGTGGACCCCTGCGCCCTGCAGGACAAGTGGACCGGGCCCTTCAAGTTGGTTGAGAGGAAGAGCCCCGTGACCTACCTAGTCGACATGGAGTCCCCGAGGAACCCCCTCCGGGTCCTGCACGCCAACCGGCTCAAGCCCCACTTTGCCCGAACTGAACTAAGCCTGCTGCTGGCTACTGATGATGGGGGCGAAAGCGACTCCGAGCCCCTGCCCGACCTCCTGGGGTCCTCGAGCCAAGACGGTTCCTTAGAGGGAGTCCACCTCTCCGACACGCTGACCCCGGAACAGCGCCATGACTGCCGGAGGCTGCTGCAACCCTTCGCTGCCCTCTTCTCTCTCACGCCCGGGGTGACCCCCTGGTGCGTGCACGACGTGGATACCGGGGACAGCCCCCTGTGCGACATCGCGCCTACAGGGTACCCGACCGAGTCCGGGCCTGCATACAGACCGAGGTCACCAAGATGCTCGCCCTCAGAGTCATTGAGCCCTCCGACAGCCCGTGGGCCAGCCCGGTGGTCTTGGTGACGAAGGCCGCCGCCCCCGGTACTTCTCCGGAACTCCGATTTTGTGTAGACTACCGGGGCCTGAACGCAGTCACCAAGACCGACGCCCACCCCCTGCCCCGGGCAGACGATCTGATCGATCGCTTAGGGGCCGCCCGCTACCTAAGCACCTTTGATCTCACCGCTGGGTATTGGCAGATCAAGCTCACTCCCGGCGCCCAGGAACGATCCGCCTTTTCCACCCCCGATGGGCACTACCACTTTCGGGTGATGCCCTTCGGTATGAAGAACGCCCCAGCAACCTTTCAGAGGCTAGTAAACAAGGTCCTGGCCGGACTAGAGACCTTCAGCGCGGCCTACCTCGACGACATTGCAGTCTTCAGCGACCATTGGGCCGCGCACTTGGGACACCTCGGCCAGGTAGCGCCCCTCCAGTTGAAGGTCGATGCCATCCGGGTGTGGGAGCCCCCCGCAACACAGACCGCTGTCCGGGCCTTCTTAGGCCTCACAGGCTACTACCGGCGATTCATTAAGGATTATGGCAGCATTGTGGGCCCCCTTACGGAGCTAACTTCCAAGAAACAGCCCAAGGTGGTGCACTGGACGCCCCGCTGCCAGACCGCTTTTGAAGCCCTCAAGGCGGCCATGTGTGCTGCCCCGGTGCTACAGGCCCCTGACTACAGCAAGGAATTTGTGGTGCAGACCGACGCATCCGAGTACGGGGTCGGGGCGGTCCTCTCCCAGATGGACGCCGAGGGCCTCGACCGACCTGTGGCCTTTATCAGCCGCCGACTGCTGCCACGAGAACAGAGGTGGAGCACCATCGAGCGGGAGGCCTTCGCTGTGGTATGGGCTCTCAGGAAGCTCCGGCCCTACCTTTTCAGCACCCCCTTCAGGGTCCAGACTGACCACCGGCCCTTGCGGTGGCTCATGCAAATGCGGGGCGAGAACCCCAAACTGTTGCGATGGTCCATCTCGTTGCAAGGGATGGACTTCACTGTGGAGCACCGGCCCGGCAACGACCACGCCAATGCTGACGGCCTGTCCCGATTCTTCCGCCTCGGCGAGGAGAACCCCCAAGGAGATGGGTGACTCTCCCTGCCTTCAGCTGGGGGGGACGCATGTTGGAGCCGGCCTCGTGGCGTGGTCCTGTTCCCACTCGCTCAGCTGCACGAGGTCCCATGCACCTCGGGGCTCCTCCATCTTGGATTACACGTCACTCCACGTGACCACCTCCGTGACCCTGCTCTACCCGACCTCGGTCCCAGCGAGGCCCGACATCGAGGCGCCCACCCCTGGCCCGGGGGATACCACGTGAGCCCTTTCCACTCCCGGCGGAGGGCAGTATCGATGGGACCCCCAACCGTCCTTCCACACCGCCCCACAGCTCTCTGGGGCCTGACGCCTCTCCTGCTGGGCGTCTGGCCGCGCCCTACCCGGCCTCTCCGCCCTCCTGGGCGCAAGGGTCCGGACATCAAAGGGCTCACGACCTATATCTGGGGCGACTCGACAACAAGAGGACAGTTGTATCCTGGAGTCAAGAGCCCTGCTGATCGGATCGCGGCTGACCCTACGGAGAAAGACTCTGCCTGAAACTACCTGCTGAGCCCTGCTGACGACGTCGCGGCTCCATCGTGCTTACAAGACCTTCACGAACCTTTGGGGCCCTGCTGACGCCGTCGCGGCCCGACCTTGTTGAACTTGCCATCAGAGCCCAGCTGACCTCGTCGCGGCTCGACCGAAGCGGACCTACCACCGGAGCCCTGCTGACTGTGTCGCGGCTCGACCCAAGCGGAACTACCACCCGAGCCCTACTGACGCCGTCGCGGCTCTCCACGTCCGAGCTGCTCTTAAACAGCATCCAAGGTCTGGCGCAGAGACCCCTCCCCCGTACCTGGTTGGTACTGAGACTGTCCCGCTACCCTATTCCTTTCGAGACATTGAGACTCTTACTGGATCTCTCGATCCCACTGTACAGATTGACCGTGCTCCTTGTTTATATAAAGAACCAAGATAAGCAACTGATACAGAGTCCTGTGTGGTGGTGTTACTGAGCCTAGTACGATTATAGGAGAAGGACCTCTCCTAGGAGGCTTCTCAGCGGCGCTCGGCTATAACTTGGCGGTAGGAAGGTGCCGGAGTAGTCCCTCCGACTCCCCGGTGGTCCTCCCTCCAACAATGACAAATAGACAAGGATGCTGGATAGTTTGGCACTGCACATATATATATTTTTTGAAAATGAAGGATATCCTGGTTACTTGAATTACTGTTATTTAGTATTCTCAAGTCCAGAGTGATGGCACCCTAACCATTGGCCTTGCAGGTAACAGCAAGGGAAACCAATCAAAGAGATCTAAATTAGCATGACAAATCCTGTATTTCTCAAGATATATTCAACTCAGAGGCATTCCTTTAGTATAGTAACATGTTTCTGGTTCGGACTGTGCGTCCAAAGTAAAGGATGGGCAAAGATGGGGTTGCCTCCTGTAGGCTCCAAATAATAGCTTAAAAGCCACAATCCCATGATCCTGTTAGTGCCTACAAGTGCTCCTCTTCATAATCATGTGCATACACACTAACAAATCACATCATAACTATCTCTGAACAATAGATACAATTCAAACCTCACACCATCACATCTGAAGGTTACAATCAAAACAACCTCAAATACATCCTACTCATAACCACACAGGGCATATACTCTAATCACTCCCAGACGCATGCTCATCAATGCATGATCAACAGTGAATAACACCGAAAAGATTCACTGCCACCAATAATCTGCATGAAATTTTCATCACAAAAACTTCTCTCACCCCAACCACCATGCAATCCTTTCACGTCCGGATCTCCTAGAATCACTGCTGATAGACTTGGATGCCAACATCCACCATGTATACCTAAGTTAGGTCTAAATATAATGTGGCTGAAGATCTGAATCACAACTATCCATGCATGGATACCTGAGTTCAAACTCAAATCAAATTTGACCAAAACCATTGCCAGCAAGCAAAGCAGAGTACACATTTTGTTGTTCGAAATGAATGGGAAAGCCTTCATCCTGTGACTCACCAGCAATGTCAAGTTCCTAAGCTTCTACATTGATGATAACATTACCTTCAAAATGCATGTTACACTTTAAACAAGGACTGTATGCATCAGCCCTCACTGCTCCAAAGAGTGACGCAGCTCCTCTGGAAAGAAGGCACCAGAACAGCTGTAAAAACTAGTCCTCTCTCACGTCAATGAAGGAAACACCTGAAAAGCATCCTCTACGCAGCTGCACCCCACATGAAAGGCCTCCTGAGGTTTGATAGTATGACTCTCACACTCAAAAAACTCCGACATTCAAAATGTTCCACTGGTTTCCATGACCCACTTAGATCCATTTAAGGACTATATGTAGGAAATGTGCCTGCCCTGGCAAAATAAACCTTTGGCAAGGCCTAAACCTGCCTTTTTAATATTTATAAGTCGCCCCTAAGGAAGGCCATAGCAGCCCATAGGGCAATGTGTGGCATTTAAAAGTATGATATGATAATGTAATGTTTTGCATGTCATTTTTCACTGTGACAAGGCTGGCACTACCATAGGTTAACAATGATGGACACTGTTACACTTAGTAAGTGCTATATTCAGTTTGAGATTAGCTAGTGTAGGAGAGTGTCCCTTTTGGACATGGTCACCCCCACTTTTTGCCTGGTATTTGATGTGATTTTGACTGGAAGTGCACTGGGTTCCTGCTAACCAGGTCCTCGGTGCTAGATCTATTTCCCAAAACTGTACAATTGCTTCCCCAATCAGTGAGACAGTTACAAAATTGGTGACTACGCCCTAGTGGCTGCACATGTATCACAAAGTCATGGATAAGATGAAATAACACCGTATTCAATATTCAATCATACAGTGGTGCTGTCGTGCTGCGCACCGAGCCGCCTTAGGTGCCAATTAGATGCACCTTGTTGCCAAAGTGCAGGACTATATCTACAGAGAAATAAAGCACTCCAGCACACACAATCCAGTCAATGACATAAAGTCCATTCTTGATAAAATTCTGAAGAAATGATCAGATCCAATCCACAGGGGTCGAATTCTTCCACAACGTTTTTACTTCGGAAATAGAATTTTAAACAGTATTTGTCCAATCCAAAACAGCTGACACGTGTTTTGTCCACCTGGACTTTTTCAAGGCTGCAAAATTTACATGACACTGATGTTAACAATACTGTTATTTTTCTACTAAATGGAAATGGTATAGCGGTGTCCCCATCACCACTTGCATCCTGTTTTTAAACCAGACGGTGTGTATAGATAATGTACTGATACAAAAAAGCAAGACCATTTAAAAACAGTTGTCCATATTGCATTTAAAATAGTATGATATTCCAAAACAGAAAGCACCCAGTGTCTACAATAGATGAACGTAACCCAAATAGTGTTGTGCAACACATAGCCATCAAATGGGTGAGACCATGCTAGTTAGTCAGTGAAAGGTGCCCTAATAGAAAATACTCCACCGAAAACGAAATAGGGATTAGTTGGAATAAAACAAACCTAAACAGAAATGAGGTTCAAAGTATTTTTAGAGTCCCTTCCGAAATGAAGTACAGTATGAGGTCGACCCGGTGATAGGCTAACCCATGGGTAAAATCTTAAAGACAATATCAATTTGTGTCCATCAGTTAAAATATTATCCACAGGAAAGTGTGGATAGAGTTCACCACACCTCCCAAAATTGGTAAACAAGGGCCTGAGTGACAATCGAAATCATGGGCCCATACCCGGTATACGTGGGGTCTTCTGAGTGTCCTGGGGAAGTTAGAGGCTTGACCCTGATAAGCTCGCTATACGCAAAAAGAAAATGGGAAACTTAAGCCATGTATGAGATACTTGTCTGAACTCTTGAAGGGGAAATGCTAAAATGTAATAACAGAATCGAGACGATCAGTCGGCAGTGTGGCATGACTCTCTTGACATTGTGATCAAGGTACTAATCAGCTAGTGAAACCGAAAATAAGCAAGTAAAGCCTTTACATAATGCCATAATACCAATATCAAGCTAAGACCCATTGTGGAAGTGTGGGTCCGCCATTCGACATGGACAAAACAAAGTGCATGGAAAATCAGCGCATTTATTATAAGATTAATATCATCAATGTGGGAGGTACGTCCCCAATATTAATGTTCGGGGCCAGTGAATAAAAGGCACAAATGAGGGAACAGTAACCAGCATTAAAAAGAACCATGGGGATATCAACAAGGGGCCGCGGTAATCATCGCAAATCGCGCTTAACGTGAGTTGCATTATCGCCGGTTCACATCGCCGTGTTAGCTGCGTATTTACAACGATTTGCTAACAGGCGATGTTAAACCTTCGCTATACGGCGATTTAAACCAATATCGCCTGAAAACCAGCGAAGTCAGCATTGCGCTGAGTAAAATGTTGATAATAGGGAGAAGTGGATGTAACCTTACAATCCACCTCCCATTATGCACATGGCTAAGTCGTAAAATTTCCAGACGTTAGTTTTCGGCGATGTCAGCAGTTAGCGCGGCTTTTTTTAATCGCTGCGCGTTGTCTGGGCCGTCTTGTTGATATCGCGATGTGCGGTTAGCGATCAATTTCCCTGTTCTTTCCTGAAGATACGCCTACTTTGCATCTCATTAGCGATGCAAAGCGAGGCGTTACTAAAAAGGCAGCAAACATGCGCTAATGCATGTTTGCGCTGCCTTGTTAATAGGGCGATGGCATAATCTCCGCTTTAGCGGCGAAAAGAGCGGCTAAAGCGGAGATAAAGCCCTTGATAATATGCTCCCACGTTTTATATTCTTACCCATAACTTGGTGTGTAGAACGCCGTAAACACAAGTGAGTTGTCTGAGTCCTATTTATGAGTACGGAAGTCATCGATGGACATTGACATAAAGGAGGGGATCTCAGGATGACGACCAGCAGACTCAAATGTCGCTGCCATCTTAAGATGATCAATAGCCTCACAAGGCAATGTAAAGCCCAAGACCTATTCAGTAGATGATTCAATTAAGACTACAGAAAAAGTGACCATAGAAATGCTCATAGGGTAATTTGGAATCAAAAAGGAATTTCAGTCCCAGCAAAACGAGTCGAGCATTAACGTGTGTCACCGTTCCAGAGAGAAAATAGTAAATAAAATATGTTTTTGTTATAATTAACCCAGCAGCAATTCAAAAAATTACAGTGTGCCCTCTATATATAGGGTAAAGGAACATGCAAACGATTGACTATGCTGAATGTCAGGGGGCTATAAAGATAAATTGTGTGCCTAAGGAAGATGATCCATCTGCCTGCTTTTGGGTGCCAATGGTAGTCGTAATGGTGTGTTAGATCTGGTTAACATGTAAAGACTCCTTTTGAAAGACACCCTAAGCACATACAGACTGCCACCACAGGCTACGTGTCTTGGTGCAGAGAAAAGTGAAAACCCAACATGGCACACATCCCCGTGTCTCAACAAAATAGGTAACCAGGTGCTTTTAGGTACAGCACACGAGCTCCTTCTATCAATGAGGTATAAGACAATGGGTTTCTTAAACAACACATAGGTATAGTCTACAGTTTCCAGGAGGGGAATATGCTCCAATAGGAACACAACCCCTCACACAACCAAAGGGTGTCATGCTTCTTTATCAGGCTAGCTCCTCATCAGGCTGGTGCTGCAATGCCCGACGGGTACCCACTAGGGGGAACTTTACCGGAGATCTTTTCTTAGCTGTCAGGTAAAGTGGGGGTGTGTGGGCTCAGAGGGTATGTGTAGGGTGGTGATGGTTAAAATAGGTGTTGTGATGATCAGGAACACTATATTTAATGAAAGAACTCACTACACTAGTTAAAAAATCAGTGCTAACTTAGGATATAATGGTCCTAGTTAGCTAAGTGAATAAAATGGTAAAAATGGTCGACATGTTTCTCATCTAAATATGTCAGGAGGATCATGTGGCGATTCTTCAAAACCGTAAGCAAGAAACTACACTACACTGTGACTGGATTCAGTTAATCAAAGTGCTTTGGGGAAGGTAAACAGTCACAAAATAAACCAAAGGATAGTACTATGTACCTTCGCTAAAATCTAGGTCAACCTGGAACACAAAAGTAGACAGACATAACATGTAAGTGTAATAACTCACAAATACAAACAATCTATATATGGCATGCAAACAAAATCACTACTGAGAATAAAATCAAAACTGCATGCATGCCCCATGTGACATGATATATGGTACTTCCATCCGTACATCGCTCTGTCACAGTGACTCTGTAACGTGGGTTAGGCAAAACATGATGACATCTTATCCAATTCGGTTAATGACTACAGCCCTATGAGGGAATGGCAGAGGAAACGCCTATTAGCGTCCTAAGCAGAAAAAAGTTAAAAGATAAAGCCATTACGGTCATTGTATCTTACCACGGGCCAGAAAGGGCTCTTGTAGTTAGGTCCCCATACTTACTCAGACGCTGAGTGGCGTCCGAGCACACTGTACATGGCCAGTACATGACCGTACATGGCCAGTGGGGGAGTCTTTCTTTCCTTATTACTCCCCCAATTGTCTGAGCTAGCATTGCTGCTGTTGGATGAGTTTCTCTTCCTGGAGGGCTGACTCTCCTCTTAAGATGTTTCATCAATTGTAGGTTGGAAATCTATTTTAAGGTAGGGGTAAACTTTTTCTTTGCTGAATTTATTAATGTCTATCTGAAGCTTCGTTATTTTTTGTTTCATGGGGTAGTCTTTCTTTTCTGCGATCTTGCTATTTATTTCAGCCAATTGCAGCGAGATCTGTGATTTCAATGAACAAGCCAGTGATCTAGCAGGTCACTTAGAAATCAGTCACTACCCTGAATAAATAATGGAAAAAACATGCACGGAATAACAACAGGGAGACCCTATTAGATCCCCGGGAGAGACACAGGTTGGATGTCTGGTCTTGCGTCATAACCTTTATAACAAAATATGACAGAGCTGTTCCTGTAGGTAGAAAGACAAGGGAAAGGAAGAGGGGAGGAATTGTGTTCACGGACAATTGAAATATTGGATATTGAGGCCCTCACACAAACTAAAGGGTATCGTAATTCACGTACCCCTTCGAATGTATTGCATCATCATCGGGCTGCTCCTGCGTCGAGTCGGCTGGTGCAATACCCGACGGGCTCTTTTTTAAGGAGCACTTTTATGGAGATCTTTTTTATCCAATGAAGCCGGTAGTTGCATGGGTGTGTGGGGCTCTAGGGTGATGTAGATGAAGTGTGTTGATTATTAGAAATAGGGGTCGAAGTACTTACTCAACCAATTTATTAGGAAGTCTTCTCCCCTAATTAAAAAACTCTGAGGTTGAGTGTTACTAACTTAGGGTTATCGACTAGGTTATATACACTGCCTCAGTCAGGTCGACATGTTTCTCGCTCCATTAGAGAAATACTCTGGCGATTCCTCAGGACCAAAAGATGTTTTCTATCTACATCTAAAATTCAACATTATATCTTAGTAATCAGTGAGCATTCTCAGTCACAGTTGTAGTGTTACCTGCAGCTCGGTCTACCTGTAAGGGGATAAAGGCCAAGGAGGTTAAAGAATGCATGGTACAGTCACTGTGTATTGACATTAAAATTGAGTGCAAATGTGGTGAAAGTGCACTCTAAACGTGAAGGGTGGTAAAAAACTAGGTGAATCTGAACCCTGTGAAGTGACTTCTACTATACGTGGTGAAGGTGAAATTTAAATTAATAAAGGGACTTACCCTAACAATTCCTAAGGATAGTCCACTGCAGTTCCTGGTAGATAAACGCAAGGAGTTCCTCGCGTTCTGTAATTATATAGGGAGAAAGCTAGAGGAACGGGGGTGGTTAAAAATGACATACTCCAGGGTTGTAATAACCCCTTCTCTTACTGCCGAAGTTACATCATAAAACTGACAAGTGTGGTTAAAAACAGGTTATTCCTGAGTTAAAATAATCCCTTCTCTGATTTCGTAAAGGCATTGATAGATCATGATCTACAGAGAGCTACAGTCGGTGAGGGCTATAACAAGAACCCCTATATCTGGAGATGGTGCTGTCCCTAGTCTCTTACTCAATAAATACATTCAGTAGATGTCGAAGTGGCCATCTCAAGCGCTCTTGTCAGGGTAGTTGTGTGCTGTGATTACATTTGTCAAATACATGATAAGACACAACATAGATTAGGTTAGCGTTAAATGGTATCCCATTAAAGACTGACTCTGACAGTCAAAGCTATCCTCCGTTGATGTAAAACCTAGAAATGAATATCACCCACATAGTAAATATATAAACTTTGAAGGGGCCGCGGTAAATCAGCGAGTAGCGCCTTAGTTAAAAACTAAACCATACCATGGGCTCAACACTGTCAGGTTCCTGTCTATTTACTGACACGCCGGATCCCAGTTTCCAAAATGTATTCACCCAATGCACAACCTAATTTTGGAGAGTTAAGGATCAACAAGTAAGAATGTGTCTACTTACTGACACGCCGAGTCCGTGTCTCGTAAACACCTACCCCGTTCTACCAGGACTGGGTGGCGATATGCCGAGTCTCGTTTCGGTATTTGAAGGCGGCGTTTAGTTAGATTCAGACCCGGAAGTGAAAGGGACACTAGAGATTGCATCGCTCCATTGCGACCGGTGGTGAATCTGGTCGCCATCTTGAGTGAGGGGGGATTGATTTTATTTGGTGTCGTATAGAAGCTCGTGAAATGCAACGGTTCTTATTTTAAATCGATTGTAGTTGCATGTACACATGGAGGCCGTCGCCCCAAGGAACAGGGTATATTCTGCGAGTCTGCGTGATTATATTTGGTGTTATCGTGACGCTCGTGAAATGCAACTGTTCTTATTATAAGTCGATTGTTGTTGCATATACACATAGAGGCAGTCACCCCAAGGAACAGAATCTATTTTGTGGGTCTGTATGATTCACTCTATTTATTTCTTTCAGGGTCTCCAATTGAAAAACACTCTATTGTCCACTCAAGCATATACATCAGTATCGGAGAGTGCAGTTTGTCAAGGATTAGTATTAGTACAAGGGTGGTGTTGTTCATGGAGGTTTGATGGAGGCCCAAGGAATGGCGTCATTTAATCCTGTCACATGAGTGCCCAATCTAAACACCCACCTCTGTTCTTTGGCAAGCAAAGCTTCCTTGGTGATATTGGAAAACGATTCTAATATGAGCCAGGTAAATGACTCTGGAGGATGTCCCTTTTCTAGAAAGTGTGTACACATTCTAGTGTTGATTTTTTTGCAGCGAAAATTGCTGCGATGTTCAGTCATGCGTGTTTTAATAGGGCGGGTGGTCATGCCAACGTATTGTAATCTACAGGGGCATGTAATCAGATATATGCAATTGGCTGTGTTGCAATTAGTGTGGCGACGTAGCTCCCATTTAAAGTTATTGTCAAAGAGGACAGACTTGTGTGTTGTAGTCATGGGGCATACCGAACATGAGCCACAGGGGTAATGTCCGGTTACAGGTGGCAAATCCCATAATTGTCTTTGGAGTGGTTGCCCCTGTAGACGTGGACGAGTGTGAATCAAGGTGTCCTTCAAGTTTTTTGTGCGTTTAAATGAAAATCTAGGGGTTTCAAGTTGCATAGTGCCTGTGTTCAAAATGTTCCAATGTTTTTTGATTGTCTTGGTGATCTGATTTGACAATGGGGTAAATGATGTGACACACGTCAGGATCTCAGTTGGAGCTGTTATTTTGGGTTCCAACAGGGCTTCTCGATTGTTATTTCGGGCTCTCTTGTTGGCTAGGGCTATCTGTTTGGCAGGATAGTTGCGTGCCCGTAGGTTATTAGCCAATTTCTTCGCTTCTACCCTGTAGTCTGATAAGTCACTGCAATTTCGTCTTACCCTGAGGAACTGTCCAATGGGTAAATTATCCCTCAGGCTGCGGGGATGATGACTTGTGTATAATAACAGACTATTGCGGTCTGTTGGTTTTTTATACAAGGAGGTTGATAATGTGCCCCTGTGCAAACTGATGTTTAGATCTAGAAAAGGAATGGTGTTATTAGACACTGTCTGCGAAAACTTGAGGTGTGGGTCAAGGGTATTGATCCAATCACAAAATTCAGTGCAGGTCGACATATCCCCCTTCCAGAGGATGAGTATATCGTCAATGAACCTCTTCCAAAGGTATATGTCTGTATTGAATGGGTTAGAGTCATGATAAATGTAACGGGTCTCAAAATCAGACATGTACAGGCAAGCCAGACTGGGCGCAACTGTACTCCCCATGCAAGTTCCTTGTGTCTGCTTGTAGATTTGGCCTTTGAATTCAAAGAAATTCTCCGTCAATGTTAGAGTAGCACATTCCATGATAAAACTGATGGGGGTGTTGTGCTCCCAAACTTCCTGGTTCAGGACCTCTTCTACCACATTCAGAGTTGCCCTCTGTGGTATATTTGTGTACAGTGCTTGTACATCTAGGGTCACCAATAGTGTGATCTCATCCGTGGGTGGTAGTTCATTCAAGAGTCTTAGTAAATCTGAAGTGTCTTGTATATAAGACGCAGTCTTTTTAACAAGAGGTTGCAGAAAGTAGTCACAGAATTGGGACAACGGTTCTAAGACTGAGTCTATCCCTGATACGATGGGCCTACCAGGGACAGGTGAAATACCCTTGTGGATTTTCGGTAGGGTATAAAAATATGGGGTGCGTGGATTCTTCTTGACCAAAAATAAGGCTTCTTTCTTGCTAATCCAGCCTTCACTCTCAGCCGAGAAAACTAAGGCTGTGATGGTAGCAAGTAAGCTTTGGGTGGGGTTGGTGGAGACAGGAGTGTAATAAGTTCTGTCACTCAGTTGTCGTCTGCATTCCTGTTCATAATCTGATGTATCCATTATTACCGTAGCCCCACCTTTATCAGCTTGTTTTATGGTGATTGATGTGTCGTTAGACAAGTTTTTAATAGCCTCAATCTCCACTTTGGACATATTGTTGTATTGTTTAGGTTTGGTTATGTTGGCGAGGTCTTTTAATACGGCTTGTTCGAAAGTCAAGACTTCCGGTGGGATCATAGACATATTCGGAGTAAAGGAAGACTTCGTGTGTAAACCACTGTCTGTTCGTTCTGTGGTTTCAGTTCCATTGAAAAAGGATGTTAATCTGATTTTGCGAAAAAATTGTTGGATTTCGCATTGTTGTTTAAACTCATCAATCTGAGGTGTTGGTACAAAGCCCAACCCTTTCTGGAGTACTTTGTGTTCAACTTCAGTGAGATTTCTTTGAGAAAGATTGACTACTAGGTCTTCTTCCTGGTGTTGGTATGGCTCCGGGTTTCCATTGTTCTCGGAGTGTCTTCCCACTGGACTCTGGTTCCTTGTGGGGTTTGTTGATTGTTTCTTCTTCTTTGCCCGCGCCCTCTGCCCCAACCTCTGCCTAAAAAAGGCTGGTTGTATACCGGGGGGTAGAGTTGTGGCGGGCCCTGTGGTGGCATTGGATATTGTGGTTGGCCATGTAAATGCATAGGGTATTGCCAAAAGGCTGGATATTGAAAGGCAGCCGGTTGGAAGGTAGGGTAAGTTTGACGATTCCCCTTACGTGAAGTGCCATGATTGGTTGAGTCGGAGCTCGAGTTGCTGTTGCTCGAGGAGCCTCTTCTAGTAGAGTTAGAATTTGAGTCAGAGTCTCCAGAGTTGTTGGAGCTTGGGGGTACAAAATCTTCTTTCAAATAAGGATACATTTTCTCTTTATTGAAGTTGTTTACGTCTTTTTGTAATTTTTTAACCTTTTGTCTTATTAGATATTCGCGATGTTCCGCGATCTCATTATTAATTTCCGACAACTTCGATTTAAAAAGAGTCGTGGATGTCGCACTTTTCAACGTGCTTTCTGCCAATTAGATCCTAGCTAAGAGAGTATCTGCTAGTCTCTTGGCTGTCTTGATGATCAATATGAGGAGATCTCTGGTACATTTCCATGATACCTGTGACCAATCGGTCTTGAATGTTCCATCCTCTAGGAAAATACGTGGGAAGATTTTGACTATTAAACCATTAGGGGCGATGTTTGCCCTCAGGTATTCTGTCATCAGGGCGCCGTGAAGTGTGATCTTTACCCAGTCTCTCTTTAGTGAGGATAGGGACTGCCAGTCTTCCGACTGGCTCCCTGTGGCTGCCCCACCATCGGCTCCCAGGATTGAGGGGGCATTAAGTATCTCATCGACGAAATCGTCACCAAAACTTAACCCTTGGCCTTCCATTGTGGTAATGGTCTTAGTAATAGGCTTTGGTGATAGGATTCCCTCTCTGTTGTCTTGATGTTGTCAATTGTAGAGGTCAAGTCTAAGGGTTCAGGGGAACTAACAAAAAGGAGTTCTTTTTGTGATGAAAGGGGAAGAAACAATAAAACATTAAAAGTGGGGGATATGCACAGGTTAACCCACCGGGAGATGCCCCACGGATAGAAATCCGTGCATAATATATCCAAAAAATGAACAGGGGGGGCGTAAGGGCGCTTTATGAAAAGGTCCAGCTATGTGTGCCCTCAGAAAGTACAACAAAATATGACAGAGCTGTTCCTGTAGGTAGAAAGACAAGGGAAAGGAAGAGGGGAGGAATTGTGTTCACGGACAATTGAAATATTGGATATTGAGGCCCTCACACAAACTAAAGGGTATCGTAATTCACGTACCCCTTCGAATGTATTGCATCATCATCGGGCTGCTCCTGCGTCGAGTCGGCTGGTGCAATACCCGACGGGCTCTTTTTTAAGGAGCACTTTTATGGAGATCTTTTTTATCCAATGAAGCCGGTAGTTGCATGGGTGTGTGGGGCTCTAGGGTGATGTAGATGAAGTGTGTTGATTATTAAAAATAGGGGTCGAAGTACTTACTCAACCAATTTATTAGGAAGTCTTCTCCCCTAATTAAAAAACTCTGAGGTTGAGTGTTACTAACTTAGGGTTATCGACTAGATTATATACACTGCCTCAGTCAGGTCGACATGTTTCTCGCTCCATTAGAGAAATACTCTGGCGATTCCTCAGGACCAAAAGATGTTTTCTATCTACATCTAAAATTCAACATTATATCTTAGTAAACAGTGAGCATTCTCAGTCACAGTTGTAGTGTTACCTGCAGCTCGGTCTACCTGTAAGGGGATAAAGGCCAAGGAGGTTAAAGAATGCATGGTACAGTCACTGTGTATTGACATTAAATATCTCGTGAACAATTGAGTGCAAATGTGGTGAAAGTGCACTCTAAACGTGAAGGGTGGTAAAAAACTAGGTGAATCTGAACCCTGTGAAGTGACTTCTACTATACGTGGTGAAGGTGAAATTTAAATTAATAAAGGGACTTACCCTAACAATTCCTAAGGATAGTCCACTGCAGTTCCTGGTAGATAAACGCAAGGAGTTCCTCGCGTTCTGTAATTATATAGGGAGAAAGCTAGAGGAACGGGGGTGGTTAAAAATGACATACTCCAGGGTTGTAATAACCCCTTCTCTTACTGCCGAAGTTACATCATAAAACTGACAAGTGTGGTTAAAAACAGGTTATTCCTGAGTTAAAATAATCCCTTCTCTGATTTCGTAAAGGCATTGATAGATCATGATCTACAGAGAGCTACAGTCGGTGAGGGCTATAACAAGAACCCCTATATCTGGAGATGGTGCTGTCCCTAGTCTCTTACTCAATAAATACATTCAGTAGATGTCGAAGTGGCCATCTCAAGCGCTCTTGTCAGGGTAGTTGTGTGCTGTGATTACATTTGTCAAATACATGATAAGACACAACATAGATTAGGTTAGCGTTAAATGGTATCCCATTAAAGACTGACTCTGACAGTCAAAGCTATCCTCCGTTGATGTAAAACCTAGAAATGAATATCACCCACATAGTAAATATATAAACTTTGAAGGGGCCGCGGTAAATCAGCGAGTAGCGCCTTAGTTAAAAACTAAACCATACCATGGGCTCAACACTGTCAGGTTCCTGTCTATTTACTGACACGCCGGATCCCAGTTTCCAAAATGTATTCACCCAATGCACAACCTAATTTTGGAGAGTTAAGGATCAACAAGTAAGAATTTGTCTACTTACTGACACGCCGAGTCCGTGTCTCGTAAACACCTACCCCGTTCTACCAGGACTGGGTGGCGATATGCCGAGTCTCGTTTCGGTATTTGAAGGCGGCGTTTAGTTAGATTCAGACCCGGAAGTGAAAGGGACACTAGAGATTGCATCGCTCCATTGCGACCGGTGGTGAATCCGGTCGCCATCTTGAGTGAGGGGGGATTGATTTTATTTGGTGTCGTATAGAAGCTCGTGAAATGCAACGGTTCTTATTTTAAATCGATTGTAGTTGCATGTACACATGGAGGCCGTCGCCCCAAGGAACAGGGTATATTCTGCGAGTCTGCGTGATTATATTTGGTGTTATCGTGACGCTCGTGAAATGCAACTGTTCTTATTATAAGTCGATTGTTGTTGCATATACACATAGAGGCAGTCACCCCAAGGAACAGAATCTATTTTGTGGGTCTGTATGATTCACTCTATTTATTTCTTTCAGGGTCTCCAATTGAAAAACACTCTATTGTCCACTCAAGCATATACATCAGTATCGGAGAGTGCAGTTTGTCAAGGATTAGTATTAGTACAAGGGTGGTGTTGTTCATGGAGGTTTGATGGAGGCCCAAGGGATGGCGTCATTTAATCCTGTCACATGAGTGCCCAATCTAAACACCCAAACTGCACTCTCCGATACTGATGTATATGCTTGAGTGGACAATAGAGTGTTTTTCAATTGGAGACCCTGAAAGAAATAAATAGAGTGAATCATACAGACCCACAAAATAGATTCTGTTCCTTGGGGTGACTGCCTCTATGTGTATATGCAACAACAATCGACTTATAATAAGAACAGTTGCATTTCACGAGCGTCACGATAACACCAAATATAATCACGCAGACTCGCAGAATATACCCTGTTCCTTGGGGCGACGGCCTCCATGTGTACATGCAACTACAATCGATTTAAAATAAGAACCGTTGCATTTCACGAGCTTCTATACGACACCAAATAAAATCAATCCCCCCTCACTCAAGATGGCGACCGGATTCACCACCGGTCGCAATGGAGCGATGCAATCTCTAGTGTCCCTTTCACTTCCGGGTCTGAATCTAACTAAACTCCGCCTTCAAATACCGAAACGAGACTCGGCATATCGCCACCCAGTCCTGGTAGAACGGGGTAGGTGTTTACGAGACACGGACTCAGCGTGTCAGTAAGTAGACGAATTCTTACTTGTTGATCCTTAACTCTCCAAAATTAGGTTGTGCATTGGGTGAATACATTTTGGAAACTGGGATCCGGCGTGTCAGTAAATAGACAGGAACCTGACAGTGTTGAGCCCATGGTATGGTTTAGTTTTTAACTAAGGCGCTACTCGCTGATTTACCGCGGCCCCTTCAAAGTTTATATATTTACTATGTGGGTGATATTCATTTCTAGGTTTTACATTAACGGAGGATAGCTTTGACTGTCAGAGTCAGTCTTTAATGGGATACCATTTAACGCTAACCTAATCTATGTTGTGTCTTATCATGTATTTGACAAATGTAATCACAGCACACAACTACCCTGACAAGAGCGCTTGAGATGGCCACTTCGACATCTACTGAATGTATTTATTGAGTAAGAGACTAGGGACAGCACCATCTCCAGATATAGGGGTTCTTGTTATAGCCCTCACCGACTGTAGCTCTCTGTAGATCATGATCTATCAATGCCTTTACGAAATCAGAGAAGGGATTATTTTAACTCAGGAATAACCTGTTTTTAACCACACTTGTCAGTTTTATGATGTAACTTCGGCAGTAAGAGAAGGGGTTATTACAACCCTGGAGTATGTCATTTTTAACCACCCCCGTTCCTCTAGCTTTCTCCCTATATAATTACAGAACGCGAGGAACTCCTTGCGTTTATCTACCAGGAACTGCAGTGGACTATCCTTAGGAATTGTTAGGGTAAGTCCCTTTATTAATTTAAATTTCACCTTCACCACGTATAGTAGAAGTCACTTCACAGGGTTCAGATTCACCTAGTTTTTTACCATCCTTCACGTTTAGAGTGCACTTTCACCACATTTGCACTCAATTGTTCACGAGATATTTAATGTCAATACACAGTGACTGTACCAGCATTCTTTAACCTCCTTGGCCTTTATCCCCTTACAGGTAGACCGAGCTGCAGGTAACACTACAACTGTGACTGAGAATGCTCACTGTTTACTAAGATATAATGTTGAATTTTAGATGTAGATAGAAAACATCTTTTGGTCCTGAGGAATCGCCAGAGTATTTCTCTAATGGAGCGAGAAACATGTCGACCTGACTGAGGCAGTGTATATAACCTAGTCGATAACCCTAAGTTAGTAACACTCAACCTCAGAGTTTTTTAATTAGGGGAGAAGACTTCCTAATAAATTGGTTGAGTAAGTACTTCGACCCCTATTTTTAATAATCAACACACTTCATCTACATCACCCTAGAGCCCCACACACCCATGCAACTACCGGCTTCATTGGATAAAAAAGATCTCCATAAAAGTGCTCCTTAAAAAAGAGCCCGTCGGGTATTGCACCAGCCGACTCGACGCAGGAGCAGCCCGATGATGATGCAACACATTCGAAGGGGTACATGAATTACGATACCCTTTAGTTTGTGTGAGGGCCTCAATATCCAATATTTCAATTGTCCGTGAACACAATTCCTCCCCTCTTCCTTTCCCTTGTCTTTCTACCTACAGGAACAGCTCTGTCATATTTTGTTGTACTTTCTGAGGGCACACATAGCTGGACCTTTTCATAAAGCGCCCTTACGCCCCCCCTGTTCATTTTTTGGATATATTATGCACGGATTTCTATCCGTGGGGCATCTCCCGGTGGGTTAACCTGTGCATATCCCCCACTTTTAATGTTTTATTGTTTCTTCCCCTTTCATCACAAAAAGAACTCCTTTTTGTTAGTTCCCCTGAACCCTTAGACTTGACCTCTACAATTGACAACATCAAGACAACAGAGAGGGAATCCTATCACCAAAGCCTATTACTAAGACCATTACCACAATGGAAGGCCAAGGGTTAAGTTTTGGTGACGATTTCGTCGATGAGATACTTAATGCCCCCTCAATCCTGGGAGCCGATGGTGGGGCAGCCACAGGGAGCCAGTCGGAAGACTGGCAGTCCCTATCCTCACTAAAGAGAGACTGGGTAAAGATCACACTTCACGGCGCCCTGATGACAGAATACCTGAGGGCAAACATCGCCCCTAATGGTTTAATAGTCAAAATCTTCCCACGTATTTTCCTAGAGGATGGAACATTCAAGACCGATTGGTCACAGGTATCATGGAAATGTACCAGAGATCTCCTCATATTGATCATCAAGACAGCCAAGAGACTAGCAGATACTCTCTTAGCTAGGATCCAATTGGCAGAAAGCACGTTGAAAAGTGCGACATCCACGACTCTTTTTAAATCGAAGTTGTCGGAAATTAATAATGAGATCGCGGAACATCGCGAATATCTAATGAGACAAAAGGTTAAAAAATTACAAAAAGACGTAAACAACTTCAATAAAGAGAAAATGTATCCTTATTTAAAAGAAGATTTTGTACCCCCAAGCTCCAACAACTCTGGAGACTCTGACTCAAATTCTAACTCTACTAGAAGAGGCTCCTCGAGCAACAGCAACTCGAGCTCCGACTCAACCAATCATGGCACTTCACGTAAGGGGAATCGTCAAACTTACCCTACCTTCCAACCGGCTGCCTTTCAATATCCAGCCTTTTGGCAATACCCTATGCATTTACATGGCCAACCACAATATCCAATGCCACCACAGGGCCCGCCACAACTCTACCCCCCGGTATACAACCAGCCTTTTTTAGGCAGAGGTTGGGGCAGAGGGCGCGGGCAAAGAAGAAGAAACAATCAACAAACCCCACAAGGAACCAGAGTCCAGTGGGAAGACACTCCGAGAACAATGGAAACCCGGAGCCATACCAACACCAGGAAGAAGACCTAGTAGTCAATCTTTCTCAAAGAAATCTCACTGAAGTTGAACACAAAGTACTCCAGAAAGGGTTGGGCTTTGTACCAACACCTCAGATTGATGAGTTTAAACAACAATGCGAAATCCAACAATTTTTTCGCAAAATCAGATTAAGATCCTTTTTCAATGGAACTGAAACCACAGAACGAACAGACAGTGGTTTACACACGAAGTCTTCCTTTACTCCGAATATGTCTATGATCCCACTGGAAGTCTTGACTTTCGAACAAGCCGTATTAAAAGACCTCGCCAACATAACCAAACCTAAACAATACAACAATATGTCCAAAGTGGAGATTGAGGCTATTAAAAACTTGTCTAACGACACATCAATCACCATAAAACAAGCTGATAAAGGTGGGGCTACGGTAATAATGGATACATCAGATTATGAACAGGAATGCAGACGACAACTGAGTGACAGAACTTATTACACTCCTGTCTCCACCAACCCCACCCAAAGCTTACTTGCTACCATCACAGCTTTAGTTTTCTCGGCTGAGAGTGAAGGCTGGATTAGCAAGAAAGAAGCCTTATTTTTGGTCAAGAAGAATCCACGCACCCCATATTTTTATACCCTACCGAAAATCCACAAGGGTATTTCACCTGTCCCTGGTAGGCCCATCGTATCAGGGATAGACTCAGTCTTAGAACCGTTGTCCCAATTCTGTGACTACTTTCTGCAACCTCTTGTTAAAAAGACTGCGTCTTATATACAAGACACTTCAGATTTACTAAGACTCTTGAATGAACTACCACCCACGGATGAGATCACACTATTGGTGACCCTAGATGTACAAGCACTGTACACAAATATACCACAGAGGGCAACTCTGAATGTGGTAGAAGAGGTCCTGAACCAGGAAGTTTGGGAGCACAACACCCCCATCAGTTTTATCATGGAATGTGCTACTCTAACATTGACGGAGAATTTCTTTGAATTCAAAGGCCAAATCTACAAGCAGACACAAGGAACTTGCATGGGGAGTACAGTTGCGCCCAGTCTGGCTTGCCTGTACATGTCTGATTTTGAGACCCGTTACATTTATCATGACTCTAACCCATTCAATACAGACATATACCTTTGGAAGAGGTTCATTGACGATATACTCATCCTCTGGAAGGGGGATATGTCGACCTGCACTGAATTTTGTGATTGGATCAATACCCTTGACCCACACCTCAAGTTTTCGCAGACAGTGTCTAATAACACCATTCCTTTTCTAGATCTAAACATCAGTTTGCACAGGGGCACATTATCAACCTCCTTGTATAAAAAACCAACAGACCGCAATAGTCTGTTATTATACACAAGTCATCATCCCCGCAGCCTGAGGGATAATTTACCCATTGGACAGTTCCTCAGGGTAAGACGAAATTGCAGTGACTTATCAGACTACAGGGTAGAAGCGAAGAAATTGGCTAATAACCTACGGGCACGCAACTATCCTGCCAAACAGATAGCCCTAGCCAACAAGAGAGCCCGAAATAACAATCGAGAAGCCCTGTTGGAACCCAAAATAACAGCTCCAACTGAGATCCTGACGTGTGTCACATCATTTACCCCATTGTCAAATCAGATCACCAAGACAATCAAAAAACATTGGAACATTTAGAACACAGGCACTATGCAACTTGAAACCCCTAGATTTTCATTTAAACGCACAAAAAACTTGAAGGACACCTTGATTCACACTCGTCCACGTCTACAGGGGCAACCACTCCAAAGACAATTATGGGATTTGCCACCTGTAACCGGACATTACCCCTGTGGCTCATGTTCGGTATGCCCCATGACTACAACACACAAGTCTGTCCTCTTTGACAATAACTTTAAATGGGAGCTACGTCGCCACACTAATTGCAACACAGCCAATTGCATATATCTGATTACATGCCCCTGTAGATTACAATACGTTGGCATGACCACCCGCCCTATTAAAACACGCATGACTGAACATCGCAGCAATTTTCGCTGCAAAAAAATCAACACTAGAATGTGTACACACTTTCTAGAAAAGGGACATCCTCCAGAGTCATTTACCTGGCTCATATTAGAATCGTTTTCCAATATCACCAAGGAAGCTTTGCTTGCCAAAGAACAGAGGTGGGTGTTTAGATTGGGCACTCATGTGACAGGATTAAATGACGCCATTCCTTGGGCCTCCATCAAACCTCCATGAACAACACCACCCTTGTACTAATACTAATCCTTGAAAACTGCACTCTCCGATACTGATGTATATGCTTGAGTGGACAATAGAGTGTTTTTCAATTGGAGACCCTGAAAGAAATAAATAGAGTGAATCATACAGACCCACAAAATAGATTCTGTTCCTTGGGGTGACTGCCTCTATGTGTATATGCAACAACAATCGACTTATAATAAGAACAGTTGCATTTCACGAGCGTCACGATAACACCAAATATAATCACGCAGACTCGCAGAATATACCCTGTTCCTTGGGGCGACGGCCTCCATGTGTACATGCAACTACAATCGATTTAAAATAAGAACCGTTGCATTTCACGAGCTTCTATACGACACCAAATAAAATCAATCCCCCCTCACTCAAGATGGCGACCGGATTCACCACCGGTCGCAATGGAGCGATGCAATCTCTAGTGTCCCTTTCACTTCCGGGTCTGAATCTAACTAAACGCCGCCTTCAAATACCGAAACGAGACTCGGCATATCGCCACCCAGTCCTGGTAGAACGGGGTAGGTGTTTACGAGACACGGACTCGGCGTGTCAGTAAGTAGACGAATTCTTACTTGTTGATCCTTAACTCTCCAAAATTAGGTTGTGCATTGGGTGAATACATTTTGGAAACTGGGATCCGGCGTGTCAGTAAATAGACAGGAACCTGACAGTGTTGAGCCCATGGTATGGTTTAGTTTTTAACTAAGGCGCTACTCGCTGATTTACCGCGGCCCCTTCAAAGTTTATATATTTACTATGTGGGTGATATTCATTTCTAGGTTTTACATCAACGGAGGATAGCTTTGACTGTCAGAGTCAGTCTTTAATGGGATACCATTTAACGCTAACCTAATCTATGTTGTGTCTTATCATGTATTTGACAAATGTAATCACAGCACACAACTACCCTGACAAGAGCGCTTGAGATGGCCACTTCGACATCTACTGAATGTATTTATTGAGTAAGAGACTAGGGACAGCACCATCTCCAGATATAGGGGTTCTTGTTATAGCCCTCACCGACTGTAGCTCTCTGTAGATCATGATCTATCAATGCCTTTACGAAATCAGAGAAGGGATTATTTTAACTCAGGAATAACCTGTTTTTAACCACACTTGTCAGTTTTATGATGTAACTTCGGCAGTAAGAGAAGGGGTTATTACAACCCTGGAGTATGTCATTTTTAACCACCCCCGTTCCTCTAGCTTTCTCCCTATATAATTACAGAACGCGAGGAACTCCTTGCGTTTATCTACCAGGAACTGCAGTGGACTATCCTTAGGAATTGTTAGGGTAAGTCCCTTTATTAATTTAAATTTCACCTTCACCACGTATAGTAGAAGTCACTTCACAGGGTTCAGATTCACCTAGTTTTTTACCACCCTTCACGTTTAGAGTGCACTTTCACCACATTTGCACTCAATTGTTCACGAGATATTTAATGTCAATACACAGTGACTGTACCATGCATTCTTTAACCTCCTTGGCCTTTATCCCCTTACAGGTAGACCGAGCTGCAGGTAACACTACAACTGTGACTGAGAATGCTCACTGTTTACTAAGATATAATGTAGAATTTTAGATGTAGATAGAAAACATCTTTTGGTCCTGAGGAATCGCCAGAGTATTTCTCTAATGGAGCGAGAAACATGTCGACCTGACTGAGGCAGTGTATATAACCTAGTCGATAACCCTAAGTTAGTAACACTCAACCTCAGAGTTTTTTAATTAGGGGAGAAGACTTCCTAATAAATTGGTTGAGTAAGTACTTCGACCCCTATTTTTAATAAATTATAGTATTAATCGTGGGGCACTATTGAGAGCGGGAACGGAACAATGCCGTTGGGTTGAACGGTTGAATCCGATTTCCTTGGACACCCCGCCTTCCGGCACCGATTCAACCGTTCAACCCAATGGCATTGTTCCGTTCCCGCTCTCAATAGTGCCCCACAATTAATACTATAATCAGGGCCAGGATTACAAACGCCATAGGCACGGCCCCACTTATCTTCTTGAAAGGGCCCGCTCTACAGAGACCCGTGCGGTCTTCTCAAAACCTCCGGAAACACCCTTTTCCAAAGGCTCATTAAGTTTTCTATACTTAAATTGTTCAGGCCAACAGTATTACTGTCCTGATGATGATCCCAGTGATTTTGTAAATGGGATCGAAACGTCGTCGACCTCTAAAACACTGTGCACACAAACAATTCTATGACTATGTGTAACGGCTGTCGCTACTTATCATGCTTGTCTTATCTTTTACATTTGAGAAGAAGCAACCCTCTCTGTTTCGCCTGATTGTTTTGTTTTCTGTAAACTGTCACTTTGTCACTCTTTTTGTATCTTTGGGATTTTCGGATACAAGACTGTATCCCACTGTTTATTACGTTCGTCCTTTGACAGTATTCAATAACTCTTATTAAACTGCACTATCCGGCTGGATAGCAAATATATAGAATTGATTTAGTTCTATATTTATTTCTTGTTCCTTATTTTTCCTTCCACAAGGACCACTGTCTTCCTCAAAATCGATACCCTAGGGCATTGGTTACCTTATAGGGTTCCCTTGTCTTTAATTAAAGAATTTAAAATGTTCTAACAATCTGCATTGGGATGAGTAGCGCTCTAAAAGAAATTAAATAGTGCTATTTAAATTGTTATTTGTGTAACTACTGAGACAGACCAACCCATCTGACATTCTTACAGTGCATGCACATATGTACAATAAAGTAAAAAGCATGCATCTCTTAAGTACCTGTGAAGAGATAACAAGCTATGCGCTTTTGTTTTCTGGCCGGTGCATTTGCGAGGTTCCAAGAGGCCTCCAGTCACATACTCGATAAAAAGGAGGCCCAGGCCCCGTAACCTCTGTCTTTATCGTTGCCCAGCTGGAGGTGGGGGGGGGGGAAAGCCCCCTCTCTGCCTGCACGTTGCTGCTGGGAATCGAAAGCAGACAACGTGCAGGAGCTGATGAATGTGTCCCGGTGTTTCAAAATTACTCAGGGAAAAGTTCAACATATTTCTGTGGGACCATACTTCTTAGCAGGGGGTGCGGCATCCACCCTGTAAAAAGAGTAGGTGGATGCTGTGTACCCCCGAATAGAGCCCTGGGTATTACCCTCCTCAGGTTGTGGACCTACACAGTTTTTACCTTCCATGATTATATTATCGTTTGCGTGCCTGTTTTCCTTTATGTTCCGATCATCTGTAAAGTGCTCTGATACCCTCACAGGTCATCTTTACGCTATATAAAACTTTATAAATAAAATAAATATAAAAAGATTAATATACTAATCTTATATTTTAGTGTGTTATGCATCCCCATCCATGTGATGTATGTAAGTAACCTTTAAGGGATATTTTTTTTTTTATTCCAAGTTTGTTCCCCAATGGTTTGCCAATATATAGCAATTGAAACTGATTCCTTTAGGCTACGAATAAATACTTATTCGTAAGAGATATACTTAATGGTTAGGATGTAATTACATACATATAAATGCCTATCATTAAGAGACAGTTGCGCCATTCCCAGCCAACAGCAGAGCAGAAGCCCTCCCTCAGCCTCCAGTCCTAACCTAAAATCTGCAGTACAGTCAGGATCCATTAGTGCCAATGCTAGCAAGCGTCCATTTTTTTCTAATTTGAAAGATTTTCAGATTCGAAAATAGAGGTGAACAAGTCACACGTAGCGCAAAGCCCGAGACGCTTCGCACAATGCCGATTCTCCAAACCCTGGTTAAAGCTACCCTTAAGCCGTAAAATAATGTTGTACACAAATATCGTCTACTCTAGACACCACAAACACCCCCTGAAAGCAACTCCAGCGTGCAAGTCAAAACTTGAAATAATGTAGCCGTAGAGTAGACTCGCGCATGCGCTGTATTAATACTTGATGCTCTGCAGTCTGCACTCTCTCAGCCAATAAACCGTTTCGGTGACGCGAGAACCCTTCGATGACGTCCGTTGCCGTAGCGACCCAATCAAGCGTTTGCAGTCCAATTGGGCTGGAGTGGTTGTGAGCAGAGGCGCGTGTGGGATTTGTTTACCTCCTGTCCCTGCGCCTCTTACGAGCTGCAGGGCAGCGCCCGGTCCTTGGAGTAACCACCATGGCGGATATTGAAGAATGGGTGGTAGAGAGCGTCTTCGGATTCCTGCGTAGCCCCCTATGGGCCGCGCCAGTGCTGGATTTCCTGGAGCAGCGATGCTCAGGTGAGGCGGGGCGGAGGGCGTCGCCCCTTCAAGGGGCCTCTGGTGAGGGGAGCAGCAATGGTGCTAAGTAGGCCTTATTCTTCAATCACTGAACACCTGGTGCTCTTTTATTTACAATAGTTCGCAGAACTGTCCCTGGTGCAGGATGGAGGTCGGAGATTTCAAACGAGCTACCACCAACTTTCTTTCCATCTTTTATGAGTCGCCCTCAATATAAATTTCAAATCTTCTTTAGGGCGGAGATTTACTCTTTTTCAGCTATTTAAATCGACGCATCTGAACTTTCTTTAGACGTTAATACTTGGGTGTACTCTTTAGCGATTTTACTGCCGAAAAAACTTATATGTACATTGATTTTCTTTAAAGACAACATTGAAAATATATCCATAACAACTTTGGAGTAAAAGGACAAGATGTCTGTAATTTGTATGTGGAGTGTGTGTGTATGCCTTGTTAAAATATCCACAATTCCATAATTCAAATCCTCGAAGGAAATATAATTAACACATCACAAACAATCGCAAACGGCCGTCTTGTATGTTCCCTCTCTTGTCGTGCCTTTTCGTTCAACGTAGACGGGAAAGAGCCGTTTATTCAACTTCGGGTTGTGGTTAAATAAGGCCATTTTAATTGGTTGTCTAGAGGACCACCAAACTGCTCCTATAAAAAATCATGCTGCTGCCATCGCCAGTGTTTGAGTGTCAAATGTTTCCAAATTTGGGCCAATCAACCTGCCACCTTATTTTCAGTAATGCCCTTTAAGTCTAAACACATTTTTATTGGTGCAAACCTGTCATTTAATAAATGCAGTTTGGAACCAGCCATATGCAAACCAGTCTTGACCCTGTTCCGCAAGGGAACAGTCTAGCCTGATCTGCCAGGCCAGGGCTTCCCTGAACCTGAACACAAGCAATCCAGGACTGGACTTTTTTTTTACCAGGTATAGGCACGGGTCTACCCAGACGTGGGTCCTGTGCACACTGTGTCACTGGAAACAAACTAGGGCAAAACCTGTCCCTGGGTTGCTTGTGTTCCTGTTCAGGGAGGGCCTGGCAGTTCAGGCTGGACTGTTCCCATGACAAACAGGGTCAAGACTGATTTAATTATGGCTCGGTCCCAACTGAGGTGGCATGGCGGGCGAAAAACGACAGATTGGGATACGACCTGAGCGATTGCCAGTGGCGTGATTAATTTGCATGCACTTGCCTGCAAAATGATGTGTTTTTTTCTTATTTTTATTTACCAATCAGAGTTGGATCAGTTATGCTGTGTTATGTTGATATGTATAGTGCACCAATACCCATGAGGCTATCCAGGCACTTGGGCTTGGTGTTTGTTCCCAAGGTGCTTATATGAAGAGCAAGCTCTTCAGCTTCTGGCAGAACTCAAGAGGTTAGGAGGTGGGTCTGGTGTTGAAGGAGATCGTTCCTTGTCTTGGGTGCGATATAGAAGAATTAGTGACCTCTTTTTTTGCTTTTGCGGGTGTGGGGAGTGTGTGAGAGTGAGGCAGAGGGTAGGTGTCTGGTAGGTTGGTGTAAGTGTATGCAGCTGTTCAGGTATTCTAGTTCTGTGATGTATAGGGCTTTATATGTGTGTGAGAAGTTTGAATTTACTGTGCATGTGAATGAGGAGCCAGTGGAGCTTCATGAGGTGCAGTTTGATGTAGTGCGTTGTGAGAGGTCAAATACGAGTCTTGCTGCTGCGTTCTGGATGATCTGGAGTCTGTGTAGGAGTTGTTTGGAGATTCCGGTGTAGCGAGTGTTGCCGTAGTTCAGCCTGCTGGTGATGAGTGCTTGTGTGAGGGTCTACCTGGTGTTCTGAGGCAAGATCTTTCGCAACAAGGATTTGGAAGCAGGAGGTGGACACTTTGTTGACTTGAGCCCTTATGTTGAGCTTGTCATCTAAGAAAGATGATTCTTAGATTTCTTGCATGGTCTGCAGGTGTGGGTGTTGGTTCTTGCTCTGGTGGCCACCAGGTGGAGTCCCATGGCGAGATCTTGTTGCCGAAGGCCAGTACTTCCGTCTTGTCGGAGTTGAGTGTCAGGCAGTTGTTTAGCATCCAGTCTGCTACCATGGTCATGCATTTGGTGAAGTTGGTTCTTGTGGTGTTTGTCTTGTCCGTCAGGGAGAGGAAGAGTTGAGTGTCATCAGCGTAGGAGATGATGGTGATGTCTTGTGATCGGATGATGTTGGCAAGTGGTGTCTTGTACATGTTGAAAAGGTTGGGGTTGAGGGATGATCAATTGGGGACACCACATATCAGTTTCTTGGTCTCTGATGTGAAGGGTGGCAGCCTGACCCTTTGGGTTCCTCCTGTGAGGAGGCACAGATCCATGTGAGAGCAGGTCCTTGTAAGCCAATCTGGTGGAGACTTCTGATGAGAGTGTTGTGGGAGACAGTGTCGAAGGCCGCGGGGAGGTTGAGCAGGATGAGGGCTGCTGTTTTTCCTCGGTTCAGGGTGTTTCGAATGTTGCCGGTGGCCACAATGAGTGTTGTGGTTCTTTCTGAATCCTGGTTGTGTGTTGTCTAGAAGATGGTGAAGTTCGGTGTGGTTCGTGGGCTGCTTGTTAAAGGCCTTTTCCGTCACTTTGCCTGGATAAGGGACTGGGATATGGGTCAGAAGTTGCTCAGTTGATTGAGGCCGGCTGTGGGCTTCTTGAGGAGGGTGTTGTTTTCTGCAAGTTTCCATTCATCTAAGAAAGTGGCGGACGTGATGGAGGTGTTGATGTGGTGCTGATTGGTGATGTTCCCATGTTGTAGATGTGGTGGGGACATGGGGCACCTGAGTGAATGGTCTGCATAATTGTCGCTGTGTCGTTTCTGGTGGGGGTTGACGATTCGGTCAGGTGGCCATCTTGGCTGGTGGTGGGTAGGTTGGAAATGAGTTTCCTGGGGTTGGGTTGGTGTGTGAAGTTGCTGAAGATATTTGCTATTTTGCTGTGGAAGAAGTTAAATTAAATAGGTTGTCGCAGAGTTGTTGGGAGGCAGTAATGTTGTTGACATGAACTGAGCATGAAGTGAAATCCTTGACGATCGAAAAGATCTCCTTGCAGCTGTTGGAGCTTCCTTCGATGCGGTTCACTAGTGCTTTTTTCTTAGTATCTCTAATTTACAGGTGATAGCGTCTGAGCACAGCCTCGTAGATAGTTCTGTCAGTGGTGTCACGGGTAGCTCTCCATTTCTTTTCTAGCTGTTTACAGTGTTCTTTGGTGTCTCGAAGGTCTTCTGTGTACCAGCTTGCCTGCTTGTTTGATCTACTATGCTTGTTGGGTTAGATGGGTGCCTGGGAGTCCACGTAGTTCTTGATCCAGTTGTTGATGTCCTTGTCAAAGTTGTCTGTGGGGCTAAGCTGATAAGTGTTGAGGGCGCTGAGCCAGTCTGCTTCTGTGAATATGGCCCAGCTGAGGCTTGGAGTGCTGAAAACGTTAGGGGTGTTGACTTGAGGTGTATTGATTTGGAAGTGGCTGATGGAGTGGGCGCTCCATGCGAGCTGTGTGGTGGAGTTGTATTTGATGCTGTTGCTTTTGATGAAGTTGGGGTCCAGTGTGTGTTCTGTGACGAGCTGGGTGAGTCTGATGTTGCTGAAGCCGATGCACATCCCTTCTACCATACCACGCTGCTGGAAATTCCTTATCTCAATGCATGACAATTTTTTTCTAAAGGAGGTTTCCTGCTGTGGCCAAGACTCCCACTACTTCACCTCCAGCATCTGAGTGAGCCAATAATAGCTGCTCAACCCAATGGCATTATGCCTCCATCCCCCCATCTCCGATAGTCATGAGTGATATTCTAGGTGCACCACCATTCCTCAGAAATGAGTGCAGTGTCTCATCTGTCTTTTTAAAGACGACCTCTTGCACCCAATGTGATATTTTCTAATATATGCAAAAGGCCGGGAGGGTTAATATTTTATAAAATGACACGCTACCCATTAGGGAAAATGCCCTCCCCCAATCTATCACACTGCTTTAAAAAATTTCAGTGTTTTCCAACGTTTCAGTTCAATCAATTCTTTACCTCTTGTCATCTAAATGCCCAAATATGTAATGTTTTATGTTTTTAGACTGGAAAGGGATTAGATGCCATGCAGGATGTAATTGGAATAGGACTGATTTAGACCACTTGATTTTAAATCCCGAAAACCTACCAAACTCCCCTGTTATATGCATCGGTCTATATACAGAGTACCTGGGGTCCACCACATAAAGGAGACTATCAACTGCATTTAGGGATATTATGTTATGATGTGCACTATTCTACTGAATTCCTTTAAACAGCAGATCCCATCTAATCCAATATGACAGTGGTTCTCACACTAGATCGAAGATTAATTGTGACAAGTGCATCTTTGTTTCATGCATCTTTTCATTCACTCTTACCTCCTTCATCATTTAAAAAAAATTAAATTAATCTAGCCAAAGGCAGGATGGATAATCTGATTCCCATGTTTTGAAGGCTACTAAACATGTATGATGACTTGAGGTACTAACACTACTCTTATTCCACATTTGGAATTTTATGTTGCTCACCTCTTGAGAATCCAACTGCCACTAAACTCACAAATGTAAGCAGAAATAGATCATACAAGAGGGAGCACTTAGTCAGTTCCTAAATATCAGGCATACTTCCTATTTACTTCAATACAATCACCACTCCTATAAAAGTACCAGCACTAAAAAATGTCTCTTGTATTTAGTCCATCGGTATTGAACAGTACAAGTTCCAACTGTTTTCTTCAATTCACAATTCCTTGTTTTGAAGATCGCAAAGGTATTTGCATGCAGATTGCACAGGAGAGGCAAATAGCACAGTGAAGTTTACAGCACAGTAGGATTCACCATCAGTCCCCCAATTAAGTTAAAAAAACGACTTTATTGAAAATCCAGTGTAAAAGAAACAGCTGAGCCAATGCGTCTTATCCCACTCAGGGACTTCATCAGGCAATAGCATAATATCCTTGTAGTTCAGCTCCTGTATTGCCTCCAATAAAGGGTTCAGTTTTCCTCTCCAAGGTTGTTGCTGTCCTTAACTAGTAGTGAATCTGGCGTGGAAGATTAGGGCACAACCACCTCTATGTCCAGACAGTGATATTTGGTACTACTAATATGCATTACATGCAGTTAAACCACATCTGGATTGTCTACAGATAACCTGCATGAGCGCTCCTTCCCTTTTTAGGTCTCGCCTTGGCAGCGCATGCTCTGTCTCAGCGAGACCTAAAGTAATCTCTACATGTTGGCAAGCAGCCGGTAGTTTTTCCTGCTGCTTGCCATTGGCTTAGTGTTGCCGTACTGTTTCTTACCTTGTTTTTCAGTGGCCCAACTGACTTCCGTGTAGTCTGGAAGCAGCGGCCACCAACTACAGTTTTAGTCCGCACTGTTCGGACTTTTTGTTTGTCTTGCGCATCGCTGCCTGTCCTAAACATGGCAGCGGCGCATGTGCAAGACAAACAAAAAGCCAGCCGGTGTGCGGGAGGGGTGGGCAGCGCATACTGCTTGTTTGCAATGGAGTGTTACAAGATGTGATTAAATGGTAATAACACGAGAAAACGGATGGCTCAGAAACCCAGCGCTGGAGCTCACGGAACAACGACGAATTACGCAGCAATGCTGTGGTTTCGTGCTGAGAAACAATGACGCGCATGGCGACTCCGCCATTAAATGCGCATAAACGGACAGCCCTCCAATAACAAGCCGCTACCAGATTCACGCTAGATGATGGAAACACTCTGGAAAAACGATGCGATGATCTTATGTTTACTTAAAATACAATTCAATGCAAATTCCAACCTAGCAATATGCCAGTCACTATAAACAACACTTGACGCTCACTTCATCTAGAAACAATATACATTACAGCCCTGGAACAACAGCCAAAAAAATACACAACACGTTTTCTTCATCTGGGTAATTCTCCGATTAATAGAGATGAATGACACAACATAACATGCAGCTACTCTGCAATTTAATGTTTGCATCTGAACTATAGGAGGCACTTAATTACTCTCATTTACCAGGCCGAATCTAATGAAGGGGCATTAGCCAAATGAAAAGAAGGCAGTACAAACAAACAAAATACTTATCCGATCATTAGAAGCACCCTCTGCCAGCGCAGGTGACAACAAACGCAGGATACATTACGATAATGCCCTAACTGCTGAGCTGTCAGTTTACTAATGCTGTGATCAGATGCCCTGGGATGTTAGCACTCGAGCTGTCGAGGTAGTGGCCATCAATCACCGCGCTGCGCTGCTCATTATTACAGCTCTCCGAGACATTAGTTTACACACCTTTCAACAGAGTTCCAAGCAATACGAGGCAAAGCGCTTCCTGGCACGGTGCACGGCGTCCTGCTTTTTAACGCGTTATTCTGTTTAATCACTGCAGCTGCATCCAGGTTTAGTAACTGCTTTGTGTTTACTTCTTCAATAACCCATGTACATTTTAAAATAAATAATCTGAGACATATATAAATTCATGTTTCAAGTTCCGTCTTCAATGCCACACACAAACCACATATGAGAGGGCGCACACATCCACCCAACATAGATGGTTATTTTAATGCGAACGCATATTACTAATTGGTGTGCAAGGCAATTAATGCAAAGTTCCAACAGTCAAGATTTGGGTCTGTAGACCTGAGACTGTCAAATGTAAGTCCAGAGGATATCTAAAAACGGGATGTCTGATGGGTACAGATGGTGGTGGAGTATTAGAAGCAAGGATAAAACAGAACAAGCATTTGCAATGCAATAGGTCTCGCATTTACGCGAGTTTGAGCTATTGACCTTGCAAATGACTGCTTTTTATTTTTGTTTTCCTTTTTAAAACATAAATGAAGGGCATGTCATTTACAATACTAAGAGCTTAAACTTGTGTAAATGCAAGACCTATTGCATTGCAAATGCTTGTTTATCTTGTCTCCCAGCCTATTCACATTCCAGGAAAGAATGTTATTAGCACTCTTCCTCACATCGCCACTTACTGGTTACCATCCAACCCATGCCACTGCTTGGTTGCCCCACCAAATCCTACTCAACATCCTCACACCCCTCACTGCCATGCATCACATTGAAAACTGGCCTCCGCTCCAGTGCGCCACATGTCTGTTGCTCTAACATCAAATCAGAAATGCCGAGTGTTCAAGTTGCCTGAAGTCTAAAGTACAGGTATGTGAAGGACAGCCCTTTTACAATCTTGGGTAACCCATATTCTGAATTGTAGAAAATAAAAGTAATTGTTAGTCAGGTGAACGTTGTCCAATGTTTCCATACAAGTTTTCAGCATCTCCCAGAAACATATGTAACCCTCATTGAGGTTCTCGGACAAAATCTCTCCCACCTGTTGCTCTGATTCATGCGACAGAGGTTGTTTTTTCTGTTCTCATACAACTTAGCCTGCATTTGGTAATTGTCATCTTCAAGGTAGTAGTCAGAAAATTTAAATACCCCCCACTTCAAACCAAAGCTCTTATGGCACCAGGCAAACAAAAAGTCATCACAACCCTCCCCAGAAAAGCTCTCTTGTGTCTTCCATCCAAGTATCTATACATTCACCCTTTCATCCACCTGCTGATATCCACAATTTCACCTTTACATTCTGTCATCCATTCATTCTTTTATCTACCATTCAGTCTTTCAGCATTCTGTGCGTCAGCTAATCCATATCCAAACCTATCTATCCATCTCCAGACCTATACATCAAACCTATCCATCATCCATCTTTGTATCTATCCATCCACCCACCTTTTCACTCATCCATCTCTCCATCCATACTTTCCTTCATCCTTCCATCCTTTCAGTCATTCATCCATCCTCTCTTTCATTCCATCCATCTATCCATGCACCCTTTCACTCCATCCATCCTTCCTTTCACTCATCCATCCACATTTCACCCATCCTTCCAATCTTTTACTCATCGAATCATCCATCCATCCATTTACCTTTTCACTCATCAATCCACTCACTCTTCCATCCACGATTGCACTCATCTGTCCATCTCTTTCACTCATCCATCCATTGCTTCACGTATCCATCCATCCACTCTTACACTCATCCACCCTTCATTTTGCTTCATCCATCCATCCTGCCACTCCATACATCCGTCCATCCTCCCTTTCACTCATCCCATCCATCCATCTGCCCTCCCTTTCACTCAGCTATCCATCCGTTTACTCATCCATCCTCTCATCATCCATCCTTCCTTTCAGTCAGCCATCCATCCTTTCAATCACTCATTCATCCATCCTTTCTCTCATTATCTATCCACCCTTTCACTCATCCATCCTCCATCCATTGTCTCTTTCACTCATCCATCCATCCACCCTCCCTTTCACTCCTCTAGCCACCCACACTCCCTCTCACTCATCCAGCCATCCACACTCCCTTTCACTCTTCCAGCCATTCTTTCACTCATCATCCATCCATCCTTTCACATCCACCTATTCACCCTTTTACTCATCCAATCCATCCACCCTGCCTTTCACTCAGCTATCCATCCTTTCACTAGTTCATCTATCCTCTCCTCATCCATCCATCACCCCCTTTCAGTCAGCCAACAATCCTTTCACTCAATCACTCATCCATCCTTTCTCTCATCCATCCACCCTTTTACTCATCCATCCATTCTTTATTCCATCCATCAACCATCCCTTTCACTCATTCATCCATTCTTTCACTCATCCATCCTTACATCCATCTTTTCACTCATCCATCCATCCGCCATCCATCCCTTACACATCCATCCACCCTTTCATTCACTCATTCACCTTTGTCTGCCAAGTTGCAGACAGAAGAGGCCCTTCAAGAAAGAATTCCACATCAACTGTAGATGCTAAAGTTGGGGGTTCACAACACCAAATCTCCATCCTTTCACTCATCCATTAACCCACCCTTTCATTTCATCCATCCATCCACACTTTCACTCCACCCTCCCATCCATCCATCTTTTCACTCATCCATCCATCCTTTCACATCATCCTTTCACTCAACCATTCATTGACACTTTCATCCATCCACCCTTACTTTCATCTATCCATTCTTTCATGTATCCTTTCACCTTTTCATCCATTCAATCATCTATGCACTAATCCAGCCATTCTGTCACTTTTCCATCCTTCATCCATCCTTCCACCCATTCATGCTTTCACCCTTTCATCCATCCATACTCTCTTTCAGTCACCTATCCATTCTTTCAGACATTCATCCTTCCTTCCATCCTTTCACTCATTCATTCAGCTATCCACCCACCCTTTCACTCACACATTCACCCACCCTTTCACTCACCCATCCACCCTTTCATTCACACACCCACCCTTTCATTCACACACCCATCCATCCATCCTTTCCCTAAACCAGCCCTTTCACATTATTTATGAGTCTTTGTCTGTTGCAGTAAAAAAAGGCCCATCATGAACTCCACCCCTGCTGTAGCTGCTAAAGAGGGGGGCTGATGACACCCCTGGTTGTCTTTTTTTCTGCGCCTTCTCGGAAGCCTACTGTGGGACTCCTGTTGGGACCCCTCTATCCCAGCCCTTTAGCCAGTACCATCCATCAACAGGGAAGGTGAAGTACCACTGTTTTACCTCTCTCCCAACCATGCAGGAATAGGATCATATGTTTAATGTTCTGTTTTCTCAACTCTCTTTTTACCCCGTCAACGACTCCCCGCTGCCTCTGCATCGCCTGTGTAAAATCTGTAAACAATAATACACTTGCCCTCTCAATTCTCAAAAGGTCTTCAATCTTCTTGCTGCCGGTAAAAGACATTTTTACACCGGTTGTTAAGCATGTGTATGATGACTGCTCTTTGTATTCCTCACTTGGTTGGAGGGTGGGTGGGTGGCGAAGTCTGTTGCCCTGTGGGTCCCATCCTCCCCAAAAAATCTTTGAGAGTCTTCTAGGTTGTAATGTTTTCTAGAATGAGAGATTCCACAAAAACTTACAGACTTTGCCTATCTTGGCACTCCTACAATGCAGATTGTTTTTTCCTCGATCTTCAGCGTCTTCCATTTTTGACATTAAGACTGACCCGTTATGCTCAACACACTCTAAAGTCTCTCACTGTGGTGGGCACCTCTCTCAAGAATGACTTCACTCACTCGAGGTGTCCAGTATGTTGGATGTTACAGATGGCAGAGTTTTTGTTGTTCGTCATTGCACCTCCCCAGTAAGCTGTATTTTTCCGGCCGTTACTTTGAACTGTCCGATTTCTCCTGTTCTTGCTCATCCTAGAGGTGTTAAGTGGCCCCCTTACTGTCATATCCTCAGGGGTGTTAAATGTAATAACATATCTACTTGTCCACTGCATGAGATGCTTCATAAAGCTACATGCCCCATAAAAATATCTACTTGTCCCTTTTGTGCCATGCACTGAGGTGACAAAATGCTGCAGCGTTCTCATTAGATCAAAACTCTGATAATAGCCTCTCAGATTATGCCAGGGCTCATATTATAGCATGGGTTAGATACTAGCAATTGCCTGAAAGTGTTCCCTTTTCACAAATCTACATGCTAGGGCTGGAGGCAGCAGGAAGCTGTAGCTCTAGGGTTGGAATGCCTTTTTGAGTCTGTGCACACCTTTAAACTTAAATGTTTAAGGTTTTTTGCCAACTAATCTCATCCCGAACTGTGAAAGGTTAGAAATTTACTTCTAACAAGGGCAGAACGAAAACTTTTTCCAGGATAGGAAAAGGGGGTTTTAGGCTTTTTGAAGGTGAAAGTATTATGTGGTATTGCAGGGGTGCCTACCATGTAATACTAGCAAAATACACAAAGATGGACCATGGGTACTTTCTCAGTACACCTTCTCTCAGTCCTGATAGAGTGGCAAAGAACAGACAGGCTACTTAAAGTAACATGTATTGTATTGTAATTGCATTTATATAGCGCTTACTACCCCTGACGAGGCATCAAAGGGCTTTTCGGCGGGTAGCACGCTACTCCGGGACCCATTGAGGATTAGCGTTGAATTAGTATAGTGAAACATGCAAGTAAATTTTAAGTGGTGGATAGGTTAGTCAGTTATTTGGATTCGGAAGAATAGGATAGCAGAAGGAAAGAAGAGGAAAAAAAAGGTTTTTATTTATATAGCGCTTGTTACCCCTGATGGGGTGTTGAAGCACGCTACTCCGGAAACCCATAAAGGATTAGTGCTGAATTAGTATGGTGAAATATGAAAGTAATTTGAGTGGTGGATATTAGTCAGTTATTTGGAGAGAGAAGGGTAGCGGAGGGATAAAAGGGAAGAAAGGTTTGGATTCATGTAGCATCTGTTACCCCTGATGGGTGTTGAAGCGCTTTTCTGGCGAGTAGGACGCTACTCCGGAACCCATAAAGGATTAGTGTTGGAAATTAGTATAGTGAAGTATGAAGTAATTTGAGTGGTGGATATGTTATTCAGTTATTTGGATGGAGAAGGGTAGGTTGGGTGATAGAAGAGGGAAAGAGGTTTGCATTTATATAGCGCTTGCTACCCCTTGATGGGGTTTTGAAGTGCTTTATTGGCGAGTAGCACGCTACTCTGGAACCCACAAGGATTACTGTTGAAATTAGTATGGCGGAACATGAAAGTAATTTGAGTGGTGGATATGTTATTTTGATTGAGAAGGGTTGGGGAGGGGTAGAAAAGGGAAAAAGGTTTGCATTTATATAGCGCTGGTAACCCTGATGGGGTGTTGAAATGCTTCATTGGTGAGTAGCACGTTATTCTGGAACTCATAAAGGATTAGTGGTGAATTAGTATAGTGGAATATGGAAATTGAGAAGTGAACATGTTAGTCTGTTATTATAATTGAAAAGGATGGTGGAGGGACAGAAGAGTGAGATTTGTTATTTTTTAGGTCATAGCAGTAGGAGGAGGCTTTTGTGTTAAGCGTTTCACATCACCAACATGGATGATAAGTAATTGACATGACTCGAGAAATCCGACACCAATTTATGAAAATAGCTCTGAGTTTGATATATTTTTAGACACCAAAACGAAATCAGTACATACAGTATAACCGGAGTTATCAATTTTAAAGCATTAATAATATCGGTACTTTGCAATGTGAAAACATTGACGTTGCGGTCAATGGGAAAAACACATATAAGCAATCAGTTACTTGGAGAGTGAGTTCAACGGAACCCACTTGGAGTTAAGGTCTCATGAGTCCCTAGACCAGTTCACGACAGCTAGCATAATTTTACCTGGCTCGGGGAGCGGGGTGCAGAGGTGCACTTTAGCTGTCAATCAGGCTCACGGTGTTGAAATGAGTACCTTAGCAAAAAGGTACTTGTGGGGCGAGTTGAACAAAACCCTTTGGAAATTAAGCAGGAGTCTCTAGGCAGATCTGATCTACCTGGCTCGGGGGACTCGGGTGTAGAGGTGCTCTTGGCTATCCGTGGTGCTGAACTGGACCCTCAGCCAGAGGAGCTGGCAGGCATGCCAAGAGACGGTAAAAACAAATGCAAGATTTTTGCGATCGAACCACAGGGGTGGCTGGTCATTCGTGTAGGTGAATCTCTTATCTTGTAATGTCGTGTAAAGCGGGTTGAAGTCGGACTGACTACCAACAAGCCTTGGTACTTGCAAGCACTCCAGTTGAGGAAATGTTTATCCAGAGGACCAGGGGAATGTTGTAGAAAGCTGAGCCTCGCCGAAGGTTGGGACTACAGTTCCCAGAAGCCACCTGCCCAAGGACTTTGAGTGACCATTCCGGACGGCTTGGGGAACAGGACTTCAAGGTCGTGGACTTAGCGGTTTGTGCCTGCCGACGGCAGGGTACTAGTTCCGGCCTCTTGACTTGGTTGAGTCGAAATCCTGCGGGTGCAGGGTGGCTGCCACAGGTGTAGAGCTTAGCGCCTATCTTCGTGGAGTCCTGTCTTGTCATGAAAATGGGTCTCTTCTTGTTATTGCGTCAAATCTAAGGTTCCAGTGTTTGGGGTGCTCTTTATATCCTGGATTTAGGGGGTGTTAGTGGGTCTGAAGATTAGTAGCCAATGGGCATCTAGTCCTGCAGCTAGTCTGCCCCAGTAGTGACGACATCTTGTGGGTGTATGTCACTAAAACTAGTCAGAACTTTATTTCTAACCTAAATTCAAGATTACCAAAACCATCCTCGACTGTACACGTCAGCTGCAACAGCCTAGAGGTGTGGTCAGTCTTGTGGAGGTGGATGCCTCCTGCATAGCTAATTTCCTGCCTGCCCGCGAAAAACAGTGCCTGTGGCAGGGGGAGGCTTTGCCCTCGTGGGTGACAAGTTCCTTTGTCCAGTGGTGCCAGTGAAGCCTTTGAGGTCTCACTGCCACACCGGCGTAATCGCCAGCCATCCTGTGTGGGTGGAGATGTCACCTCCTGCTCACACAGGTCTTTGTCTCTGGCCTCTGGGAGTGGCACATACTTTCCAGCATGAGGCCAGGCTTCTGTCTTAGCGGTAAACCTTCAAATAAGCGTGCCAAGTCACAAGAACATTGGGTTAACTTGGTGGACACTACCTAAAGTGCCACCTAGGTATATGCTGGTTAAACCTCAACACCACCATCGTGTTGGGGGTTAAAAAAACATGGGGTCTGACACCAAACACGAAAGAAAGAAATCGGCCAGGCCATCATGGAGTGGTCATATAGGTAATGCCATATGCCAGCCCATGTTATCTGATGGACCGCCGGTCACTTGTGGTAGAATTACGTTTAGAATGCTACCACAGGGCAATATATGCTTGCACATATATTCCCACAAATATAATATCCTCCTATAGTCCTGCTGGACTATAGGAGGCCTGCATTAGAGGTGACTGACATATATTAGATGCAGCGAGTTGGCTCTGTCACACATGGTGTCTGCAGGGTTGAACTCGAGCAGGCAAGCTGCTCGTGCAGGGCTAACATGGCAGACCTGCAGACTTCGGTTTTACTTGGGTCACCCAGGGTGACACAATAAGTGCTGCAGCCCTGATACCCCTTTTACATCCCCACCCTGTATACCACTCGTACCATATACTAGGGCCTTACAGTGGTGCAAAAGTACTTGTCAATTGGGTGTACCAATTTACATTTACAATTTTAAGGGAAAGAAGACTGGTGCTGGCCCTGGTTAGCAGGACCAAGCACACTTGCAGATCACCTACCACAGCATTTATCAGCAACAAGTGAGAGGACATCATCAAAAAGTACAGTTTACGACACAGGTAAAGTGAACCTGGAAATGCTTAACAGATGTTTATATGAGCAAATATACACCTGCTTATTTTCTCATGCCAAAATGTAGTTCACTAACAGTTTCTAGGAGTACCGTTTTCAGGCCTACTTCTGTAAATTCTTGTGAGTTCATGAAAGTTGTTAATCTGCACTAATGCATGGACATTTACCATGGGTTAATTTTAGTGTCTTTCTTTAAGATTCGGGCCCCTAGGTAGGTCTGTTGTTATCTGTCTATCTTCATATTTGGTTAACTTAACTGTGATTAACATCACTCTGCCCTTTCACAGGGAGCATATCATCACACAAAGTAGTTTTGTTCAGCGCAGCCACACAAGATAGTTTTGTTCAGTGCCAGGGATTACTATGGCAATGTGTGCTTTTTAAGACCAAAAACATATTTTTGCTTTTAGCCAATTAATTTGTTACACTGGCCAGGGCCTGGCAGCTCCCACAATGGTAATATTTTACAAAAACCATGTCAAAACAAGACATGCAGTGCCAGAATCAAAAGACTGACTACCAATGCCAGACTTGTTGGCTTTGCCAATGCTTGTTTATTTTCTTGTTACAACTAATGTTAAAACTGGTTTCACGCTGATGTTCCCTTATTAATATTTTGGGGAAACACTAGCATGTATCAACCGTGCACAAAATAATGCCTCAAAGAAATGGTACCTAACATTTCACAGTAGTTTAGCAAAACCTTTTTCTTGTTGCATATATTTGTATATTTTATTTTGAAAGCAAAACCCATCAGTCTTGGGAGCAACATAGCATCGTATTGATAATCTTTGCAAACGTGTTTACACATTAATATACTTCAATCACTGTCAGTAGTGGAAGCTGAACCGTAAACAAGCATCCTGGGACTGGTTTCGGGGTATGTCATTCTTCATCAGCCAGGCTAGCTTGAATCTAGTGGCACAGCGAGCAAGGGCCCACGTCTGGCCATACCCATCCCACTTATGATGAAAAGTGTTACTGCAACAAATGATGGACGGAATGCTGAATGATTCAAATATTCTCCCCCAGTCAAGAGATCTGGGTTAAGTCCATCGTACTTTTGCCCACTACGCCACCCCAGTTTGGACCCAGCCATATGCAAATCAGTCTTTACCCCGTGCCTCATGGGAACAGTCCAGACCAAACTGCCAAGGGCAAAGTAAACATAAAAACGTCTTGTCCTTGACCCTAAACAATATGTCATGGGCGTCGGGTGATAGGAATTTCACACACCTGTATCCTGTTCCTCTATCGCACAGTAGCCGCTCTCGTGAATGTATTCAGTTGTGACACTCATACACCTTTCCCCTCATGCAGTCCTCCCTTCCAAACCTCACAGTGTTTTTTAAGTCCCTTTCATCCGATCCTGTCAGTGAATCATTATAAAAGTTAGGGTGCAAGTCCTCTGTTGCAGGGCCATACATTTCGTTTAATTTTGTCGTATTGCCTGTTTGTTGTAGGCCTGCTGGTGCTCTCCGGCTGCGGAATGAGGATTTGCACCATACCTGATCAAGACCTCACGAATCTGTGTTTTCCTTGATCTTCAAAGTAAGGCAGCCCGGGCCAGAGCTGACGCCATCTGCAGAGGAAAAGCGTTAGCCTCTGAGTACCACGTATACCTCTTTACCGAAGCTGGTAGGAAAGGTGTCACCTCACCCGATTCAGAGCCACTCTCCCAGCCTGTTAGGCAGCTCCCGGCCCTCCATGCTCTAGCAGCATCCGCACAACACTTCTCAGCAGCATATTTGAGGTTTTGTTGCTGCAGCCACCCCCGATAGCAGGTGCCCCAACTGTGTGTACTCGTCTCTTACAGACACCTTCCTCTGGTCACCGAACCTCACAAATAGTGGCTAGCTGCTCATTCTTGGGCCTCTCCTTCTTTTGCTGTCGCACTCCAAGATTGCACGACACGTCCGCTGGCAGTCCCCACTGCAACTTTTTGTTGTTTTCTTCCTACAACAGCCAACTTTGGCAGGTGATCACTCTGTAGAGTTCATAAGTCTTTCTGCGCACATCGTTTTCAGTTCTCTACGACTGGATCTTTCCCACACAGGTTCCTCAGAATAGGATGAATTTGAGGGGACTCTGCTCACCTCTGCTACAGCGAGCACTCGCATGGAAAACCCAGTCAAGATAGATATATTTAAAATCCCTGCCGCTCAGACTAGATACACGACGGACAATTTGACATTTGCTAACTTATTATAAACAGGATAAAAGGGCAGCATATGCGGTTTCTTCAAGGGAGCTTTAATGTGCATGCCCCTTTTAACTTGTGGCAAGATCATTAAAGCTCCCCAATAATTTTTTTAACTCTTTTCTGTACATTAGCGCTTTACTAGCGATGGTTTATATTTCTTCTCCTTGCGATTGTGCTGGCCTAGCGGGCTATATGTCTGTCCCCCTTACTTCAACACTGGTTCTGTGGACTGTTGGAGAAAAGGCTCTACTCAGTAGAGGTGGGGGGGGAGTTGGCGGGGTAAGTTTACTCTAGCTCCCCATAGTTATATGGGTTCTGCTGAGACTTCTACAGTGGCAGATCTTGGAAACATTCAACTGCGTTCAGCACAAACACCCCTGAAGATTAGACCAACAAAAAAGTTATGCAATTCTAAGTGGTGCTTCTTTCTATCTGCAAATTACGTTATTTATACATTTTTCTTCCTGTACTTATTTAATGCTAGTGGGACTGGACTTGAAAGCGGCGCACAGCTATGCAAATCCAGGTTTGGGCAGGGGCTTCAACCAAATCTGCCTTTCCGTTAGCAGTAGCCTCTACCTGTCACTGCCGTAGCATGGAAAATGAGCAATGTACATCACCTTAATTACGCACTGCTGCCATTTGTCTAATCAGAGCCCTTGCCAGATGCACGTCCCTTTATTAAAATACGGATCCAAATATCTGCAATCCCTCCTTCATCATTTCTCTCCAATCATATGCCTGAATGCATGAGGCCATTGCCATTTTCAATATTTTTATACAGATAATTTAGTATTGCATCTAGAGAATGTTACCCCTTTTCTGCAAAAAGCTATAAAGTCTGAAGTTACCTACTATTGTATATGTTGACTGTAGCCTTTTATTAGGATTACATTTAATGTGCCACTGATGCTGGATCAATAACTTGTAGCTAGAAAGGAAAATAGATTTCAATTATGAAAAATAGGAATTACAATTTTTGGAAACTATTCATGGGGGGGAAAGGAAACTTAATTTGAAAGTTAGAGATGTGAGAATTTCAAAATGTTGATCATTTTCCTCATCTAGAAGCCACATTTGAGTGTAAATTAAATTGGATTTATCGAAAAAAGACGAGTGGTATTAGAGCATTGTCACAGTGCTTCTTTTTAAATGATTTTACAAAACATCTGCACAGGTTGCTTGGTTTCAGCAAATCCTTTGGAAATTGATCAAAAATTGAAGTTCGAACCTTAGCTATGTCCAAAAGATAAGATTTCATTAGCTATTTGAACTCTGTTGGAAAACGAGGCAGCATCTGTGAGGCCTGCACAAATAACATGACTACATTTGTCCTTCACTGGGAACCAAACACCCAATTGTAGTGCCTGACTCTCAGAGGGTAGCGTTGCAGAGCAGTCTGAGGCTTACTCAAGGGAGGTGGTGTGGGCTAGTAATCGCCATTTGCAGGTGCACAAAAATAACACTCAATAATTGATTGTCCAGTCTGTACTTTGCTTTATAAAAGTAAGAGTACATTTATTAAACACACACACTACTCAGTACTATGCACCAATTTACAAACATACATAAGCTGTTGGAATTACTTTGTGACATTGCATAACATCTCCACCCCTCACGCAAAGGGGGGGTGGGGTCTAGTACCACCACTCCCATGTATGCATATCAACTTGCCCCCAATGCAGATAGTTGAACATAACCTGGAGCGAGGGCCCTGCGCACTGGCACCATCCCAGTGGCGACCCACCCCATTACCTCAACAAGCATTAAAAAGGGGTAAGCCTGCCTTGGTGACACATGACCCTGACTGAGCATCTCCTACTGAACATAAAGTATGCACCTCTATATCTTAAGGGCTCGCAGTCTGGGGACTTCACCTAAGCGCAGCAGCAAGAATCCATGTTTACACACACTTTAGAATGACAGTACTCATCACCTTGGTTGATCATTTGAATGCATTGCAATTACAGCCCCTAAAGGCATCACAGATGAAATCACAGGATTGCGCATATACAGCCAGACACCCTAGCAGGACTGTCTGGCAACATAGCCCCACTTGGCTTATGACATCTCCTTACACATGTGACTTACAGTCCCTTCAAGAGAAGTACTCCTGGCAACTACACTTCTCCTGCAGTGCGCCTCTTCACTTTTAAAGGAATCACAGGTAAAAGCATGGGATTACGTAAATACAGCCAGACCCCCTAGCAGGAAGGTCCAGCAACATAACTCCATTTAGCTTAACATCACCTTACACATGTACTTCATCTTACACATGTGACTTCCAGTCCACCTAAAAAGAAATAACCAATAGTAAATGCATTTCGGTGCAATTACACCACTTCACCTCCAGGGGATGCCCTTCTCCATACATCCCCAACTCAGCCCTTCACTCCATGATGCACTTCATAGTACACCCTCAGCTGTAGAACATTAGTTCCAGCCTAGAAGGTGTTAAAGGCTGGCTGAGCCCTTGAGGGGTTATTCTTTCAGATGCCCCGTGAAACTTATGGGTGGACTGTTCTTCTTTATGCTGGGGGAGACTGCGGTGCTCCGGCAGCCCCCCTGCACCCCCTTTCACACATGGGGGTGACCCCCTCCTCTGGGGGCCACCAGGCACCAAAATGGCAGATTTGTTCGTGCTGGGGGGGGGGGGGGGAGACTGCGCTCCTCCAGCAGCTCCCCCAGCACCTTTTCACAAGTGAGGGTGACCCCCCTCCTCTGGGGGCCACAAAGCACCAAAACAGCAGATTTCCAAATGCCTGGCGAGGCATTATGGGGCACTTCATGCTCCTCTTTACCAGCCCCAGCCACTGGGAACACTCTCCTCTGCCCTCAGGGTCTCTGATTCAGCAGGATGCTGTCTTCACTGGCTCCCTGCGCCAGCCTTTCGCCTGGCTGTCCTCCGTGGCCTCTCTTCTCCCTACGCAGAGGCCACTGCTCCTGCGCACTGGTCCTGGGCTCTTCTTCTGGTGCTGTTAGGGTCCTGGAGGCAGTCAGGGGGTCTCTCCTTCCAACTGCCCATTGCGCCAGGCTCCAGCCCCTTCAGCCTCAGCAGACCACACCCCAGAGAGAGCTTCTCTTCCTGTGCAGGCACTTTTTAAAAGTTGAGTAGGGGGCTGGCAGGAAGTCTCTGTTGGTCCTATCAAACAGCGACACATCACGTCCCTGTCCCTGCTCCCTCCTTCTTGTCCAGCCTCTGGGTTTGGTAAAAATGGCGTCGTCCAGTGTCTCTGGCCACATGTCTGAAGCCTCATCCCCCACGCTGCCTTCCCTCCTTGGTGCAGCCTGGTGCCTGGCACCCAGTGACAGCTGCTAATGGATGAGCCTGTAGCCCCACCCATCTTCTCTTCGTGGAGAGGAGGCCCTAGCTTGTGGAAGAAAGGTTATCAATCCATCCAGCTGAGGTCAGCCCTCAGCCTGGGTCTGGTCATGGCTGGCTCAGAGAAATATGACAGTTCTGGATGACCCAAAAGCAGTACAAATATGACTTTGGACTTTGCAGAATACTTCTTTTCACATTTGCTACATTGGACTTAAGTGCATGTCTGGAATCTGTAGGCCTAATGGAAGTTAATCTAGCCCCTGGCTCCACATTCCTATAGGGGAATAATGAAGTGAAAAAACAGTAAGACACACTGACTTTCCCTGGCATGTTTCTTTCCAGGGTATAAAGCCTATTCCATGTCACCACCCAATACTGCATAAGTCCTACCGGACCATTCACTTTGTAGCTGCTCCTGGACTGCGCATGCTGGGAATCTCCCCTGCGTAGGCCGTACACGTGTGCACACGCATGTACACATGTGTCTGCATGTAACCAGCCCGGTGTCCCTTACTCCAGCTGCTGAACAGTGGCCTGGTCAAGCCAGGGAAACACCAGTAAAATCCCCATGCAGTCTCTTACATCCTGAGTTCACTGTGGGTAAGTCCCAACTTATGAGGCTCCCCCACAGTAAACGCTCAACAATTAGGTGCTCAAAAAGCGAAAAATCCGGGCGGCCCATAGTGTCAGAACCACCTTCTAACAAACTCTTTGTCTACATTGACAGATTGAATTATCATTAGGAACAACAGGAGTTAAATTAATAATGTCTAGAAAGCTCATTCTACTTTGGTTTTGCATTGCAATAGTTTGGGTAAATGCATTTTTAGGCGGACTCTATTAAATTGACTAATTACGGTGGGTTGGTGGTGACACAAAATGATAGTACTTTCAATCAATCAATCAATCAGCGGTTATCAATCAGGGGTTTATGAAGCGCGCTATTCACCCGTGGGGGTCTCAAGGTGCTGGAGGGGGGGGAGGGGATGCAGCTCCTGGTCAGTCGAAGAGCCAGGTCTTGAGGCTCTTCCTGAAGGTGTGCAGGTTGAGGGAGCGTCTGATGTTGACTGGGAGCTCGTTCCAAGACTTTGCTACAAGGTAGGAGACGGCTCTTCCGGCTGCTCTGGTTCTGTGGGTGCATGGGGTCTCTGTCAGGGCGAGGTCGGCGGAGCAGAAGTTCCTTTTGGGAACGTGGAAGGAGACTCTTTCGTTGAGGTATTTGGGTCCGATGTTGTGGAGGGATTTGTAGGCATGGGTGAGTAGATTGAAGGTTACTCTCTTCTCGATGGGGAGCCAGTGAAGGTCTCGTAGGTGCTGTGTCATGGGCTCGTGTCGCGGGGTTCCGAGGACGAGCCTGGCTGCAGTGTTTTGGATGGTTTGGAGCTTGTGCAGCAGGGTTTTGTTGAGTCCGACATAGAGGGCGTTGTCGTAGTCCACTCTGCTAGTTATGAGTGCGTGGGTGACGGTCTTCCTGCATTCGAAGGGGGATCCACTTGAAGGTCTTGCTGAGGATGCGGAGGGAGTGGAAGCAGGTGGAGGCAACGACGTTGATCTGGTGGGTCAGGGTGAGGGAGGAGTCTAGAATAATGCAGAGGTTCCGGGCGTGGTCCGTCGGGGTGGGTTGGTTTCCAAGGGCAGGGGGCCACCAGGAGCTGTCCTACGCGGTGGATGAGGGTCCGAGGACGAGGACCTCTGTCTTCACCGAGTTCAGTTTTAGGCAGGTGTCGCTCCTCCAGGCTGCAACGTCTATCATTCCCTCTTGGAAGCTGAGTCTGGTGTCTTTGGGGTTCTTCGTGAGATAGAGGATGAGCTGGGTGTCGTCGGCGTAAGATACTATGCTGAGCCCATGCTATCTGACGATGGCGGCAAGGGGGGCCATGTAGATGTTGAAGAGTGTGGGGCTAAGCGAATATCCTTGGGGTACTCCACAGTTGATCTGTGTAGGTTTGGAGAGGAAGGGAGGGAGTCTGATCCTTTGGGTTCTGCCGGAGAGAAAGGAGCGGATCCAGTCAAGGGCGGTTCCTCATTTTCCGGTGTCGTGGAGTCTGGCTGCGAGAGTGCAGTGTGAGACGGTGTCGAAGGCTGCGGAGAGGTTCAGTAGGATGACTGCCGCAGTGTGGCCCTGGTCGAGTAGCATGCAGATGTCGACTGTGGCGGCAAGGAGGGCAGTCTTGGTGCTGTGGTTGCTGTGAAAACGGGATTGGGAGAAGTTGAGGATGGCGTTTTCTTCAATGAAGGTGGTCAGCTGGGCGTTGATGAATCTCTTGGTGACTTTGGCTGTGAAGGGAAGGAGAGAGATGGGCCGGTAGTTTTACAGGTTCGTCGGGTCGGCCGAGTGTTTCTTGAGGAGGGGCTTGACCTCTGCCTGCTTCCAGTTGTTGGGGAAGATGCCGGATTCGAGGGAGGCGTTGATGGTCCGGCCTAGTTTTGGTTCTATGGCTGCGGCGGCTCTGTGGTGGATGTGCGGTGGACAGGGGTCCGTGGGGGCTCCTGAGTGGGTGTTCTTCATGGTCGTAGAGGTATCTTCAGTGGTGGCAGGTTTCCAGGTGGTGATGGTCGGCTGGTTGTCGGTGGTTTGGGGGGGTGATGTCAGGAGTCTGTTCGCTGAAGTCATCATAGAGGGCCTTGATTTTCAGGTGGAAGTAGGAGCTGAGCTGGTTGCACAGGTCCTCAGATGGTGTGACGTCCGTGGCTTTGCTGGGGGGTTTAGTGAACTGCAGTATGACTTTGAAGAGTTCTTTTGCGTTACTTGAGTTGGTGTTGATTTTGTTCTTGATAATCTTTCTGTTGGAGGCTCTTAAAGATGATTATGTTTAGTTTAATATTTTTAATTGTAAAAATCGAAAGCCCTGAACTATCATGTACGTGAATTAAGGATCTAGGTATACCTGACAAGTGTGGTAGGATTAAAATTCTGACAAAGTGTAGTGTTCAAAAGTGCAGTTTAATTAACTTACATGCTCTAACTATATGCTCTTAGGTTTACATTCAGGTACTGCAATCTCTCAATATTAATGGTGAAAAGAGTTTGTAGATTTTTCACAAAAGCTTGCAAGCGTAACCAGCGCAGATTTAATGTACCAATGCCCTGGCAGGCTGAAATGTATTGGACATATGTAACGTCTTGCATGTTTGCAATGAACTCTTTGCACAAACAGCTCAAAGCCTGACTCGTATGCCGATTACACTAGCAAGATATTGTGGAGACTACTCACTCCCGTGACATGCACCACTACTGACAGAGTCTTACAGGGAATTTTGTTTGTGACGCAACTACTTGATTAGTTGTTCGATTAGATTGTGTAAGACTTCTTTACAAAACTGTGAATTCATTACTATGCATAGTACGCTCTTCCGTTTCTAATGTAAAAAGAAGACTGTTTAAATCTTTGTGAGAGTTGAAGTAAGATCTTGGTCTACCCTGATGTATTTATGGAAGCGGGGATGTGAGTATTGCCTTCATCTACTCCATGGTGCTGCTATGTCTATTGGTTTATTTAATGTTTTCATGCCTAGTATTGTTCTATTTATATAAACCTTCTTTTTGTAAAAATAAACTTTGAGTTAGTTAATAAGGGACATCCCTCCCCTCGAGAAAGAATGCCGGGTAGCTGGGCCCTTATGACCCACAATATTATAGAGTCTTCCCTTGTTTGTCAATTACAGCATAAGAAGTCTCCAGAAACGTATTATAACATTTGGATGGCACACTAGCTGCTTATTATTAGCCATATTCTCTTTTACCTGCATTTCCCTTATCTTTTATTATTTTACCTGTCCCTCAGATGGCTTGCTCATTAATTTATGAACCATATAATATTCAGTCATCTCTTTTTTTACTACCGAGTTGAGTAATATTTGACTAGAATTTTAGCAATTTCCAAAGGGTAGCAAGTGGTTTTTGCATCAGCATTTTGGAAACATCTACATAGATTGTTTTTTGATGCATTAACACTAGACCCATTTGTTACTGTGTTCATTTTGATGGGTGTAGAGTCTGTTCACTTCTCAGTTATTTCTCTCAGCTCTGATTGACATCTGCAATCACTGGTATGAATCCTTTTGATATTATTCCAGTGAGGTTGCTCACCTGCTTAGTGCTCCACTTCTATCTTTAACCATTGTAGACCTTTTCCCTTTAAATTCTACTACTATGTGTGATATTTTTGCCTCCTCATTGACACCTAAATGAACTCCCCTACGGTTTACAGAAATACCTCCCAGAGGTCAGAGTTTTATACTTGTATATGGCATAGAAAGATGTGTACAAAGATTTTCTGTGGCCTAAGCCAAGTTAACACAATTGGTATTTTTAAGGGCAATCTCACAGCTCCTAGCTGACAGCATACAAGGCTCTTGTTAAAGGTTACATTATCCTAGCACCTTCAAGACCACAGTGTCCCTGAAGTAGAAGACATCTATTATACTCTTGATTATGGAACTCGTCCAAAATTGATACAAATAAAAATCGATCTATGAGTTTGATCCATATGTATCTTAGTTCATCTTCATCAAAGGCATGTTGGCATTTTGTCACATAGATGCCTCTATTGTTAATATGATTTACCTCCTGACCTTAGGCTTTTCGGTCGCATTTCCAATTCATGATCATTTGTCAGCAGTGGTTTCTGACCCCCTTAATATATATCTAGCATTTAAGCATAATACAACATTGAAGTTATTTGACTACACCTTGAAGGGATATTGTATGTGTATTAGGAAGACAACGTCTAGGAATTGTATCCGTGTTTCCCTTAGGTAATCAGCAGGTTCTTTCACCCTAAAACAGCTATTGAATTTAATATATAGATGGCTTGACAATTGTTTTATCTTGAAACTGGTGTCTCAATGTTAGAATGAAGCTACGTGACATTTCACAAAGCTTATCAGCAACTTGGGGACAAACTGCAGCTCAGATAGTTTTGGAAATTGAAACGGCCAAAGGGGAAATTATTGTAGACATGCTGGGTATAGTTTAAGAATTCCAGGAATTATTTAAACAGTTGTATGCTTGTGAGCACACCAGATCTGAGATTCACCAGACAAATAGTAAAATGTTTTTAGATGCCCTACTCTTTCTCTACATGATCCGGCCGAGTTAATGTTTCCTGTTTCTGTGCAAGAACTGGTCGACACTATCAATTCGGCATCGGCGTAATGCCATGTGAAATATATCCAATACTAAACCCAGTGATAAAACCAATATTTTTGCTGATGGTCAAAGAAATCTGGGAAGGAGGATCTATACCAGACTCCTGGAACCATGCTCGTATTATCACTTTTTGTAAAAATAGATAAACTTCCAAAGCTTATAAAATCCTACCAACTCATATCTTTATCATTTCTATGTGCTGACTATAAAATATATACCAGAATTAGTACAGACAGGCTTGATAAAAAAATAACCAGCTTGATTTCACCCCCCTGGCAACTCAGCTTTGTCCCAGGTAGAGATACCATTGCACATACCAACCTAGTAGCAATTTTGATAAATTGGGCCGAAACTGCTCAACTGCCTCTGTCAGTTGTAGCTCCATATGCCGAAAAGAAGTTTGATAGGGTGGAATACCCATTTCTCTAGGGGATCATGCTACAGCCGGGTTTCCCTTCACCTTTCAGAAAGGCGATTCAGAAAATATACTGCCAGCCTCTAGCTACAGTATCAGTTAATGGCCTGGACTCCAAAAATGTCTCTGTTGCTAGCGGTAATAGACAAAGATGCCTACTCGCAGCATGTCTTTATTCACTGTATATTGAGCCATTTATTACATCGTTGATAGACAGTCAGGGTACAGAACGGATCAGAGTCCCTAGATTCAAATTCAATGTGCTGTTTTATTGACTACTCTAAACCCTCAGCAAAGATTACCAGTGGTCCCAGAAGTATCCGCTGACTTCTGTGCTCTTTTAGGAAACTAACTGAATATGGGGAAGAGAGAGTACCCCGAAGCAGGACATTACATATGCTGTGCCCAATATTATCTATTTCGGTCTCATACTTGCTACCACTTATGACGAGATCCGAGGCGAAAAGTTAACTTGGAGGTTCCTTAGATGCTCAAGAAGTAAGAAGGGAAACTGATATCTATGATAGGGAGAGCAAACATTATTAAAATGATACTACTCCCTAAAATACTATATCTATATGGAACACTACCATTATACTGCTCTCATTCATTCTTTACAGCATCTAATTACTGCTTTTTATATGGGTGCACAAGAAACTTCGAAGAGCCTTGAGATTTCTAGAACTACCACTTGGCAGCGGGCTTTGGGTCATACCCATCTTCAATGTTTACTACTGGGCAGGACAATGCAGAAGATTATCAAATTAATTAAAGAACAGGCTTCCAATATTGTCATTAAAGAAACAATATTGAAGCCACCACATAATGTACTCTTGTTGCAATTTTCAGACCCCATTCACTAGCCAAAATTCGTGTAGTAGAAGAATCTTAGAAATTTGAGTAATTTATTTGAAGGACACATCTAAATACAGCTATTGCTGCATTTTGGTTGTGATGGCCTCCAAAGCCCCTCCCTCCCGTATACAGGGGAAACGTGCATGTGCAGCAAAGGGCTCTGGCCTAAAGTCACACCCTCCCCCACCGGCTCTCCCTACTTCCATTGACCTAATGCTCCAGAAGGCAATTGGAGTTGTTACCTCCGAAATTGAACAGACTGAGAGGCGCCTTTCTATTACTCCGGAATGTCTCCACCTTAACCAGTCTCCTTCGAACGACTGTGCAATTCCTATTGACTTGAACTGTGGTCAAAATGAGGTTCTTGCTGTCTCTGATTTGCCCACATCTTTAAATCCCGCGTCTATAACTGAGGGGTCTATTACTAAACTAAGGAAGGAAAAACTAGCTACTCGGGGGGGGGTCTAAAGGAAAGAAATATAGAGGGAGACCTGCTCAAGGTTCTACCTCTACCTTTTCTAAATCTCCCCAATCCCAGTCCTATCCCCTTGGGCTCATGCCCTCCTTGCGGATCTACTTGCTCAGTGTCGATTGATGGTGAGGGAAGAGCTTGCCCCCGTTTTACTCAAACTCCATAATAGCACGTCCATTAATAACACATTACAGGTTCATCCTAACCATGAATTTAGGCCTACCCACCCAGACTCCACCACAAATCTCGGGCCTTTGCCTATACAGAACTTAATTCCACCTTCGACTCTGCAGTCTCACGTAGCCCTTAACTTGATCCAAGATCGACCTCCTCTAAATCCTGTAGTCCTCAGTAATAAACACGTTGCTACTTCAACTAATGGCCAGAGAATGGTTGGTTCATCTTCTTATATCTTACATAACAATACTCATCCTACTGTACCTCAAACAGTAAGGCAAGACGTAATACCAACCAGACATGCAGTTGATAAATCTAATAGTCCTTTGTCATCTCCTCTAGGGAATGCAGGGGGGGTCAGTCATTTGCTTCCACAAACCCGTCTTCCCACAATCAATCTACCCCCGGAAGCTGCTCCTTATGTATTAATACTGGCAGGCTTGCCCGAATTGAAGCATGGCAATAGAGAATCTCATCTGGAACTACGTAACAAGAGTTTGTTCTGGCTGGCCAAAAACAAGCAATTTCCATACAGCAAGGCTGATGATATTCTGTTGGTTAGGCGGGTTGCTTGGGTGGGTCCTACACACAAGTCTTTTCCTGGGGATTGTGTGATTATAAATTTCAGATCCCCAGCAATCATTCGAAGTATATTAATGCAACATCCAACTATAAGGGATTCTTCTTCGAAAATTTGTGCTCTCACTCTTGATTTCTTTTATCCTTGTCCCTGGAGGACGGGTGCCCCCTTTTCTCTATTTAATCCTGAAGGTCGCGTTCCGCCCTCGCAGCCCTTACCTGATAATCTGCAACACCATACTACTCTCTTTAACCTACCTGTATCAAATCGTTTCGCTCCACTGGAAGATGTAGATTGACTCATCAGGCCAGTCAATCTGTTCCCAGATAGCCATTATCTAGGCACATTGACTAATGACGGGGACTCCATTGCTATCTCTCCAAATTCAGACACAAGTAGGCTCGATGCTCTTGGGGGTCACCCTTATTTTCTACCTTCCTCTGTTGCAGGCTCCCAATTGGTGAAGGGTATTATCAAATTAGTGAACGATAAGGCCAGTACTCCTCCTCCCCCTGCACCTGTGGAGTTAAGTTCCTCAAATACCAATGGCCCTGAACCTTCGGGAATTGCTAACAAACTCTCCTTTTTGTCATGGAATGTAGCGTGGCTCCGCAACAAGATGGACTTACCAGACTGGGGTTCCTTCATCGATCAGTTTGATGTTTGCTTGCTCCAGGAGACTTGGCTCAGGGAACACTTTTCCAGGTTGGGTTTTCTATCTGTTAACAACCTGGCTTCAACCGCCGAGAGGGGTAGACCTTTTGGGGGCATGACTATCCTAATCGGTTCTCACTTAGGTTGTACTGTGTCTCATGTAGATATTTTTTCTCCTGACATACAGTGCGTTAGACTCTCGTTTCTCTCCAAAATTACTCTGACCCTTATTAACGTATATTCTCGGCCTACTCATTCTGGCAAAGAATCGCCTTTATTGGATACCTTAGACAAATTTATTTCAACAGTACAGGGCGAGACTATTTTGATTATTGCTGGAGACTTTAACTGCCAGTACGAACCCTTGCCGGGTTTTGCAGAGTCTATCACCTCAGAGGAGGACTCACTCTGGTCTATTCCTGACCTCCAAGTTCCACCGATCAAGTCCTGGTCCCCTCTTGCCCTCCAGCTGAACTCTATTACTCTCGCATACTCTTTGAGAGCTTGTAACGGCGCTCCCTATCAGACTTGGAGGGTAGATCAACCTTTAATCGTCCTGGCCAGTCCTCTCGTATTGATTATGTTCTGGTTGAGACTAGGACCTGGCCTAGGGTAATAGACTTTAAGGTCCTTCCCCGCCATGATAGTGACCACGATGCCCTTGCTCTTGATATAAGTTTCCCTCTGATAGGTTTAAAACAGAGGAAAGAGCTATCAATCGTGGCACCCCTCTTCTTTCAAATGACAGAAGAAGACTTAAATGGCCAATGGTCAAAAGATCTCCCGATAAAATGACTATTCTATATCAAGCTGTTTACCAGGCACTTTCAGAACTAATTGCCTACTCAGATCAGTGCAATGATTCGTACACTCAACAGATATATTATATCCACTTGGGCCTAGTGTCCGCCCTTGCTGATACACTAAACCCTCCATTGGTCAAACCAGGCAAGCCCAAGCAACTCCTTACTTGGTTTGAGCATAATTGTAAGACTGCAAAGGGGGCACTTTTGGCTGCTATCAAATCTATGAACAGATTACTGATAAGGCAAAAGAGATTGCATTATAAGTCAGTGTTAAATGAGGCTAAACAGAATTGGGACAACAGTAAATGGGATGCTATAAAATCTGCACTTGGGACCCGGGACATGAGGGAATTCTGGTTAATAATCAGAAATGGAAGTGGGGTAGGCCGTAAAGCAGACGACCCTAATATTGCCCCAGAGAAATGGATTGAGCATTACCAACTCCTGTATTCCTCTCCAATTGTCCCCAACCCTACTTCCAATTCCTCTTCTCATCCTCTGTCCCAGAACGTTGAGACTATATCAGTACGCTCTGTATCTAGCCCCACTCATACACTTACTGAAGCCTCCCACTTTAGAGTCACTCTACTAGAGGTTGAATCTGCTATAAAAAGGCTTCCTGCTGGCAAGGCGCCTGGGCTTGACAACATCCCCGGCGACCTCTACAAGGACCAAGTGGCCATTTGGGTCCCATACCTTTGCTACCTATTTAATGCTATAATTATGGGAGCCAAAATTCCGGATACCTGGGCGGAAGCTGAGATCATTCCAGTTTTTAAAAAGGGTTCTCCCTTACTCCCGGTCAACTACCGTCCAATTAGCCTGATCGATGTTAGTCAGAAACTCTTTTCAAGTATAATACTCAATCGGCTACAGACATGGATGGTTGACCATTCGATTCTCAGTTGTTATCAGGCAGGTTTTAGGGATAAGATATCTACGGTAGACCAGCTACTTAGGCTTCTACTTCTTTATTGGAAAACCGTTAGAGTGGAGGGTGGCAGCCTCTACTTAAATTTTGTAGATCTCAAATCTGCCTTCGACCTGGTACCTCGTCATATTCTATGGGCAGTGATGGAGGATATGGGGGTCCCTGCTAATCTTCTCAACATCATTAGGCGAGTTCATTCGGACAACTTTGCACAAGTCAGGAGTGGCAAATGGGGTGCTTTAACATCTAGATTCCCAGTTTCGAGAGGAGTAAGACAGGACTGTGTTTTGGCCCCCACTCTGTTCTGTCTCTTTGTGAATGCACTTATTACCCACCTTAAAGAGGTCAAATACATTGATGCCCCAAAATTACTTAATGATCAGGTGGTTGCACTAATGTTTGCAGATGATACCCTTTTGCTATCCAAATCGCCTATGGGTATCCAACGTGCCCTGGACAGTTTTGCCAACTTTTGCCACATAAGGGGATTGGAGATTAATACACAAAAAACTAAATTTATGGTCTGCAACCCCCCTAAGACCAGATGTTCCAAAACCTCTCTGAATGGTATAGTACTGGACAGGGTCACTGTGTGTGAATATTTGGGCATCACCTTGACTGACAGAATGGAATGGGGCCCACAACTGGCTAAAGCCAAATTAAGACTGGAACTAACCACAGGTGGTATATTAAGGCTCCACAGAGAGTCCTCCACTAAGCCAGTCGCTCCTATCATGGAAATATATAGTTGCCAAGCACGTGGTGCTATTTTGTATGGCGCTGAATTGTGGGGCCACTCCTCGATTTATGACATCGGCAGGACGGAAAACGTATTTTTTTAGATCATTGCTGGCTCTACCTTCTAGCACCCCTCTTATCCCTATCAGAATGGACTTGGGCATTAGATCTATTGAAGAACTTGTCTCCTTACGACCTTTATTGTATTGGCGAAGACTCTGGGGAACCCCTGAACTGTTGCATTTCAGACTTGAAACCCAAGAGCTGTTGTCACACGTGGGAACCCATAAATTGCCCTGGTTTGCTTTTATAAAGAATGCAAGTGTGAAACTGGGCATCCCAGGTTTTTGGTCCAATCCTGCCTCATTTTGTGCAGAGATGTCTCGTGCCGACTTGGTTAACCTACATCGTAGGCATAGCATTTTGACCATTCTTTATAATCCTGGGCTGGGTTCACTCACACTCGACTATCTTAATCAGAAAACGTATTACAGAGTAGAGCCATTTCTTGTCGAGATTGTGCCGTTCTCTGCGAGAAAACTGTATCTACAGTTTTGATACGGTACACTCCCATTAAGGGCTTTCTCTTATAAATGGTCGAATGATAAATCCATGGAATGTCCGGTCTGTGGGGGCAAGGAAGCGTCTGTCGCCCATGTATTTTTTTTCTGTAAAGGGTACAAATTAATACGTCATTGCTGGCTTGTTCCACCTTGTAGAAATCTTGGGGTTAGCAATTACAAACAGGCACTCAGTATATTACATACCAACACTTCCACTCCCATAGTTTTTTCGGTCTCACGTTTCATTAATGCCATGTGGCGTAGGAGGAAAGCCTTCTTATAAATTCATGAGATCCCTCTTCTTCGTTGACAATTCAGGGAAATTTATCCTTCTCTATCTTTTTTAATTTTTTAATTGTAAATAATCTGTACAATTCAATTTTAAATTCTGTTTTTATCTTTGTGTATTTGGTATTGATTTGTCTGAAATCCTGTATCTTTGATGGTCTTTGACCGAAATAAAGATTATTTGACTTGACTTGAAAAATACATCCAGGTACCAAAAATCCCTGGATATACTACCCTGCAAGGGATTTTAGGGGACCAAAGTGAGGTACCCAAAACCTCCCCATGGATAATTAATTTTCAGTTTGTTCATCAGCTATTTTCTTATGGTGCGCTTAACTTTCAGACAATTGATGAAGAATTCAATATACCATCTACCACATTTTTCCGATACTGTTTACGATTGATAAAAGTAAGGACTTGGCACTTGACTGCATCCTAAGATATGTACCACCCTGTTGGACCATGATTCTCAAGAAGTTGTTTATTATCACATCTTTTTGGAACAAGCACAGGGTCACTTAACTTTATGGGCACAGAAATGGTTTCAATGGCTGTTAACTGAGATTACTGAATAAAATGATAATAGAACCTTTTAGCATGGTTCTTAAGGCATGTACTGTCATTAAATATCGACTGCAGCATTATCAGAACCTTTTTGATTTTTACATCACTTCTACTAAGCTGAGCAAGTGGTATATTGCGAAAGTCACACATTGTGTCAGATGTAAGTCACAAGAAGCAGACATGATACATATGTTTTGAAATGCCCTGGGAAAACCTACTTTTAAAAATCTCGATCGTCACAGATGTCAGCATCAAATATGACACATAATCCATTATTATGGGCTATAGCAGGGACACAAACAGCCGTTTTGTTTTTTTATCCATGTTGATTACATGTTTACATATTGCACATACCTGGAAGAGTACCGCTCAGTCGGAGATGTCTATCTAGTTATAAGAAGTTCTCAATACTTATAACTTTGAAAAGCAACGAAGTACAAGTAGCCATTCTAAAAGATTTAACAATGTATCCGGTCATGTACCAGTTAATTCTTTTGATTTAATGAAATAAGAAAGCCCTTATAATGCAATGTGTGAATGTATTGATCCATTGACTGTTTAATTTATATCTTGATCCCTGACATACATTGATTATATTTGTTGCATTTTTATGATCCTCCCTAAAATAAATAAGTAAAGATTATTGGAAAGAAGTGTCTTTAGTACCATTCAAATAGTGGAAATGTTTATGTAATCCTTTGTTTATATATTTAGCAAACGTATTTGAAAACAAAACCGAAATTGCATTACTGGTATGTCGTTGTACAGAATTGTACAAGGCCATTTTTACACAATTCTTCCACTATGAGCACAAACGTACGTTCTCCAATGTATATCTGAACATGTTCTACTTTCGTACTTAATTGACATTCGGGTGTGTTTAAAAAAAAGTTTTCAAACCTCTAATGTGGAAAAACTCTACAATATTTTCTTAGTGACCTTTAGAATGTGCCTTCAGTCAATTCAGATTTTTTGATTCTCGAAAAAAGAATTGATCACATACATATTTGTATAGTTCTTTAATTCTCTATAGTTGTGTTAAAATGCTTTTCTTTCTCCAGTTTTCGATGACGAAGACGAAAACAAGCTATCTTACACTGAAATTCATCATGAATATAAAAAGCTGGTGAGTTTTGTTAGTATGTTCTTTTTTGCTTGTTTTTGTAAAATAATTTACCCACAAATAAGTTTTCACTTTAAGCGTTTGCTATATTGCATTTCTGCAAGTAGCTCTAAATATGGTTTATAGGAGTGAACTATAGACCTTAAGTTTTAAATATGCAATCATTTGTGGTTGAAACTGGTTGGTTGTGTGTACATTGATTTACCGCTTAATATATAAAGCCAATCTGGTTCCACAAGTGTGTTAAATAAGTAAGCTGTTCTTAACCTTTTGTTTTATGTGGACGCCCACTAAATCACTACTGGAAGCTGGGTACACTGGCCTAAACACGTTCTGCGATTTGAACCACAAAACAATACTCAAAAATTCGCAAAAAAGTGTACAAAATACAAAAAAATATTATTATTGGGAAGGTTGGAGCTTTTCAAATTGCGGTTTTATTCCTAAAAGTGGAAGCGATATGCTAGACTCAAACATGTCACTTTCTTTTTTTATGCTCGTAAACCATGTTCTCTTTTTGTCGGCGCATAGCAGTGCTTCACTTCAGGCAACCAATTAATCATGCTAGATTCTGTTTGCTGTACTTGCTCTGCCCCCACAAATAAAGCTAAGGAAATTGTTGGGACACTAATGTCCCCTGTATGGTAACCAATGTGTCACCACCTTTACCCTGATTGCCCAACTATGGGTGAAACTAGTATCCTGACTTTTATTTTGGCCCTGGTTCATGCTAACCTAGTGTGTACACATCAGTCTTGGCTTGTCCCCGACAATGCGAGGACCATTACCTCTTCTGTGACTTGGAGGGGTGCACCAAGCAGGCTGTCATATTTGGCAGTGAACTACTGTCCTTGCCCCGAGTACTTCCTATAAAGTGGAGATGGCAATATATTGTGAATTTGTAGAGTGACCACACCTTTTTCTCTGTGTCTGTGAGAGTGTGGTCTGTTGTGGTCCATTGACTCATGTAAAGTTCCACTGTAATGTAAAACCCAGAACTTTGCACTTAAATCTCAAGTGCATGTCTTTGCTGTGCATTTGTAACACAAGTATGATAATGAAAGCATGCCCTGTGAAACCCAGAACGAGAGAGAGAGACAGAGAGAGACAGAGAGAGACAGAGAGAGAGAGAGAGAGAGAGAGAGAGAGAGAGAGACTCAGACTCAGACTCAGACTCTGTGCCTGTGTACACACTTGGTAAGTAGGACCCATTTTGGGCGCCCCTGGTTTGACATAGCACAAGATGATGGATGAGGATAGCTTTCCCAGACAGTAGAAGTGTTTTTCCTGCATCCCTTTTTATGTTTTTAGGTCTCGCCTACGGAGCGCGCATGCGCTGCATAGGAGGAGACCTCTTGTAATCGATTCGGTTTTTCTGCCAAAAACGTGCACGCATTGCATTGCTTTCAATGGCAACGCGTGCACGTTTGTCGATTCCCTTGCGGGAGCGAGGTTTGAAACCATCTGTTTGTAATTAACTTTCAAACAGATGGTGCTCCAGCTTGCTCCCACAAGGGAAACGCTGTGTGTGTGGCTTTCCCCATCCAGAACTAGGGATGTGCTGCCACCTTGTGGCCATTAACAGCAACATGCCAAAACCGGAAAATGCTCTTTTGCCTGGAGCCAGACTTACATTCACCGTTATATTCCTTCCCTCATTTGCACCGTATGCTCTTGCCCCCCACTTCTGCCCCCTGGCAGACTACCCTCCCTCGCCCGGGATTACCCACAATTACCCATATGGGAGCAACTGTAGGAACACTGGTAAGACCCTTGAACATGCAAATCTAGCTTTGCACATCACCGGTCAATGTTGCAGTGCAATGTTCCAGGTTCAGCCTAACGTGCGCAACAAAACGCGCGAATGAGAAGCACGCTCTGCATTGTATTAAACAACCTGAGCCCGAGCACTGAAGCGCTAAGTCGCAGACAAAGACGACGAGAGACAAGCTTAGTGATTTATAGGGTAAAACCAGAAGAGGGGGCGGAGGTGAGGCCGACAAGCCGTCGCGCTGTATGCTTACCCACGCTGCCACCGGGATCCTAGCAAAGCAGGCACAATTCATAAAAAATGCATGAAAATTACAAACTGCAGAATCAGGTTTGTGCATTTTTAGGTCTCGCCTGGCGATAGCAGTGTAAGTGATAGCAGCGCATGCGTTGCTCTCGCCATGCGAGTACCTTTTGCAATCAATTCTCCCAAAGGCATACATGCACGCGCCGGCATGGACAAAGATGGCTGCTCTCGCCATTTGTCTAAAGCAAACAGCATGCGCGTGTCCGTACGGACTGTGGATAGTCCGACACCATCTTGCAAAGCTTTCATTGTCATGGCAACGAAAATGCCGCTTCGCGTATGCAGCTTGCTGGAGTTCGCTGTATGCACGCGCATGGACAAACAGATCAGATGTGGACAGCCCGACGCCATTTTGAGCGAGGCACCTCTTCACGGACACCACTCTCGGATTATTTCTATATTTCTTAACTTGCAGGTCGTTGAATGCTGCACTATGCTTTAAACACATGCCAATGTGCACGGGGTCTCCAAGGAGTGTCAACAGAGACGACGGCTCAGATGGTTGATGCGCCTATTAGAAGAATATTGTAACTTCAGGGTGGCAGGTTTGACGCCCAGCAAACCGAACCAGGCCTTCATAAAAGTATATCACGCGTGAGATGTTTTTGCAATAATAAGCATGTGTGTGCCTGGTGGTATCCATCTATCGGATTTCAGAGTTCCCCTTAGATCACTGCACGCTGCCAGGACCCCCTAATAGCATGTGATTGCAGGCCCAGCCTCGTTATGGGCGCCTCACTACTGTGCTTACACGCTGTCTGCCTGCCCGATCACCGCATCTCGTGGGCCATAGTGCCCTGAATCAGCCAAGTGGCTTGCAATACGCTTTATCTCGAGAGCTACCGTGTCAGCCCCCGAAAATAACAACTGGCCCTTTCGGCACCCTGTACGAATGTAGTCTGTACCTATGAGTGTCGAGCAAAACAAATTTGTATGGTATGTATGTCTCCGGCAAAACTTTAAAACAGGGCCACTGTGAAGTGAATTGTTGCAATCCTGATTGCTCGTGGAGTAGGTCTGGTCTGTGCATATCACTTCATCTCTCTCAGGTTTTACGTCCTTTTTTAGTAAAGTTGGGAGCTCCCGGGGAGAAGCGGAAACCCGGCTTCATTTGCTGTGTATAAAAACTGACTATTCTAAGTTCGAAACTGCCTAAAGACCGTTCTTCATGTGTATAAATGAAGGAAAGCCAGGTCCAGAAGAGTTTCGTGGAGCCCCCGCCGGCCGTGGCCAATGCTGGCGTTGCCGAATAACAGGCCGCTGCCTAGTGTTTGATTCCACCTTGCATGACCTCACGCTCTGCCTTCCTATTTCACTTTTGGGAGTTCTTTTTCACCCCTTCTACCCTTGTGTCACTGCTTCCCTGTCTTTCCCTTTTCTGCCTCTCTTTTTCTCTCTTGCTGTGTGGTGATGAACAAGTCACGGGCTCCACAGTGAGTGCGGACGCCCACCATCTGCAAACAAGAGGCGCTCTCGTTCACGTACTTCCGCAGTGTTTTGGGGCCCCTTCGTGGCAGTAACAGGGAACTCGTGTGTATGTGGTTTAGATCTGTTAGGAGTATCCCTTCTGCCACGACACGCGCTCCGCTGCCACCTAAAGGTTCATCATGGTGCACGAGGTGGTGGGGGTGCCCGGACCAGTTAGGAGTGGCTTTGCATCCAAGTTGCAGATAGCGTAAATAGACTTGCAGGCCTCCGACACGTCTGCATAGCCTCTTTATCCGTGGGAGCCGCCCGTGTGATAGATGTGTTGGAATGTAGTATGTACGTTTGTACAGCACTGCCTCCCATCAGTGTCTCTGTGTGTGTCATGTGTGTGACCAGCACGGTGCCCGTGCCGTCCTTCTGTATCTCTGCATCTGATGTCTCTACCTGTCAAGCCCCTGGCCAACCATTACTTGTGTGTGCCAGTGCCGCACTGCCCTCTTCTGTACAGATCCCTGCGCTGAGCAAGCCACGCGCCCGGGTACATTCTCCCCACGCTCTGCATCCGTCCGTGTCTGGATCCCTGCTGCTGGTTCCGGGGTATCTGCGCCCACTCTGCTTGTGTGTGCCGGTGCTCGAGCTCGTATATCTCGCCCCCGCAGTCTGCATGTGAGATGTGTGTGTACGTTGCGTCTGGCTCCCTCTACCTGTCCGCGTACGAGGTGCACCTCCTATCTGAGGGTAGCCGGGGCTTCCGTCCCATTCCCGATCTCTGGCACCCATCTAAGCGTGTGGGGTGGGTGTGCACCGCATGTATACTGTGTGAGCTCATTTCCATGCACTGTATAGCCGTCATGCCAGTCTCTAGTACACAGCACTGCCTCGCGCCCTTTACCACCAGTGATGGAACTATATCAGTTGCACAAAGTTGGTATTATACCGGGGATTGCATTGCCTTTGTGGCTGCCCGTGTACCGCCTATAGATGCTTGTAGACCTCCACGCGTGTGTATAAAACACGCCCGATCTCTCCCTAGCAGTGTACATGTAGGACGCGTGCAGGACAGAGGAGGGGATGTGGTCTGTCGGCTAGACTGCCGACTTTGGTGCTGGAAACCAGAGTTCGAGCCTCGGGGTTGCGTCCACATCCTGTGATTCTGGGCAAATCACTTAATCTCCCCGTGCCTGAATGTGTAATGTAAATACGGTGCTCATGTAAAGCGCTCCAAAACTTTTGGGTCAAGTAAAAATGCAATAGGTCTCGCCTTTCATTAAGTTAAAGCCATTTGCTTTCCTGTACAATACCATTAGCAAAGCAAATGGCTTTAACTTAATCAAAGGCGAGAACTATTGCATTTCCAATGCTTGTTTTTTTATTGTGGTAAAGTACCTTATCTGATCAAATGTATTAAAAAGGGCAGTATATTACTTTGAAAGATTTGCAATAAAATGGCAAAGCATAATCAAATACACCAGAAAAAGGCATCCATTTAATCAATCATCCCTGATCGGCAATCAAAATCTAGGTATACAGGTGTAAAAATCTCCAATTCACATAAAGTGACCGTGCATTCTCATATTTAACTATGTTCTTCATACTAACACCTCTTTAAGCTTTTAGTATAACACATAAAATGGCTGTGGTTAATTTGTCAGTTCTTATAAGCCCAACTCCCCCATTTCTTGTGAGTATGTCAGCAGGCTATTCATCCTAGCATGTTGCCAACATTCATGTTGACTCATTTCCTCATTTTAGTTGCCCATTCATCCTGGGACTTGCTGTAGATTTCCAGTAAGTTGTTATCAATGAACAAGCACACAGCATAGCTATGACAACAACTTTTTTTGCATTGTCATCTGCAAAGGGTGCCAAATTAGTTAAACCCCGAGTGGCTTTTTTGGTAATACTGGAATAGCCTATTGAATGTTTCTAACTGCGTCAAAGATTATGTTGCAAAATACTGCCAAGACGTTGCAAGACTAAAACATGTTCATCCATTCTCTCGCTAGAAGACATCTGGAAAATGCATTGGTTGCTGAGGAAAACATTTTGCTTATGGTTTGTGATATATAATAAAGCGTTCATCCATTCAAAAAAAACAAGCCATGTTAAATAATTTCGCCCCTATCAAACTAGAGTAGGCAAATCGGAAGTAGCTTTCCTGAGTAGGCAAATCAGAAGTAGCTTTTTCACTGTGTTTTTCCTTTTGTATTAAGATTTTTATTGATAATAGAACAATCATCACTTACAGATCATTGTGATACACATTTTGTAGTAGGAAAGAGAAGCATGTTATAACATATGCAACAACACAATCCGGCATTACATTTCAGTGATTCGTCTTTGTGACATTACATTTCAAGTTCTACGATTGGCGAAATGCAAAGTTCCCCGCGGTAGGCATTCCAGGCCCCCCACTTTTTGTCCCACCTCTTAGGGTATCCTCGAGTTTTGTGGACGTCTTTTTCGGCTACCATACATCTGTCCATTTCCACCACCCATCCAATTAACACGGCTTATCCGCGGCCCCCCATTTCATAGCAATGGCTCTCTAAACCTGGGTGTTCCCCAGGGTGGTGAATTGTTGTTCTATTTCTGTGAGATCATTTGCCTCCCAAATGTTCAGGATTCCCAGTGGGGGTGTCAAGACGAGTGGTTTCCCTAGTGCCTCTTGCGTCTTGTTTGTAGCTCGCTCCCAAATGTGTCATATGTGGGGACAATCCCATAGTATGTGATAAAATGTGGCCACTTGGTTACATCCAGGCAAGCAAAGCGCATCCTCTCGAGTTCCTATCTTGGCCAACCTCACCCCAGTGAGGTATGTCCTATGGAGTATCTTCAGTTGAATCAGTCGGAAGTGTTGGTTAATGGCAGCCTCTCTAGGGGACATCAAGGCAGTTTGCCAGTCCTCATCATCGAGCTGTCCTAGATCTAATTGCCATCTGTCCCTGAGTGTAATAAAGGGGTCTGATAGGTTATTACACAGCTTACGATATGTAAGGGAAATGGCCTTAGTCAGGAGGGGTTCAGACAGAAGTCGATCTTCCAGAGGGGATGTGTCAGGGATATTCGTCAGGTCTGTTAGGGCTGTATTAGGCGCGTGTCGGATTTGTAAATACCGGAAAATCTCTTTGGGTGCCAGTTCGTGTTTCACTTGTAATTCTTTAAATGTGAGTAATTTCCCCTTCTGTAGAAGGTCCCTAACAGTGGAGATCCCTATTGTGTCCCACCCTGTCAAATCCTGCTTGATAGCATAATAATCCCAGTTGTTGAGATGACCATAGAGGTATAGCCTTTGTCAACTTCCCCTGCCAACCCAAGCGTTTGTTAACCAAGTGCCAGATGGAGGTCCTGTGAGCCATTGGACCCAGGTATCTACCCTTGCGGGGTTTGGTGTATAAGGCTCCTAGGTATCCCTCACGTCCAGTCTGAAATCTCTCCAGCCGGTACGCCGGGTTCGACGGGGGGCTGTACAACCAGTGGTTAGTTGCCACTAACTGTGGTGCCCAATAATAAAGGCGTAGGTCTAGGTCTGGGAGTGCAATGCCTCTGTCGTACCAGCTCTTAGTCAATTTCCCTAGGGCAATACGTGGTATACCTCCATCCCACAAAAGTGTCCGAACCTCTGCTTCCACACTGACAAAATACGAATCGGGGCTAGGGTATGGGCCATTTTGGAGTGAATAGAGGAACCTTGGCAGTGCCAGCATTTTAAACAGGGCCGCTCGACGTAATAATGACAATGGTAGCGATCTCCAATGTCTGACGTCTTCTTTAAATCTTTGCAATGGGGCGATAAGGTTTTTGTCATAGAAGGTTTTGGGGTCTGGAGTGAAGAAGATCCCTAGGTATCTAAAGCCTTCTCTGGTCACCTCCATATTACATCCTTTGGGTAGTCTGGGCGTGGGGCCATGAAGAACAAAAAGTATTGATTTTGCCCAATTGATGGCATACCCGGAGTATTTTCCAAAGTTGGTAAAAATATTAAGAAGATTGTGGATCGAGGCGTACGGGGAAGCTACATATATTAGGATATCGTCCGCGTATAGCGATATTCTATCCTCAGTGTCTTCGTCCCATTTTAGGCCTCTCAAAGTTATGTCTCGCCTTACCCATGCCACCAGCGGCTCAACAACAAGCGCGGAGAGCAGAGGGGATAGGTGGTAGCCCTGTCTAGTTCCTCTGCGTAACTTGAACTCCCTGGAAGTACGATTATTCACCCGCACCTGTCCGCTGAGGTCAAGATAAAGCAGGCAAACCCAGGCTATAAACTTGGGGCCAAAGCGTGCAAGCACTTCAAAAAGATGTGGCCATTCTATAGAGTCAAATGCAATGGAGGCATCTAAGGACTTAATTACTGCGTCTTCCTCCACCCAGGGTTGCCTCGCTAGTACATTGTTCACCCGGCGAATATTTAACGCTGTGTTTCGTCCAGGCACAAAACCAGATTGGTCTGCATGGACTAGGGAGGGCAGAACAGCGTTTAGGCGGGAGGCTAGTAGCTTCGCTAGGATCTTAGCCTCCACATTTATTAAGGAGATCGGTCTATACGATCCACAACAATCTGCCGCCTTCCCAGGCTTTCGTATCACTACTATAGACGCTAGTCTTTGATCTGGTGGCAGTCTGCCCCTCTCGAGGCTTTCCGAGTACATAGGGTTGAGATGGGGGGCTATTTTCCCTGCCATGGATTTGAGGAACTCTATCGGAATACCGTTAGGCCCCATCGCTCTCCCCGATTGTGCACTAAAGATGGCTTTAAGGAGATCTTCCTCTGTGATGTCAGCCTCCAAGTCGGCTATCTCAGTTGCCGACAAGGAGGGCAGATTACTGTCCATCAATAATTGCTGGGAGTCTTCCGACGTGTAAGTATTGGGGGGTGTGTACACCGTCTCCAAATGACTCGCGAACATGTCTGCAAATTCTTGCGGGTCAGATATATTCGCCCCATTTGCGGTGGTTAATTCTGGTACCCATCTGTGCTCTTGCTCCCTACGCTCCAGCCAGGCCAGCATCCTACCCGCTCTTTCCCCCATCTCGTACACCCTGTGTCGTGTGGAGAGTAGTCGCGCCCTTGCCTTTTCTCACACAAGGGCTTTATATTGACATTTAATAGTCAAGCGGTGCGCTATGGCCTCACTAGGCGAGGAGTTATGGATTGACTCCAGCTGTTGTAGTTCACTCTCGACCTCAAGTATGTGTTCGTTGAGACGTCGAGTATAACCCATTTTTAGCACTAAAGCATGACCTTTTAACACTGCTTTATACGCCTCCCAAATTCTCTGCGCCAACTCCACCGACCCAAGGTTTTCTGTAAAATAGTGGTCTGTCTGTTCAGCTAGTTGTTCTTTTATATCAGGTGTCTTAAGAAGCCACGGACTTATAACTATTGAGCTACTCTGTTTCTGTTGGTGGAAGGTAATCGACCCACACCGTGGGAGCCCGCGGGGATTCTGAAAGTGACCCACATCCGTCAGGAGTTCAAGGAAGTAGTCTATGCGGGACATGCTCGTGTGTGCATTGGAATAGTGGGTGTAATACGTCCTGTGTGGTTGCAGTGAACGCCATATGTCCGTCAATTCCATGGCCTGAGTGAATTTCGCCATGAGGGTGTTTAGTCTGGTATTTGGACGCTGAGGATGTCTATCGTGTCGTCCATAGGTAAGTTAAAATCACCCCCTATTATCAGGATACCGCCCGGTAGGTCCAACAGTAGTTTACTTAAGTCGTTAAGTGCCTCCTTTACCAGTGCAGGGGGAGATACACCAAGATCACATTCAAAGGTTTCTCTTCACAGGTGGCCTCCAGAACCGCAAATCTGCCTTGTGGGTCCACCCATGTGCGGGTGGGTGCAAGTGCCAAGCCCTTGCGCACTAGGATTCCAGTCCCCCTTGAGCTAGAAGTAAATCCCGCATGAACCAATAATTTATAACCCCACCTATTGAGGGCCTTGCAACTGTTACCTATGAGATGGGTTTCCTGCAACAGGACTATATCTGGTGCATGTCTCTTTAAGTACTGTGAAACTACTCCCCTCTTTATTTTGTCCCCTAGCCTGTTAACATTCCATGTCAGGGCGGACAGTTTTATATCTGTGGTAGTAGTCAGTGTGGAGTAATGATGCAATCTAAGGTGCGCAGTCGATATCCCCCCCAATAGGGGAGGGGAACCGAGTCATCCAGGGCATCTGTTTGTTTCAGTAGGGACTGGGTATCCGATATGGGGGATCAATTAACTGTATGTCTCGTATATGGCATCACTCGGGATTGGTCACAATTTATCAAGCCAAGTAGAATTCTCTTTGTATTGTGATAATTAACAGTAACAAACAATAAACTTCCAACCATCCCTCCCCTCCCCACCCTGCCCCCCTCCCAGTGGATTTCAAACTACCCACCCCCCAACAAGGCAGAGTGCCTGTCGCCCCCCGCTCCCATATGTGGTTGCCTGGTGTACAATCTTCCCACCCTCGCCGTGAATGAAGGATGGATCCATGTTACACAATAAATCAATAAAATCCTCGTGAACCCCTCCGCACTTTCAATCGGACATGTTTCAGAGTGCTAACAATTCCACCCAGAGTGACAATGATCATCCCCCATTAGTCTACTAGGGGCCTCCGTTTTACACCCTATTTCACGCCATACCTGTATTTGCTTGACAAGGTCCCAAGTGTCCTTCAGATTGCAATATTCAGCATTGGTCTACCTTCTACCCTCCCCTCCCCCGAGTCTGAGGTGTTCTCTTTCCGAGCTGGATCTTCTCGAGGCTGCACTCCGCTGTTCAGTGGATCGCCACTGGTCCTGTCGTGCCTACTGTTGTTTTGTTTCCCCGCTCGTCACCATCCCTCCAGCCAGTCCCAAGTGCCTTCTGGGGATGAAAAGAACCAGGTCTTTCCTTCCGATTCAACCTGGAGTTTCGCCGGGAAGAGCATAGAATACTTGATTCCTTTGTCCCGTAGCGCTTTCTTGACCGTTATGAAACTGCGTCGCTGGGCCTGCACTTTGGTTGTAAAGTCCAGGAAGAATGTGATTGCACTGTTCTCTATTTGTAAGGGCGGTCGAGCCCGGGCCATTTGGAGGATCACATCATGGTCCCGAAAGTTAAATACCCTTGCGATGATAGGTCTCGGGGGAGCCCCAGGTTTGGGCCTCCCCCCGGGGCCTTGATGGGCCTGTTCAATGGAGAAATAATCGGACAGGCGTTTCGGCTGAAGCTTGTTCGTTACCAGTTCTTCCACTAAGAGATCCGCAGTAGGCCCCTCTGTTCGCTCCGGTACACCCAGAATGCGTATATTGTTTAGTCACGCCCTTCCTTCATAATCGTCGAGGAGGCCTTGCATTTTCGTCTGCTGGTCTCGGAGTCGGGCTACTTGCTGTTTGAGGAGGTCAGTGTCAGACGTTAGTGTGACTGTAGCGTCCTCCACATCTTTTACTCTGACATCCATTTTGCGTAGGTCCGCTCTGATGAGGGAGATCTCGATGTTGACGGTGTCAATTTGTGATTCTAGAGATGTTCAAACTCCTGGTATGGCTTCCATGACATCCTGGAGGGTAGGGTCAGACTGAGGAGATTTGGGAGGAGGGTTGATTGCCCCACCCTTGGCTGTTGTGTCAGTGTCTTCGCCTGTTTTCCCCCATGCGAATTTATCTAGCGTCTTTTGGTCCTGCGTTTTAGGTCCCCTGCCACTGGCCATTGCGGGGTATGGGCGCTTACTGTGCAGTCCTTGTATCGGTATTCGCCGCCGCCTGCCCAAGGAAGGGGGAATTACTGTGTCCCTCCCTGTTGGCCTGTCGGGCTTTCCGAACAAAGAGACAATTGTATATCTGTATAATTGTAAGTGGGTCCTACTGAATTCTGCTCCTGGGACTTCCAAATGGCTGTTGATAACAAGGTTTGATACCCTTTTGTAGGCGAATGTAGGAGCCCCTCCTCGACTTGTAGTTCTGTGGGTTTGGTTTAGGGTGGATTCTGGTGTCCCACAGCGACTTCCCCTTTCTTTCGCCCCTGCTGGCCTGTGTTATCGACCCCTGGGGCCTCTCTCAGCTTGGGCTGTCAGCGACCGTTCAGGCCCTCAGCGGCACCGCAATAAAGCAGGTTGGGTATGTGGCTTAGTGAGGTGATATTCTGGGCCCGCGGAGATCTTCGGTTCCCGGGGGGTTCTTGCGCCTCTAGGCATCAAGCCGGAGCCTCAATTAGCAGTCAGCCGGGGGGGGGTGGGACGCGCCCCGCCCTCCACTTGCAGGCGTCACCCCCCTTTATCTGAATGATACGTGCACGGCTCCCAGCAAGTCTCAGGTCAGTTATGGGCTGCTCCCGGACCCTCGAGACACTTCCTTGCCGCTAGTTTCTGGCTCACTCACCGCCGCAGTCAGGAACATTGGAGCAGGCCACCATATCATTTTCTGCGGTGCTCCAGGGGCGATCATAATCGGCCCCATAGTTGTTCAACTTTCCTGTTCACGTGAAGCCGTTTCCGTTCTAATTTATCAAAAAAGAAGAATCTAACTTACAAGAATTAGTCAAGAAATAAAATAAAAATACGGGCCGACTCTAGGGCGGTGCGACCGGTGCCATCGCACCTGCTGCTGGCTTCCTGGGGGCGCCATGATTGCACGTTTATTATGTTTTTAAAGCACCTGCTGCCACATTCCTTTCCTTCGGCAATTACCAGGCCTCACAAAAATGTAAAGCTAACTTGTGATTAATGTTTTTCGTGAAGAGAGATTGGAGTTTTATATAGTTGATGTTTTTACTTATGTGAAGGTAGTGCAGAGGGTTTGGTTAATATGCCTGCTGCAAAAAACGTGTACCATGTAGATTACAGAGTGCATATAATCTAAATAGATCGTCAGGTTACTGCTTTTAAAAGAGACATCCTTTTGTTCCTTGCAATTGATAACTTAACGTCCTAATATAGAACAATGAGGTATTAACTTTCGTCATAGAGCTGCATACACACTGCAAAGTATACATTAGAGCATAGATTAATGTTGCAAAAAGGGTTACTTTGGGTAGAAGTCGATTCTTTTTTTTTTAAAGAAAACTCCCAACAATGCTGTTTCTTTTTAGACTCTGAGTTTGTGCTTCTCCACGCCAAACACTCCTAAACTATACGGCCTACCAGTATGGATGACACATGACTCCTACACTTTTAGTCCTTTGGCTTATGTAACATTTCCTATAAGCTGATTTACACACCTATGTTTGATCGTCTCTGTGTAATGTGTGTGTGATTCAAAGTGCTCAGACATCCTTTACTGTTATGAGTGACGCTATATAACTAATTCAATGCATCTGAGAGAGAGTGGCTATGGAGACTTGGTCGCTGTTAAAGGGTGCTAGTGAGAGATACCCGTGGTGGAGGTGGTCATTGGGGGGGGCGCCAACTAACATTATCGCACTGGGCGCCACCAGCGCCATGGCCGGCCCTGATTAGTGCTATCCATCCAGTGACTGAAATGGGAGAGAGGTTACCATAGCTGAAGAAGATTTAAAGTCTTTTTCATTAAGGGATCATAATGACTAAATAATAGATTGTCTGGTTCTTCTGGATAGAGAGCACTAAATTATCTTTTAGGGTCTTTTTAAAATAATTTTCCTTTACTGTTGATGGCAGATGTCAGGACGTTGTATTAAATAATAGACATTCATTTTAGTTTAATTAATTTTCTAGCCCTCAACCACAGTGTATGATTTATTTGCTTGTAGGGCTGGATAGAGTTTTATATTTGAAATTCTAGGAAGGGGTGTTGAATAAGTGTTGTTCAGACGAATGTATTGAGCCAGTGGTTAAACGGAAAGCACAATCCTGACTGGTTCCCCTCTGAAGACATATTTGCCAGGCATATTGACTATTGACATTTACTTGTCCGGATGCCCCTTGGTATAGTGTGGATACTCGTGAGCAGGGGAGAAAACAGATTTTTGTTTTGAAAATTGGGAAGATTTCAAACTTGCGAGATCAAGGTTTTTTTACACGTCTTACAGAATGACTGCTGCTGGAATTGATTCTTTAGTGACCACATCAATGAATTCAGACATGAAGTGAGTGCTGGTGCTTAGGCTCCTACCAGTATTAAAACTAATTTGGTCTTTCGAAATAGGATGAGGAGCACTACTGTTTATGAGGGTTGCCAAATGTTTTGTAAATATATTGTAATCTGAATTGTGTGTTATTAGCCTGTATGGTGTGGGCTCTGTATGTGATTTTCTGATTTTCAAGAAGTTAATCATCGTGCCCTTACAGAATGAAACAGAAACCAGTCTGCCTTCCAATATGGAATTGAAAAGAATGGATAGGGGGTTTGACAAGAGAGGGTGTAAATGTTTTCTGAAATTCAAAGCAAAAAACGTCTTCCTTATGGATTTTTAGAACTGGTCAGCTGTTTTATTAACTTTTTCACCTCAGTTTCGGATATCGGTTTTATTGAAAGTACTGCCGCCTGTGGTGCCAGGGCTGGAAGTCATAACTGCTGAAGAAACTGATTTATCTGCTGCTTGAAACCTAATTCACCTACCTGAGGCTCATGATATAATGTATATAATCGTAAAAATACATTTTTAATTCCTTCAGTGTCTTCCATAAATTGACTCGAGTTTGAATCGTCAATACCTTCCTCATAAACCTGCTGCACAAATGTCTAATTGTTATCAATTTCTGCTGAAGATAAAAATCTCTCATATTTACCTTCATCTCCTGGTAGTTCATAAGGAAGAATCAGATCTATATAACATCGCTATTTGATATGCTGCATCTAGCCCTACATGAATAGATTGTATTGCTGATTTTACTTTTGTTTGCTTTCAGTGATATAAGCACCTTGTCCCTGTAATAATGTATTAAAACAAAGCACTTTACATTTGTTTCTTCTGTAGCTTTTATACGATATTTAGAAGAGAGATGATCATTCATGTAATTAAACATTAACATTTTGTGCAATGTAGACCAATTGGTATACCTTCAGCAACTACATTCAGTAGCTATATGTTACTCCGTAGCCAGCTTTCTTGTCCAGGTTAGAAGGATTAGGAAATTATTTTCATGGCGGTAGGTATTCTTTTTTATATTTGTATTTTGAATTAATTATATAAACACTCCCCTAATTTCGTCTTGAAAGCCTCCTATATTGTAGCTTTACCAACTATAGACTCATGTGTAAAGCAGTCTTTAATTTTTAAATTAATTCCCATCGGAACCAGCCCACTGGTTCCCGATTTGCACCTACCACCGTCATGGCACCTAACTCTGTCATGGCATCCTGATGCTCTCCCAGAAGCTGCTGGGGGCTTCTTCTCCGCTTCAATGGTCTCTTGTCTCAGCACAGCGAGATTCAAAACATGAGGAGCAGCCTTATCACTGTTTACAATTCTCATTGTGTCCCTGTTTGCTGTTCTGATGCAGGGATTTGGGGCTATTCTAGTTCTTTTCCCTTAAAGGTCGGGGAGAATTGTATATGCAAGTGACTTCTGAGTCAACTTCCCGTTGGCTCTAATTTAATTTGTCATAATGAGCTTGGCTTGCCTTATCTGGAGGATCACATTAAACTGGCACCCATCATATTGTGAATTTTGGTTTAGCCAACCCTGAAAGCTGGCCTGATAATAGAGGTTATTTTGATTGCCTCCAGCAGGATAGGGGATCATCAAATCCCCTGGATAGCTTATGCGGCCTCAGCTCTAAAAGATCTTGGCCTCCCAGAGGTATTTGATTTTTCCTGCTCATATAAGATCTGTAGATAAATAGGTGGTAAAATCGTTTTTAAGACGAAAAATGTGTTTTTTTAATGGAAGGATATGAGTGTTGCAAGGTTACAGTTCTCAGTTATTGGGCTCTGAAAGAAATTGGGGGCATGGGACCCTATTTAACTTGGAAATTGGGGAAATGGGAAAGGTCACTTCTCTTTAGCTTTATATTAAGTACGGTCCACCACCTGCTCTAGTTTCCTTTATTTTATTCTAATTTCACCTTGTTAGAACTGGGGTCTCTAGTTGGCTGAGGTAGGTACCTTAGTCCAAATAGGGGCCCATAGGGGCCCTTGCTTCTAGTCAGGGAAAGGAGGGAAACACTCTCTGATAAGCCCTGCTCACCCTCCGGTTGCTTGGCACGAGCAGCCAGGCTTATCTCCAAGGCAATGTGTAAAGTATTTACAACCACACTCCCAGTAACACAGTGATAACACCACAAATGGACACCACACTGATTTAGGGAAATAGCGGTATCTTTATCAAGAAGAAATACGATGAGACCAAACTATAAAAATAACCAGCATATGGGTATTCGTAACATTTCACTGGGCCGGTTATTAGGCCAACAATCACTTGTAGGTTCTGGCAGTATTAATGAGCAGTTCACGATGATCTATTGCAGTCCTGATGCAATGCTATGCAGTTCGTAATGCAGTTCGTAATGTAGAAATAAGACAGTCCTTAATGCAAGTACTAATGCGGTTCATAAAGCAAGTAATAATGCAGTTCGTAATGCAAGTACTAATGCGGATCGTAAAAGCAATTTGGCAACGATCGTCGCGGTGCTAGTGAAGGTCTCTATGCCACTCTTGGCTGACTCGCGGTCAGCGACTGCCAAAATATGCCCCCAATATGCTTATGAAGGAAACAAAGTGCAGCTCCACAATCCGACCCCGGTACTGCCATTCCTCGGCGAGTACGGGCCACGATACTGACTTGAGCGGAGGCTCGCGCTGCAAAGATGGGAAAGGCCAAGAGCGTTCTCTCGTAGCATGCACTCCGCCCCAGGCGGCGACACATACATGCTCGCCGAGCGTTACCTGGGGGGGGGGGGAGGGGAAGTCTCTCTCTCTTCTCCTTGCGGCTTGGGCGTCACTCTGTACGGCTTCGGGTTGGCGGCAGCTGCTCCTCGCAGTGAGAGTCAGGCTACAAGGCGACGGCCTCGCAGCTGATCGGCTCCCGGCGCGACTGTGTTGATCTTGGGCAAAGGACCTCAGACCCACAATGGTGAAGGTTCACAGGTCTCTCCTTGGCAAAGGCAGACTTTGGCCGGTGGCGGTGATTTCTCACGGCTCCACCTTGGGACGACGGTCCGGGCCCATGCCGATAACAATCACAGCACTTCTGGTCACGCTGTCGATCGAAGCAGAGCGCAAGACTGCTCTGGGGCACACGGTCACGGGGCAATTTTCACAAAGGTCTCAGGCTGCAAAAAGCACACCCACACAGCGTCGCTGTGACACACTTGGAAACTTTGATGTTCCTGAGTTTCCACTACAGGGAGCCAGCTCCTCTAGGGCCCTTGGAGACAAGTTACTACAGGACACAGCACACAGCAAAGTCCCTTGTCCTCTCCTTAGTCAAATCAGCAAACTGCAGGCCAGCCCCTGAACACACAGCAAGGGCAGTCCTTCTCTTCAGTCTGTTCAGCTGTTCTTCTTTGGCCGAGGTTCCTCTTGATCACGAAGTAGTTTCAATCCTTTTTCAGGCTAGAGTTCAGTCTTGAGTTCAAGGGTTTCAGCTCTCACATTTATACCCCTAAATGCCTTTGAAGTCTTTGTGTTCATGGGTCTCTGAGCCCTGTCCAAACCAGTTCTGGGTGTCTTCCTGCCAGTGCACACCTTCTTTCTTTGATAGTGAGGGTCTGGGCCTTAGACACTCTGCAGGACGTGGAGCCATTCTTTTGTGGCAGCAGCACAGCCCTCTTCGCATCAAAGGGGCTACTCTCCCACCACACCAAATGCAGGCCAGCCTGTTGCTGTCTCACCTACTCCTCCCTGGTGTCAGGACACCTCTCCAGACACTTTCACATCCAAACCCAGACAGTCAATACACAACCAGGCAGAGGCACACAGGATGGTTAGGACAAGAAACCAGCCACTTCTAAAAGCATGGTTTCTAAACACACAATTTAAAAACCATCCTCGCAAAAAGATGTCTTATTAAATTCTGAGTTCAGGCACACTAAACTCCATCCCTCCATCTTATGCCTATGGGAAGATATGCTGGAAACATGTGACACAGCATTCCCCATTCTGTCCTATAGGTAAGTTGGCCTTGCAATAGTGAAAAACGAATTTGGCAGTATTTCACTGTCAGGACATGGTACACACCTCAGTACATGTCCTACCTTTCACATACACTGCACCCTGCCCAGGGGGGTACCTTTGGCCTACTATAGGAGTGTCTGATGTGCATAAAAGGGAAGGGTAAGGCCTGGCAAGTGGGTGCACTTGTCAGGACAACAAGGCAGTTAAACTGTGCGCAGGCACTGCAATGGCAGGCCTGAGATTTCTTTTTAGGGCTACTTGTGTGGGTGGCACAATTAGTGCTGCAGGCCCACTAGTAGCATTTGCATTACCATCCCTGGACACATAGTGCACTTTACCAGGGACTTTACTAGTAAGACAAACATACCAATTATGGACAACCAATTACCATAACACTTTATACAGGGAGCGTTTGCACTTTGACACTGATCAGCAGTGGCAAAGTGCCCAAAACATCTAAGCCAGCAAAACGAAATCCATCACAGCATCAAAAATAGAGGAGGTAGAGGCAAAAAGTCAGGGGCAATCACGCCAAGAAATGCCAGGTCTAACACACCTCATGGGGCACGTGTGGTCGTGATTGTGCCTCGGAACAAACCCTTCTTCAGATTGTCTTTTTTTGCAAATGCTTTAGGTTACATTCTAATCCTACTATATTACCGTTTTTTAGGAGCTATCACTTTGATCAGTGCAAGGTGGCCCTGAGATGTTTGCAATTATTAAGTAATGTGGAAGTTTGTTATTGAGTTGGATTATTTCTGAAGTTAGTTGTTTTTTCAAGGAAAAGGATGTTCTAATGATTTATCATAATGGGCTATAAATTATTAATACATTTGAATGAATTTCTGTATATTTATTTAAGCGTGTTTTTATCTTTGCTTTTATGTGTACCTCTGGTATGCAAATAAAGATTTGATAAAACAATAAAAAGGATCGTATTGAACAGTCTGACAGGGCAAAAGTACAATTCAAAAATGTGGAAGACATACGTGTTGCTGAGAATACTGGACAACTTCGAGCTATAAGTGAAGATCTGAATACTAGCTCCAAAACCACCATATCGGATTCTCAAGACTCAATTTCAATTTATGATCTAAGAAAGTAGGGAAACAGTCAGTTTACACCTTACTCCAGCAACTGATCTTAGAAGTTAATGATTTGAAAACCGCTCACATAGGTGTAGCACTGAACATTGAGACAAAAAGTTAGAGGCCATAGATGCAAAGCCTTTGGGATTAAATGAAAGATGTGAAGGTTAAAATCAAGCATTTTAGACTATAGAAGATGTGCAGGGTTCTCAGCAAAACTGTATAACTCTGCTTCAAAAAGAGATGGGTATGAGCAAAAGGGAAATGGAAGGTTTAGAAATCCAGTCACGGAGGTCGAATTTCAGATTTATTGGTGTTCCAGAAATATTTGAGGGGAAAAAACCTCTCACAGAGGCAGTTACAAAACTAATTTCTTCTCACGTTCTGAAAGAGCACCAAATGGACCACATCATCACCACGGCACTGATAGTCCCTTTTAGTAAACCAATGGGAAGAAGCTAGATCACAAACTATGGTTTTCTACTTTTAGGACTTAAGGATAAAGGACATTTTTTTACAAAAGGCAGTTCATCTGAAAACTATCAATCCTGGTGGCAATTTGTCCTTTAAAATATTCCTCTATTTGTATAGAGACTTTGAGATGGAACTGGAAATGCAATTTAGTTGAGAAACTTTGCACCCATTGTGCGCATACACAAATGATACATCCTGTCAAATGGAAGGTTTTGTGGTCCAGTTAGTTTTCACATCTTTTCAGAATCATCCAATGCAGAAAGCCTTCTGACCTCCGTATAGAACTCTATGAAGAAATGATTGCAAAATATATCTGTTCTGCGGGGAAAGGAGCTCCAGGAATGCCCCTGGTGCAAAGTAATCGCACCAAATAGATGTGCAACACTGTTATGCCTAACTTTCCGGGGCTAGGCACTCCCAAGGGGGAAGAGAAATAGGGAAGGGTGCCGGGTTAGGTGAGACACTCAAGGGTGGATACGGTGGAGAAGTGGGTGGCTGGACACAGGGTGGTGCTTTGAGGTGGGAGGCAAAATAGAAAAGGAAAGGATTACCCCTGTGAAAATTAGATGTGTGCAGAGTTAGATGTGCAGTTGAAAATATAGAAGAAAGGTGGCCTATGTTGCCAGCTCCATTTAAAGTGAGCAGTTGTAGAAAATCTATGGAAGAGATGGAAGAAAAGTGGTTTGGAGCTGCAGCACCTAAAGTTAACAGTTAGACCATGGATAAATTAGTAGTCCTCGGCTTCAATGCCAACAAAATAAACAATAAACACAAGAACAATGCTATCTTTGCCTGGCTTGAATGGTTTAACTGGAGCATCATTCTTTTATATGAAACCTGTATAAGGAGGGAAAGGAAAAAGACATAATACTCATGGATGGGTCACAAATATGTCTCTTCTTCACACACAGCTCATAGGGGGACTGTGGTACTAATAAATAGAAACCCACATTTGAAATGTTAGACAATCATCAAACACACAGAAGGATGTTGGTTTAATCTCCCTGTAGATATTGGGGACCGGAGGTTTTACTTTGTTCCATATTACAATCTGATATGCAACAGTGTTAAGCTGCTCCAAATCAAGAATGGGAGCTTTGTAACCTGCCCAGGGAGACTATTTTATGGGCGATTTTAATTTCTTTTTGAATACTCAGTCCGATTCCTCCAATCCAAATCGGAATCCGCACAAAATGAATACATAACAATTTCAAAGATGTTTGCTCTTGCTTAGGGATTTGTGATATATGGAGACAAAAACCCCTACTACTAGATTCTACACCTGCTTTTCAAAACAATTTTTGCTTGGCTTCAAGGATAGGTATGTTATCAGCATCCCTTATTCTCCCTAATATAGGGATAAATCATAAAACAGGTGGCTTTTTGGACCATTCAGCTGTGGTTTTACAATTTAGTATGCCCTTACCCTTGAAATAATACAGATGGCACATGGATAAAACTCCTTTCTTAACAATGTAAGACATTTGACTCAGTAAAAGAAAAGCTACGGAGTCTTCAGCTCGCGTAAATGTTGCTTTTCTCAGCAAAACTCAAAGTGATCTACCAATCTAAAACACTGTTCTTCCACACCCCAGAAGAGGCCTGTCAGTAGTTGTAAGAGCGCCCTCAAAAAAAGACACAAGGGGACTTAGCAACACTCCCCAAAAGAGGCCCTCCAGTACTCAGCAGCAGGTGAAGATCACAACGGTTAAAATGGAGAACTAACACAACTACGTCAGGTGAGCAACTCAGAGCAACGCCATACCGAAGTAGGAAACCTGCCAAATCGACGCCCCAGGCCTCAGATTCGGAGACTACACACCTGACAGACAAGCCCAGTGGGGCATCCCAGGACACAGAGACTAGGAGGCAGCACTCCACAGAACGCACAGACCAGGACATTTCTTCCGATTCGGATGGTGACCACCCCTTGATGCAGAACATAAATCTTCTCGAGGAACCTGTAGAAGACGATCCTGCAATCGAAACAGCCACTCAGACCCGACAAACAGACACTGAAGAATGATGAGCAGTACCGGGCCACTGGAGGGCCACAGGGACAGTAAGCTTATGAGGAGACTACTCCTCCCCGTGTGTTTTTCTGAGTGTACTTGTATTTTCCCTTTTCCTTTTCTCCCCCTTTTATTTTGTTTCAGTTATATTTCAGGTTCAAATTATTGTGTTGATTATTTTACGGTGGGGTGTCTCCCTCACATCTCCCTCAACCGTTGACACAGGACGGGAGTACAAGCCAGAGATACTAATCTAGTGGGCGCTTAGGTTAGTCCCATAAGACAACAACAAGGGAGCCGGGAGAGTAGAGCCACATCCAAGGGCGGGGTTTTTTGGGAGGGTGGGCGACAGACCTCTCCAATCCGAACACAACGCAGTTGGTCATATTGACCCAAGGGGTAGTCGGTTGGGCGGTGGGGGAGTGTGGGGGTAGGGAGGGGGGGGCGATGGGGTGCGGGAATGCTCACAGTTAGTATTCAGGTTAGAATAGGCAACACATTTTTGAGACATCAGGAACAGAGACGCAGAGACCTAGGTGGCAGTTGGCAGTGAGAAAAACAACCCACAATCGCATCATGACAACCAATAGCAACGACACACACTCAGTCCTTTCATGGAATGTAAACGGGATAGGGAATAAAGTGAAAAGAGGTCTGGTGTCAGCGTATATTAAGAGACTAAAGACCAACATAATATTTTTGCAAGAGACACACCTGAAGGGCACACAATGTGGGTTTCTGGGTAGAGGGGCGTACAAGGCACTAATCCTAATTAGGAAATGTCCGCTGTTCAGAATTGAACGCACCTGGGCAGACCCCAGCGGAACATATGTGGCTGTCAAAGGCATTTGGAACAGAAGGGACATCACTTTTATAAGTGTATATGCTCCCGCCAGATTACAAAAGCAGACACTAGAGAAACTTGCAGACATTCTCCTAGAGGCGGGTTCCAGCACTAACCTTATAGGAGGAGACTTTAATGATGTAATAGACCCTTTGTCCAACCGTACTACGATCCCCACGGGAGACCCCAAAGAGACGCAATTCAAACGCTTCACGGACACGTTAGCACTAACAGATATATGGCGAAGACAACATCCCCACATTAAAGCCTATTCTTTTTACTCGGGTGCTCGCAAAGCCTTTTCAAGGATAGACTATATTCTAGCCCCAGCTGGGGAGGTGACAGGGGTTCAAAAAATAGAATATCTATCGAGAGGCCTTTCGGACCAATCACCTCTTTGGCTCATAGTGGGTGTAGACAAAAAACGTCCTGCTGCGGGGTGGAAACTCAATGCATGGGAACTTAAGAACCCTAAGGTTGCTAAAGAAATTAGGGTGGACTCTGAACTTTACTTCACAGAAAATATGGGGTCCGTAGAATCCGCTATCACACTATAGGAAGCATATAAACCGGTCTTACAGGATAGAGCCCAGCCCATAATAGCCTGTAAGAAAAGGGAAGAAGCCGAGGAGATTCAATCTCTGCAATCTAAGCTCCTTCTGATCGAATCACAGGCCCTCACAAGTGGCGACCCTTCCCTGTTAAGGAGAATGCGAATTCTCCGACAGGAATACTCTGCCTTGGCCAGGAAAGATACACGGCATGCGATATAAGCCATGTACCGGCGCCTGTATGACGCCGGAGACAAAACGGGCAGGCTGCTTGCATGGCTCAATAAAAAAGAATTGGATAGCAGATGGGTGACTCAGATAGACACAGACGACGGCCAGATACATACGACGCCCATGGGGATAGCATATGCCTTCGCTCGGTACTAAGAGGCCTTTTATGCAAAACAATCCCTGGCGGAAACGCCACAAATAGAGAGCTACCTTGAGAAAATAGAGATCCCCAAACTAGCAATGGAAGACGCCCAAATGCTAGAGGAAAAGATCACGCTCGAGATTAGGGAAGCCATCAGTCAGTTGAAAACCGGGAAAGCTCCAGGTCCAAATGGAATACCACCCGAACTCTTTAAACAAAACGCGGCACTATCAAGTTCTCATCTCCTGAATCAGTTTTGAGAAGCGCAGACGGTGGGTAGCCTCCCAAAGGATCACCGATCGGCTACAATAGTGGTAATCCCCAAGAAAGATAGACCACCACTGAAATGCAGCTCACATCGACCCTTCTCTCTCCTCAATAAAGAAACCAAAATATTAGCTAGAATATTAACTAGTGGGCTTACCAAGGTTATATTCAGCCTCATCCATCGGGATCAATCAGGCTTTATGCCAGAGAGGTCCACAAGGCTAAACTTACGGAGGCCACACAATTGGCTGTAGGTAGCGAGTACCAGAGTGGACCCTCATCTTATACTATCACTCGATGCGGAGAAAGCATTTGACACCATACACTGGCCTTTTCTTATGTCAACTCTGAAAAAAATCAGATTCGGCCCCATATTTAGGCGATGGATAACTATTCTATATGAACAGCCCCTGGCCAGGGTACGGGTCAATGGAGTAGCTTCAGGGGAATTCCCAATAGAGCGCAGGACACGCAAGGGATGCCCTTTGTCTCCGCTCCTTTTTGCTCTGGTGTTGGAGCCTTGTATTTGCCATCCGGGCGCATCCGGACATAACAGGTTTCCGGCGGGAGGAGTATGGGACCTTCGATGAGCACATATCACTATATGCACACAACATCCTTCTGTACGTCACAAACCCCAGAGAGACACTCCCAAATATTCTGGATAGCTTTGAGTGCTACGGCACACATGCAGGGTATAAAATTAACTGGGAGAAATCTTGCCTTTATCCAGCAGGGCAGGGTGGGGGACCCTTTGGGCACATGAGCCAGCTTCAGGTAGTGAATGACGGAATAAAATACCTGGGAATATATGCTACCACTGACAAAGAGGAAGCCCTAAATCGCAACCTCTATAGAGTTCCCAAAGAATTTAGCACTGACGTAGAAAGATGGTAGACATTGCCACTGACGCTATTGGGCAGAGCGGCGCTCCACAAAATGATAGCACTTCCAAAAGTCTTATATATCCTTCAAAATACATATCAGCCGGTCCCAGAAGAGGTCTTTGTAAAGATTGATGATGCACTGAGGACGTTCCTATGGGGTGGGAAACCCCCCAGAGTGGTGCTTTCAACGCTGCAGCGTAATCAATACAGCGGAGGCATATCCTTGCCAGACATCAGGGCATACTATTGGGCCGCTCACTTGATAGTTGTAAATGACTGGGAACATATGCCGCGCGATCACCCCACATACACACTGGAACGCACACAATTTGAAAGGCGCCCGCACACACACTACCTCTATGGAGGGAAGGGAGTCACAAAACGTTTAACTGCCACACGAGTGATAATAACTGCGTGAATGAAGGTGAAAAGGCAAATGAAGTGGAACGACCGGGTTACGAGGGAAAGCTCTCTTTGGGTAGGAGTGCGGCTTAAAGAATTCTCAAAACTGAGTGTATTCCGGGGTGGGACCTGTTGGGGATCTCTCAAATCAAAGATATACTGCACCGCACTGAGCTTGCAGCATTTTCTTTCTTCCAAAAAGAGTATGACCTGCATCAGAAACAATACTATAAATATCTACAGCTGGCGCATGCCTGGGTGGCACAGTGTATAGATACAGACAACCTCCCCGAGTACGCTCCTCTAAAGGGACTGCTCCTAATTGGCGAAATTAGAGAAAAAGCAGTCTCCTGGACATATTGGACCCTAATATACAAAAAACCAGACTCCCTCTTGAAATTTAGGGAAAAGTGGGAAATGGACTTAGGCGATTTAGACAACCTGGATTGGGAAATTGCGCTGATGCACCCCCGGGAGGTAGCCATTAAATCCTGCCTTAGGGTTATTCAGTTCAAGTACCTACATAGGATCTACTATGACAGAGCATAGTTACATCGAATAGGGAGAGCCGATGTGCGACGTGCCTAACTGCCTTGGATGTAACACTGAATTTGGCACTTATTTCCATACAATCTGGGAGTGTCAACGAATACAGGAATACTGGTGCGCTCTATTGACTGAGCTAGAGGATATACTAGGGCAGTGGTTCCCAAACTTTTGACTCCTGAGGACCCCTATTGAGTCACCACTGGAAGCCGGGGACCCCCAAGCAATTTGAAGGATTTAAATTTCAAACATTAAATCAGTAATTCGAAAAAAATAAACAAACGTGTGCACTCAAAACAAATACTCAAATTACTAAGGATTTTAGGGGCATATTTACAAGTTCCTATCGCCTTGGGAACGTCACTTTTTGCGATGTTCCTGTGGCAATAGGGGCTTTGCCTTATTTACAAGGCAGCGTTAAGCCACTTATTGTGGCTTAACGCTGCCTTGTAAATAAGGCCCCCTTTCACGCAATGCTTAGCGTGAAAAAGGTGGGCAGTGGGAGTTGCAGTGGGCGTTTCACTCCAACACCCATTGATTTTGACGCTGCCCTCTATTTACAAGGTCAGCTTAAATAGGAGACAGCACCAAAATTAAGACCATGAAAAACCTGGTCTTAACCTGGCGAAATGAGGAGAAGTGCCTTATTTCTCCTCGTTTTTGCTTTTTCCAACAGAAAAAGCAAAACACCTTTGATTGTTTATGTTCAGGATGGTGACCCTTCCTGCACATAAACAATCTTTAATAAAAATGACGTTTTGTAACTTCCATGTGTGCTGCATTAGGCAGCACACTTAGAAGTGACAAAAAGGCATTACAAAATTGTTCATGTGCAGGAAGTGGGAACATAGCAGCATCAGGATAATGATAGACTGGGAATAAACATATGTTGCTAACTTTTACCATGCAGTTTGCAAGCAGCTCTTTGACAGTTTATAGGACACTGTGCTAGATTACGATTTTTCCTTATGAATTGCACAGTGACAAAAGAATCTCTGTGACAAAATCAGTAGCCCACTGACCTATGCACATAAAATACTGTTTTTAAAATGCATTGTACACGTTCTTTGCAGTAGGCATATTAACCCTCTGTGTCACATTAGATAAGTCAAAGCTGCCACTAGACAAAACTTTCCTCTCTCTCCAGCAGGTACATTAATCACTGCCATTTTCTTGACACTTTTTTAGTTGCTCGAAAACTGCTAATTTTACAAGGAACTTTGCAGTGCTTTTAAAACTGCTGCCTGCGGACCCCCTGGGAATGTGCCACGGACCCCTGGGGGTCCTCGGACCCCAGTTTGGGAAACACTGTACTAGGGGACAAGATACCTTTGGACCCCAAGTTTGTTTTGTTAGGCATACACACAGAAGTCGATCTTTCCAAAACAAAGCTAACACTACTTAACCTAGAACTAGTGGTAGCCAAACGCAACTTGGCGCGCAAATGGGGAATGACACAGAGGCCTTCAGTAGATGAGTGGAGGAATGGAATGAACATGTATATGTCAGGGGAGAAGACGACATATATGGCTCGTGGCTGTCCTAAGAAGTTCCAGAAAATATGGAAACCGTGGATAAATCACTATGGTCTCCTGCTAGAAGACTCACAAGGGGCCCTTACAGCCACATGATAGCCAGGGGGGAGGTGGTTGGGAAGGGTCTGAGACGGAGGGGAACTGAGATGACCACTATACTGGGTTATATATCCCTGTTACACCTAGTACTGTCTCTGAATGAAAATGTAAACATGGTTCTGCTTCTTGGAAACTTCAACTGTATCTGTACTGAAATCAAGAAAATGTCAATAAAGAAATTTGGGAAAAAAAACTAATTTCTTAGTAGAAGATGGGGACATTTTTTTCCTGTATTCCGGTGAATGAAGGGTGGGAAACCAGATTGAGGAGGATGGAGTTATGGCTTCCTTTAGAATTACCATGAGGGACTTGTTACAAAGGGTTGCTCACTAATTCATTCAGAGCCCTGCCATTTTGTAGCAGGAAGGCATGAGTGTGGTAGGACTGCAGTTTCAGTAGTTCAAGGTTACGAGGTTTCTAGGTGAGGACTGCCCGTTTGTCTGTGATTGCAAAGGATGTGTCTGGTGAGCAGCCTGGAAATTACACTTTAAAAAATCCAACCCAAACTGGTTCTGAAACCTTTTCACGTGGAATCCATGTCCCCTGTCTCAAAATGTGTATAACAGTGGGATCCAAACCACCTGACTTTGTTTCAGTTCAAAGTTCTTGTCGTCATAGGAAGGAAGTACTATACAGAGTACTCTGAGAGCTTCTGTATAACCAGGACTGGTATCTAACTGACAGATAGTCTCTGTCTCCCAAATGTGAAGGGATTGCACTTTCTGCTGGAACATCTGATTATCTGCAGAAAGAGCCTTGAAGCTTGCCTGTGTGCTGATGAAGGGAAGACTGTGCCTAGCCATGTATGAGAAGGGACTGTCCAGCAGAAGAGACACAGTGTGTTCCTGCATGTAGAGCAACTAGAGGAAGGTTAGGAACAAAGAGAGGGAGCCAGGAGAAATCTGTGCTGTAAAACGTCCCCGGTCTCTGCACCGTTCTTAAATGAACTGTATCACTGTGGCACCAGAGTGAAGATTCCTGTGTTGCCCTACAGCCCACTTCAGGCATGAGATATTATTACTGCTGCTGGTGGTCTAGAAAATTAAAGCTGCCTCACCACCAAGGCGGGAAGCCAGGATCAGCCTGGTGGCCACATCTGCCTGCCAGACATAATTGTAAACATAAAATCGCCTGGAGGCTGCCGCTACTACATCCGATCAACAGTGTGCAGCCTGCCATGAAGGCTGCCATCACTGCTGCAGATTGGCGTGACCACACAGACCTGCCCAGCAAGTCCAATACACAAACCATGACTTAAACGAGACTGCTCGTGCAGACCCTCACGAAGAAAGGACCAGCAACGTAAGGGTCAGAGTGCATCCCCTGTATGCCAAACAGCCAGAACTACAGCACAACCAAGAGCAGGTAAATGCTGTGTTTAGTGTGCATCTTGTCAACTCTATATAGCCATGGGAATGTTAGAGACAGAACTCAACTACAGTGAGAAGAAAAGGGGCGCTAGAGAGAAGGGCGATGTAGAGCTTCACTGTTAGATGCAAATGATTACAGCCTGTATTATGCTGTCATTATTTTTTGGATTGTTTAGTTTTGCTATGTGATGAAAGTAATTTTTTCCCAGAATCCATCCCCAATTCACATCTTTCAAGTCTACTTCTGTGCATCTGCTCTCAGTGCTCACATTTCTAGAATGAGGACAACTTGTGAACCCTTGAAGACATTAAGGGCCTCATTTGGATGTCGGTCGGAAAGCCTCCGACCACAGGTCGGAAGCTTTCCCACTGACATCTAAGGTTTCAAATCCAACCGGTCAGATTTGAAACTGGCCTGTCAATCCGACAAGGAGCCCTTCGGCCAGTCAGAACCGCCACCATAATCCCATAGGACAGCATTTCCGCCGTCAGGATTATGATGTATGTTTCCGACAGGCTTTCCATGTCAGGCTTTCTCACATGGAAAGCCTGTTGGAAACTGACTTTGGGGGCCCCTAGCAGGGCACCCCTTCTTCAGCTGCCTCTGGTTGGGGGCTGACGGGGTACCTATGGTGCCCCCCTGCAAGTCCCTGCACTGGGTGGCAGGCACCGGCTTGTGCCTGCCACACGGTGCAATGAGTTACAGTGACTCACCTTTCTCTATGGTAGCGTGAGCTGCGGCCGGTCTCCGACCGTCGCACAAGCTCCCATAGGGAAATGGGAGTCTGAGACTCCTCCATGTATGGCCGCATCATAATTGCGGTTTCGGACAGCCGACCCGAGGTCGGTCAGATTCGAAATCATAGGGATGCCGGTCAGAGGCAACTCCGTCAGACATCCTAATTAGAGCCTAAGTGTGATTAATGTTTTCCTTGATTCTGGAGAACAAGCTTTTCCATGGGTCCCTTTGTTCCTGCACTTAGCTTATTTAAAGTTAGCTCACCATAAAATGAAGAGATTTTGATAAAACAGTGAAGAACCCTTGGTAAAGACAGTTGATTGTGAGCCAGCACCCCAAAGTCCCTAGATTCAACATCATTGTCCACCAGATTGTTTCCAAATAACCCTGCTTTCCAATCAAACTCTCCTTCCCTGGTGTGCTTTTCTCTTTCTCTTTTGTGATTTGTACATAGTTTTTAAACAATTCGTATGGAAAGAACAAAGTGACATAATGAACAAGAATTAAAAATGCAATAGGTCTCACCTTTCATTAAGTTAAAGCCATTTGCTTTACTATACAATACCATTAGCAAAGCAACTGGCTTTAACTTAATCAAAGGCGAGACCTATTGCATTTTCATTGCTGTCTTTCCTGCCTCCCTTCTTTGCTATTATCCTTCATTCCTACCTTTTCCCATCTGTTCTCTTTCTTCCCTCACTCCCCACCTGCCTTCTTTGCTTCCACTTTTTTTCCTCCCTGCCTTACTTTCGTTTTGCTTAGTTTACCCATCTGCCTTCTTCAGTTCATTCTTTCCAACTTGCGTTGCTAGTAGTGTTCCCGACAGCTTTCTCTACTTCCTTTCTCTCTGTCCTTTCTTCAAGCCCTCCAGTCTGGCTTGTTTGCCGTCCCTCCTCCCTTACTGCTGCCTGTCTGTTGGGCCTCCTGCCTGGCTGCCTTGGGGCCTGTGGTGTTGCCTGAGGACTGCCTACGTTATAGTCTGACCTAGGTACAGATGGGCACATGCCTCCCTGGCTTGGCATGATCATGGGTCTTTCTGCAACCCATACTGGCACAGAAACCAAAACCTCATGTGATCACGACCGGACAAAGACTGTATTTTTTTCTGAACCTGCTGCGGAGATCACTGTGCGACTTCCGGATCACAAGTCTACCTGTGATATAGCTGAGTGGGTTAAGCGCGTGCAGTACAGAGGTGTGTGTGTATGCTGTAGGTGGCTTGTTCGAGTCCCGCAGATGCAACTATATGATTGGTTGGTTTTCTGTGTAACCTGCAGACAATGGGAGGTAATTCCCGCAGTTCCTTGAGTATCCAGTCAAAAAGATTACCTTTAGGTGGGTTAAGTGGGTGACTGGAGCATTCATGACAAAGCTCTACTTTACTGGTATTTGTTGAACACTCATTAGCTCATAGCTCATTGAGTTCACTGCATAGCGCTAATATTGGATGCATGTTATGGGGGATGCTTTCAGCCAGCCTGGGCTTTTTAGTGTGGAGAAATATAGGTTTGAAGCACATATTGCTCTCTGCTCACCAACCTCCTCCTTCAGCATAAGCCAGTAACACCCTGCACGTGTTCTGCATCAGCACACCTTTAAATCCCCCACAAAACCCAAGCCCTTTTTAGGTCTCGCTGGCTATCGCGTAAGCGATCGCTCAGCTAGACACTAGTAAAGGGGCTCCCAAAAGTGCTCCCAAAAGCGGATTGCATGGCGAGCACGCGCACAATCACGTGCATCGTGCCCCCATGCAATCTGTTTGGCATCCTACTTCAAAGGGTCCGCTCCCCCGCCTGGAATGCGCTTCCCCACCCCCGCCAAGCGCACGCGCCACGCTCCGCCTTGCTTGTCTTGTTTTTTTTTTCTTGAGGTGCGCACGCTTGTCTTGTTTAAAATGAGAGTGCACTTTGAAAAGCACACGGAGAAACCAAAATATTTCATTTTGAGGAGAATGTCCGATCAACTATTCGCCTGAAAACTGCCTCAATTGAGCCTTCGATCAATGATATTGACGGAAAGGGACAGTCCATTTGTCACTGCGTGTATCATCCAATTGCGTTCCGTCCGGACGACCATCAATCACCCTCTAATCATGTGATGGAGTCAGTGTAAACATCGCCTTCGCAAGAAGGGCTGCGCGTGCCGCCTCAGCATCTTCCACACAACACGCGCGGAAATTACACACACAGAGGGGAGATAATGCACCCGCCGCTTCTAGAAAATGAGCCTTCTGGGAAGTGCTGAACGTCGTCTACCTAATGACAGGGCGAAGGAGTTATATTGTTTTTGAAAATAGCAGGTGTTATTCCTCTAATGCAAGGCCCTTGTTAGATGCTGCTATTGCGGTATTGGCAAGCGGTTGACAATGGCCTCAATACAATAAAACGCCTTAAAAATGCGTAAGACTCGGAAGCGGTTCTACTCGGTGATTTTCTTTCAGTTGCGAGTAAGAACGACGAGACCCCGAGCGATGAATCCACCGAAATGTCATTAGATAGAGAGATGACCTTGAAATGACGCTTGCCCGATTGCGAAGCTCTCGTGCGAGCCAAAATGCTATTTCAATGAAAAAAATGAGCGAATACAACATTTATAAAATGACGCTTATACTCTAACGTCCCTGTGCTAAATTGACCAGAGACAGCAGCACATCTGTTTATACATGATTAGTTGGGGCTGTAATGCTTATTGGCATCTGTGTAGCGCATCTTCTTTCGTTGGTCTAATCGCTGGGGGCTCCACGATTAAAAGTCGGAGCAGAAAGGCAGAATAACTGCTGGGGCACAGGATATAGCAGAAAAGCTTTTTTACTTCATCTTTATGTACAGTCGCAGTAGGTGGGGACACCATTCCCCCTAAAGTAAAGTTATCTCTGCAAAAATCACCGCTTGAAAAGCTGATTAAACACAGGAGAGGGTCCTCACTGTGCCGCCAAATGTGCACAAGTCTTAATTAATTCACCTTTGATATTGGGCTGGGAGACAGGGTTATCAGCAAAGCATGCATTTGATTGATTTTCGGTCGGTGGAAAAGAGAAGTTCTTCCAGTGTAACTTCCGCTCCAGATGTGCTTCCTCCTGATTTTAAGAGCTGCAAGAAGGTAGCAGACAAAGCCTATGCGCCAGAAACTCTGATCGATACCATACATAGCCAAATAACTTTTGGGAAAGGCACCCTCTTTATCGTTATTTTTGCGGTGTCAGAGCGAACCACACCTATGCACTTTTGTAAAAAAAATAATCTTTGCACGCTCACAAACATTGAAAGAAAGAGGAGCATCTTGGCACACACCACCCCCAGCGAGCCGAAGGTGGGCTCCCACCCCCCACCCAACCAGAGGTCATCCACTTGAAGCCAAATTCCCAGGCGCAGGAGGCCCACACTTCTGCGACAAGCATTGGCATAGCCAATAGGTCTCGCCTTTGGGACCTTATAAGTGTTTAGCCACGCAATAGTTTATGTTGTTGCACCAAGGATATTATGTTGCATAACTAAATACTTATAAGGTCCCAAAAGTGAAACCTATTGGCTATGCCAATGCTTGTTCCTGGTTGTTCTCAGGGGCTTTTCTCCAATTACTTTCACTTTTTACACTCCTTCCGAAAAGAGAGAACCCGTTCCTTCCCTTCAAGCCGCGTATTGTGCTCCTGATATGGGGGAGGGGAGCGCCGGCCCCGCTGGTCCCAGTTACCGCCATCATGCCGGGATTAGCGTAGGGTGCGCTGGAGACCCTGCCTGCTCTCGGGTTACACTACTGCCCCTCTCCAGAGCCATTACTGTGGCCTGCCCTGAAATCAAAGTGAAACGTGATTCAGTGGAGTGGCTGTGCTGACTCAGTCCCTGCATACAACAAACAACTACATGGCGAGAGCAGCGCATGCTCTCGGGTTACACTACTGCCCCTCTCCAGAGCCATTACTGTGACCTGCCCTGATATCAAAGAGAAGCGTGATTCAGTGGAGTGGCTGTGCTGACTTAGCCCTTGCATACAACAAACAACTACATTAAAGTGTATAGCTGTAGAAAACATTTTAAAGCGTTCTCTTTTTACATGTTTAAAGTGTGTACTGGTAAGGGCAAACACCAGCTTTAGGGGATTTCTCTTATAAGGGCATTAAACCGACCAGGTGGCAACCCTAGCCGTGTGTACAGAAAGGGTCAATGTTTCTTCGAGATAAAAGTAGTTTGAGCATTGGCCGGTGGCGGTTAAGGCATAACCCCCCTTCTTCCCCCCGCACAACCCCCCTCTCATGCAACCCACACCTAAAGTCTGTGGCGAACCACGCAGGGAGCTATTCTGTATACAAAACAGTATTGGCAAACTAGACACGGGCGGCCTTCTGCCCTGAGGCACAGTGCTGCGCCTGCTGTATACATGAAACCGGCAGCCGTGCAGGCGAGCGAGGGAAGCACCGGGTGTTCAATAAATCGTCACCAATTTATAACACTACATACTGCTTGATCATAATGAACCAGTGCCTTTAAGTGTACATCTCACGCAGCGGCAATGACCTGCAGTGTCCCCGCTCCGGCCCCCCACGTCGTGCAGTTTTTCCTACCGCTGCCCTGACCTTGCACCCTCGCCCATTGTTCCCGGTGGCCTGAAAACTGCCCTAATGCAAGGAAAAAGTGCTTAGCGGCTACTTAAAAGACACTGTGTCAACCCGCCAGTAAAAGATCCTGTCTGGGTGGGCGTGCAAAAAAGTGGACACAGTGGTAAGTAGGAGGGGCAAAAAAGCCTCCGGGACAATCCTTACACCCCATTTCGCATAATTGGGGACGCAAGATGACGCGCATCAATAGGAATTACAGGCGGAGCAGAGACACGACTTGGAAAACCATATTGATTCCAAGAGGCCCTCGCATGGTGTTAGCAGCGCATGCGCGCTGCTAACGCCAGGCGAGACCTAAAAATAAAATTTATAAATTGGCATCTGCTGGCTATAGAGGAAGTAATATATGCATTACGTGATCAGGTGAGACTTTTTTTTTATTGTGGCAGTTTGTCATTACAATATAGAGTCAAAATACTTGTGTGTCCAGTGGAAGTGAGCTCCATCACCCTTATCATTAACTCTATACCGAAATTTCAAAATGTAATAATTGGAGACAAGACAAGGAAGTGAGATAATATACATATTCCCTTTTATTACTGACCTCCAGCAGCCATAAAGAAAGCACCAATAGTGTTATAACAACACTGGTACGCATTGATCATTGGCACCAGTTCACAAGAATCAGACTTTTTTTATTGCTGCCCGTGGCACAGGGATAAGTTCAGCTGTTATGTTCGGCGCTTAACTACCCATTCCTCAGACTTCTCTCTCTTTTGTCAGTAAATTGCTATACGCTAGGCGCTCTGAGTTCCATCATTTCCCCCTGTAAGACTTTTTGTTTTGTAATTTGGGCCTTTACCTCTTCCTTATATTTGGTCACAACCCATATGAACTCTCCTGCTGCGTGGGTCTCCTAGCTTTCATACTCTTATTTTATAATCCAAAATGTGTTACCTCGGCAATACAGCATAGTATGGCGTGTGTATCTTCTCACTCGATTAAAAAAAAAAAATGCACAAAATACATTTCCCCTCTTTCACTAACTAACTTAGTTTTGAGATGAATGTTAACATATATTGTATTAATAGTAGTTACAAATGTGTGGTATGATTTGAAAGCATGAACAAGGCTCTCTACCTACCCCTCTTTCTTCCAACCTATGGCATATCTGTTTTTGTGCTGCTAGTTCCCTTCCTGTTCTTTGGCATTGTTTTATGTTTTTTAGGAAATAAAGAAAACCAGGGAAGCATGTTTGGCGACAGAGGAAGCAAATGTTTTGCTAAGGAGATACCCAACCTACTGCTAGTAACAGATTACTTTTGATAATAATGATTTGTATTTGTCGAAGATCATTAATAGTTTGTAAATTCTGAATTCACTTAGTTTTGAGGAATATATTGCCATTGATCTGGAGTAATCGAGGGTAGTTATCAACCATTGAGCAGTTTCAGAAATAGAGAGAGATGAAACCGATCTTATAAGTCACCTTTTCACTGCAATGAAGTTACTTCCCACTGTGTGTTTATTTGACTTTTATAGTGGCACTTGCTGCCACTGAGAATTGGTCACTGCATTTTTGAACAATGCATTTTGGACAATGTGAGCATATTTACCCAGTGGATTATGACTATGAAATCAAATAAGGACCTGTCCATAATACATCTATTGTTCGTTTTATACTTCTTATGTTTGCATGTATAAAATTGTGTAAAATAGAGTTTGGAAGGAAGATAGTTTTAAAACTGTATCATCTTAATGTAATAATCAAATATAATACTGTCATCTTTGTTTAGGTTGAGAAGCTACTAGAAAGTTATCTCCTAGATGTTGGCATTAGTGAAGAACAGTTTCAGCAAGCTATAACATCTCCTTTTGCTCAGTCACACACTTCGCAGGTAAAGTTTGCTTGCAAATCATGTTTTTTTGTCATTGTAGAATATAGGCTTTTCTAGTTATAAATGTTTAACAATCTCTGCCATTAGAGCAAGAAATAACTGAACAGAGCAGCATATCATTAAATAACAACTCAGATTCAGACAATGAAATCATAGTGCATCCATCGAGATCTCATCCACAATATCAAAAGTAAGTGATGTGTAATGTCACCAGTGAGTTCATCACTCAAGTCATGAGCACAACATTGGGTGGGCGAGTTAGGTGGGTTTTCTTGTATATACATATATGTTTAAAATTATACAGTGGTAGTAGCCACTTTGCACTTATGATGCAGCTGCACTTTCCATTAAAACCCATGTTATAATTTACCTATAACTTTTGACCCCTTGGATGAAGTTGCACCAAATTTGGAAGTCATTTGGCAAAGCCAGCTAAAATCAAGTATGCCAATTTCTGTGCAGATCCTTGCGGGAGATAAAAAGCTACAGAGGTGAAAAAAAGATGTATTTTCCCATTTTAGTTACCATAGGAAATTTTGCTTGCACCTTCAGGTCAAACTATTGAACGGATTTATAACAAACTTGACATTAAAGTAGACCTTTACTCCAGAAAGCGTGTTCTTGTTGGTTTGGCGTAAATACATTGAGTGGTTTTTGACGTATACACATTAAAAAAGTTACTGAGTGGTTTAAGATGTTTGTATATCTTGGCTTTGTGGGATCCGCCAGTCCTCGCAAAGTTAAGAACCCAAAAATAAAGGGAATACCATTGGATGAGGGAGCCTTTCTTTCCGTCATGGAAAAAACTAATTTGAGCGGCAGTCCTTTCAGGACACAGAGCATGTTCCACATGCCCTGAATGAAAATGCTATATATGGCACAGGTCACAATAGCCAGACTCTCAAAGTCTCCCCCTGCACCCAATTGAGTCAATTAAAATAGCACCTGGGTTCTGTAGTAGTGAGACAGCTACCGCAGTCCCATAGGAGGGGTATGGAATCTGCGGATCTTGAATAGGTACCTGAAATCCAGAACAAGCTTCATGCCAAGGTACAAAAAAACACAAGGGCAAGCTTCACCGACCAATGCATCACATATTGAGGATTTTTGTATATGCATTTGGAGCCATAAACCTAAGTAAGGCACCGCTTGTTTCAGACACTCTTGTTCTGGAATTTATTTATTTATTTATTTAACTTATATGGCGCAACAGCTACCCAACAAGGGTTTCCCGGCGCCTGGACGAAGCTACTGAAGAGGAAAGAAATTTATTGATTGAAAAGCCAAGTCTTAAGAGCACAATGAAAGTGGGAATAAGACGGCTCTCCGCGTAAAGCAAGAGTAATCGAGTTCCAAAGAGAAGGACCCAAGACAGAGAAGGATTTACCTCCCATTCGTGAAAGTTTGAACCTGGGCACATAGAATTTTTCAAGTGAGGCAGATCGAAGAGGACGAGTTGGAACATACTGACAGACAAGCGTCTGTAAGTAGTCAGGTGCTAGGCCCCACTTGATTTTGTGCATAAAGGAAAGAGCTTTGAACTCAACCCGTTTGTCAATACGGAGCGAGTGTAGTAGATGGAGAGAGATAGAAGAACATCTAGGAACTCCGCTTAAGAGTCGAGCAGCGGAGTTTTGCACAAGTTGCAACCTACGGGATACCGCCTTATTTGCACCCAGAAACAGAACGTTACCATAGTCCAAACGTGACGTAATAAGAGCATGGACTACGGTTTTTTGGGTGTCATTAGGCAGCATCCAAATGATTTTACACAACCACTTCAAAATAGTAAAACAGGTGCCCGAGACTTTGATAGCATGATGGTGCATTTTCAAGGAGTCATCAATGAAAAATCCTAGGTTTCGGACATGGTCAACAGGACGTGGAAGAGTACCCAACTCGTTCGGCCAGTGACAAGCACCCCACAGATCCTTCTGCTTACCCAGAATAAGGACCTCCGTTTTGTTTGCGTTTAACTTTAGATAGTTGTTATTCATCTAAACAGCAATAATACGTAGGCCCGACTGGAGAACAGAAGCAGAGGAAGAGAGATCAGAATTGGAAAGTGAAAAAATAACTTGGGAATCATCAGCGTAGATGAAAAGGGATATTCCTGCGTTAACAGCAATGTCCGCAAGAGGCCTAACATACAGATTAAAAAGCAAAGGACTCAAAATGGAGCCCTGAGGGACTCCAAATGGTGAGGGAAAGATGTTAGAGCTGTCTGACGCAGAAAACACTTGAAAAGTGCGGTCAGTAAGAAAAGAAGATAGCCAGTCTAAGGCTGAACCACAAATGCCAAAGGATTCAAGAGTGTTAATTAGGATGGGGTGAGAGATAGTATCAAAAGCCGCGCTCATATCCAATAATATGAGTACTACTGTCTCACCAGAATCCAATAGGTGGCGCAGTCTTTCAGTCACGCCTAAAAGTGTGGTTTCAGTCGAGAAACCGGCACGAAAGCCAGACTGAGAAGAGTGAAGGAGATTATTAGTATCAACAAATTTGACAAGGTGAGTGTGAATATGTTTTTCTAAAAGCTTAGAAAAAATGGAAATAAGAGATATGGGACGAAAATTAGACAGGACTTTAGAATCAGCAGCAGGCTTTTTTAACAGAGGGACTACCATGGAGTGCTTCCAGATAGGAGGAACAATAGAGGATGTAAGGGAGGAATTAAGAACTTCCATAATGACCTGGAGGTGGACGGGATCAAGTTGTTTCATAATGGGAGCAGGTAAAGGGTCATTGGGAGAATCCGATTTAATGGTACCAAGAATGGAAATAAGTGTTTCTAGATTCAAAGAGGGCCAACAAGACAACCTAGGAATCATGGTACCTTGAATGAAGCTTGCCCTAGGTTTGCGGTTCTAACTTAAGATTGGTGAATCGTAAAAATAAATTACAAACTAAAATACCATGGGCAAATGCCAAGCAGAATGATATAAGTCTGATGTGCAATGAGGGTTGGCTGTCTGTGATGAGTTGGAAGTTGTGTGCAGGGCCTGCCATGCAGCCAAACTCTACTTTGCAGGGCACGGAGACCAGGCTCTACGGTTAACCTACACTGCACATGACCAAAGGCCATGCAGCAGGGTTTCGGCACCCGTGGGAACTTGGTTTCAGGACCTCAATGGAGGCAAGACTCTTGGCCACCACCAAGGGGTTGTGGGCATTGCCTGGAGGTCATTCGCAGCGGAGTCATGCTCGTGGACGACCACCTATTGCAAAAGGCCAAAAGCCAAGCGCAGAGGGGGTTGGCCATCCCCTTTCTCTCACGCGCATATAAAACAAACATATATAAGAACATTTATTTCTTATAGACCTATTTTTTGTACGTTTTAGATTTTTAGCAAACAAAAACAGTCCTAATTTTAAAACAAACAAGCATTTGCAAAGCAATCCGTCTCACCTTTGGGACCTGATAAGTGTTTAGCTATGCAGTACAATATCCTGGGTGTTGTACCACCAGGGATTGAATAGCTATACAATTACTACACACTGGGTGATGGAGTGTGATTTACAACAACAATTAATATTTAAGGGGAAAAAAGGTCTTCTTATTCTGCATATTCATTTAACAGGGTTCTGTGTGTCCTCAGAAGGGAGGGGGTTGTGTAGCAACAGCTCCCAGTGAAAAAGTCGGGGTCGATTTAATTTTAGCTTTATTACCATTTGGTGTAGTTGCTTTTTGGTTTGCAAAAGAAACAATTGATGGACGGAATGCTAAACAAATCAAAACATTCACCTCCAGTCAAGAGATCTGGGTTAAATCCATCATTCGTTTGCTCACCTCACCACCCCCAGTTTAGACCCAGCCATATGCAAATCAGTCTTGACCCTGTTCCTTGTTGGAACAGTCCAACCCGAACTGCCAAGCCAGGTCCTCCCTGGACCGGAAACAAGTATCCAGGGACCGGTTTCAGGGCATCACCCAGGCTAGTTTGAATCCAGTGCTGTAGTGAGCACGGGACCCACGTCTGGGCATACCCTTCCCACTTAAGGCAACATATGCAAAAGAAACAATTGATGGATGGAATGCAGAACAAATCAAAACATTCACCCCCAGTCAAGAGATCTGGGTTAAATCCGTCATTCTTTTGCTTACCACACCACCCTAGTTTGGACTCAGCCTATGCAAATCAGTCTTGGCCCTGTTCCTTGTTGGAACAGTCCAGCCCAAACTGCCAAGCCAAGTCCTCCCAAGACCGGAAACAAGCATCCTGGAACCGGTTTCAGGGCATCAGCCAGGCTAGCTTGAAACCACAAGGAACAAGGTCAAGACTGATTAGCATATGGCTGGGTCCAAACTAGGGTGGTGTGGTGAGCAAAAGAATGAAGGATTTAACCCAGATCCTTGTGACTTGGGGTGAATGTTTGCATTGTCCAGCATTCCATGTTGCTCCTGTAACATATCTTCCTCCAGCTGATATCCATCATACAACATAGTGGCAGATGATACTAGCTTCTTCAGTGTCTCTCTTCATGTTCACTTTTTCTACAATGAACTGATGTTTATGCTGTGCATTAATATGCTTGTGCACTGACGTGACAAACCTGTATTTTCCTCAGCTATCGCTGCTGAGCCACTGAGCGCATAAAGTCCTTGTTACATACTAGGCTGACAATTTTTTATTTCAGTTTGTGGAATGGTGAAAACTTTCCATACGATTGACCTGGAATCCTCTTGTTGGAACATCTTTCTCTTTCTTCATTTATTTGCCCTGGATTTCTTATCTCCCATTGTTTTTTTTCCAGAAGCCATTTTTAAAGAAGAAAAGGTTTTGTTTCCACAAAAAATAATGCATGGATAAAAACTCTTGAGTCTCATTTGCTGTCTCATTATATCCTGTTGGAACGGTTGGAGACAGTCGGGGTGAAGGGTGGAACCAACCTATGAATACAATCTTTTCTTTCAGAGAGCGCTCAGACAATTTACCTCCCCTTTTTCCCCTCTTTCCCCTCGAGTTTCAAGGAATTAAGACAGGTTTCTCATGCTCAGCCTCGAATCCCACTCTGTTTAGCATCCACATGGCACCTTTCTCCAAGGTTGTAAAACCGTGGGGCTTTAATATAATATCATATGCTACTGACACTCAACACTTGACCTCTTTCTAGCAGGTAGACAATGTTGGAGTGTTTCCAGTGTTGCCTTGCGCTGTAGCAAATTGGATGCAAAAGAGCTGTCTTCAGTTGAACTCCCATAAATTGGAGGTGCTGGTATTTAGAAACCCCTCTTTTTTTATCAGCCGAGACAATGGCCATAAATCTTCAGAGACTCCACTATTCTTGCTGCAGTGGTCCGAAACAGTGTAGTCAAATTAAAAAATTTACTTTCTTTTAAATCACAAATCCAGAAAATTACTGCAATTTGTTTTGGAGTACTCAAGTCATTACAAAATACTTTAAAATTCTTATCTGCCTACACAAGGAAGACTATTCTTCAAGCTCTGGTGACCTCAAGGATGGATTATTCCAACCCTCTATGCCAACGCTTCCCTCAAGGTTTCTAAGCAAACTGCAGCTGGTGCGAAACCTGTAATTTTAAATGGCCCAAGAAGACAGTTCATACAGCCTGGACTAAAAAAGCTCCACTGGTTGCCCATGAATAAAAGGGTTATTTTTATGGCCTTGTTGATCACCTACAGAGCCACTACAAAAAAGGGACTCTTTACCTTTGCAGGGGATTCAGCAAATATTTTCCCCAAGATAGATATAAGGTCCTATAATCAGGGACTCCTTTTCATTCCGAGAGTGTGGCTGGCCAGGAGAGGTGGTCGCTCTTTTTCCCTTCTGATGGCGATGCTGTGGAATGGTCTGCCTGAAGAGCAAAGGGACACAACTTCAGAAGTTCAATTAAAAAAGATGTGAAGTTCTTTTCAGGGATGTTTAGGCTGGAGTGGGAGGGATTGTTTCAACTTCTGGGAGGCTGCCTTGAAAGCAGCTGTTTGTGCTTTATAAGTAGCATTTCAATCATTCAGAGCTTTTATATGGCATGGAGTGCAGTGATCTGTGAAAAGAAGTCAAAAACTATTTGAATGTGGAGCAATAAAGTCTCATGAATCAATTGAACCTCTGCAATGGTCTTCAAGGATCTGCAGTTCCTAGGAAATGGGCATGGGCATAGGTGGATCCGTCGCGCCATAGCTCAGCTGTTTCGATTCCTGATACAGCAAATCCTATAAAATATAAAATGCTGAACTATTGAAATGTACAGATACTTTTTTATAAGTTCTCTTGTAACTACGGCCCAATAAATTCTCCTTGGCCCTCAGGCAAACAGAAGTATGTACCAGCTTACCAACTTGAGCAGGAGATACACAGCCTATGACCTATGCATCTCTCATGACTTACTTGGAAAAAATACATTTTGGGCACCTCTCCTCTCCTATCCTGTCAGTAATGCAGTTTATTTTAGTGCATTACGTGAAGCTTGGGAATCTCTGTGTAAAGCCTTGTCAATGGGAGACAGCTCGGCTTTCTGGAAAGCTGTCAAAGCACCTTTTTTGAACCCTAGAAATGGCCCATCCATGGAAATCGCAATCACCGAGGACGATTGGGTTGACCATTTCACTAGGGTTTATGATTCTGGCGATAACTCTGAAGTCAGTACTGAGGAAATTTCACCGGACCTTAATATACAACACTGTAATCTTGAGTTTTCGCTGGATGAAGTAAACCGAGCAGTCTCCGCAAGTCTTGGGGGCAAAGCACCCGGCCCTGATGGAGTGCCGGTTGATTTGTTTAAGGCTAATTTGTCTTTATGGGGCCCTATTGATACCCAGGTAATTAATGCATGTTGCTGTGCTCTATTTTTGGGTACCTGGACTGAATCAGTGATTGTGCCCATTTTTTAAAAAAAGGTAATCGTCAGGACCCGTGCTGTTACAGGCCCATTTCACTTTTGGACTCTTTGGTTAAAGTTGTGGGCCGAATTAACTTAGAATGATTACAGGCCTGGGCAGAGGAAAACAAAGTCCTCTCAGACATCCAGTATGGTTTTCAGGAGGGCCTGGGAACAACTAAGTAGAGCCTAAACCTAGCCATTCTTATAGGAAAATATACGCGGGCGAAAGGGGGCAGAATGTTTTTAGCCTTTGTGGATCTCACGCAGCATTTGACTTTGTGCAACACGAGAAGCTGTGGGAGATTCTCGAGGCGATGGGGGTGGAAGCTCAACAAATTATTTTCCACAGGCGCCTATATAATAATGCCAAGGGCCGAGTCCGATTTAGTTTGCGTGGTGAACTCACTGCCCCATTCCTTATTAAGAGGGGGGTCAGGCAAGGCTGTGTCCTGGCCCCCTTTCTTTTTAATCTTTATATCAATGGTCTAGAAGAAGCATTAACCAAGCACAGTTATGACTTTCCGCAGATAGCTGGATGTCCTATACACGGATGATGGGGTTTTAATGTCTCAAACACAAGTAGGCCTACAGAGGGTTTTAGACAATTTTTCTAACTTCATGAATGGTCTGGGTCTTAAGGGTAATATTTCCAAAACCTTTGTCATGAGGTGTGGGCGTGGAAGTCAAAGATGCAAGGACATGTTTTTGGACGGACAAAAGATTGAGCCTGCAAATAGTTTTTCAAATCCTGGAATACTCTTTGAGGAAAAAGATCTTTGGGCTCAAGCCGTATCAGCACAAAAGCTTGCTTTTGCAAGAACTACTACTGCCCTTGTACACTTCTCAAGGAAACTGGGTAGGAGACCCCCTGTGGAGCTCACTTAGATATACAAAGCCAAATGTGTCTCCACAGCAATGTATGGAGCAGGGGTATGGGGCCTTGCTAACCCATTCCCGCTACAAACAGTAGAAAATACCTTCCTGAGATGTATCTTGTCTGTCCCGTCTAGCACATCCTCATATATTTGTCATGAGGAATTTGAACTGACACATATATCAGACCTTATTAAACTCAAGCCCATTCTTTTGTGGCATAGAGTGTGGACTAAAATAGAGACCAAGCTGAACAGAGATATATTGTTGGATAGTTTGAAGCTGGAAGGGGCTTTAAAGATCCCTTGGATAAGATACATCCGCAATTTCACGAAGGATCTTGGACATCCTGAGTATTTCACCGACCCAAGTAGTTTAAATAAGATCAGGAGAAAGGATCTAAAAAAAGAGGGGCTCCACTTTCTGGACGCCATAAGAGTATCAATGGAGATTTTAAAGCCTAGCGTCCAGCAGAATCAACAGACTTTAACTACTTTTAATATTCAGCCATATTTGAAAGTTGTTCCCGGTGGTTATGATCGTTTTTTACTAACTAGATTCAGACTGGGGATCTTCTACAGAATTGTCAGTTTTCCAATAATGAACGACTGGACCCGACAATTGCAACTGTGTTCATGTGATTTATCTGTCAGAGCAATCCACCATACATGTGTTGCTGTTTTGTAAATTCTATAGAGAATTGAGAAAAGTGTGGATCCTTCCTATTCTAAAATGCTTTGGGATTAAACAATGTAAACCAGCTTTCATTGCTTTGCAATTCTCAGACATTGTACGTACTACCTGGAAGATAGAAATGTTTTTAAAGCACGTAGTCAACCTCAGGAAAAGGGTAGCAATTCAAGTCTAAAGGTCACACAGGATCAAAGGGTAACTTTGTATTGTTGAACTTAAGAACTCGATGATCCTCATTTCGTACTGCTATTTCTTTTAATAGTTTCACAGTTTTTAAATGACTTTTTACTTAATGTACAACTCATTGAATTAGCAATGTATATAGTATGTCTTCTTTTAACCTTGTATATGTTTTTTACATGTGCTTTTATGATTGTATGATATAGCAATCGAATAAAGCTGTACTTGACTTGAAAAGTGCATTACACATCTTTTCTGCATAGGATGTGTACACGCGTAAGTAAGGCATACTATTATTTTAAAAGGCTTTATTAATATTTGAAAGCCCATTTTCAATGCAGAATATTTGAAAAGGTGCAATTCCAGTTATAAATATTATGGTGAATATAATAGAAATAAAACAAGTAAATAATATGAAACGGACCGCATAATAATGAAAGTTTCTGATGAAGTCTTTGTTCCCTTCGTGTCTACATTGCTCCAATTTTGTGCGGTGTTTTGGAGGTAATCTAAATACCGTTCACACATCCCTGTCTTAATAATAGTAATTTTTCTGTGTTGCCGGGCAGAAGGCAATGACGTTATTTGTCTTTTTGTGACTGTTCTCAAGAGAGCAAGATAGCAAGTGAAGGAACACAGACTTTTCAGGTTGTTTATCATTGAACCTCTTGCTGAAACATTTGGAGCACCTCTATCCTAATAAATTTGGACAGAGCCAGCAAGCAGTGACAACCTGTCAAGGCCACTAATCTGCTGTTGTACATTGAGATGATAATGTATTGGAAGTGGCAGCATTTGAAATGCCTCTATCCTAATAATTTTGGAAGAGCGAGGAAGCAGCGACAACCAGTCAAGGCCAATAATCTGCTGTTGGACATTGAGATGATGGTGTATTGGAAGTGGAAACAATGTCCAAGGGTGGAAGAGCATTCATTCTGCACAAAATCAATAATGTGTACATGCTTCATACCCCAGACAGAGAAGAAAGTAAATGAAGTACTTGAAGCTGCAGATGGAAAAGAACTGAGGTTGTAGGCTTTCTCTACATACTGCAACAGCTGTTAGCAAAATTAAGAAGCTGGTCATCTCTCTTGAGACAACTATGCATAGACTAATATGCGAATTGTTATACAGGGATTCATTGTATCAGACAATTGAACTGTACTAGAAAACTGAACTGTACAACATTTTGGTTTGTTCTTTTCATATCTAAGGATTCAAAAACTTGTTCTGCTCAAGTACCTCTTGGTGCTATCAGATGGCTATGTATTAGTTCACTGATTTATGTACGAATTGTATTACGCCTAACAATTTACTTGTTAAATAATATGTTCTTGGAACAAACTTTGTTTCTGTTTTTGAATCAGCATGCATGTTTCTTACATTTAAAAAAAAAAGTGAAGTTTATCATTATAGAACGATTGTTCAACAGGAACAGTGCTCACTACAATCCGGGTCTAGCCTGTAAGCTTTTTCATTTGCTATTAAAGTGAAACATCAACAACTTGACAAACCAATGCTTTTTTTTAAACAAAGGGCCACATGCAACGGTTTCACTTTAATAGTGGCCACACCCCTTTCTTTAGACGCGGCTTGTCTAAAGAAGAGGATGCGACATCCATAAATGTGAAAGTGCTGCATGGGCACTAGTAAACAAAAACACATTGCAATGCAATGTGCGAGACCTATTGCATTGCAATTTTTTATTTATTTTTTTGCAGGTGTATATAGCGCGAACTCGAGCCGAAACTTTTGCTTTACATGAGCACCAGTTACATTATTACATTACACAAGGACTGGTTCATTTTAGTTGTGTGTGTGTTTTTAGTTATTTTTTTTTTAAGTTGTAACAAAATTCCCCCATCCTTTTATCCACATCTTTTCAAAGTAGGCCTAATAACATGTTAATATAATCTTTCCACGCGTGGTTGTCGGGTGTAGAGGAAAATTACCCGAGCAAGGCGGAAACTCCCTATCTTCGCCCTGTAAAAAGCAACAACTCATATTTGCATCTAAGCATCATCTAAACAAACAGTCACGATGCACCAATCCATGGAGAACACTCCTGCTAGGCAACGGAGAGACTATTAAAACGCCACTCTATTTTCCTAATCTTTTTCCTACTGCCGGTCTCCTACAGTGTCGAAACTTTTGTGCCTTATTTATTTAGATGCTAAAATTGTGGAATTTTAGAATGCCTTTCTTTCACTGAGGATGAACGGGAGCTGCGGACAGGCCTTTGGAAAAGTGACCACCGTGGCAATAATATACATTATTGTAACACTTAATGCAGCCTTAAAGCTTCAAAGCTCCATAAATCAAAGCTGTTATTAACCAAACTCGTTTTGTTTTTACTCCCAAAAATCCGCAGCTCAGTAGGGTGATTCGTACCAGTGACGTGCAGGGTGCAAACCTCCTCAGATAGCTTGGCTGCCAAGAGGCAAGTGACATTGCCAGTACCATGGGCCTTAGTGTGAGGAAGGAGATTCACCCCACCCCCCCAACCACTTTTTGAACTATGAGATAGTGCAATGCTCGGGGTTCAGTGAGATGCTCAGGCCTCTATTGGCCCCGGTGTCACTGCACCAATGGTAGCTGTGCCCCTGCAAGTGGCCCCATTTCATAGGACACCAGCCGGTTTTCGCCAACAGCCTTCTGGGGCTTGTAATTTTGTTTTTGCCATTATAAGCATGGACTCTCAGACCCACCATGGCACCAGCTCCTGCACAATAATGTAGGTCTGGCTGCTTGCGTCACATGGGTCACCCCATGGCTCAATGTCGCCGAGATTCCAGCTGGACTGACATTTAACAGACACGTGCTGTCTAATTGTGGTTCACAGTTCACATTTGAGCCACGAATATCACTAAATTAATGGTTCACAAAACGAAATGGCCTCCACTCCTCGAGATATGGCAATTCCTATCTCGGGCTTTCATTTGATGACCTGGTGTACTCTGGGAGTTGTAGTCTTTGTTGGTAATATTGAATAACTGGGCTTCAGGCTCACGCACCTGATAGTAATGATTAGTAACAGAAAAGCCCATGGCTGGACATCTGGTGTCCTGGTCACTTGTGAGCTGCACCTATAGAGGAACTAATACAGCTGGAAACCGTGTACTGCCCTGACCTGGAGCTGCACAGTCTATGCAGCAGGCACAAAACACACCGAGCTGTCGTACCCCCGTCTACTTGTGGTTCACAGTGCACAGTTGAGCCACGAATACCACTAAATTAATGGCTCATGAAACAAAACGAGATGGCCTCCACTCCTCGGGATATCGCAATTCCTATCTCGGGCTGTCATTTGACGACCTGGGGCACTCTGGGAGTTGTAGTCTTTATTGGTAATATTATATAACTGGGCCTCCGGCTCACATACCTGATAGTAATGATTAGTAATAGAAAAGCACAGGACTGGACTCCTTGTCACTTGTGAGCTGCACAGATAGTGGAACTAATACAACTGGAAGCCATGTACTGCCCTCGCCTGGCGCTGCAGAGTCTATGCAGCAGGCACAAACCACGCCGAGCTGTCGTACCCATCTAATGGTGAAAGGTTTGTGTAATCGACATAATTGCTTATCGCAGACAAAGTTTTAATTTCCTGGTAGGTGTATACGTTTCAAGGACATTTGAGGGTTTTGCCTACTAGTAGCATGCAGCTCCCTGTGGACGTCACAGCCTGGAAGCACATAAGCCCCCTCCACGAAACCTCAGAGCAGTCTTTTGAACTGGAGGACTTAGTCTCAGCGCCCTGCAGGCCCAGGTTGAACAAGACTTTTTGACCCCTGCCACTTCCTCTGTTGCACTGCCAGTGGCTAGCGACCTCAAGATGCTGCTGAACTCGCCCGATGCAGTGGGTGGGAATACTGGGACAGAAACAGGTGCATCTCCTTGGCCTCTGGTCAGCGTGCGCCCCTGCCTCGAGCTCTCCATAGCACGCTCTATCGGAAGGGGCACTGGAATTATGCGGCATGGGTGAGTAAATTAAATCATGCAGCACATTTTGTGATAGTATTACATCATTATTAAGTCATTTTTAGGTCAAGCCTAGGCAGCGCATGCGCTGCTCTGCGAGCCATGCTGTATTGGAGTATGGGCTTGAAGCCCCGCTAACTCTCCGCCCATATTTGTCATTGGCTTGTATCATGCTGGCTTCTGATTCGTTTGTCGTCTTGTTAGTCCCTCCTTAGTACCGCCTTTACTTCATTTGTAACTATCCATGAGGACTGGCCCTTTTATTTCGGTTGTTACACAGTACATCTTTTTTAGTCTCTAAGCACTATTTTCTTTAATGAGTTTCTCGTACTGCAGGCACGACATGCTTTTTCTGCAACATTCAGTGCGCCATACACCCTTTCACTTTCCAAGCAGCCCGCGACAATGGCGGCTGCTTGTTTGAATAGGTCTCACATTTACAAGAGTTTGAGCTATAGGCATAGTAAATGACAATGCCTTTTATTTATGTGTGGATTATCAAAACAGATAAATAAGACATTTTATTTACAATGTGTTGGACCTATGTCCTAGGGGTAGCTTGGTTCAGGTCAACAGGCTTACATCTCCACTTGGCCTCTCATGCTTGCATCCTACCCAGCTCGCAATCCTGCGCAGCACCACTCAAAAGAAAGGACACTACACCGATTAAATTTTAAAGATTACTCAAAGACTTTATCTCATTTCTTTCTCATCAAAATCGGATTTTCAATTTGACATTACAACCTGAAACATTGCAGTTCGTAATTTGTTTGAACGTTCCTCTATCTCTTGAGGCAAAACCGGACCTTACAGTTCAAGATTAACTTTTCATCCAATGTTTTTAAAACTTAACACACAGTTACATCTCAGATTAGCATTTCCAAGTATTACTTGACAACATGTTACATGGTAAATTACTTCAAACTTGGCATATCATTAACACTCTCCATGTGGGTTATGCATGGCATCTGGACTCTGGAAGGACACCTAACCCCCTTTCAAAGCCCAGGGTAATCCGTAACTAATAAGGAGGGTTATCTGCCTGTCCTGGACGAGTACCACTTATCGGGACAAGGGTAGTTCCGTTGGCAACCCAAGGATTACTTCAGGTAGCTATTTGGGAGTTTGTACACTGATTCTATACCACCTCTGTGACACTCGAACCCTCACTCTTTCTGTGACTGGAGCTTGCTCTACCTCTCTCCTCACTCTAGTCAGGCACATGGGGGCTCTATACTGCCAATAACTATCACCAGCGTTGCTGGACTTCCCCTCCTTAAAGCTTTGGCCAAGTTCCCCCTCAGCGCACAGTTACTCTCCCCTCTCCCGCGCTGTATTTCCCTGCTTACTGTTCATCCGATGTCCGGGCAGCTCGCGAGGTCGCGCGATGTTCTCTCTCGTGGGGGTCGTAGGAGGTGAAGACTCACAGGGGAAATCCACTTATAGCCCTTGGTACGCGAAAATTTGCCCCCACGGGGCCACCTCCCACCAGGGTTTCCCCTCACTAGGCTTTTCCTTCAATTGACGGGAATCTCCGTCGTTCGTCGTCGATGAGCACTCCCCCTCTCCTGAGACGAAACCTCCTCCTCGCCTCCGGTCACCTGACGGGGAGGCTGCGCGGTCGGCCCGCCCACCACTCCTGCGCTCCAGACCCGGAACAGCGCGTCTGGTGGAGGCGCGGCCTCCGCTCTTGCTCAATCAGCGGCCGGTGCTCCGGCTCCTACCCATGTGACACGGGCAGCGGCTTCACGGCTGCCCCGCCTGTACTTCCTGCCAGAGGGTTTCCACCGCTCTCCTGACGCGATGGGCTACCGCCGCCACACACCCGGGCCGATCCCTCTCTTCGGGCCACACGTTGTCGGCAGCCACGGCCAAAGTCCAGCAGGTAATCCCTTGTCCGGGCCAACGGGGGGGGCAGCCAGGGGTTGAAGGCAGCACTCGGGAAGGAGGGGAGGTGGAAGTGACACGGTGCCGATCCTCTCACGCACCAGGGCTGAAACTGACAGGACCCTCAGGGCATGGGCACACGCCTCCTTCCCAGCAACGGTGACGGTGACAATCCCAGGCGACAGCGGAGCTGTCAGACGCTAGCCCCCAGCAATGGCCCTCTCTCAGACCCCCGAGGTCAGGGGTTCTCTCCTCCACAAGGCCTCGCCAAATATGTGGGTCTCTAGTCACTGGCGGCACTCAGGGACTGGTCATCAGGTTGGGGGTGATGTCACTAGTGAGGGGAATCCGTGCAGACCCTAGGACCTGTCAATCCCTGACCAGCGCAGCCACCTCCCTACTCAGGTGCCTTACTCCTGGCTAACCGGCCGCTCAGCTCTACTCTAAAATGGCCGCCCTCCTGTCACCTCTATTTATCACCTTGGGCCTGCCTTGCCAGAGGGGCCCAGAAGGTTCCGGAACCTCTCATGGCAGTCATGGTCCAGGTGCTGAGGTGACAGTTGGTGCCACCATTTTGTGAAACACACCTCCCTTATCTAGTTTTCACAGTGGAGCACCCTGCGCCTCCCCCTCAGGTAGTGAGGGTGAAGCGCCCAGAACCTCTACATCAGCAACCAAAAAAAAGAAAAGGTTTGGTAGACAGAAAAAATGAGAAGGGGAAAAGGACAAAAATAATAAAAATGAGGAGGGAACTGCCAAAGGGCTGACAGGTCTAACACGCGTCCCCCCCAGCTGAAAGTGGGGAGATCTACCCAACCCCTTGGGAGTCCTCATCACTAAGGCGAAAATACCTGGATAGACCGTCAGCATTGGCGTGGTCCACTCCGGGGCGATGTTCCACCCTAAAGTCCATTCCCTGTAGGGAAATGGACCACCTCAATAGCTTGGGATTCTCGCCCCTCATTTGCATCAGCCACCTGAGGGGCCGGTGGTCGGTCTGAACCAGGAAGTGCGAGCCAAACAGCTAAGGCCGCAGCTTCTTCAGAGCCCACACCACCGCAAAAGCCTCCCTCTCAATTGCACTCCACCTCTGTTCCCGGGGGAGTAGTCTCCTAGACAGGAAAACCACCGGTTGGTCTAGACCCTCGTCATTGAGTTGCGACAGCACTGCCCCGATACCATGCTCCGACGCATCTGTCTGGACGATGAACTCCTTGGCGAAGTCAGGGGCCCTGAGAACAGGTGCCGCACACATGACCTTTTTCAAGGTGTCAAAGGCTTGTTGACATCCCTCGGTCCAGATTACCCGTTGAGGGTGCTTTTTAGAAGTGAGCTCAGTCAAGGGGGCCACGATAGTACCGTATCCCTTGACAAAGCGTCGGTAGTAGCCAGTGAGGCCCAAGAAGGCCCGGACCTCTGTCTGAGTCTTGGGGGGTTCCCAGGCCATGATGGTTTCGATCTTGGCCTGGAGGGGTTGCACCTTGCCCCGACCCACCAAGTGACCGAGGTACACTACCGACCCCTGCCCGATCTGGCACTTACTGGCCTTGATCGTCAAACCTGCCTGCTGCAAAGCCTGAAGAACAGCCTGAAGGTGACACAAATGGTCCTCCCAGCTGCAGCTGAAGACAGCGATGTCATCCAGGTACGCAACCGAAAAGGCTTCCATCCCAGAGAGGACCTGGTTCACCAACCGCTGGAACGTGGCAGGGGCGTTCTTGAGCCCAAAGGGCATCACACAGAACTGGTAGTGACCCTCAGGTGTGGAGAAGGCTGACCTTTCCTTGGCTCCATCTGTCAGGGAAATCTGCCAGTACCCAGATGTAAGGTCAAAGGTACTGAAATATTGGGCAGCTCCCAGCCGGTCAATGAGCTCATCCGCCCTCGGGATGGGATGAGCATCAGTCTTTGTCACAGAATTCAGTCCCCTGTAATCCACACAGAACCGGAGTTCTGGGGTAGTGCCCAGTGGGGCAGCTTTGGGTACCAGTACCACCGGACTGGACCAGGGACTACTTGAAGGCTCAATCACTCCTAGCTCTAGCATCTTGGTAACTTCTCCATGGATGCTAGCCTTCACCTTATCCGACAGTCGGTAGGACTTGGACTTCACAGGTGGGCTGTCCCCTGTGTCCACATCATGGGTAAACAGATGAGTCCTCCCCGGGATAAGTGAGAACAAGGTCGCAAACTGCTCCAGAACCTGGCGGCAGTCCTTCCGTTGTTCAGGAGTGAGGGACGGGGAAAGGATCACTCCCTCCACCGACCCATCCTTCTCTTGGGACGCAAACAGATCAGGAAGAGGTTCACTTTCCTCTTCCTCTGACCCATCAGTCACCATCATTAAAGTGACCTCGGGTCTCTCTTGGTGAGGCTTGAGGCGGTTGACATGGAGCACCCGATGGGGCTGCCTGGGGGTCTTAAGGTCCACCACATAGGTGACCTTGCCCTTCTTTTCAACTACCTCAAAGGGGCCCGACCAGCGATCCTGGAGGGCGCTAAGCTCTCCAGGTTCCATCACCCACACCTTCTGGCCAGGCTCCAGCTCCACCGGGTGAGCGTTTCGGTCATACCATTCTTTCATGACCGTTTGGCTGGCTTCTAGGTTTTCAGAAGCTTGCTTCCACAACCTAGCCATTTGGCTATGGAAGGCCAGCATGTAGCTCACCACATCCGGGGGAAGTTTTCTGGGAGTCTTTTCCCATCCATCCTTCACCAGGCTGAGGGGTCCACGCACAGGGTGCCCGTACAACAGCTCGAAGGGGCTGAAGCCCACTCCTTTCTGTGGTACCTCCCTATAAGAAAAGAGCAAACAAGGTAGGAGGACGTCCCATTTCCTCCGCAGGCTCTCGGGCAGACTCCTGATCATACCCTTTAAGGTTTTGTTAAACCTTTCCACCAGACCATTGGTCTGGGGGTGATAAGGGGTGGAGAACCGGTAAGTGACTCCACACTCCTTCCACATAGCCCGCATATATGCCGACATGAAGTTGGTACCCCTGTCCGACACAACTTCCTTGGGGAATCCCATCCGCTTAAAAATTCCCATAAGATCTCGTGCCACTGCAGGTGCAGTAATGGTCCTCAGAGGAATAGCCTCTGGGTACCGAGTGGCATGATCCACCAGAACCAGGATAAACCTGTGACCGGCAGACGTTGGTGGATCCAATGGCCCCACAATGTCGATGCCCACCCTTTCAAAGGGGATGCCAACGACAGGCAGTGGTTCCAGGGGAGCCTTCAGCTTCACCCCTGTTTTCCCACTAGCTTGGCAGGTTACACACGTCCTACAAAAAGTATCGGACGTAATCCTCATCTGAGGCCAGTAGAAATGAGGGACAAGTCGAGCAAAGGTCTTGTCTTGTCCCAAGTGTCCTGCCAAGGGTATTTCGTGAGCCAATCCCAATAGGAAGGCTCGGTAACACTGGGGAACCACCAAGGCCCGGGATGAACCATGCACCGGAGCCTTGGGTTCGCTATAAAGGAGACCATCTTCCCAGTATATGTGGAAGTTCCCTGAATCGTTACCCGCTACCTGGGCTTCGGCCTGCCGCCGTAAACTCTCAAGGGTAGGGCACTCCTTCTGGGCCTGACAAAACTCTTCCCTAGTAGGTCCTCCCTCCACCTGCCAGTCTGCAGGGGTAGGTAAGCCCTCCAGGGAAGTTACATCCCCCTCCGTAGACTCCGGGACCACTTCAGTTGCCCCATCCACCTTTGGAATGGTCTGATGCCAGGGCAGGCTTTCCCCGTCCCCGTTTTCCCTTTCCGGCAGCTGGTTGGGCCTTTGTCCCAGGCTCCAACCTCTGTGAACTCCCTCTTTGGGCAGTCCCGGACCGGGTGTTGGCACATGTCCACTCAGGGGTCCCCAACATTTCCATGTGGGCCCTGAACTCAACCTCCTTCCACGCCGAGTGTTCAAGGTCTTTTCCCAACAGGCAGTCGACCGGCATGGCAGGGCTGATTGCAACTCGTAGAGGACCCGCAACCCCTCCCCACTCTAAGGGAATCTGGGCCACCGGATAGTGACCCTCTCGGTTGTCAGCCATCACAACCGGGTGGACTACATTGGGAACCACCTGCTCTGGGGACACCAGCTGACTCCTTACCATAGTCATGCTGGCTCCTGTGTCCCTCAGAGCCTCCACCCTCTGGGCATTGATGGTGACCCATTGCCTGTACTTAGTAGTATTTGAGGGCATCTGGGTCTTAGGAACCATCTCACAATCCCCTAAGGACACTAAGGTTAGCCCTACCCACTCACCTCCCTTATCTAGGGGCAACTCCTCCCCGAGCACTACACTCGCTACCCCAGGGATCTTTCCTCCAATGGGAGGGTGTGGTCTCTTGGGACACTTGGCATCCCCCTTATAGTGCCCAACCTCACCACACTCATAACATCGGACAACCCTAGGCTGCTGACCACGGTCAGGATAAGGGGGTTTGTGGGGGCCAACCTTAGGAGGGAATCCTACTCCCTTCCCTTGCGAACTCTTTTGGGGGCCTTTGGAGAACTCCTTCTTTTTGTCTCCCCCCTCTTTCTTCTGGGGGGTGCCCTGTCCAGCCCCTTGGAAATTCCCTCCAGTCCCTTTTGAGGATACCCGGGTACTCGCCCAGATATCCGCCTCCTCTGCAAGATTCCTAGGGTTGGTTAGCTTGCTGTCCACCAGGTGCTGACGCAGCTCCGGAAAACTTTTCTCGAGGAGGTGCTCCTTTAAGATTAGATTATACAGTCCCTCATAGTCCTTGACCTCACTGCCCTGCACCCAGCCCTCTAAGGCCTTCTTGGCATAGTCTAATGCTAACAAGGCATCCCTCCCCACCGGAGGCATATACCTATATAGGCCACCCCCCCACCGAGCTTCGGGGACCCCATGGGCTCTTAGGGACACCTCATAGGCAGCCAGCCATTTAACGATGTCATCCCCGACACCATAGCTGGCGACTACATCTTTGGGCAAGTAAGGCCGGAACTCTCGGGGAACCTCTCTAGGTATGCTGCCACCAACAGGACTGCTGGGGGTTCCAAGCTGTTGGGCTTTGAGCTCTAACTCCTTTAAATGGAGCTCATGGAGGAACCTCCTCTCCTCCCTCTCTTTTTCCAAACGGGCCAGATCCATTCTGAACTGCCTCTCCTCCCTTCGGTCAACTAGATCAGCCGAGGACAGGCTCCCCCCTGAAGCACTACTACCCACTCTTGATGGGGCCCTAGATCTGACGTCCATATTGCCGCTCCCAGGGGGAAAAAGGACTTCCATTTCTTCCGGGATGTCTAGCCCTGGTTCCTCCTCCCGTTTCCCGCTAGGGTGGGCCATAACCCAGGCTCTTAAGCTAGCTTGGAGCTCTATTTTCTTCGCCCCCTGCTTAAAGAATACCTCCCTCTCCTGGCAGAATTCCTTCAATTGGGTCACCGTATATTCCTCCAGCCTACCCAACTCGAATTCCATCCTACCAGATGGGACCCCAACACAGTCAAAAAGAACTTCACACTGGAATACCTTCCCTAAGAAGGAAGTATAACACAGGACAATTTTGAAAACCTCCAATCAGGAAACAATCTGGAGAAAACTCCAGTTAAAACAATCAAGTGTAGGTGGTGACGCGCGCAAAACTGCTACTAAGCGGATGCAAGCACTGAATAAGGATCCCACCGCTGAGCACCAATTTGTTGGACCTATGTCCTAGGGGTAGCTTGGTTCAGGTCAACAGGCTTACATCTCCACTTGGCCTCTCATGCTTGCATCCTACCCAGCTCGCAATCCTGCGCAGCACCACTCAAAAGAAAGGACACTACTCAAAGACTTTATCTCATTTCTTTCTCATCAAAATCGGATTTTCAATTTGCCATTACAACCTGAAACATTGCAGTTCGTAATTTGTTTGAACGTTCCTCTATCTCTTGAGGCAAAACCGGACCTTACAGTTCAAGATTAACTTTTCATCCAATGTTTTTAAAACTTAACACACAGTTACATCTCAGATTAGCATTTCCAAGTATTACTTGACAACATGTTACATGGTAAATTACTTCAAACTTGGCATATCATTAACACTCTCCATGTGGGTTATGCATGGCATCTGGACTCTGGAAGGACACCTAACCCCCTTTCAAAGCCCAGGGTAATCCGTAACTAATAAGGAGGGTTATCTGCCTGTCCTGGACGAGTACCACTTATCGGGACAAGGGTAGTTCCGTTGGCAACCCAAGGATTACTTCAGGTAGCTATTTGGGAGTTTGTACACTGATTCTATACCACCTCTGTGACACTCGAACCCTCACTCTTTCTGTGACTGGAGCTTGCTCTACCTCTCTCCTCACTCTAGTCAGGCACATGGGGGCTCTATACTGCCAATAACTATCACCAGCGTTGCTGGACTTCCCCTCCTTAAAGCTTTGGCCAAGTTCCCCCTCAGCGCACAGTTACTCTCCCCTCTCCCGCGCTGTATTTCCCTGCTTACTGTTCATCCGATGTCCGGGCAGCTCGCGAGGTCGCGCGATGTTCTCTCTCGTGGGGGTCGTAGGAGGTGAAGACTCACAGGGGAAATCCACTTATAGCCCTTGGTACGCGAAAATTTGCCCCCACGGGGCCACCTCCCACCAGGGTTTCCCCTCACTAGGCTTTTCCTTCAATTGACGGGAATCTCCGTCGTTCGTCGTCGATGAGCACTCCCCCTCTCCTGAGACGAAACCTCCTCCTCGCCTCCGGTCACCTGACGGGGAGGCTGCGCGGTCGGCCCGCCCACCACTCCTGCGCTCCAGACCCGGAACAGCGCGTCTGGTGGAGGCGCGGCCTCCGCTCTTGCTCAATCAGCGGCCGGTGCTCCGGCTCCTACCCATGTGACACGGGCAGCGGCTTCACGGCTGCCCCGCCTGTACTTCCTGCCAGAGGGTTTCCACCGCTCTCCTGACGCGATGGGCTACCGCCGCCACACACCCGGGCCGATCCCTCTCTTCGGGCCACACGTTGTCGGCAGCCACGGCCAAAGTCCAGCAGGTAATCCCTTGTCCGGGCCAACGGGGGGGGCAGCCAGGGGTTGAAGGCAGCACTCGGGAAGGAGGGGAGGTGGAAGTGACACGGTGCCGATCCTCTCACGCACCAGGGCTGAAACTGACAGGACCCTCAGGGCATGGGCACACGCCTCCTTCCCAGCAACGGTGACGGTGACAATCCCAGGCGACAGCGGAGCTGTCAGACGCTAGCCCCCAGCAATGGCCCTCTCTCAGACCCCCGAGGTCAGGGGTTCTCTCCTCCACAAGGCCTCGCCAAATATGTGGGTCTCAAGTCACTGGCGGCACTCAGGGACTGGTCATCAGGTTGGGGGTGATGTCACTAGTGAGGGGAATCCGTGCAGACCCTAGGACCTGTCAATCCCTGACCAGCGCAGCCACCTCCCTACTCAGGTGCCTTACTCCTGGCTAACCGGCCGCTCAGCTCTACTCTAAAATGGCCGCCCTCCTGTCACCTCTATTTATCACCTTGGGCCTGCCTTGCCAGAGGGGCCCAGAAGGTTCCGGAACCTCTCATGGCAGTCATGGTCCAGGTGCTGAGGTGACAGTTGGTGCCACCATTTTGTGAAACACACCTCCCTTATCTAGTTTTCACAGTGGAGCACCCTGCGCCTCCCCCTCAGGTAGTGAGGGTGAAGCGCCCAGAACCTCTACATCAGCAACCAAAAAAAAGAAAAGGTTTGGTAGACAGAAAAAATGAGAAGGGGAAAAGGACAAAAATAATAAAAATGAGGAGGGAACTGCCAAAGGGCTGACAGGTCTAACACGCGTCCCCCCCAGCTGAAAGTGGGGAGATCTACCCAACCCCTTGGGAGTCCTCATCACTAAGGCGAAAATACCTGGATAGACCGTCAGCATTGGCGTGGTCCACTCCGGGGCGATGTTCCACCCTAAAGTCCATTCCCTGTAGGGAAATGGACCACCTCAATAGCTTGGGATTCTCGCCCCTCATTTGCATCAGCCACCTGAGGGGCCGGTGGTCGGTCTGAACCAGGAAGTGCGAGCCAAACAGCTAAGGCCGCAGCTTCTTCAGAGCCCACACCACCGCAAAAGCCTCCCTCTCAATTGCACTCCACCTCTGTTCCCGGGGGAGTAGTCTCCTAGACAGGAAAACCACCGGTTGGTCTAGACCCTCGTCATTGAGTTGCGACAGCACTGCCCCGATACCATGCTCCGACGCATCTGTCTGGACGATGAACTCCTTGGCGAAGTCAGGGGCCCTGAGAACAGGTGCCGCACACATGACCTTTTTCAAGGTGTCAAAGGCTTGTTGACATCCCTCGGTCCAGATTACCCGTTGAGGGTGCTTTTTAGAAGTGAGCTCAGTCAAGGGGGCCACGATAGTACCGTATCCCTTGACAAAGCGTCGGTAGTAGCCAGTGAGGCCCAAGAAGGCCCGGACCTCTGTCTGAGTCTTGGGGGGTTCCCAGGCCATGATGGTTTCGATCTTGGCCTGGAGGGGTTGCACCTTGCCCCGACCCACCAAGTGACCGAGGTACACTACCGACCCCTGCCCGATCTGGCACTTACTGGCCTTGATCGTCAAACCTGCCTGCTGCAAAGCCTGAAGAACAGCCTGAAGGTGACACAAATGGTCCTCCCAGCTGCAGCTGAAGACAGCGATGTCATCCAGGTACGCAACCGAAAAGGCTTCCATCCCAGAGAGGACCTGGTTCACCAACCGCTGGAACGTGGCAGGGGCGTTCTTGAGCCCAAAGGGCATCACACAGAACTGGTAGTGACCCTCAGGTGTGGAGAAGGCTGACCTTTCCTTGGCTCCATCTGTCAGGGAAATCTGCCAGTACCCAGATGTAAGGTCAAAGGTACTGAAATATTGGGCAGCTCCCAGCCGGTCAATGAGCTCATCCGCCCTCGGGATGGGATGAGCATCAGTCTTTGTCACAGAATTCAGTCCCCTGTAATCCACACAGAACCGGAGTTCTGGGGTAGTGCCCAGTGGGGCAGCTTTGGGTACCAGTACCACCGGACTGGACCAGGGACTACTTGAAGGCTCAATCACTCCTAGCTCTAGCATCTTGGTAACTTCTCCATGGATGCTAGCCTTCACCTTATCCGACAGTCGGTAGGACTTGGACTTCACAGGTGGGCTGTCCCCTGTGTCCACATCATGGGTAAACAGATGAGTCCTCCCCGGGATAAGTGAGAACAAGGTCGCAAACTGCTCCAGAACCTGGCGGCAGTCCTTCCGTTGTTCAGGAGTGAGGGACGGGGAAAGGATCACTCCCTCCACCGACCCATCCTTCTCTTGGGACGCAAACAGATCAGGAAGAGGTTCACTTTCCTCTTCCTCTGACCCATCAGTCACCATCATTAAAGTGACCTCGGGTCTCTCTTGGTGAGGCTTGAGGCGGTTGACATGGAGCACCCGATGGGGCTGCCTGGGGGTCTTAAGGTCCACCACATAGGTGACCTTGCCCTTCTTTTCAACTACCTCAAAGGGGCCCGACCAGCGATCCTGGAGGGCGCTAAGCTCTCCAGGTTCCATCACCCACACCTTCTGGCCAGGCTCCAGCTCCACCGGGTGAGCGTTTCGGTCATACCATTCTTTCATGACCGTTTGGCTGGCTTCTAGGTTTTCAGAAGCTTGCTTCCACAACCTAGCCATTTGGCTATGGAAGGCCAGCATGTAGCTCACCACATCCGGGGGAAGTTTTCTGGGAGTCTTTTCCCATCCATCCTTCACCAGGCTGAGGGGTCCACGCACAGGGTGCCCGTACAACAGCTCGAAGGGGCTGAAGCCCACTCCTTTCTGTGGTACCTCCCTATAAGAAAAGAGCAAACAAGGTAGGAGGACGTCCCATTTCCTCCGCAGGCTCTCGGGCAGACTCCTGATCATACCCTTTAAGGTTTTGTTAAACCTTTCCACCAGACCATTGGTCTGGGGGTGATAAGGGGTGGAGAACCGGTAAGTGACTCCACACTCCTTCCACATAGCCCGCATATATGCCGACATGAAGTTGGTACCCCTGTCCGACACAACTTCCTTGGGGAATCCCATCCGCTTAAAAATTCCCATAAGATCTCGTGCCACTGCAGGTGCAGTAATGGTCCTCAGAGGAATAGCCTCTGGGTACCGAGTGGCATGATCCACCAGAACCAGGATAAACCTGTGACCGGCAGACGTTGGTGGATCCAATGGCCCCACAATGTCGATGCCCACCCTTTCAAAGGGGGTGCCAACGACAGGCAGTGGTTCCAGGGGAGCCTTCAGCTTCACCCCTGTTTTCCCACTAGCTTGGCAGGTTACACACGTCCTACAAAAAGTATCGGACGTAATCCTCATCTGAGGCCAGTAGAAATGAGGGACAAGTCGAGCAAAGGTCTTGTCTTGTCCCAAGTGTCCTGCCAAGGGTATTTCGTGAGCCAATCCCAATAGGAAGGCTCGGTAACACTGGGGAACCACCAAGGCCCGGGATGAACCATGCACCGGAGCCTTGGGTTCGCTATAAAGGAGACCATCTTCCCAGTATATGTGGAAGTTCCCTGAATCGTTACCCGCTACCTGGGCTTCGGCCTGCCGCCGTAAACTCTCAAGGGTAGGGCACTCCTTCTGGGCCTGACAAAACTCTTCCCTAGTAGGTCCTCCCTCCACCTGCCAGTCTGCAGGGGTAGGTAAGCCCTCCAGGGAAGTTACATCCCCCTCCGTAGACTCCGGGACCACTTCAGTTGCCCCATCCACCTTTGGAATGGTCTGATGCCAGGGCAGGCTTTCCCCGTCCCCGTTTTCCCTTTCCGGCAGCTGGTTGGGCCTTTGTCCCAGGCTCCAACCTCTGTGAACTCCCTCTTTGGGCAGTCCCGGACCGGGTGTTGGCACATGTCCACTCAGGGGTCCCCAACATTTCCATGTGGGCCCTGAACTCAACCTCCTTCCACGCCGAGTGTTCAAGGTCTTTTCCCAACAGGCAGTCGACCGGCATGGCAGGGCTGATTGCAACTCGTAGAGGACCCGCAACCCCTCCCCACTCTAAGGGAATCTGGGCCACCGGATAGTGACCCTCTCGGTTGTCAGCCATCACAACCGGGTGGACTACATTGGGAACCACCTGCTCTGGGGACACCAGCTGACTCCTTACCATAGTCATGCTGGCTCCTGTGTCCCTCAGAGCCTCCACCCTCTGGGCATTGATGGTGACCCATTGCCTGTACTTAGTAGTATTTGAGGGCATCTGGGTCTTAGGAACCATCTCACAATCCCCTAAGGACACTAAGGTTAGCCCTACCCACTCACCTCCCTTATCTAGGGGCAACTCCTCCCCGAGCACTACACTCGCTACCCCAGGGATCTTTCCTCCAATGGGAGGGTGTGGTCTCTTGGGACACTTGGCATCCCCCTTATAGTGCCCAACCTCACCACACTCATAACATCGGACAACCCTAGGCTGCTGACCACGGTCAGGATAAGGGGGTTTGTGGGGGCCAACCTTAGGAGGGAATCCTACTCCCTTCCCTTGCGAACTCTTTTGGGGGCCTTTGGAGAACTCCTTCTTTTTGTCTCCCCCCTCTTTCTTCTGGGGGGTGCCCTGTCCAGCCCCTTGGAAATTCCCTCCAGTCCCTTTTGAGGATACCCGGGTACTCGCCCAGATATCCGCCTCCTCTGCAAGCTTCCTAGGGTTGGTTAGCTTGCTGTCCACCAGGTGCTGACGCAGCTCCGGAAAACTTTTCTCGAGGAGGTGCTCCTTTAAGATTAGATTATACAGTCCCTCATAGTCCTTGACCTCACTGCCCTGCACCCAGCCCTCTAAGGCCTTCTTGGCATAGTCTAATGCTAACAAGGCATCCCTCCCCACCGGAGGCATATACCTATATAGGCCACCCCCCCACCGAGCTTCGGGGACCCCATGGGCTCTTAGGGACACCTCATAGGCAGCCAGCCATTTAACGATGTCATCCCCGACACCATAGCTGGCGACTACATCTTTGGGCAAGTAAGGCCGGAACTCTCGGGGAACCTCTCTAGGTATGCTGCCACCAACAGGACTGCTGGGGGTTCCAAGCTGTTGGGCTTTGAGCTCTAACTCCTTTAAATGGAGCTCATGGAGGAACCTCCTCTCCTCCCTCTCTTTTTCCAAACGGGCCAGATCCATTCTGAACTGCCTCTCCTCCCTTCGGTCAACTAGATCAGCCGAGGACAGGCTCCCCCCTGAAGCACTACTACCCACTCTTGATGGGGCCCTAGATCTGACGTCCATATTGCCGCTCCCAGGGGGAAAAAGGACTTCCATTTCTTCCGGGATGTCTAGCCCTGGTTCCTCCTCCCGTTTCCCGCTAGGGTGGGCCATAACCCAGGCTCTTAAGCTAGCTTGGAGCTCTATTTTCTTCGCCCCCTGCTTAAAGAATACCTCCCTCTCCTGGCAGAATTCCTTCAATTGGGTCACCGTATATTCCTCCAGCCTACCCAACTCGAATTCCATCCTACCAGATGGGACCCCAACACAGTCAAAAAGAACTTCACACTGGAATACCTTCCCTAAGAAGGAAGTATAACACAGGACAATTTTGAAAACCTCCAATCAGGAAACAATCTGGAGAAAACTCCAGTTAAAACAATCAAGTGTAGGTGGTGACGCGCGCAAAACTGCTACTAAGCGGATGCAAGCACTGAATAAGGATCCCACCGCTGAGCACCAATTTGTTGGACCTATGTCCTAGGGGTAGCTTGGTTCAGGTCAACAGGCTTACATCTCCACTTGGCCTCTCATGCTTGCATCCTACCCAGCTCGCAATCCTGCGCAGCACCACTCAAAAGAAAGGACACTACTCAAAGACTTTATCTCATTTCTTTCTCATCAAAATCGGATTTTCAATTTGCCATTACAACCTGAAACATTGCAGTTCGTAATTTGTTTGAACGTTCCTCTATCTCTTGAGGCAAAACCGGACCTTACAGTTCAAGATTAACTTTTCATCCAATGTTTTTAAAACTTAACACACAGTTACATCTCAGATTAGCATTTCCAAGTATTACTTGACAACATGTTACATGGTAAATTACTTCAAACTTGGCATATCATTAACACTCTCCATGTGGGTTATGCATGGCATCTGGACTCTGGAAGGACACCTAACCCCCTTTCAAAGCCCAGGGTAATCCGTAACTAATAAGGAGGGTTATCTGCCTAGCCTGGACGAGTACCACTTATCGGGACAAGGGTAGTTCCGTTGGCAACCCAAGGATTACTTCAGGTAGCTATTTGGGAGTTTGTACACTGATTCTACACCACCTCTGTGACACTCGAACCCTCACTCTTTCTGTGACTGGAGCTTGCTCTACCTCTCTCCTCACTCTAGTCAGGCACATGGGGGCTCTATACTGCCAATAACTATCACCAGCGTTGCTGGACTTCCCCTCCTTAAAGCTTTGGCCAAGTTCCCCCTCAGCGCACAGTTACTCTCCCCTCTCCCGCGCTGTATTTCCCTGCTTACTGTTCATCCGATGTCCGGGCAGCTCGCGCGATGTTCTCTCTCGTGGGGGTCGTAGGAGGGGAAGACTCACAGGGGAAATCCACTTATAGCCCTTGGTACGCGAAAATTTGCCCCCACGGGGCCACCTCCCACCAAGGTTTCCCCACACTAGGCTCTTCCTTCAATTGACGGGAATCTCCGTCGTTCGTCGTCGATGAGCACTCCCCCTCTCCTGAGACGAAACCTCCTCCTCGCCTCCGGTCACCTGACGGGGAGGCTACGCGGTCGGCCCGCCACCACTCCTGCGCTCCAGACCCGGAACAGCGCGTCTGGTGGAGGCGCGGCCTCCGCTCTTGCTCAATCAGCGGCCGGCGCTCCGGCTCCTACCCATGTGACACGGGCAGCGGCTTCACGGCTGCCCCGCCTGCACTTCCTGCCAGAGGGTTTCCACCGCTCTCCTGACGCGATGGGCTACCGCCGCCACACACCCGGGGCCGATCCCTCTCTTCGGGCCACACGTTGTCGGCAGCCACGGCCAAAGTCCAGCAGGTAATCCCTTGTCCGGGCCAACGGGGGGGGCAGCCAGGGGTTGAAGGCAGCACTCGGGAAGGAGGGGAGGTGGAAGTGACACGGTGCCGATCCTCTCACGCACCAGGGCTGAAACTGACAGGACCCTCAGGGCATGGGCACACACCTCCTTCCCAGCAACGGTGACGGTGACAATCCCAGGCGACAGCGGAGCTGTCAGACGCTAGCCCCCAGCAATGGCCCTCTCTCAGACCCCCGAGGTCAGGGGTTCTCTCCTCCACAAGGCCTCGCCAAATATGTGGGTCTCTAGTCACTGGCGGCACTCAGGGACTGGTCATCAGGTTGGGGGTGATGTCACTAGTGAGGGGAATCCGTGCAGACCCTAGGACCTGTCAATCCCTGACCAGCGCAGCCACCTCCCTACTCAGGTGCCTTACTCCTGGCTAACCGGCTGCTCAGCTCTACTCTAAAATGGCCGCCCTCCTGTCACCTCTATTTATCACCTTGGGCCTGCCTTGCCAGAGGGGCCCAGAAGGTTCCGGAACCTCTCATGGCAGTCATGGTCCAGGTGCTAAGGTGACAGTTGGTGCCACCATTTTGTGAAACACACCTCCCTTATCTAGTTTTCACAGTGGAGCACCCTGTGCCTCCCCCTCAGGTAGTGAGGGTGAAGCGCCCAGAACCTCTACATCAGCAACCAAAAAAAAGAAAAGGTTTGGTAGACAGAAAAAATGAGAAGGGGAAAAGGACAAAAATAATAAAAATGAGGAGGGAACTGCCAAAGGGCTGACAGGTCTAACACAATGCCAATAGCTTTAACTCTTGCAAATGCAAAATCTATTGCATTGCAAATTCTTGTTTTTTAAGTTTTCAAACTTTTTTCTTGTGCCAAACAGCCATCGGAGTACACTTCTACGGCCCCCAAGAGACTAGGGCGGGCAGGGAGTGTACTCAGACTCTCAGGGTGTCAGGCATAGGCCAAAAGCAAAGACCAGTATAGGTTCCAATGCCACTGGTCAGCTGAATACTTCCAAGAAAAGGCCTCTTGTAGCTTGTTGTGTCCCTGTAGCTACACAGGATGTCAGCCAGCTGACCCCTAAAGTCTACTTCTTTGTTCTTAGTACAAGTGGAAGCAGGTCCAGTCCTTCAGATCTCCTCAGGTCATAGACAGCAGGCCTACTCCTCTTCTGATCTTCTGCAGGTCCAGAAAGTATTCTTAGGAAGGCTACATGGGGCCAGCTGTTTAGGGTTCTGTCAGAGCCCCTCAGATCCCACATGAAACTAGAAAGAAGTCTGTAAATGTGATCTCCCTGAAATCATCGTTTAAAACTAAAATGATGTAAAATTGTACACATTGGAGGCTGAATTGGAATAGACGGAATTCCAAGATGGCTGTCAAGAAACAACCTCTAGTGCAATATACTAGTGTTGCAAATCTGAAGGCAGAGATAGAATGTCCAGCGAGATCTCCCTCAGAGCCTTGCACTGCACCTGAAATTTCTTTGGACTAAGGAGCCTTTCCTGTTGTCGGTGCGAAAGTTGGTCAGGATAGTTACATCGAGTGTTCAGCGTTTAGTTTCTTCGAGTTATGAGCTTCAGCAACAGAAAAAGAATAGTGTCTCATTTCCGAGTTGCGCATGTAAGGTTTCTCTTACGTTCGTTTCCTAAACGTCATTAAGAGGGAGCTGTTTCTGTCATGACGGGAACTAGTGTCTCATTCCTGTACGTTATCTCTCAGCCCATTTCTAGTATCCGCACAAGCGGCGAGAATAGTTAAACTCGCTTTTCTTTCACAATTGTATTTCTTGAGGTAAAGGTTTAGAGAAAGATAAAGATATGTAGTGCTTTTTATTAGGTGTATATAGTTTTAAGACCAGAATAGTTTTAAGGCTTATTTTCGTTAGTACTGACAGGCAGCAGCTTCGGACTACACAATATTCAACTTACCAGTGTCCAGTGATCCTTACTTCATTCGCCAGTCTCCAAACCGCGAAGACGCATAGGATTAAAAAAAAAGAGCAAAGCAGTTTAGTACGTGAAAAGAAGTTTCCTCATCATAAGAAAAGGACAAGAATATTTAAGTTAATAAAGGAAGATGAACTGAAGCAGTATGACACTACTAAGAAGAACTCTCATTAAGTAGCGATAAAAAGAGTGGCAACAGTCCTAGTCTATTAGGGTATGTACATAGTATTCATATGTACTGTAACTTTTCCTATTATAGTCTCTCAAAATAATTACACTAGAGAATTACAAAAGTAGTGTTAAAGCTTGCTTGCATACAATTTCTCTTACAGTTCTTCCTTCAACACTCCATTGAAGTATATACCAAAAGAAAAAATTGCGGTGATAGAGTTCAAGAAGAAACTAAAAGAACCTAAAGATAGATCAGGCTGTCTCTCCTCTCTCCCCATCCCCCCTTTGAATTCTCCTGTCTCTCTAAATATAATTGTATGACGGAGGGAGTTGGAGAGGTGCATTGTGAAAAGTTCATAATTCGGCTCCTGTGCATTTCCTGGTGAGAGAACTGGACAGGTTCGCTAGTCTGTGGGTAGGCAGCCCTTCACACTTTATCAGCAGTTCCTGTTTGCCCTACTGCAAACAAACCCACAGTGTCCCTCACTCTCAAAAGATGATGAAACCCTTCTCCAATTGTGCAGAGGCTGTGTGCCCACCCAGTGGCCATGGTAATGAGCAATTCCTCACCCCTGTAGTCACTCAAAACTGGTTCATCTTCCTGACTTGGAGGACAAAAGCAGGGGCCTTTCCAGGTGTCATCTAACATTTACTTGTGACAGAGAAGTACCTTTTGAAGTACTGGTCATCCTGCCACAGGAAGAGACACCAGAGTTTTCACACTTCTTTGACACCTAATTTCAGCGAAGTGCAGGATGGGCAGTTGCTAAAGGACTAATGCAAATTAGCATTCAGCAGCTTCATGCAGGGTAAAGGTAACTTTCTAAATGTTACATATCTTGTATATTTAATAAAAATCCAACTTTACCATTAGATTCGATTTTTATTAATAAATAAGTCATTTGAATAGAGTCTGCAGCTGGTACAGTTCAAATGTTTAGATTAAAGTTTATAATCTATACCTTGACTTTTCCTATGTGCCATCTACAACCTGACCTGTGACAATGTTGCCCTGGACCTAGTCAGCGGGGGAACATTGCATTTCTATTGTCACACAAGTCCCACTCTTAAATATTTTGCACCCTCCCTTGTGAGCAGTAAGGTGTGACTTCTTTAATATATAAAATCAAGTTTTCCTACATGTCAAAAGGGTGATTTTGACAGGTCTATGTAGCAGCGTTCAAGCAGCTGCTGTTAGGCTACATAGAATAGGCATATTTTCATTACTACTCCAATGGATGGCACAGTGGGTGCTGCAGTCCATAAGTGGTTTTTAACTTTGCTTTTGCAGAATAAACTATGGCCATATAGGAAAGTTAAATGTGTCTGTCATGTTTTAAGCTGTTTTCGAAACATTTTGAAGTCCGAGCACATGGATAGCAGTGTCCCAGTGCTTGAGTTCATGATTACCTGCAGGTGAAACTTTGCAAGAATAAGTATAAAAAATAAAGCAGGTTGGACACTGGACCTGCCTGCCTGCTGCAGGCCAGACCCTGCACCAAACCCACAAGGCCTTTCTCTGTGTGCAGTGGGGGTTTGCTAAACTGCGATGCAAACGGTCGAAGTAGGGTTTGCAACAGACAGCTGAATGGGCTGAGTCCCTGCACCTAACACCAGCTACACACGGTTGAAGGCCATGCTGAAGAGAGGTTGGAAATTAAATACATTTTGAAAAAACTGTAAAATTTACTGAAAAACAGCAATTAGAAACAGTTATGGTTCTGGCTCATAAGCACAAATCAACTGACATTCTCCAGTTATAATTAGCAAAGCAAACATCATAACTCGCTCCAATATTCATCTTTTCGGGTGCTGCCAGGCAGCTACTTTGAGATCCATGAACAAGCTTGAAAAAAATTACTTTTTGATCTCCAACTCCATAACAGGCTCACAGGTATTTTAGGAGTATGCTACAATACTGAGAGCATTTCGTCTGTATCTCTTGCATGGTTTCTTCTCTTGTAGTGTTCGTACTGCTTACGTATCTAAATAATGACAACATCCCGAAATAAATAAAGAAACAACATTTGCCTGTAATCAACAGTTGTTCATACCCAATCTCTCCTTTCTTCCTTGTGGAGATGTTTCGATTGAATTTCCTGCTCTTTAAATTAGAACTGAGTGATTAGTTGTGGAGTGCATTGTGAGAGACCTTAGACTGAGTGGCCTACAGTAATAAATGGATCAGCATTTTATTTTATAAGGGTGTATCCAGACTTTTGCAACCGAGTTGAGGTATTCTGCTATGACTATCATAAAGATACCCAAAGGGACTGATTGCTTATACACAACTTTTCCATGTGAATGTATTTTGATTCCTGATGTGAGCTGTGACAGGACTTCCCCAGAGTAAAATAATCTAGTTCCCAATAAATAAACAGAGTTCTCTGAGTAATCCCTGCAATAATTGTTTAGAAAAAAGACGTTCCCCACAGAAAATTGCATGTGGGACAATAACAGATTAAACAAAAATTACAGTTATTAAATACATGAGTTCAAATCAAATCAAATCAAAAATAATGTTTATTTAGACCGTTAGGTCTTCAAACCACAACTTTTACATTAACATATAAAAGGAATTTCCACATTAAACATTAAGAATCATAAAATCCTTAAAAGATCATTCTTAACGATTTTAAAACAATTTTACAACGGATAATTTCATTTACAATTTATAAAACACAGGCTACTCTTACGCCTCTAATGAGGCTGGGAACTTATATATGCCCTGCATATACTTCCCAATGGCTATTGCAATATCTAAGTTTTCCATATCGGCAAGAAGTTCCCATGCTTGTAGGCGCGCCCTTACTCCATATTTTAAAAATATCGTGCGGAGGAATAATTTGCGTAAATTTAAAAATCTTCGACAATCCAATAAAATGTGTAAAATGTTGCATTTCAATCCTATCTTACACATGCATTTGAAACAGAGACACTCTTTATTACATTAATTTGTAGAGTCTTGGGGTCAGTTTTCACATTCAAGTGATCACAAATGATCTGAAGTTTACTTTTTGTGGCCTTAGCCCAATTTAACTCACTTGACTGAATTTCTTTCATGCACCATTGGGACACCTTTGTGACCTCCCCAAGACTCAAACGATTCCAAAATCTAAGAAAACTTAATTGCACCTGAATGTTCCACGTTAGGCCTAGGTCCATTCTGATTGCCTGGATCATTGCCGAGCTGGGAAGTGACAATAATGATTTCAAACATTTCCCTTCTTCTTTATCCCAGGAACTTTTACCATCAATACAAATGACTTCTGAACCATATTGGAATTGCGGAGGGATCATGGCTTTATAAGCCGTCAAAAGAGGCTTATGGGACATATCACCGTAACTGTGATTAAATCTTTTCAGCCCACATACCGCTAGATGAGCTTTTATTTTCTGTGCCTCCAAATGTATGCCCCACTTTTTTTTTCTTTTAAATACACTCTAAGACATTGCACAGCCTGTGCGATTTTATCCACGTACCATGCTACCTGATGACCTTCGACACTATCTTCATTAAATTTTGTTGAGAGCTTACTAATTTCTCTACATATTCTTCCGTCAGTTTTGTAGTCAAGCGCTTTGGATATTCCACATTGTTGGGGATCACCCTTTCACATATACTTATTGACCCCCCTAAATATTCACAATACAAAGCATTGTGGTCGCTGTCCCTACGCTTAATTACCCGGAACATTTTTACCATTACGTAGTTCCAGGCTTGAACAAAAATATAATCTATAGGACACTATTGATTGCCCATTCTAAAAGTCTGTGTAGCCGGTCGATCTGGGTCCTTCCTACCATTTAAACATATTAATCCCTTGGAGCCCAGAAACTTCCCTAAGGTTTCATCTTGACTGGTGGTTAGACATGTGGGGTAATTTGCTGACCCTTTATTATAAGAGCTCAAAATTTCCTCAAACCAACGATCTAACTTTCCAAAGCTTAATTTGTGGTTAAAATCACCCATTATCACCATTATGTCCTTCCCATACATTTCTATTAAATCGGTTATATCCTTTTTAAAGAGCCCCATTTCTGTTTCGTATTCTTTTTGAGAACCCCATTGTATATATACATTTATGAGGATTAAATAATCATCCTTCCCTTCGATGCCTTCAGTGCCTGGATAAGATACCTTACAGACCAACAACCATTTACATAGTGAACTAATTGACTTAACCTCTTTCACTAACCTGGTTGACATGAGGGTCATAATCCCACCCAAAGCGCGTCCACATTTTTTCATTTTGCTAGCTGGTTTATAAATTTGGGCAAACCCTTCAACTACTGGGGTATTGCCGCATAGCCATGTCTCCTGTAAGCAAATGATATCAACATATTTTGCGACGTGATTTAGACTATCCACCTTTGTTTGTCCTACCAACCCATTTATATTCCATGAAAGTAATCTCAGGCTATGCGGCAACTCAGTATCCTAGTCGATCTCACTTAGACCTCCTGACTCATTCAAACCCCATGAGCCTGAACTTAGGATGCTATTGTCCGATCCCCAATTGCCCCAGATTTTATTAGGCTCAAGATTCTCTATCGCTATGTTAATATTAGCCTTCTCCCCATGCCCCCTGCTACTAAATTCACCTGCCTTTCCCTCAACCCTGCATGGAATCTCAGAAAACCTCCCTCTTGCTGTTTCCCTTCTTCGACTTGTGCTTCAGAAATTATCCTTATACCCTCTTTTAATATCTCCTTCTCAGCTTTCTGAATAGCTGCCTTAACAAGACCTGAGTAGACTAGGACCTTTGTGTATTCAATACCTTTGATGTTTCTGCTAAACCCTACCTGCCTCAAATCCTTTGTACCAATTTCTTTTAAACTTGGACATTTTGAAAAAGTGACACTCTTTATTACATTAATTTGTAGAGTCTTGGGGTCAGTTTTCACATTCAAGTGATCACAAATGATCTGAAGTTTACTTCTTGTGGCCTTAGCCCACTTTAACTCACTTGACTGAATTTCTTTCATGCACCATTGGGACACATTTGTGACCTCCCCAAGACTCAAACGATTCCAAAATCTAAGAAAACTTAATTGCACCTGAATGTTCCACGAAGTTAGGCCTAGGTCCATTCTGATTGCCTGGATCATTGCCGAGCTGGGAAGTGACAATAATGATTTCAAACATTTCCCTTCTTCTTTATCCCAGGAACTTTTTCCATCAATTCAAATGACTTCTGAACCATATTGGAATTGCAGAGGGATCATGGCTTTATAAGCCGTCAAAAGAGGCTTATGGGACATATCACCGTAACTGTGATTAAATCTTTTCAGCCCACATACCGCTAGATGAGCTTTTATTTTCTGTGCCTCCAAATGTATGCCCCTCTTCAAGGAATTCGTAAACCATATTCCAAGGTATTTGTATTCATTTACAACATCTAGTTTAGTTTGGCCCAAATACCAATTAAACTTCATATTCCTCTTCCCGAAGCACAAGACTTTTGTTTTGTCCATGCTTACAGTAAGTCGTTTTGCCGTACAATATTCTCTGAATATATTCAGCTTTCTTTGGAGCCCAATCTCGGTTTGATCCAATATTACTAAATCGTCGGCATACAACAAACAGGACAAATGCCTTCCATTTACTTTTGGGCTTGCACCTCTGGCAACGTCCAAGGTAAGAGGCAAATCTGCTAAGAATATGGCAAAAAGAAGCGGCGCCAGAACACAACCTTGCCTTAAAGGAGCGATTTAGAGGGACTATCTTCCTTTGTTTTTTCCTCCCTGTCACTTGATCAGATGGTTTAAAATATATCCACATTTTATTCTTATTACTCTTAACTGCGGTTTTTGAGTCCCAATCACCTCTTCCCTGATATTCATTCTTTCTTGGAAGTATGTTCACTCTACTTCCTCCAACTACTGGACTACTGGGGGATTCTTTCCCTCCTAACTTATTTCTATTAACTTTGGGGCACCCCACCTCCCTACAAGAATTACGGATATATTTGCATGGTTCCCTTTTCCCTTCTACATCCGCTGCCGCCCCTCCAGAATCAGAAAGCCTCGCTATTTGCCTTCTTTCCCTTTTCATATTTTGCGGCATTCCATTTTTATAAATTTGTTCTCTAATCTGCAGTTCCTTGCCCTTCTCTTTTTTAGGGCCCTTCTTTCTTCCATATCTATAAGTAGATCTTTTATGAGGGTATCTAAAGTTCTGGTAATTTGGCCGATAGACATCTCCCCGCCTCCTTACCAGCATCGGCCATCTGGAAATATATACATCATGCTGGGCACAACCCTCCATAATAGCCTCTGTGTTCCCTTCAATAGGACATTCAATTAAGGGGTCTTGTACTGGTCTAATCATTGTAGGCATCTGTCCCCTTATCACCTGTAATTCTTCTATCATTTTTTTAAATTGTATTTCATGATTATTTAGTAGGGTATTATTTAACACAGGGACTTCTAACAACCCTTGCAACATTTTGTGTAACATCAGCATAATGTCCATCATAGAGGCGGAAGGCGATGTCGTAATATCTAAGCCCAACGTACCATTCCGTAATATTTCATTTAGGGTTTCTATAGGCTTTGGGCTTTGATTTCCTACATGTTCCGTACTTCTGTCAAGTGAGGTTCTTATAAAAGAATTCGACAAATCAATGCGGGCCCCCCGTCAATGGACCCATTCCCTACCAATATCTCATTCTCATCTTCTAGCGAAGAAAAAATCCGGGGTGAAGATGAAAATCTTGGTACTATGGGGGGGATGAAATGGCTTAAGTCACTCTGTGTGCAGGAGGAATCGACGATCTCCGCAAACTCCTCTACACTTGGTAGCTCCATATTACTCTCTTGGTCTAGGGCTTTTCCTGGAGTAAGTGTCCTCTTAAAGTGCTTCCCCACAAAGTCCTTTATAGATTTGGACACTAAACCACCTTTTTTCCCACAACCTTGTGGTTTATTAGCTACAGTGGGTTTCTTTAAGATTTTCCTCAACTCACTTCCATCATTTTTCACCGGAGTATTCATGGCCGCCCCTACTGGCCCTTCTTCTGCTGGCGTCACCTCAGTCTCTTCGATTTGTTTTGGAGCGTCTTTACAAATTTTCCTTGGTTTTACCTTTCTTGGCGCCATTCCGGAATCCTCCTTATCTATTCAGTAATATTTATTAGTTACGTCTACTCCTTTAATTTGTCCAACTAAGCAGAGTAAACTCTCCGGTAGATGGCTCTACCTCCTTTCGCAATACGATTCCAGGTGCACTTTTTTTTATTTTTTTAAGGATTTAATTTTTTTTTAAAAACACTTACCTTCCTTGCGTGCCGACTGACCGACCATAATTTTCTCCTTGGCGCTGGTTTAGCTGCTGGCTGATTGATTCTCTTTACCAATGGAGTCTTTGCCACTACAAACTTTACGCCTGCACAGTCCTCACTTTGTCATCTGAGGCAGGCGTCTCTCTGAGAATTTGAGGGATTTAAGAGATTTCCCTATACCTCACCACTGCTGCTCCAGGGACCAAGCACACCCACCTGCTCCACAAAGACAGACTATTGGAAGGCACGAGGGCACGAGGGCACCCAACTGCATACCGTGCTTCCCTAGCGGTAACGGCAATACTAGCCGACACTCGCGCTGCCCCCAGGGTAGGCTCCTCGCTTCACGCACAATTTCGGCTCTTATTCACGATGGTTTCCTCTGTGACTCGCGGACCACACGCCTTCCGCGATTACCGCTTCGTTCGGTCTGCTCTCGCGCTCGCGTCCGCTCTCGTCTCGACTCGTCCGCTGTCGCTTTCGCGATCCCACGTCGCTGCCGCCGTCGTCAGTCAGTCAATCACGCAAGGGAGCGACATGAGTTCAAGTTCCATAACCAACAAAAATTGATCAAAATGACACAAATATGAGGTAAATCCTGATGCCAGGGATCAGGAGTTATTTAAAAAATGTCTTTAATGCTACGTACATCAAAACCAGTCTTTGCAAGTAAAAATGTATTTACATCAATGTGCTGGCTGTTTTTCTTGGAAACAGACACTATTAGATAGCAGAACATCTATTCCTCGGAGCACGCCATGTGGTGAAAGGCTCCTCTTCATCTGTATATTTCTTTATCTTTAGATAAAGCAAGTGATGTGGATTTTTATTGCAAAGCAGACAGAACGTAAAGATTGTTGTGCGGAGAACCCCGTTGTGAGTGTCCTTTGATCATTCCCTTGATACTAAATAAAGATTTCATTCCAACTACTAAACCATCTTCACTGCTGTCTTCCTGAGAGCTATGTGCACTTGCAGGGAGTATGTCACTAACTCAACATCAAATGACTTCTGATGTTTTGTTTAGGCATATCATTTGTTTCCTGGATGTTTAATATCAAGACTGTGGCAGGCCTTTATTCTATCGGTGTGTTGATCTTAGTTTTCCTTCAATACATATTTGACTTACTGCATCACTTTTAAAGTGCATTGTGGTGGGACAAGAGTATCTGTCTCAGAAATGTGCTGCTCGCACAATCGAGTGCCTTTCCAAATTCAAGCTTTTGGCTCCTGTGCGAAAAATATATATCCCAAGTTTGGTTCTGTACATAATGTAGTGAACAGTTTATTTTTTGTGTGACAAAGAACTATATCAGGAGTGTGGAACTTTGTTATGTTATAAAACTTGTAGAGCGCACTGTTGCCCTGGAAAGAAAACTGTGCTGTACTACAGAGATCAGAGGAAGCAAGAAAGATTTATGGAGAAGTGAAATACAACGTCTTTAACTTTTTCCTTAACTGGTGAAAATTGCATACATGGTAAATGGAAGGGGTAGCTCATTCCATTCCCTAGAAGCAAGATAGGAAAAGGCACATTCTCCACACCTGCTCCAGAGGATGCAAATGATGGCCAGGAAACCAGCAGCAGGGGATCATAGCTGCCGTATAGGGTGGTAGGATTGGACCTTGACTAAGAAACACTTAGGACCCATGCAATTGATAGATATGTGGACCAGACAGAGAGTATAAAAGATGGATCTTTTACTGATCAGAAGCCAATGTAGTGTCTACAAAAATAAAGAGACATCTGGGTTGAGTGAGGTAGGATCAGGATCAGTCTAGCAACTGAGTTCTTTACCCATCTACTTGTCCAAGGGATGGGATGCTTCGTAATGCTATGTGTGTAAAAAAAACAAAAAGATGCACTCTTCCCTTTTGGTGCCATGCAATGAGGTAACAAATCATGGCATTATTTTCATTATATCAGAGGTTTAATAATATCCTCTCTGATTATGCTAGAGGACACAGTATATGAGCTTTTTGAATTGCTCCAGTATTAGAACTTTCCTAGATTCACATGCTTGAATAATTTCCCATGGTAGAGATGGGAGTCCCCAATACATTAAAATAGCAATATAATGTTAACAAAAACTATTTAAAAAAAGCCCCTAGGCCCCTTTAGTTTTGAAGCATATCACTGCTGCTTGTCTTGTGGGACACCCAAAGCCTGATTCGGTCATCTCGTAGGCTGTGCAGAGAAAGACAAAGATCCCGTTGGCTCCAATAACTGTGCCTCTGGATAAAGAAGGCAGACGCTTTGTTTGAAATGGGGGTCTCTAGTTGGCAATGGTTTGCACCTTTGTTTAAGTAGGGACCCTTCTTCCTAGTCAGGATAAGGAAGTTGCACTCCTAAAATAACCCCTGCTCACCCCCTTGGTAGCTTGGTGCGAGCAGTCAAGCTTATCTCAGAGGCAGTGTGTAAAGCATTTGCTCACAACCAACAGAAATACAGTGAAAACACTACAAAAAGACACCACACCAGTTTAGAAAAATATCCAATATTTTTATATATCCAAAACAAGACCAAAACAAAAAATATCCAACATACAGTACTTGAAAATATATACTTTGCAAGGATACTTCAAAATTGCAGAAATATCTCAAACACACAGTTCTTCCAAGTTGGTAGCTCCATCCTGGGCTACCGCGATACTGAAGACAACAGACTCCAACAGGTCCGTCAGACCATGTCGGTTGGGGGTGTCAGCAGACCCGTAAACAGTACCTTTTTCGTTGCCGCTGACACGTTGGTGCGAACCGGTTGTGGCAACCGTCGCGGTTGCGATGTGCAATGAAGGGTTGCAGTGTGTGGTACCCTCAAGGTGCGGTGTGGCAGCGGCTTGGGGGCGGTTGTCCGGTGGTGTCAGTGAGAACAAGGCTACAATGCGGAGTGAGGCGGTGCTCGCTGTGGTGCTGGCAGGCCACGGTGCAAGCGACAGAGCCAGTTAGCTGGAGCTGACGTCTGTCAGTCCAGACTGCGGTGTGGGACGAGACAATGTGTTGTGAAACCTACGAGTGGTGCCCCCGGCCACGATGCGGTCACGAGTGTCAAAGTCAGCAGGCAGCGACGGCGTTGGTGAGACCAGGGCAAAAAAGTGAAGCGAGGCTGTGCGGAGTGCGGTGCCCACAGGTCACGTTGCAAGCATTGGCTCGGTGGCGGCGGTTTTCGGTGAGACCAGGGTTGCAGTGTGAGATGCGGTGGTATCCTCTGCGGTGCCTTCAGGACATGGAGTCAGCAACAGAGTCGGTTGCCTCTCCCTTCTCTGTGGCAATTGAAACAACGGTTCCAGAAGCGGTACCTGGAGGTTGGTGAAGTCTTTGCAGTCCCCTGAGACTTCAGAACAGGAGGCAAGCTCTACTTCAAGCCCTTGGAGATACTCGGCACAAGTAAAGAAAGTTCAGTCCAGTCCTTTTACTGCCCAAGGCAGAAGCAGCAACTGCAGGCCAAGCCAACAAAGCAACAACACAGCAAAGGGGCAGCTCTTCCAGTTCTTCTTCTTGGCAGGTTCCTTGATTCCAGCGAGTTCTAAAGTTCTGGGGTCTGGGCCACAATATTTATGCTCCAACTTCCTTTGTTCTCTCAGGCAGAGAGTGTCTGTGCTTAGTCCAAACCAGTTTGATCCAGCTTCCCATCAGGAGGTGGAGACAGCATTGTCCCTGGCAGACATGGCCTATTCAGGTGCAAGGGAAATCTTCTCCCCCTACCCTAAATGCAGACCAGGCCTATTCAGGTGCTAGTGAAAACTCCTCCCACTACTCTGAATGCAGACCAGGCCTATTCAAGTGCTAGTGAAAACTCCTCCCACTACTCTGAATGCTGCCCAGGTCTATTCAGCCCAGCCTGGACTCATTCAAGAAAGGCAGGACACACATCAACCCTCCCCCCCTCCCCGGTGGCTGTCTGATAGAATGCACATCCCCAGCCCCTGTCACACCAAAGCCAGACAGTCAATCTACAAACCCAGCAGAAGAATACAGGATGACTAAACAAGAAAATACCTACTTTCTACAAGTGGTATTTTCAAACACAGAACATAAAAATCATGTTTACTAAAAGATGCATGTTGAGATTCTGAGTCCAGGCATACTAAACTTAATTTCCCTATCGTGTCCCAATGGGAAGTTATGCTTATAAGATGTTATAAGTAAAACTCCCATTCTATCCTATGGGACAGATAGCCTTTCCATAGTGAAAAAACTAAATGCACTGTAATTCACTGTCTGGACATGCCACACACACCAGTACATATCCTACCTTTAACATACACAGCACCCCGCCCACAGGGGTACATTGGCCCTACCTTAGGGGTGACATATATGTAAGAAAAGGAAAGATTAGGGCCTGGCAAGTGGGTGCACTTGCCAGGTCGACATGGCAGTTACAAACTGCACGCAGAGCCTGCAGTGGCAGGTCTGAGATACCTTTTCAGGGCTACTCATGTGGGTGGCACAATCAGTGCTGGAGGCCCACTAGTAGCCTTTGATTTACAGGCCCTGGCACACTCAGTGCACTTTACTGGGGTCTTACCAGTAAATCAAATATGCCAATTATGGAAACGCCAATCCATAATAACAATTTACAACAGGAGCACTTGCACTTTAACACGGAACAGCAGTGAGAAAGTGTACAGAGACACTAAACCAGCAGAAACAGAGTCAAAACCGGGTGGCCAGAAAGCAAAAAGACAGATGAAACATGCCAAAAGATTCTAGGTCTAACACGCCTTGACAATGCAGGGAAGGGATTCTCTTCAATGTCAGCACTCCTGGTCAGAGCAGCCAATTCTCACGCAGTTTTGGGTCGTTATGATTGTCAAATGTGGTGCAACCTAGTGCCGTACTTAGATCAACTTCCAGAGGACAGTAAAACAGAGGCTAAAAAGATCCTTCAGGAAGGGGAGCAGACATCCTCAGAGGTTATTGATTGCACCATGGACATTGCCACCACAGCTTTTAGATTGCTGGCAGGCGCAGCTGTATTACACCAACAGCGCTTGTTCAGGGCTACGTTTTTCTGGCCAGAGGTCCAAAGCAAGATCCTTGACCTCCCTTTTGAGGGAGAGGCCCTGTTCGGAAATGTTGATGAGGCCCTTCAGGCTAGCAAGACGCAAGACAGACACCGACACCGACACTGACAAGTCATTGAAGATGCTTCAGTTTTGAAAGATGCCCTTTAGGGGAGCTCGAGGAAGGGGCCTCCCATCATATAGAGGAGGAAACCAGCAATATTGGTATCCATCTTTCCTCTCAGCCCTACCATTCTCAATACGCTCAGCGTCAACCACCACCACCTGCGTACAGCAGATCTACCCCAAGAGGTAGAGCAGGATGACTGGGAAAGGATTCCTCTTGTCATCAATGACAACCTTCAGGCTCTGGCTATATATCCTCCTTCACAAGTCAACATAGGGGCACAAATATCAGCACACCTCCAACACTGGCGAAAAATAACTACAGACCAATGGGTCCTCAACCTTATTCACTTTGGCCATACTCTAGAGTTTCTTCAGGTTCCACACCATACTCCACCTTGGCCCACAATGGTGAAACATCTGCATCTCCTGCATTTATAAATCCCTATAATGCTGGAGAAACAAGCAATAGAACCAGTTTCTTCGTCATAGTGAGGAAAGGGGTCCTACTCCTGTTTCTTTTTGGTCCGCAAAAAATCCAGACAATGGTGACCTATTCTCGAGTTGAGGGCTCTCAACACCTACCTAAAGAAACAGTCCTTCCGCGGTACATTCTGTTACTTCAAAATCAGGGGATTTCATGTCCACCCTTGACCTACAAGACGCATACTTCCGTATTCCCGTTAATCCCTGTCACAGTAAGTAGCTGCGGTTCGCTATAGCCAGGAACCATCATAAATTCAGAGTCCAATCGTTTGGCCTAAAGTCTGCACCGAGGATATTCACGAAATGCTTGGCTCCAGTACCAGCTTTTCTAAGAAAGCAACAACATCAGGTATTTCCCTATTTAGACAACTGGCTGATCAAAGCGCCATCCATTGCCGCAGCTCAGACGTCCACGACAGCTTGCAAAAAGCTATTCATTGGATTGGGCCTTACCTTAAACAAGGAAAAGTCGGTCCTGCAACCCTCCAAAAGCATCACCTTTTTAGTGGCAACGCTGGACACAAATCTCAACAAAGATTTACCTTCTCTTTCAAGAGACAGTTAAAGCTGATGTCTCTGGCTCAACTATTCCAAAAAAGAAAGTCTCTTTCAGTTCGCCGTTCCAAGTCTCTCCTAGGAATTATGTCATCCTGCAACCCTATTATTCCTTTCTGCCGTCTCAGAATGTGTCCTCTCCAGGAGGAATTAGACAGGCAATGGCTTCAGGCAGATGGGAACCTTTGACGATCTAATATCAATTACGCCAGCAATGGTCCAAGCCATATCCTTGTGGACCCAGTGCAGGAATATTTCAGTCGGTCTATTTCCTCACCACTTCCTCTCCTGTCATAATTACCACCGAATCCTCCCTGGACAGATGGGGAGCTTTTCTACAGGATATGCAAGTCAGCGGCCAATGGCAAAAACAACATTGGCACCTCCACATCAACTTATTAGAGCTCAAAGCGGTGAATCGAGCCTTACAGTCATTCCTTTCTAAAGTAAAGAACTCAGCGGTTCTTGTCCACACGGACAACACAACCATGATGCACTACATCAACAAGCAGGGAGGCACCAAATCCCGGCTTCTCTCTCGAGAAGCGCAGTGCATCTGGGAGGGAGCAATTCACAACAGAGCAACCTTGAGAGCAGAACACCTTCCTGGCAACCAGAACACAACAGCAGACACACTCAGTAGGCTGAAGTCATCATGCCACAAATAAGAATTGGATCAAACTATTCTCAACAAAATGTTCCTCTGGTGGGGTGTGCGAAGCTGGCCTGGTATATGTTGTCCACTCATGTAAGTGAGCATATTGCACCAGTCCAAACAATCCTTATGGTGATTTAACAGGTCTCAGGCAACCTTGGAAAGCTATCCAAGTGGTAGCTGTGGAGAGCTGCCTTCAGGCTTAATCTTGAAGGAATGTAAAGCAGCTTGTTTTACCAGAAAGCAATCTTATAGTATAGATTAAATGAAAAAGATCCGCACAAAGTATTTATAAAAATATGTATTTATTATATAACACTCTCTAGTATGTTGCAGTATCTCCTACACAGAGATAGACAGGAAGCACATAATACCTTAGCAAAGAAATCACAGTAGATGGCACTAATACATAGTGGGCCCCAGGAGTGGACCCCAACCATATGCTAAGAAAGTGGTATAAGGACTACAACTCGAGTCAGGACAATGTCGAGAGGACATAGAATTGCTGGGGACCCACAGAATCACCCAAGGTAAGTATATAGGGACCCCACGGAGAGCGTGTGCAGTGTGTGAACACGACAGCGTTCTCCGTACAAGTCTATGTGCAAGTCGCTGTTGGAATTTTAAAGATTAGGGACCCTTCCCAGTGGACCCTGAAGAAACCCCGTGGAAGACAGAAGGTTGGAGAGCCACCCCACCCGTGGATACTGTGGTACCCAAGTTACCTATCCCAGGGAAGCCTGGTGCATAGGTGTGAAGTGGTGTCGGCAACCGCCGTCGAACACAGTGGAGGACATCAGGAAAGCGTCGCTGCTGGAAGAGGAGAGAGTGTCTGGAGGAATCCAAATGTGGATTCTTGAAGAGGAGCACCTAAAAGCAGAGGGGACAGAGTCTGTCACTCGGAAGTGACCTGGAGACTTGAAAGACAGATGCCTTCTGATGTCGGGTGCTTCAGGAAGAATGACGGTGACCTTGACTCTAAAGCTGCGAGGAACAGGCAATGCTGAGGATGACCTGGACCCGGATACGAGATGTCCCACGAAGGATGTTGAGTGCTGAGGGGTCTGTGTTAGATGGGAGCACCAACAAGCCTTGGCAAATGCAACCCACGCAGGAAGTCAAGTAGGTGCACGGTTGGGACCAGCAAGGTCCAGGAGACTCACCACAAGCAGGGGAGTCAGGGCAGGCCCAGGCCAATCAGAGGAGCCCAAGGAAAACAAAGGTGACCCTCAAATGGACCCACAGGCCAAAGGCACAGTAGTTGTGAGAGGACCTCAAGCAGCTCACCAAAAGATGCTGGCCACAATTCACATGATGCAATGTGCCAAAGATTCTGGTCACTGGAGGTGCTCGAGTTTGGGGCTACGTGGAGTCCGAATATCTTCTTGCAAAAATGTCAACAAGCCTTTGCAACTGCAAAGGGACGCTAACCCAGGTGTTCAGTCATTGCAACCCCCACAAGCATTACTGGCCTCAAATTTGGTGAGAGGGTAGAGCAGGCCTTGGGAGCTGAGAGAAACCATCACCTGTGTTGCAGAGCCCACGGAGTCCGGAGGAGCTCGGGATCTGCAGAAAGGTCACCTTTGTTGCGGTGCCTGCAAATGCAGTGACTCCTTCACTCCAAGGGAGATTACTTCGGTTGTCCTTGATGCTTCACAGGCATTGGAAGGTTCCTGTATGATGCACAGGCACAGACGATGCAGCAGACTGGAAGGGAGACAAAGTAAGGCCCAAACGAAGTCCAGTGAAGTCCTGAGTGCCCAGACTGTAGAAGTGCAGTGGTTTCAGTTCTGAATCTTATCCCATGACGAATCTAGGGACCTACACCCAGGTAAGCCCTTAAGTACCCTAAGGAAAGGGTTGGAAAGATTCAGGGGACCCTCCCGTGGGAGGGTCTGGACAGGAGAGAGGTTACTTCCATGTCCTTTGTCCATTTTTGCGCCAGAACGGGAGCCAACGGCTCCCAGGACTGGTTTGAACTGGACTATGCACAGGGATCCCAAATGTGCCCCTCATGCAGACTTTCAGGCACTGGCAAGCGCACCCACCCAGCCCTAATACACTAAATCTTGTTTGGGAGGCGGTCACACCTCCCTGTGACAGGATTCCTATTGTTCTGCCTTCCCCTGGTCGAGCTGCAGGAGGGCTGAAATGTGTCTCTTGTCGGTAGCAACCATTTTGTGCTGTCCGGGACTGGAAGGCTGGTACCATGAACACTGAGAGCCTAACGGAGGGCTCTCCCGGTGCTGGGAATCCTACCTCCCACACTGCTTACGGTGTGGAGGTATGATGCCAACATGTTTGATACCAAACATGATAGGATTTGTTGCAGCCATTTTCGAGATGTTCAACGCTCGATTACGCAATACCCCTCTATATAATATATTGCTGCTTCTCTGACCACCCGGGTGAATAGACTCCGTAGGCTGCAGGGGTGTGCTGCTCATGCAGGGGCACCCTCTCACTTAGAACCAAGCACACTGCCATCAGGATTGTAAAGGCCTGCTATAGGGGTGACATATATTTTAAGTGCAATGACCCTTAGATATAGTAAACCTATATCTTCAGTAAGTGGTGCATGCACCAACTTACACAGGCTGCAATGACAGGCCTATAGTTGCATTTTGAATGGTCCGTCATGGGTGGCATAATGCATGCTTCAGCCCATGGGAGACCTCTGGGGTACCTATGCCCTGGGTACATGGGTACCATATACTAGGGACTGACAAGGGTACTCCAGTATCCAATCTGGGATGTACCTAGGTACTGAACATAACAGTTTAGAGAGAAAGCAGATAGACTGGGGTCCTGATTAGCAGGATCCCAGTTAGACTAGTCAAAAACAGCATCACATCAAGCAAAAAGTGCGGTTAACCATAAGAAGCACATCCTACTTTCCTACATGGGGCAAGCCAGGTCTCGATCTTTTTACAACACCAGAGAACAAAAAAATGCTGGTTCTTAGCAAGTTGGCATCACCATCCAGGATCTTGGGAGAATGCACTTTTGATGGCATGGTCAGGCATCTTTGCCTTCGCCTTCTCTTCAGTTCCCCTCCTACCAAGGCTGCTGACGAAGATGAAAGCAGAACCCTGCAGAATCATCCTCAGAGCCCCATCGTGGCCACGCCAGCATTAATACATGGAACTACTCCTGCTGTTGATGGATCACATTGGATCCCATGCCATCCCTGTTGATGATGCCCCAGGGCCAAGTGCTGCATCCGGATCCCAAATCAATTCATGTAGCAGCCAGGCTCCTGAGGACCTGGAGTTTGCTCATCTAAACCTTCCATCCGAATGCAGAGAAATTCTCTCCTACGCCCGAGCACAGCACACTAACAAAACCTATCGACTTAAGTGGAAGCGGTTCTTGATGTCAGGAGTCAAACGTACATCCTTTCTCCTCACCTCATGAAATTCTTCCTTACCTCCTTCAGTTGGCAAAATCCAGATTGGCTCGCTCCTCCATCAAAGTCCAGCTAGCAGTGATATCTCTCTTTAAAAGGTCTTCGTCTTTTCCTTTTTTATGGTCAGCAAGAATTATTAAGCAGTTCTTAAAAGGATTGTTTAGAGTTATTCCACCAGTCAGATCTCCTCCACTACTCTCACAGCTCAACATAGTCCTTTCACAGCCCATGAGGCACGCATTTGAGCCTATTCACAAAGCTGATCTTAAAGTAATCTCATGGAAGGTTGCCTTTCTTCTGGCAGTGACATCCGCCAAAAGGGTTAGCAAGATTCAGGCACTAACCAGCCAAGAACTGTTTCTACAGTTTAAGGATGACAGAGTGATTATGCGCACCAACCCAAAGTTAATTCCTATGGTTCCTTTGTACTTTCATTTAAATGAACCTCTTATCCTAAAAACCTTTTTTCCACAACCTGCTTTGCCAGCGGAAAGAGTTTTTCATTTGCTGGATGTAAAACGGTGCTTGAAATTCTATCTTCAGAAAACTAAGAGTTTTTTAAAACATCTACTCAACTCTTCATGGCTTATAGTGCTCCTAAAAAGGGTTATCCTATTTCCAAGCATAGTATTGCTCGTTGGATTTCCAGTGCCATTTGATATTGCCATCAAGCAGCAGGAAAGCCACTGCATGCTCCAGTACGCTCACATTCTTCTAGAGCCATTTCTGCATCAACTGCTATGTCTGCTGGAGTACCGATCCAGGGCTACTGCTGAGCAGCTACCTGGAAGAGCGCACACACCTTCACAAGGCATTACTGCTTGAACTCCAGGGTCTGCAACAACACAGTAGTAGGCCAGGCGGTACTGCAGAATCGTTTTCATTGACACAGAGCTTTCTCCCTCACCCCTCCTTCCTTTTTCAATAAAGTATGCACATTGGTTCCTCAATATCATATTGTTTTTCTCGCATTTAAATATCCTTATCGCATTTAAATGGATGTTTGCTTGTTTATCTCTTTCTATTTTTTTTAAAAATGTCAGAGAAAAATCTTATCAATATTATAATGGCAATAGTCAAAGAACAAGCACATGCAAATTGAAGACTTATTGACACAATGTGCTTTTAACTGCTGTGTCATCTTATTCAGTCATGTGAATCTATGAAAGTTTCTGTTAACATAATATTGCTATTTTGCAGCACCGGGGACTCCTATCTCAATGATGGGGAATGATTCAAGCATGTGAATCCATGTAAGATTCCCTTATTGAAAAGCTACAGTTAAAGATAAGTAACTTGTTTTCTTCTACCAAAGCTCTGATTTTGCAATCTTTCTTCAAATCTAACTACAGGGGGTGTGGCCAAGATGGCGGAGCACTAAGACGTGTCTCATCTTCGCTCCTCCACCCGCCGACTCATAGCACCGGCCCCAGGCCTCACATAGCGGCAGGAGGAGCGGCCGAGCTCCCTCTCCTGCCCAGGACGACTGACAGCCCTGCCGGGAGTCTCCCGGGTTCCCGCATCAGCCACAGAGGCTGCCTCGGAGGTTGTGCGAGCGACGGCCGCGGCGTCAGAGGAGACGCGGCCGTGGCCCTGCCATCCGGCCGCGGTGTGCCCTGCTGGCGGCGACCGCTGGGGCTGCGGCGCCCTTCTTGCCGGTGAGCTCGCTGGACCGCCCGGGGGGTGCTCTCATCACACCCACGCCCCCTCCAGTAGCAGGGAAAGAGTTGGCTTGCGTGGCGGCGCCCTGGGGGGCGCCCGAGGTCCTCGATACGGAAACAGCATGCCGGAGCACAGGAGGTGAGCCCCGTGACCTCCACACACGCAGCTGGGCAGCCGACGCACGGCCCCGGAGGGCCCGAGTCCCCATCGGGGATCCTACAGACCTCTGCCCCATGGTCTCCCACCCTGCGAGACACTTGGGCCCTGCTTAGCCCACATCACAGAGAGTGCAGCTGTCTGCCCACATGCGGGGCGCCATTTTGTAGGGCCTCCACAGCGCCGGCACTGCTGCATCTGCCCCTTCTGCAGCAAGGACTGGGGTCTGCTCAAACCACAAAGAGGCCCCCATTGACTCTTGCCCCGCCAGCCCTCACCTGGCCCCCGAACTCTGCCAGCCTGCACCCTACGGGGGAGTGACAGCCGGCCCGCGCGCTGGGCGACGTCCCGGAGTGCCCGCGCCACGCCCGTCCGGACACACCTTCTGCCCTCTCCTCCAGCTGGGGCCGGGACCTACCCGGGTGAGTCCTGGTGGCCGGCGATCAGCTGCTTTTCTGGGGGCCCGGGCGGCAGAGCTAACTGAAGATTCGACTGAGGCCCTGTAGTGGAACCGGTGCCCGTTAGTGGTGACTTTGCAGTGGGGGCGCCCAGAGACCCTCATTGCTTAAAGCGGCAAGGCCGGAGAAGAACTCCAGGGGTAGATGTGAGCCCACCGAGACTGCGTCCGTGAGGCCTTGGTCGGAGCAGCGGGCCGATCTGGAGCGCACGCTTGGGGGGGCCTCTGCGCCAAAGCTGCCTCGCATCAATTGCCCTGTGAGCTTCAGAGGACGACGGAGGACGGATCACTGGTGTCGTTGCGGGGCCAGAGGACACGGTGCGGGATCTGCTGAACGGTGGCGGCCTTGCAGGCACCGGGCGGTCTGGTCTGGTCTGGCTGTGGTCACCTTGAGATACGGACCACAGGTGGCCCATTTTGCTGGCTGCGGGGTTGGCGCTGGTGGAGGAGGTCTTGCGGGAGACTTGCGGATCCTCATAGTGGCAGACTTTTGGCATCTGGATTGGTGTGGCGTCTTCTGGTGCAGGGAGGTCCCGAAGGTCTGCGGGAAGCCCTGTCCTGGATATTGTGGCTTTGGTGACTGGCGGAGAGTGATCTGGCCACCCGGCAGACCATCGGACGGAGCGGTGGTGTCTCACGACGGCCTCAGGCAAGTGACATTCTGGGTGCGTGAGTTTCAGTAGGGATAGACCGGCGCGGGAGGCACCCCTCATGGACACTGGGTCACGAACGGGGGGGCAGCACGGTGATGCGGGGACTAGGGGCTGGCCCTTCTGGGGGCGCCCTGCGGGGGAGAGCTGTTGCTTTTCCGGCTATGAGGCTCGGGGTCGTCCCTCACTGCAGCCCATCCGTTTTTGAGCCCTGAGACACACAAGCATCACGGACTGAGTGCCGGCTCGACACTTTACAGCTCCTAGTGACCTGTCAGAGGTACTCCCGAGGAACGCAGCTGGTCCTATGCTCTCATATGACCTGGTTGACGGTGCGTTATGTCATCCTCTAGGCGGGGCAAGGATAAGAACTTAAAAGAGTTGTTTGCCAGGGTGCAGACCTTCCAACAGACTGAGGCCATGGCGACGAGCACTACTCGGCCTTTTCCTGGGTGAGAGGAAGGAGCGGAACCCATTACAAAAGTGTTCTTGTAGTCTATGTTTGCAGCGCTGAGAGAGAATATCCAAACCTTCAAACAGGAATTCACTGGAGAGCTCCGAGAGGTCCGCAGAGACGTGGACGGCCTCGGCGAACGCGTTGCCGATCTAGAAGAGAAAAGTGACGGCAGGGATACGGAGCTGGCTGCGCTGCAGCAGGAGGTGATTAGAATCCATGACCAGCAGGTTGATCTCCAGACCCTTCTTGATGACCTAGAAAATCGCTCCTGGCGCCACAATATCCGCATCCAAGGGGTAAAATCGGTCGAGGACACGAAAGACCTATTCACGTACACGAGGGAAGCTTTTCAATCACATCCTGGGCAGGCCTTTAGAGACAGAGTTACAACTGGACCGGGCGCACATGGTGGGCCCTCCGCGGGGCCCCTCGGCTTCGCCGTCTGACATCCTGGTCTGCGTTCAAGATTATCGTACCAAAGAAGAAATCTTGCAGCGGGCGCCCCAGTTACACCCCCTGACATTCCGCGACCAGTCGCCGCTTCTCTATCAAGACTTATCAACCCTCACCCTGCAGAAATGCAGATCCTTCCGTCCCATCACGGCGCATCTACAGCAGCGCAACATTCCTTATAGATGGGGTCATACGTTCCTCTTGGTGTTCCGCATTGACAATACACTGTACCAGTTGCAATCCCTGTCAGAGGCCTGTCGCTTACTGGGCATAGATCTTCCAGCGGAGGGGGATAACGAGGACGCCCACAAAACTGATGGGGGGGTCTCCGGGCCCCGGTGGCGCCGGCAGGGCGGAAGACGCCGCACTAAAAAGCCTCCCGCTGCAGAATTCGCACAAGGCCAACAGTCTGCTATTGCTGCTGCCTCGGCGGACCTGGCCGGGTCTCCATCCAGCTGACTCCTGCGATATCACAAGGCCGACTGATAACCTGATTTTTGCCCTGGGCTGTTGGCGGGTGGGGGGCATACTGATCCTTGGTCAACTACCCCTTTCGTAACATTACCGATCATCTGTGGATGATGGACGATTTGTTCTTACTCTCTTATTTCTTACTTTCTTTTTTGGGGAGGGGTTTCGGGGGGAGGGTTTCATTGTTCCTTGTCCACCTTCTCTTTAGGCCCAGCACAGTTTCCCGTTATCGAGGTTTCTTGTTACCGGAGAGCACCCCGTACCTCAGTAGTCTCTGCACTGCCATGTCGCCATTGCCTTTGGTCTTATTGTCTCTTTGAATGCCAGCTCACAAGCTTAGGATACTTACCCTCAATGTGAGGTGTCTTAACAATCAAGTGAAGCGCGCAGCGGTGTTGTCATGTTTGGAGCAGGCCCATGCAGATATCTGCCTATTGCAGGAAACGCACCTCTTAACTAAAGACTGTCACCGCCTCCGTTCCCGGAAATTCCCCACTCCATTTTTTTCCTCCAGCCCAACTAAAACAGCCAGGGTAGCCATTCTAGTAGCCCAGCAGTTTCGGGGGGAGGTCCTTCACAAAGAGGCTGAAATACGGGGTAGGTTGTTGGCTTATAGATTTGCTTTGGGTCATTTTACATTCACCATCGGCTCCGTGTATGCCCCGAACGATGGACAAGAACGGTTCTTGCAATCTGTCCTCACCGACATAACAGTCACAGTGGATCGCCACATTCTCCTGGGGCGGGGACCTGGACCTAGTATTTGATAACACACTTGATAGATCTTGTCAACGCACACACCAGGCTGGCGTCCTGTCCACGAAGGGGCTTACCCGCCTGCGCGACTTAGGCCTCATTGACTTATGGCGCAGCTTTCACCCTCATAGCAGTGAATATTCATACTACTCGAGTGCACACAAGACGTATGCCCGGTTAGATTATCTTTTGGCATCCACACCCGTCCACGCGTTAACCAAGGAGGTAGAAATAGGAGTTGCTTCCCTTTCCGATCACACACCTGTAGCGGCTGTCCTCACCCTTCCACCCAAATCTAACTACAGGGGCGCAAGGTATGCTGGCTTAAAGCATTAGTTCCAAAGTAGCAATGCCTGGGAGTTTGTGCACACCCAGAAACTTACATGTTTATAGATATTCACCAACCCCTCTCTAATCTCTTTCCACATGTGAAAAAGTTGCAAAAATTACTCATGGCAAGGGCAGGAGTAAAACACTTTCCAGGGTGGGAAATAAGGAGGTGTAAGTAAAGACAATTTGCAGTCACTCAGTGGATTTTCATTTGAGCAAATATATGTGTTTATATTTGCTCATGCGAAAATGTAAATCCCAAACGTTTGCTTGGAATATGGTTTCCAGTCCATTGGATTCAAGCGAGCCTGCCTGATGAGGGGTGATACCCCAAAACCGGTCTCAGGATGCTTGTTTCCAGTCTGGGAAGGACCTGGCCTGGCAGTTCAGGTTAGACTATTCCCATGAGGAGCAGGGTCGAGACTGAAATGCATATGGCAGGATCCAAACTAGAATGCCGAGCAAAAAAGCAATGGATTTAGTCCCAGATTTCTGTACTGGGGATGAATGTTTGACAGTGTTCAGCATTCCATCTGTCCTCTTTTTGTGTTGCCATATTAGTTTTACCCCATTATTTATTTAAAATTGTCATTCATCAAACACGTTTGACTAAATAATGCCTCAGAAGATAGGTGTTTTTTTTTTTTAACATACTTTATTGATGACTTTAACAGTTTTGAAATGTACTAGTCATTCTACAGAGACAGTCTTTTACTTTTATATGAAGAACATTATACATATGGCTTATAATGGCTATGTGTGTCATTTCGCAAACGATAAAATCGAAGGAAGATAGGTGTTTAAAGTTGTTAATGTTTTCAAGTTTCACATTGTTTCTGTTCATTTTATTTTGAAAGCAAACTTTCATGCTTCTGCATGTAAGCAGGGAGCATTCTGGAAGCGTTATAAGAAGCCTCAAATTGTTAAATTTTGCAAAGGTACATGTTTTGATTGTTAGAAGTGGGGGTCTCTAGTTGGCAGTGTTTTGCACCCTTCCATTGCCAGTTTTTCCAACGCAGCACTGCTGCACTTCTAGTCAGGGTATGGGGATTGCACATCCTAGATAACCCCTGCTCACCTCATTGGTACCTTGGCACAAGCAGTCAAGATTATCTTAGAGGCTATGTGTAAAGCATTTGCACATAACACACACCATAACACAGTGAAAACACTACAAATGGACACCACACCAATTTATAAAAAGAAAGTATCTTTATCTAAACCAAACAAGACAAAATCGACAAACCTCCAACATACACAACTCAAAATATGACTTTTAAAAAGTTTTAGGAATTCTGTCCATAGGAAACTATGCAGTGATTTTACACAAATGCATCAAAATTCACAAGGCAAAACAGCCGCAGAGGAGGGAAGCTTCGGGAAACACAGTGATGCGTCGGTTCCCGAGTCCGCCGGGAGGCGATACGTCAGTTCTGCTGCATGCAGGAGAAGTGTTGCGTCTAATCTGGACTGTAGGGGGAAGCGAGGTGTTGATTCCAAGGCGGTTCTACAGGTGATGCGTCAGAAAAACTTGCAGCACAGGTGCAATGCGTGGAAATCCAAATGCACTGGAGGTTAATGCTGTGGCAGCAAACAGGCGCTACGTCGATTTCTTCAGCCACGGACCCAGGATGCGTCGATTCTTTCAGCCGCACAGCAGGGCCTGCATTGGAGTCAGTGCGGTGGTCTCATACTTCGGAGACTGGTACGCTGATCTCCGGCTGTGGCGGCTTCTAGGGCCGCGGGCAGGTGCTGCGCCAATTTCTTCAGGTGCACAGTGGCAGTGTGTAGAAATTCTTCCCGCACAGCAGTGCTGCGTAGCAAAAATAGGCACTGAAAGGGTTATGCGTTGATTTTCAGTTTTCTTGTAGCTTTTTGCTGCAGGAACAACCTCCAAGGGCCCAGAACTGGAATTGGCACCACTTGGCAGGTCAGATCTCCCAGCAGTGGAGTTCAAGGATGCTTCAGGTGAAGTCTTGGCGGCCTTGAGACTTTTTAACAGGAGGCAAGCTCTACTTCAAGCCCTTTGAGAATCTTATTAAGCAGGATACCGCAAGGTAAAAGTCCAGTCCTTTCCACTGCCCACAGACAGAAGCAGCAAGTGCAGGTCGATCTAGCAAAGCAACACACAGCAGAGGGGCAGCGCTCCTCCTGACAGCTCTTCAGGTCTTCTTCTTGGCAGGGACCTCTTAGTCCAGAAGTATTCTAAAAGTCTGGGGTTTTAGGTCCAATACGCATACCCCGTTTGGTCTTTAAAGTTGGCAAACTTCAAAGAAAGTCTTTGTTGTTCACTAGTTCTTGTTTTGCCCAACCTTGTCTCCAGACACACTCCAGGGGGTGGAGACAGCATTGTGAGAGGTCAGGCACAGCCCTATTCAGATGTCGGTGACAACTCCTCCCACCACTCTAGCCTAGGAAGACCCATCAGCCTGGTGATGGCTCATCAGGATATGTAAAACACTAAATAACTAGATATATCTAGACTTTGCCAGATATATCAAGAGGGTCCAAGGGAAAATATTTATTGACCAATAGGTTTCTAATCCCCTGATTCAATACATTATAACTACAAACAGGAAACCTAGGGTCAGAACAAGAGAATAATGATAAAGCTAGTAGATACTTCGACAAGTGAAAGTAAATCCCATCAGCCACTTGGGTAGCAACCCACATCATTTGGGATTTAGTAGCCTTTCCAGTGCCCTCCATTGAATCAGGGCCACAGAATGAAAGGACCACAGGAACCTTACGATCACTTTAAGATATTGTATCTACCGTGGTTCCTAATAATGTGGGTTATTTGTTAATGGTGGTGAGGGAAGCAGTGCAAAAAACAAAAAAAGTGAATATTAAAATCATCTACCGGAACAGATATGATACTTTATTGGTTCTGTTCAAGTGACGAAATTAAAACCAGTGCAGGAGCAGTTTTGAAAAAATAACTGCTCAAGTCCAGCTAGAAAGGGGTCTACATGTTTCAGCCGCACGATTGTATGGTAATCAGGCTTTCGTCAGGACCTATGAACTTATGCTACTGCTATATAATCGTGTGTAATCCACAAAGTCAAAACACAATAATAAAGGAAATAATACAACCTATTTGGGTTGTAGATTTTCTCACAACACTCTATGTCAATTTATCAGTAGTGTTCGTCCATTTCCTAGAAAGAAAAGGAATACTTTAAATGCCCAATAACATGCATCAACCCTGCTTTATCATTACTTTCTTTGTATCATGGGTTTTTATGTAACTCAAGGAATACTATTGAATTTTGTCAGTATTCTCTTTTCAATCCAAAATACCCATGGAAAGACAAGAAAAACGCTTACCTGTCAATGTACGGGAGCTCTCCTCACCTCACCTGGCATCCGCTCAGAGGAATGAGGCCCCGCTCTACACGAAGATAAACGGGTATCAAGCATATTGTATATCTTTAAAAACAAATAACAAACATATATCGCACATTTCTCATACCATCCGCTTGCACAGGGGGATTATAACAATCCGTATGAACAGGCTCTTCGTTTTGCTAAATCTTACTGTGAGCAATTTATTATGAGAAATTTACTGTGAACCTACGTATCATTGAATCTTCGGCAACACAATCGGTTTGAAATAGCTAGATCAAAGATCAGTTATCTCTGCCATCTGCATCGGCTCTTATGTTATATTTGCACTGCAATACTGTACATGTGTATTAGTCTAGATAAATTCAGGCCACACAATCGGCTGCGAGTGACTGACTTTAAGGTCAAATTGTCGTAAGTTGTGGGAGATAGCTGTTGTTTCAACTGCTAACGATAGCTGCTTCAATCGTAAGCACTCAGAGGTCTCACTAGTATGAGTTCGCTGAAAAGGGAACTATCTACTATGAGACACTTTCGATAGAACAAATAACAACTCACAGCCCATTGGTTCTTTGTGAGAGTAGATTAAAGACACTCAGAAGTAGCCTGCAAACCCGTCAACATAAGTTACTTGTAAATGCTCAATCATCAAGAAATTCTCAAGAAACTCTATATAGGAGCTAGCAAGCCAACAAAAAAATTATATTGGACACGTAGTTCTCTTGAGTGCACTGACCTGTCCGTCGGTACCCCGGTACTGAACAAAGCAGGATGGGGAGGCGCCGACGCGCATGGGGCGATGGTCTAAATACAAACGCTCTCTTGCGTTGAATTCATTACGTCAAAGCCAAACGCCCGGGCATCATGGGAATTGTAGTTCTTTTCACTGAATTGAGTATGGGCTATCAATATTGCGAAATAGCGTAGTAATATGATGCCAACTAAATATTAAACCGCACTCCGTAAAAGCCAGTTTGTTAATCGTGAAGCCTAATATAGAATGTCTCAGGCGGCCTCAGGTAATCTATTTCATGATTGAATATGTCAAAGACGGGACAGATGAAATTCCCGATGTTAATGAGACTTGGCTCTCTGCTGCTCGTATGTATGGGTCTAGCTTATTTATAAAAGTGCCACTTTCTTTTTTATGTAATAATCACAGCCCTTATTGCAGATTGTCTAACTAGTTCTCACATGCCCTTGGAGCTATAAATGAAACAAAAAATGCGAAATTCGCGAGTGACCCCTGTGCAAGCGGATGGTATGAGAAATGTGCGATATATGTTTGTTATTTGTTTTTAAAGATATACAATATGCTTGATACCCGTTTATCTTCGTGTAGAGCGGGGCCTCATTCCTCTGAGCGGATGCCAGGTGAGGTGAGGAGAGCTCCCGTACATTGACGGGTAAGCGTTTTTCTTGTCTTTCCATGGGTATTTTGGATTGAAAAGAGAATACTGACAAAATTCAATAGTAGTCCTTGAGTTACATAAAAACCCATGATACAAAGAAAGTAATGATAAAGCAGGGTTGATGCATGTTATTGGGCATTTAAAGTATTCCTTTTCTTTCTAGGAAATGAACGAACACTACTGATAAATTGACATAGAGTGTTGTGAGAAAATCTGCAACCCAAGTAGGTTGTATTATTTCCTTTATTATTGTGTTTTTACTTTGTGGATTACACACGATTATATAGCAGTAGCATAAGTTCATAGGTCCTGACGAAAGCCTGATTACCATACAATCGTGCGGCTGAAACATGTAGACCCCTTTCTAGCTGGACTTGAGCAGTTATTTTTTCAAAACTGCTCCTGCACTGGTTTTAATTTCGTCACTTGAACAGAACCAATAAAGTATCATATCTGTTCCGGTAGATGATTTTAATATTCACTTTTTTTGTTTTTTGCACTGCTTCCCTCACCACCATTAACAAATAACACACATTATTAGGAACCACGGTAGATACAATATCTTAAAGAGATGGTAAGGTTCCTGTGGTCCTTTCATTCTGTGGCCCTGATTCAATGGAGAGCACTGGAAAGGCTACTAAATCCCAAATGATGTGGGTTGCTACCTAAGTGGCTGATGGGATTTACTTTCACTTGTCGAAGTATATACTAGCTTTATCATTATTCTTTTGTTCTGACCCTAGGTTTCCTGTTTGTAGTTATTATGTAAAACACACCTCAGCTCCTTTGTTTGACTGGCTAGGGTGAATGCACAAACCTACCCTGTCAGTTTAAACCAGACGTGGATTCCACAGGTAGGCAGAGACATAGAATGGTTAAACAAGAAAATACCCACTTTCTAAAAGCGGCATTTTTAAATACACAATCTTTAAAACACCTTCACTAAAAGATGTATTTTTAAATTCTGAGCTCAGGGAGCCCAAATTCCAAATCTCTATCTCTTCCCAATTGAAAGTTACACTTGTAAAATGTTACAAGGCAGCTCCAATGATAACCTATGGGGGAGACAGGCCTTGCAATAGTGAAAAACAAAATTGGCAGTATTTCACTATCAGGACATGTAAAACACACCAGCACATGTCCTACTTTGTACATACTCTGCACCCTCCTCCAGGGGGTACCTTAGGCCTACCTTGGGGTGCCTTCCATGTATAAAAAGGGAAGGTTAGGGCCTAGCAAGTGGGTGCACTTGCCAGGTCAACATGGCAGTTTAAAACTGCACTCAGACACTGCAATGTCAGGCCTGAGACAAGTCTACAGGGTTGCTCATGTGGGTGTCCCAATCCGTGCTGCAGGCTCACTAGTAGCATTTGATTTACTGACCCAGGGCACGCATAGTGCACTTTACTAGGGACTTACCAGTACTCCAATATGCCAATCTTGGATAACCAATCTGAATTTACACAGGGACCACTTGCACTTTAGCACTGATCAGCAGTGGTAAAGTGCCCAGAGTACATAAACCAGCAAAAAACGAAGTCCGGCACACAGTCAAAAATACAGGAGGCAAAAAGATGGGGAAAACCACGCCAAGGATGCCAGGTCTAAAATTTATACTCGAACCACTGTCAGCAACGCGAGCTGAGCTTGCTGCATTTCCTTAGAGAACTCACCCTAATAGTGAAAGCTTTAACTTTCATGACTCATATTTATAATATTTAATAGGTTCTGTATTTGAATGCATACTGTGGTGCTGTACAGTAGCATCCAAGAGGGTTTATTGTTCAGGGATTTGGGCCTACTGTTTGAGAACCTGTTGTCCTTGACCCCAAACAATGTGTTGCAGACATTGGTTGATAGGAATTCCACACTGTTATACAGTTCCTACAAATGTATCAGAACTGTGTATTCGATCAACAAAACATCATAATATAGGGACAGAGTCTCGTGTTTGTTTGGCTAGCTCACAGTACCGCATCTAAACACCTAAACCTCCAGATTATACATGGTGTTTGTAACCTCAAACATGACCACTCTTATTCCCCAAGGAATTCGTGGAAGCAGTTCTGACCCTTTCATTTGTCACTTTTGCATGCCCAAAGTTTCACAAAAAAGAAGAGAGTAATACGTTTTCATATGTTTATTGAAAAGATCCAATCCTTGTAAATAAAATAAGAACTGCGATTATTAGACAGATGAGACACATCATTGTTCCTAATGTTAATCCTATCTATTACTAATATCCCTACACTAGCAAGAGTGTTGTGGGAGTACCCTTCTGCCTGACCCTGTTGGAATGGTCTAACCCCATACCTTGGTGTAATGTCTCAGGAAGCCAGCATTAGTGCATTAACGAATGCACTCTGTCTCAGTGTGCAAGCTTGCACACATCTGCCTGCACAACTCTCTTTCTTCTTAGGATAAATGTTATAGCCTGCGGAGCTGCATCTCAATCACAGCTCTCAGCATTTTCCATGATAACTCTAGTGTGAAGTGCCTCTCACTGAATTCAAAATGGACGTTGTTTAAATAATAAAATACTGGCCTTATCTCATTCTGCCAGGAATGCAGGAACACATCTTTTACTTAATCTGGGTAAAAAGAGTAATCTCCTACGAACATATAATAAAACAAGGATATCGCTATCTAATATGTGTCTTCCTGGAACTAACTGTGCAGGCTACAGAACAACAATCTCTACCAAAAATAAATGCATATTTAGCATTTTTTCGTGTTAATGAAAATCATGTTCAAACCACCATCTTAAAAAGATGCTAAATTAGAAGGGAAAACTAAAATGGAGTCTAAATGTAATCCCTATAACAACACCCTTGTATATGTGCCTAAAAACATTTATGAATTATTACAGTGTACCATTCTGTTTTTGGCTAGTCCCATACCATCGACCCAGGCAAGTAGGTAAAATCCCATACTTTCATATTTCTGTTTTCTATATTTTTTATTCACAATCAAAGGGGAATGGATCACTTGTACCTGCAACCAGGGTCCAAATTGTTCTACCCATCAGTACTTAAAAAACTCTCATTCACGTAAGCAGGTCGTGTGGCGTTTTATCTTGATTCTCCACCTATATTAGATACGTGACAGCATCATCATTGGGTCTCTTTTTTTGTATGCTTCCTCCACCTGGATGAACCACTGGTTTATACAGTAGTGATCAGTTATAGGTGGTGAGTGAAAAGTGCTCAAGTGAGGTGCGTTTTTTTTTTTAAAAAGTGATCCTCTTACTACCTATAAATAAGATGTTTATTCTGTTAGGTGTATGGGAAGAATATTAAAAGGGTGAAATTCGTGCAGAAGAGGACTGTTTATGAGTCCACTGCACTCTCGTGTTTCAGTTCAATGGTCAACATGTTTCAGACCTGCTAGGTGCCCCCTAGGGGGTCGTGGGGCTTTCTTCAGGACCTAAAAAAACAGAACGAATTGGGTCTCATCCAATTCAAGATTTGAGTACCTATGCGTTTTGTTCCTCAGAGTGTAAGGCCAATTGTACCTAGAACAAAGAGAAGGAGAGACAAACAAGCAGTGGTGATGAAGAAAAAATTAAAATATTAAAAACAGTACATTAAAAATTCTTTAGGTCTCATGATGATGTGCACTATTGTTCAACTTGAACATGAAGAGGAGAGATAAGCAAATATAGAAAAATGGCAATTCTTTATGTGCTGTATTTATCTTTCACAGTTTCCCTACAGCATGTAAACATCTTACTAGGATAGTGCCTCCAGAACGATGAGCACTTGAATTGTTAAGTTGCACACATGTAGAGTAGTTCAGTGTAGTGCGCTCAAGTATCACCGTCAATGCGGTGTTCATTACGGCTTAGTTATAAGCGGAATGTTGTTAAGTGTCTCTGATGTTCTACAACACTCCTTTATGTCAAAACGTTAATAATCACAACGTGCGGCTATTGTAATAAAATTGTCTCTGACAGGTTCGTGTATGTGTTACAAAGGCGATCTTGCACTTGTATATTCTATGTGGGTACAGGCGGCCTTATAATAAATGCGTCTTTAACAGGTTCGCATATGTGAAAATCTCGCTCTTGGGATCGTGCATTTGTGTATTCTCTGCAGGTACGGACAACCTTGTAATAGATTCGTCTTTAACAGGTTCGCGTTTGTGTGATAAACGTGCTCTTGGGATCGAGCATTTGTGTACTATAGGTGGGTGCGGGCGGCCTTGGGCATCGTTGTGTGGAGCGAGTCTATTGGTGGTCGCTATCCTGTGCGTGTGTGACCGCGGTACAAGGTGCCGTGTTATGGGGTTCTCGTAAGCGTACCTTGTGAAGTCCTAATTGGGCTTCAGCGGGCGGCGGGCGGCTGGCAGCGCAATGTCCTGCTGTAGGATTAAAACAATGTCAGTTAGCTTTGGCATTTCTGTACGTTGCGTGTCTTGAATGGCGGGGTCCGGCGGTGATAGTACCTCGTCTGCATGCTGCACGAGTTGTGCTGGCGCTGATTCCAGAGTCCCGGGTGGCGCGAGATCTCATTAGAGGTCAATATGTGGCATTCTCCGTAGTTGCAAGTAAAGAAAGACTCCCGTACTTGTGGTAAAGAGAAAAGGGCTCTGTTGCATAAGAATGGCTATTATTGTTAACATAATTCGTTCCCAAAAAGTAAACACTCAATGTAATGTGTGCTCATTTTAGTCGTTTCACGTTTACATTTGACATTGCTCCTGTGTTCACAAATCCTCTGTTTTATTTGGCGGCATGTGATTCCGATATACCTAAGGTTACAAGGACAGGTGATCATGTAGACAACGTGTGTAGAGTTACAGTTTGTGTGTTGTCTAATTGTCTATTTTAGTTTGGGTGTTAATTGTATGCTTTTAGTGGCGGTAGTTAGTTTGCATACTGAGCACTGTCCGCAAGGGTAATGACCTGTTACCGGTTGCATGTTACACAATGTATTGGTAGTTTTGCTTATTTGTGGTCTCTGGGGTCGTGCGGCTAGTGTTCAGTACGCAAACTAACTACCGCCACTAAAAACATACAATTAATACCCGAACTAAAATGGACAATTAGACAACACACAAACTGTAACTCTACACACGTTGTCTACATGATCATCTGTCCTTGTAACCTTAGGTATATCGGAATGACATGCCGCAAAATAAAACAGAGGATTTGTGAACTCAGGAGCAATGTCAAATATAAATGTGAAATGACTAAAATGAGCACACATTACATTGAACAGGAACATCAACGACCTAAATTGGGTGGTTCTTGACACACTGTCAGGGAGCACAGATGGGTACATCGTCTTAAGACAGACTCATCAGGTTTAAATGATAATATACCGTGGCTCAGTATAAAATGATTCCTCTTCCATCTATGAGAGCCTCAATAACTGTATATTATCTCAATTTTTCCTGTCTGAGGTGAACAAACAACCCCCGCCCATTCTGACTCCTAATGTAATTACCACACATAATTATTAACATAGAGAGCTTTGATAATCAACATAATGAGTGTTTACTTTTTAGGAACAAATTATGTTAACAATAATAGCCACTCTTCTACAACAGAGCCCTTTTCTCTTTACCACAAGTACGGGAGTCTTTCTTTACTTGCAACTACGGAGAATGCCACATATTGACCTCTAATGAGGACTCACGCCACCCGGGACCCTGGAATCAGCGCCAGCACAAGTCGTGCAGCCTGCAGACGAGGTACAATCACCGCCGGACCCCGCCATTCAAGACACGTAACGTACAGAAATGCCAAAGCTAACTGACATTGTTTTAATCCTACAGCAGGACTTCGCGCTGCCAGCGCCCGCTGCAGCCCAATTAGGATTTCACAAAGTACGCTTACGAGGACGCCATAACACGGCACCTTGTACCGCGGTCACACGCACACAGAGTAGCGACCTCCAATAGACTCGCTCCACACAACGATGCCCAAGGCCGCCCGGACCCACCTATAGTACACAAATGCGCGATCCCAAAAGCACGTTTATCACACATATGCGAACCTGTTAAAGACGAATCTATTACAAGGCCGCCCGTAGCTGCAGAGAATACACAAATGCACGATCATAAGAGCGCGATTATCACACATACGCGAACCTGTTAAAGACGCATTTATTATAAGGCCACCCGTACCCACATAGAATACACAAGTGCTCGATCTCAAGATCGCCTTTGTAACACATACACAAACCTGTCAGAGATGATTTTATTACAATAGCTGCACGTTGTGATTATTAACGTTTTGACATAATGGAGTGTTTTAGAACATCAGAGACACTTAACAATATTTCGCTTATAACTAAGCCGTAATGAACACCGCATTGACGGTGATACTTGAGCGCACTACACTGAACTACTCTACATGTGTGCAACTTAACAATTCAAGTGCTCATCGTTCTGGAGGCACTATCCTAGTAAGATGTTTACATGCTGTAGGGAAACTGTGAAAGATAAATACAGCACATAAAGAATTGCCATTTTTCTATATTTGCTTATCTCTCCTCCTCATGTTCAAGTTGAATAATAGTGCACATCATCATGAGACCTTAAGAATTTTTAATGTAGTGTTTTTAATATTTTAATTTTTTCTTCATCACCACTGCTTGTTTGTCTCTCCTTCTCTTTGTTCTAGGTACAATTGGTCTTACACTCTGAGGAACAAAACGCATAGGTACTCTAATCTTGAATTGGATGAGACCCAATTCATTCTGTTTTTTTAGGTCCTGAAGAAAGCCCCACGACCCCCTAGGGGGCACCTAGCCGGGCTGAAACATGTCGACCATTGAACTGAAACATGAGAGTGCAGTGGACTCATAAACAGTCCTCTTCCGCACGAATTCACCCTTTTTAATAGTACACCTAACAGAATAAAAATCTTATTTATAGGTAGTATGAGGATCACTTTTTTTTTTTAAACGCACCTCATTTGAGCACTTTTCACTCACCACCTATAACTGATCACTACTGTATAAACCAGTGGTTCCCTCCAGGCGGAGGAAGCATACAAAAAAAGAGACCCAATGATGATGCTGTCACGTATCTAATATAGGCGGAGAATCAAGATAAACCGCCATACGACCTGCTTACGTGAATGAGGGTTTTTTTAAGTTCTGACGGGTAGAACAATTTGGACCCTGGTTGCAGGTACAAGTGATCCATTCCCCTTTGAGTGTGACTGATTAATAGGAAGCTGAATGTATCATATCTTCTTCTAACTGCCCCCCTGATTCAAATAAATATATTCTTTATTTTTTACACATCCATCACATTTAACATCATGCTTTCCTTTACAGACTATCCTGCAACCAGTGTTGGCAGTGGAAGATTTCAAATTATTCAAATCGGTGATGGTTCAGAAGAACATTGAACTTCAATTACAAGCGATCCAAATAATACAGGAAAGAAATGGTAAGATAAAGTGTTTCTCTTTGTATATGCCACACAACAGAATTCAAAACCATTTCACTAATACACACTGTAAACTAGAGAGGTTCAGACTGTAACAGAGAAATAGTAGGAAGGACAGCTTTAATGCAATAAGATCACTAGCTCCCTTACCTTAGTTATGGCTTTCTCGAAAGTAGAGATTTTGAATTATGCTACTTTTTGGACTCTAAAAATACAGCTTACCTTCCATATCCATATTAAGAAATGTATTTCATGTTGGTAAACCTATTTCTGACATCCAAGTAAAATTTCATCAGCACCATAAAACAGGTAAACTTTGCAACTTCTCTATTACAAAACAAGTTAACACTGTCAAGTGAATAAATGTACTGTTACTTATATAATACAAAACAACAAACGCAGTCAAGTGACAAATGTCCTGCTTGTGCTTCAATCTTGGATTCTGTTTTTTCATTAAGGAAAACAAACTCACACATTTTTTCTGCAGTTTTGTGAAAATGGCAATGAATGAAATACAAATGGGTATGTTTAAAATCCTCCTATGACGTTCCCAAAGGATTTATTTTCAAGTGCCATTTCTATTAAGATATCTTTTTTCCAAAATAATAATAATTTTAATGAGTATGTTTCTTAAACATAACAAAGGTATTGTTATGCCACTGTGGTTTAGATTGACCCCTCACTTTTAAAAAATTCAATTTTTGTTCACTTAAATAATTTCCCTTCCCCTTATTAACTTGTGCTCACTTGTGCAGAAACAGCATTCAAAATGTACACCTTGAGCATACCAAAGTTGGTGCAAATGTTTGAATGGGTGGCCAGTAGGGTGGGGAGTAGAAGGATGTTTGACATAGGTTATCCCATAACAAACTTCCATCACACAGAAGTCCAAAACTGCTGAACAAAAGTCCTCAAAATTTTATTAGCAAGACAGCTTTGCTGCCATTCATTTTCCTTTTTTGGCAAATTTTTGTCTATCCGGTTCAGAGATGTATGGCAAAGAGGTGAGTGTTTAATGCATGCCCACCACCATGGTATATATTATTAATTGGACATACCCCCTGGATAAAGAATGGATAAGCCTTTGCGAACAATGAGTGTGCATAATAAAGGCACATAGGGAGTAGAGACTCACACCAATTTCCTCACTATGGGCCTGATTAGGATAGTGGATAACGGAGATGGGTACCGTCCGACATATTGTTGGGGGTCCCACAGGTCAAATTACAATGTGACCGCCACCCTGGTGGTCGCATTGTACAGGTTTTCCATTGCGGGGGCTGCTGCTGGCTGCAGCACCCGCCACAATGGAAAAAAGGTATGTGTAACACATCCCTGTACAACTTGACAGGTGCCATGTGGTGCCTGTCACTTGGTACAGGGATCTCCTGGGGGGCACCCACCCAAAGAAAAGGACCCGGGGTGAAGGGGGCCCGTTGTGGGCCCCCAAAGTCTATCCCCGCTAGCTTTTCCATGGCCATGTAAAGGCTGGTGGGGAGGGACCTTCCTAATCCCTACTGTGGGGCCTGGCAGGCACCCCCACCATTGTAGGGATTCGGAGGCCCTCCTGCGTACCGGTGTGCTCAAGGAGCCTGTCGGATTTGTGGTGGGCGGCCTTTCCGCTCACCTGCACACCACCAATATCTGGCGGGTGTAAAACCTGCTTAGGATGGCGGGATGACCCTATGTCCTCAAACATTTGAAGAAAAGAATAAAAAAGCTCCACATCAGAACAACCTGTGATGCATAAGTGGGTGGGCTTAAGGCACATCTACTTGTGCAATCTCTCTACTTCCTTGCCAGAACTGGAGGGAGGTATGACCCTGGTTGGGGGGGGCTTAAACATTCTTGCACACCAAAAGACTCTCCAGCCTTGCAAGGCAGCCAGAAATAAATGTATTGGCCTCAACCCTTCCTGAAATGCACAAAGTCCACCTAGCCCAAAGAAAGGGTGTTTATTTTTATGGCATTCCCTGGTCTTACCTTAAAGGCCAATGAGGGTTGGCTTTGCTCCTGTCAGATTTCAGCCTTATCCAATAGTGAGGTGGGATGGAAAGCCAAAACAAAATAGTCTCCACTCCCTTTGTCCCCCAGAATGCTCAGTGAAGGTACTTTGTTCCACCTCCATCTTGCCCAAGGACTGGGGACACAGTATTTGTATTTAGTAAATACCACCCTCTTTAGCAAGTGACGGAGGGTTGGTTGCTTTCTCCCCCCACGCACACTGCTGCCTTGGCCAAGCATTTTTCCCATTAAGGAGGGAGAACTCATCTTAAGGTAGTAGCTTAACTACAGAATCTTATTCATTTTTAGGTTTGAAGTTGCAGCCTGTTACCTTACTTCTATGTTACCACCCCTTTTAATGACATTTTGTTGGTCAATTCATTGTTTAAACAATCCCGTTTGTTCATGTGCTGTGCATAATCCTGCCAGCCAGTGTTGGGACGTGAAATTGCAAGTTGCTTTGCTTTAAACCTGTCATCAGGCACATCCCTGCATTATCCTGCAGCCCAAAGTGCATTGAGACAAACATCATTGTATATTACACTTTATCGTTTTTTTTTTTTAAATAGAGTTTTATATACGCAAACTTGATCCGAGGGTACCGGGTATCAGAGTGCTTTACACAAGTTGTATTACATGAGGACACATTCATTTTTGTTAGGCACTGGGAGATTAAGTGATTTGCCCAGAATCACAGGATGTTGCGCGTCCTTGCCGAGACTCTAACCCGGTTCCCCAGATTTGAGGTTGACCGCCCTAGTCATTAGGCCAGCTCCTCCCCCCTCCTCTTCATCTTCATTGTACTTTGACGAGAGAGAGAGAGATTGCTTCAACAGCCTTCATTTCTCAATGCAATTGTATAGCAAAATCGGGTTGTATGTGTCTAAAAAAGTTTAGACTTCACCAGCATAAAAAATAACTAATTTAAGTGTCCCCTCTACTCATCTCTCCCATCCTTTGAGTGTTCAGTCTATTTGTCAGGGAGTTCTTGAACTTTAAGTGGCAGATGTGCCAGGCATTGCAAAGCTGAAAAAACATTAGGCTTACGATACTTGAAGGGCTTGTTATAGCAGGATGATTACTGTAAACAATGCACTGCACCTCAGACTGAAGGTGGACTTTCATAGCCTTCTATAGCAATTGATGTGGATGTGCAAGACCAGTGCCATTCCCCAACAGAAAGATTAAAAAAGCCCTGGTACAGTGATAGATTATATAATGGAAAGCCCATCAAAACTACCACAGTAAGCACATGACTCCACAATAGACTTGCTTCATATAGAGTCAGAAGCTGTTGCTGAGAAGCCGAATTTACTGCGTTGCCTTCTCTGCAAGTACTTGTTAAAGCAGAAGCTGCCTCAAAGTTTACAAAAATCTCAGCCAGGTGATTAGTCTTGTGTGGACACATTGTCGCAACTTTTTCTATTGCACCAGGCCTGTGCAACCTTTGGCTGTTGCTCCTCAACCTCCGCCATATAACGTCTACTTTCTGATGGATACTTTTACCTGCAGATTCCTCACCTGCAGACCAACCCCAGGTGTCAGACTGGATCCAGAAAACTTCAAAGACAGTATGTCACCGGTAAAGAGCACTGCACTCTGCGTCAGAAGTGTCAACAGACGACTCCACTGAGGCCATAAAGTGTGTGCTCTGGCGCCTCAACATAAATTCCCATATTTATGCACCTTCAATGTGGATCTGAAGCTGCAATCTCTGAGGAATTTCCTCATTCAAAACATTTTAAAGCCATATCAATGTCTCCTCCCAAAAAATCGGATTATAAATCCGTGTCGGGATGGTGAGGGACACGTCCATCACAGACCCACAGTCTGTCTGTTTATGGTGTTTGGGCTCTGACCATGACACCAGATCCTGTTTGCTCTGCCTCAGCTTGAACCCTAAGGCCATCCATTAGCAGGAGGCCAAGCTCTTAATGTCCAGGGCCAAGGGCAACCGCTGGTGTCAGAAATGTTCTCTACACTATTCCTGTTTTCCATCTTCCTTGTCCACCAAGCAAAGGAGACGCCACAAAAAAAAGCACTCAAAAGGTAATTCTCCCAGATGTTCTCAGACTCTCACAGGACATTCATTGGTCGAGCTACCAACTGAAGATCCTCCGGCAGCCCTGCTCCTCCATTGGAAATGGCTCTGGACAGACCTCCACTGTGGCCAGAGCCTTCAGCTCCGGCTCCTTTGCCTGAGCCTTCGACCTCACAATATCCCAAATTCCCGACTCCAGGCTCAGATCCGGCAGTGCTCCTCAATGCCATGAAGGCATCAACACCAAACGGAGCCCCTTCGGACTCACTTGTTCCACCAAGGCTTCCAAGATTTCTGCAGTTCCAACCGATGCCTATTGGCTCACCACCTTCAGATTTGACACCTACGCTACCATGCTTTGACCCAGCCCTTTGATTCTCGGCGCCCTGCCGCCTCCACCACCAGCTCCAGATACGGAGTCACCGGCACCGCAGACCGACGTGGTAGCCATTGTTTACTCCCGTAGGGAGGCACAGAGGTTCATGGAAGACGAGGCTTACAGGGCGGGCCTTCACAAAATCTTAGGCAGCGACTCTGACCCTGTAGACTACCTACATTATAAAGAGCAAGCACAGGACCCTCTACAAGACTTTCAGGGCCTGTCCTTCGCTGGTGGCCTTAATACTTCACCAGAATCGGCTATTGAGTTCCTCAATGGACCATGAACACCGGAGGTGGCGTCACTCCACACAATTATGCTGAATGCGATGGCGGCCTTAAATTTACAGTTGACATTGGCAGAAGCTAAAACCAACATTCTAACGTGTGTTTTCTTGCCCTCTTTGACCATATCAGAACCCTTGCTAACCTCCAGTGGGGCATTGCTGACACCTGTCCTGGCAGCTTAGGAGAATCCATACTCTACGCCTGCAGTGGACAAACTTGTAGTGTGCCCGTAATTGTTTTGCACCTGTTGACCTGCCACCCCTCTCCACTCATTCATAATTGGAAACCCTGGTTATCCAGGCATCCTGCTCAGGTATGCAAAAGGGTGACACTTTCCCTACTGTGGCAACGGACAGGGAGTACAGACGACTGGGGGTTTGGGGCAGCAAAGCTTTCTCGACTTGGAGTGTGGCCTTAAAGTTTTTAAAATCAAACTGTCTGCTTGATTGGTACACCCAAGCACTATGGGACATGGCCTAAATGATGCTGCCTCACATCCCTCTAGACCTGAAGGAGAATTTTCAGGAGGTTATTGGACACGGCTGACTCTGTGGCCCAGGATATATTGACTTCCAGCTAAATCCGTCGGCATGCTTGACTCTGTACATTTACTTTTAAACTGATGTCCAATCCAATTTAATGGGCCTTCCTTTTGATGGGGTACGCCTCCTTGGTGACAAAGCCAGTTCGGTGCCGGAGAGATTTGAAGTGTCAAGAACCACGGCACGTTCACTGAATCTTCAGCTTTTACCACCAGCCAAGGACTTCTGGTCCTTCCACTGCTTTCGTGGCTGTGGCAGAAGTCCCTCCTTCTGCTCCAAACAGTACCAGCCACAACAGCTGCAACCTAATTTTCCAGTACAGGGGCCGTGGTGGAGGACAGGGCCTTGGATCTACTTTGCAACCCTCTTCCTCCTCCTCTGCACCTCCAGGAAAGCAGGTCTAATTTGTTCCTCCAATCCCACACTGAGCCTGTGGGAGGGCGGGTGTCCCATTTTCTTCTGGCCTGGAAGGCCATTACTTCGGGCTATTGGGTCATTCAAGTCATAGAAAAGGGCTACACCCTTCTCTTCCTACAGGTTCCAAACTTCCCTCCGCTCCCCTCCCCACCTCCCAGTGATTCAGCCATTCTACACCAGGAAGTGGCAGCTCTCCTTCTGAAAGAGGCGGTGGAGTTGGTGCCAGACAAGGAAATAGGACAAGGTTGCCGCTCACGTTACTTCCTGGTGTCCAAGGAGGACGGTGGCCTGCATCCGAATCTAGACCTCAGGACCCTGAACTTCATAAAAAATGGCTTACCCTAGCTCAAGTTCTATTGGCATTGTAGCTTGGAGACTGGATTGTGTCACTGGACCTGCAGGATGCAAATTTTAAAATTCCTATTCTGTGGTCCCATCTGAAGTACTTCAATTTTGTAGTAGGATCTATGAACTATTAATTTGAAATTCTAGCATTTGGGTTGACATCACCTCGAGTCTTCACAAAGCTGATGGCAGTGGTGGCAGCCCATCTCCGTCGTTCAGGCATTCCCATTTTCCCATACCTGGATGACTGGCTCATCATAGCCAGCTTGCTGGAGATAGTAATGCATTATTTGTGGTCGACGGCATCCCTGCTCTTCGACCTGGGCTTTTCAGACTGTTCCCATGAGGCACAGGGTCAGCCTGAGTTGCATATGGCCATGTCTGAACTGGGGTGGTGGAGTGAGCTAAAGAATGATGATGGATTAAACCCAGATCAGTTGACTGGGGGTGAGTGTTTGATTTGCTCAAACGCTCCATCCATCAACCCCTTTGGTATCGCTTTGTTCGCCCTAAGTTGGCAGGGTATGCCCAGACATGGGTCTCTTGCTCACTTTGCCACTGGATTCAAGATAGTCTGGCTGATAAGGGTTATGAACCCGAAACTGGTCCCAGGATGCTTGTTTCCGGTCCAGGGAAGACATGGCTTGGCCATGTCTGAACTGGGGTGGTGGAGTGAGCTAAAGGATGATGATGGATGAAACCCAGATCAGTTGACTGGGGGTGAGTGTTTGATTTGCTCAAACGCTCCGTCCATCCCAATTGGTATCGCTTTGTTCACCCTAAGTTGGCAGGGTATGCCCAGACGTGGGTCCCTTGCTCACTTTGCCGCTGGATTCAAGATAGCCTGGCTGATGAGGGTTGTGAACCCGAAACCGGTCCCAGGATGCTTGTTTCTGGTCCAGGGAAGACATGGCTTGGCAGTTTGGGCTGGACTGTTCCCATGAGGCACAGGGTCATACTGATTTGCATATGGCCATGTCTGAACTGGGGTGGTGGAGTGAGCTAAAGAATGATGATGAATTAAACCCAGATCAGTTGACTGGGGGTGAGTGTTTGATTTGCTCAAACGCTCCTTCCATCATCCCCTTTGGTATCACATGATTCTAGCCTCCTCAATTTTAAGACCCCATCACCGCCTCTCTCTCCCGGAGGTATCCGATAGAGACAACAAAAATATTAGTAGATTCCTATCACAGTTGTGACACTGCTTAAAGTTCAGTGCCACTGGGTAAGGTGAGTTCCTCTTGGATATGGCCCTCATGTGTTCTAATACCCTTTTGTGGGGTGTACTATGCTTCCTATGTACTGCTTGTTACATGGACATAACATACAGTACACAGTGTATTCATCATCTGTTTGATCTTTTTAGGAGCTCCGTACCCTGATACCTGATATGTAAGTATATTAGAACTGTGTTTGCAGGCTTTGCACTTTATGAATGGGAAGAAGCCTGTTATCCTATTTGCACTGGGTCCCTTGGTCATGCTGGTAAAATGTCTATGTACTAACAGGTCCTTAAACAATGTACTTCACCTATATGTTACCAGTGGATGATCTGTTAGATCAGGATCCAGGATCATATCAGCCTGTAGGACGTGCCAATGTTTTTTCAGAGTATCCAATAGATTTCATAGATTTCTGATGTATTCTCCGAGAAGTATGTGATTAGTCTAAGTTTGGAGCCTCCTTCTAGATGTTATTTCTTCATTAGTAGATCTTCCCTCTTTCTGTTCAGTACCCTTTGTTCCGTGCTTCTCAGAACTTTCTTTGGGTACCCACGAGCTTCAAATCTCCTAATGACCTCTCTCGCAGGTAGGTTAAATTCACTTTCTCGAGTTCTGTTCCTCTCAGTTCGGAGGAGCTCCTCTTAGGGGATGCTCCAATTCTGTTTTTTAGGGTGGTTACGTCTTGCATGTAGCAAGGCGTTACCTACTGTGGGATTCCTATACAGGGACAGATACTTTTCTCTGCCTCAAATACTCTTAGATCTAAAAATGTCACAATTTTTGCACTGATTTCAGTTGTGAATCTAAGGTTTACATCATTGCAGTTTTAAGATTGAGATTTATTCTTGTGTTGATTCCCTGACATATATGTATACTTGGGCACCGTTTGACAAATTTCCTCAAAACTTTCCAGAAAATGCTGCTTTCTGGCAAGTTTGCGCATGGAACCTTTTGGGGGGGATCATCAAGTGGGGGCCGAGAATTTCTATGTAAATTCATGTTTCCATAGAAACTTATTTGGCAGAAAGATAGATCTTGGTTCAGAAAGAGTGCTTTTTGTGATTTGATGTAAATCCGTTCAGTAGTTTTTGATCAATTAATGCTCAAAAACGTTGTATATTTCACACCTCGGAGGCTCTGCGGACAGGAGGGATCTCAAGCTGCGATCTGATTGGGTGCCACCACACTAAAGACGATGTGACAGAAGCCATCTTAGGCCTTGGGACTTGGTCCAGAGTCCTAAAAAACAAGTTAAAAAGGGAATAAGGGGGCAGTTTAGGGATACCCTGCTCACCGAGGCCTGCTTGTGTGGTCCCATAGGGATCTCTTCTGTGGGCAAAACTTTTTTTTTATTTTGCGGTTAAAGCAAAACAAAAAAAGCACTTCTTGTTAACATCCCATCCTCCCGGGGTCAGCCAGTGGGAAGGGCGATCCTAGGTTTTTATTTTGGGGGGGAAATGCGTGGCTCCCTTCCACAAGCTTTTGAGAGGCCCTGGGGACCCCAACCCCCCGGGCCGAAATATATAATAAAAGGGGAGGGACCCACGTGGCCCCCACCCCGAACCTAAAAAAGCACCGGGACCCCATCCCCTGAGGCCAAGATGATAAATGAAGAGAAAGGGGATCGGTGCCCCACTCCCAGAGCCTAATTAGGCTCTGGGGACCCCAGTCCCTGGGCAAAATGTATACAAAAATATTAGGGAGACCGCACAGCCCCCTCCCCAAGCCTAAAAAGGCCCTGGGGACCCCATCACCTACTGCTGTAACAGAAATTAAAAGAGGGAGGCTGCGTGGCCCCCCATCTCCGAGCCTTTAAAGGCCCCGGGGACCCCCACCCCCAGAGGCCGGCTCTGTTATTGTGACCTGGGGTGCCCACCCTGGTACACAGTAGTTTCCCAGCCCGTGCTGAAGCAGGCAGAAAAATATATTTGCTAGCGCCTGGCGGGAGTATTTTTGAATCTCTCGACAGACAGGAGCAAACATGCCTTTATTAGGTCAAGCCTGAGTCAGCGCCCATGCACTGCTCAGCGAGACTGCTGTAGTGGAGTACGGAAGAGAAGCTCCGCCCACTCTCCTCCCATGTTTGTCGTTGGCTTGTGTCAGTTTCCTTCCTAAGTGCCAGTATCTGATTTGTAAAAAGGCTTGTTATCCCTCCTTACTACCGCCTTGTCTTCCTCTGTAACCTCCCATGGCGACTGGCCCCTTTACTTCGGTTGTTACACGGTAGTGTTCTTAAGTGTGTAAGCACTATTTTCTTTATTGAGTTTCTCTTGCTGCAGGCATGACGTGCTTTACTTACGTTCAGCATGCCATGCCCGCTTTCTCTTTTGAAGCAGCCGGGACAATGGCGGCCGCTGCTTTGAAATGCAATAGGTCTCCCATTTAAATGTTTTTTTAATTGCACTCTCTCTGCCCTCCTCCGGTGCTCTAGTGCTTTCTTTACACACCCCACCCCCTCCCACCATCCACTTGTTGGTACGTCCTCACATGCCACTACCCCCGTCTCTTGTTGGTCCCTCGTGCTCAACAACCCCTCACCCCCCCCCCCCCTTTCTGCTCCCGCCTCCTCCGTGACCCCGGATTGCACATAATACAGTTTCATCGGGTAGAAATGTTTTATTATTTTCAGCCGCCCTCCACAGGGATTAGTTGTGCGAGTTTCTCTTTCAGTTAAGTTCGGAAGTGTATTACATTTTGTGGGGAATATGTGAAATAAACAACTGACATGACATTGTTTGAGTGCCCCACTCCGACCATTACAAACACACACATTTAACAATGAAAATGTCAGGCTTGACAGCTCAGAAGCACGCGCGTCACTGGGGCATTCGTATGGGAAGATTTACGCACTGGTCGCCTAGTCTAAAAGCAGGACAGCTTTGGTCCTAATTAGAGATGCTAGCTGCATTGGTATTTCTCCTCCATGCCAAAGCAGCCTGGCAGTGTAATATGTTATATGAAGAGGTGACGTTTTAGGGGTTGTTGGTGCAGTTTAAAATCAAGGATGTCACTAACATGTGAAATGTCTGTAGGTATGCATGATGCACTGACTGTGCTGGGTTTCCGTAGCTCTTGTTCTTTGAAAATAAGCTTTATATAGAGCAGCTCTCCTTTGCGCAGAATGTGTACTCTCAAGAAGGTGTAATTGTACCACCCAAATTACCTACCTAGAAGTACTTGCAAAATTCAAACTCATGAGCAGAACATTCTCAGATGTCAGCAGAGAGCGTTTAACTCTGTCCTATATCATTATAAAAAGAAAAGTTTCTCCCAAGCATTGCAAATCACAGTTTTCGTGCTCAAATACACCATGCATTGGTGACAGATTGGGAGGTTATCATGCCTAAAACAGGATCAAAAACAAAGTACAACTTGAGCCTAATGCGATAGGTTAGCCCCGCAGTTAGTGAATGATAAACGTGCTACATATCAAAGGTGTAAAATGAGGTTTGTGCTTTCCCATGAGTAAATTGCACATAATTATAATTTCAGGGAGGTGCAACTCGAAATTGGATGCAGATTACACATTTGCTAAATGACTATTGGCTAGTGGTGATTAGCAGGTGCAAAACTTTCAACCTGCAATTTCCTGGTCTTGTTTATTAATGGATTTATTTTACGAGTTAATCATTTTCCTTCATTTTATTGTTGCTTTTTTCATTTTCAGTACTTTAAAATGTAATATATGCTTGACAGATATTTATAACTGCCTAATCATTTTGACGCTTGGTAAAATCCCACCACCCCTGTTAAAACAGGTGGAAGGGATGTTTGAGAATTGTAATGCAACAATTATGTAGCGCACTTAGTGGAAGTCAGCATTCTTTGTCTGGGCAAGGTGCCCATCTTCACTCTGCACCCCAAGGCACGAGACGGCAAAAATGAGAATACATTTTAATAATGGATAATTAGAATGATGGTTTTAACCCAGATCTCTTGACTTTGGGTGAATGTTTTGATTTGTTCTGCATTCCGTCCATCAATTGTGTGTCTTTTGCTTTCTCGCCCTAAGTGCGCCAGGTATGCCCAGACGTGGGTCCTGGGCTCACTGTGCCACTGGAATCAATCTATCCTGGCTGAAGAGGGGTGAACCCCCGAAACCGATCCCAGGATGCTTGTTTCCAGTCCAGGGAGGACCTGTCTTGGCAGATCGGGCTAGACTGTTCCCATGAGGCACAAGGTCAAGACCGATTTGCATATGGCCAGGTCTAAACTGGGGTGGCATGGTGAGCAAAAGAATGATGGATTTAACCCAGATCTCTTGACTGGGGGTGAATGTTTTGATTTGTTCTGCATTCCGTCCATCAATTGTGTGTCTTTTGCTTTCTCGCCCTAAGTGCGCCAGGTATGCCCAGACGTGGGTCCTGGGCTCACTGTGCCACTGCAATCAAGCTATCCTGGCTGAAGAGGGGTGAAACCCAGAAACCGGTCCTAGGATGCTTGTTTCCGGTCCAGGACCTGGCTTGACAGTTCGGGCTGGACTGTTCCCATGAGGCACAGGGTCAAGACTGATTTGCATATGGCCAGGTCTAAACTGGGGTGGCATGGTGAGCAAAAGAATGATGGATTTAACCCAGATCTGTTGACTGGGGGTGAATGTTTTGATTTGTTCTGCATTCCGTCCATCAATTGTGTGTCTTTTAATAATGGATAATTGCCATAAATCCCTGCCGTGGCCTCAAAAGGACCACTCACGTCGCACTCTAAAAATGTTCACCCCTACGCAGGGCTTTAAGTGGGATAAAAAACTGGGGGGTCTCTCAAAGGGGCATGGCCAATGTAATTAAGGGCGCGGATTAAAAACACATAAGCTAAAATTCTGTGCTTAGCATAGCATGCCTCCCGACTTGTATTTTGCTGTTTCTGTCATTACATCCAGATATATGATACAACAAGTAACATCATACCTACAAGTCAGGACTATTGGCTTTGTCAATGGTTGTTAGTTGCATAAGATAAATAAGCAGCAACTATGGCTTGTATATAATATTGAAAAAGCTTCCACTTAAAGCCCTGGTGACACCTCATAGATGTTGCTACTCCTGAGTTTCAAAAAGAGAAGGGAAATCCGGAGAGAAAAGGACTCTCTTTAAAGGATTTCCCTCCCCTACAACACTCACCTGGTACGCAGTCATGCCATAACCTCCACTAGTCAGAAGTGAGCAGTGTGAGCACGCACACATCAATGTGCCTGATGTCACAGCAGTCCGAAAAAAACGGACCGCCTGTGCCATTGCACAAAACAGAGCCCGATAGAGACCCGTTTCGTGGCCCCCTTTAAAAAACTACCAGTGCTCAGCACAAGTGAGACCCGGCCCACTTTAAGCCCTCCCCTACACACAATGCGTCACACAGTAAAAATGTTCGCTCCCACACAGTGCACAAATGTAAGACCTAAGCATCCAAATTCCTTCTATCCGTTTAATTTTTCAATCCAGAAACATAACACCAGCTTCTTAACATGGAGGAAGGTGATTTCATTTACAGGTCCCACTGTAAATCACAATTTCTGATACAGGAGCCATGTGCTCACGGCATATTACTAAATATCCCTAAAAACTGCATAGAAAGTGCAGTCTTAATAATAAAGTGCCAGCGGCCGGAAGCAGTACTTTACAAAAGGCACAAAAAAAAACATTTGTGGGGACATTTTGCACCCGACAACAGCTGCATGTGTGTATTATTTAATACTAAAAGGACATTCATTGATTGTGTATAATAGGGAGACTTTCTGTCGACATGCAACTATTGCAGAAATTCATTTGTTACTGATTGGCCAGACTTTCTAAAATTATTAACTATTTTCTATAATGCTTGGTCCCGCTGTTATTGCATTTTCTGTGAGTTCTAAATAGCAGGCTGTTCATTGTGTCAACCCTACAAGGACAAATCTCTGAGTTGGCCCACTCGAGATGTCAAACAAGTTAGGCTCAGAATGCAATAAAGGGTCTTTAACTCACTGAGCCATTGCTCCAGTTGCATCTACCTTTAATATGCAGCATGGTTTAATAGAAAAAAAACACTATGACCCTGCCCCTTGCTTACCTGAACTTGCCATTAGGTAAATCCAATATCGCTCTAATTTACTTACTGCTCATTTGCCAGCCCATCCTCTACTTTCACTTCATTTTCTGGTGTTGGCGTCCAAGAGGTCGTGTGGACCCGGGACCAAGTACACCCACCCTCAACAAGCTAAAACTTAAAACATTAACTTATTATTAATCACATAGGCGAAACCTATTGCACACATTTCCACAACTAACAAGTCCAGTTCAAACCACATACATCCACTCCACTACAGACAAACACAAATAACAAGCAAAATCATTTACAATGCCAAAAACTCAAACTTTCACCAATGCTAGACTGATTGCATTGCAAATGCTTGTTAGGTCTTGCCTAGGCAGCGTTTGCACTGTCTCTTCGAGACTTGCTGTATTCAGGATATGTGCATGAAGCTCTGCCCACTTTCCACCCATCTTTTTAATTAGCTCCTGTTACTGTCCTTCGTAAATGGTGTCTTTTCATTGGTCAATAGGCTTATTAGTCCCTTCTTTGTACCTCCTTTTATCTTATTGTTATCTCCCATGAGGACTGCCTCTGTTATGTGTGTTGTTACTCAGGAAGTTTTATTTACAGCCTCGAGCACTATTTTGTTAAATCCTTTTCTCAGGAGGCAGGACACACTCTCCCCAACGCCTTTTTTTAAATGTATTAATTTAACCAGCGCGGCATGCCTCTGCTCCAACATTCCAATATTGGCGGGCACGCTTTTCTTTTGTTATTTGAGGCTCGCTTCTTGGTCGCGTGGCTTTTTTTCTGTTTCTTTACCTTTCTTACAATGGCGTCACGCCCCACTTTACCTTTAAACATCTTAAACTAAAGCGCGGGTGCCACGATTGCTTAAAAAATAAAGACTTTTTTTTAAAGCGTCCCCATGCCGTTTTTTTCAATTTGTTTGCTTTTGCAGCAATTGCGGCACCCGCGCTTTAGCCTAAAATGTTTAAAGCTAAAGTGCAAGTGCTCCCATTGTAACAAAAGTAAATAATAGGAAAAAAAGTGTGCCCGCCATTTGTTTTTTATTTGTTTACTTTTATAGCAATTGAGGCACCCATGCTTTAGCTTTAAACATCTTATGCTAAAGCGCGGGTGCCGGGATTGCTTCAAAAGTAAAGAAATAGAAAAACTTTTTTTTGTCCATTTCTTGATTTTTGAAGCTTTTGCGGCACCCACGCTTTATCTTAAGATGTTTAAAGCTACAGCGGTGTGCCGCGATTGATTTGCAATGCAATAGATCTTGCTTTACTGAAAGTTTGAGCTATTGGCGTTGCATTATTATTAGCAACGCCAATAGCTCAAACTTTCAGTAATGCGAGACCTATTGCATTGCAAATGCTTCTTTCCTGCAGGGATGAGGGCAGGGAAGGCAGGTCTGCTCCCAGCCGAGGGAGATTTAAACATGCTCCTACCAGCTGGGAGCAGCCTTTTGTTCTGTTTCCTTGCCTGCACTCCGGCAGGGATGAGGTGGGGTCCCCAGGACCAGAAGGCCAACCCTACGCCACGTAGGCCAAAGCCTGTGTGCGGCTTGGGGTTAGCAGCCTGTGACAGGGCTTGTCTGCCTTCGAGTGGGTTGGCCAAAAGGCCTGGCCTTTGGCAAGATCCTGTCGCCAACCCCTAGCTGCGCACGGCCAAATGCCACATGCAGCATGGGGTTGGCTGCCTGCGGGGGATTGGACATAGGGCCTGGCTGCAGGCACGATCCTGTGGCCAACCTCTCACCTCACACGTCCAAATCCATGCACAGTGTGGGGCTGGCTGCCTGCGGGGGGGGGTTGGAAGCAGTGTCTGCCATCAAACCTCTCACTGTGCACAGCAGGGGGCTTGGCTTTATATATGGTAACAAAATATTACTTTATGTCTAAAAAACCCTTGAAAGCCACTGAGAAAAACAAAGGTTATTGTAACGTTATAGATAGGTGAGAATTTCATTGACAACCACTGAAATTCACCAATTATGGTTGGGTCTGCTAACTATAACTTTTGCCCTAAGGTAACTGCAACTCTTGCCCTCGCCATGCACTGCAACTGATCCCACATATTACATCACTCATGACACCTTCTATGACTCCAATGATAAAATCACTGCAACATTTGGAATGAAATTATTGATGAGACAACTGTGCAAGGTGGGGCACGAGAACACTTTGCAGGATTGGGAGGTAAACTTGGGTAGTGTGATCCCTTCCATCTCAATGTCTGTCACACTGTAATGAATGGGTTACAACTTCAATTGACACCATTATGACATGCTTGAACCGTTCTAAGACGCTACCATCAGCCGTTCACAAGGGTTGATGGCAAACGTTTTTTGCTTACTGTGATGAAGTTTCATTACATCACCAAAACAGCTAAACACATCATGGTTTTAATGTTAATCTATAAATGTGTGCTGACAGAAAAGTGTGCAATAATCTGTTTATCACAAAGATTTGCTATTTGGGGACTATAAATGATGCTCCTAGTGGAGATCGTGATGGTGCAGCAGTCAGGAAAATGTAAGTGCTAAAAAGGCTTAGTGATCCTTGTCCTTCGTCATAATATATGTGTCTGAGTATTATATACATTATTATGATTGCTGTTTTAGTTGTAATATGTAATTTCAGTATTCCTCTTAGGTGGGAGATGGTATACTAGTATCAAATGCTCAAAATGTGAATTCTAAAAGGTTGGCTGTATTTATTTCTTAGGAGTACTTCCTGATTGTTTGACAAATGGTTCTGATGCACTTACTGATCTTGAACAGCAAGAGATGGAATTACTATCAGAAGCTATTAGGTAATGTATTTTTCATATCGAGAATATCTGTTTTAATGTTGGAACTCAATGTGTAAACACATTTTTTTGCAATTATTTTAAAAACACTAGCACTTCTGATAAAACCCTCAACTGCTTTGCAGTCAGTAGAATGTGTGTGTTTTGTTCCTGTAGTAGTCTAAGCCTATCCATTCATATAAAAAGCAGTGAGGTAGACTAATGAAAGCAATATGTTTGGAGAATGTGGGACTGCTTGTTGGTATTTTAAGAACTCGTGATTTCTGTTTGTTAAGACATTGTGAGACTTTGGGTCTGATACAGTTAGCATTAATGGCCATTTTACTCAGTGAACATGTAAGGCTTTAGAATCAGGAATACTAGTGCTGATGGTATTGCTGAGGCAGGGCATGCTTCCTATAAATCCCCTCCTATCTAAATGGTGTGGTTTATCAGCTATTTGTAACCTGTGTAAAAATGTTCTCCAAGATATTAACGGAAATGGCTGAAGCCAATATGTTTGCAGTTACCTATCCTGTCAGCATCAGCAGTACTACAATCACTTTATGCTCCCCCAAATGAAATATTTTCTAATAGAATTTTAAATTTTGTATGTGCTTTTTAAAATTATATATAGGTGCATTAGTTTGTATGTTGTAAAGGTTGATAGGGTTCCCTGTGTGGGCGTTGTAAGAAAGTGGCTCTGTATATACTGTTCCCAAATAGGTACAGTGTGCACAGAGTCCACAGTCCCCAGAGGTTTGGCAGAGGCTAAAGTTAGATATAACCTTACTCTCTAAAGTGGTAGCTTGGTCGAGCAGTAAGGCAGTATCAGAGGACAGTGTAAAGCATTTGTTGTACACACTCAGTCAGCAAATGGTCTCGCACACTCAAGAACTGAACTCTAGGCCAGTGGTTTGTATATAAAAAAGATATAGTTGTTTTATTTTAGAACCAACAATGGGTATCAAAATATACTTTCTCAGAATGAGATGCTTTAGTTAAATACTTTCAATAGGCAATAGACTTTTGAATACAATAGTTACAGTTGTTACAATAGGCAACACAATTCAAACACAATTATCACATTGAGCTCTATGGGAATTTCTTAATAAATGCAATTAATTACTTTTTGGATTACTTTTCTAACCACAGGACTGGATCCTAGATTCAGTCCTGGGACATCTCCTGTAAACAGTGAAAGAAATCGTTTTTGTTACACAGGCGATTTTTAAGGAGTATTTGTACGTTTCAAAAATCGACACTTAGAAGAATTTCTGGCAAAAACCAGGCAATGTTATCCTATGGATGAAAATCAAGTTATTGGTATGTACGGTTGTAATTACTTTTCAGGGTCAGTGCTGGGCACCAAGATCCAGCACTGGGATCTCTCCTGATAACAGGTGAGTAATTTCCTTTTTGTTATTCGGCTGATTTTAGGTGAATATTTTAAAGTTTCAAAACTCGACACTTAGAAGAATTTCTAAGTGAAACCAGTCAATGTTACCCTATGGAAGAAAAGTGAGTTATCGGCTTTTGGGTAAGTACTCGACTGGCAGAGTTAAGATTATGGGCATAGACTCCGGGGTCTCCCAGGGTCAGGTAGGTACAGTTGTTACACCCTCAGCGGCACAGGGGCAGCCGGGTGCAGAGAGAGTTAGGCCCAGTGTTAGCCTATGGTGGGCAGGGGGCCTTTGGTTGGTGGCTGCTAGCAGGCAGGCCACGCGGCTGAGGGAGCTGGGCTCCGGGTCACTTGCTCAGGGCAAGTGGGGAAAAAAAATAAGACCGAGGTTGCACTCCCAGGGGCACTCGGGCGGCTGGGTGCAGGGTGCTTTTGAGCCGTCGGGCGCTCAATAGATTTCAATGGAGAAGCTCAGTGACTAACAAAGGCTGCAAGCTCGGGGACGAAGGTTCTTCAGGTGCGACCACCACTTCGAGAGGTAAGTTGGGGAGCTGTAGGTTAGGTAGGCACCCAGGAGCTGGGCCCAGGGGGCCGTAGGGCGCCGGGTGCAGGGAGGTCCTTGGGTGTTGGATTCGGGGTCACAGTTGCCGGGGGGACGTCCTCGTGGTCTTTGTCCACTCCGGCACAGGCCAGGCTTGGCGGGTGCAGAGTGTGCAGGTGTCGCGGTTCCTGGTTGGCACCAGGGGCTTGTTACTTGCTTTGAGCAGAACCACTACTCGTGGGAGTCCCAGTCTTTTAGAGTCACAAGGTAGTCAGGTCCTCCGGGGTTTTTGAGGTTGCTGACCACTGGAGACGCCGTGTTTCAGCAGGAGCAGGTTCGAGGGTCGACAGGCCTGTAGGGCTGGGGCCAAGTCAGCTGGTGTCTTCCTCTTGTTAGCAGCTGCACGGCAGGTCTTCTTGTTTCTTGTTCTTCTTGCTTGTTTTGGATTTGGGATCTGGGGTGTTACAGGTAGTAAAGGGCAGGGACCAATGGGTCCCTTCCCTGGGGTGGGTACGCCCCCTAGCCTGCCACTCTCCTGTGGGAGGGGGGCAGTAGCCTAATCCTGATTGGGCAGGGCTCCCCATCTTCAAGATGGCGAGAGCCCGGATATGTGCTTCACCTCGCCTCCCCCACCTGAGGGGTGGGGTTGGCAGAGGCTGGCACACCCCCTTTCCTCCCTTGGGGTTTCCCGCCAGCCTTCCCGCCAGAGTGGGGGTCAGAACCGGTGGGGGCCAGTTGCTGAGTACAGCAAGTGGCCCGGAGAAGCTCACAAAGGCAGCATGCCTTTGAAGCTTCCCCTTCCCATCCTGGGGGAGGAGACCTAGCACCTCGCCCAGGATGTGCATTGTTGCAGGCCCAGGAGAGCGGATGGCTCTCTACCCAGGGGTCCAGCAACATGTCTGCTGTGTGGCAGCCTAGGCAGCCTCTCAGACAGGACGTGGATTGTAGGTTAGGTACAGGGGGCAACTCTAAGTTGCCCTCTGTCGTGCATCTTACATTAAATACCATACTGGCATCAGTGTGGGTTTAATGTGTTGAGAAGTTTGATACCAATCTTTTCAGTCTTCAGTGTAACCATCATTGTGCTGTGGAGTTCGTGTTGATGACCTCCCAGCACCATATACTCTTAATGGCAGCACTGCACTTACAGTGCCCAGGAATGGACCTGGGTACTGTAGAGGTACAGGGCTCATGCACCTGTACCCACACCACTGGCATAGGGCACCCAGCTAGAGGGGTGACTGAGGTATGCCAGGGCAGTGTGTGTTGTGGGCATGGCACACAGGGATGTTTTGTTCTGCACAAGACACTCAGCCTGCAAAGGCAGTGTGTGTGTGTCAGGGTACAGGGCCTCTAAGGGTGGCACAATAAGTGGGGCAGCCCTTAGGGGCCTTCTCTGGTCACAAGGCCCTGGGTACCTAGGGTACCATTTACCAGGGGCTGATATGTGGCCAGAGATTCCAGTTGGGTTTTAGGTTTCATGCAATTTTAGGGAAGGAACATAGGCCCTGGGTACCTGATTGGCAGGAGCCCAGGGCACACTCAGTCAAAGTACATCAGAAATTCAGCAAAAAGTAGGGGCATACCATGCAAGAAAGATGGCACTTTCTCACAGGCGTTTTTTGTGCTTTTTATGTATTCATCATTTGTATTGATTTATTGTTATTCTGTAGTATACAAATTAATTCTTTCTATATATATTTCTTGCACTGATGGAATTAAAGACATTTTATACTTCATTCTGTATAACATGCTGCTGCTTGTTGGAATTTTGTTAAATGATAATTTTTTAGAACCATGGATATCTTCTAGGATTGTCAGATCTCATGTTGGGGTGGAATATTTTACCAGGAGCATTTAATTGCAAATTAGAATCTTATCTCATTTATATGCATGTAAGTTTGGGATTTTATGTGGACCTCTTCGTGGTTCCCTAATCATAAATCAAATAAACGTGAAACTTTAGAATTAGGAATACTAGTGCTGATGGAACTTCCAAAGTGGCTGTCTATGATTTAACAATAATATTTTTAGCTGAGCTGTGGTTCTTTTTTTTTATCATGCTGTCATTTTTTTCTGTGGCCTCACGTTTCATGTCTTCAGCCAATTAAATAAGTGATTGTAGACAATGGGCTGTCTATGCTGCATTATAAACTATATACTGATACCCTGAAGTTCTAGGGGCCACCGATGTTACTAAATTAAACCTTTTTGTTTCTACTTTATAAACATTCAGCTTCTAGCTTATCAGCCTTTAGTACCTAGGTAGTTTAGAGTGCTTTTCTTTCCTGTCTGCTTCTGAAACAGTTTGTGAAATTAACTGGTGTAAAGGCATTATGTGGAAAGTATTGTTGTCTAAAATCGCTCTAGGGTCTGATGTTTGTTTAAGTGTATTTGGAGGTGTAATGTAGCATATTTTTTCCTAAAAAGTTGGACAACAGCCATTTTTCCTAACTGAAAAGGGAATATTCTTTAAAACAACCCCCAGAAATACAATCTGAGATTTTCTGAAATGTATTTCGTAAACAGTTTACGCAAGAAAACGCAACTACCTTGTCTGTCTGATGCAGGTTCTCATCAACATATGAAACCACTTCTAGGTCCTCGTAAAAGTTCCATTATTTTTTAGGCAAACACACCATAGTTACTTCCATACCTCAGAGGTGAATGTGAATTGTAAACTTGCAAATGAGAATGCAGTCAAGTGTTGTGACTATCATGGAATACTTTGGCTGTGGAAACCATTTGCCATTTCATATTTTTTTGCAAACAAGATTAGTAATGACTCAAGCACTACTGCATTCTGCTTAAGAAACTTGAGACAACAAAGTGTTTATACAAGAGTGACAATGAGCTAACCCTCCTTGATGTTTGAGGTCATTTGCTATGTGTTTTACTTTCCGGTTAGCCTGAGGCTTGATTGAATAGATATATGTTTTACTTCAAAGAGGAATTTTTGTTGTGGAACACCGTGTCTGGAATAATACCCGTATTGATATGTTTTCTAGTTTTTAATATGGTTTGAGTGGAGTATATGTGGTATGACTGTTGTTGGCACGGTATGAAATAATGAAAAAATTGAAAGATGGGTAATTAAATAATTTGTATTGAATATGATGCGCACATTATTTTAAATTTGTTTTCTGTTCAGTGGCATGAAGAAATATAAAGAAATGGTGAAATATGAATATTTACCGACTCGTTTTTGATTTACTCCAGCACTGGAACTTTCATAGGATCACATGCTTGAATCATTCCCCGTCGTCGAGATGGGAGTTCCCCCGGTATTATCAAAATAATTGTCCTATTAGACATAGAACATAAGGCTCTAGGCCTTAAAGTCTTTTATAACATATCCCTGTCCTTTAGTAAAAAAGGACCACACTTAAAACTTAACCAATCAGAAGAGACCACCTTGTAGAATCTTCCTGAGAGAAGCTCCAGTCCCTCAACTTTTGCTAAGGGAGTCTCCACGGAGTTCTGCTCAGTTTTCTTCTATTTTTGAAGATTTGGAGAGTTTTTTTCACCCTCTCCGCTTACTATCAACTCAGTGGACTTTTTAAGGTGATTCAAACTGACGTCCACCATGTCAGAGACACCTAAAAAAAAGTCTATTCAGAGCCTGTGGAACTTGCAGGAAGAAAAGGCTGCATATTGATGATAAGCACAAGGACTACTTATACTGCTTGTACCCTGACCACAAACCAAAGGAGTGCAAGGTATGTCGCACTTTTTCCGCAAAGACTCGTAAAGACCTAGAAAGAAGGAAGGCTTCTCTTGTGGCTTCATAGGCTTAAAAACAGGGACACTGTGGTCTCTGATGAGGAGAGTGATACATCTTCTAAATCTTCCTCAAGAACGCCTCATAAATGAACTTTGGATGACCCTGCTGGCTCATCGTCACAGCCACCTAAAAAAGTGTCCAAAAAGTCTGTTGAGTCCAATCAGAAGCTTCCCAGGAAGAAAGTAAGGCTTTAAATATAAAATAAAAAACAGCTTCAGAACCTCCAACACCACCTATGAAACTAAGCATACCTTCAAAAAACCTACTTCAGCTCCGCCGTTGAGCAGCTCATCGACGACACCACCGTCGACGAGAAAATCGTCACCTGAGGTAATTCAGTCAACACCGTGACTGTATCTGCGGCATTGATGTCCTCGCCGACGACATCGCCGATGGGTAACATACCTTTATCGTCTATGAAGCAAATCGTTTCTTCGAAGTCTTCATCTTCGTCGAGGAGTCAACTTCCGACGACAACCCACCTGTCGACTACACAGCTCACATCGATGATCCCGTCGATGGAGACCTCGTCGACAACTGCGTCCACGAGAGAACCCGCGTCGATGGCAGAAGTGTCATTGGCGTTACCGTCGATGAAAATCCCTGTCTCCGGCAGTGTGACAACGACAATTCCGTCAACAGAGAAAGAAAAGAAGCCTTTGTCGATGAAGGTGACTCTGGCAGTGATGCAAACGTCGACGGGCTCATCGACGACACCGTCGACGAGAAGGGAAAAACATAAAATTTCAAAAATACAGTTAACACCATCTGTAACTTCACCTAGTCAGGTGCAGGCTCTTTTGCCATCTCAGTTCTTAGAAGAAGATGATGAGGACGAGGGATCTGAGGATGATAATCTCTTTGGGACAGCCTTGAGCCCATCGGACCTTCATGTCAAATATCAGGAGGATTCTGATAAAGATGATGGTTATGGACGTCAATATTACCATCCGCAACAGCAATATCATCAACAGGACATGATGTACCTCCCTTCAAGTCTTATGACAGACCTGCAATTTATGCTGACGGACTATAAGAGGAGATTTCCGCCAGAGCAGAGCATCCAACAGACTCCGCCTCCTCATCCTTCTCCGCCTGTTTGTCCACAAATACAGGTTTGCTCTCCTCTTCTCCAACAGTCTCCTAGGTTTAGCCTCCTACTCAATTTGCTTCTGTCCATCAGTTGACATCCTCTGATGAGGATGTAGAGAGAGAAGAAGGAGAAATTCAACAAGATGAATGGGATTCCTACATCATTCCCACTCCGGCATCTCCATCTCCCCCACAAGCTGATTCACCTCTGAAAGATATTGGAGGCTTCCACAACCTTCTAGAGAGAGCGGCTAAGCGCTTTGATTTACTGATGCCTATGCACTAGCAGGACTGTTTTCTGTATGACTTTAAAGAGCCTGATAAGAAATCAGTGAGATCTGTTCTCATTATTGATTACAAATGGAAAGAGGGGCTGAGAATAATGCAGAATCCTGCAACTGTTCTACCCGTGTTGCTGAGACTGGTAAAAAATATCAAGCTCCAGATGATGCTCCAGCTTGCTTAATAGGTCATCCAAAAGATTATTGACCTTCCTTATAAAAGACTCCTTTTCGTGGCTCACGAGGAAGAGGTTACCAATCTTACAGATCAGGATACCAACAATCTCGCTATTCAGCATATCCTGCTACCGCTCAACAATACAGGCCCCAGTATACTAGCCGCCAGCCACCTGAGGAAACCTACAACAAGGCTTCTTTTAGAGGAAAATCAGGACACTAGGGTAAGGAGACCGGTCGACGCCAATGACCTCTCCCAGCTGTCAGTCTCTATCCCACCAATTCCATCCCCGGTGGGCGGCAAAATATCCAGGTATTTACAGCAGTGGCGGGACATAACTTCGGACCAATGTGTCCTAAACCTAATCCAAATCGGCCATTCCTTGGAATTTATAGAGATCCCTCCAACAGCTTCTCCTCTGCCTCGCTTCCAAAAGCACCCACATCTCTTAAAGATGGAAGTTATCAACATGTTGCAGAAAGAAGCAATAGAACGAGTTACTCTCAGTCAGAGAGGGAAAGACTTCTACTCCTGGTTCTTCTTGATGCGAAAGAAGCTAAAAAACTGGAGACCGATCTTAGACTTGCGGAACTTAAACAAATTCATCAAAAACAATTGTTCCGTATGATCTCTATTCAAGATGTGCTTCACCTCCTCAACAGAAACGATTACATAGCGTTGCTGACTCTCCAGGACGCATATTTTCATATACCCATACGCCGAAAGCACAAGAAGTTTCTAAGATTCACGGTGGCTGACAGTCACTTCCAATTCCGCGTTTTATCTTTCGGACTGATATCCACTCCCCGCATTTTCACAAAATGTTTAGCACCAGTTGCAGCATTTCTAAGACATCAACATCATAAAATGTTCCCATACCTTGATAACTGGCTTCTCAAAGCCCCCACATACAAAGTAGCAAAAGCATCCACCAACCTTGTCTGCAACTCTTCAAGAACTTGGTCCTCACTTTAAATGTTGAAAAATCGATTGTGCAACCATCCCGTCAACTGGTGTTTCTAGGAGCTATCCTGGACACCATAGAAAACAAGGCTTATCCTACTCTGAAGAGAGAACAAAGGTTAATATCCTTGGCATAGAAGGTCCAGAAAAGAAAGTCCATTTCCGTACGCCTTTTCAAATCTCTCCTAGGAATGATGTCTTCTTGTATCCCCCTCATACCTCATTGTTGTCTCCAAATGTGACCTCTTCAGGAAGCTTTAAACAAACAATGGGTGCAGATACAGGGCTCATTCGACGACCTGATCCGAATCACTCCTCCCATGATAGCGGCCTTGGACTAGTGGACGCAACCTCACCAATTATCGCAGAGTCTGCTGTTCCTATCGCAGGCTGCTCCTCTCGTGATTACAACGGATGCATCTCTAGAGGGCTGGAGAGCTTTTCTGCTAGATTTGCAGGTCAACGGAAGATGGCCTTCTTCCCACAGGGATCTTCATATCAATCTTCTCGAGCTAAGAGCAGTTTACCTAGCGCTCCAAGCATTTCTGCCAAAAATATAAAAGACATCGGCGCATGTCAGTGATGGACAACACCACAACAATGCACTACCTCAACAAGCAGGGAGGAACAAAATCGCTCCTGGTCTCTCAGGAAGCCCAACTCATATGGCCCTGGGTGATTCATCATAAAGTGCGTGTAGCAGCGAAGTATGTCCCAGGAAAACAAAATGCCATAGCGGACATGTTGAGCAGATTAAAGACTACTTGCCACGAGTGGGAACTGGACCAGTGCACTGTAGACAACATTTTCTCCCAATTAGGCAAGCCAAATATAGCTCTGTTTGCATCTCCAGAGAACGCAAAATGCCATTACTTTGCAAGTTGATGTCACCATCAGGGTTCATTGTGAAATGTCTTTTCAATAGCTTGGTCCAGCATATTTGTTTACGCCTTTCCCCCCCATTCCTCTCCCACCGCGAGTGTTAAAAAAGATAAAACCAGAAACCTGCAAGATCATTCTGATAGCTCCAGCCTGGCCTCGCCAGCACTGTTACACAGAACTTCACCTACTTTCAGTCAAGTCTCCGATCCACCTCTGACCATTTCCGTCTCTCTTGACAATGAACCTGGGACAAGTGTGCCATCCGAACCCCGGTTCTCTGAAATTGTCAGCCTGGCTCCTGAGTTACGAGAATTTCAACACCTAAAGATCCCACAGTAGTGCAGACAGGTAGCAGGACTTACTCGCTTAAATGGAAGAGATTTTGCACGTGGTGTACATCATCTAAAGTCAATCCTCTCCATTCACTTCCTGAGGAAGTTTAACCCTATCTACTTCTCTTGACTCGCTGAGGTTTGGCCCATAGGTCAATTAAAGTCCATTTAGCTGCCATTTCCAGTTTCCGCAGATCAGCTAAGGCTCCATCTCTATGGTCCTGCAGGCAAGTAAAACAGTTTATCAAGGGGCTGTTTAGAATGTTCCCTCCAGTAAGGTTACCTCCTGCTGCATGGCAACTAAATACGGTGCTCAGTCAACTAATGAAACACACATTTGAACCTATTCATAAGACAGACATGAAGTTCCTATCCTGGAAAGTGGCTCTCCTCCTAGCTCTCACATCAGCGAGAAGGGTTGGAGAACTTCAGGCTTTCACTACTCAAGAACCTTTCTTACAATTTAAACAAGACAAAGTTATTCTATGAACGAACCCTAAATTCATCCCTAAGGTTCCTTCAGATTTCCACCTTAACAAACCAGTTGTTCTGAATTCATTCTTCCCAAATCCGCAGCCTTTAGCGGAGCTAGCTATGCACTCTCTAGATGTTAAAAGGTGCCTAAAATTTTACTTGAACAGGACAGAGTCATTTTGCAAGTCAAATCCACTCCTTATTCCATACAGTGCACCTAGAAAAGGTTTCCCCATCACTAAACCGAGCATTTCCATATGGATTTCAAGTGCAATTGTATTCTGTCATCAACAAGTGGGCCATCCTCTGACATCAAGAGTTCGTGCCCACTCTACAAGAGAGATATCCACACCTTTTCATTTTTTTATTTTATTTTATTTAATGCGATTTTATTTAGCGCAGACATTACCCGAAGGTGTCAGAGCACTTTACAAAAGAACCAGTTGCGTTACATAAGGACTTTGGATTACATGAGTTACATAAGAGCTACAAACAGAAAAAAATTGCAAATGTACAAGTTGTAAAGTCACTCAAGGAAGAGATACAAACGGATAAACTCTAAAATCACATAGGAATGGTAGTAAGTACAAAGGTCTACTACATATACAAGTGGTTAGAGTTCTATATATGTTCAAATAGTAAATTCACTCAGGATTGCATTTTAACAGCGATTGGGCTTGGACAATTATATATTACATATTTACAGAGTAGAAAATTGTTGCTACAGCACTGTTTGCAGGTGTATCCCTGCCTGACATTTGTAGAGCAGCAACTTGGAGGACGCCGCACACATTCACCAGGCACTACTGCTTGGATGCTGGGAATAAGCGAGATGCGTCAGTAGGACAAGCGCTTCTCAGACATCTCTTTCAATAAGGTGAGCCTTCTTCTTTGGTTCCTTCCCACCATCCTATACTATCTCACATTTTCAATGGTTTATTGTAAAAATGTATACTTTGTATAGATTTGCTTATGCATTTATATGAGTATATTAATGTACACGGACAACGCTTTCATGCATGCCTTTCCTGTAGTGGTTATATGGCATGAAAATGTGTTAGAACTTGTAAGCACGTTTCCTGGATAGGATAGTGTCACTCGTGCTGCACTCTAAATAGAGAACAATTCGTCGTTTTCAATAAAGTTATTTAGACAAAAAGTTGATCCATGGTCAATTAAGTTTATTAGACCGTTTTCAAATAATCGTTCAGAGTTGTATACATTCTGTAGGTTAGGTGTAACATTTATCCGAATGCCCAATGCATTTCGGGCTGTCGAAGCCCTTCTTCAGGGGAAGCACTATAAAAAGAAAATACCAGGAATCAGCCTAGGTATTCAAACAATCGAATAAACTGTGAACTAAACCACATAATATGCGAGAATATTTGGCCATACAAAGGTTAAGAAAAAATTCTTGCATTGAAATTAGAAGCCTAAGTGATTGTTAATTATCAGCTAACCAAAAGATAGTGAGAAGATTTCAAATTCTCCCGAAGTAATCGTGAATAACACTCTAGCCAAAAGGTACCGAAAAAGGGTGTAAATATCCCAAAATGTATAACATTAGAAACATACGAACATAAAACTGCGAACAGAATCTGAAATAAACGATGTTGAGAAAAACGTTTGTGCGAGATTACAAAAAGTGCTTGTAAAGTGGAAACATGCGTCTATTCACCCGTAACTGAAACTCGAGTAGAGAGTGAAGAGTGATTGGTTACAAAGTTGCAAGAGTTTCAAATAGAATCGTGCTCCCAGTACCGGAGTGAACTTACGATAAAGCGTTCGAATATTGGGCGTCTCTGCTGGCGTGTTACGTTTCAATCCGTTAGTAAAGTGAATGATTCCAACAAGTGGCGGTCATGTGACATTGAGGTTGTGGATGTTAAAAACGTTGAGAAAAAAGTGAAACTACAGCGAAGAAAGACTCGTAGTTTTTTCAAAAAGTACAAGACTGCGTGAATGATAGATCATGCGATTTTAAGAAGGTGAAAAAGGCTAAAGATATAAGACTGCGTGATTGATAGATCATGCGATTTAAGGAAGGTGAAAAAAGGCTCAAGATACTCTCAAAAGTATAGGTACTTGTAGTACAAAGGAACGGAATAAAAATGAATGATAAGGAACTCAAAAATGCAATCCGCGCAGCGGCTTAGGTAAATGATGTAACTGAGTTCTAAGAACACGAAAAAACTTTACTTGATTCAATTCTGGTTATGTACCTACGTAAGAACCTTGTATCGTACCATATAGTTACATCATGGCGCTGCCAAAACAATATATGATTCAAAAACAATTCAGTATTCAATGTCAATCATAGTACATTGTGACACAGCGCAGCTGTGTGTCAAACAAGAAGAGCATTAAACATTTAAAGACCGGTATGTGAAAGTAAGCAGGTACCAAGAAGGAAAAATTTGTCAAAGTCAGATAAAATGATTAATGGGAGACTCGTTACAAAAAGCAGCCAAGGTCGTAACGTTCATTGAGACCTTTAGGCTGTGTGGAATTTAGTTTGTTTATCCAAAAAATCTCTCGTTGCAACAAGTATGTATTGTTGTCTCGTCCCTTCATAATGGGTATTTGTTCAAGAACTAGAAAACGCAATTGGCAAATGTTATGTTGAAACTCATGAAAATGGTTTGCAATTGACGATTTCTTCTGTCTGGTTCGTATATTGCTTTTATGTTCGTTAAGTCTTATACAAATTTTTCTTTCTGTTTTTCCCACATAGACAAGGCCACATGGGCATTTCAACATGTAAATTACATTTTGGCTGTTGCATGTCGCTGTCACCTTGAGTTTAATCGGGTAACCATGTAATGGGTGTTGAATTGTAGTACCCTTAATGATGGAATTACAACTTCCACAATTTAAATATGGAGTAGTACCTTTAAAAATGCTTGTGATTGGTGTCTTGCTTTTGGATAAAATTTGTTTGAAGTTGTGCGACCTCTGATACGCGAATCTTGGGGGTATGTCAAAGATGTTTTTAAAATCTGCTTCGGTACTGAGCATCGGCCAGTATCTTAGAATGGTTTTCTTAATGTGGAAACTTTGTGTGGGAAATTTGGACACAAATGTCGTTCTCTGTTCTGGCGTTTTCGCAGGTTTTTGTTGAAGCAGTGTTTTGCGTGTCGCTTTTTCAGCCTTGACAATGGCATGTTCAAGAATGTCTGGTGGATACTTCCGTTGTTCAAACTTGGCAATGCAGGATGATTTGCTGGTTTCGTATAAGTCATTGGTACTTGATATTCTTTTTAATCTTAGTAATTGTGAATACGGAAGATGCTTTTTCAGTGAAGGTTGATGAAAACTGTGGTAATGTAAAAAATTGTTACAATCCGTTGGTTTGGTGTAAACTTGGGTAATCAGATTTCCTTTGTTGTTTGTTATAAAAGTGTCCAAAAATGTTATGGAGTCTTTGTTTATGGAATAGGTGAATTCAATCCGACAGTCAACTGTGTTCAGGATTTGAATAAGAGATTTCAGATGATCACTTGAGCCTTTCCATAAGATGAAAATGTCATCAATGTACCTTCTGTAAAGGATTAGATTGTCAACCCATTCTGATTTGGAAAGAATGTTATCCAGTTCAAATCGGTACATGTACAAGTTGGCATACGTTGGGGCAGCACAATTGCCCATGGAAGTGCCAGAGCATTGAATGTAAAACATTTTAGACCACTCGAAGTAACTATGATACAGAGTAAAATGAATGAGTTCCATCAGAAATATCTTGAGATTATTAGGTTTGGCTGTATTTACTAGGAAAGATTCAATCGCTTCTATGCCTTTATCATGTGGAATGGAAGTATAGAGTGATTTCACATCTATAGTACAGAGAACGGTGTCGGGTGTGATTTGGTCTTGAACAGATTGTAAAATGTTGAGAAAGTCGGTGGTATCCTTGATGTATGTGGTCATAGACTGGACTAATGGTTGTAAATGTCCGTCTAGATATCTTCCAACTGGTTCATGCAATGAGTTGATGGTGGAGACGATGGGTCTGAACGGTGGTTTTGTGGCGTGTTTATGAATTTTGGGTAGCATGTAGATGTAGGGTATTGATGGATTTTCTTTGATTAGGTATTTTTTGTCTTCTTCATTGATGGTTACTTGTTCAAGGGTGTTGTTAATGATGACTTTAAGAACGTTGAGAAATTTAAATGTGGGATCAGATGGTATTGGCATATATGTTTGCAAATCTTTGACATGTTTATTTACGTTCTCCTCATAAAAAGTTGTATCCATAATCACCGATGCTCCTCCCTTATCAGCTTGACGTATGGTAATCTCATGTTTGTTGGCTAGTTCTTTTAAAGTGTGTTGCTCTTTTTGGGTAATGTTGTTAAACTTGCTTTTATTGTGGTATCCAATCTTTTTGAGATCTTTATTGACAATAGTTTCGAAAGCATCCAATGTTTTGTGACTAATTGGTGCTGTGTAAGTGCTTTTATTACGGAGTCCCAATAAAGTATTGTCTCGTGGAATGTCCGGTATATTCATGATATTTCCAAAATAATGTTTCAATCTCAGTAAACGCATACATTTAAAGAAACTGATTTCTGTCTCTAGTTGATTGGAGTGGTATGTAGGAACAAAAGAAGTACCTTTCTGTAATGTTTTTGTCTCAAAATTTGTAAGGTGGTAACTTGATATATTAATCACGAGGTTTTCTGACTGCGCGTATTCTTTGCCACTGATTTTGCAGCTGTTTTTCCTCCTGGATCTCCGAGTGGCCTTGTGCTTGCCCCTAAAAAATGTTGTCTTTGGTCACTAGTTGAAGGGCCTTCGCTGGCTGATTGTAGTGAGTCACTTGTGTCCGATGGTGTGGTATTAGGCTGTGAAGTTTGAGGTATTCTGGGTGCTCTATCCTTAATAGAAGAGTCATCTGATGATATTGCGTCCGTGTCTGATCTTTGACCTGTTTGCCTGCGTTGTTGTCTTTTGTGTGCGTAGGCTTCAGCCCATGTATACACTTCTCCTAATTTATAATCCACATTGTCACGTTTAAATTTTCTGATTTTTCTCTCGTTTATTTCTTTGGTATATTCCTCAAGTTGTTTGTTTAAATCTGCCAGAATGGCATTCCAATCTGTGTCTGTAGTTTTAGTTGAGATTTCTTGTCGAAGTTCATCGATTTCTTTATTGAGGTCTTCCAGAAGTTTAGATAATTCTTCCACGATAAGCAAAATCAGATCTAGTGAGCATTTGTTAAGGATGGCTTCCCATTTTTCAGTAAATCTTGGATTGTTTTTGCATAAGGTAGACTTTAATGCGATTCTTAACCCTCTTGGGATTCGCTGTACTTTGTGGTACTGGATTAAAGTACTGGCGTGAAGTTTTTGGTTAATTGCTCTTTTGGAGGTGTACAATAACTGTCTGATGTTTGATTGAATGGATGTAGTACTACTGCTGGTTCCTGTAGTATCCTCAAAAAGTGCGTATATATGTTGAGTTTCTTCATTGGTATACATAAAAGTTTCAGCTCTCCGTTCGGATGTGTTCGCAGATTCATCCATTGGTAAACAGGTGCGCGTTCTGTGTTACTCAGAAAAGGGGATAATGAATGTTGAAAAACAGAATATGCGCACTCAATGTTGTCAATGTTATCAAGGTAAGAAAGTTAAACGTGGTCGTAGGTGCAGGCGAGTAGATCCCCCTGAGTTGGGATATAAATATAGAACTTGTAAGCACGTTTCCTGGATAGGATAGTGTCACTCGTGCTGCACTCTAAATAGAGAACAATTCGTTGTTTTCAATAAAGTTATTTAGACAAAAAGTTGATCCATGGTCAATTAAGTTTATTAGACCGTTTTCAAATAATCGTTCAGAGTTGTATACATTCTGTAGGTTAGGTGTAACATTTATCCGAATGCCCAATGCATTTCGGGCTGTCGAAGCCCTTCTTCAGGGGCAGCACTATAAAAAGAAAAAACTATAGTTACTTACTTGTAACTATAGTTCTCCAGGTTTGGAATCTTTCATAGATTCACATGTGACCCGCCCACCTCCCCTGGAGAAGGCTCACTTACTTATCTCAGTTTTTTCTATATATGCGCACTTGTGCTTGGAAACTCTGAGGAACTGGAGCTTCTCGCAGGAAGGTTCTACAGGGTGGTCTCTTCTCATTGGTTAAGTTTTACCTTTGGTCCTTTTTACTAAAAGACAGGGATATGTTATAAAAGATTTTAAGGCCTAGAGCCTTATGTTCTACGTCTAACAGGACAATTATTTTGATAATACCGGGGGCTCTCATCTCGACGACGGGGAATGATTCAAGCATGTGAATCTATGAAAGATTCCAGTACTGGAGAACTATAGTTACAAGTAAGTAACTGGTTTCTTATTGTTAAAGGTATCCTCTAGGGGAGTCTGGTCTGTATTTATTTTCTTGTTTTTGTGATTGAAAATTGTGCCTGAACCTGAGCCTCATCCCACAAGGGAATACTATGTGGGATTACTTTTTTATCCCAACTTGGTGGACTTTTATAAAGACTTAGGCCTTGCTTTCTAGCCAGCTCGTTCACATATGAATCTTGAAGTGCAGTTGTCTACTTAAAAATGGTTTTAACTATGACATCCTTCCTCCTACATGTAGCTATGATAAATTGCAGAGATAGTTTTCCTCCGCTAATTGTATGCTATAAGCTTTTGGCCAGTGATAAGAGAATATTGTATTTATGGGCATTTTCATGTCGTTTAATTGTATTTTGTTTAGTAAATCGATCTAACATTTTATGCCCATCAGGAGTGTTCACTTCAGTATTTTCAGTGGTTGGACTTGCGTCTTGTAGACCCTAGTGGGCTATTGTGATTACTGCTGCACTGTCCAGCAGTAATGTTGTCCATGTTTTGTTAGTTATGTAAATGTTGTAAATGTTTTAGACTTGTAAAGCGCACAGCTGCCCCAGCAATGGGGCGTCCCGGTGCTGTAGACCGCTGGGGAACCCGTCCTGGCTATCCCTGTGAGATGGTCCCTTTCTGGGTATCTCCAAGGTGAAACCAGGCATCCCCGGCGTCTGTGGGGGGCCGTTGTAGAGATGAGGCAAGCTTAATGCCCAGAGTTGCCGAGTGTGTTCCTGGTTAGAGTAGGTACCGAGGCGAGAATTATCGAGTCCGTTTTGACCCTGGTCCACGACCCTGCCGCGTCTGGAATTGAACCCTGGTCTCTGGCCGATTCTCTGCTTACGGGTCTGCCGCCTCTAACCAGTGAGCCACACCTCTCCACACAGTTATGTGAACTCCTTTTTTTCGGAGGCAAGATTCTTTTTAATGAACAGTCCAGTTAATTTTTCTTCGCATCTAAACTGCTCTCTGCCCTTTTCCCAGTAGGTCACAGGTCCTGGTGTTGCCATGGTCCCTTGTCTGAGGCTTCTCTCTGGATGGCTTTGAATGCCTGTGGAAGTCACCTTCCTCTCGTTTCCCATCTTCAGAGTACCTCTTGTGGTGTTTTCAATTACATATCCTGTAGATAGTGTGAATATTGCACATCAGAGTGGCTATACCTTTCTGGTGGCTTGATCACTTTATTATCCTATAGTGTTGCAATTCCCTTGATACTCTCCTTAATATAAACGTTAGGATCTATGACTAGGAGGCCTTACTATATTTGCTCCTTAATCTTTTGCGGATTCCTTGGCGATTTTCTGCTTATTTCTAGGGGTAAATTATATTTGTGTCTTACATTTCTGAAGAGATTTTAATGTCCGAGTTCTCTGAGTGTCTCTCCCAGTGGAAGCATAGGCTTGTAGGTTAATGCCTGCAACTTCACTTCACTTTTAGCTGGTGCTAACATATTAGAATCATTTCAGAAACAATCTCATAATACATGATAAACTACATGTCAAGAAACTTTGTGAGAGAAGCCCTATAATACTCTTGAATTGTTTAAGAACATTTGAGATCACAGCTATGGTAGGGTACTTGTGGCTATATAAATGTTACCAAATATGCATCCCATCTTGTGCAGCAGGTGCCATCGGCACGGAAAGGTACATAATAATGATTCAGTGTTTCTCTTGAGGCCACGTATGTGGATGTGCCTTATCTGGATGATTTAGTTTGTTAGCCCTGAAAGTTTTCATACACTTACCCACACACAACACTCACCGTAACAGCCGCACCCAACACACCATTTTGTAACACAATCCTGCAACCATCCACTCTACAATCCACACTTGCATGCATGCTCCTCAACACCCGCTCACTCGCCAAACACGCCACAGAGATCTGGAATCTGCTGCACGACCACGCCCTTAACCTACTTTTTCTCAGAAAAACCAGGCTAAACCCTTCATTGGCACCTGACATCACCACAGCCAGCCCCTCTGATTACAGGATTGCCAGGCAAGACCAACTTAACAAGCCAGAAAGCAGAATCACCATCATCCGCAAGATCAGCTGCACCACATCCGTTGACACGTCTTTCTCCAGCATGGAACACCTGTCATTCGATGTCCACAACGCACCCAGCTTCACCGTAAGCGTCACTCTTGTCTACATACCACTGAGACTGTGCATCTACTTCACCGACACCATCACGGACTTTGTCGCACCACTCACCCTCGATGCTGGCAATTACATCCCTGGAGACCTGAACTTCCACCTTGAAGTCCACACTGTCCCCAACTCAAGATCAATCATTGAAGACCTTGGAATCCTGGGCCTCACACAACGAGTAAAGGGACCTACCCACATCATGAACCCCTCCTGAATCCTATTTTCACCAGCCTAGGCAACATCTAAGTTGACGAGCCCGCCAGTTCCCTGGATAGATCACGCCCTTGTTAAGTTCTGCATTCTCGTTGTGGTCCAGTGCACAAGCGCCATTGCCAGAGCAGCCTGCCGAAAAGGGAACAGCATCACTGACAAGGACTGGAACACTGCTTTTAGCACCCACCGGCCCAAACACAGCAACAGCCTCCCCAAGGCCATCAAGAATTTCAACATTTGGATCACCTCTTTTGCAGACTCCCTGACCCACCTCAAACCATACAACAAGATCCAGACCCCAGGCCTGTTGGTACACGAAGGAACTCAGACTGATGAAATGCCACTACAAAAAACAGGAGTGCAAATCGAGAATGATCCAGGACAGTGGAGAACATTTTCAATCCACCCTGAGACACTACCACCAAATGATCTGGACCACCAAATGCACCACTCTGGCGGACCGCATCGATGTTAGCACCAACAGAAGCAAAGAAATCTTCGCAAATGTCAAAGATTTCACCTCACTATCCGCCACCTCCAACTCGATTACTCCCTCACTGGACCTTTGCAACGACCTCTCTCAATTCTTCAGCAATAAAATCACCGCAATTTACAGCAACTTTAGCCTGCAACCCAACGGACGGATCTTGCTAAACACCTCCCGATCTTATCGAAAGAACCAGTGCCAACAAGATGGCCTATTATCACCCCAGAAGAAACCTTCCCGCCATGAAATCCGCCCACTCAGGGGCCCCATTGGACCCCGGCCCCACCATGCCTACTCCAGAGGACTGCAACCCATCAGTGCCATGCTCATACCCATTCTGAATGGCTCTGCCATTTCCGCAACCTTCCCAGATGCTTGGAAACACACAACTGTCCTATTGCTGAAGAAACCTTCTACGGACCCTTCAACGCTTGTCAACTACAGACCAATCTCCCTGCTACTATTCCTGGCAAAGGTCTTAGAGAAAATCATCAACCGATACCTAACCGAATACCTCAACGACCACCAACTCCTCAACACCACTCAGTCTGGTTTCAGACCCAACCACAGCATAGAAACTGGCCTCATCACTGCCACAGATAACTGTGAAGAGAAGAGACACGACAGCCCTCATCCTCCTTATCCTCTCCGCATCATTTGACATAGTCTCCCACCCCATCCAACGCCTACACAAAATCGGAATCCAAGGATATGCACTGGAAGGACCCAGTCAGTCAGCTTGGCACTGTACAACTCAGACGCCCATGAACCCAACTGCGGAATTCCACATGGGTCTTCCATGAGCCCGACCCTCTTCAACGCATACATGATCCCTGTAGTTCACATTACCTGCTGTCACAATACCAATTTCTTCTCTTACGCCGACGACACGCAACTCATTCTCTCTCTCACGGCCAAGACACACAGGACCCGGCTAAAGTTCAAGGTCTACATGCCTGACATCTCCTACTTGATGAAGATCAACTGTTTAAAACTGAACACTGACAAGACCAAAATTGCGATCTTTGGGAAGAGCACATAACTGTGGGACTCCATCTGGTGGCCAATAGAGCTGGGACCGACACCCAACCCTACCACCCACGCCGAGAACCTCGGGATTCGCATCGACAGCAAACTCGACATGGCCGCCCAAGTCAATGCCATTACCGCTTCTTGCTTCCTTACCCTGAAGAGGCAGAGGAAAATTTTAAAATGGCTTCCAATCAGCACCTGTAAAATGGCCACTCACATCCTAGTCATAAGTAAGCTGTAAAATGGGGAAACCTTCTATGCCGTGATCAACAAAAAACTCACCAGAAGGCTGCTGACCATTCAGAACTCAGTGGCCAGAAGCACTCTCAACTGCCCACGCTGCACTCACATCACATCACACCACACCTGAAGGAGCTCCACTGGCTCCCCATTCACAAACGAGCACAATTTAAACTTCACATCCTAACTTTCAAGGCACTAGAAAATACTGGCCAAGCATACCTCAACAATTGCATCTGCTTTCACCTATCTTCCAGATACCTTTCAAATCTTTCAGATGGCTAAATTCTGTTTGCAGACCTTGGACAGCAAGAAGATCTTGGAGCCCAGTTCGTCACAGTTTGTCTGCCAGTGGTAGGGGCAACCCCCTTCCAGTAGCCACAATGCTGCTGACACAATTTAGCGCCTAAGCAGACTTCTAGAAGAAGCATCAAGGGAGGAAAAATACTGAATGGGAAAAACGTACACCTAAGTCAGCAAGGCCCCAAGAAAACAAGGCAGAGAAGAGGCACCCTGGAGAACAGGCTACAAGAGCACAGAGGAGGCAAGGACAACAACCAACAGGAGCAGTAACACTCAACACTGCCAATGGGAGCAGGGAATATCAGCAGGAGCGAGAAATCATGGCAGGAGCGAGGAAACACTCCAACATGAGCGAAGAAGTCTTTGTGACGAAATGAGGAAGTAAATGCCACCCCTTATATACCACTAGGATAGCAATAAACAGTGTTGATCCTGGCATTTAGTGGTGTCTGCTTTCAGCATTTTCCTCTTATTTACAGGTGATGAACATGGGGATGATGCTGCGGAAATTGTTTTACAATGACTGTTGTTCGAGGCATGTGAGCTGTAGATCACATGGTTTGCATAGTCTGCCATCTAGTGTTGGGTCCGGATGTTTGCACTTTGTTTTTGTTTGAAGAAGTCTTTCCAGTCACGAGGTATGTGACTCCTCTGTTCGTTGAGAGTGCGCATGGGCATCGATTCCATTGTTAGATTGTTTTATTCCGCCATCGGGTTTGGATGTGAATTGCGGAGCTCCGGTTCAACACCGTTTCTCTGGTTCTCCTCGATGCACAATCCACTACCCTCAACGGTAATGTTCCTCGATCGCTTTTTCCATTCTCGGCGTATCGTTTCGACTCAAGGTCTTCGATCGGAAAACTTGTGGATGGCCGTTGGGCCTACCCGCATCCGGCTCACTAGCAGTCGATGGTACGGAACTCATTCAAGCCTTGTCCCGGGTGTCACGCGAAGTTTCAACGCACTGACTTGCATGAAGTGTGCATTTTGTGTCTATCCCCGGAACACAATGAACAGGTCTGCAACGTGTGGCAATCGTTTTGATCAAAGAAGAAGCTCTGTGATCGCCAGGCTCGACTTCATGAAATGCAACATCAAAGCGGCTCCGCACCGGACATCTTCGGCCGACATGGAAGAACAGGACCATGTGACACCGGGTCAGCGTACTGTGAGTACAGATACCCCCTGCCCCAACACCTGACAAACAAAAAGGCTCCGGTCTTTCGTCAGCCGTCGGGCCATTGATGGCACCGATAAAAACTTTCGGACGCCCCGCCCTCGGGCTCGGCACCGAAACACAAGGCCAAGCCTTCCGAGACCTTCGGCATCGAAGCACGTCGTCGTTGCCATTCCCTCACTACTGAAGAGTAAATCTTCATAGCCGAGAGCTTCGGAGCTGAAACTTTCGATGCCGAAAACAGCGCCCAAAGAAAAACCGACTTTATTATCAAAAGAGCCTCGTTTCGACGTTCCGCCTGCTAACACAAATCCAAAACAAAAAGAACTGGTCATCAATCCAGAAACTGGCCATATTCACGCTGAACTACCAGAAAAGAGGAAAATGGCCCTACAGGAGACTACCACATTCCTTTAAAGTGCAAGAATGTGGGTACTAACCCTTCTCCTCCTTACATTGCAACTCCTTCACCCACTGACCCAAATTTTCTTATCACCTCCACAAATTCTCCTGAACCACTATGACCTGATCCACAAGAGGAAGGGGATGGGGATGAAGATAGGCCACAGGACATTAATGATCCATGGGAGGACTATGACACAGATCCCAACAATGACAATAATCCGGATCTATACCCTTCCAAACCGTCACCACCCGACGACTACATAGGGAATATAGAGTTACTTAATAGGGCTGCTCATTACCATGGGGTGGAATTACACAAAAGGAAGCTCTTGAGGAGGCTTTCTTGTTCGAAACCTTAAGTTCCTCGCAGAGATATATTCAAACATTATCTATGCTCAAGGGAATGCTTAATCACACGGACGAAAGTTTTAAAGACCCGATGCGGGCAAGAATTATTACGCCCAGGGTAGAGAAAAATTACAAGCCAGCACCTACTGACCCCACTTACATCAAGGGTCAGCTCTCATTAGACTCCCATGTAGTTTCCAATGCTTGCAAAAGAGCAAATTCACAATCCACAGGTGAGGCCCCTCCTCCTGATAAGAGTCAAAATTAATCTATGCCTCCGGCAACAGAGTAGCATCGCAAGCAGCCAATCATTGGCGATTTGCAAATTCACAAGCTCTATTAGCTCGCTACGACAGAGCTCATTGCAATGAGCTATAAAAATTAATACAATTTATGCTCGACAAGCACAAAACAAGGGCCAATGACCTCATTCAGGAAGGTAAACTAATCACTTAATACCTCTGTTAGGTGTGAAATATACGCAGCAGACACAGCAGCCTACGCAGTTAACACCAGCGTACTGCTACGCAGGCATGCTTGGCTAAGAATCTGAGGGTTCAACCGGAGGTACAAGCCTCTATTCTTAAACAACCATTCGATAAACAACACCTCTTCGGGCCAACAGTGGACACCACCTTACAGAAAATGAAAAAAGATACTGAGGTCGCCAAGTCCATGGGGCTTTGCAATTACCTTCTAATAGGGGATCTTTTTGTCGCTCCTTTTACAGGGGTGGCTCCAAAAACATTTCTCCAGAAAATCCCTCCTCCTCTTACAAGGGCAACAATCAGTCCCCCTCATCAAGAGGTTACTTTAGAGGTGGAGTTAGAGGTAACAACGGTGAGGGAAGATGCAGAGGCAACTCAACACGCACTTCCCCTGCAAACAACGAACAGTGACTTCCTTCCGCTATCCCCCGATCATACCACTCCTGTCAGGGGACGTCTCTCCCAATTTCTACCCGTCTGGAATACAGTCACTTCAGACAGATGTGTTCTACAAATTATCCAATACGGTTACTGCCTCGAACTTACAGACACTCCCCCAAACATTCCTTCAAGGTCACATGTGATATCACAAGAACATCTCAGCCTCCTCAAACAAGAAGTTCTCTCTCTGTTAGAAAAAGGAGCTATAGAACCAGTCCCATTACAATATCAAGGGGCCGGTGTATACTCCCTGTACCTCTTGATTCCCAAGAAAGACAGCTCTCTCACGACTATACTAGACCTCCGAGACCTGAATCTATACATTCAATCGGATCACTTTCATGTGGTGACACTCCAACAAGTGCTTCCTCTCCTTCACAAAGGCGACTTTCTGTCCACTCTGGACTTAAAGGACGCCTACTTCCACATCCCAATACACCCCGCTCACCACAAATACCTCAGGTTTGTGATAGGGGGCCAACATTATCAATTCAAAGTGCTCCCGTTCGGAGTACTACCGCACTCTGGGTTTTCACCAAATGCCTGGCAGTAGTTGCAGCTCATCTATGAAGACAACACATTCACGTCTTCCCATACTTGAACGACTGGCTCATAAAAGCCAGTTTGCAACACAGCTGTCTAAGACACACTCTCAAAACAGTGCAGCCGCTCTACGATCTTGGCTTCACAGTAAATCTATCCAAGTCCCATCTCCAACCCTCCAATAAACAAGTGTACTTTGGAGCCAAAATACACAAAAGGCTCTGGTCTACCCCAATCCGCAACATACAGACTCTACTCCGTCAGTTCCAACCCCAACACTCATTGCCAGCTTGAGTGTTCATGCAGTTACTAGGGATGATGGCGTCTTGTATTCTAATAGTCCCTTACGCAAGACTTCAAATGCGTCCCCTTCAAGAATGCTTAGCACATCAGTGGAACCAGTCTTGAGGTTAGTTATCGGATCTAATGTTGGTGGACGGCCGCACTCACCGTTCTCTGCAGTGGTGGAATCCACAAAACAGTTTTCAAACGGCAGCCCTCATAGACCGGTTCCACAGGCAATGCTAATAGCAGATGCATTGCTCACTGGTTGGGTAGCTCATCTCCAAACTCACACAATTCAGGGCGTGTGGAGTCTGCAGCAAAAGCAGCTTCACATACATTATCTAGAGCTTCTAGCCATATTTCTAGTGCTCAAAACCTTTTAAATTCACCTGGTATGCAAAACTGTCCTGATACGCACAGACAACATGACAGCAATGTAATACATACAGAAACGGGGGGGACACACTCTCTCCAACTGTCCCAATTAGCACAGACCATCTGGAGGTGGGCCATACTTAACAAAATATATCTCCTCGCAGAACACCTTCCAGGACTAGACAATCAAATTGCGGATCTGCTCAGCAGACAGAGACAACAGATCCACTAGTGGGAACTCCACCCTCAAGTTCTCATCCCGTTCTTTCAGATGTGGGGCTTCCCAGACATAGATCTGTTCATCACACACCAAAACGCAAAATGCCCAAGCTTTTCCTTCAGGTATCCACACCTATTGTCCAGAGGCAATGCACTATGGATTAATTGGTCAGGGATATTTGCCTATGCTTTTCAGCATCTCCCACTCATTCCACTTGTGGTTTGGAAGCTCAGGCAGGCGTCCATGACACCAATCCTAGTTGCTCCCTCATGGCCCGTCAGCTGCGGTTCACCACCCTGTTGGAGCTCTCAGTAGTCCCTCACCAAAAGCTACATCTTACACCCAATCGCCTCACGCAGAGCCGTAGAGAGATCAGACATCCAGGTCCCAGTCATCTCAACCTTGCGATCTGTCACCTGAAGTAATAGAGTTTGGATACCTCAGCCTTCGGCCAGAATGTATAAACAAGATCAAAGAGGCTAGACGTCCTATTACTAGAGCTTGCTATGCAGCAAAATGGAAACAGTTTCTGATCTATTGTAATAACAACCAAATCAACCTGCTTGATTCTTCCTTTCAAAACATTATCTGCTGCTTACTGCATTTCCAGCGTTCAAATTTAGTGTACACATCCATATGCATACATCTTGCTGCAATAGCTGCATACCTTCAAAGAGTCATTCCCCCAAGACTTCCACCTGCCCCATTGTGGAATCTCAATATTGTCCTCACCAGACTCCTGGGTCCACCCTTTGAACCATTGAACAAATGTGAGCTGCAATTTCTCACTTGGGAAGTCGCTTTCCTCATAGCTATTACATCACTGAGGAGAGTGGGTGAGCTTCAGGCACTAACCATACAGGAACCATTTTTCCAAGTACACCAAAACAAAGTGGTTATTCGGACTAATCCTACATTTTTACCCAAAGTAATTTGTGCCTTCCATATCAACCAATCTGTTGAGTTGCCTGTATTCTTTCCTCAATCAGATTCTGTGCCAGAATGTGCTCTACATACCTTAGACTTTCAAAAAGCATTACTCTACTACATAGAAAGGAAAAAACCTTTCCGTAAAACAAAACAACTCTTTGTGGCTTTTGCTCCACCTCATAAAGGCAATCCCACCTCGAAATCAGGTACTGCACGGTGGATAGTCAAATTTATTCAGACATGCCATGCAAAACCAAAACGAACATTAACAATTCCCCCTAGAGCGCACTCCACTCATAAACTAGGGACTTCTATGGCCTTCTTAGGAAATATGCCCATAGATGACATCTGTAAAGCTGCAACATGGTCTACACCTCACACATTCACAAAACATTCACAAAACACTATTGTGTAGATGTCTTAGCTAGACAGCAAACTAGTGTGGGCCAAGAAGTTCTACATACACTCTTTCAAGCCACTGCAAAAGCTACAGGTCAGCCACCGCTTTGGGAGATTACTGCTATATAGTCTATGCAAAGCATGTGATCTACAGCTCACATGGCTCGAACGGAAAATGCTACTTACCCAGTATGCATCTGTTCTTGGCAAGTGTCTGCTGTTGCTCCAACTTAGCAAGATCTAGTTTCAGTTTCCTTTCTTCCCTCCTATCCTCCAGCTCCTTTGGGGACAGGTTTCTAGGGAAGCCACTGCCTCTGGCTTGGGACCCACTATTGATTCCTGCCAATCATTGACCCCCTCCCCAAGAAGTAGTAAATCCCCATTGGAATCTACACTCAGGTTATCTTCCTCCTATATGGTTTCTTGCTCCTCCTACCCTGGGTTGTCAGATTCTGCCACCTGGGTCTCTGCCCAGGCTCTCAGAGCTTTCTGGAACTCCACCTTCCTGGTGAGTCCCTTGATAGAAATCTAAAACTCCTTAAAGGAGCTCTACAGCTGGGTTCCATTGTAGGGTCCGGCCAGCTTATAATCAGTTGCTGCAGGTGCAGGTACTACTTTTCCAGTTTGGCACATGACATAGCAGGAAAAATCACAAAGGCTAACAGAAAATTGAAACAAAATTCTAAATGGTGTCAATATAGAGTTGTAGTGGACACAAAAAGATGATGGAAGAAATGCTAAACATTGTCAAACATTCACCCCCAGTCACAGATGAGGGTTAAATCAATCATTTGCTTTGCCTACAATGCCACCCCAGTTTGGGCCCAGCCATATGCAAATCAGTCTTGACCCTGCTTCCAATGGGAACAGTCCGGCCCAAACTGCCACGCTAGGTCCTCCTTGTACCGGAAAACAAGCAGTAAGTGCAGAGAAATTTCCACTTTCTAAAAGTGGCATATCTAAATCATTACGGTTAAATCCATCTTCACCATAAGAAGGATTTATCATTACAAATCCAAATATATTAACCATGAAAAAGCTACACCTCTCTGATCAGGAATTACCACTTAAACAGGTATAAGGGAATTCCCAATACTAACATCTGAGAGGGGTAGGTCTCACAGTAGTGAAAAACAAATGTAGCTGTTTGTCACTACTAGGACATGCCAAACATAATAAATGTCCTACCTTCTACTTGCATAGCACCCTGCCCTTAGGGCTACCTAGGACTTACATTAGGGGTGATTTTTATGTAATTAAAGGGGGAGTTTAAGCTTTAGCAAGTACCTTTTAATGCCAAGCCGAAGTGGCTGTAGAACTGCATACACAGGCACTGCAGTGACATGCCCAAGACAGGTTTAAAAGACTACTTATGTGGGTGGTACAATCAGTGCTGCAGCCCACAATTAGCATTTAACTTACAGGTTCTAGGTATATGGTATACCACTGTACAAGGGACTTATAAGTAAGTTAAATATATAAATCATGTATATATCAATTACACACGTTTAGGAAGAGCACATGCACATTAGCACTGATTGGCAGTGGTAAAGTGCTCATAATCCTAAAGCCAGTAAAATGATACAGCAACATGTGGAGGTAAAAAGATTGGGGAAATACCTCCCTAAGGATGCCAAGTCTAACAGGAAACCTAGCAAACTTGCGCATTTTTGAAAACTAGACACCTGGTTGAATCCAGGGTGGGGTGACTAATATTACCAGGTGTTTGCACCCAGAATAACTTACAAATCTCAAACATTGACTAAAAATATACATTTTCCTCACATTTCTCTGGGAACTCAGGGTGTTAGGAAGCCTGTGGCGCCCCGCAGATTCATGATCTTTGCGTCACAGAAATCTGAGGAAAGTGTATCTTTCTTACCAAAGTTTGACATTTACAAGGGCTTGTGGGTAACATTACCTGGAGAGAGCCACGCTAGTCACGCACCCCTGGATTCCCTTGGTTGCCTAGTTTTTAAGAATGTGCGGATTTGCCTAGGTGGCAGACAAACTAGGGCCCAAAGTCCATAGCTACCTGCATGACAAAAAAAACATGTGTTTTCACTGCATAAATGTGATGTCTCTATGTTGTGTTTTTTGTCATTTTCCAATTGTGGGCGCCAGGGCCACCCACAAAAATTGGGTTAAATTTTTATGTGGAGACAAGTTGGCGTGCTGGTTGGTTGTCAATTTGTGGATCTCAACAGATTAAAGAAATTTTAGACACTGGATGTAAATAAACGAGTAATGTTTGCCATATGTGCACTTTCAAGTTTTGTACGACATTATGAGAAAGTGAACAGAATCCATTCAATCATGTTGGTGGCGTGATACAATGCAAAGGGTGTGCTTTCCCTGAATAACCCATTCTGATGGATACATCTGCCAGTGGATTCCTCACCTTGTGAATATCCCCTGCGCCAGCATTCCACGGAATTTTTCTTCCCCAGCACTCCACGTCGATGTGGGCGACGTCATAATACATCGGCTCCGCTCGCGACTCCGTATGACGTCACCGGAGCCATAAGAGGCCCTCGTCGGCGTGATGACGTCAGTTCCCTTTTTTCCGCGCCGTCGACGCGCAACGGTTTTTTCCAGTACTCCTGCTACTTTGTAGTTGTAAGGTGTTTCTGTTGCAAAATTCTGCGATGTCTTCGACGAGGAAGTCGGGCTTTAAGCCCTGTAGGGAATGTGGCGGACATATGTCCATGACGGATCCACATGAGGACTGTTTGTGGTGCCTTTTGTCGGACCACGATGTCGAAGACTGTTCATGCTGTAGGAGGATGAATCCTAAAGCATTAAAGGAAAGAAAGGCCAAGCTGTTTATGGCGAAGATCGGTAAGGAGAAGAGAGGGAGAAAGAAAGAGAAATCGAGGGCGGTGTCGTCGACTTCGAGGTCGTCGAAGTCAAGGAGACATCATAAGAAAAGAAAACACTCTTCACGACGCCGGTCCTCGAAGAGCAGGAAGTCGAGGTCGACTTCACCTCGGCGTCATCGGAGTAAGGACATTTCACCTTCTCCTTCTCCCTCTAAGACTCCGGGAGGTTCTCCGTCTCCGAAGCGGGCTCCAGAGCGTTCACCGGCGCAGTCCCCGGCGCCGTCTCCTGCGTCGTCTCCGGATCGGGTGGAGTCGCATGTTTCGGATCAGGAACGGGAGGAAGAACCGACTCCGGCGCTTGAAGAATCTATGGCTCCGGTGGAGGACACTACGGCGCCGCAGCCAAATACTCCGCAGAGGGATGCAGGTTCAGTGCCTTATCCTCAGTTTCCTGCTCCAGGTACTGATTCTACTCAGTTCTTAAATGCCATGTATGGTATTTTTAATAGGGCGGCCTTCCCATCCGGAGCACCAACTGGTCCCGTGGGTCCCATGGCTTTACGTTGGGGGTGCCGCAGCATTATGCTCAGGCCCCCTTCATGCCCTTTCTGCCGATGGCGCCTTCGTGGCAGTTTCCGGCGCCGTCTGGGGATCCGTCACGACTTCGGATGGATCGGCCTGCTTCAGAGCCTTCCTCGACGCCGATGCTAACTCCATCGGCACCGCGACCGGCGCCGCCGACGCCGTCTATGGTGCAGCCGACTCAACACCTCTGACTCCACCGACACCGCGTACAACGTCGTCGACGCCGGCTCCCCGGATTCGATCGAGAAGGGAGGCCCAAAGGATGTTGGAAGAAGGAAGGTACAGAGAAGAGGTGGAGGAAGGTGAGGTGGACACATCTTCTGATGATTTTGAGGGCATACAAGAGGCTAGTGGCCTAGACACCACCCCAGAATGGGAGCACACATCGGCAAGATCCTCTCCACCACAAGAACTGGCTCTCTACCATACTGTTATCAAAAAGGCTGCAGAGCTGTTAGATTTACAGTTGCCCTCAGCAGAGTATAAATCGAACTTGTTGACAGAGGTTCTGCACTCTCCTGCTTCCACTTCAGAGCCTTTACTGCCCTTTAATGAGGCCATCTTGGAGCCTGTTTTGGAGGCATGGCGGAAACCACTCCGGCGGTTTCCAGACAGGTGGTGAGAAGGTATAGGGTGGCGCCTGGGGATCCGGATTTTCTATCTATACACCCGTCTCCAGAGAGCCTAGTTGTGCAGGCATCCTGCTCGAAGCATGCTTCGGGGGCTTTCCCTCAGTCTCCTGCAGATAGGGAGTCTAAGAAGGTGGACCAGGCTGCTAAAAAGACTTTCTCTTCGGGGAGTATGGCATTAAAGTCTTCCAATGCCACGTGCTTGCTGGGGCGTTACGTGCACACATTGATGGACTCAATGAAGACTTTGGCCCCTAAGCTGCCGGAGGGCGATAAGGCGTCCTTCTTGGAGGTGGTTACAGACACTCAGGCCGCTGCCAGACAGGTGATCCAGTCAGGATTGGATACGGCGGATTCGGTGGCAAGGATTATGGGCTCGTCCATAGCTGCAAGGAGGCAGGCATGCCTCCGTTCGTCGGGATTCTCCGCGGATGTTCAAGCCACATTAGTGGATTTGCCATTTGATGGGCAGAAGTTGTTTGGTGAGAAGGCAGATTCTGCTCTACAAAGATTTAAAGACAGCAGATTAACAGCAAAGTCTTTGGGTCTGCAAGCTCCTGCAAAGGGTTCTGTTTTTAGGAAATGTAGGGGCTTTGGAAGGTCATCTTTTCGCTCCTACCGACAGCCTCAGCAGCAACAGCAGCAGCAGCATCAGCAGAATCCCCTCTATAAATCCTATAGAGGGAGACAAAGGGGTCGGAGAGGTTCTGGACGCAACCCCTCTTCTTCTTCCTCTTCCTCTTCCTCTGCTCCCAATGAGGCATCAGGGAAGCAGCCCTAGATCCCCCATCCCGGATCATGTAAGACCTGTGGAGGTCGGGTGTCCTACTTTCTACGGGGTTGGAATTCTGTTACGACAGAGCTTTGGGTTTTGAACCTCGTAGAGACTTGATACGCCCTTCCCTTTCGGGAGATCCTCCCCCTTACTCTCCGTGCCAGGGTTACTGCTCAGAGGACCATCTGCTTCTCCTTCAGAAAGAGGTTCTAGCCTTGCTTCAAAAGGGTGCAATAGAGGTGGTTCCGGAGCAGTAAAAGGGTCAGGGATGCTACTCCCGGTATTTCCTGATTCCCAAAAAGGACGGCAGATTGCGTCCAATCCTGGACCTCAGAATCTTGAACTTTTACCTGAAACAGGAGAAATTCAAGATGCTGACCCTTGCGCAGGTTCTTCAAGCGTTGCAGAAAGGAGACTGGATGGTGTCGCTCGACTTGCAGGACGCGTACTTCCATGTCCCAATCCTGAAGTCGCACAGGAAGTATCTCCGTTTTACGGTTGGGTCGCAACATTACCAGTTTGCGGTCCTCCCGTTTGGTCTTACTACAGCACCTCGAGTCTTCACAAAGGTGATGGCAGTGGTGGCTGCTCATCTCAGGAGGTCGGGGATTCCGGTTTTCCCCTACCTGGACGACTGGCTTCTGAAGGCAGAGTCCCCAGAGATGGTGCAGCATCATCTGCAGGTAACATCTCAGCTGTTATTCGACTTGGGTTTTTCGATCAATGTGCCCAAATCTCACCTGGTGCCCTCTCAACGCAACCTGTTTATAGGGGCGGTACTGGACACTACTGTGTGTCGAGCATTTCCTCCTCCACAAAGAATTCTCGACATTCAGGAGATGGTCCCTTTATTCCACAATGGAGCGGTTGTTCCAGTTCTGAAGGACCTTCGCCTGCTCGGTCTGTTCGCTTCCTGCATTCTGTTGGTCAACCATGCACGCTGGCACATGAGGGCGCTCCAGTGGTGCCTCCGCAAGCAGTGGTATCAGCACAACGGGGATCTCAGGGAGTCGATCAAGATCTCCAGAGAAGCTGCAGCGGATCTATCTTGGTAGAGCATGGAGGGCAATCTGTCCCAAGGAAAGCCCTTCCATCTATCTCCATCGGTGGCCATGGTGATAACAGATGCATCCACCTTAGGGTGGGGTGCTCATCTGGGGGATCTGGAGATCAAGGGTCTTTGGTCTCCAGAGGAAAGGTTGCTTCACATCAACCTTCTGGAGTTACGGGCGATACGTTTGGCGCTCAAGGCCTTCCTCCCTTCCCTTCGCGGTCAGTCGGTTCAAGTCCTGACGGACAACACTACCGCGATGTGGTATGTCAACAAGCAGGGAGGGGTGGGGTCGCATTGTCTATGCAGAGAGGCTCTGCGTCTATGGTCCTGGGCTCAGGACCATCAGATTTGTCTGATGGCAAATCATCTGGCCGGGGTGTTGAACGTACGTGCGGACAGTCTCAGTCGACAGTTCTCCGCCGACCACGAGTGGAGGCTCCATCCGGAGGTGGTTCGTCACGTCTTTCGGACGTGGGGGACACCTCGGGTGGACCTGTTTGCCACCCGCGAGAACGCGCACTGCCCGTCATTCTGCAGTCGCCAGTTTCCGATGCAGGGGGTGTTGGGGGACGCGTTTCAGTTGAGTTGGGGCTCACAACTCCTTTACGCGTTTCCTCCCATACCTTTGATTCCTCGGGTTCTGAGGAAGATTCGCCAAGACCGGGCCCAAGTCGTATTGGTCGCCCTGGATTGGCCAAGAAGGGTGTGGTATACAGATCTCCTCCACCTCTCCTCGTGCCCTCCGCTCCGTCTCCCTCTGAGGGCAGACCTCCTCTCGCAGTCAGAGGGGCAGGTTCTACACCCCCACCTCCAGAGCTTACACCTTCATGCCTGGAGATTGAACGGGGCAACCTGAGTTCTTACTCTCTCCCACCTGATGTGGTGGACGTTATTTTATCGGCCAGGCGACACTCCACCAAGTCCATTTACTCTTACAGGTGGTCTAAATTTGTAAAATGGTGTGGAGAGAGGTCCATAGACCCTTTAAAGGCCCATCTTTCTAATGTGCTCCAGTTTGCTCTTTCCTTGGCTCAGCAGGGCTGTGCTGTGGCCACGGTCAAGGGCTATCTTTCGGCCTTATTGACTTTTCTTTGCCTTCCGGATCAACCGTCACTGTTTAAATCTCCGGTTGTTCTGAGGTTTATCAAGGGCCTTACAAACATGTTTCCACCCACTCCTTTTGTAATGCCACAGTGGGACCTTAATCTTGTCTTAACCTTTCTGATGGGGTCCCCATTTGAGCCTCTACATAGCTGTCCTTTGAGGCTGTTGTCCTTTAAGGTGGTCTTTCTTGTAGCCATAACCTCGGCAAGGAGGGTGAGTGAGCTCCAAGCTCTTAGTTCTAAACCCCCTTTTCTTACATTACATGCTGAAAGGATGGTTCTTAGGACCAGGGCTGCTTTCCTGCCAAAAGTTGTTACTCCGTTCCATTTGGGGCAGTCTATTACTCTCCCTGTTTTTTATCCACCTCCTCATCCTTCCAAAGAGGAGGAAAGACTCCATCGCCTGGACCCGAAGAGGGCTGTGAGTTTTTATCTGGACAGGACTAAAGACTTTCGTCTAGATGATCAACTCTTCATTGGCTATGTTGGTCATTCGAAGGGTAGAGCGGTGCACAAGCGCACACTATCGAGATGGATCATTCTTGCCATCAAGATCTGCTACGCCCTGGCTGGTAAGACTCCTCCTGAGGGCATTAGAGCTCATTCGACTAGAGCAAAATCATCTACATCTGCTTTGGCCCGGGGTGTTCCTGTGGCAGATATTTGTAAAGCTGCGACTTGGGCCTCCCTCCATACTTTCGCAAAGCATTATTGCTTGGACTCCGAGATGAGGAGGGAGGGCCACTTCGCGCGCTCTGTGTTGCAAGACTTTTTGGTATAGGAAGGTGGACACCCTCCTCCGGGAGTGGGGACTGCTGTGGGAATCTATTCACAAGGTGAGGAATCCACTGGCAGATGTATCCATCGGAAGAACAAGTTACTTACCTCCGGTAACGCTTTTTCTGGTGGATACAGTATCTGCCTGTGGATTCCTCACTGGCCCATCCGCCTTGGCCCACCCGCCTCCCCGTTGTCCACCTTTGTATACCATGAAATAGGTCTTGTTTGAAATGCTTGTACATTTGTTGGAAATGCTTGTTTATTTAGCATCCTTTTCCTTTGTATACTGTGTATATGTGTTGGTATACTGTATACTGTGTATACTTTGAGTTTGTCGTTGGTTCACCTGTTCGCCTCGAAGGCACGGAAAAAATGGGTGGAACTGACGTCATCACGCCGACGTGGGCCTCTTATGGCTCCGGTGATGTCATACGGAGTCGCGAGCGGAGCCGATGTATTATGACGTCGCCCACGTCGACGTGGAGTGCTGGGGAAGAAAAATTGCATGGAATGCTGGCGCAGGGGATATTCACAAGGTGAGGAATCCACAGGCAGATACTGTATCCACCAGAAAAAGCGTTACCAAAGGTAAGTAACTTGTTCTTTACCTCTGTGGGACCGTCTAAGGAACAGAGAGGCCCATTTTGCATTGTTGACTTTGTCTAGGAGTACTCCTGTATGAGCAGGTGTGACCACTTTCTCCACACATACAAAAGTGTACTTCTCCTGAATAAGTTGTTTACCTCACCAAAACTGGCCGACTAACCGCGCAGCCTGATATACATTGTAGATTCTGTCTTGAAGTAGTCTTGCAAGTATTACTTAAAAGATGCCTAATTGAAGATCCCATGATTCCACAGTTTAACACCTTGACCGCGGCGCAAATTCCGCTGCGGTGCTGGACAATTAATGAGTGGGCGGGGTTCGGACGGCCCCCGGCCGTCCTCCGCACACGCCCACTGTGACGTCGGACGGCTGGGGGCCGTTCGCAGCATGGAACAGGTTATAGGAAACTTCACTCAGATGACTTTTTCCCTGAGGAGAGCCACAAACTAAGGCCACATCCTTGACATCCCCTGTATAAGTTGCTTTCAGAACACGTTGTGGTTCGCCAGAGATACCATATATGAACACACTGGATCTCGGCTTACGTTTGTTTGATATAAAATCAAATACAACTTTGGAACCTGTTCACTATCTTGTTCTGTATTGTTGTATACATATTAGTTCACTGTCTGAGCACTGCATCGTCTGCACTAATTGTGATAGATATTGAAAGTGTATTGTCATAATACTAAAAGTTATCATCATGCAAGATAGTGTCCTTTATCCTTTCTCAATAAAATTGACTATGGTACAAGTTACTGATTGAATTTGCACACTTTCAAAGCAAGTAGTGTTAAATGAGTCCCACGGAACATTTGTTTAGCTTATTAAATTACTCTGATTCTTGTGAGGAATCCGGGTGGTCCTTGTGTTATATACATAAGTCTCCTAAAAAGCACTTCCAAATCTAGTCAAGACTTTACATTTTTGCCAAACAGGATATTCCATGACTAAGTTGGCTTATATTTCGTCCACCAACAGAACACCTACCACATTCTGGATAAAGGTGTTGAACAGGCTCTGATCAAGTCCATGATTTCCTCAAGTAGAGGACCAAAATATCTACAGCTGCTTGCCTAGTGAAGTAGTAGCCCACGGAATGTAGGTATCCTTGCAAAGCCCGTGAAAGGTTTACCTTAAGGCAGCTACATCTAACTCAATTTCCCAATACTTCACTTTTGTATGAAACAACATAAAGCAAGTAGGAAAATGCAGGGCTGGCTGAGATAGGCACTTGGGACAGTAAACACGACTCTCCTGCCTCTTTCCATGCATAGAGCAGACTCTACATTGATGACAAAGTGTCAATCCTGCAGCCTTGCCACATCACCCAGAGCATATGAAGTGGAGGCTGCTGCTTCTGCACCAGTATGACTTTCCAATGACGGTCAACTGAAAGTCAAGGAAAGACATAAGTCTTCCCATGGTGGTCTGACAATAAACAACATACATGTTGCTTGTTTCTATCTTGATCAGGTGGGTAAACAGTTTCATATACCGAGTTTTACGACTGGCATTGATTGGCGTAAGAACCTGGTCATTCTTATCCACTCTGCCCATGTACTTGTAATCAAGTTTACAAGTGGGCTTCTGAACTTCAGCCATCTGACCCCAAATTGTGACAGGGGAGGTGCTCTCATCCTGAATTATTATTAGCATGTACACATCACGCATATCAGAGAACTTGACTGCAAGCAATTTATTGGAAATCATCGCGGCATGCTGATGGGTGGTAGGGGGGTTGGGGGCTGACGCAGCAGCGATACCGCATCTCCCCAGCCCTTTTTTTTTTTAAATCGTCCAGTGCTCGCCCCGGGGGATCCCTTGTAGCCCTCCCCAGTGTCGGCCAATGGCTCACACCCGCACTGGGGAGGTAGTGCAGCCGTCGCCCATTGGCTGCACCAAAAGTGTTAAATGCTGAGATCCTTGGGCAGTTCGAGCTTAAGCTTCCATAACCTTTTCACACAAAACAAATATAGTCTGAATTTGTGGTTTTTCCCACACATGTTGTGAAAGCTAAAGATTCCCTGAGTTTTTGCATCTCCTATTTCTTGTGATTACTACCAACTTGCTGTTGTGGTGGAACCAGACGTGAAACCCTTAGGTACCAGAAAGCTGTACATATTTGAAAATTGATAAAATTCGGAACTCAGCAAGGGGTCAAATGTGTAGCTCACTCAGGATTTTCCCCAAGAAACTAATGTTTAAAATCAAAAGCTAATGAAAATATATAAGAAAAAATAGAAATTGGTGACAGTGTTTTCATCTGTAATTATTTTGCTCTAATGGCCAAAATGCCATTATGTCCGTCAAACTGTTCTGGTTGCAAGGATATATAGTGTTTGTTTGTGTCCAAAAACACGTGATTCGCAAAGCCAACAACTGAGCTGCAGTCTGTTTTTTTTCACTGTGTACCCACCATATATCACTTCTTGTCCATGCAAAATGGATATGAAGGAAACCTATTCATTTTTTAAATGTGTCCAGCATAACGAGTGTAGGGATAGTGTTATTTGAAAAACTCAGAATTTGGGGTTTCTCTTACCATCATGTAATTCTGAGACATTTTGCAAAATGTATTCTTTTTTGCATACTGGTTTAAATTTGCAAGGCTATAATAAGGTAAAGTGTATTGATAATATAAAATGCTCCACTATTTCATGTCCCCACATATCTCCTGATAAAAACTGTACCCAACATGTATGGCTGTGCCTATCACCTGCACAGCAGTTAAGTATTGGAATTACATCCCTGTCCTATGTTCCACGCCTAGAGCCCCATAAAGCATACCTAGAGGACACTGAATATGGAATGCAACCGGTTCCTGGCGGCTGCACAATTCCATCATACTCAGCAAGGTAGTTCATGTTTTTCCACTAATAATATCTTTATTGTGTATGGTTAATTAAAACCTTTACAATATACAATGCAATAAAAACCAATCCATGTTATAAAAGCAGATCATCTTAGATGGTATAAAGACCAATTAAAAGTGAAGAAATACATAAATACAGAATTGATTTTCAAGTGCCTTCCAATACTAGCAGCAGTCCAATTACATCTAACAGCTGCAAGAAGCTGCAGGAACGTACAAGTGGCAGCAAATAGTTTATTGGACGGGGCCACTTAAGGGCCTAAACCTTTTATATTGGAGATGGATGGATTTAGTCAATCCAATGTTTAGGGGCGCGTTTTCCGGGTTACGTACTGCTATAATTCTCTGCCGACAGGTTTGAACTCCCAGCCTATTCTACTCAGTCAGGAGACTCGTTTTGTGCTCATCCAAAATTCCTGGGCAAATGCACAGAACATGCTCAAAGGATTCATCGGACTAGCCACAGCCCCTGCATTTGATTTCTTCTGTTGGGCGGCGCGAGAGGGCTAGGTTCTTCAAAAAAAGGCACTCACCCAGTCTGAGGGCCATGAATCTTACCCTCAAGTGATTGGAATATGTACAGACAAGGTATGAGGATGAAGAGGCCGGTTGGTGCGAATTAATAACTGCCCATGCATGCTTGCGTTTAGCTAAGATTGCTCTATCTACATTGTAAGACCGGAGACGGGTATGTTTTTTAATAGTTAATTTAAATGCCGATTGACTTAGGTTTTGATCCCACAGGTCGTTTGTGGACAATAGCTGCACAATATCATTAAAGGACAGACAGTATGACCCAGCTGGCCCGCTGGAGCGGATGTCGGACCCCAATAGGGGGCTCCAGAGAGCCAGTTCTGGCCGTTCTCAGCATGTGACATAGATTAAGTAAGGCACCGGCACCTACCGCACGGTGTTCACAGAGACCAAGTTCCAATCTGATCTGAGCAGTGGATGAAGGCTTCGGCAACTGGAGAACAAGTTTATAGATCCTTGTTGTGGGGTTGAGCAATGCGTTGCTGTCCTTGCCCAGAAGGATTTCAGAGCCCTAAGATATTGTAGGGGAGATCTTAGTTCGCATGACTTCCAGCATAGGGGCTAGGTTTGGGCTAATAATGTTTTTGAAAGCTTGGATAGGGTTGCTTGGAGGACCACAGCCTTAGCTGCAATTTCCTTCGGGTGCTTAATAAAGGAGCCCTCGACATCCATGTGTACCCCTAGGTATTTTTATGATATTCTGCTGCAATCTGGTGGTTGTTATAAGTCCCTGATAAATTTTTCTGCCAAGTGTAACTACCTTTGTCTTCTTCAGATTGACCTCTAGATTGTTGGTAGATGTGTATGTGCACAGCTGTTCGAGCAGCCATTGCAGCCCTACCCTCGTAAGGCTAAAGCGGGCAAGGTCCTCCGCGTCTATAAGGTTACCAATCGGAGTTCTGCTGATCCTTGGCCGGTGGCAGTTGACTGTGTCCAATACCTGAGCAGGGTCCGCTATAACTAAATTAAAAAGCAGGTGGGGCTAGCACACAACCCTGCTTGACTCCCCGTGACTTTGGAATTTTCCTAGACAGGTGTGCCCATCCCCCAGCTTGACTCGAATCCAGGTATTAGTATGCAACTGGATCATCGGATCCTAAAGGTTGGGGTTGATTCCCCAGTCTTTTAACTTAGCCCAGAGCATCCCTTTCGGCACGCAGTTGAATGCATCCTTGAAGTCCACAAAACAGCAATTTAACAGTGGAAAAGAGGTCTTTGCCTTGTCAGTCAAAATTGATAGAGCTAGGAGGTTAGTGAGTGTACCTGACACCGCGACAAAACCCGTTTGTTTTTTTGTGACAAGCCTGTTCAGCTCCACCCACTGTCTTAGATCCTCCAAAAGAAGGCTGGCAAAATACTTACCCTCATTATCGAGTAATGCTATCAGCCTATAGTTGCTTGGGTCAGATCGGGTGCCTCCCTTGTAGTTGGGGTGGATTACTTCCCCACACCATGAGTCAGGTATAGTTGAACTCTGCAAACAGTAATCGAAAAGCCTTATTAAATGACTGGCCCAGAATGAGGGCTCAACTTTATGGAACCATTCTATTTATTGAAAAGATCCATGCTTTGTACACAGCTGATCGCCTACAACCCTGAGGCCGGCAGTAACGTCATAAAATGTCAGTATACACAGCTATACCCCTACAACCCAGGGGCCGGCAGTGCTTCGCGGATCACCTGAAAAAATGAGCAAAATAATTCAAACTAACATTGGAAGAAAACATCCCCCCCCCCCCCCCCCCCTTTTCCTCCCTCCTCTGCACCAATACTACTTTCTCCCAACCGGATGGACAGGGCTGCCAATTACTATCAGCGTGTAGGGGTTGATCTCCAGAGCTCATCCCGGGTAGTGTTCAATGATCTCCCTCTCAGGAAGTGAGGAGTCGTAAAATTCGTAAATATTGGGTGGCATGTGGTATCCCGAAATTCAGTCGACAGGATCTGAATGAATGGGACCGTAAGTCAGCGTAATTCTCCTTTTTGTGATCTGCTACCATTGACATGCACTCCATTGCTAATGTTAACCATAGCTTATGCAGCCATGTCACGTGGTCAGGAACAGTCGGTGTGCCCCACCTGGCTAAGTTTGCTTGTCGCACAGCCAACAGTGCAAGGGCCATCTTACGGCCCCTCAGGGAGCGTAGAGGAAATATCAGTGGGTTCGGCAGTCACAGGAGCGTGTACGCTGGGAAACGCAGGATTGTAGCATTAAATGCTCTCTCTGTCTATGTCATCCAAGACAGAGTTCCAGAAGTATTCCAACTTGGGGCAGTGCCATAGTAAGTGGACCAGAGAGCCTGCCTGCCCGCATCCCCTCCAACACCTTTCAGACCGACTCTTGTCCCAGCAGTGGATGCGCAGGAGTGAGGTACCAATATGATAGTACTTTATACGCTGATTCTGTTCCTAACGTGCTGTGTGGTGAGCTCTAAAGTGTATGTCCTCCCATTCTTTGTCAGAGATAGCTTGCCCTAGTTCCTCATACCACTGCTGTTGCCCCTTGAAACGTCCACCAACTGTATCCCTTGTTAGCATCGCATAGAGCTCCGATACGAGGTGCTTGTCGTCCTTCTTGCACACCAGCCATTTTCAAATACCATCAATTTCCTCGAAGCCGCTGCCTGGTATGTTGGCGCTGTGACCCAGTAGCGTATTTGGAGGTACTGAAAAGTGTCAGCTTGGGGAAATTTGTATTCCTATTTTAGTTGGTCAAATGAGATCACTCCATCGGGGTCATATAGAGATCCTATGCTCTTGCAGCCCTGTTCTCGCCACCTATCAATTACCTCCGAGTTTCGTCCCGGTAGGAAGTTGGGATTCCCTGTGATTGGGGTCATCAGAGAGAGAAACGTCATCAGATTTTTGGTGCACGCCACTCTTTTCCACACTCTCATCGTGGATGACGTTACTGGAGAGGAGTACAACCCCCACGCCCTTTGTTTATGCGGAAGCCAAATCTCTCTCCAAATGTTTACTCCCTCAACTGTTTGATCCATAAAGGACCAATATTTCTCTGATAATCGCTGGATCCATTTCACTATATAGCAGAGATGTGCTGTTTGTAGGTACCTGTGAACCAGAGGTAATCCCACTCCGCCTTCCCGTTTCAGCCATGCCATCTGTGTGAGAGATATGCGGGGCTTCTTGCCTCCCCAGAAAAATCTATTAATGGCAAGTTGCAATGAGCAGAGTACCTTCGGGAATGTAGTTAAAGGCAGGGTTTGAAATGTGTACAAAATACGTGGTAGGACCAACATCTTGACTGGCGCTACTCAACCGAAACAGGCAAGTCCCAACCGGCCCCAGCAGTTTAAGGCTTGCGTCGTTTGTTCGATGAATGTCGCATAGTTTAAGGTCAGGGTCTTGTTTATGGTGGGGGCAAGTACAATGCCTAAATACGTTATGGACTGCCCATGCCCATGTCCACGGAAACGCTCTCTTCAGCTGGTCTTTCTGTTCAGGAGCCACCAAGAGGTTCAGATTCTGGATTTGAGGGCTCAACTTTAAAGAGGGCCTGTGGCAGACCATTAGGTTCTGGAGCCCCATCAGACCTTGTCGTTGTTATCTGGACTGTGTTATTTGATACAAGGTGAGTTTCTGCGTTAAAGGAGAGCGGATTATCTTGAGTTTGAGGTGGATGCTCCCTGAGTGTTGCTGATGGATTTGTTGCTCTATGGTCCGGAAGGCTGTCTTTTCTGTCAGTTGCATGGAAATGACTTATGAGAAACATGGCCTATTCTGGCTCTGTGATGTTTGCACTGCCCAGGCTGTGGCTTCCGTTCATTTGTTTGTTCACAAGAACCCAACATTGTTTTGAGTTGGGCTGCCTACTTGCTTATAAAAGAGTGCACAAATGCTGCTGGAAACAATTCGGTTTCCCTGCATGACAAGCCTGTGTATAGTTTTTTTGTGCTGTTTTATAAGCAGTTATTGCCTCTGCAGCCCCTGGATTCCTCCTAACGACTCTAAGGTCCTCTTTGCATGTTTTCTTTAAGTTCAAGGTCTTTGGGGAAATGAATCTTGCGATTGAGCGAACATGTTGGAGAATCGGTTGTTGGAACTTAGCGAGTAGTTGAGTACAGAGATTCGACCACACGGCTGCCGGGGGTCTGGAGCTAGACTTTGCTTGAGAAGTAAGCTGCACACACTCTTCCATGATGGTGTTGCTAACGGTAGATTTTCATTTTAGACCCTTTAGGTTGTCGGAACGGACGCCACGGTGCGTCACCCAAGTTGATTCATGGTATATTGGGTTATGGGCGATGGTAATTATCTGAGGGCAATGATCACTCTCTGTGCAGGCAGTGATGCTGTAACTTTCTATGTGTGAAAACATTTCTATGTTACAGATGGTGTTATCTAAGTAAGAACATGTGGTACCATTTGTCCTCCTCTAGTTTGGTGGGAGATCTTGTGGAAACCTGGAGTTCAACACGGTGTAGCCAACATTATGGAGTTGCAAGACGAGAAATTTGCCTGACATACTGTGAGGTTGGCCCCTTGGCTTTGACTGTTCCGTGATGTCCTATGTTAGGCCTGGCAGGGAGCCATCATGGTCCTCGGGGCTCTCTTGGAAAAGATTGGTGTTGAAATTCCTTGTGATCAAGCAGTCAGATTGAGGGAAATCTCTGGTTAGGTCACAGGGGATGGAAATTAGGCGATTGAGTCTTGACTGCTTTGTCCTGACGCTAGGATCGATGTACACATTCAGTATCAGGAGAGGGTGCAGCGGTCTCCAGGTTATAATATTGATTCCGAAGAGCCAGTTTTCTTGGAATGGTATTGGTTCAATTTTGCTTTTTAAATTACACGAGATGTGGATACGCCCCCCCTTAGGGCGCCCAAATTTATGATCTCTTACCGTCGGCTTCCAGTATTCGATGTAGCCCGTTATGCGAAGGCTTTCTACAGGCCATGTGCCCCGCAGGGCCAGGAGGTCATGACTTGTTAGAAAGTCAAGTAGGTCAGAAGAGTGCGATTTCTGCTGGAGACCGCTGATGTTCCAGGAACACAGAACTGGGAAGGGCGACATCAGCCTTTTGGGAGAGGTTTGGATTTTCTATTAGAGAATGCTGATGTTCCAGGAGCAGGGGACTGGTAAGGGCGACATCTGACGTTTAGGAGCTGAATTATGATTTAGGATGAGCGGCTTCCAGACAGAGCTGCTGGCAGCCAATTTCAGCCGGATTCATTGTGGGAGATAGTCGAGCGGTCTGTTTTTGGTGACCATGTGGCCTTGAGCTTTCTTTAAAATAGAATATTGTTGGTTTGAACGCAGCTCAGGGGTAGACCATGGTTTAGCCAACACTGTAGAGTAGCCAACCCCTGTGTGCGAGCGGATTTTAATTTCCCATGCATTAAAGGTGTCTGAACAGGATAGAACAGTTTGAGACCAGGTGGGTGAGTGGAACTTTTAGCAGAGTAACTTGTGATGTTTGTCAACCCCTAGGGGGGTAGGAATTCAATGGACACCAAGTCGTAGGATTCCAGAGCTCCAAACCCAGTAGTTGCTTTTATTAATCTTAGGATATTACTCCTGTTTAGGATGTCATGTGGGCCTTGCGAGTGATACTCTGGAATGAACAGTAACTTAGCAGTTTCGGAATGCGAAGGTCCTTTCTGCCGCTGATCACACACCCCCGGTTGAGTCTTGGTCTGCCTGTAGAGGCCTTGATACTTTTCCTGAGCTGTGCACCTTCTTCTCTACGGACTAGTAGAGGTCTGATTGATTTGCACCAGTTGGCCCTGGTGCGTTGCGGATCTTTACTCTTAATGGGTCATTCATAATCCTCAGTGATCCAGCTAAAAGCCCGTGTAGGGGCTAATTGAACTGCCTGTGGTCCATATGGGCTTCCGGTGACATTAGAGATGCTTGTTGATCCCGCTTGTCTTGAAAGCGAGGCGGGTGAATCTGCACAGTTTTTGGAGAAGATTGTGGCTTTGTTAAGACAGCCGACAGGCCATTGACAGCGGAGTCCACAGGAATGGGATACTGCACGTGAGGAAGACCACTCTGTTCCCATTGTGGTCCTGCTGCTTCTGTGTTTGTTGTGTAAAACAGATGTTGTTGCAAAACTCTCTGCTTCTCCCTGCTTTGACATCGGTCAATAAGTTTTGTTACAAACAGTGGGAAAAATTTGCGGGAAGTGAAGGCAGTGTTGCCACTGGTCTTGTTTCGTTGTTTTTGGAGTCTTTTCTTTTCCCGCTTACTAAGTGGATGAGATGGTTGTGACTCAACAGTAATTGTTAATTCAACAGATGGGTCTGGCTAAGATCAGAGACCGCATTATTTGGCAGGATAGATGGATTTCTGTTGTGGAAGGTCCGTTGTGGGGTGACCGTGCCGCTGTTCCCAGGTAAGAAGATAGGACCATTGGAAACAGTGCTGAAGACTACGTTGTCAGTTGCCACGGGACTAACTGCTATATGCTGCGCTAAGGGCCCGGTCCGACACTTGAGTGACCATTGTTGCTATTGCAGTCCGATGCGGATGGAATTTGATTGAAGAATGCATGTGTTGATCGCTCGTGTTTCCCTGAAACTCCAGACAGGCCCTTAATTTCATTCAGGACAATGTTAAGAAACATTGGGAGTGAAGACAGACTGTCTATAATTGGAGAGTAGCAGCAGACCGACTGGGCCAAGTTGGAGGCTGATTGCACCCTTACAATGAGCTTGTTAAGGTTGTCCAGCTTACTGTCAATTCCTGCTGTGAATACTGCTAAGGAGTTCAAAAGGTCCACTTAACATGTCCAGTTTGTCTGAGTGATAATTTAGAGCTGAGACAGTGGATTGAAGTGTTTGCAGCATTTGCTGCCAAATTGCAGATAGGGAGACCAAAGCTTTGTCGGAACTGGTTTCTGTTTCCTGACTGAGGGGACGAACAGGATCTGTGAGAAATAAAGAAATCTCCAGGAGAGGCTGATTATTAGGCTTCGTACCTCCAGTTTGTTGTACTGGGTCCCCTGTGCCTCCCATGTTGAGTGGCTTAGTGGGTGAGAGTGGTATTATATTCACAGTCGGGGACCTGGTCCATTGGGTGGCTGGCGGACTAATAACACTGGGGATGTTGGCAGGGCTGCCAACAGGCATTTCTATCATTGGAGCAGGCTGAGATGTATTGGCTAAATTCTCATGAGCCCTAGTTTGGGAGCCTTGTGAGTTCTGTGTACAAAGCTGCGTTGAAGCACTGATTCTGCAGAAGCAAGTACAGGGTCTGCTGGGGTAGCTTGTGTTGAGGAGAAGTGATCACTAGAAAGCACCCATAGGCGAGGCTGTTTGCCGGGCTGCCATTTGGCTGATGTTGGGATTGACTTATGTTGGCCCAATTTGACTAAACATTTGTGTCTACCTCCGCTACACTACCACTGAGCTTGTCCTGGGTAGAGATGAGACTGATTTTCGTAGGTGGGTAAGCACTGGAAAATTGAGTCTTGGGCTGACTTGGGGGGGGGGGGGAGGGGGTGAGGGGGTTCTCTGACTTGTCAGTAGTTCCCACTGTCCCTGGCGTATTCTTTCAGCGCCTTGTGGGCACTGAGGGCTCCCTCCTTGTTCTGACTGATCGCATTGCTGAAAGTCTCCAAGAGTGCCGCCACACCTTCCCTCTAACAGTGATTCCTGCTTAACCGCCAGGGAGAGTGGGACAAGCACGCTAGTCATTACACCGCCGGACTTCACTGCTGCGTGGAAAAATTCTTGATGCGTACATAGTTGCCCTGATGCTGCCTGTCTGCATGCGCCTTATGGCACAGGTTGCGTTGTAGAAGGCACAAGCACGCCAGGCGTCGGAAGTTAAGAGGATGTAAGGGGACCACAAAGCGATTGCCGTTGTCTTACTTTAAGTGTTCAGCTGTTGGGATGCGGCTGCTGAGTCCGAATTTGTAAGTTGTGATTTGATGGCTTGCTGAGCCACAAGGGTGTGGATGCTGAGGCAAAGGCTGGTTCACTGTTGCACCGGCCCCTAAATTATTGATTACACAAGCCAGCCTGCCTGCCACCAGTCACCTCCGTGCTGCTGCTGGAGGAACCAATCCCTGGTGCCTTTATGTCACACACTGTTGCCACCAACTATGCCAACTGCATCAATTTCCATCTGGGTCTCAAGCGAGGGGCAAGGTATGGCCTGTGGTACCTGTGGCAATCAGCTCACTCGCTGCGCTGCACTCACTGTTAGTGCCGATGTGTGCCGGGGTCCAAATTGGGAACTGGATGAGGCTCCCATGATTGGCAGAGGCTGAGTGCTGCAGTGACTGGGGGGAGGCGTGTATCTGAAGCAGCTGTGCAGATGCAAGTTAATTGTTGCTATTGATGTTGTACTTCCCCGAAGAGGGGGACGGGGGGGTGGATTTTGGAGTGGGTGGCGAAGCAAACTGCCTGGTTCCACTGCAGTGGGGGCAGGAGTGTGGGAGGTGGTCCCACCAATGAGGCAAGCCGCACCGACTGCTTCTGCTCCAAACGGGAGGGACAGTGGCACTAGCCTCACCTGCCTCGGGCGTCACTCTGACCCCAACTTCAGCCAACTCCAGCAGCACTCAGCAGAACCCTGTCTACAGAGGGGTGAAGATAGCAGAGTCCTGGTAAAAAGGATGGCAGCAAGAGATGGGACACGAGGAGGGCAGAGGCAACGATAGCCAGAGACAGCAACCAGACCGGCCACCACACGCCCCCAATGATGAAACAAGGACTTGGCCCACTGGCTGCAGGCCCCAGTGCAAGTTACCAAGGGTCAAGGTCAACATGCGGGGGCTGCCTACACCTCATCGGGGCAGGAGATGTTCGGCTGTCCCTCCGTCCCTCGCTCAGCATGTGACATCACTGCAACCGCAGCATCTCTCGCGTCTCTCGTCTCACCAACCATGTTTTTCGAGTATATAAGGAAGATCCTGGACCCAACAATTTTTTATGAAGCTATTTATTTTTGTGGCATGGAAGACCAGTTTTTTGGAAGTCTCAGTTTTCATTTGACGTTGATCATTGTGGTTATTTAAAACTTTTTTTTCTGAGGAAAAACTTATTTCTTCACTTTTATTTTTTGGGGGGTTTTATTATCTCCCTGCGCTGAAGCCACCGTGCCACCTTTTATGATAAATATCCAGGTTGTGGAGGTAAGATGTCAAGAAATAATGACATCAGTGTGTGATCTGCCTTTCTGACTCTCACTTCCTCAGAACTGTTACATCTGCAAGAAGATGCCATACAGGAGGCTGTGGGAAAGGGAAGCTGTCTGTGCTAAGAAGGGTGAGATTGGCAGAAAATTCCCTCTTTCTGTTCCACTATCAGCCTCAGAAGGGAGGGGTCTAGTTTCCGACCGTTCTCCTTCCATTAATACCACTTCCCCACTTAATGGGGTGAGTGGGCAGCATCTCTGAGCAGCTTGAATACTTTAAAAGCTGCTGCAGATGGGCAACATGCCCACGATGTACTATTTGAACAAACAGTGTGAGACCAAGTGGAAAGTGCTTTCCCAAGCACCCCAAACTATTTAGCATTGGATGCTGGTGAAGGGCATTTGTCTGACAGCAGTTTACCTTACAGGGTTGTAAAACACAAACGTAAACTAACTGAGCCTTAATTTGCTGGAACAGCCCAAATTATATTTATGTGAAAAAGTGCAGACAAACATCTTTTTTAGGAGTTTTCCAGAAATAGAATTATTTGCAGCAGATGGAAATGTAAAATATCCTTCTTATGCCTTCTGGTTTCTATAGTCTATGAGCCTGATTACAAGTTGCTCATAATATTACAGCCCGTGCGTTAACCCCTGTTTACGCATGGGTCGGAATTACAAGTTTGACGGTATTTAACACATCCAATATTTATCGGATGCGTTAAATAACTCTAACATGAAAACAAGAGAAAGACAGTTGACTACAATTTTCTGCACCTCATGCCAGTTTTGATATGTGTACAGGTCCCGCGCAGCAAGCCCTGGCATCAACCGTCTATTGATGCCTCTGTGCTCCAGATCCTTAAACTACAATTTGATGGGCGTGCGCGGAATGATGAAGTCCAGATTGCAGAAGTAAGATTTACAAAAATTCCTTTATTTTTCAGTCAGTATCAAAACTTTAAATTCCAGCCAACACATTTCGTTCTCCTTGGGAGAACTTCATCAGCTCTCCTATGAGTTTTCTCACCAATCAGTGGGAAGCCTAGTTAAGTATAAGGTCCGTATATCTATAAGATGTCCTGAGCTCTGCCCAAATGTTTCCCGGCAAAAATGTCTGGATCTGTCACGACTTCACATGAAGTCGAGGTAGGAGATTCTGGATTGTAATTCCCACTCTTTTAAAGACCAAGGTTGAATGCCATGTGCTCAGAGATAGATCTGTATGGGTCGTTGGTTCATCCCTGGACTGAATAGGTGTCCATAGAAAATTCAGGTATAGTGTTGAGCTCCCCGCTCGGGAAACTACGGCAGCCTGTATAATTTCACACTTGTCGGCAAGGGTTCCAGTCGCTGTGAATAAAAAGGTAGAACCATTAAGTGTGGTGTAGTCTCCAGGTAATAACTCTGGAGTCTTATGAAGAGAAAAGTTCTTGCGGATTTAGTGAGCCCGTCTGTAAGGTTAGTCGTTCGGTGTTAAATAACTCAACCTTCATTAAATTTCTGCAGGCTAAACCTACCGAAATGTAACAGGGAAAAAGATGCATTATTTACCGTATGATGCAGATTTTGGTGCATAGAACAACAAATCTGCATGTTATTCCCCATAAGCTTTAATAAATAGCGTACACCATGGTATCGTTATTTATCAGGGGCTATAAATAATGGCTCAACTCGTAATCAGGCCCTCAGTCTCTGGGAACACTTTTTTGATGAGTTGGTGGAGAACATTTTGGTATGTGTTAACTCTGATACCATTTCTTTCTAAAGCAATCAACAAGTTTAGCCCCAGATTGTCCTCACCAGTGGTGATATCTGGACCTTCTTCAGATGTCTCTTCTGTTGCACAATAGAATGTAGTTCCTACCAGGCCTACTTTCCAGGATGTGGGGCAGAATGTTCCACCCCAAACTTCTGTAACTGAGCTTTGCTCCCTGGCTCTTTAAATCTTGCAATATGAACACCAGAAGTTGCATATGACAGTATGATCATGCTGAGAAAGTCAAAACATCCACCCACATGATCTTCATCTGCATTCAAATGTAAGAGGTTCTACAAATGGGAAACGTGCCAGGAAGAGACAGAATTGCCTCATCTTTATCTTGAAGTCTATTTTTATAATTTTCTTCCTTTAGAGTGTGTTAGGCTGCCATTGCTGCTTACTCTAAGCCTCCTCCGGTATTTTTATTTACTGTTGCTGGATTTCCTGGAGGGTCTTAGAAGGAGGTTCCTCCTTCTCCCTGGAAATTGAATGTTGTACTCTGTAAATTGATGGGCCCTCCATGTGAACCCATGCACATTGATAATTGTAAACATTTTTGTTAATTGGTGGCTATTGTGTGTACCAGGAGAGTAAGTTGACTTCTTGGTCTGTGTAGTGCTGAATTGTGTACAGTTTTCCCTAGTTTCAAACTATCATTAAGAACTCACCTTTTTTCCCTTTAAAAAGTGGTATCTGATTTTCTCATTTCACATTTTCACCTTCTTGTTTTTTTCAAATCCATCACCCCTGACAGAGGTTATTACATATCCTTGGTGTCATGAGGGGTTTCGGATAGTACAGCTAGTACTAAATAGGTTTATGAGTTCAAACAGCTCTTTATCAATTTTAGCGTGTTCAGACAGGTGTAGCTTCTTCTAAACAAACCATAGACCTGTGCATTGTTTCATACATTATTGACTGTTATAGAAAGGCTAATAGGCCTGTGCTTGATAAGCCTAAGGACTCTTCAACAAGGGGGAAGGCAGTTCCTGAAAAATGTCCCCAGCCTTCAGGCTGCTAAATAGAGGTCATTCCATACTTTTGCTAAATATTATTGTCTGGACTCTTGACTCCTGGAGAGATATTATAGTTGACCAGGCTTCTCTTAGTACTTTATTTGTTTGAAAGGTTCAGATCTGTGGCACTGTTCATACTTCAAAGTTGGGGTAGCTTGGTACTTTAATCTACGTTTTATGCATATCAGAAAATGCTATGTTGAAAAAAGAAAAGTTACTTGTGTGTAATCCTAATACGTTACCATGTGTATCCCCTCTGAATTAATTAAGCCCCGCCTGCTGCCTGATTTTAGAGCCACACGTTTTAATATATTAAAGATTGTAAGTCTCTTTTTTTTGCTCCAAGAAACTGCCTGTCGCCCCGCTGAGCATGATTGGATAGTGCAGCTTCAAAGATTCTTAAATGAGCAGGCCGTTTTTCCACTATAATACAGTGTTATTTCTCCTTCCTTTTTAACTACTTTCTAAGAGATGCTCAGCCAAATGTACCGTGTGTTCAAGAAATTAGCTACATTAAATCAAAAAAAGCCAAGAATTTTGTATGTGTGAACATACTATCTGCATATTTGGGTAATCGGAAAAACCTTAAAAAATTATTGAAAATTGTGTTCCTGGATTTTTGCAGAGATCGTATATTGTTTCATGAATTTAGACTTAATACACATGGTGAAGAACTAAGTTTACAAGTAAGTAACATTTTTCCATCTTCATATGCAAACATATTTACTCCAGTTTTACTTCAATACAACTTTGAATACATATTTCGTGTTTTAAACTTGTCAGAGTGCAGCACTGCCAGTTTGTAACAAGTTAAACAGTTATACAACATAAGGCTTCAGTACTTGAGCCGCAAAACAACATCTCCAGTCTGTCGTCACCAGCCACAAGGAAGCAGAACCAACAAGTATTGGCACAGCCTATGGGGCCTGTTGTTTTTTAGTAATGCTATACAGCTTTCCCAATGCTGTTCAACATGGCTACAGAAAACAAAAAGGTGCTATGACGAGGCAGCTGCATCATTTTAAGCAAAATGACACAAGCCCTTTTCTTTTTATTTGCCAAGTTGGATCAATTAATAAAAAAGGAGTGGCAAAGTGTTTTTATTTCCTTTATTTCGTTGCGGATGTGGAGGGTGCGGGTGGGGGTAAGCATCACAAAGGACATGAGTTAGGGAAACAACACAGAGAGTGTGAGTGAGGGTAACAGCACGGAGTGGACGGGGAAGGGTAGAAGCTGGAGAGATAACAAGCGTGAGGGAGCAATGTGGAGTGGGTGGGGAGAGGCTCATAGGCGAGAAAGTAAAATTTGGGAGAAGTATACGAGGGCGAGTGCAACTTGGAGAGCGCGAGGCAGAAGCACACAGGTGACGGAGACCAACATGGGGTGTGGCCGGGGGACAGAAATACACGAGGGCGACTGCAGGGAACACATGTACTCTTAAGGAGTGCTTTACTCGAAAGAAAAAAGTTGTGCTTGGAAGAACACAAGTAGTACGTCTAGATGCCAAGTGAGGAACAGACACAAGAAGAGGAAGGAAATTCCACACAAGCTAACAAATGAAAAGCAAGCAACTGAGAGTAACAATAAACCAACCAATGGTAAGCAAAGGGTGGTTTATAAGCCCACTGTAAGTTGGCAGTAGGTATTTTCACCAACAGACAGCTTGTGCTGTCTGATAGGTGAGACCTAAAAATGCGTTATGGCAATATTCCAACTAACCACTATCAGTGCCTTCGTTTTAATAAATGTTATGGTCTCCCAGAGACCTGATCGACTCCTGAGGCGGAAGCTGGGAGGTTTTTAATAACTTTAATATTACTTTGATTACTTGTATTGTATATTCCTTTTCATTTTTGCACCCACCTGGGCTCACCTCACGCAGCACACGCTGCTCTTCCTGCTAGTCTGAACCCGCATCGCTCGTTACCGCGGTGTTGGGAGATGGAGGCAGACGCTTACTTTGGCAGCCATATTGGGTGGGGGACTGGGCAGTGTTCTAGATGCCCAGAGGCCGGGGGGATAAATAGAAGCTGTCATTGCGCTGTGCGCAGAGACCTGATCGACTCCTGAGGCGGAAGCCGGGAGGTTTTTAATAACTTTAACATTACTTTGATTACTTGTATTGTATATTCCTTTTAATTTTTGCACCCACCTGGGCTCACCTCACGCAGCACACGCTGCTCTTCCTGCTAGTCGAAACCCGCATCGGCCGTTACCGCGGTGTTGGGAGACGGAGGCAGACGCTTACATAGGCAGCCATATTGGGTGGGGGACTGGACAGCGTTCTAGACACCCAGAGGCCGGGGGAAAAAATAGAAGCTGTCATTGCGCTGTGCGCAGAGACCTGATCGACTCCTGAGGCGGAAGCCGGGAGGTTTTTAATAACTTTAACATTACTTTGATTACTTGTATTGTATATTCCTTTTCATTTTTGCACCCACCTGGGTTCACCTCACGCAGCACACGCTGCTCTTCCTGCTAGTCGGAACCCGCATCGCTCGTTACCGCGGTGTTGGGAGACGGAGGCAGACGCTTACTTTGGCAGCCATATTGGGTGGGGGGCTGGACAGCGTTCTAGACGCCCAGAGGCCGGGCGGATAAATAGCAGATGTCATCACGTGCGCACAGCGGACGCACGCAGCGGGCGCACCGACAGCGCGCCGGAGGCGCGCTAAAGGCAAGCCCGTCTGCGCCCGTCCGCGCCCCTCCGGGACCAGGGGCCAGCCAGTATGGTCGGATTATTACCTACTCATCTAAGTCACTGAAGGCGATGCACAACATGTATGGGCAACCTCCTAGTAAGGCCTCATTTATTCTAAAGGCTAATAATATACTCATTGCACGAAACAGTTTCCCGGAGCTTCAGCCTACCATGGCCTATAATCAGTACCCTCTTATTCAGACTATGCACAGAGCAGCCCCCTGTCAATTTACTATCTTAATACCCGATCCTTGGTTAAACATCAGTTGGAGATCTTTTTACTTTTGACTACTGACAAACCTGATGTTCTGTTAATGACCGAGACCTGGGTTACTGATGACTCTTCTCCTGATATACTCGCAGCACTTCCCCCTGACTATTACATCATATCGGCTAACAGAGATCCGGGCAAGTCAGGTGGCGGCGTGGCTGCTATCATCCACACTGACCTCAATTTCTGTTCTCTGACATGCCTCTCTCTTACTGACACAGATAACATCGTGATTAAACTGGAGTCAGCTAATGACTCTTTGGTCTGTGTCCTATTATACAGACCACCTAAGCCGATGCCTTTCTTCCCACTGGCTCTTAGTGAACAGATAGCCACGTTAGTGACGGAACACGCTAGGGTTCTTCTGGCAGGAGACTTCAATTACTGGTATGACGATCCTAATGAAGGGCCTCAATCTGCAGAAATGTCTGACTTACTCAGAAACCTAAATCTATCTCAGCTTGTCCCTTCCTCAACCCATGCTAAGGGTCAGATCCTGGACCAAATTTGGGTTACCGATCTGAATACTACTATTCCTACCGTGTCACCTTGCATCTGGTCCGATCACCACTTACTGAAATTTCAAATTACGAGATCTGTCCCTCCGAAAATTAAAGCACGGGAAGGAGACCTGGCCAGGAAATAGAATCTTATCAACAAAGAAGACTTCTTTAACACATTAGCTGACACCACTCCAGCATTACATCATGATGTTAACATCCTGGAAAATAAGGTATCCAGGTGGCTTCTCGAGGCCAGTGATAAACACGCTCCTTCCAAAAGAGTAAAATTACTGCGTCGGACTGAGACGAACAGATGGTTTTCAGATGATCTTAAGGCACAGAAATTGATTGTACATCAACTGGAGAGACAATGGCGTCAACAATACTCTCCAGAAAAAAGATCTCAGTACATCATTGCGCACAAAGGTTATAAGAAAAACATTTTGACAGCTAAAACAGCTTTTTTCTCTGATCGTATCCTGAATTCCAATCACAGCTCCAAAGTAATATTTTCGGTAATAGATGAACTTTCCAACCCTGAGCGCACCCTACGAAAGGCCGCTCCTTCCCAGGAATTATGTGACTCCCTGAACGATTATTTAATTGATAAGATCTCTCTTATAAAAATCAGTATACCGTCCCATCCCTCTCAGCAGGTTTCTCCGGTTCATCACTGTAACAACAGTACCCTTAGCAGTTTCCCTTCTATTAGTGAAGAGACCTTTCAGTCTCTTTTAGTGGAAATTAAATCAGGTGCACCTTCGGATTGTTGCCCCCCATATTCTTAAAGAGTGCCTTGCTATACATCCTGGCCCGGCCCTTGCCCTATTGAACAAATCTATTATATCTGGCATAGTCCCTCTAGCTTTTAAAAAAGCTACAGTGGTCCCCCTCCTGAAGAAGGTGGGAGCAGATCTGGCACTTCTCGCCAATTACCGTCCCATATCCCTGCTACCTTTCCTGGCCAAAGTTTTGGAGGGCTATGTAGCTAAATGCCTATCCAACTTCTTGGAGTTGTACAAACATCTGGACTCCCATCAGGCCGGTTTTCGCCCTGCACATTCCACTGAAGCCGTAATTCTGTCAGCAATGGACAGCTTACGTGATTTCGCTGATAAAGGTTGTCCCCGAGTTCTGGTTTTGCTGGATCTGTCTGCGGCCTTCGACACGGTCGACCATAACATCTTGGTCGACCGTGTTAGGGGGGCCGGAGTCTTAGGAACTGCGGCACGCTGGATTTCCTCTTTTTTGGAGGACCGTTCTCAAGCGGTGCGCCTTGGCCAATTCACATCTAACCCTCACACTACAACCTGTGGGGTGCCTCAGGGCTCGGCCCTCTCCCCGCACCTATTTAACATCTATATGGCCCCACTGAATAAATCACTAAAAAAGAGAAATGTATTGGTCCTCAACTATGCTGATGATCTGCAGCTCCTTCTCAGGGTTGACAGTTCCAACAACTCCATCATGGAATTCCAGGATACTATGCTATTTATCCAAACTTGGATGGATCTCAACCATCTCAAACTAAATCCTGGGAAAACGGAAATAGTCCTTACTGGGGACAGCCTTAAGCATTGGGGCCCCCAATATTGGCCCCCTGCACTCGGTCCACCTCCCATTCCCTCTAGCTCTGCTAAGACTCTGGGGGTACTTCTGGATAGTGGGCTATCCTTAAAAACCCAGGTTGGAGCTGTGGTGTCCAAATGCTTTTACCAACTGCGAAAAATCAGGAAAATTCACCGTTTACTTACTCACGAAGCTCTGGTCCAGGCCATGATTTCTACAGTATTATCTCATCTAGACTACTCCAACTCGGTCTACTTGGGAATGCCCCATTATCTGTTTAAACGACTTCAGCTGGTTCAAAACCAGGCAGCCCGACTTATTTACCACCAACCTAAATGGCAACCTGCCTCTCCTTTGCTGAGGAAACTACACTGGCTCCCGGTGTCACAACGTTGTGTTTTCAAGACCGGATGCCTTATTTTTAAGGCCTTACACAGTACCAGCCCGGAATTCATCAATAACCTCATACTTAGGTATTCCCCCACTCGCGACCTAAGATCCGCCCACCTTTCTCTTCTAACTATTCCGAACTTCAAGAGGGTTCGTCTCGGAGGTCGCAGGTTTACCACTCTTGCTCCCAAGCTGTGGAATTCCTTCCCTCTTGAGATTCGAACTTGCACCGACCTCCTTCCATTCAGGAAACTACTGAAAACTTGGTTGTTCACTCAGGATTAGCTTCCGCTTCCATGTCGATCTGTTCTCAAGCGCCATGAAGCCAACTCGGCGTACGTGCGCTCTATAAATCCCCCACTAACATTAACATGCATTATTGCGCTACAATGCCTTTATTTCACAGTTCATTTGTTACATCAGAGCTATCTTTAATAAGGTAAAGAACAGCTCAATCACGTTCCAGATAGATCCAGTAGAACCGATAAGGTGGCAGTTATAAATGTATTTCATCTAACTTGCCTACAAAAATAAACTGAGGGTAGCCAACACAGGACTGCATTCTGGGAATGTGAAGTAGTCTGCTGCCTTCAAGTCAAAGTGTCAAGTTCCTCTGAGACTGCGGCCTATTTAAATCCTACTTAAAAAGAGCATTCCAGCTCACTTACATGTTTTGTTCATTTTTAGGACTGACGTTCGCCAAGACCTTTTGATTTTACTAAAATTGTATATAATGTACTTAGTTATAGGGTCTCTCATCCAGCCTTTCTACGTCCATTGGCCTGTTGTTTTGTCATTCACATTTTTCTTTTGTACACCACAGCACAAAGTACAGTAGGCCAGTCCCCTTCAGCCATTCGCTAACTTCACTGTTAGTAAATGCATTCTACTCTTTCACAAGAAGCACATCCTTACACAAAGTAATTCCCTTCAGTAACAGGGACCTCTTTTCAAATGTGGGCTTTTTCAGAAAAACATATTTCTAATTTTTGAAAATGTCTCACTTTCAAATTTGTGAGACCCAGCAGCTCCCCCATCAATAACATTTTACAAAAAGAATGTAAAAAAAACATGGATTGACAAAGCCTAAAGACAGCAAATGCCGGACCTATTGTTTTTGCCAACGCTTGTTGATTTTGTTCGGAGCTAATAGAAACAAGCATTGGCATAGCCAATAGGTCTCACCTTTGGGACCTTATAAGTATTTAGTAATGCAGCACAATATCCTTGGTGCAACAACATCAACTGTTGCATGGCTAAACACTTACAAGGTCCCAAAGGCGAGACCTATTGGCTATGCCAATGCTTGTTTACAAAAGCTAGCCTTGTCTGCCTGGATGTGGCGGGATGCCAGACATGCTCGGCGGAGGCCACGCTGCTCACAGAGTACATGTCATGTCAAGATCTTATGGACGGGCACTATTTCGGGCATCTCTATATTAGGAGCAAGCCCTGACCCTGCTCAGGGGTCAAGATCTTTATTTTGGGAGCTAGTGCTAGCAAACACGTTGACGAACCCTCAGTTGTGCTTTCAGTGTGCTGCTCAGAATCATGTCGGAATTTGTCATCTCAGATTTTGCATTTGGAACTGTGGTTACGAAAATTAGCATGCCTAATGAGGTCAGATTTGAAAATGAGGCTCAAAAACATACTGAACTCCTGCTCCGCACCTTGGGAAGAACAGACTGGTTATGCAACCTTTTTTTGGGACAGACATTTTCCATGTGTAATTACATATGGAAATATTTGTAAATGAAATAAATAAAAATCATGCAAAGTAGCTTGAAAAAAAACATTTTAGCAGAACTGTCTAGCTTATATAACAGACACCTACAGTACACACTGTGGTAAACCAATGCCAACAAGCAATGCCTCCTCTCACCACGCACTGCTTGATTAAAACTGTGAGCGATAAAAGAGCGTTCTCACCTACCACTGTCCTGCCTTCTGCGCCACGTTACCTCAAAGCAACGCCACTGTGAGGAACACCATTGGACTAGGTGAAGACCCTGGCAAGAGCCACACATTGGATATGGGACTTGTTGCCAGCTCAGTGGGTTAAGTGCCTGTTTCGGAGATCTGTGTATAATCCGTAGGTCACAGGTTCCAGTCCCAGTTACATACTGGAGTGGATTAACATGCGAGACATACAAACAAACCGCCTGTCACACAATTCTGTTCCTTTGAGGTAGCTCAGCGTCTTAATAAATCTGCTGCAGCTCGTAGGGTGCAAATTACAGGTGCCAGGTTCCAATGCTAATAAAATAGCTCACTGGGTTTAGGCATCTGTTATATGGGTTTGGAAACATTATTTTCGTAAAATGCAGAAAGAATGTGATAGTCGCAGTTCGTATTCATAATAAAGTCGTCTGTCTTTCTAAAAACTTAGTAATACTCCCTTATGGTGAAAACTCAGAAAATAGTTCCCCCAAAGTCAGAATGTCTTTATTTCTTAATGCAAAACCTATTGCCGCCAACGCTGTTAACTTCAAGTTAGGGACACCGGGAGGTACAACGGTGCCTCGGAACGTAACATTGAAATATTCTGCTTATCAAGTGTTTTGTCCAGCAACACTTTACCAAAATTGGCCATTTTGTAGCACTATCACGTAAAGGATCATTTAAAGAGCGCCAGACATATACACTTGTCATAAAGATATTAGGTTAGTATGTGTGAAATCCCTGACACCAGCACTTACCTCAGGTCAAACACACTTACTGACTTTAGACTGATCTTTCAAGACCAAGACTGCTTGTCAGCCACCTTGGATTGTTTGACAAACATATACACATAAATAGGTGTGAAAGTTAAGACGTGTGTGGTTCTGTTGGTTGTTTAATTTTCACCCCTCAAGAGCGACTAAAAATGAGCCAGCTTTTTAACAAAACAAACAAGCGGTCTTCAACATGGACACGGACAGGGCAGAGCGAGTGGGCGCGCGGCTGCAAAAGTGAAAGCAGCTGCAGCGTCCACACGCTTTCTGTGTGCCCGCGAGCGATGCGCTGAGCGCATGACGAGAGAGGCGGTCTAGACACGGACAGGGCGGAGCGAGTGGGCGCGTGGCTGCAAAAGTGAAAGCAGCTGCAGCGTCCACACACTTAATGACCCGTGAAAGACAGATGGCGGCTGCGCTAGGCCAGCCAAAGCGTGGGGTAGCACTTTCAAAACCCACCTACTAAATGTCTCACAGTGCAGCGCATGCGCTGGCTCAGCGAGACCTAAAAAAGGGATGAAATGTTTGCTATCTGCGTTTAAATTATATTTTTGTAATGTGATATTTCTGTTTGAGAAAAAAAGTGTTTTGAGATCCCTCAAGTAGGCAAAGCATTTATGAATTTAGTAAACATATCAATATTGAATAATTGGGATTGCAAATGACTAACCATTAATTTGCCATTTCTTTCAATGTGCAATATGTTAATCTCTCTTGATATTAGTTTTTGTTTTGTGTCCCTTTTATGCAGACGGTCTAAAGAAGAATATAAGCAAGAACAATTACGGAAAAAGATAACAGAAGTGAGTTGAAAAGTGTCTGAAACATACATGTGCTCATACTGTAAAGGTACAATTGTGCTTTAACAATCTATAAAACGTCTTGGTTCTGAGCTGTGCTCGAAGCTGCAGATGTTAACATGTTGCTGACAATTACAACGAAAGATTACTGCAACCCTTTAAGATCTGTCAGTACTTTTCCACAAAAACATTTTAGCTTTTCTCTTTAAATGAAGTTTTGTCATCCTGTTTTCATCAGTTTGACTTTTTTTATTTTAGAAATCCATCCAAATGATGGATTATTGAGATACTCTACATAGGATATTGATTACTATTTGTTCTTTGGGATCTTACAGTGGTTCACTAAGATGCTGCAGACCGAGAAGTTTAAAAATGCTATTCAGATTGATCTAAAGCCTTAAAGCTTTGTACAAAAGAACCTGACTAGGCCAGACCTTTGCTTTAGCAGCCTCTAAATAGGTTTTTTTCATGTTTACTCCATGCCATTTTATGATTCTGTAATCTTTTCTGCATAATTCTGGATTTATCACACTTGCAACATAATCCATCGTTTTCTGCATAATATATAGAGTTCAATAAAAAAACTTTTTCTAGCTCAAACTGAAGGCAGTGGCAAAGGTTACTAGATACTTTTTCAGTTGCTATTGTGGTATTCATGTGTTAAACTGATAATAATGAACCAAAATTATTTGCTCCAAGATCACTTATGTATGTGAAAATGGTAAAATAGTGAAATAATACTGCCACAGAATTTAGCACATTATGCCATATAATGATTAATGTCCTAGCTATCGTAACCAAAAGTTTCAATTATATTAAGGACTTAGAGGTGAGGATTATGCTTCACTTTATTCTTAGCAGCCATTTTATTGCATTTTAACAAGAACCACATTTCCCGTGAATTGGTCAAAACGGACAACGTACAACAGTCTACAAGTGTCCAGGCGGGTGGCAGCGTCTGCACCATAGTCCATTGCCACTGTCCTTAGCTCCTCTTTCCTCACGCGAGTCACGCCATAGCCCTTTTCTCATGAGTCCTGTTTCCCAGTTTCCGTTCCTGGAAAGAGATAAAATTACCAAGAAAATGTACCCACAGACAAGGCTACACCATAAGCAAGGTTTGCACAATACATGTCCTTTGAATCAACATCAACTTACAAAAGTCATGGCAATGAGAATATAACTCAATACTTACTAGTCACGTGGAGGGCCTCCCAGATCAGCAATCCGTGGGTGGGATAATCCTCACCTCTGAGTCCTTAATAGAATTGAAAATTTCCATTATGATAGCTAGGAAATGTTTCATTCCCTGTCGGGACAGGAGGCAAAGATTATGCTAGTTTAAAGCTTACTCACCCCCAAATGAGCCCTATTCAGCACTGGCTTAAAATAAAACCTTTTAAAGGTAGAATCCGAGGACCAATTGGCCACGTTCATAATATCTTCCAGGCGGGCACCCAAACTGAACGTCTTCGAGGCCAATGCCCCAAGAGTGGAATGCGCACCAAAGATTTTAAGATCCACTCCAGCTTCCTTCATAACCCACCGCACCCAATGGTCTGTCGTCGGGGAAGACACCGCTTTGTACAGTTTTCTGAGGGCGATTAAGAGCCTCCTCTCTCCCGGTGGTCTGAAGTCCTTGGACATGTCCTCATAGGCTTTAAGACATGGAACCATGCATAACTTAGGAGAGTCCGGAAAGGCTGGGTATTCTATGACCCTAGTATTGGATTTAGTACGCTTGCTCATCATAAACAACACCTCGTCTAGGGACTTAACATCCGAGACCCATCTTCACGATTTCATGCAGAGCAGCCAAGAGTTGCTTCCTCGGTAGGAACGTACTGGGTTGCTTGAATAAGAAAAGGTTAAGCACCTTATTAACATCCCATTGAGCTGATTAACGTGGTTCCGGAGGGAGTGGTAACCGGCAGCCACCTAAAAGGTGGTACACAAAAGGATGTTCCCACACAGGGGACCCTTCCACGGGCAAATGCCCGACAAGATAGCAGAACGGAAGATGTTGATTGAGTGGTATGCCAGACCTTTCTGAGCTAAACCGGCCAGGAAATTCAGGACCTGAACTATGTCGGCGCCCATGGGATCACAACCCCATGGTCACTCATTCCAACTACACCATTGCATCCAAGCCGACCGGTATCGCTTGATGGTGCCGTCGGACCAGGCCTTTGACAGGAGGTCTTCGTCCTGTGTTGAAAGTCCTAGGAGCGACCATCGACCCCTGTAATCTGCCACTCCATTAGGCGGAAAGACCCCTCCAGCACCATCTAATGTGGGAACCGACACGGTTGAAAAGACGAGTTGGAAACAGGGCAAGACTGATTGGAAAATTCCCCCAAAAGTTCCTGAAGAACCGGTAACCAGACTTGCGACTTACAAATTGGGTGATCAAAATAACGTCCGCCCCCTGGCATCAGAGCTGGGCTGATGCCCTCGTAAACATTGCGAACAGGGGTAACGCATACCCTGTCTCCGGCTCCCGGTTCTGGAGAAACGCATTGGTGGCTGCAGACAGAGGATACGGTCTCCAACTGAAGAACTTGGGTATATGATGAACCAATCTGGAGGCAAACAGGTCCACCGAAAAAGAACCCCACTGATTCAGAAGGCTGGCAGAAGACTTCCGGATGAAGGTTCCAAAGAAAGGACTGCCAGTCCGCCACCCGTTTCTCCTGACCGGGAAGATATTCTGCCACGACCAAGATCTGATGGTCCAGGCAGACCTGCCCGAATTTGGTTGCCAGATCCGAGAGTACCTTGGAGCGAGTGCCCCTAAGTGATTGATATACCTGACTGCCGAATATGTTGTCCATTTTGAACAGGACACAGGATTGGATCTTGTCTCAGGTCCAAGACCGGACCGCAAAGGCCTCCAGCTGGGGGCTCCAAACAGTTGATGTGTAATCTCTGTTCTTGGGGAGACCACAACCCTCCTGTGGAGAACTCTCCACAGAGAGTGCCCCAGCCAGACCTGCTGGTGTCGGATTCTATAACAAGGTCTGGAGCCTAAAAGAGAATCGCTCTCCCATTCCATGCTTCCATGTGGGAAAACCACCAACTAATCTCCTCCTGGCGTATCTGAAAGGATGACCAATTGAGAGTAAGTGAGCATCCTTTCTCAGGTACACTGCCTTCAATCACTGAAGAGCCCGAGAGTGCAGGGGTTCCAGGAAAATGGCCTGAATGATTGACAATAAGTGACCTACCAGGCGAGCAATCTGTCGCAAGGACTCTCTTTGTCAGGTTAACATTCTCAGAAGCTCAAGCTGAATCTTTGTCACCTTTCGAGAAGGAATGGTTAAGGTGACCTGGGTGGTATCAATGAAGAACCCCAGAAAAACTGCTCTCTGAGAGGGGATCAGTACGAATTGTTCCTCATTTCCTACACAGCCTAGGCTTTCGAGCAGGTTGACCACCATCCGCAGTTGGACTGACAACTGTTGGTGGTCTTGTGCCAGAAGGAGGACATTGCCGAGGTAAATGATGAGGTGGATCCCCTCTCCTGAAAGGTATTCCATGACTGGTTTGAGCACCTTCGTGAAGCACCAGGGGGTGGAAGAGAGGCCAAAGGGTAGCGTTGCAAACTGAAACATCTGTTGCTGCCGGATGAATTGGGGGAACCTACTGTGAGAAGGGAAATTATGTGCGGCCAAGTAAGCATCCTACAGGTCCCGGCGGACCATCCAGTCTGCGTGGCGTAAAATGTCTTGGAGGTTGATCCCCCCCCCATTTGAAATGATGGTACACCAGCCACTCTTTAAACTTGCATACATTTATCACTAATCTATGACCCCTGTTGTTCTTATTTACTAGGAAAAGGTTGCTTATGAAGCCACGCAAATGAGGGCTGGTAGGACAAATAGCTCCTTTTGCGATGAGCGAGGCATCCTCTGTGTTCCCCAACTCTGCCTCTTGCTGCAAGAACTGGAGCGATCTGGGGTGTGTAACCTGACATGGGGACCCACAAAATTATATGTGAAACCTCCTGAATCGTCTGTAGGACCCACGCAACGCTTGCGATTGACTTCCAGACATAGAAAAATTTGCCAGGCGGACCCCCTACTTTTATAAGGCAAGATGGGCGAACACTCATTGTAATGGGAGGTAGTGTCAAATCAGTTCTGTCCTCAGCCTCTGAAGCACTGTCAGTGGCTCTGGTAGACGTTTCCAAAACGGGTCTGATCTTGGTGCCTGGAGCCTTGCCCTCCAGGAGGATATTGGGAGAAGGACTGGCCGGCAGAGCGACCCCACCTCAAATGGCCCAGCGGAAAACCCAAGAGGAGAAAACCCTTTTGATAGAGGACTTGGCTTTGTCCAGTAATGTGCATGTGTTACGAAACTTTTCCAGTACCTTAATAAAGTGTTCACCAAGAGTCCCTCTTGTGCCACAGCCCCTGCCTCAGAATCAGCGAGGTCCCAAAGTTTCAGATCCACTTTTATTAAGAAGGAACTTCATCATTCCTTGGACAGCGCATAATTGCCATTGCTCATAAAGGTGATTGCACGCTGTGCCCATCCAGAGAGGACCTCCGAGGAGATGAGGGATCTTGAAGCCTTGGCATCCTCCGCCATGTCGAGAATCTTAGTTAAAGGGCTAAGGGCATCCAGGAGCTTATCCTGGCACGCCCGCCAGGAACTGTTGATGTCCTTTTTGTGGCCTTTTATGAATTTCGCCAGAAAGGTGGCCATTCTGAGTCCAGTTCCAGAGTCAGGGCCACTTTCACATCTAGCGAGGGGCGAGGGCACTCAGCCTTGAGGCAACGATGGGCTTCTTTCTCTAACGGGGCTCTGATCCATCCCGCCACGTAGTTTACCACCTTGGGGGAATGGGCCACTCTAAAACGGGGATGGACAAGTTCCTCCGAGTCTAGCATGTCTGGCCCATCGTCAGGACCATTAGGGCCAGTGGCAGGAGGTATAGAGGAGGCCACCGAGGCCTGGATGGGCCGTTCTCCTCATCAGTGTCCCTGTGGGCATCATCTGGGGGATCAAGCGAGACCATGCCTGGTGACCCCGTTGCCGGGCGAAACGAGTCCCTGGGTGTGGGAGAAGGTTGGGTTTGGACCAGGAACGCCTGTCTAAGACGTGCAAAGAAGTCATGATCAAACCCCTGCCTCACTGTGGCATTTGGTCGGGACGGGGTCAGTATCCGTGGGCTGGGCAGAAGGGGGGGTGGGTTTCGGATCTGCCTGGCCATGTGAATTCGACAGCTTTGTGCATTCACGTGTAATTTGCTGCGCCAAGCGCTTCGCCATGGGGGCCATGAACTCCTCCACCACCGGTAGAATGAAACATCACTGTATGAAATGGGGTCAAATCAGCCACCTGGGAGAGTGCCCCTCAAGACTCTCACAGCCTTAACATGTGAATACAGACCCCAGGGGGCATTACCCCACCACATGCACTTAACATGTGAATACAGACCCCAGGGGGCATTACCCCACCACATGCACTATCAACGCTTACACGTACACTGCGTCACATTCCTTCAATTTTTTCAGGCTTAAATGCCTGTGCAGACCCCAAACAAGGGGCGTCACTCTCCAGGAAGCAGAGGCTCAGGCAAGTGGCACACACAATTTTGAACTCTTTCTTCCCAAAACCGCACGTCACATACCATAGAGAAATCGCGCTATCACCGTGCCACCTGGTGGAGGGAGGCCTCCTCTACACTCTGCTACAACCAGGGATATAATAATAGCTGCGTAGGAGCACCTATGCGGTCCCGCAACCGTGCAAACGCACACATTCCAAGAGTAAACAACCGTTTTTAAAACAGTAAAGTCACAAGAGAAAGAAACTGAACGCAGCGAAGAAAGAGGAGCTTAGGACAGTGGCAAAGGACTATGGTGCAGACGCTGCCACCTGACTGGATACTTGTGAACTTTTGGACTACTTTGTCCATTGTTTGTTTATACCAATTCCCAGTGTTTCATGGGAAATGTGGTTCTTGTTAAAATACATTAAAATAGCTGCTGAGAATAAAGTGGAGAAACCGTCAAGCATAATCTTCGTCTTCGGTCCGGACTTAGAATTTTATTTTACTTGCCACATAACATAGTCAACTGTGCACTTAATTAGACCTCTGTTCCCATATACATCCCGTGGCCTACCTTTTGCTTACAGGAAGAGGCTTGACAATGTTTTTTTTTTTTTTTTACATAGTTGTAAAACAATGTGCGCTCTCCAATGTATGAGACCTTTTCCACATAAGGTTTAGGTTCTGGGTGTTCTCAAGGAGCCTCATTTTGATGCTAAAAATGTGTTTCTTATATGTCTGACTGTTCTGATTACAATAGTTTCAATAATTTATCGCATTAGTCTTATTCAGAGTCTGGCTATCCTGTTTTTTTAATGTATCTCTTTTTATTGATTTTTCACATTACACTACACCAACAATGACATAGTATTATAAAAGGTTTGTTTACCAATCACAAGAGCACTGATGAATAAGTGAGCATTTCCATAGCAGTATCTTCATACTATTCATATTCCAACATTATAACCATAGAGTTAATATACAAAGACTAAAATCTGATGTCCGGGAACTTCCGAGTTTTGCATTTTTGTGGGATGATACCACGACCTTTCCATAATGGTACATTTGTCCATTGCCATTTAATCACAGGTGGAGTCGTCTAAGAGATCCAGTGATTCTCATTATTATTTGGCTAATAAGAAGTCTAGAGGATCTCTAACCTTGTCTGCATTAAGAGAAAATTTTGCTCAATAAAAATCATCCAGAGCTACTAATTTTAGTGATGTAATAACAACCACCCTATCCAAAATTGTCAGAAGTGACCACATCAATGTATTAGGCAGGGTTGTCAGCAATAAAGTAAAAAAGAGTTAGTAATTTGGAATGCCTCTATATGAGTAATACATAACAGCCATAGCTGCAATCCCCTGGTTCCAAGGTAACAATATGAGTAATAAACCTCTCCAACAGATTTTCATCTTAAATAAATGCTTTTTAATTTTGGTGTACATATTATAAATCAACTAAGCAAAAGCTTCTATATATGAAGACTGGGCTGCACACAGGAGAGCTACTCACAGGTACCAGGAGAGCGACTAGTAGCTAACGAGCCGCTCGTTGGAGACACCTTGTCTAGACCAATCACTGTCTTGTCACGTCTCAGAAATCCCTCTTCCATTATTCTCAGTACCAAATGATTGTGGATTAAAGTGATACAGATTTGGAGCCTTTTGGAGAGGATCAGAGAGATGCAGGACCAATATTTCTGAATCTTTGGAAAGAACTGTGCCACATGCAAGAAATTTCTACCTCAGCCCAGCACCTCAAAACGTGTTGGGGGGATTTTTCCTTCTTCCAGAGTTGTGGCAGTGTATTGTAGACTCCCTGCATGTACTTGCATTGACTAAGTCAGACCTTTACTGACAGTTCAAGTGTTTGAGCTTCTATTTTTGTCTTGCACCAGTCATTGTCATCTAGAAGGCCGACTTCTGTTTCCCAGGCTGCTTTAATATCTGCCAGTCTGTCTGCGGTATTGTTTACAATGCATCTGGAAGTCTGCAAGCTCTGCTTACACTCCATGGGGCTTATTGTTAGTTTTGTGTCCAATGCGCTATATGACAGTGTGGCCATAGAGTCCCTAAAAAACAGTCAGTGCATGCCTCAGCTGCAGGTATCTAAACAATTGGGATTTGTGTAATTCAGTCTCCTTTAATAATTAGATAAAGGACTTCATGTGGTCCTTTTTCCAAATATCTCTACCTCTCAAGATACAAATTTTGCCCCAGACTGAGCAGCCATTCAGTTACTTGACCTGTTTTAGCCATGTCCTATGGAAAAGGGGGACTCGTAAGTCATCCACCCATTCCAACCCACATGAATGCTTTCCGCCACAATCACTTCCAACGTGCTGGATCATTCCAATGTCCAAACATCCTATCATTAAAGTTGGTCAGCTGGGTCTCCTAATGATACAGCTGAGTGTTTGCCATTCTGAGACCGCCGTCATACCATGATTGTACACATTACTCAAAGGACACATTGGACACCTTGTGCACCCATGTAAAGTTTCAGGCATATCCCTATCTTTTGGAAGAAAAAATGGGGGATTTGTAGTGGTGGTTCTGCAAAGCAAACAGAAATTTGAACGGAGAAATTTCTTTAAATAAAGCCACCCTGCCAGTAAGTGATATTGGGAGAGAGTTACAGTGGAGTAAGTTAGATTTAGTTGTTCTCAGTGAAGGTGGTATGTTGAAGTCCAAGGACAACTAAGGGTCCCTAGTGACATACATTCCTAGATATAAAAGCTGCCCTGTACTACCAAATACCGGAACAGCCAGTTAATTGCCAGGTCATCCACCCACCTCGCCTCCCCTTTCACCATCCTCTCTCACATAGTGGTTACATGACAGACTTATCCCAGTTGACTCCTAGACCCAAAATCATCCCAGTTTTTCTAGGATTTCCATGAGTCTTTGACACAATCACCTGGGGTTTCTAACATATAGGAACTGGTCAACAGTATACAATGACACAAGATCTTCCCTTCGCCCCCATTCAGGAGCCTGACCCAGGCTATTCATACAAATCCATGCAGCCAAGGTTTCAGTGGCCAATGCAAATAATAGTGGGTAAAAGGACACCGCTGGTTTGTGTCTCTTTCTGTGGGGAAATGAGGGAAGTGTACACTGTTCATTTTTATCTGATAGAATGAATCAATTTCATATAAGACATACATACTTCAAGTAATCAAGACCCAGATTAGAGTGCTCAAGAACCTGCATCAGTCCAATGTCCAAACATCTAGTTTTTCTTGTCAAGCCCTTTTTCGGACTCTTTTTCAAGGTCTAATAAGCCAATAGCTGCTGGTCCTGGCAAAGTATGGGCATGCTCAACTTCTAACTGTGCCCATCTCAAGTTGTGTTGTGTCGTCACTCTGTAGATATAGTTAGGAGCTAGTTACCATAGTATTTTTTGGGTCTGCTAATCACTTTGGTGCCCTTTGATGTATCATCATGAAATGTATCCCCCCCCCAAAAAAGGGTTAATCCACCTCAAATCCATCCTTGAAAGTTTCGGGGTGGCCCTTCGAGCGGGAGCCAAGAAAAATGGGGGAGCCCCTAAACGTAATATTCGTAACATATATTGGCCGTAGAAACATATGCTTTGCATTATCCTGCCATCTAGTATTGGGCTCAGATGATTACAAGTTGTTTTTCTTCGAAGAAATCTTCAAGTCACGAAGTATAGTGACGCCTCCTCCTGTGTTTATTGCGTTTGTTCCTTGGCTCTTTTGTTTTTTTCCACCATCAGGTTCGGACTTCGACATTGCACCTCCGGGACCAAAGCTCGATTCCTCACTGAGGTCTTTGCAGCTCCCCATTTTTTCTCTCCAACCGAACAGCTTCCTCGGCCAAACAACACCAGCTGGTGTTATTAAACATTTTCAAGCACCCGCCAGGCTAGGGCCCGGCCTTCCAAGACTTTTTCACCTCCACTCTCCATGCCACCGTCCACAGGGGATGGAAAACACGCCCTTCAGGTTTTGCCCCAAGTGCCACATGAAGTACTCCTGGCAAGACTAACAAAGAGTGTGCAATCTCAGTTTGTTACAGGAACAAGAGTAGACTTCCTGCAAGGTGTGCTTGGCATTCCGGTCGAAGAAAACACTTTGGCGGAGAAGGGAATGTTGTTGGCCTCATACCACCATGCAGCGACGCACAGAAGACGCACCGGACATCTTCAGGGAGCAGTCATCAGATCCCAAACAGGAACTGGAGGACACAGAAGCGCAAACAGCTCCTCCGGATGTACTGATACTGCTGGCTAGTAGTGGGGACAGCTCAAGCTCCAGCCCATGTTCCAGGCATGGGCGCGTGAGTGCCTCGGCGAAAGCTGCCCAACCCCCTACCAAACCACCCAAACTGGCTTTGGAGCCCCAGTGCCCTAGGGCCATGGTGGTCTCCACCAGCAGGCGCACAATGACAGATCCACTCCGCCTGGAAAGCCTTTGACGAGCTTCGGACAATATAAGGCCTTAAAATTTGTTTTGGCGCCAGTACCGAAAAAGGCCCCAACAGCACTATTGAAGTCAGGTAAGTACTCTAAGCCGAAGCAACGCACATCGGATCCTAAAAGAGTCTCGGAACCGAAAGATATTTCAGCACCAAAGCCGTCAGCGCCGAAGCTGGCACCTTAGCCGTCTGCATCAAAACCCCATAGGCGCAAAGCCGCAATGGGGATAAGACCCTCTTCGGCACCTACCACGCCTTTGACGCGGAAAGCCAACAAAGATGATACTGAGGCACGACATAGACAAGCGCAGCCGATTCTAGAGTGCTTGCAAGGCAAGCTCATCAAGGGACAAACAACTCTTTTTGTACAACCCAACACTGGGAAACTGGGCACCAAAGCTCCACCACCTGTTTCCCTTATGCTTCCCAAAAGGAAGAACACATTTGAGGAGGACATTGCTGGGTCTGAACCAGCCATCCCACCGAAAAAAAGGGAGACAGAGGCACAAGCCCGATCTTTTTCCCAACTTCTCCTCCATCTTCTACTGCTCCTCCACCTCCTTCTCCTCTGCCTTCACCGCCACTAAAGCCAGTGCATCCACCCTCTCCTGAACACCTGCCGTCAGAGCAGCCACATTTTTCACCAGATTAGTTGCCTACTGGTGACAACCAACCAGAGGAAAATATCCCCATTTCACAGATACACAGGGAGATCCTGATTCTGCCCCTGATCCATGGGATATTTAGGATGCTGATCCTGTGGTTGATCCAGATCCTAGCATCTACCCATCCAAGCTGTTCCCCGCCAAATGGTACGACATAATATCATGATATTATCAGCAGAGCTGCTGTTTACCATAAGTTAACCCTACACACTATACAACAAGAGGATGATTTCCTGGTAGAGACACTTAATATGTCGCAAAAAACTGCTCAGTTGCTCCCTATACTTGAAGACATGTTGTCCTCTACACAAGACATATTTAAGCAACCTGTTAAATGTAGGGTAGTCACCCCTAGAATTGAATAAACACACAAGGCGTGCCCATTGGACACTGAATATATTAAGAGCCAAGTTACACTACAGTCATTGGTGTACACACTAGAGTCATTGGTGGTACACACAGCCAGGAAGTGGGCAAATTCACAGAGAACAGGAGATGCACCTCCTACCGATAAGGTGAGTAAAAAATATGATGCCGCAGGCAAGGGCGTCGTAGCACAGGCAGCCAACAACATGCGCATTGCAAATTCTGTAGGGCTGCTCTCCAGATATAACCTTGCCACATGGGACAAAATGCAGGAACTACTGCAATACATTCTTAATCAGTACCAACAGCGTGGGGCGCCACTGGTAAAAGAGAGCAGGTCTATCTCTAATGCCACTATACAGTGCGCCCTGGACTCCTCAGACACAAGCGCCCACGAGGTCAACACCAGTGTCCTTATCAGACGCCACCCATGGCTCCAGGTCTCTGGCTTCAAACCGGGTGTGCAACAACACCTGCTGAATTTACCGTTTGATGGACAAAATCTCTTTGGTCCAAAGGGGGATGAAATGTTGGAAAAGTTAAACAAGGACACAGGCCCTATAAACCTACCAACACCATAGTTCCTTTCATAGGGGCCAATACAGGGGAGCAGCCAGAGGCGGTTCGTCTACTGACTCTGGCCATAAACAACAGGGTTCTTATCAAAGTCACTTTACCAGAGGATCCTACTAAATATCAAACTATAGAAAAAGAGGTAGAGGCCATGCAACCACTACCAAGACGCCAACCCCTCCAAAACAGTGACCACCTACTCCTCCCCCACCACATGTAACACCAGTTGGGGAAAGGTTACAAGATTTCTATCCACACTGGGAGAACATACCACAGACCAATGGGTCCTATCGATAATCAAATATGGGTATTGTCTGGAACTCAAGGAGACCCCACCCACAGTTCCACCAAGAACAAAAAACATGCCACAAGAATATCTTACCCTTTTACAGACCGAGGTCCAATCTCTCCTTCAAAAAGAGGCAATAAAAATCATTGTCATACAGGATCGGGACACAGAGTATACTCGCCCTGTTTTCTCATTCCCCAAAAAGACAAAATGTTAAGACCCATCCTAGATCTCAGGCCACTCACCAATTACATCTCCTCAGAACACTTCCACATGGTCTCACTACAAACCACTGCAACAGCAAGGAGATTTCATGATGGCATTAGACCTCAAAGACGCATACTTCAATATTCCCATATGTTGGAAAACCACGCTCCCACTCTGAAAGGATGGTGGTGGTCTTCCGGACACACTGTGGTAGCTTGGCTCGAGTGGTCAGGAATCAGGCTCCGTGCTAAGCATACGACATACCCAAACAATAACCATGCGTGCATCCGTTCCAAAAACGACTCTACACCGTAAAAATTATGAAAATATCTTTCTTTATCTTCTTTTTCTCTTAGTTGCTGATTGGATAAAATAAATAACAATCACAATATACAAACTTTTTAGATAGTGCAGGTCAAATAAATACTGGCTTAATGATTCAATAAATAGGGGTGATCATAAATAAGGAAGGCATAAATAAAAGTGCAATACATACAGGCAATTAAATATTCTGAGGCAATAAATACTGTAAACCAATAAATATTGTGCATCAATAAATACTGTGGACCAATAAATACAGTGAAGCAATAAATAGGTTAAATACAATAAATACAGTGCCCCTAATAAATACTTAAAAGCTGACAGTGACACTCATAGAATCAGATCACTTTTGAACTCCTAAGGGCTGATTTGGCCCAGGCACAGCTTGTGGGGTTGTGGAAGGCTTGGGGGTGTCTACTCCCTGGCTTGGACAAGGCTGAGGCCTAAACTGAGGTAGATCAAGGGGGGAATACCAGAGACCTGGCTCTCTCCCTCCACACAACTTCTCTAGATTAGTCCCAGCTCACCCCTGGCACAGTCAGGTTGGTTCCAGCACCTCCCTAGCCCCTTAGAGCAGTCTCTCAGGTTTCCACAGGGCCTTAGGCGCCCACTACTCCACTTACTGCCCTTTTTCTGATGCTCCGACGCCGCTGGAGTCGTGTCGACGCCGTGAGGCGGTTCCGGTCCGATGTCGGCGGCCTCGGCACAATGTCAGTTCTTGATGACGCCGGTAGGCGATTCCGGTTTCGATGTCGGCGGCCTCGGTTCGATCTCGACCTCCGATTCGATGGCGTCGGGCAGTCTTTACTCGATGTCGACTTCGGGCGGCTCCGGTCCGATGGCGACCTCGGATTTGATGACGTCGGCCGGCCTTGACTCGATGTCGACTTCCGGCGGCTCCGGAGTGCGATCCTCACTCCCGACCTCCGGTGCTCCTCTCCTTAGGTTTCCGGCGACTCCGGAGTGCGACCTCCACTCCCGACCTCCGGCACGATTCTCACAGGTTCCAGCGTCTCCGGAGTGCGATCCTCACTCCCGACCTCCGGTACACCTCACCTCGGTCTCCGACGACTCCGGAGGGCGGACTTCACTCCTCCGATGACGCCGCTCACTCGACCTCGGGTGACTTCCTCCTCGACCTCTGGTACTCCTCACGACCTCTGACGGCGCCCTCTCTCGACCTCTGGCGGCTCCGGGTACGACGTCCGCTTTCCAGTCGGCGCCGCTTCTCCACCTCGGGCTCCGGGTCCCAGGCTACTCGACGTCGGACTCCAGGGAAACCAGTTTCCAGGTCAGGATCTTGCTGTTCTCTGTTTCTAAGGCCTGTTCCTGCTGTCCAGGTCCTCAGGATGGTTTTTCTGACTTCTTCCCACACAGGGCTCCAGGCTGGGCTCAGTCAGTAGGGACTAGTATCAAGGGTGGGTTTATGGACCCCACTCCAGGCACAAGTTTCCACCCCTGCTGCTTCACTCCTTCCTCCTTCAAGTTTCTGCTGCTCACTCCTCACCAGTCAGGTGCCAACTGCCAGCTCCAACTGCCAACTCTCTGTCTTAGCTTCCCAACATTCTAAACCGCCTCCAACTGTCACAGGGTTCTGGAATGTTCTGGAAGGTGCTAGCAGGTTCCAGTGGATGCTGGTGATGTCACAGGTGGCCACCATTTTGTGCTCCAGGCCCTCAGACAGAAGTTTCAGGGGTAGCTAAAATGGCTCCCTGAATCTGCAGCAACACGAAAAAGTCTGGTGGTTCCCAAAAAGGAAAAATTCAAACAGGGTTTGAGGCAAAAGTGGGACAAAATAAATAATGATGAGGAGGGACCACCCAAAGGGCTGACAGGTCTAACACGCGTCCCCCCCAGCTGAAAGTGGGGAGAGCTACCCAACCCCTTGGGAGTTCTCATCACTAAGGCGGAAATACCTTGAGAGACCGTCTGCATTGGCGTGGTCCACTCCAGGCCGATGTTCCACCTGAAAGTCCATTCCCTGTAGGGAAATAGACCACCTCAACAACTTGGGATTCTCCCCCTTCATTTGCATCAGCCAACGAAGGGGTCTGTGGTCGGTCTGAACTAGGAAGTGAGAGCCAAACAGGTATGGCCGCAACTTCTTCAGAGCCCATACCACTGCAAAGGCTTCACGCTCTATTGCACTCCACTTCTGTTCCCTGGGAAGTAGTCTCCGGGATAGGAAGACCACGGGTTGATCCAGACCCTCTTCGTTGAGTTGCGATAACACTGCCCCAATGCCATGTTCTGATGCATCTGTCTGGACAATGAACTCCTTGGAAAAGTCTGGGGCCCTTAAGACCGGGGCCTCGCACATGGCTTTCTTCAATTTCTCAAAGGCTTGCTGACAAGCCTCCGTCCAGACTACCCGTCGAGGTTGTTTCTTGGACGTGAGCTCCGTGAGGGGGGCTACGATGGTACCGTACCCCTTCACGAAGCGACGGTAGTATCCCGTGAGGCCCAGAAATGCTCGGACCTCAGTCTGTGTCTTGGGGGGTTCCCAGGCCATGATGGCCTCGATCTTCGCCTGGAGGGGTTGCACCGCTCCCCTACCCACCAAGTGTCCAAGGTACACTACCGACCCCTGCCCGATCTGGCACTTGCTGGCCTTGATCGTCAATCCAGCTTGTCTCAGGGCCTGGAGAACAGCTTGCAGGTGACGCAAGTGATCCTCCCAGCTGTTACTGAAGACGGCTATGTCATCCAGATAAGCAGCAGAGAAACTCTCCATTCCGGTGAGGATCTGGTTTACCAGGCGCTGAAATGTGGCAGGTGCGTTCTTGAGCCCAAAGGGCATCACACAGAACTGGTAGTGGCCATTGGGCGTGGAGAAGGCTGACCTTTCCCTTGCTCCATCAGTCAAAGAGATCTGCCAGTACCCAGAAGTAAGGTCAAAGGTACTTAGATATTGGGCAGCTCCCAGCCGGTCAATCAATTCATCCGCCCTAGGGATCGGATGAGCATCAGTTTTGGTCACTGAATTCAGTCCCCGATAGTCCACACAGAACCTCAGTTCTGGTTGGGCACCCGGTGGTGCAGCTTTTGGTACTAACACCACCGGACTGGACCAGGGGCTGCTAGAAGGTTCGATCACTCCTAGCTCCAGCATCTTAGTGACTTCACTATGAATGCTGGCCTTCACCTTGTCTGACATCCGGTAGATCTTGGACCTCACAGGTGGGCTGTCTCCTGTGTCCACGTCATGGACGCACAGGTGAGTCCTACCCGGGACAAGGGAGAACAACGAAGAGTACTGCCCCAGGACCTGGCGACAGTCCTCCTGCTGTTCAGGAGTTAGAGATGGGGAGAGAATCACTCCCTCCACCGACCCATCCTTCTCTTGAGACGCAAACAGATCAGGGAGAGGCTCGTTTTCCACGTCCTCTCCTCCGTCAGTCACCATCATCAAGATGACTTCGGGCCTCTCGTGGTGGGGTTTGAGGCGGTTGGCATGCAGCACCCTCAGGGGCTGACGAGGGGTCTTCAGGTCCACCAAGTAGGTAGCCTTACCCTTCTTCTCCAACACCTCAAAGGGTCCTGACCAGCGATCCTGGAGGGCACTATGCTCTCCTGGTTCGATCACCCACACCTTCTGGCCAGGCTCCAACTCCACCGGGTGAGCGTTGTGGTCATACCACGCCTTCATCACTGCTTGGCTGGCCTCCAAGTTGTCAGAAGCTTGCTTCCACAACTTAGCCATTTGGCTCCGGAAGGCCAGCATGTAGCTCACCACATCCTGGGGAAGCTTTCTGGGAGTTCTTTCCCATCCGTCTCTCACCAGGTTGAGAGGTCCACGTACAGGGTGCCCATACAGAAGCTCGAAGGGGCTGAAGCCCACTCCCTTCTGTGGCACTTCCCTGTAGGAAAAAAGTAAACAGGGTAGGAGGACGTCCCATTTCCTCCGCAGGCTTTCAGGCAGACTTCTGATCATGCCCTTCAAGGTTTTGTTAAACCTCTCCACCAGACCATTTGTCTGGGGGTGGTAAGGAGTAGTGAACCGGTATGTCACTCCACACTCCTTCCACATGGCCCGCATGTACGCTGACATGAAGTTGGTCCCCCTGTCGGACACAACTTCCTTGGGAAAACCCACTCGGGTAAAGATTCCCATCAGGGCCCTAGCCACAACAGGTGCTGTTATGGTCCTCAGAGGTATTGCCTCTGGGTACCGTGTGGCATGATCCACCAGAACCAGGATAAACCTGTGACCAGCTGTAGTCGGTGGATCTAACGGACCCACAATGTCGATGCCCACCCTTTCAAAGGGGGTGCTAACGACAGGAAGTGGTTCCAGGGGAGCTTTCAGCTTCACCCCTGTTTTCCCACTGGCTTGGCAAGACACACATGTCCGGCAGTAGGTATCGGACGACACTTTCATCTGAGGCCAATAAAAGTGTGGGACAAGACGGGCGAAGGTCTTGTCTTGCCCCAGGTGTCCTGCCAATGGTATCTCGTGAGCCAACTCCAGAAGGAAGGCTCGATAACGTTGAGGGACTACCAAGGCTCGTGACGATCCATGTAGGGGTGCCTTGGGTTCACTGTAGAGGAGGCCATCCTCCCAGTAAACACTGTAGTTCCCTTCAATGTTCCCTGCTGCCTGGGCTTCGGCCTGACGCCTTAGCCCCTCAAGGGTAGGGCACTCCCACTGGCCCTGGCAGAATTCCTCCCTGGACGGGCCTCCCTCCACGTGCCACTCGGCCGGGATGGGTAGGTCCTCCAGGTTGGTAACGTCCCCCACCGCAGACTCCTGGTCCACCACCTCCGGTGGCCTATCCGTCCTACGGGGTGGGGACGCCGAGGCAGGCTCCTCCTGTCCTCGGTTCTTCCCTTGACTGGCAGCTGGCTGGGCCTTTGTTCCAGGCTCCAGCCGAAATGAACTCCCTCTTCGGGTAGTCGCGGACCTTGTGCTAACACAGGCCCAATCAGGTGTACCCAGCATCTCGGTGTGAGTCCGGTATTCCACCTCCTTCCAAGCGTTGTGCTCCATGTCATTCCCCAGCAGACAATCGACTGGCACGGCAGGGCTTACGGCAACTCGAAGTGAACCTGCAACCCCCCCCCATTCAAAGGGAACCTCGGCCACTGGATAGTGGCCTGTTCTGCCGTCAGCCATCGCGGCTGGGTGGAGTACATCGGGAATTACCTGCTCTGGAGACACCAGTTGACTACGCACCATAGTCATACTGGCTCCTGTGTCTCTCAGAGCCTCCCCTCTTTGGCCGTTGATGGTGACCCACTGCCCATACTTTGCGGTATTTGCGGGCACCTGGATCTTAGGAACCATCTCCCGTTCTCCCAGGGACACTAAAGTGACACCCGCCCACTCCCTTCCCTTAATTAAAGGCATCTCCTCCCCGAGCACTACACTAGCTACTCCGGGGGTCTTTCCTCCAGTGGGAGGGGGTGGTCGTTTCAAGCACTTCGGATCTCCTTTATAGTGTCCAACGCCACCGCACTCATAGCAATGGACAACCCTTGGCTGCTGACTCTGGCCAGGATTAGGGTTTCTGGGTGGGTTAGCCCTAGGGGTGAATCCTGTTCCCTTCCCTTGGAAGTTATTTTGGGGGCCTTTGGAGAACTCCTTTTTCTTTTCCCCTCCCTCTTTCTTCTGGGGGGCGCCCTGTCCGGCCTTTTGAGTATCCCCTCCAGTCCCCCTTGTGGACACCCGGGTACTAGCCCAAATGTCCGCCTCCTCAGCAAGCTTCCGGGGACTGGTCAGCTTGCTATCCACCAGGTGTTGCCGCAGTTCAGGGAAACATTTCTCGAGCAGGTGTTCCTTCAGTACTAGGTCAAACAACCCCTCGTAGTTCCTCACTTCACTGCCCTGAATCCAACCTTCCAGTGCCTTCTTTGCATAGTCCAGGAAGTCCACCCAATTCTGTGTGCCCAGTTTGTGACTACCCCTGAACTTCTGTCTGTACTTTTCAGGTGTTAGTCCAAACTTTCTGATGAGCGCCAGTTTCATGGTGGGGTAGTGGGTCTGCTCATCCTCCTCGAGGGCCAATAAAGCATCCCTACCAGCTGGAGGCATGTACTTGTACAATCCCCCTCCCCAGTACTTCTCTGGAACCCCATGGGCCCTCAACGAGACCTCATAGGCCGCTAGCCACTTGGCGATATCGTCGCCCACCCCATAGCTAGCTACTATGTCCTTTGGCAGGTATGGTTTAGGTTCCCTGGTGATCTCTTGGGTTTGGCTGCCACCATTAGGAACAGGTTGTGCCCCGATTCTCAAGATCTGAAGATCTATTTCTTTCAGTCGTAATTCATGGGCCATCCTCTGCTCCTCCTTCTCCTTCTCCAGCCTTGCTAAGTCCCATGTGAGCTGTCTTTTCTCCCTCCGGTCTGTTAACTCCACTTCAGACAAGCCACCGCTAGAGGCACTGCTGCCCTTCCTGAATATGGTTCTGGGCCCCGCTGACAGGTTCCCCACCTCAGGTTGGTACATCTCAGCCCCCTCGGGGTCAGGCTCTCTATCCCTGTCCTCCTCCTCAGCCTTGCTTTCACGGCGTGCCTCCCCCCAAGCCCTTAAGCTGGTTTGGAGTGCACCCTTCTTTGCTCCTGGGGGACAGTACACCCCCTCCCGCTGGCAAAACTCCCTGAGTTGGGCCACAGTGTACGTTTCTAGATTTTCTAGTACAAATTCCATCTCGCCCACTCAGGTTAGAGGACAGGTTTTGTGCAGTAACTATGCAGGGGGGTACCTTTAATAATACCTCCTCCCACCACCAGAGTAAATTTGGAAAAAACAAAAACCCACAATTAGGAAGGCCGCTTTGAGAAAACTCCCGGTGTAGGCCTATGGACTACCCACAGTTATTGTTGAGTATACGTAGGCACAGCTCTATCCCACCGCTGAACACCAATTTATGTTGGAAAATCACGCTCCCACTCTGAAAGGATGGTGGTGGTCTTCCGGACACACTGTGGTAGCTTGGCTCGAGTGGTCAGGAATCAGGCTCCGTGCTAAGCATACGACATACCCAAACAATAACCATGCGTGCATCCGTTCCAAAAACGACTCTACACCGTAAAAATTATGAAAATATCTTTCTTTATCTTCTTTTTCTCTTAGTTGCTGATTGGATAAAATAAATAACAATCACAATATACAAACTTTTTAGATAGTGCAGGTCAAATAAATACTGGCTTAATGAATCAATAAATAGGGGTGATCATAAATAAGGAAGGCATAAATAAAAGTGCAATACATACAGGCAATTAAATATTCTGAGGCAATAAATACTGTAAACCAATAAATATTGTGCATCAATAAATACTGTGGACCAATAAATACAGTGAAGCAATAAATAGGTTAAATACAATAAATACAGTGCCCCTAATAAATACTTAAAAGCTGACAGTAACACTCATAGAATCAGATCACTTTTGAACTCCTAAGGGCTGATTTGGCCCAGGCACAGCTTGTGGGGTTGTGGAAGGCTTGGGGGTGTCTACTCCCTGGCTTGGACAAGGCTGAGGCCTAAACTGAGGTAGATCAAGGGGGGAATACCAGAGACCTGGCTCTCTCCCTCCACACAACTTCTCTAGATTAGTCCCAGCTCACCCCTGGCACAGTCAGGTTGGTTCCAGCACCTCCCTAGCCCCTTAGAGCAGTCTCTCAGGTTTCCACAGGGCCTTAGGCGCCCACTACTCCACTTACTGCCCTTTTTCTGATGCTCCGACGCCGCTGGAGTCGTGTCGACGCCGTGAGGCGGTTCCGGTCCGATGTCGGCGGCCTCGGCACAATGTCAGTTCTTGACGACGCCGGTAGGCGATTCCGGTTTCGATGTCGGCGGCCTCGGTTCGATCTCGACCTCCGATTCGATGGCGTCGGGCAGTCTTTACTCGATGTCAACTTCGGGCGGCTCCGGTCCGATGGCGACCTCGGATTCGATGACGTCGGCCGGCCTTGACTCGATGTCGACTTCCGGCGGCTCCGGAGTGCGATCCTCACTCCCGACCTCCGGTGCTCCTCTCCTTAGGTTTCCGGCGACTCCGGAGTGCGACCTCCACTCCCGACCTCCGGCACGATTCTCACAGGTTCCGGCGTCTCCGGAGTGCGATCCTCACTCCCGACCTCCGGTACACCTCACCTCGGTCTCCGACGACTCCGGAGGGCGGACTTCACTCCTCCGATGACGCCGCTCACTCGACCTCGGGTGACTTCCTCCTCGACCTCTGGTACTCCTCACGACCTCTGACGGCGCCCTCTCTCGACCTCTGGCGGCTCCGGGTACGACGTCCGCTTTCCAGTCGGCGCCGCTTCTCCACCTCGGGCTCCGGGTCCCAGGCTACTCGACGTCGGACTCCAGGGAAACCAGTTTCCAGGTCAGGATCTTGCTGTTCTCTGTTTCTAAGGCCTGTTCCTGCTGTCCAGGTCCTCAGGATGGTTTTTCTGACTTCTTCCCACACAGGGCTCCAGGCTGGGCTCAGTCAGTAGGGACTAGTATCAAGGGTGGGTTTATGGACCCCACTCCAGGCACAAGTTTCCACCCCTGCTGCTTCACTCCTTCCTCCTTCAAGTTTCTGCTGCTCACTCCTCACCAGTCAGGTGCCAACTGCCAGCTCCAACTGCCAACTCTCTGTCTTAGCTTCCCAACATTCTAAACCGCCTCCAACTGTCACAGGGTTCTGGAATGTTCTGGAAGGTGCTAGCAGGTTCCAGTGGATGCTGGTGATGTCACAGGTGGCCACCATTTTGTGCTCCAGGCCCTCAGACAGAAGTTTCAGGGGTTGCTAAAATGGCTCCCTGAATCTGCAGCAACACGAAAAAGTCTGGTGGTTCCCAAAAAGGAAAAATTCAAACAGGGTTTGAGGCAAAAGTGGGACAAAATAAATAATGATGAGGAGGGACCACCCAAAGGGCTGACAGGTCTAACACCATACATCCAGCGCACCACAATGCTCTCTGTTTCCAATTCAACGGCCAACACTACCAATTCAAAGTGCTATCTTTCGGGCTCACTACAACTCCAAGGGTTTTCACCAATTACCTTGCGGTAGTGGTGGCTCATCTCAGAAGGGAAGAAATGCACATTTTCCCCTATCTCAACGACTGGCTCATCAAGAGCCCAAACTACCAGCAGTGTCTTCAGGACACCCAATAGATTATCAACCTTCTTCACAAACTGCGGTTTACCCGCCACATACTAAAGGTTTATCTGCAACTGCTACAGATGCAGCCGTTCCTAGGTGCAACACTCAATTCAGTCAGCCAAAGCCTATCCCAGTCCAAAAATAGTGCAAAAGTTCACACAGACATTGCACCTTTTTCAACCACAAGCTCAACTCACTATAAAGGTAGTGATGAGCTTTTTAGGTATGATGTCTTCCTGCATAGTCATAACACCACACGCTTGCCTACATATGTGCCCCCTTCAGCACACTCTGCAATCGCAATGGTTTCAACTGGAGGGGCATCTACAAGATCTAGTGCTGGTAAGGCCAGCAACCCATCGCTCTCTGCAGTGGTGGAACAGCAACAACTTGTTGCAGGGTCGGCCTTTCAAGGCACCAATTCTGCAAGTCACCATTACCACAGACGCATCCCTTCAGAGGTGGGAAGCACATATGCAAGATCTCACAGTTCACTGTCTATGGAGAGTATATCAGAGGCATCTCCACATCAATCATCTAGAGCTTCTAGCAATTCAACAAGCCCTTAAAGCTTTTTGCACTCACTTACATCAGAAGGTAGTACTAATATGCACAGACAATATGAATGCAATGCATTATATTTAAGAACGGGGACACACTCCTCACAGCTATCCCTCCTAGCGGAGCGCATCTGGCACCGTACAATCTGTCACAACATCCACCCCCTAGCAGAATACCTACCTGGGGTGGACAGCGACTTCGCAGATATGCTCAGCAGGTGCACGAGTCAGAGATCAACCAACCACTACTCCATTCTTACTTCAAAAGGCGGGGGGGGGGGGTCAGAGGTGTGGAATTTAATAAAATATCTATTTGCCCATGGGACAGGTTGCATCATAAATCTACTTGCCCTGTAAAAAAAATCCACCTGTCCCTTTGATGCCATGTAGAACGGCAGCAAATTATGGCAGCAATCTCATTATGTAAGCTCTCTGATAATGGCGTTTCTCATTATGCCAGAGCTTATACCATAGTAGGGTTTGAATACTAGCAAGTCACTTATTTTGCCACCTTTCTGCTGATCTAAATGCTGGGGCTGAAGGTAGGGGAAACAGTAGTTCCCTATGGTTGGAATGCTCTTTTGAGTCTGTGCAAACCAACTAGCATGTTTTATGGGTTTTCATCAGTTCATCTCTAATATTTTACCATACAGAGAAAGACTGGAAATTCACTCCTGACAAGGGCAGAAGTAAAACTTCTTCCAGGGTTGGGGGGAAAAAGTGGTTGGTGAGAAAGTGAACTTGTTACTGCTCAAAAGATTTGCTCAGGCTAAAATGCAGTTCACAAATATTTTCTAGGAGTACGATTTCCTGACTGTACATTCTTGTGAATTTATGAAAGTCATAATTCTGCCCTAATGCAAGGTCATATCCCATGGCTTCACTTTTGTGACTTTCTTTAAGAATTGGGCCCCTATTTAGCTCTGGTGTCAAACAAGACTATTTGTTTTTAATTAAAATTCTGTCTCTCTCTATCTACCGGCTGGCTTCACTGTGAGTTACAGCATTCTGCTGTTTCACAAGAAGCATGTGGGCACGCAAAGTAGTTTATTTAGTACCAGAAACTTCTGTGGCCATGTGTGGCTTTTGAACCCAAAAATATTTTTGCTTTTGCCAGTGTTTGTCATAATGATTAGGGCCAAGCAGCTCCCACAAACATGTTGTACAAAAATCATGTCAAAACAAGACACGCATTGACAAAACCAAAAGGCTGGCCATCAATGTCATACCTGTTGGCTTTGCCAGTACTTGTTTATTTTCATGTTTCCTATAATTTGGTTACACCTTTACCAAATGATGGAATATGTTATTTTCACTGTAAGCATCTATTCTTAGCGTGTGGTGCCATAGATTGATATGCACCCACCCTCCTGCGGGATTGCAGAATTCTTTTGAGTCCTTCCATGAATTCTGTAATTACTGGTATTTTAAATAGGGACATATGTTACCTGTTCTGTATGTAGGCAGCTAGTGCTAATAAGTGTAATCTGATAGATGTGTAAAGGAGCCCTGCTTGCTGATCGTGGAAGAGATAACCTATAAGGTCTTGTACTGTGGGTGCAAAAGGTTCACACTTGCCTCAAGGTGCGTCTCTCGCCCTCTGCCTAGACATGTTCACTCCTCTTCCCCGGGGACCATCGGGGAAGAGGAGTGAACACATCTAGTCAGACCTTGAGGCAAGTGTGACTACAGGGGTCTCTAATACTCTCTTCCCATGGGGCATTTAGGAACCTCACCTGGGGTTTTAGAAACATCTCTCAGCTAGAGGTTGACATAGGTCACCCTACACAGTGGTAATTTCGAAACAATATTGATAAGACAGGACCCCATAGTCTTTTCCGTCCTGATGAATGCCACAGACCCTAAGGGCCACTTTGGCAGAAACATGTTGATGACTACTAATCCCACATCCCCACACTCACTTTTAATACCAAGTAATTGCCCAGCAAATAAATGTATTTCAGCTTTTACATTGGTTTTTAAATCACTTTTTTGCATGGGCCCCCACTTTAGAAGTGCCTCCCTGTCTCTAGGTGGAGTCCCGCTTTCTACCAAATGCAGTTTCTAAAGAGCGAGGACTGCCAATGATAAAGCATGACACCTGGTGGTGTTGAGGACAGTCCTTCACGTTTTTTTGAGATGCCTGTTACTCCACCTAGTACCTTGTAAATTCCCGGTCTCTTCTTTTCAGGGTAGTTTCTTTGTGTGTACATGCCAAAATTACAAGCAAATGCACCCAGCCGCACCTTTTATCATGAATGGGAATTCCACCAGGGCTAAGCAATATACCTTTCAAAAGTGGGACCACCCACCCATAGATCTGTTCGCCGGACTAGTTGTTTTCTCGCCCCAGGGGCCGTGACATGGCCAGTCAGCACCGGAGCGCAATAAAAGCTGCAGAGGCGTCCCACAGAGCGGGAGCCTCCACCGGACTAGTTGTTTTCTCGCCCCTGGGACCGTGACGTGGCCAGTCAGTGCTCCAGAGGCGTCCCACATCGCGGGACGTGTGCGGGCTCTGCCCGGGCGAAGACCGGGCCAAGATGGAGCCGTCTTCACCCTTCTTAGCCAGTCTTAGCCCATCTTAGCCCGGAAGAGGCCGGGCTGGGCCATCTTTCTTCTCTCTGGAGTCTGGACTGTGGAGCCTTTGAAGACGGTGAGTGGGTATCCTTGGGGCACTTGTCACTGCCCGCAGCACCCGTTTGTCTTCTGCTCTGCTGTGATCACTTGTACAGGGCCCCCCAGACTGTTATTCAGCTGTTATGTTATTATAGCTGGGGGGACAGTTGTCAAACTGAGGGAGCTCCTATTACAACTTTCCCTGCAGCGTGTGTCTGGTCAAGAGCGGTTTGGCCTGCACCTGCCATCGGTTGGCCCTTAGGTCAGTTTTTGGACTCTTATACAGCTCATACAAATGCTGCAACCGTGAGGGACAGAAGCAGGTCAGAGGGCCATCAGCAATTACTTTCTGTGTTTGTTGAGATATCTTTGGTTCTTGTGCTGTATCGGAGTGAATCACCAGTGCCCCTTTCTCTGTCATCTTGGGCAGCTGGTTTTATTTTCCGGGTTATTGATTGATATAGCGCAGTGGACAAGAGAAAGGCACAGCCTGCGACCCCCTCGGGGCAGACGCGCCTCACTATTGATACATTTCTGGCAAAGGCTGTGGGAGCGAATAATAAAGAGATAGACTGGGGCGAGAGGCGGCTTTCTGTGGATATAGGAAGCTCAGGCCTGTGTCTTTCATCTACCTCACCACTGGCTGTTAGGCCACCTTGGCTTCTCCATCTTCAGCCCCATCTCCTTCGCCCATAAACTCGGATTTAGTCGCGTCATCTTCTCATGAGCCTGCAGTCTTCAGGACTGCGCCCTCTCCTATCCAGCTTACACCTCCGGTTCATGTGGTGAGTCCTCCAGCTCCTAAAGGAAGGCCAAGAGGGCAAAGGAACCTTCAGTGGTTACACAACAGGAACAGTCAAGTGATGTATCAGGGCCCATTGCGGAGGAACTGTTGAGCCACCTGGCCCTAGCACTACATAAACTTAAGGCGACTGTTATTGACCTTATATCAGCAATCCTGTCCAGACTGAACAAGTTGGAGTCGGCTTCTAGGGATGTGGCACGCAATTTGGACTCTGTTTTAACTTCTCTGGCTAAACCCCTACCGGACCATTTTCCAGTGTGCCCCCGTTACCTGACTCTATATCTCTTGGTGTCCCCCGGAGTAGCAGTGGTGCCCAATGTTGTGTCTGCTCAGCAAGCAACACACGGGCCCAGTAGCTTGCGCTTAGAGGGAGGTGGGGCGCCCTTTGTCATCCATATTACTTGGGCCCCAGGTAGGGTAGATACTGCCCCTCTTGGGGCGCAATCTCCCATGGTTTTACAGCTTCCAGTGATTGACCTCCCCCTGCATGCACTCCTTATACTGTGATCCTGTGGGAGGAACCAGGTTAAGCTGCCCACAAAGAGGAAACTATGACTCAACTGACCAATAAAGCCTCACATTGGCTATCGCAGCACATTGGGTTTTCCGCTAGGGATTATCATGATATTTTGATGGCGTGGTGGGTGGCCTGGATAGGCCCATCAAGGAAAATGTTCAACGGAGAATGCATCATCATCTCCCCTCGTCATCACGAGTTAGCATCAGAAATCCTCTTTGGGGCATCCAAATCATTTTCTGTAGGCTCATGCGTTAAATTAAGCCAGCTATGCTTTTTTATAGACCCCCATTGAGTAATCAAGGCGAGGAATTTTGAAGGGGGGGGGGGAGGGGGGGGGCGGGCTTATTGAAGGAGGTATGGACTGGCAGCTGCAACTTAGGAACTTGTATGCTCCCTTAGAGTATTTGGATGAGCTGGACTGACTATGTGAATCTGAGGCAATGCATGTTCAGCCGTCCCTTCACTTAAGCTCTTTGTGTCAGGGTCTAGAGGCAGTTAGGGCCCCACCTGTTTCAAGCTGGGATTTTATTAGATCCTCCCCCTGAGGTGTGTCCCAGGCCAACCCTGATTCCCAGGTAAGGACTTATGCTCCTTCCCCTCCTGTTGTCCATTTAGGAGGTACTAGCCACAATCCCGGAGGTGAACTCCAACTCATCTCCTGGAATGTCGCTGGTTTGTCCGCCAAGTTTTCCGATGACAGATGGCTTTCATACATCAGATCATATACAATTATATGTTTGCAAGAAACCTGGGAGACAAAGAACAACTTCTTTCTGAAAGGGTATAAGACTCCAGTAAGGGTAGAGCTATGGGAGCCTTATCGCATTTGTGGCAATAGAACTATGCAAGGAGTTGCAGGCCACAAAGTGGGATTCCCAGGTGCTTTAGGGTATTACATTGGAAAGAGAGTCCCCACTTGCTATAATCAATTTTTATAATATGAAGAAGGGTAAGGGCAAGCCCTCCAACTTTAATGCTCTAGATTTTGCCCTGGATTCCCTTAAGAGTGAGGGCCTTGGGCACATGAACGTTATTTTAGTGGGGGATTTTAATTGTCACCTGTGTTCATCCTTCGTAAGAACCCCTCTATCGCACAGCCCTGTCCGCTCACAGAGGATTTGCACATGGAGCATACTACGGAGGGGGATGAGTTAAATAAGCTTTAACTCATAATCTTGGACACACCTTACACAACTGGTATACTCGGCCTATCCCACATCTGCCCCCGTCCTATAAAGACAGGGGTTCTGCTACCATTATAGATTTGAATTTTGTGCCTGCCTCCTTGGGGGCGGGCCTGGGTTCCTTCAACATAGTACACAATCCATTTAGCTACCATAATTCCCTGACACTTATACTGAGGGGGGTGGGCAGCCATACTATGGGCCCTCGTAAATCCCAGACTCCCCTAATTCCAACAGACCAGGGTAGGCTCCTACGTTGGTCAAGTGTAGATGCTAAGGCTTTTTATTATAACCTTTTCTCTTCCTGTCAGCTTGAGATAGGCCTTTGTTTGCACCTTTATACCCTGAGTGAAGATATATTAAGCTTGCATTCTGAAGGGAAATCCTGTACCAGCAATTACACCTACTTTCACGTTATTAGCTAACGGTAGTTATTTGCTTTTAAATAATGAACCATGCTGTGAGATGCTGGTGGGGATTCCGTACATTGTAATTGTCTCACAACGAGTAGTCTGTTGTAAGAATGTCCTTTTCCCACCCCCGCATGGGAGACTGGATGCAGTACTTTGGCTAATGCAAGCAGGCAAATGATTAAAAATAAAACCATCAGCATTGTAGAATGTAGTGGAGACAGGGTTTTATCTGCCTAGTTCTGTGCATGAGCAGAATCCCCGCTACATGGCGCCCAACAAGGACGTGAGCAGCCCCGCCGGGCTGACGGTGAAGGCAAGCAGGAAGAGTTTGCACGGCAGCGACCCCCGTTTCAGAAAAAGAAGGTTGCTGCACTAACAGCGAGGTATGCCACAGATAGTGAGAACGCAGCTTCGGATCCTGACATGGGCACTAACGCTGCTAGACAGCGCAGCGGAAGTTACAATAGTGCGGCAAGCACTGCGTCCATATCTGAAGGCGACAGCAACTGACACATTTATTACCATATAAACTGCTGACACTAGAGTGGCTCCCCCTGACAGACTATATGACATAGTCCTTTTAATAGAAGGTGACATACAACGTACCATAAAAGGGATTTTTGGGGAAAATCTGACCTCTACATATGACATTCTGTTAGCAGAGGCAGACTGGCCCCCAGCTTTCATTTTGGCAGCTCCCAGAGGGGAGGAGGTAATCCTTCCATCTTTCTCACACACTGTGCCGAAGGAGCAAGCTCAGAACTTTGCAGAAAAGTGGGCACAGGTGCTTGCACCGGCGTTGTACCGTACTCAGGTTGGGTGGGATAAATTGTCGCCGAGCCATGAGATTCCATTACGGTCTATGCCACAACCACAATATCCCATGCTCCGCGAAGCTGGATCTCACGTCGCAGAAATCGTTGAACAATTGGACTATCAAGGTGTAATTGAAACATGTGTTTCACCCATGAATAATCATCTTTTCACTGTAACCAAACCTGATGGGTCGTACCGCCTAGTTTTGGATTACCGGCATTTGAACATTCATTGTCGGACCTGTGCGGTACAAAATACCCACAGTTCTGCCCTCGTTGATAGTCTCGTGAGAAAAAGGTTTAAGACCACACTTGACATCTCCAATGGCTTTTACAGCCATAATCTGTCCTCTATTAGTAGTCAATGGATAGCCTTTACTTCCGGCGGCAAACAGCAATAGTTTAAAAGGTTAGCCTTGGGCTACAAAAACAGTCCAGGTGCCTTTGCCGCATGTGTAGTCTCTCTGTTAGAGAGCATTGACCCTGATGCGTACTCGTATGTTGATGATATCTATCTCACAGACGAATTATGGCCGCATCTGTTTCGCGTTGACCGCATCATTGTTATGTTTGCGGACTTCGGTTACAAATTTCACTTTGCAAAATCACACATTGCAGAGTATACAGTGTTGTTTTTGGGCCGTGAACTCAACAACGAAGGTCGAGGTTTAGCACCTCACTTCCTGGAGAAATGCGCATGTTTGCGCGCTCCAACAACTCTGAAAAAACTAGAATCTTTGCTGGGTTTTTTAAATTTCGGCATACTTACATTCCCGATTATGCCCAGCGTATCAAGCCGCTATATGCCTTGGTACAACCTACTTTTTCCAAATCGAGCTGGCTGCCAGAACATTCAGCTATCCTGCAATCTTTGCAGGCTGATCTTCTTGCTTCCAAATACTTGCTGACGCGTGATAACCACACAAACCTGGTAATAAGAATTGTGCCTGGTGCATTGGGTTTCACGTATTTAACATTCAGTGAGGGCGACACAGTCCCTATTGCTTACAAATCACACCTGTACACTGCGGCTGAAATGCGCTTTTCCACTGTCGAAAAAGTTTTGACTGCAGTGCAGATGGCGATTCTGAAAGAGAGAGCACTATGTCTGTTTTATACCATGGTCAAAATCAGTTGCGTTCTATAATGCAGTTTGCATGGACTTTACAAACCTTGAAGGCTGGGAAAGTTCCCTGGGACTACATGAACACATCATCTTTATTCCTGCCGTTTAATTTGACTGATAAACAACAGTTCATGTCCATGAAGGATGCAACATATTCATTATTGCATATTGAAAAGTTGGAACCATTACCACTCTCTGTGGCCGAATCGAACTCTGCTGTGTGGCTTATCCATGGGTTGATCACTTTACCATTTCCATTGTTTAAGTTCAGTTCATGTATAAAACACTATGCCTTAGGCAGGTAGGAACCATTGGGTAACGCTTTCCTGCATGAAGTTTGGTCACTGCCATTTACATACAGATGCCTGAGAGAGGGTTATTTAAAAGGAGAGGAATGCACTTCCACACCTGATCATTCAGTAGTCTGTAGAAACATCCAATTGCATGGCGCTTGCAACGTTCACGCACCGAATTTAGCTTGCGTTCTGAAGGGAAATCCTGTACCAGCAATTACACCCACTTTCACGTTATTAGCTTTTAAATAATGAACCATGCTGCGGGATGCTAGTGGGGATTCCGTACATTGTAACTGTCTCACAACGAGTAGTCTGTTGTAAGAATATCCTTTTCCCACCCTCGCATGGGAGACTGGATGTATCCATCTGGCCTGCCATACCAACCTTGAAAGCAGAGTTCAACAAGATGAGCAGAATAAGGGCTCTATTGTCTCAAAAGGAAGTCCCCCTGACTTCCTCCCGTGAAACATTTGTCCTTCACGTAGCAAACACCCGCACCGAGGTGCATGCGCTTTTAAATACTGATCTCCCCCTTCATTTCGGTGCTCTGATTCATACTATATTCAATGCCTCGTCAACAACTGGCTTGGTGCATTTTTTCTAAGTTGTGGGCTCCGGCCTTGTTACCTCCTTCCAAACAATATTTGGTGTGATACCGGCATTTTTTCATTCTATTTTTTCCAGCGTCTTCGGCGGGCTTCCGTTGATTGTCGCCTTGACTGCTGGTGCGCTGCTGTTGGTTTGCTTGCTCCGCAATGGCTGCACGATCTGTATCACACGACAGCCTGCCCTGACTGCTTCAACTGCGCAACCGGATACTTGATTACTATGGAACATTACCACTGGCCATTTGAGCATAGCCTGTGCATTATCCTTCCGGTTCTCATACTTTACTCGCGTGCAACCTGTTTTCCATTGCCTAGATTGTCCATTCGAATGGGCTCTGGATTTGTGCCTGTCGAACACAGCGTCTCCTGCCCCGGATTATGATCGACTAATGAGTCCCTTAGTGGCTCATGAGTTGGACTGTTCTGGTATCGGGATTATGGCCTGTGGAGCGGCGCATGGAGTCCTAGGGAATTGTGATATATATGCAGCAGCATATGACTTCTTGGCGAGAAGTTATCTTGAAGTGCTAGAGGCTCCGGTTATCGAAGAACATGTATGTTCATTTCCTTTACTTGACTGGATGGCTGACTCTTTTACTGAACATTATAATGACTTCCTCTTGGAGGCAGTTGCAATTTATTGTGCCTACACGTTGATGGATTAGATTGGCAGTTGTCCATCTTCCGCACGTCCTAATCCAGATTTTTTAATTTTTCCTTTTTGTTTTTTACTCCACATTGGGCTGTGTAACACCCCTGAGAGACGTTTTAATTTTTTACTTTTTCCCAACAAATCTTTCGAACTTTCACTACCAATTATATGGATGGCAATATGTGAACTTGGTTCTGTCTCACTCGAAATTGAACTCTGCATTACTACATTGCTTACCTATTCTGTTCGTGGTCCGATCAATGGAGGGTGTCGTGGAGACAGGGTTTTATGTGCACACATTGCTATGTTAGCATAAGTGCTTTAGAAGTTAAACGCCATCTTGCCACTTTGCAGCTTTTTGCACACGACACTACAGGTAGCTGTTATTACAAGAAAAACTGCTTGCTTGCTTTTTCTTCACATGAGAACGGTCTGTAGTTCACATCCCTAGACGTGCACCGCTACCTTAGTCTGAACACTATGAGCAGAAGCTGTCAAGGTCCAATAACAATGTGTGCTGTTGAATTCAGGTTGATCAGCCCATGCTGTAGACACAACACGCACACAGCTGCAAATATCTGAAACTCGGGTGCCTTTAATGTTGCATTTGCATGCATGATTCTGACACTTGGAGAAAACCTTTCCAGACACAGAGAGCAGAGCTGATCCTGTGATGTGATTCACCTAAGCTGATCTTTGAGATATGGGGTTCCCCATTCAAACCTAGAGACCTTCTATTAGTTTATAAAACGAGTTTACTAACCAAGGGAGGGTGGTTCACAAAGTATTATAGGACTTGTTTTCCACTATCATTTTTAATATGATTTCTCCCTTCATTTTCTATGGTATTGTAACAATGGTGATGGTTTTATTTTTAATCATTTGCCTGCTTGTATTAGCCAAAGTACTGCACCTTAGAGCATGTAGTTAAAAATAAACATTTGAAACTTTTCCGTGTCTCTGATTACTCTTGTTGTGGACTGATATGAGAATAATAACGAAAAGGTGTTTCTGATTCCCACCATTCCTGAGAGTACTCTAAGTCGCTTGTTCTGGGTTGTCTAATCATTGGTAGCTTCGAGATGATACGGAGAACGAATGAGACACTGATGCTAGTCGGATAGGGGTTCTGGGTACTGAGCTGAGTTTTTGGGTACACCACAATTCACTTAGGTCCTGGTTTCCTGTGCATAGTTCTGTGCATGAGCAGAATCCCCGCAACACATTTACTTCCATCGCCCAGGTAGTGCCTGGCCTTTTATCTACACAAACAGTGAGGATGCCCAGGCTTCTCACTGATTGGTTTGACCTCAAGTTCTCGCAAGCATTGAGGAGGTTAAAGGTACCTCTGAAGCAGGCACCCCGGGAGAAAGACAGCGTGGTTCAGTGCCGGCGTCTTTATAAAGAAGCGGTAAAAGCGCGCAGGCGCCAGTTACAAAAGCAGGCCAGGAAGGATCTGTCTAAAGCGGGGCAGTTGAGGGATTTAACTTTATTCTGGAAGATCATTAATAATCCCTGCTTTGCGGATCCAGCTAGACCTATCGTGTGCCTCCATATCTCGTCAGATCAGTGGGTTTCCCATCTGGAAATGTTTACACCGCAGGCTCCTGGGTGGAGCCATGGGAAGAGATACCCCTTAGCCCAGATTTAATCCCCATTAGCTTCTCTATGGATGAGGTACATTCCAGTATAGAGCTGCTTGCGCTAAATAAGGCCCCGGGTCCCAGTGGAATACCTCCAGATCTCTTTCATGATAATATTGAGGTCTGAGCCCCTCTTCTCACTCAAGTCCTAAATGCAGCAGCCTGAAAGGGGACATTGCCCTCCTGGTCTACAGCTACAATAATTCCAATTTACAAAAAAAGGGAAAAGGACAATCCGCAATCGTAACGCCTGATCTCTCTTATTGATGCTGTAGTTAAGGTACTGGGCCGGGTCCTTTTATCCAGATTGTCGCTGTGGGCCACAGACAATCAGATTTTATGGGATGTTCAATTTGGTTTCCGCCAAGTATGTCAACTACTGATCAATGTCTCAATCTTTATCTCTTGACAGCCAAATACACACTTATAAAATCGGGTGTTTTGTATTTAACCTTCATGGACCTTACGTCCATGTTTGATTGAGATAACCGGACCAAGTTGTGGGACATTTTTATTTCTTTGGGATAGGACCTTGGTATCGTCCATTTGTTTACATCACTTCATGCCCAGACGACTGCGGCAGTGAGATACTCACATGAGGGGTGTTAGAAATGGGGGTCTCTAGTTGGCAATGGCTGGCCACTGTCCAAGTAGGGACCCTTCTTCCTAAGTCAGAGTAAGCAGCCTACACCCTTTGACAACCCCTGCTCAACCCTGTGGTAACGTAGCACGAGCAGCTAGGCTTATCTCAGAGGCAGTGTGTGAAGCATTTATGACCATACACAGTAATATAATGAGGAACACTACAAATGGACACCACTCAAGTAGTTATGAAAAATAGATTTTTTTTTATATAGACTTAATCACAAGACCAATAACAGTAAAAATCCACAATACGATAAAAATATAATTACTTTAGAAATGCTGCAAGGAAAAATAGTTCAGGATGCACAAAATGTGATTTAGTTCAAGGCAGTGGTCTCTGCGACCCTTTTACTCACAAAGTATCTGGTTCCTGGGGCAAAGCAACAAAAATGTCGCTAAGGCGTTGTAGCGTTAAACTTCCTCACGCTAACCAGCGATGCGTTGAATCCTTACCGCAAGGGAGGATGATGCGCTGGGTTGCGGGCAGGACAAAGCGACAAACTTCCTCACGCTAAGCCGGTGATGCGATGAAATCCTTGCCGCGAAGGGAGGATGATGCACCGAGCCTGTTGCGTGTGCGATCTTGCTGCGTTGACAAAGATGGCGCTCCGCGAGGAAGCGACGATCTGGATTCGATGCGGGGAAAATGGCGAACGCTCGGCGTCCGCGCTGCGATGATCCTGTTGCGATGATTTCAGATAGCGGGCGTTTTCAGACCCGCAGACAGGTGCTGCGACGATCTTCGGATAGCGGGCGTTTTCAGGCCCGCAGACAGGTGCTGCGATGATCTTCGGGGTTAGCGAGCGCTCTGCGACAGCGGAGCGGCGATTTTTCTCACGCTCACCAGCTGCAGCGGCTCGCTAACGGAGGTTAGCGACGATTTTCAGCGCTCTCTTCTCAACAGTATAAATAGAGGTCCTGGAACACACAGGAGCCTCACCTGCAGATAGTAATCCTCGCTGGGAGGAAACAGGAGGCTGATGGTGGAGTCTGATGTGCCTGAGACTCCAGCAGGAGGCTAGCTCTCTCCTAGCCCTTGGGTAGTTGCTGTAGCAAAATAAATAAAAGTCCAATCAAAGTTCCTTTCCTCTTCTTGAACTCCAGTAGTAACAGCTGCAGGCCAGTCCCAGAAACAGCACACAAGCACAAGGACAGTCCTTCTCCTGCAGATTCTTGTAGCCACACGGACAGAGGTTCTTCTTGTTATTCAGGAGCAATACAAATTGTAGGGGTTTGTGCACAAATATTTATACCACCAAAGTCTTTGTTCTTAGGGGTCCCAAGCCTCTGAACCCAGCCAGAACCAGTTTTGCCCAGCCCTGGAGCACTTTGTTGATCAGGCTGCATCCTTCCTTTCAGAAAGAGGGGGTCTGCCTCAGACGCACAGTGGGAGGTGGAGCCAGCTTTCACCTTGCCAGGCACAGCCCTATTCAAGTGCAGGAGCTACCTCTCCCCTCACACCTAGGCAGGTCGCTCTATTCAACCCAGGTCTGACTCAGCCTGCCCTGTTCCTCCAAAACCAGACAGCCAATACACATAATAGCAGAGCAACTGGAAGGCTTAGGCAAGAAAGTACCTATACTCTAAAAGTGGTAGTTTCAAACCCAGAATATAAAAATAACCTTCACTAAAAGATGTATTTTAATATTCTGAGCTCAGGCATACTAGATTCGTTTTTCTACCATGTTCTGTGGGTCAGTTAGGACTATAGGATGTAATAGCCCAGACCTCCCATTCTGGCCTATGGAGAACAGGTAGCCTTACAGTAGTGAAAAACGAAATTGGGTGTAATTCACTACTAGGACATGCTTCATACAACAGGGCATGTCCTACCTTACACATACAATGCGCCCTATCATAAGGGGGGCTTACATGATGCCAAGGGAAGGTTTTAGGGGCTGGGAAGCGGGTGCACTTCACAGCCAAGATGGCAGTTCGGGACTGCACGCAGACACTGCAGTGGCAGGTCTGAGACACACTTTACAAGCTGCTTCTGTGGGTGGCACAAACCAGTGCTGCAGGCCCACCAGCAGCATTCGGTTTACCAGCCCTGGGCACACACCGGCCACGCTACTAGGGACTAACAGGTAAACTGAATAAGCCAATCATGGATGTACCAATTCATATGTCATCTTTACAAAGGGAGCATTCGCGCTGTGGCACTGAATGGCAGCGGCACAGCGCCCAGAGCATCTATCACCAGCAAAAACAGAGGAGACACAGCGAAAAAAGGAAGGGAGACTCACGCCAATGGTGCCAGGTCTAACACGCGTCCCCTCCAGCTGAAATGTGGGGAGAACTACCCATCCCCTTGGAAGTTCTCTTCACTAAGGCGGAAAAATCTGAACAGACCATCAGCATTGGCGTGTTCTGTACCAGGGCGATGTTCCACCGTAAAGTCCATACCCTGTAGGGAAATGGACCACCTTAACAACTTGGGATTCTCACCCCTCATCTGCATCAACCATCTGAGGGGCCTGTGGTCTGTCTGAACCCGGAAGTGAGTCCCAAAAAGGTATGGTCTCAGCTTCTTCAGTGCCCAGACCACAGCAAATGCCTCACGCTCAATTGCACTCCACGTCTGTTCCCGTGGAAGTAACCTCCTACTGATGAAGGCTACGGGTTGGTCTAGTCCCTCCTCATTCATCTGTGACAGAACAGCCCCCACCCCATGCTCTGAAGCGTCTGTCTGGACAATAAATTCCTTAGCAAAGTTGGGCGCCAGGAGCACGGGCGCTGTACACATGGCAGTTTTGAGGGCATCAAAAGCTTTCTGACAGGTGTCAGTCCAGTTCACAATCTTGGGCTGCTTCTTGGAAGTCAGCTCAGTCAAGGGGGCAACGATGCTGCCATACCCCTTGACAAACCTCCTGTAATAACCCGTGAGTCCTAAGAAGGCCCTCACCTGGGTCTGGGTCCTTGGGGGCTCCCACGCCAGGATGGTTTCAATCTTGGGCTGTAGAGGTGCCACCTGGCCACTCCCTACCTGGTGTCCTAAGTACACCACCGAACCCTGCCCAATCTGGCACTTACTGGCCTTGATTGTGAGGCCTGCTCGGCGCAGCGCCATCAACACTTCCCAGAGGTGGTGTAAGTGGTCCTCCCACGAGGAACTGAATACTGCAATGTCATCCAGGTAGGCGGCACTGAAATCCTCCAGCCCAGCCAACACCTGATTGACCAACCTCTGGAAGGTGGCAGGGGCATTCTTCATTCCAAAGGGCATCACACGGAACTGGTAGTGCCCATCTGGGGTGGAGAATGCTGACCTCTCCTTTGCCCCATCAGTTAAGGCGATCTGCCAGTACCTAGACGTTAGATCAAACGTGCTGAGGTACCGGGCAGCCCCTAACCGATCTATGAACTCATCAGCTCTGGGGATGGGGTGCGCGTCGGTCCTCGTGACCGAATTTAGACCTCGATAGTCCACACAGAACCTAAGTTCTGGAGTGTCACCAGGCGCTGCAGCTTTTGGTACCAAGACCACGGGGCTGGACCAGGGGCTGCTAGAGGACTCAATCACCCCTAGAGCAAACATTTTGGAGACCTCCTCCTCGATGTAGGCCCTTACCCGGTCAGTCACTCGGTAAGCCTTGTGCTTGACAGGAGGACTGTCCCCGGTGTCCACCTCATGGACGCACCAGTCAGTGACACCAGGCACCAGGGAAAATAAATCAGGGAATTGCCCCAACAGCTGGCGGCAATCTAACTGTTGCTCAGGGGTCAGTGTGGTGGAGAGGACCACACCCTCCACTGACCCATCCTTTTCTCCTGCACACAGGAGGTCAGGAAGAGGCTCACTTTCCTCCTCCATCCCTGCATCTGTGGCAAGAAGCATGCCCACTTCAGACCTCTCAAAGTGGGGCTTCAGGCGATTCACATGCAGGACCCGCAGGGGGTTCCTGGGAGATTTAAAGTCCACCAAATAGGTAACTTGACTTTTGCGCTCCACCACCTCAAAGGGACCGGTCCACTTATCTTGGAGCGCACAAGGCTCCACTGGGGCCAGTACCCAAACCTTCTGACCAGGTTGAAATTCGACCAGAGTGGCATTCTGGTCGTGCCAACGTTTCATCTCCTCCTGGATGGCTTCCAGATTTGCCTCAGCAATTTTTCTGAAACGCCGAGTTTGGTTCCTGAAGGCCAGGATGTAGCTAAATACATCCTGGGGAGGTTTCCTGGGAGATTGCTCCCAGCCTTCCTTGACCAAACTCAGAGGTCCTCTTACCGGATGGCCATAGAGCAGTTCAAAGGGACTGAACCCTAAGGACTTCTGTGGCACTTCACGGTATGCAAACAACAGGCATGGCAAGAGGACGTCCCACTTACGCCTCAGGGGCTCTTCTAGGCCCATGATCATGCCCTTCAAGGTCCGGTTGAATCTCTAACCAGACCGTTACCCTGGGGGTGGTAAGGAGTGGTGAACTTGTAAGTCACCCCACACTCCTTCCACAGGGACTTCATATACTGGGAGATGAAGTTGGTCCCCCTGTCGCTCACCACCTCTCTGGGGAACCCCACACGGGAGAAGATCCCCATCAGTGCACGTCCCACCACGGGGGCCGTCACTGTCCTGAGCGGGATGGCTTCAGGGTACCGGGTGGCATGGTCCACCAAGACCAGGATGTACCTGTTGCCCATGGCTGTCTTGGGGTCCAGAGGCCCCACAATGTCGATGCCCACTCGCTCGAATGGGGTGCTAACAACTGGGAAGGGTTGGAGTGGGGCTTTGATCTTCCCCCCACTCTTCCCACTTGCCTGGCAAGTCTCACAGGTCCTACAATACGTATCTGAATTCTTGCGCATCTGGGGCCAATAAAAGTGGGTGACCAGCCTTTCAAAGGTCTTAGTCTGCCCCAGATGTCCTGCCAATGGGATGTCATGAGCCAACCCCAGTAGGAAGGTTCTGAAGCACTCGGGTACCACCAGCACACGGGCTGACCCCGGTTCAGCAACCTTAGGCTCGCTATACAGGAGACTGTTCTCCCAATAAATCAGATGTGAACCGGACACATCACCTGCTGCCTGGGCTGCAGCCTGTTGCCGCATACCCTCTAGAGAGGGGCAAGTTCCCTGCTGTTCACAAAACTCCTCCCTGGTGGGCCCCCCTTCCTGCTGCCACTGGGTCAGCTCAGGCAGGTCCCCCAGGTCGGTACTCTGCTCCCCGGTAGGCTCCAGGGCATCCCCCTCAGGGTCTGCTCCCTCCTGGGCCGTGGGAACCAAGGGGGCCGGTTTCCCGCGCCCCCTGCCCCCTCCCTCTAAGGCAGGGACCTGGGCCATATTCTCAGGCTCCAGGTCTTTCTCAATACTCTCTTTGGCTGCCATGGACCAAGTGGTAGCACATGCCCACTCAGGCAGTCCCAACATTTGCAAGTGAGCTCTCTTCTCCACCGTAGCCCACGGGGAGTTCTCCAAATCATTGCCCAACAGACAGTCCACAGGCATGGCGGGCCTCACAGCTACCTGAAGAGTTCCTGAGACCCCCCCCCACTCAAAGGGAACCTGAGCCACCTCACAGTGGCTCTCTGTGTTGTCTGCAGACACTACTGGGTAGAATGCATGGGGCACAACCTGCTCTTTGGACACCAACCGGGAGCTGACAGCAGTTACACTGGCTCCTGTGTCCCTCAGAGCCTCCACTCTATGGCCATTGATGGTTACCCACTGCCTGTATTTTTTAGTGTTATCAGGCAGTGCAGGCTTAGGAACCATTTCAAAGTCTCCTAGTGAGACAAGGGTCAACTCTACGGGGTCCCACCCACCGGGGGCACCCATCTCCTCCTCCCCCAGGGCTACACTAGCAAGCTGGCGGGGCGGTGCACGGGGTGGTGCAGGAGTATCCTTTTGGGGACACTGGGGGTCAAAGTATCTGTGGCCCACCTGGCCACACTTAAAACAAGTAGGGGGCCTCCTTGGAACAGGATTACCTGTTGGAGGCACTGGCTTCTTCTCTGGGGGAGGCTGGGATACCACTGCCTGGTTCCCTTGGGAATTATCTTGGGGCCCTCGGTGGAACTCCCTTGGTTTACCCCTGTCCCCCCCACCTCTCTGCTGGGGACCCTGCCCACCTTTGGCGAAGTCTCCCACTGGACCCTGGCGAACCCGGGTGCTCACCCAGCGGTCCGCCTCCTCGGCAAGCTTCCTAGGGTTAGTCAGCTTGCAATCTATCAGATGCTGGCGTAGCTCAGGAAAACAGTTACTAGAAAAATGCTCCCATGCAATCAAGTCATACAGTTGCTCAAAAGTTTCTACTTTGCTGCCTTTTACCCAGCGCTCCATTGCTCTGCCAAAAAAAGACACATATTCTACCCACGTGGTACCCTCTATCTTCTTGCAAGTTCTAAATCTCTGCCTGTACATTTCAGGGGTCAAACCATAGCGGGTAATCAAAGCTTCCTTCATGTGGGCATAAATCATTCTACTTTCTGGGGGTAGGTCCAACAAGGTATCCCTCCCCTCACTCACAAAGCGTCCCCACAACCCCGCTCCCCAATCCTTCTCAGGGACCTGGTGGGACACCATAGCTAATTCATAAGCGGCAAACCATTGCCCAATATCCTCACTTTTATGAAAATCCTCAATAACCTCTTTAGGTATATACACTCTACTCTCATTATGCACTACCGGTATGCTGCCACCAGAGGGGGAGATCTCAATACTCTTGGCCTTAATCTCCAATTCCCTCAAAATTCTCTCATGTTCAAATTTCATCTTCATTATCTCAACTTCCAACTTCTTATTCTCTAGGTCTCTCTGACCATCCAATTTAAGCTTAGCCATCTCCATATTATGCCGCCTATCTCTCTCCCTGTCCTCCATCTCTTCTGGAGTCAGGCCCCTTGAGGACACACTAGTGCCCGGACTGGAAACTGCTTTATCCCCTACCAAATCTACAATTTCGTCCTGCCACTCTCCTGCATCCTCTCCTCCCTCCACAGGCTCTTCTACATTCTTTGGGGCATCCCTGGCTTCTAACCAGGCCTTCAGCGCCTTGTAATACTCTTCCCTTTTAGTGAGACCTGTGATAGGGACTGTGAAGCGTTTGCAAAAATATTTGAGCTGCTTGGCATTGTAGGTGTCTAATTTCTCTTCTTCCCAGGAGAGATCCTCAGAGGCATTGGATCTGGGCTTGGCCATTGTAATAATAACTGGCAATATCGATCAAAAATAGAATCAATAATCTCAAAGACGTACGTGGTTGTGTTATGGTCTGCACTCACTAGTAGTGTACACTATAATTACTGTATGCAATCATAAATGAAAGTCCAGATCCTCACCGCTGACCACCAATGTTAGAAATGGGGGTCTCTAGTTGGCAATGGCTGGCCACTGTCCAAGTAGGGACCCTTCTTCCTAAGTCAGAGTAAGCAGCCTACACCCTTTGACAGCCCCTGCTCAACCCTGTGGTAACGTAGCACGAGCAGCTAGGCTTATCTCAGAGGCAGTGTGTGAAGCATTTATGACCATACACAGTAATATAATGAGGAACACTACAAATGTACACCACTCAAGTAGTTATGAACAATAGGTATTTTTTTATATAGACTTAATCACAAGACCAATAACAGTAAAAATCCACAATACTATAAAAATATAATTACTTTAGAAATGCTGCAAGGAAAAATAGTTCAGGATGCACAAAATGTGATTTAGTTCAAGGCAGTGGTCTCTGCGACCCTTTTACTCACAAAGTATCTGGTTCCTGGGGCAAAGCAACAAAAATGTCGCTAAGGCGTTGTAGCGTTAAACTTCCTCACGCTAACCAGCGATGCGTTGAATCCTTACCGCAAGGGAGGATGATGCGCTGGGTTGCGGGCAGGACAAAGCGACAAACTTCCTGACGCTAAGCCGGTGATGCGATGAAATCCTTGCCGCGAAGGGAGGATGATGCACCGAGCCTGTTGCGTGTGCGATCTTGCTGCGTTGACAAAGATGGCGCTCCGCGAGGAAGCGACGATCCGGATTCAATGCCGGGAAAATGGCGAACGCTCGGCGTCCGCGCTGCGATGATCCTGTTGCGATGATTTCAGATAACGGGCGTTTTCAGGCCCGCAGACAGGTGCTGCGACGATCTTCGGATAGCGGGCGTTTTCAGGCCCGCAGACAGGTGCTGCGACGATCTTCGGGGTTAGCGAGCGCTCTGCGACAGCGGAGCGGCGATTTTTCTCACGCTCACCAGGTGCAGCGGCTCGCTAACGGAGGTTAGCGACGATTTTCAGCGCTCTCTTCTCAACAGTAGAAATAGAGGTCCTGGAACACACAGGAGCCTCACCTGCAGATAGTAATCCTCGCTGGGAGGAAACAGGAGGCTGATGGTGGAGTCTGATGTGCCTGAGACTCCAGCAGGAGGCTAGCTCTCTCCTAGCCCTTGGGTAGTTGCTGTAGCAAAAGAAATAAAAGTCCAATCAAAGTTCCTTTCCTCTTCTTGAAGTCCAGTAGTAAGAGCTGCAGGCCAGTCCCAGAAACAGCACACAAGCACAAGGACAGTCCTTCTCCTGCAGATTCTTGTAGCCACACGGACAGAGGTTCTTCTTGTTATTCAGGAGCAATACAAATTGTAGGGGTTTGTGCACAAATATTTATACCCCCAAAGTCTTTGTTCTTAGGGGTCCCAAGCCTCTGAACCCAGCCAGAACCAGTTTTGCCCAGCCCTGGAGCACTTTGTTGATCAGGCTGCATCCTTCCTTTCAGAAAGAGGGGGTCTGCCTCAGACGCACAGTGGGAGGTGGAGCCAGCTTTCACCTTGCCAGGCACAGCCCTATTCAAGTGCAGGAGCTACCCCTCCCCTCACACCTAGGCAGGTCGCTCTATTCAACCCAGGTCTGACTCAGCCTGCCCTGTTCCTCCAAAACCAGACAGCCAATACACATAATAGCAGAGCAACTGGAAGGCTTAGGCAAGAAAGTACCTATACTCTAAAAGTGGTAGTTTCAAACCCAGAATATAAAAATAACCTTCACTAAAAGATGTATTTTAATATTCTGAGCTCAGGCATACTAGATTCGTTTTTCTACCATGTTGTGTGGGTCAGTTAGGACTATAGGATGTAATAGCCCAGACCTCCCATTCTGGCCTATGGAGAACAGGTAGCCTTACAGTAGTGAAAAACGAAATTGGGTGTAATTCACTACTAGGACATGCTACATACAACAGGGCATGTCCTACCTTACACATACAATGCGCCCTATCATAAGGGGGGCTTACATGATGCCAAGGGAAGGTTTTAGGGGCTGGGAAGCGGGTGCACTTCACAGCCAAGATGGCAGTTCGGGACTGCACGCAGACACTGCAGTGGCAGGTCTGAGACACACTTTACAAGCTGCTTCTGTGGGTGGCACAAACCAGTGCTGCAGGCCCACCAGCAGCATTCGGTTTACCAGCCCTGGGCACACACCGGCCACGCTACTAGGGACTAACAGGTAAACTGAATAAGCCAATCATGGATGTACCAATTCATATGTCATCTTTACAAAGGGAGCATTCGCGCTGTGGCACTGAATGGCAGCGGCACAGCGCCCAGAGCATCTATCACCAGCAAAAACAGAGGAGACACAGCGAAAAAAGGAAGGGAGACTCACGCCAATGGTGCCAGGTCTAACAAGGGGGCATTTACAAATCATTTTAACTGTAGGAGGGGGTTGCGTCAAGGCTGCATTTTAGCTCCATTTTTGTTTTCGGTTTATATTAATGGTCTTGAGGTGGCCTTATTGGCACTCCAGTCGGATTCCCCTAGAGTGGGGAGGAGAGTCTTGGCAGTAGTACTTTCCGCCGATGATGCAGTGCTTATGGCCCTCACGGCCGGGGCCTGCAGATTTTAATAGATGGCTTTGTTTCTTTTATGGACAGGCTGGACCTGTCTGTTAATTTTACTAAGTCGTATGTATTCGTTGCTGGTCGTCAAAAGCCCCGGACAAAAAGTTTCAAAGCTGGTCTTCATATTTTCGCTAAGATTCTGGTCTTTCCCTACTGAGGTGGGTTATTCGACGACCGAATACAGTGGAGAGCCCTCATAGATGGGAAGCCTAACGAGTTGAAGAAAGCTCCGGTGACTATTACCAGCTTTGCTAGTAGACTGGGCTCATGGGCACCAGAGGTCATTCTAAAACTGTGCAAATCCAAGGCCACTGCAAAAGTGTTATATGGCAGTGAAGTCTGGGGGTATGTCCCTTCCCTTAGGCTACAGGTGGTGGAAAGCAAGTGTTCGAGGCATATGAGCTGCAGAATTCACACTCTGTGCATAGATCACCATCATAGGTCGCCATCTGGTGTTGGGCTAGGATGCTTGCACCTTGTTGTTGTCTTGGAAGAAGTCTTTTGTAGTCACAAGATAGGTGACTCCTCCCTTGGACGATAGTGCGCATGGGCATCGACTCCATCCTCAGATTGGTTTTTCCCGCCATCGGGTTCGGATGTAACTTCATCTCTCCGGTTCGGTACCGTGTTCTCCAAACCTTTTCGACACGCAAAGCATATCAAACTCGACGGTATTGTTTTCGATTGCGTGCTTTTCGATACGCTACTCAAATACTCAATTCCGGTTGTCGATTTGGGCCGCTGGGCCTATCGGCGCCATTCGGGCCTACGGCTAATGGAAAGGACTACATTTAAAAAATGCCCCCAGTGTGGAGCTAAATTTCCACACAGCGACCAACACAAGATCTACAACCTCTGTCTCTCGCCCGAGGAGAAAAACTGCCAAGTCTGCGCCTCCTTCCGCTCCAAGAAGACTATATGTGATCGCCAGACCCGACGACACGTTATGGCACAACAAGCTGCACCGGTGCCAGAAGACATCTTCGATGAAGAACCCGATGTTCCAGAGGATTAGGAGGATCTGGACATCGTTTCCGAGGCAGACGACTCCGACTCCGATGACCACATCACTCCAGGTCAACGAGTGAGTACAAGTGCCCCTGCCCCGACCCTACCCGAGAAAAAGTAGGCACCAGTCAAAACGTCGCCTGCAGGCCCCAATTGCGACCAAAACAAAGCTTCAGAAGCCCTGCCCTCAGGCTCGTTCCGATGACAAAAGAAAAGCCTTCCAGCAGCTCGGGACCGGGCAACCGCATATCAGTGCCCCCCAGACACCGTGGGCACCAAAGCCGGGAGCTCACCCTAATCTCGCAATTCCCAAAAAGACATTGGCACCGAACACCTCGGCACCGGAGCAGCAAAAGGCCTCGGATCCAACACCGAAACATTCGGAACCGACGAAGATTTCCGACTTGACACCGAAGCCGAAGGATCCAAAAACCCCTTCAAAGGCTCCAGAGCAGAAATCTAAACCTTGCTTGGGACCGAAAAAATCGGCACCAAAAGCGGTTACCGGAGAGGAAGAACTTTTTCGGCCGGATTCCATCGATCCGAAACAGAAAACTCTCCAAGTGGACCCCATGACAGGCCATATTGTCAACGTTCCACGCAGCAAGAGGAAATTGGACACCCCACACATCCCTGATGTGCCTGTAAAGAAAAGAGACTGTGCCACTTCACCTTTAAGACCCTCTTCTCCTACTAAGCTTTTCTCTCCTCCAAAGTCTCCCATACTTCCTCCATACTCACCACCACCACAGGATGATGGTGATTTAGGGGGTGGGGAAGGGAATAATGACCCTTTCACTGACCATGAAGACGACACAGACGTGCCACGGGACCCATGGGATGACTGTGATGACCCAGTAGGTCCTCCAGACCTTCCTGATCCCGATGCATACCCGACAAAGCCATCTTCCCTAGATGACAGTATTGGCTTTAGTCAGCTCATTGATAGGGCTGCCCAGTACCATGGTGTTCAAATGCATTCAGACCCCACAGAGGAAGAGTTCCTACTAGACACGTGTGCGCAGTCACAAAGGACAGTACAATCTTTACCCATGTTAAAAGGTGTCATTAAACATGCCTCAGACATATTCAAAGAATCTGTAAGGGCTAGAATTCTGAATCCTAGAATTGATTAAAAAAATATAAACCCGCCCCAAATGATCCCGCCTACATCAAAGGTCAACTTCCCTTAGATTCCCTAGTAGTGACCAACGCTAGAAAGCGTGCCAACTCTCAGACCTCCGGTGATGCTTCACCTCCAGATAAGGAGTCTAAATTATTAGACGCTTCGGGCAAGCGAGTTGCTGCCCAGGCAGCTAATCACTGGAGGATAGCCAATGCGCAGGCATTACTTGCCAGGTACGATAGGGCTCATTACGACGAGCTTGAATCCCGAATGCAGCATTTGCCTGATCAATACAAAACCAAAGCCAATGCTTTGATTCAAGAAGGCAAATTAATAACAAATGCATCAATTAAATGTGCCCTCGATGCGGCAGATACCGCATCTAGATCCGTCAACACTAGTGTGTTACTGAGAAGATATGCCTGGCTGCGCATTTCTGGTTTCAAACAAGAGGTACAAACGACTATCCTCAATCAGTCGTTCAATCAGGAACAGTTTTTGGTCCAGCTGTAGATACAGCTTTAGAAAAAATGAAAAAGGACACAGAGACTGCTAAATCCATGGGAGCATTACAGTCTCCATCCACATGAGGTTCCTTTCGACGCTCCTTCTATAGAGGAGCATCCAAAAACATCAGTACAGACATGGTTGCTTCCTCATATAAAAACACCACACAAACATCCCCCAGTAAGGGATATTTTAGAGGTGGGTACAGAGAAAATAACAACAAGGGTAGAGGCCGAGGTAACAACAACACTCGCGCCTCTCCCACTAATAAACAGTGACTTCACTCTACTCCCTCCAGACCATTCCACTCCGGCCGGAGGGAGACTCTCACAGTTCCTACCTGTCTGGAATTCCATCACTACAGATAAGTGAGTATATTCCCTGTATTTCCTAATCCCCAAAAAGGACGGTACTATACGGCCAATACTGGACCTCAGACCTCTCAATCTCTACATACAATCAGATCATTTTCACATGATCACTCTTCAACAAGTCCTTCCACTGCTTCAACAAGGCGACTTCCTTGCCACACTAGATCTCAAGGACGCCTACTTCCATATTCCCATACACTCTGCTCACAGGAACTATCTAAGGTTCACAGTGGACGGCCAACACTATCAATTCAAAGTTCTCCCATTCGGACTGACCATAGCATCCAGGGTATTCACAAAGCGCCTTGCAGTAGTAGCGGCGCACTTGCGAAGGCAGCAAATCCATGTATTTCCATACCTGGATGACTGTCTGATAAAAGCAGAGTCACACAACCAATATGTTCGCCATACTTATCAAACCATTCAACTGCTACACAACTTGGGGTTTACAGTAAACTATACCAAGTCACACCTTCGGCCCTCCTACCTACATCAGTGTCTAGGAGCCACAATAGACACTTCCAAAGCCCTAGCATACCCCGATCCAGCCAGGATAGCCAGTATGCAAACTCTCATCACCAAGTTTCAACCCCAACACTCTCTTCCAGCACGAGTGTTTATGCAGCTCATAGGGATGATGGCCTCTTGCATTTTCCTTGTACCTCACGCAAGACTCCAGATGCGCCCTTTACAAGAATGCTTAGCACGTCAGTGGAACTAGGCTCAAGGTCAACTTACAGATCTGGTGTTGGTGGACAGCCGCACCTATCGCTCTGTGCAGTGGTGGAACACAAAAAATATTTCCAGAGGGCGGACTTTCCTAGAGCCAGTTCCACAGATAGTGCTAACAGCAGACACTTCACTCACCGACTGGGGACCCCATCTCCTAAACCACACAATTCAGGGCAGGTGGACCACCCAACAAAGAGCGCTCCACATCAATCAACTAGAACTACTGGCAATATTTTTACCGTTAAAGTCATTCCAAACACATCTCCTCAACAAGACTGTCCTAGTCCGCACGGACAATATGACAGCCATGTATTACATACAAAAACAAGGAGGAACACACTCTTTGCAGTCTTTTCACCTAGCGCAAAGCATATGGAGATGGTCCATTCCACAAAACATATATCTTCTAGCGGAAAATCTGCCAGGAGTGAACAATCAGATTGCGGATCTGTTAAGTCGTCAAACTCAACAGACACACGAATGGGAACTTCATCTGGAAGTTCTTCAACCCTTTTTCCAAATGTGGGGACGACCAGACATAGATCTGTTTGCCACACACGCAAACGCAAAATGCCCAACCTTCGCTGCCAGGTTCCCACACCCGTTGTCCAGGGGCAATGGGATATGGATGAACTGGTCAGGCAGATTTGCGTATGCTTTTCTGCCACTCCCGCTCATTCCGTTAGTAGTATGCAAGCTCAAACAACAGTCTCTCAAGATGATCCTGGTTGCTCCCACATGTGCACCGCAACCATGGTTCACAACACTACTCGAACTCTCAATAGTTCCATATCAAAAATTATGGCTCTCCCCAAAGCTGCTCACGCAGAACCATGGAGAGATAAGGCCCCCAGATCCAGCACAACTGAATCTAGTTATCTGGCTTCTGAAATCCTAGAGTTCGGTTACCGCAACCTCCCACCCGACTGTAGGAACATTATTAAAGAAGCCAGACGCCCTACTACTAGAGCTTGCTATGCAGCTAAATGGAAAAGATTTGTCATTTACTGCAATAACAACAAAATTAACCCATAAGATGCTTCAATTCAAAACATTTGCTACTTGCTACATCTACAAAGATGCAATCTGACATATTCATCTATAAGAGTACATCTGGCTGCCCTTGCCGCCTACCTACAAAACAGACATTTGTCATTGTTTAGAGTACCTGCTATCAAAGCTTTTATGTAAGGCCTTAAAAGAATAATTCCACCCAGACTGCCACCCTCTCCAGTGTGGAACCTAAACATTGCTCTTACTCGACTCATGGGTCCCCCATTCGAGCCTTTACACAAATGCGAATTTCAATTCCTTACATGAAAAGTAGCTTTCCTTGTCGCAATCACCTCTCTCAGAAGAGTAAGTGAGATCCAGGCTTTAACCATACAAGAACCATTCTTACAAATACATTGTAACAAAGTGGTTCTTAGGACAAATCCAAAATTCCTTCCCAAAGTAATCTCTGCTTTTCACCTTAATCAATCAGTAGAGTTACCAGTGTTTTTCCAAAACCCTCATTCGGTAGCGGAAAGAGCTCTTCACATGCTCGACGTCAAAAGAGCCTTACTTTATTACATAGACGGGACTAAAGCCTTTAGAAAGACAAAACAACTGTTTGTAGCTTTCTCTCCACCTCATAAAGGCAACCCCATCTCCAAAGCTGGAATTGCCAGGTGGATAGTCAAATGCATTCAGATATGCTACCAAAAAGCAAAACGCACATTAACAATTCCCCCTAGAGCGCATTCAACACGCAAACTAGGGGCTTCCATGGCATTCTTAGGGAACGTTCCCCTAGAAGACATTTGTAAGGCAGCGACATGGTCTACCACACACACCTTCACCAAACACTGTTGTGTAGATGTGCAGGCAAAGCAACAAGCTTCTGTAGGCCAGGCTGTTCTTAAGACACTTTTTCAAACCACTGCAACTGATACAGGTAACCACCGCTAGGATAGACACTGCTGTACAGTCTATGCACAGAATGTGAATTTTGCAGCTCATATGCCTCGAATGGAAAATGCTATTTACCAGTATGCATCTGTTCTTGGCATGTAGAGCTGCAGAGATTCACACGCCCACCCACCTCCCCGGAACCTGTATCTGTTCCTTTTTTTTTTTTTTTTTTTTTATTTTATTTTAATCGAGCAAAAATTCATACAACATAATACGTCATACAGTACATAGTAATACATTAGCAAATCTGAAATAAGGATTCAAATCAAAATTTAAACAAATAAGCAAATATAAAGCCCAACAGCTAACTTGTTTAGTTCAAAAGAGGTGGCTCATTGGATCTATTTTAGCTGCACGATGGAAAGACACAGATTCACCTACTTTTCAGATGTGGCTTAGCCGATTTTTAGCAACATACAAACAGGAGCTTTTAATTTATAGCTCTAGAGGTAAAAAAGCTCGGCTTTTTGGGGCCCAGATTTGGGCTCCTATTTCTAAATGGTATTTGAAACATGGAACCTGTATCTGTTCCAGTGTTATCTTACTTAGATACATTCACATGGACATCTTTTCTGTTTCTACAAACTCCATCATTTCCCATCATGGCGAAAAACAATCTGAGGATTGAGTCGATGCCCATGCGCACTATCGTCCAAGGTAGGAGTCACCTATCTCGTGACTACAAAAGACTTCTTCCAGGACAACAACAAGGTGCAAGCATCCGAGCCCAACACCAGATGGCGGTGCTGCGAGTACCCCAAGGCACGCCTGCTTGGTCTGTGCACGAAGAGTTAGGGGTTGATTATTTGGCAGATCAAGTGGCTATTAAACCCTTACTTTGCTGGATAAAGACATGGACACGTGAAGATAAGTGTTTAAACCCCCTGATCTTAGCGGATTGTCTGGCCTTGGAACATGGTAACGAAAACCCCTGGATACGTTATATAAAGGAATCCTTCAAGGCCATAGGAAGGCCAGACCTTTTTTTCGCACACGACACTTTGAGCCCCGGGGATGTTATCATCACAAGAGCTTCTATCTTAAATTTGCCACTGCCCAGCTTGAAACTATTGAGCTTAGTAAACCCACAGTGAGGACCTATGTAATGTTAAAGTCTGTGTCTGGTATGGAGCCATATCTTCTTGCACTTTCTAGCGCCCACAACAGATTTTTAATTACACGTTTTAGATTTAATCAACTGCGCCATCTTTTAGCATCTCTGGCTGGATTTCTTCCTTTAACCCAAAGAGGCCCTTGTGGCTGCGATCTCAGGTCTCCACAGAACACGCTTCACTTTGTTTTATTGTGTAAACTGTTGTCACTGCCAAGAAAACGATATCTCCGGCCTCTACTAAAGAGTTTGAAGTTTAGACAGGCTAAAGTGGCACTTTTGCACTTGCAGTTGTTACCAAACTCCTATACCCTCCACAGAGTGATATGTTTTTTGCGGGCAGCTTATAGATCTAGGCATCAGGAATTGATTGATCTCTCACCGTTTTGTATTCAAGAGAATATTGCTGGTGCAATGGGGTGTACAGCCTTAGGTCCTCGAGGCTTCAGTAACTTGTTTTGTTTTGATAATGCTGTGCTGTTTTATCTGTGTGTAATGATTTTTATACTGTATGACTGTATTATTGTATCTTTTATGGATGTGTTTCCATCCGAATAAAGAAATTATCATTATTATTAATATTGTTATTGTTACCACACTTGATATAGCTAACCAAGAATGATCTCATATTTTCATTGATCAGGTTTAATTTGGCTACAGTTTCCAGACTCCAGCAGACGGAATACTCTTCCTCAACTAACTCTCTAGTGAGACGTTCTCCAGTTCCATGGAAGCTAAACGCTGTTTTAAGCCAACTCCTGCCGCCTCGTTTAGAGTGCACCTAAAATCCCTTTTGTGAAAGACCACACTTCTGCTCAGTCTCTCCTCAGCAATGAGTCAGAATTTCAGGGATTCACCCTAAAGGAATGATATCTTCGCTTCACAAAAGACAAGGTGATTTTATGGACCAGCCCAGGATTCATACCAAAAGTCTGTACAGACTTGCACTTGAATGAACCTGTCATCCTGCAGTCTTTCTTCTCTGAGCTAGGCAGACAGACCCTTGCACTTGCTGGATATCCACGGAGGCATCATTTTCTATTTGGACAAAAGCAAAGACTTGCGTTCTTCAGGTCAATTAATTTTCTCATTCGGCCATCTAGAAAAAGGCCACCCATTGCCCAAACAAGGCATCACTCGCTAGCTATCTTCCTGCATCGCCTCTGTCACAACTAGGCAAAGCATCAACTCCTGGGCAGAGTGTGGGTGTGCTCCACCAGAAGCATGAGAACAACAGCTGCACTGCATTACAGATTGTCTTCACAGGATATTTGCAGTGCTGCTGCGTGGAAAGCAGACATGTCTCAAAAGTAGGACAAGAAGTTATATTCTCCAGTATCGAGGTGTCTTTCATAGATTCACATGCTTGATTCATTCCCCGTCGAAGTGGAAGTCCCACGGTACATAAAATAGCAAAATATATATATATATATATACATATATACATAATATAACAGTAGCATAGCCAAAAAGCACTATAGGAAGTAATGTAACATAGCAATCAATAGGAAAAAAGTTGTCCCTTTATTAGCTCGTCCAAGTCATTAGATATAGTCCAAACTCCAGCCAATCAGGCGTCAGCACCTCCTAGAATCTTCTCCCAAGAGGCTCAGAACCTCAGATTTTCTACTGCACGTCGAGTGAAGGGACTCTCCCTGAGCTCTGCTCAGTACTTCAACTCTTCTTTTCAAGAATTCTACTTACAGCTTCACAGCATTATCTACTACTAAGACATCACTCTTCAGACGCTGTTAGTCTTGTGGAAAATTCCGTCTTCACTCCGAGGATCCTCACAAAAAATGTATTTACTGCCTACATCCTGACCATCAGGTGAGAGACTGTAAAATATGCAGGACTTTTCCTCAAAAGACTTTAAGGAACAGAGAAGGTTGACTACTTCTGTGGCTACAGAAGCTTAAAATGAAGGATGACCCAGTTTCTGATGTGGAGAGTGATTCCTCTCTTAAGACTGTTGCCTCTAAGAAAAGGGCTAGTGAGGCCTAAGGCCAAGGTACTGAAAAAACATAACTCTTCCAAGCGTGATGACCAGCCTTCATCGTCAAAAGGGACTTCTGCTCCCCTTAAGGGTCACTCTACATCATCTACGCCCCCGAGATCTAAGTCTCGGGCGTCAAAATCTCTGTCAGAATCATCTTTACCTCAGAAAACTGGTCTATCGTCGACAGGCTCGTAGTCGATTCCGCTGTCGACAAAGTCCTCCGTTGTCACTACTACTATGACGACGACTACTTTCTCTTCGCCTAAGCCTGCTAATTTGATGACGTCGACGTCTTCTTTGTCGACGCTGGTTTCAGTGATGGTGAAGCCTAAGTCAGCTGCTTTCTCTTCGTCAACGAAGATAAAGAAGACACTTTCGTCGACGGACGCTTCTTCGTCGGTGGGAGCTTCCAAAGATCTATTGGTTCTGAGGACAGAGAAGAAGGGGAGTTAGACGATAGATCCCTACTTACTGAATGGGACAATTACCAAATTCGGACACCGCCGCCTGCCTTTCCTACTCCTGTGGAATCTTCCCCTGTGGATATAGGTGGATTTCATGTCATCATGGACAGAGCAGCCAAGAAATTTCATCTCCCTAAGGTCTCAAAAGATGAGGATTGTTTTTTATATGATTTCAAGAGTCAACCACAAAAACAGATGCGGGCGATTCCTATAATTGATTTCATCTGGCAGAAAGGTCTGAAGGTCAGGAAAACCCCTGCCTCCATTCCTGCAGTCCTGCGGCGCTTGGATAAAAAGTACAAGGCACCAGACAATTCGCCAGCCTGTTTAATTGGTCAACTGAAGCCGGATTCGGTTATTTTGCAGGCGGCTCAGCGTCGTGCCAGGAATCCCTCTTCTCCATTGTCGTCTCCTCCTGACCGGGAAGGCAGACACCTTGATGCCATTGGCAAAAAAGTTTCAACCATGGCAGCAGCTACGGTCCATGCGGCTAATTCCCTTGCCACTCTAAGCCGCTATGATAGGCAAATGTGGTCGGACATGTCTCCTTTTATCGATCTGTTGCCTGAGGACTCAAAGACCGAAGCTTTAAAGATTCTCCAGGAGGGGGAGAAGATCTCTGCCGAGGTCATAGGTTGCGCAGTGGATGTCACTTCCACAGGTTTTCGTCAATTGGCAGGTGCAGCAGTTCTCCGAAGGCAGGGTTGGTTAAGAGCTACCTCTTTTCGCCAAGAAGTGCAAACAAAAATTATTGATATGCCTTTTGATGGAGAATCACTTTTTGGCCAGCACATAGATGATGCCCTCTAAACAATTAAAAAAGATACTGACACTGCACGTGCTCTGGGCACTTTACAATTTAAAAAGCATCCTTTTCGTGGAGCGAGGGGTCGAGGTTCCTCCTATTCCTTTCGAGGAGGTTACAATCAGAACAGACAGTATCAGGGATAACAACGTTACTCTTCTTCACAGCAACAGCAAACGTATCGTCAACCTCCAGCTGCCTCCTATAAGCAGTACAGAGGAAAATCTTCCTACAGAGGCGGAGATTCTGCAAAAAAGCAGTGACAGCCGCCACCTACCTACCACTCTGCTCAACAACCCAGCCAAAGGGGGAGGACGAATCTCCCATTTCTTCTCAAACTGGTCTGCCATCGCTACAGATTAATGGGTTTTGGACATAGTGTCCAGAGGACACACCCTAGAATTTGTAAAATTTCCCCCAAATTCTCCTCCCAGAGTTCCTCCTCCTGCACATCTGAAGGAACTCTTATGCCAAATCAAAGTCATGTTACAAAAAGGAGCGATCAAAGTGGTTCCAAAATTACAAAGGGGTGCAGGTTTCTATTCGAGATTCTTCCTCATCAAGAAAAAATCAAGGGATTGGCACCCCATCCTGGACATTCGTTCCCTCAACAAATTTCTCAAAAAGCAATCATTTCGAATGTTGTCTGTCCAAGAAGTACTTCAGTTTCTGTCTCAAGGAGATTACATGATAACACTGGATCTTCAAGATGCCTATTTTCATGTCCCATCCTACCCAGACACAGAAAATTCCTGCGTTTCAGAGTAGCTGGCAGAGACTTCCAATTCAAAGTCCTCCCCTTCAGCCTCTGCTCTGCGCCCTGAGTGTTCACCAAGGTTTTGGCACCGGTGGCAGCACATCTTCGTCAATCGGGCGTCCAAATTTTTCCCTACCTTAACGACTGCCTTATTAAGGCGCAGTCATTTGCAGTGGCAACGAGACACACTCAAATATGCCGGTCTCTATTTCAGTCACTGGGCCTGTCCATAAATCTGGAGAAGTCACACTTCACCCCCTCTCAGGTTCGTACTTTCTTGGGAGCCATGATAAATACTCAGACAGCAAAGGCTTATGTCTCAAACTAAACACAACAACGGATCTCCAAGCTGGCATCTCTTCTACGGGCAAGAAAGCCAGTTTCTGTTCAACAGTTCAAGTCGCTTCTGGAAATGCTATCTCCCTGCATTCCCTTAATTCCCAACTGACGTCTAAAAATGATACCAGAGGAAATCGACAAACAATGGCATCAGGTCTCAGGGTCTTTCAACAATGTGATCTTCATCACTTCTCGGATGCACAAAGCGTTGCTATGGTGGACTCACAAAACTAACTTGTCAGCAGGCCGCTCCTTTGTAGCAGACGATCCAAGTTTCATCCTTACAACAGATGCTTCCCTCGAGGGATGGGGGGCACATCTTCAAGGTCTCACAGTCAAGGGCAAATGGAATGCTCTACAACCAACTTGGCACATAAACCTTCTGGAATTACTGGCGATATTTCTGGTGTTACGATCTTTTCGCAACCTTCTTCAAGGTGCTTCAGCGTTCATCCGGACGGACAACACTACAAGCATGCATTATGTGAACAAACCAGGGGGCACTAGGTCCACTTTGCTGTCCCTACAAGCACAGCAGATCTGGAACTGGGCAATTCGACATCAAATAACTGTATCAGCAGTTCATGTTCCGGGAGTGTCCAACGCTCTGGCGGACTCCCTGAGCAGGTCAATCTCGTCCAAACACGAGTGGGAACTTCATCAGGCAACGCTGGACAGCATCTTTCAGTGGTGTGGATGGCCCAATCTAGACCTATTTGCGACCAGTCGGAACCGCAAATGCCAATTTTACGCAAGCTGGCTTCCACCAACCAGGGTCATGCGGGAATGCTTTTTTGATGAATTGGTATGCTTACGCTTTTCTGCCGATTCCTCTAGTCCCAAAGGTGCTTCAAAAGATGCGGAGGGAGCCATGTCGCATTCTTCTCATAGCCCCCAGGTGGCCCCAGATGGTTGGAATTATCACTGGATCTAAGAGACTACTTGAAACTGACCTCAGCCCTGAAGAAGTCGTGGGGTAATCCCCTGTAACAGCGACGAAACACGTGTTGGCTAAGAAGGCTTAAAGATCTTGAACTAAAGACATCTGAAAATATAAAGACAAGCATCATTGTGATATTTTATGTAACTTCATGTATTTACTTTTGAACGTGTGCAGAGGATTTGTGTATATAGCATAAGTGGTCTGCTGGCCACACATGTGGGGATCTGGTGGTTTTTCCCTACCTTATGCACCGTGCCAGATTACCTGTCATAACTGATTTGTACTTGTGATAGACCTTAGTGCGCCATTTTGCCTATTGCCTATTGCTGACCACCGACTGTATAACTAATAGTTATTCTCCTAATCCAATACCTGAATCCGTATTGTGAAGCGAAAATGCTGCGTTCAATCCTACCATCCCATAGTAAGTCCCGTATCTCGCTCTCGACCGCCCGACAGAATGTTTGCTTGATTATAAATGGGGTATTTTGTAGGGTGTATAGAAAGAGAGGCAGCGCCATCATTTTACAGAGTTCTGCTTGACCTAGTAGGGACAATGGCAGTTTTCTCCAGTGTTGGATATCTCTACGGAGGCTAGTCAGTGGGGCCTGTATATTTTGAGTGTAGAATAGATCCGGGTCTGATGTTACGAATATCCCAAGATAACAAAATCCCTCGATTGCCCCCATTGCTTCACAGTCTACCGATAGAACCGGGGTTGAGCCCTTGAGTACATAGATCATAGATTTGGATCAGTTGATGATGTAGCCAGGTAGTTCACCCAGGTTTGTGAGAATTGTCATGATCCTGGCTATGGAGTGATGTGGGGAGGCGATGTATAGCAGGATATCATCTGCATATAGAGATATGCGGTCTTCCCATTCCTCTGTCCAAAGAAGACCTCGTATCAATTAGTCCCCCCGATCCACACCGCCAGTGGCTCAAGTACCAACGCGAACAGGAGGGTTGACTGGGGGCAGCCTTGATGAATTCCTCTCTGCAACACTGTCCGTTCACTCCCACTCAAGCCATGGGTCCCGAATATAGGAGTCGAATCCATGCCTGGTATTTAGGGACGAATCACATTTTCTCTGGAACTGCAAATAAATATGGCCACTCCACCGTATCAAACGCCACTCGTGCATCCAGAGACATCACCACTGCATCTTCCTGAATAGTTTATTTTCTTCCCATTACCCCCTGAAGCCGTTGCAGATTTAGTGCTGTGTTCCTACTCGGCATGAATCCCGATTGGTCTGGGTATATCAAATGGGTGATATGCTGAACTAGTCTGGAGGTGAGAAGTGTAGCTAGTATTTTATTTTCGGTATTTCGGAGTGAAATAGGTCAGTATGAAGAAAATTGATCCGTCGGCATTCCGGGTTTATGTATAATTACTATCGATGCCAGTAATTGATCTGCTGGCAGTTCTCCTGATTCTGCGCTTTCCAAATACATTTGGAATAGATGTGGCGCTACTTGAGCGGCTACTGCCTTATATAGTTCAATCAGGAAACCGTTGGGTCCCATTGCCTTCCCAGATTGTATACTACGAATGGCTGTAGTTATTTCCCCCCACTGTGATATCTTTTTCCAGGTCAGACATACCTTCGGGGGAGAGTGTAGGGAGTGGCAGATCAGTCAGAATGGCCTTTGAGGATTCGACCTTGGCAGTTGGGATTTCAGTATATATGGTAACATAATATTGTGCAAAAGCCTCTGCAATATCTTGGGGATCTTTCAAGGTCGCTCCTGAGTCTGTGGTGAGGGTATGTACATATGTATTCACCCTTTCACGTCTCTCAAGCCATGCCAGTAGTTTCCCAGCTTTATCACCTTGTTGGTATATTTCATCTCTTGTTGTTGATAGTTTGACTCTGTCTGCCTCGACTGCCTGTTCTCGAAATTCTTGTCTCTTAAGCTGCAGTGTGTGAAGAGTCTCCTCTGTGTGATCCCTGGCTAGTTGATCCTCTAAATGCAGTATGTCCCTCTCTAATTCCTCTACTGCCGTCTTCTTATTTCTTTTGTGTCCCTCCATGAGGTAGAGTCTTTCCCCTTTAATGACTGTCTTATAGGCCTCCCATATTACTCGTTTTTAATCTACTATATCTTTAGTTTCTTCAAAATAAGATTTGTGGCCTGAACTAATCCTTTCCTAATTTTTGGCACCTTCAAGCCCCATGGGTGTAGTACTATGCCCTGCCGAGCGCTACTTCTTCCTGCCGAATAGCAGGCCTATAGTGGGAGTGGTCTGATATGCCCTTTGCCAATTGATGTATTTCCTTGAAGTTAGGGACCTTATCTGTGTGTGACAATATAAAATCGAATCACGAGTGGCTCTTATGCGCTCCCGAGTAGTAAGTGAATTATTGTATCTGTGGGTTTTGAGTGCACCAAACATCTGCCAATCCCATTGCTCCTATAAAGTCTGACAGTGCGGAGGAGTGATGCAGCTGCGTCTTTAGGGGGAGTCTATCTTGACATGCATTCAATGACATATTAAAGTCGCCCCGATCAGAAGTTCGCCCTCTGGTAGTCTCAGTAGAAAGGCACTCAGGTCTATATTATGTAATGCCGGTGGCATGTATACTGATACCAGATTAATTGTTTTACCCTCACACTTGCCCGTCAGCCCAACAAATCTGCCCTGCTCGTCCACCCAGGTCCGCTCAAACATTAGGGGGAGTTCCTTCCTTATCAATACCCGAACTCCTCTCGATCCTGTTGTAGGATAGGATAGGATATGTGTTTATAAAGCGCTCGATTGCCGTGACGTCTTGGCGCTGGTGTATGTGCGAGGAAAACAGCCTATATTACCAGAAGGACTAGATAGAAGTAAACAGCCATGTTTCCAGATCCTTCCTAAAGAGCTGCCGGTTTGCTTGAAATCTCATGGCCATTGGCATTTTGTTCCATAGTTTTGCTGCACCATTCGATAATGTCCTTCCACCACATCTTGTCCGCCTAATTTTAGTAGTCTGGATCAAGCCTAGATTGGCAGATCTAAGGGAACATGAAGGGGTGTAAGGTAGGATCATTCTTGAAATTTCCTCGGCACCGCCACTGTAGAGAGCTTTGTGCACCAGGCATAAAGCTTTAAATTCCACCCGCTGCTGGATGGGAAGCCAGTGCAATGATTTAATTCCTGCCGAAGTTGACTGTCCTTTCGGTATATTTAAAAGTAGTCTTGCAGCCGCATTCTGTAAAGACTGAAGTTTTCTCATCTGAGTCTTATCAATACCCAAAAAGAGGGCATTGCAATAATCAAGTTTGGATAGAAAAAGTCCCACTATTACCGTCTTTTGTAAACCCTGTGAGATAAAAGGAAAACATTTTCTCAAAGTTTTTAGTAAAAAGAAGCAAGAGGAAGTGAGACTATTCACTTGAGCAGAGAAATTTAACTGGTCATCAAAAATGACCCCGAGATTCCTGACCTTAGGGACAGGGCACGGGCATTTCCCGGCCTCGATCGGCCACCAGGAGTTATTCCACAGGGACCGGCCATGGCCAAACTCTATCACCTCCGTTTTGTCGGTGTTCATTTTCAGGAAGCTATGGTTCATCCAGGTCATGATCTCAGTGAGACCAGCATGAAACCTGGCGGCTATGGCCTCCGGCTGCTTGAGAATAGAAATAACAAGCTGCGAATCATCAGCATATGAGACCAATGCGAATCCATGCTTCCTGATAAGTCTAGCCAACGGGGTGACGTAGATGTTGAACATCGTCGAGGATAGGGCCGATCCCTGTGGGACCCCACATGGAAGATGGAAACTATCTGATTTCAAGCCATCCCAATACAAACTCTGCTCCCTTGCCTCCAAAAAGGAGGAGAGGAGGGCTAGGGCAGTATCCTCAACGCCCACATCCTTCAGCCGCTGCACTAACACCGTGTGATTCACTGTGTCAAATGCTGCCAATAGGTCTAGGATTAAAGCCAGAGTGTGCGGCCAGAGTATATCTCCATCTGTCCAGAGCCTTGCAGGTGTTGCCCAGCAAGTGTGTTTCTTGTAAGAGTGTCACGTCGGGGAGCTGACGCTTAATATATTGGAGAACCAGCCCCCTTTTCAGTTTATCTCCAAGCCTATTCGCATTCCATGAGAGCAGCCGCAACTGAGGTGTATTACTCCTATCATCCTTGGGTTGTGTTTGTGTTTTACTCCCTACTGATTTTAATGTTGGGTGTGAGTGTTGGATCATCCCGGAGTCGCAAGCCCTGCTACATAGCCTGTCGTGAATTAGCCCTGTATGTATCCGTAGTGTTGCTATATCCTCCTCAGGAGTTGCACCTGTAGAGTCTATTCAACTTGTCCCATGCTTACTAACCAGAAGTAAAACTATACTACAACTTGTATATGATATAATTAAGCTACTCCCCCCTCCCCCCACCTTACTTCCCTGCTTCTCGGGCCTTGAACTACGCGCATCCACAACTCTGCAGAGCGTCTGTCGTCCCCCCCACCCTTTAACGTTGGAGACAGTGTCACAGCATCTCTCCCCTCCCAAACCTCCCCTATAAGAGTTTGGCATATGGCAGATACATCATTACTTAAACAGTTCTATTGTTTCTCGTGACTTGTGTAGTGTAGGAAGCTGGCTCTGTATATACTATACCAAAATGAAGTATAGTGTGCACAGAGTCCAGTGGAACCCCAAAGGTAGGCAGGGGTAAAAGTAGATAGCACCTTACTCTCTATTTATGGTAGAGTGGGCGAGCAGTAAGGCTTTATCAGAGAGTAGTGTTAAGCATTTGTTATACACACTCAATCGGCATATGATGTCACACACTCAAAGACTGAACTCAGACCAATTTGTTTGTATCAAAAATATTATTTAGTTATTTTATTTCTAGAACCAAGCCAGGCCTGGTGCAGGTAAGTGAAATAAATGCTTTGCAAAATCCTATGCAATGTTTTACAATTGAATGCAGGTTCAAATGCATTTGATTGAAATATAGGTAAGTCAAAATGTCGAAATTACTTTTTGTTACTTTACAGATTACTTTGTACGTTACTTTTCGTATTACTTTTTAAGTTACGTTTTCTACTCAGTATGATATGCCTAGATATCACACTGGGACATTTTCTAGAAAAAAGGTAGGAAATCAGTTTTTGTACAGTTGCAGTTTTTCAGGTTTTCATACAGTTCCTGTCCACACTTAGAACATTTTTCAAGGAAAAACAGCCAATGTATTCCTATGGAGAGAAATTAAGTTATTGGTTAACCGGTAAGTACTTTGTTGTGGGAGTTGGTATCCTGGGGTTAGAACCAGGGTTCCCCCAGGGTCAAAGATGCACTCTTGAAACACCCTCAGCGGCACTAGGGCGGCCGGGTGCAGAGTGCTGAGACCCAATGTTATCCAATGGGGGATAGGGGGCCTCCGTTTGCTGGCTGCTCACTAGCAGGCCACTAGGTTGTAGGAGCAGAGCTCCTGGTGTTAGGCTGATGGGCAAAGGGGGATCTGAGTTAGCACCCAAAGTACACCCGCAGCGGCGCAGGGTGCTGTTTTGGCTTTGGGTGCCATGTAGGTTTCAACGGGAGTTGATAGTTCTGGATTTTGGCTGCAGGCTCGGTCCAGGAAGACTTCCGGGAGGAACCAGCAGCTGGGCAGGTAAGTTGGAGGGCTCGGGACGTAGGTGCACCTCGGGTTCTCTTCTCCAGGGCGCAGGTTGGCTGGATGCAGGGGTGTCTTTTGAGGTTGGATTTCACCTTACCAGGCCACTTGCGGTGGGGGGTGGTCTCCGTGCAGAGGCTGCAGGCGATGTCAGGAAGTCCTGGAGGGGTCAACCCACAGTGGACTCGGACTCTGGAGCTCTGGGGGACCTCGCTGGGACCAGTGGGCCCTCGAACTACGGCTGTAGGCGACGGATGCAGTGGTGGTTCCAGGCGTCAGGTTTATTTGTCCTCAGCAGGCTCAGAGTCTGTCTTGGGAGTTTCTTTTGAACAGTGCTACTGTTCACTGGAGATCCGGTCTTTGTTGAAGGCAGTCAGTCCTCCCAGGGTTCTGGAGGTCACTGGTTGCCGGACAAGGTGACTTTTGGCGCAGGATCTCTGTAAACTGCAGATGGGCTGCTAGGGCTGAGGCCAAGTCAGTTCTTTTCTGCCGCCTCCTCTGCTGGGTATCTCCTTTCGTCCTTCTTCTTCGTAGGTTGCGGGAATCTGCCTTCTTGGTCCAGGGCTGCCCCCTAAATACTGTATTTAGGGGGGGTTTAGGTGGTCTCGAGGTCAGTAGCCAATGGGCTACTGACCTAAGGTAAGGGTGACTACACCCTTGGTGTGCTCACCCCACGTGAGGGAGTGAGCACAATCCCTAAGCCTGTTTGAGGAGTGCCTGCCATCTGCGAGATGGGGGGCAATAAAGAGTGGGCTTCACCTCGCCTCCCCCACCTGAAGGGTGGGGTTGGCAGAGGTGGGCACACCTTCTAGGCTGGCTAATTTTTTCCGCCTATCTTCCTGCCGAAAAGGACGGCAGACAGGAAGGGAGCCTGGGGGCCTGCTCCTGATAGCAGGAGAGGCTTGGGGTCGCATTATAAAGGCAGCAAGGCCTTTGAAGCTCCCCTGCCACAGATCGCTGCTCCTAGCCTTGGGGAGGTGTGACCACCTTTGCCCAGGAAAGGCTTTGTTTCTGGGCTTAGGGAGCGAAGACTCCCACCCCAGGGGTCCAGAAACATGTCTTGTGGTGGCAGGCTGGTGTGTACCAGTCAGGAACCCACCAGAGGCTGGTCTTTTTCAGGGGGCATCTCTAAGATGCCCTCTGAGTGCATTTTTCATTAAATTCCACACTGGCATCAGTGTGGGTTTAATGTTCTGAGAAGTTTGATACCAAACTTCCCAGTGTTCAGTAAAGCCATTATGGTGCTGTGGAGTTCATAATGACAAACTCAGAGCACCATATACTCTTAATGGCATTACTGCACTTACAATGTCTAAGAATTGGTCTAGACACTGTAGGGATACAGGGCTCATGCACCTGCACCCTTGTATAGTGCACCCAGCTAGAGGGGTGGGTGACCTATGCCAGGGCAGTGGGTTGCAGGCATGGCACACAGGCATGTGTGCCATGTCGACTCTTCACTTTGTTCTGCATCAAAACATGGAGAGAGAGAGAGAGAGAGAGAGACCCCGACCGTTAGGCAGGGACCCAGGGCACATCAAGTCAAAGTGCATCAGTAGTCTGGCAAAAAGGGGGGGGTTACTACAGCAGAAACCCAGCTTCCTACATGTAGTCATAGGTCGGAGTAGTATCGAGTTCCACCTCAGAGCCTTGGCATGTCCTTGATTCCGAGTTATATCTTTTCTGAAGTATCACAAGGTCTTTAAAGGTATCTCTTCTGGTTATGCTTATTGACTTGACTCTTCTTCGAGGATAACCTGGGAGGCTGTCAGGGGTCTTCTGCTGTTGCTTTTGTATGTGGCTTTCCCTTATTATGATTCGAGTCAGACCTGATGTCTTCGCCCGTTTCTGAATTTTTCTTTAGCCGCTTATCTTTTCTCACTTTGGAGTTGGGATCTCTGACTCGCGGCCACCCATCAAGCCACTCCCAAGCGTCCTCTGAGTTAGTAAAGAACCAGACTTTCCCCTCCACTTCTACTCTAAGCTTGGAGGGGGAAGAGCATTGCGTATTTTAAGTTTTTCTCTCTCAAAGCCTTTTTTACTTCCAAGAAGCTGCATCTTTGCTTCTGGGCTTTGATTGTGAAGTCCGGGAAAAATGTGATTTCATTATTTTCGTAGTGCACTGGGGTTGCACTTCGGGCTGTCAGGAGTATTGTGTCTCGATCACAGATGTTGCAGATGCGAGCTAGTATCGGTCTTGGTGCCGCTTCCGGTCTTGCTCGCCCCCTGGGATTTGGTGGGTGCACCCTACTGAAAAATATTTGGAAAGGCCACATGTCTGGAGACAGTTAACATCAAGTCCTCGACCAATAAGTCTGTTGCCGGTCCTTCTGAGCATTCCGTTACGCCTATGATTCTCACATTATTACGTCTTGACCCCCCTTCCTAGTCTTCAAGCTTGGCCTCCAACACTTTAATATTCTCACACAGTGTACTGACCTGCTGTTTGAGCGAAGTGGTGGCTTTCTGTAGGTCAGCGGTCATCTCTTCTGCCTCTATTACTCTCGAGCCCATTTTCCTAAGGTCTGTTCTGACTAGTGAGACTTCCTTGATTACCAAGTCGATTCTGGTTTCCAGCAAGGTTTGTATTCTGTTCAGAGCCACCATTATATCCTGCAGCATTAATTCTTCTGGGGTAGTGGGCCCAGGGCCCGCTACAGGGGCCACTTCCCTTGGATTCTCCTCTGCGTCCGGTTGTTACCATTTTGTCCACCGCCTATCCGTATGTATAGGTATACACTACGCAGCCTGTCTGGTATCCCCCTGTTGGGCAGGGCATGTATCTTGTCAGCTCTAGTATTTCTGAGGTTTTGTATGTGTGGAGTATCTCTATTCACGGGGTGGTTTCACCTGTTTCACCTGAGTTCTTTATTTCGCTAGCCGCCTATTAGTCTGCGACTGTTTCGGTTGGGTTATCACTTATTCCCTGATTTACTGGTGAGGGATGGGGGGTGAAGAGCCATCTCTAGTTTTTATTCTCTTTTATCTGGCTTGACTGTGTCTCTGGTAATCTCACTATTCGCTGTGTTATAGAGGTATTGTTCGACCCTCACTTCTCCACTTCTACTATGGCCTGGCATGTGGAACTCCATTCTTGCTTCAGCGGCGTGTCTTCAGAAATGGCTTGCGGGCGGGTTGTTTCCTCTTTGTCCCGCCGGTACTGAACTCTAATTTGGTGAGGCCGTAAACATTTCTTTTATTGTCCCTTCCGTTTTGCTCCCCGACGGCCAGGTTCTTATCCCAACCCCTCTCCAGCTGTGGGTCTCTGGCACTGTCTCCTCCCGGCGCTATCTGCGCCTCTCCGGCCTTCTGGGCGCTTCAGCTACGCCATTTCCTGCCCCAGTCGCTCTCGCCCTGGCTCGCAGCGCCTTTACCTCTATTGTCTGCCGATCAGGGTTCCGCCCTCCGCAATCTTCCTCCGGACCTACCGAATTCTCGACTTGTCTCCGGTGCGTTATCCGTCTCTCAGGGTTTACTGCCGTATTTCTCCGTCATGCTTCAGGCCGATCTGGGCATGGAGGCTCCTCTACTTCAGTACCTGGCTGCCGGTTGTCTTTGTGCCCCGCCTTATTTCTCGCCTTCTGACCCTCTGTGCGGCTCGATATTTCTCTTCGGTAGGCTTCCGATTTCAGCTGAATGATTATTTACGCATCTTGCTCTGATTTTTTGTCGGACTTATGGGAAAATGGGTTTTTGGCTGTCGGGAGCTCACCCAATTGTCAGCCATCATACTCCAATACTAGCCACGCCCCCTGCTTAAGAAACTTTTGATCTTCAAGTTGCAAGGTCCTCCTCTGAAGTACAATTGCTATTGCATACAAACCTGCTGCAGCATTTTGGTGAACTTGTGCACCAAATATTTAATGTTTCAAATACCGCGGTAGTGCTGTACTTTTTATAACGATTTTGTCTGGCTTTTATTAGTATATACCAGACTGTATTCAAGTGATTCTGTCCTTTGTACACTCTTTGTTTTCCAGTGTTTTTGGAGGTATCCCGCTTATGTTATTCCTGGGCATTGCTATTTTGATCTCCCTACCTTTTTACCATCAGTCATTTGGCAGGCCATGCCAGAGATTACAGAGTGCCTTGACCCGGAGTCCGACCCCCAAAACATTATTAATTAATATTCTGCAATCACTTGTAGTGTGAAACAAGCTCTAATCTGTAGCAAACCTCCGTCCAATCCATGCAAGGGACGGTAGTTTGATTCAAAGTGTACAGGCGTAAGAAAACATCTGAAGCAAGCACTAAAACAGAATCCAAGGGATGTGCATGCTGTTAGATTGGCTTGTACACACTTAAAACAGACTAGGGCAAATAGTAAGAAGTATTTTAGAGAAACTGCCTCGGAGGAATTGACATGGGCCAGTGCCCTAAAGGATAGTAAACGATTCTGGAGGGTAATTAACAATAGCTACTTTAAGGCCCAGAATGAGCCATCCGTGGATGTCCATGTCGCGGAAGAGGCTTGGGCAAACTATTTTTTCTGGTATATGAAACCCAACTGTCAAAAGGAGCAGATTATGCGGCACCCTATTGTATACAAAATGTAGAACCGCAAAATAGTTTGATTCCATACCATCCTCTTCTATCTGTGACCTACACGAAGTGGAAAGAGCTCTGGAGGAGAGTTATAAAGGGAAGGCTCCCGGACCTGACGGTACACCCCTGGACCTATATAAAGAGCAGCTTGATCTATGGGCCCCCCTCCTTACAAACGTGTATAATGCCACTATAGCCCTAGGTCCACCTAGTTCTTGGAAAACTTCAATTATAGTCCCGATTTACTAGCAGGAGAACAAGTCTTTGCCACAAAATTATCGCTCAATATCGTTATTGGACGTCACTGCCAAAGTCATGGGGCGCATCTTACTCAATAGATTAGAAGAATGGGCAGCAGAAAATAATACTCTGGCAGATACATAATATGTTTTAAAAAAAGGTTTGAGTACTGTCCACCAATGGTTAAATTTAAACGCTATCATCGCGAAATATATAATGGTGAAGAAGGGGACACTGTACTTCTTCTTCATGGATCTTTCCGCAGCCTTTGACTGCGTTTCTCACTCAAGGCTGTGGAAAATCATGGAGGAGATGAGGATTGAGTCGGGGATCATTAGTTTCAAAAGGCAACCTTATGCGGACGCAAAGGCCCTGTTCTGTTTTGGCAGGAGGGTGAGTGCTCAGGTAGTTTTAACATTACTAGATGGGTTAGGCAGGGTTGCATCCTAGTCCCGTTTTTATTTTCCCTCTATATAAACTGGGTAGAATCCTTCCTAACCCTATCCACCAGTGATAAAGAAATTATGGGCTCTCGTCCCCTCCCGGTCCTTTTATATGCTGATGACGCTGTATTAACTGCCAGAACCGACCGGGGCTTGCAAGCGCTTATAAATGATTGCATCATTTTCATGGCGGAACTGGACTTGAGAGTAAATAGCTCCAAAACTTATATTATGGTAACTGGGGCTAAATCAAAGACAAAACCCACTTTTTATGCAGAAGGGCAAATGTTGACTGAAAATCCAATGTTTTGCTACTTGTGGATACTTTTTGATAACAAGAACTGGTGGACCCCAATGATAGTCAACGGATGTGCACAATGGAGAAGGCTATAAATGGACTACGCTTATTTATAAGGAAATTAGGTTTGAAAGTGATGAGGGAACTTCTTAATATATACAGGAGCAAGGTAGTGGCTGTGGCCTTATACGGTGCAGGGGTATGGGGAATGGCCTGTACACAAAATAAGTAAAAAGCAGGTTTTTCCTTTGGTTCCTACACGCTCGCCTGTATATACCTCTAGTCACTCGCACACCTCGTCTCTCATACACAGATTCAGAGAAAATTGAAGCAAGGCCCAAGCAGTAAACTCAAAATACGTCAGGAGTAGAAATTAGTACAAAGTTTATTAAAAAGGATTTATAATTCTTCTCCAAGATATCATTTTTTGGTAAAAAAAAAAAGAGGGGGAACTAACACAAAACACTATTCATACACAATGTATCCTTATGTTACTAAGGAAAAGATTAATACATAGCAATAGCACCAATAACATTAAGAATAAGAGAACCAATGTATCGGGTTTCAACCAGCATTTCTTTTCTTACGAATGTGTTTCACTGAATGACAAAGTACACTGCTTTTTGTTTTCTCTCGTATTGTTAATGTTATTGGTGCTATTGCTATGTATTCATCCAAGTAACAAACAAGGCTAACTGACTGACTGGCATTGCCATTTTGGTCCTATTTTTGTTGCTCCATAGTGGATGTTCCACCTCGGGGCCAAATGATGAGGTAATTACCACACGTCCTAATATGTTGTGAGATCATGATACAGTGCTTTGGAGTGTCTTTACTGATGGATACATCTACCTGTGGATTCCTCACCTTTTGAATTACCCCTGCACCAGCATTCCACGGAAATTCTTTTCTTAGCTCTCCCACGTCGACGAGGAAGTCACAATAGCACGGCTCCGCTTGCGGCTCCGTATGACATCACCAGAGCCATAAGAAGTCCTTGTCGGCGTGCTGGTGTCAGTTCCGCCCATTTTTTCCGTGCACTCGAGGCGAACGGGCGGACCGACAACATAATACAAGTATACACGGAAATATACACAAATATATATACACAAATGTATATATATATATATATATACATATATATGCAAACAAAGTCCTGACCTCCCGATTTCACAAAGGGAGTTTGGAAACAGGTACGGACCTCAGTCAATTCTCAATACTGTCATCCAAGAAATGCACCAAGCGGTTTCAAAGTTCAAATCCTGACATTTTATTTCATTTCGTCAGACAAGTGTCCGCCTCAGACGCGTTTCGATCGCCTCCGTGATCTTGATCACCTGACGCGCTGATGCCGGACCTCCCATTAAAAAGACAGTTTCACCCAATCAGAAAGTTTACTCAAAATGGACATAAACAAAATATATATATATATACATACATACATATATATTATCTACTGGCGGTCGCCAGTAGATAGTTACAGTTAGGACCTAGTTTCCATAGGAAAAGCGTTTTTTGTTTTCCCAATAACTTTGGCGCCGGATGACGAATCTTTGCGAAATTTTAAAAACTCGTGGAGTGCTCCGGTCAGCTCCTATCTTGAAAGTTTCGGGGCCGAGAAAAAAGGTGGTCCCAAAACGTGTTTTCTCCATATTAATTTCCATAGGAAACTTTAGACACGGCTACAGCTCGAACTGCTGAACGGAATTACACCAAATTTGGCAAAAAGATAGCCCTTGGTTCAGTAATAGACCTTTTTTATTAAATGGTGTAAATCCATTCAGTAGTTCCTGAGAAATTGAAAAAAAGAGGTCGGAAAATCAATTTCCCATAGGAAACTTTAGACAAGGCTACAGCTCGAACTGCTGAACGGAATTACACCAAATTTGGCACAAAGGTAGCCCTTGGTTCAGAAAGAGACCTTTTTTTTAAATGATGTAAATCCGTTCAAAAAATAAAAGTTTCGATATCTAGAGGCGCAATAGATCCTCGGACCCTCTCGACCACGAGCTTTATTCTAATTGGCTGTCAACACTCCAAACCAGGAAGTGTTGGCAGCCATCTTGTGACTCGGTAGAACCCCTTTCCTGCTCCGGAACCACCTCTATTGCACCTTCCTGCAATAAGGCAAGAACCTCCTGCTGCAAAAGCAGCAAATGGTCCTCTGAACACCATCCCTGGTGAGGAAGGTAAGGAGGTGGAAACTCTTGAAAAGGTAGGGCGTACCCAATTTCCACAAGATTCAAAACACAACGCTCAGAAGGTGACAAAGTAACAACGGAAGGGTAGACCTGTTTCCACGATTTCCTTAGGAAATAAAAATGGTCAGGTTCAAGACTGCAGATAGCATCTGGTACCCTGGTAAGGTCCTTACGGGTTCAGATGGGACATTGTGAGCTAGCTAGGAATAGGCCAACATTTCCTGAAGATATGAATGACTGGGTCAACATGTTCTGAAGTTTATGTTGTCCAGATACACAGTCCGACCTAATTTCTAGGAACCATACAACATGGCGCCACAAACGGTCTAGGTCAGGTACTTATTTAATGGGTCATTGCGCAAGGTCTCCTTATTCACCTTATTTGATTTGATTTGAACGGAATTTATAAAGCGCAACAAATGCCCAATGGAGTCAAGGTGCTATAGTTGCAGAGGTGTGAAACCGCCCACGTGGAGTAAAACCAACGGAGAGGTAAGAGATATCCTATAGCATGAGAAGCTAAATGAGAAGTGAGCTCTAATCCTTGTCAGATGAATTTCAGCGAGTTCCACAGTCTTGCAGCCGCGACCAAGCAGGCTCTGCCTCCCCATTTCTTCTTCTGAAATCTGGGCACTGTCACCAAATTTAGGTGGGCTGAGCGGAGAGTTCTCATGGGGATGTAACTATTAAACATATCCTTGATTCCTCCTGGGCAGGTCTGAAAGAGGGCCTGATGTACTAAGCAGACAGCCTTGAGCATAATCCATTTACTTACAGGAAGCCAATTAAGATCATGTAAACCCTTGTATGCACCCATTTTGGAATGTCCAAGTGGAGCCTGGTCAGCTCGTTCTACACCAACTGTAACTTGGCTTGAGTGCTGTTATTTGTCTCAGATATTGGGCATTACAGTAGTCAATTCTAAATATGACTAGTGCCAAGGCCTCTTGTTTCCGTGTTGAAAGGGGGATAAAGGGAAACTTTTTCTCAACATTTTAATCAGCCAGAAACACTCTTGACACGATGCGGTTGGCCTGAAGATCTAATGAGAGCTTGCAGCCCAGCATCACTCCTAGGTTCTTATCCCTCCCTGTGGGCATAGGTATAGTCCACAGAGTCTCAGGCCACCAATTATTATTCCAAATGGAGGTTTGTGCTCAAAAGAGCAATACCTCCAGCTTGTCTCCATTGAGCTTCAGTTAGTTCTTCTTCTTCCACCCAGCTGGTGCTGTTATGCAGTGATTGAAATTGACTGCAGTATCTACCATGCTTTTAAAAATTGACACAATGAGCTAGGTATCATCGGCGTAAGAAACCACCTGAGCCCAAATGAACAAATAATCTTGCCAAGGGGGGACACGTACAAGTTGAAAAGCATAGGGCTTAAAGATGAACCCCTGGCACATCACACAGCAGAGAAAAAGGGTCTGATAGATAGTGGTTCACTGCAACCCTCTGAGATCTAACTTTGAGGAAAGAGGACAGTTGTTTCAGTGCTTTGCCTGAGATGCCGAGTTCCTGTAGGCGATCAATCACCAGAGATGGGGAAATGTTGTTAAAGGCCATGGACAGATCCAACAGGATCAGCGCCGCTCCTTGTCCTGCATCGGCAAGCTGCCTAACACAGTCCATAACCACAACCAAGGCTGTTTCAGTTACATAATATTTCCGGAATCCACACTGTGACACATCCAACCAGTTCTGCTCTTCCCCATAGGCCATCAAGTGGTTGTTAAGATGTGTTTCCAAGATCTTAACAGGACATAGGAGGAGAAAGATGGGTCAGACGTTTTTTTTGGCCGTTTGGGTCCAGGTTAGGTTTTTGGAGAATAGGCTTCACTACTGCCTCCTTCTACAGCCGAGGGTAGTATCCAGAAGCGATAGTTTTTATTTCATCATACAGAGACGTCTGTGGTGTTAGGAATTAATCCTCCTCAGCTTAATAAGAAATCCCTATTTTAGTCTGATGGTTGTTCAAACTTGAATCATTAAAGGGAATAACCCATTATGGTATTTTCTTTCTTTGAATTCCATTGATTAAATATGGAGCTAGCAGCTGTCATTGCTGTGAATTGCAGGCATGATGTTACAATACTATTGCTACAACAAGGGCTCCCTGTTGGAGGGGGAGAATTTTCCTTCATGGTCGAGACCCACAAAGTATATAAAACAGAGGTATTCTATTTATGGGTTCACATTCCTGCAGTTGATGCAACTTCACGGGCATTTCACACTCCAGCTGCATTACCAGTTCAATACAGAGATTATGAAGATTTTGAAATTCCATTAATATACCAGGAACATCACAAATGGTTCCAAGGCACCCTCCCACATGCACTAAACAATGTAAGATTTGCAATTCATATAACACATGCACAAACAGGAACTAGGGATTGCTTAAGATCTAATTGTATCTGAATTAATACTTTGAATCACTAGCGGCTTATAACTATAAAGAGGCATGTGCATAATTTGACAGTTGAAGTCAGTTAATCAAGAAATTGCTGGATTCTCACTAGAGCAATGCATTCTGGAGAAAATGTTAAAACATTTTTGTTTTTTAGTTATGTGGTGTTCAGTTGGAGCCATCAGAAAATCTACATGAAGAATCGCCAGAAAAATCTATTAAAGACTCGAACCGAGTTTCTTTTGAAGATACGAACAACGCTCAAGTAGCAGGTAATGAATGTGGCATGTATGTCTAAACAACACACCTACAACAACGACAATGTTGCTAGTTAAACTTCTAGTTCTACCAGTGACATTAAGCTCCAGGAACATGGACGCCTTTGTTGTTTGTGAACTGCTAATGTCATGGGGGAACAAAACCTTCCCTCTTGTTTTGGGCTGTTGAAAATATTTACTGATTACAGAAATATAAAATCATCCCTATACATAAATGAATGGGTTTCCCTCCTCTTGTGCTTTCTTTTCTTTTCATATACATCTGTAAGATTGCAGCATTTAAAACTAAATACATTTGTACATTTCCTTTGAAAATGTATAATTTGAAAAAGAAAAATTGTATAACATATAACATAACTCTGTAACATTTCTGTAACATTGGATCTTCCACAGATTTATATTCTGTATTGTATATATGTCAAATATTTAGTTACATGGGATAAGTGTAGCTGCATACAACAAAGCACAGAGCTATTACCACCAGCATCAACAAGCCATTATAGATTCTTTTATTTTCAGGGACAGCAGAGATTGCCTAAAGACCGCTGACAATTCTCTGGGGTAATTGTTTCCCTTTTTTTCAGTAATTTAGCAGAGTATTCTTTTGTTTTCTTATTTCATTTGTTGAGGCATTGTGTTGATTTGTTTCAGAGTGTTTCTCTTTGCTATTAATTAGCACCTTAACACGTTTTTAAAACTTTTTTTTATTGTATACTTTTTCATTTTGTTGTCAAATAACATGGCGGCCCATACAAGCAAAGGTAGAAGGGATGGAATGAATGATAGTGCTATATCATTCATATCCTAAATACTAACTCCTTCATGTGCAAAATAGATGTATCAACAATTTTCAAACAATGTGCGTGTAAGGTTTAAGACAGTGGCAATAGGGCCCTTTTGTTCTGGAAACTTATGTTCAAGCAATACCCCTTTTGCGTACCGTCGGGTGGCTCCATTCGGCTCTGCGTTCTGGCGTCGATAGCATTGGTTGGGACGTCACAGTCACCTATATAGGTGCCACCCTGGTGCGAGGACGTCAGTTCTTTTCTTTCCATTCCAGTTAGGCGCCGATCCAGGAAGAGCTACCCCTCTGTCGCTTTTTGACAGGCCTTTTTTTTACTTTTTGTCAACTTTGGAATTTTTTCCAACTTTGTGTGCGAGGATGTCTTCGAGGAAGACAGGACTTAAACTGTGCGGTGCCTCTCACCACATGATGTTGGTTATCGACCCCCACCTTGTCAGCCTCTGGTGTTTCGAGCACGACCCCGATTCGAAGTCGTGCTCGGACTGTCGTGCTTTGGCTCCGAAGGCCTTGCGGGAGCGAGCTGTGAAGCTCCTAGCAGCCCGGTAGTCTACACTATCCAGCGAGACTCCGCGGCGGTCCAGATTGAAGAACAGGTCACGGTACCATTCCAGCAGCTCCAAGTCCTCTTCATCCCACTCTTGGTCTTCAGGACACTCTGGAAAGAGGCACAATAAGAAGAAGAAATCCACGCGGACTTCATCTTCGCCTCAACTGTTGTCCATCGACGAACGAGGTAAGGAGCATATCTTCGCCTCAACTGTTGTCCATCGACGAACGAGGTAAGGAGCACCGACGCTCTAGTCATGGTTTTGCGGAGCCGGAGCCAGGGTTGACTTCGCGCTTCCCTCACTTACCGGGAGCCGGAGTGACCCCCGGTCAAATTAAAGACTTTTACTAGCCCATGCGCCACGTTTTTGGGCGGGCCGACACCTCTGATGAGTCCTCGGGCCCCGCGGGATCGGAAGGGGCCCCATTGGTTACAACGCCGTCAGCTCCTACCACTGCAAAGGTGGGGCCTCAGCGATCTGATCCCGGATCCGGAACAGCACCGGTCGAGCCATCGTGACCTCCCCCGCCATCTGACCCAAAGTCGGTGCCTTCAGTGCTGTCGGTGCCAGCCCCATCCTTATACCCGACGTCACGGATTCTGACGTTGATTGAACCCAGGGGTTCTGCGTTGTCGCCTGAACACTTTGAAGATGTTTTAGGCTCAGGAGAGACTGGGAGGGGTCTATGGACCCTTTGGAACACCAGGAAGTTTCTGCAGAGCAGATGGACTGGTATGGGGAATTTGGGGAAGCCAGTGGAGTGGATACTTTACCAGATAGTGGTATGCACTCTCCACCAACAGTGGCTACAGAGGAGGGGGCATCTTATGCCATGGTAGTCAAGAGGGCAGCCATTGTCCTCGGACTAGAGTTGCCCTCCATGCAGGTCAGGACTAATCTCCTGCACTAAGTACTTCAGCCTGGGGCTTCCACCTCTGAACCCCTTTTGCCCTTCAATGAGGCACTTACTGATGTCCTTCTAGGCCCATGGTCCAAGCCTAGCACAGGGGCTCCTGTGAATAGGACAATTGCATGCCACCATCGCCCGGCTCAGGGCGACCCAAAGTTTCTCAGCCAACACCCCAAACCTGAAGCTTTGTGGTGAAGGCTTCTACATCCCAGGGCGCGTTCCCTTCTGTCCCTCCGGATAGGGAATCCAAGAGGCTGGATTCACTTCAGAAGAAGATGTTTTCTTTCTCCAGCCTGGCATTGCGGTCGGTGAATACCTCATGCTTATTGGGCCGTTTCTCCCATTCTCTTTGGGAGACGGTTGCGCAAGTGCTGCCACAAGTTCTGGAGGAGGCCGGAGATGCCGCAAAATTCACCATAAGGTGTGGCCTTGACACAACTGATTTGCTGTGCATAGCGATTTCTTCGACAGTGACCTTGAGGCGCCACGCCTGGCTTAGGACAACTGGCTTCTCTGGCGATGTCCAGGCAAATTTGATGGACATGCCATTTGATGGATCCCGTCTTTTTGGGGAGAAGGCAGACTCGGCCCTAGTGAGGTTCAATGACTCTCGAGCTACAGCCAGATCCTTGGGCCTCTCTTCTACACCTTGTGGCCAGTCTAGCTTTCGCCCCTTTCGTGGCAACGGAAGGGGTTTCCGCCGTGTCAACCATTTCCCAACCACCATCCTGCACAGACTTCCCAAGTTGTGTGGGCATGTGGGTGCTGTTCATTCCGACCAAGGAATGGAAGCCAGAAGTCGTCGGCCAGCCTGCCCTCGGCAGACGCAGCCTCCAAGCACTCCTAGTTTGACTCTGCAAGACCACACCACTCTAGTTGGTGGGTCAATACATCATCATCTCCCCCACTGGAGGCCCATAATATCGGACAAGTGGGTCTTGAGGGATCACCGAGGAGGGCTATTCTCTGCCTTTCTTTTCTTTTCCACCTCCCATTCTGCAAACTCAAGAACGACTGGTGGAGGATCATTTAAAATTGCTCCAAGAGGCAGTTACAGCTCTCTTGGCCAAGGGAGCTATAGAGAGGGTCCCGGATTCAGAAGTTGGCAGGGGTTGTTATTCCTACTACTTTCTGATTCCGAAAAAGAACAAAGGGTTGCGGCCTATTTTAGATCTTCGGACCGTCAATCTCTTCTTCAAGAAGAAGAAGTACAAGATGCTCACTCTTGCTCGGGTCTTGTCTGCCCTAGACCAAGAAGACTGGATGGTAGCGTTGGACCTGCAGGATGCGTATTTTCACATCCCCATCCTGCCTTGCCAAAGACGTTACCTGGTGTTCAAGGTAGGCTGAAAGCACTTTTAGTCTACTGTGCTCCCCTTCGGCCTTACCAGTGCCCCTTTGGTGTTCACCAAGGTTATGGCGGTGGATGCAGGTCATCTGCGCAGGTTATGGGTGTCAGTCTTCCCCTACCTCGATGACTGGCTGTTGAAGGCATCCTCGCCACAGGCTACTGTTGCCCACCTTCAGACTACGGCGAACCTCCTACATTTCGTGGGGTTCTCTATAACGTGTGGAAGTCACACCTGGCTCCTTCTCAGACGCTCTCTTTCATCGGGGCTGTTCTGAACACAGTGCAGTTTCGGGCCTATTCTCCCAAGCAGCGAGTCCAGGATATTCAGGTTATGGTTCTGAGGCTATTGGGCCTCATGGTCTCCTGCATCCTGTTGGTAAAGCATGCCAGGTGGCGTATGTGGGCTCTGCAGTGGGACCTGAAGTGGGCACAGCATCGGAGAAATCGCACTTACTTGGTCCAGATCTCTGAAGTAACTGCAAGAGATCTGCAGTGGTGGTTGACGAACCCCTCTTCCTTCCCCAACCAGATCTCACAGTCATGATAGATAAATCACTAATCGGATGGGGTGGCCATTTGGGAGAGGTGGAGATCAGGGGACACTGGTCTCCAGCAGAGTCGGGGCTCTACATCAATTTGTTGGAGCTTCGAGCGATTCGGTTGGCATTGAAGGCATTTCTTCCCTCTGTCAAGGGGAAGTTAGTGCAGGTGTTCATGGACAACACCACCCTGCATGTAGTACTGCAACAAGCAGGCCGGGTGGGGTCTGCGTCTCTGGATAGGGCTGGAACAGTAGGGCATAACCCTGGTGGTTCAACACCTGTCAGGTTCTCTGAAGGCCAGGGCGGACGAACTCAGCCGCCGATGCCTAGTGGATCACAAATGGCGTCTCCAGTCGGAGGTGGCGCAAAGTCTCTGTCAGCACTGGGGTGATCCTTGGTTAGATCTGTTCGCCTCCGAAAAGAACACGCAGTGTCAGCAATACTGCGCGCTGGAGTTTCCAATGCGGCTAGCGCTCAGGTGAGCTGAGGCTACTGTACTCCTTTCCACCCATACCACTCCTGCCCAGAGTTCTGAAGATCAGGAGCGACCGGGCCCAAGTCATTCTTGTGGCTCCGGACTGGGCGAGTAGAGTCTGGTATCCAGAGCTTCTTAAGATGAGCATCGATCCTCCAATCAGGCTGCCTCTTTGTGAGGATCTTATGTCACAGCAGCAGGGGAGGGTCCTCCACCCAAACCTGTCAAATCTGCGCCTCCATGCATGGAGATTGTGCGGTGGCAGTTGATGGCTTTTGACCTTCCTCCTGAAGTATGCAATGTTATTTTGACGACCAGGTGGCCCTCCACTAAGACGGTATACGCCGGCCATTGGCATAAGTTTCTATTACACTGTACAGAAAGGTCTACTGACCTTCTTTCTGCTTCTCTGTCAACTGTTTTTCTATCCATTCTAACCCTTGCCCAACAGTGCTCTGCTTTGATTACTCTCGAGGGTCATCTCTCTGCTCTATCTGCTTTTTTGAGGCTGCCAGACCAACCCTCTCTCTTTAGGTCTCCAATTGTAAATAGGTTTTTGAAGGGGCTGGCTCACTTGTTTCCGCCTTTGTACTTCCACAGTGAGACCTTAATTTAGTCTTCACTTACCTTATGTGTGCTCCCTTTGAGCCATTACACAACTGTCCCCTTTGACTGCTTACCATCAAGACAGCCTTTCTAGTGGCGATAACATCTACCCGGAGGGTGAGTGAGTTGCAGACGCAATCTTGTATGCCTCCCTACACAATGTCTTTTCCAGACAAGGTGGTGCTTCGCACCCGTGCGTCATTCTTGCCGAAGGTGGTGACCCCATTCCATCTGGGTCAGTCTATCATGCTGCCCACCTTCTTTGCTCCCCGAATCCCTCTAAGGAGGAGGAGCATCACTGGACCCAATAATAGCATTGTTGTTCTACCTTGACCACGCAAAAGAGTTCCAGGTGGACGACCACCTCTTTGTGGGGTACATGGGAGCTACGAAGGGTTAGGCAGTGCAGAAAAGGACCATCTCTCGCTGGGTTGTTCTCTGCATTAGGATCTGTATGCCCAGGCTAAGAAGCAGCCCCCTGAGGAATTAAGGGCCCATTCCACCTGGGGAAAGGCTGTGACTACGGCCTTGGTTTGGGGTGTACCAGTCCTGGACATCTGTCAGGCAGCAACATGGGCATCTTTGCACACTTTTGCCAAGCACTACTGCCTGGACAGTCAGGTCTGCAGGGACAGGCATTTTGCTCATTCGGTCCTGCAGGACTTCCTAGTGTAAGGTTCGCAACCAACCACCGGGATGGTATGGCTTGGGTATCTAATTCAAAGGTAAGGAATCTGCAGCTGGAAGTCTCTTATCAGATGAACAAGTTACTCACTTTCAGTAAGGCATTATCTGGTAGAGACTCTATCTAGCTGCAGATTTCTTACAGGCTCACCCATGCCTCCCCGCGTTGCAGACTGATTTTGTTAGGATTAGGGTTGCTCCCCTTTTCAGGGCCTTAGTTTTGCACATGTTTATGTCAGTTACTTCGTGGCTCTGTGCTTCTGTCTTGGAAAAAAGTACTGACGTCAGCGCGCCTGTATAGGTGATCGCGAAGTTACAACTGACGCTAATGACATAACGTGGAATGGAGCCACCCGACGGCGTGCGCAAGTGGTATGGCTCAAACAAACGTTTCCAGATCCAGCCTGACACCTGGGAAATTCAAAGGTAAGGAATTTGCAGCTAGATATTCTGATAGATACATCTGCCAGTGGATTCCTCACCTTGTGAATATCCCCTGCGCCAGCAACATTCGGAAACTGTTGTAGCTCTCCACGCTGACGAGGACGACGTCACAGAGGCACGGCTCCGCTCGCGGCTCCGCTGACGTCACTGGATCCATAAGAAGACCTCGTCGGCGTGATGACGTCAGTTCCCTTTTTTCCGCGCCGTCAACGCTAACGGTTTTCTGGGACTCTCCGTATCTTTGGCTAGTTACTTTGTTTTTCTGCTGGTGTCTCTCTTTCTTCTTGCTTCCTGTTAGAAAATGTCGACTAAGAAGTTCGGATTCAAGCCGTGCAGGGAGTGCGGTAAGCACATGTCCATCACGGATCCGCAGGAGGACTGTGTCTGGTGCCTGTTGTCGGATCACGACGTCGAGGGATGCTCTTGCGGCCGCAAGATGAGTACGAAGGCTCTGAAGGAAAGAGAGGCCAAGTTGTTCATTGCCAGAATGAAAAAGGAGAAGAGAGGTCGAAGATGATCTAGATCGAGGTCAAGGTCGAGGTCGGCGTCAAAGTTGACGTCGAGGCATGCTTCGAAGTCCAAGAAGCACAAAAAGAAGAAGAGGCATGGTTCTCGACATCGTTCGGATAGAGAAGCGGCTCCGAGATCGACCTCTCCTTCTCAACGTCGTAAGGACTTTGTGTCTCCTTCTCCTGTCTCTGTTCCTGCCTCTCCTGTTGGCCTGACCTCGCCTGCGGCTTCACCGGAGCATTCTCCGGCTCAGGCTCCATCTCCGATGCCGGCTCATTCTCCGGTTCCAGTTGAGGAAGATCCGGCTCCGGACGAGACTTCAACTGCGCTGGTTCCACCGTCAGCGCCGATCGGCCCAAGTCCGGTTATGCCTCAGCCTGAGCCATATCCTCCCTTTCCAGGCCCGGGTCAAGATCCAATGCATTATTTAAATGCGATGTATGGGGTCTTCACTAGAGCAATGTACCCCTCTGGAGCGCCTTCGGGTCCCATGGGTCCAATGGCTTTCAACTTGGGAGTTCCTCAAGCCTACGCTCAGGCTCCTTTTCTGCCTTTTTTCCCGGCGACGCCGTCTTGGCATTTCCCGGCGCCGAGTCCATCAACGCCGCTTCCATCTTCACCGGCTCTGGCTCAACTTCGTTCGACTCCGGCTGCTCCTCTGGATCCGGGTTCGACGACGGCTCCGGCGCCGTCGGAGTCGGTTACGGCACCACCGACGCCTGTTGTGAGGATTAGATCCAGGAGAGAAGCTCAAAGAGTCCTGGAAGAACAAAGGTACCAGGTTGAGGAGATGGAAGAGGGTGAGCTCATGGAGTCCGATGATTTGTTTGAGGTGTTGAAAGAAGCTAGTGGCTTGGATTTGTCACCAGAGTGGGAGATTACTCCTCCAGCTGATACTCTTTCTAAAGATGTGGCTGCCTACCACTCGGTTATTAAAAAAGCAGCGGAGCTTTTGGATCTGCAGCTACCATCTGCTGAGTTCAAGCCGAACATCCTCACAGAGGTTTTACATTCTCCCTCCTCTGTGTCAGAACCCTTACTTCCATTTAATGACGCCATCATTGAACCGGTCATGGAGGTATGGCGTAAGCCCTTTTCAGCTCCTGCGGTCTCTAAAACTGTAGCTAGAAGATACAGAGCGGCTCCAGGGGACCCAGACTTTCTGACTTCCCATCCTTCTCCGGAGAGACTGGTGGTTCAGGCTGCTTGTTCTAAAAAGATCTTCAGGTGCCTTTCCTCAGGTCCCTAGCAACAGGGATGCTAAAAAACTTGACCAATCAGCCAAGAAAGTCTTCTCCTCTGCCAGTATGGCTTTAAAATCAACAAATGCCACCTGTCTTTTGGGCCGATATAGCCATACTCTTATGGATTCAGCAAAACAACTGGCCCCTAAGTTGTCAGAGGAGGACAGACAGAACTTTAATGAGGTGCTATCTGACACTCAGGCGGTTGCACGTCAGGTTGTCCAGAGTGGCCTGGATACTGCGGACTCTGTCGCTAGAATTATGGGCTCTTCTGGTGCCACAAGGAGGAGTACGTGCCTGAAGTCATCTGAGTTCTCCCCTGATGTGCAGGCAACTCTTCTGGACTTGCCTTTTGACGGCTCTGGGCTTTTTGATAAAAAAGCTGATGCTGCATTGGAGAGATTTAAAGAAAGCAAAGCCACGGCCAAATTTCTGGGTCTGCAGACACAACCTAGGGGTTCTTTTAGGAGGTACAGAGGTTTTGGAAGATCGTCCTTTCGGACCTATAGACAGCCCCAGCAGCAACAACAGCAACAGAACACCCTGTATAAGAGCTACAGGGGCAGAATCAGAGGTCATGCTCGAGGTCGGCAGTTCTCCTCCTCCTCTTCCTCTTCCTCCGTCCCTCCCACCACTACAAAGCAGCCCTAGATCCACCATTCTGGATCATGTTGGTCCTGTGGGGGGCTGGCTTACCCATTTTCTACAAGATTGGGAATCTGTTACTACAGACCTCTGGGTTCTAGATGTTGTAGAAAATGGGTACGCCTTTCCCTTTCGGGAATTTCCTCCAAATTACCCTCCTTGCCAAGGTGCTTGCTCGGAGGACCATCTTCTTCTCCTGCAGGAGGAGGTCCTGACGTTACTAAAAAAAAAGGTGCGATAGAGGTGGTTCCAGAGCAGGAGAGGGGTCGGGGATGCTACTCCCGGTATTTCCTGATTCCGAAGAAGGATGGCAGGCTGCGTCCAATCCTGGACCTCCGGATCTTGAATCTTTTTCTGAAGCAAGAGAAGTTCAAGATGCTCACCCTTGCGCAGGTTCTTCAAGCTCTGCAACAGGAGGACTGGATGGTGTCCATCGACTTGCAGGATGCGTATTTCCACATCCCCATCCTGAAGTCGCACAGGAAGTGTATCTGTTTTACGGTAGGGTCGCAACATTATCAGTTTGCGGTCCTTCCGTTTGGTCTTACTACTGCACCTCGAGTCTTCACCAAGGTGATGGCAGTGGTGGCAGCCCATCTCAGAAGGTCGGGGATTCCAGTTTTCCCCTATCTGGACGACTGGCTGATCAAAGCAGAGTCGCCAGAGAAGGTGCTTCATCACCTGCAGGTTACAACTCAGCTGTTGTACAAATTGGGTTACTACTCGCTACTGTGTGTCGAGCATTCCCACCTCCGCAAAGGATTCTCGACATACAGGAAATGATTCCCTTGTTTTACAATGGAGCGGTCGTTCCAGTCCTGAAGGTCCTTCGTTTGCTCGGTCTGTTTGCCTCCTGCATTCTGTTGGTCAACCATGCACGCTGGCACATGAGGGCCCTCCAGTGGTGCCTCCGCAGGCAGTGGTATCAGCACCAGGGAGATCTCTGGGAGTCTGTGAGGATCTCCAGAGAAGCTGCAGCGGATCTGTCTTGGTGGAGTGTGGAGGGCAATCTGTCTCAAGGAAAGCCTTTCCATCTTCCTCCATCGGTGGCCACGGTGATAACGGATGCATCCACTTTAGGGTGGGGTGCTCATCTGGGGGATCTGGAGATCAAGGGTCTTTGGTCTCCAGAGATAAGATTGCTTCACATCAACCTTTTGGAATTGCGGGCGATACGTTTGGCGCTCAACGCCTTCCTCCCTTCCCTTCGCGGTCAGTCGGTTCAGGTCTTGACGGACAACACTACCGCGATGTGGTATGTCAACAAGCAGGGAGGAGTGGGATCGCATTGGCTCTGCATCTCTGGTCCTGGGCTCAGGATCATCAGATTTGTCTGATGGCAAATCATCTGGCCGGAGTTCTAAACGTGCGTGCGGACTGTCTCAGTCGGCAGTTCTCCGCCGACCACGAGTGGAGGCTCCATCCGGAGGTGGTTCGTCACGTCTTTCGGACGTGGGGAACTCCTCGGGTGGACCTGTTTGCCACTTACGAGAACGCTCACGGCCCGTCATTCTGCAGTCTCCAGTGTCCGATGCAGGGAGCGTTGGGGAACGCGTTTCAGTTGAGATGGAACTCACATCTCCTTTACGCATTTCCTCCCATACCCTTGATTCCTCGGGTTCTGAGGAAGATTTGACAAGTCCGGGCCCAAGTCATATTGATAGCCCCGGATTGGCCAAGAAGGGTGTGGTATAGAGATCTTCTCCACCCCTCCTCGTGCTCTCCGCTCCGTCTCCCTCTGAGGACAGACCTCCTCTCGCAGTCGGAGGGGCAGGTTCTACACCCCAACCTCCAGAGCCTATACCTTCATGCCTGGAGATTGAACGGGGCAACCTGAATTATTTTTCTCTCCCGCCTGACGTAGTGGATGTAATCTTGTCTGCAAGACGGCATTCTACCAAATCTATCTATTCCTATAGGTAGTCTAAATTTGTTCTTTGGTGCGGAGAGAAGTCTATTGACCCTTTGAGGGCTCGTTTATCCAACATCCTTCAGTTTGCTCTTTCTCTTACTCAGCAAGGCTTTGCTGTAGCTACTTTGAAGGGATATCGATCGGCTTTGTCGGCTTTCCTTTGCTTACCAGATCAGCCATCATTGTTTAAATCACCTTTTGTTTTACGATTCCTTAAGGGCCTTACCAATAAGTTTCCGCCTACTCCTTTTATTGTGCCTCAATGGGACTTAAATCTTGTCTTAACTCACCTGATGGGTTCTCCTTTCGAACCTTTGCACAAGTGTCCCTTAAGGCTGTTATCTTTTAAAACGGTCTTTCTCGTTGCCATTACCTCGGCAAGGAGGATAAGTGAGCTTCAAGCTCTGAGTTCAAAACCCCCGTTCTTGACCATTCATGCTGATAGAATGGTACTCAGGACCAGGGCTGCTTTTCTGCCTAAGGTGGTAACTCCTTTCCATCTGGGGCAATCCATTACCCTTCCTACCTTCTATCCTCCCCCTCACCCTTCCAAGGAGGAGGAGCGGCTTCACCGCTTGGACCCTAAAAGGGCGGTCAGTTTTTACCTCGATTGAACTAAAGACTTTCGAGTGGATGACCAGCTCTTCGTGGGCTTCATTGGCTTCAGGAAAGGCAGAACGGTGCACAAGCGCATCCTTTCCAGATGGATTATCTTGTGTATCGAGATCGGTTACTCTTTGGCCGGTAAGGAACCTCCAGAGGGTATAAGGGCTCATTCTACCAGGGCAAAGTCTTCTACATCTGCCTTATCTAGAGGTGTTCCTGTGGAGGACATTTGTAGAGCGGCAACTTGGGCCTCCCTCCACACTTTCGCGAAGCATTACTGCTTGGATTCCGAGGTGAGGAGGAACGGACACTTTGCTCGTTCCGTCCTTCAGGACTTTTTGGTATAGAAGGGTGGACACCCTCCTCCGGGAGTGGGACTGCTGTGGTAATCTATTCACAAGGTGAGGAATCCACTGGCAGATGTATCCATCAGAAGAACAAGTTACTTACCTTCGGTAACGCTTTTTCTGGTGGATACAGTATCTGCCTGTGGATTCCTCACTGACCCACCCGCCTCCCCGTTGTCCACCCTTGTATACCTACAATACTGATGATGTTTCAAAATTTTATTTGGTACTGTCAAAGGCAGTGTGTTATTTCTTTTGCCTTCCTATATTATCTTCACACTGTGTGTGTTGTTTTGTATATTATGTACTGTGTATACTGTATATATATATTGCTGTCAGTCCGTCCATGTGCCTCGAAGGCACGGAGAAAAGGGCGGAACTGACATCATCACGCCGACGAGGTCTTCTTATGGAGCCAGTGTTTTCAGCGGAGCCGTGCCTCTGTGACGTCGTCCTCGTCGGCGTGGAGAGCTACAAAAGTTTCCGAATGTTGCTGGCGCAGGGGATATTCACAAGTTGAGGAATCCACAGGCAGATACTGTATCCACCAGAAAAAGCGTTACCGAAGGTAAGTAACTTGTTCGTCTCTACCAGATAATGCATTACTTAGTGTAAGTAACATGTGTGCAAGCTGGCATAAAAAAGATACTTGCTGAATCAGTTACATCAGTATGAGGTTACAGATACTGGGTATAATTAGAGAAAGGTCTGTCGCAATTAATGATCATTTTATTCTCCCCTTTCAGCACTTGGTTTCTATATATTTTTTCAATTGTTTTTAATTTATTTATTTTTTTGTCATAATTATTGTTAAATTGACCACTCTATTTCACCATGTCTTTGCTGATCGTCTGAAAAACTTCAACACGCAGTTTGTGCTATTCACCACCAATATATAAGGAAGACCTAAATTAATTTCTGTTGAGATCCAATAAGAGTCCCAGCAGCCACTCATTTTGGTCATTTTTGAATAGTCTAAATGCAAATGAATCATATAGTTGTTGACAATCTTGAGAATCTCGCATTTATCCGGCCCTCATGGAGTAATGTTGCTAAGCTTGTTTTTAAAAGTGGGATCATTGTTGACCAGTTCCTTTCAATTGTTTGTCTACACCACTTTGTGATAACTTACGGAATGCTTAAACTCAAGTGCACTTGCCTTCCATTAAAGGTTTACGCATTAACATTTTAACCATTATCTGAGATATTAAAAATGACCCCATGTAAAAATCCTTGCGATCCACACACACTGTCCTTTGTTAAACTTTTTCTGCTAAATATTAGCAAACTGAAACAGATATAAACTGTGTAATGGTGTAGCATTCCTATTAATGCCTCAAAACAAGGGCCATTGATGCTATTGTGCCAGTATTTATAGAGCTAAAAAAAGCTACCACCACTACCCTTTGTTAAAACCTGATACTTTAATGATAATCATGCCACCCGGTTCGTTAACTCTGTTTGAGGTGTTCACCCAGGTGATAGTCTCCTCTGGAGTTCCTTTGGGCCCCATAGTTCCCTTCGGGTTGCCCCATGGATTACTGCCTGATGGGTTTTTCCACTGCACCATGTGCACCCTTAATGTCACTGTTGCCTGCATCTTTGACCCCACTAGTGCCCTAATTGTGCAGAAACCGACTCGAGCCAATTCTACACTGCCCCCGACGCTGATCCTGTCGTAGCTCCAAAGCTGGAATGAGCTCCTTAAATTTCACAGCCTGCAGAGCCTGTTCAAAGGTCTAGGAGAGAGGCACAATAGCTCCTAGAAGGACAATAACCTAAGGAGAAAACGACTTGTTAAATTACCTGTTTTGCATGGATTCCGATCAGGATGACCCTGGAGGCCCCTGTAAAACCCCTGGGATGGTTTCTGGAGCTGACAGAGGCAAATGTGCTCAACACCTCACCGAAGGTGTAGTTTCGGGACCCTTTGGGCCCACCCACTGTTAGCCCACCAGGGTGGCCTCCTACCATACTACCATTAGGAAAGCAGCAGAAACATTGAGCTTATTCTTACCCACGTTGGAAACTAGCACCATTATTTTAACTGAAGTTCTGCAGCCTACAATCCATTTGGCGGAACTGCTTCTTCCCTTACAATGAGGCCCATTCTGGATTCAGTTTTTGCCACCTGGTCCAAACCCTTTTGCATTCTGGCCATCAACAGAACAATAGGCAGGAGAGGCTGACCAGCACCCAGTGATCCCCAACTTCTCCCTGAGCACGCTTTCCCTGAAAACCTGGTCATTCAGGCCTCTTCCTTCTCCTGATTTTCGGCAGGCACTTTCCCCTCAGTTGCGGCCGATGGGAAATCAAAAAGGCTTTAGGCATGGCCAAAGAAATGTTTTGCTGCTTGTTTAGCTCTTGAGTTCTTAAACACCAAGTGCCTCCTAGGCAGGTTTATTTATGTTCTATGAAACACGGCCAGTATCATTGCACCTAAATTGCCCAATGAACTTCAGACGCACTTTATGGACCTCCTGCACAATGGTCATGTTTTTCTAGAGCAGATTATATAGTTTTGGCTCAACAGTGTGGACTTGGTTGCCAGGGCTCTTAGCATGTCACCTGTCTGCGAATATCATGGCTCCAGTTTCTTCAGAGAAAGGCCGACTCTTGTTTGGTGCACTTCAAGAACATCTCAGCCACTGTTTTATCTCTGCCGTTGCAGCCTAGGAGTTAGACGGGCAGGAATTTAGAAAATGGTGTGACTTCAGGAGAGCATCTACACCATAGGTCTTCACAAAAGTGACATTAGTAGTGGCCACCCATTTCTAAAGGTCAGGGATTCCAATGTTCCCTACCTGGATGACTGGCTCCTGTAAGCCAGACCAGAGAGGGTGCAGTCAAATCTGCAGTCAGCAGCATCACCTCTGCTCACCTGAGAACCTGGGCTTCAACATCAATGTCCACAAATCTCACTTGGAATCCTCCCAGTGTCTCCTGCTTATTGAGGGAGTACTGGACCCCACCAGGTCACTGGCATTTCCGCCTGCACAGAGTATAAGGGACATCCATGCCCTGTTGCAGCGTTTCCAGGAACGTGCTTGTGTTCCAGTCATGTGTGTTATACACTTGCTTGGTCTGCTGGCTTCTTGCATATTCTTGGTCACTCATGCCCTCTGGTACATGAGGACCCTTCAGTGGTGCCTCCGCAGGCAATGGTTTTAACATGGAGGAGATCGAGCGGTGGCGTGGCCAAGCTGCCGGCTGAGATGGCAGCACAGCTCTGCCGGCATCCCCACCATCCTGCCACACACTGACCCATTTCTTGCCATCCTCGTGGAACAGCTGAAAAATCCAATTAAGACAACACCAGGGAACGGATCGATATAGTGATAAAAACGCGGGCACTGTAATATCTGCCCAAACACACCGCTGTGCTGTTGCGGCCTCTGAGGTAATCGCGACTGTGCAAGAGGAGTCAAACGCCTCGCCAGGGAAACGCACCACTGACAACCACCACAAATCAAGGTAAGACCGGCCTGTGCTCTTCCCAGAGGCCCCGCGGGTGATCCTGGAGAGCCGGCCAAATGGGCCGCGACGGGCCGGCTTGCTTTCTGGATATCCACGTCTCATCCCTCCCCCCATACAACAGCCCTGCATTGTGCCTGCGGCCTGAGCCAGCGAATCTGCAGCCACGATCCAATTGAATTGGCCCCAAAACTTAGACGCCATGGACCACCTTTGCTATCGCATGGGGCCATCACTACTCCATATGCTACATCCTGGCTGCACTCCTTGACTACTCTGTGATATCCTGAGACCTGCCACCTGGTACCCCTGAGGACGCGAGGTGGCCTGCGTACACCGCTCCCTTCGTGTCCGCACCACTGTCTGTCTCCTTTGGGGTGCACTACCCTGAACACGTGATACTGGGGCCCCGTCTGAAGGCCTGCGCATCACACTACTTCCTAACCTGTACGTACTACCCATGGAGAGCTACGCCTGGCGGGCTGGACTGGCGGGGAGTATGGACCAGCAGCAAACACCTTCCGCTCTTCTGTAGGGACCATGTTCTCCCCTTGGTCTTTCTTGCCCTCCCCTGCATGATGTGTTGCAGCGGTCGCTGTCCCTGTGTGCTGGGAGTCCCACTGCTGCCCCACATGATGACACCCCTCTTGAGGATGTTGCTGTAGATACACTCCCATCTTTCACTGCTACACTACCTACAGTGCTTCTGCTGGTCTGACTTTGACCACCACTGAACTCCTAGGCCCAAATTATGGTCCGCCGAGACCCTAAACAGGGCCAGCTAACTTTTGACAAAACCAAACTCCCTAACGCTGTCTCCGAGCCAACGACGACAGAGGGAGGGGGTGTGTCTGATGTCCCTGCTGCCTGGCACTGATGCCATTATGTTCGAATTAAGATCAGTATTCAGAGCCCTGGATGGCTGCTCTGACACCTTGGACAAAAGGCTGGACCGGTGGGCGAGCGTCTAGACCGACATGAACAGAGGCACGACATCTTTGAAGGCAGAATCTCGGATCTAGAAGATGGGACGGCGCAGTCAGCTAAGAAGCTGGATCGTCTGGAAAAAGTCAGGAAAAAAAACGCTTTGAAGAATGAAGACTTTGAGACCAGAAGTAGAAGGAACGATATCCGAATTTTAGGAATACCCGAATCCACAAACACAGGTCGCCTAGATCAGTTTGTTAAGAGATTGTTTGATAAAGACTTCTTCACCACAGCAATTGTGGTCGAGAGGGCCCCCGCTCTCTTGGACCGTGACCAAATCTGTGTTGCCCACCGAGGCCGCTTATTGCCTGCCTATTGAATTTCAGAGACTGTGATATGGCCTTACGAATGGCGAGGGAGAAGGGCCCACTCAGCTGGCAGGGGTCCTCCGTAACCCTATTTCTTGACTTCACAGCGATGATTCAGGAACCACGCCGGAAATACACGGGCGTCAAGGCCACACTCTGCAATCTGGGGCTCCGCTATTGCCATTCCCCTCCACCCTGCCTAGCTTCGGGTGGAGGGGAATGGCAAGTTGTGCCTATTTGATAATCCACCAGATGTACAAGACTTCAGCCGACAATACTCTGTAGAACGCTCCTCATTGTGGCTTACCCAGGGGTCCACCACCAGACACCCACTCTAGCGCCAGTGCAGATCTCTTTATACTGGCTGACATGCCAAGTCTTGGCAAAGCCACTGCTGTGTATAGACTGAGGTTCTTCTGTTTCTCCAGTTCTAGGTTAATATTAAAATGTCCCACTGGAAGACAGTCTTACGATGAAGCAACAATTTACTGTGACTGGCAAAATCCTGTAACACATCATTTATCTATTTTTACAGCAGCAGGTCATCCTTATGATACGTGAGGTTGCATATTTTATGATTATTATGAACTTTAAAAACCACTATATAAAATTGAAGCAATTGACTCAGAATAAATCTGCAATTAAATGTAACCTATTGATGGTATAGTGTGTGGACCCATTATATGCCATATGAGCTGCTGATACAAAAGTAACACTTAAACACAACAAGGAAGCTACTGTGGAACTGCCATTGATATTATTACATTTAAAGATACATACTACTTTTTTCTATATTTGAATTTCACTTTTCGATATTTCATCACTGCATAAAGAAATCTCAGCCTGCTTCAATTAATAAAATGATGCTGGCAGGCTCTGGACAAGCAGCAACACGTGTTTCATTAAGTTTCACATACCATTCCTAGTTAATAGGAATATTTCAGACTGTAGTGTTCAGCTGACTGTCAAGGGGAACAAATGTAGGTAAAGGAAGAGTGCTTGTTGCTAAAAGGAGAAATCACCTAAAAATCTAGCTCCGGTCCCCTTGAAAGGGTTCTCTTTCCCAGCTGATATACATCTCTGTTTCACAACGGTTAAAATTGTGTGCGCTCCTTTGTTAGTGAAACAAATAAGCGACTATTGGTTACACGCACTCTCAGCAGGAGAATGGCTTAGAAGGGGAGCCTTAAGGGGTCTGTAAGGCACTCATCAAGGACAAACATACTTGCAAGACCCTCTTGGAAATCTTTTGTTCTTCTGTACATATATTTCTCACTCCTTTGGGGTGAGATGTGCTGCCAGCAGCCACAGGGAAGGCCAGCAGTTGAGGCACAGAAAACATCTAATTAAGACTGTTTCCAAATTAGAATGCCCTCCAGCCGTCTCGTCAATGGGCGGGCAGGAAGGTATAGGGAAAATACCCCCTGGCTATAAACAGGGTAAAACAAATGTCCCATTCCTCCCCACCACATGGGAACAAGAGTCTTGTGCTGCTCTGTAATTGGGAGGAAGTCACATCCCAGACTGGAATGCGTTACGTGCATTTATTGAGCAGCGGATACAGCACAGGCAAAACAAGCAACGGGGTAGAAGGGGAAGGTGTAGTACAACGGGAAGAAATGGGATGGTTAAGAGAAAAAAAAAAGAAACTCCACAAGCAGTGTGCTCCCGTTGTAAAACAGCCCTTTCTGGTAGCCGAGGCGCGTATGCTGCCTTGTTTTCGAGTAAGAAAAAACTAAATAAAGCTCCAAACATAATCGAGGTACAGTATCAAACACTGAAAGGAAGGTGATCAAGGTGCATTCACCAACATTTGCAGAAACAAAATACTTGTATGGAGGGGGCAAGCAGCGATGAGAAAGGTGGTGGGGGGACAGGTCAAGCTGCGAAGGGGACGGAACAGGTGCCCTCGGAAAACAGAGTATGACATTTGATCTTCGTTTTTGAATGCACAGCAAATCTGACTAGATAAGAACAATATTTACAAAAAGACGATACAACACAGGAAGAAAAGCCTACAGTCCGAAAACACTGACAGAAACAAAATAAATAATTTGTCAAAAAGCACTCGTCGAGTGAACATGTTGTGTTCAGAAAGTGTCTTTGATGCAGTTTCACAAAGCTTTTTACATTTTTTAGCACCACAGCAATCCTAGCTAACTCCTGTTGAGTAAACACATTTGGATCAAAAAGCAAACATCAAGACCACACAGGAAGAAAGGCCGACATTCCGAAAACAAGGTGTAGGAAGCTGGCTCTTTATATGATGTATCAAAATCAGATATATTGTGCAAAGAGTCCAGGGGTTCATTGATGAGTGGACAGGGGTTTGCTATAGCACCCCCAAGGTGCTCTTATAGGGGTAGTGGGGTCGAGCAGCCTTAGGCTTATCAGAGAAGAATGTTAGACATATGCAAATGCACATAATAATCAATAAATTATGCACACCACTCAATAAGGAGATACACACCAATTTATGAAAATAACACACATCTTTATATATATGTAAGCACCCAAATCAATTCGATCAGGTAAGTTTTTGAAGAGAAATACTTTTGTGTTTAAATAATCGACTCTTTATAACATTTTTAGAATCTGCAATACTACTGTATGAGAGGAAAACAAGCATGGCATTGAGGTAGAGTACAGCAACTTACGAGATCAATCTCATGGACTTAAGGTAAGTGTAGGGCAAGGTCCAAGGCAGCACCAGCAAGAAAGAACCAGTGGCACTAGGGCGGCCGAGTGCAGGGGTGCAACACAGCGTTGGGTGCCCAATGGAAGCCAATGGGAAAGCTCAGGCCTCTTGATGCTTGGTCCTCTTCTCCATGGCCCATGGGCAACGGGTGTAGAGGTGTCCTTAGGTGTCGGGTCTTTGTCACCAGAAGCCATCGCAGTAGAAGGGGGGCCTGTAACAGAGGCTGCAGGCGCTGTTGAGAAGTCTACAGCGGGTAAACCCAAGGTGGGCTTCAAGTCTGGAGGGTGTGAGGACCACGTTGACACAGTTGGCCCACTTCAGCTCAGGCTAGGTGGCTCGGTGCATTGGTGCTTTTCGGCATCGAGTTTCCGCAGTTTTGGAGCCTCACAACTCAGTCTTTGGAACCTGCAGGATGCCGGGGAACCGTTTCGCTGCCCCACAGGAGTTCCGCGATCCTGGGTGAAGTGCTGGAGGGTCTCCCAGGCTTTGGAGACACAGCAGCTGCAGGACAAGAGGTCTTTTGGGGCAATTGTCGAAGTCGGCAGGCTGGCAGGGTTTGCGCCATGTCAGTTGCTGGGTCTTCTGTTCTTGCTCTTTGCAATGCTTCACGTCCGCCTTCTACTTTTAGGTCGGCAGGATCTGATTCTCTGGTGCCAGGGACTCCCCTAAATACTGAATTCAGGGGCATTAGGGGAGCATAGGGTACCTTTCCTTGGGGTCACTACGCCCCCTATATGACCACTTCCAGTTGGAAGTGGGCATAACCCTGTCCCAGAATTCCTAAGTTTGTCATCATTAAGATGGTCAACTCTGAAAATTCATGTCCACTTCAGGTAGCCCCGCTTGAGGGTGGTACTAGCCTAATGGTGGACACGCCTCCCAGCCTATCTAATTTTCCCATTTCTTCAGGTGCCAAAGGGTTTTGGACAAATGGGGCCGGCATCCTCTCCTGTGAGGGAAGCCAGACTTGCATATCAAGGGTGGTGGATTCTTTGAAGCTCCCCTGCCTTGGAATGCTAATCAGCAGGTCATCCTGTGGGAGGTGGTGTGAACACCCTCCACCTAAGCAGACTTTGTTTTTGACCTCCGGAGAGCGGAGGCCCTCAACCTTGGGGAGGGGGGGTCAGATACTCGTCTTTGGTGGCAGGCTGGCGTGAACCGGTCAGTCAGCACACCAGCAGCTGATAGGTTTTTAGGGGGAACCTCTAAGGTGCCCACTATGGGCATGCATTAATAAATCCCAAACTGGCATCATTGTGTGTTCATTAATACGAGATGTTTGATACCAAACATCCCTATTTTCAGTGAAGCCATCATGTAGCTTTGAAACTAATGTTTACCAGTGACCTGCATATATACTCAAAATGGCTTCCCTGTTCATTTGTACTGGCAGCAATAGGGCTGACCGGTACAGGGGTATATCAATCAGGCGTTTGTTAAGCGCAACTACTCACCCGTACTGGTCTCAAGGCACTGGGGGTGGGGGTGGGGGGGGTGCAGGTTCCAGTCCATCAAGGAAGGGGTCTGTCGAAGAGCCAGGTTTTGAGGTTTCTTGCGAAGATGGGGAGCGATGTTGTTTGTCTGAGGTGGAGCAGAAGGGTGTTTCAGGCTCTGGCCGTGTGGAAGGAGAAGAAGCGGCCTCCCGATCTGGTCTTTCTGGTGTGGGGACTACGGCGTAGGAAAGCTGGGTTGATTGTAGGGTCCTTTGGGGTGCGTGGGATTTGAGTTGGCTGTTCAGGTATGCTGATCCGGTGTCGTGGAGGGCCTAGTGTGTGTGAGTGAGCATCTTGAAGGTGACTCTAGCCTCGATGGGGAGCCAGTGGAGTGTGCGCAGGTGCTTGGAGATGTGGCAGTGTCTTGGCAGGTTGAGTACCAGTCTTGCGGCGGTGTTCTGGATGTTCTGTAGCTTGCGGGTGAGGTTTTTGTTTATCCCGGCGTAGAGTGCGTGGCCGTAGTCGAGTCTGCTGGTGACCAGCGCATGCGTGACGGTCTTTCTGTGTTCGAGGGGGATCCATTTCAAGGTCTTACGTAGGAGGCGGAGGGTGTGGAAGCAGGAGGACGAGACGGAGTTGATCTGGCGGTCCATTTTGAGCTCGGAGTCCAGGATAATTCCCAGGTTGCGTGCGTGGTCCGTCAGGGTGGTCGGACTTCCGAGGGCGGGGGGGGGCCACCAGGTGTCGTTCCAGGCATGGGGGTTTGGGCCCATGATGAGTTCTTCTGTTTTGTTGGTGTTTAGTTGTAGACAGCTGTTTTTCATTCATTTGGCGACGGCTTCCATGCCTTCTCGAAAGTTGTGTCTGGCAGTGTTGGGTTCGTTGGATAGGGAGAGGATGAGTTGGGTGTCGCCTTCGTGTGACACAATGTTGAGTCCGTAGGTTCTGACAATGGGGGCGAGTGAAGCCATGTAGACGTTGAAGAGCATTGGGCTGAGGGAAGATCCCTGGGGGACACTGCAGGTGGTAGGTGTAGGGTCCGAGAGGAAAGGGGGGAGTCTGACCCGCTGCGTTCTGCTGGAGAGGAATGAGCAGATCCAGTCGAGGGCCTTGTCCCGGATCCCTGCGTCATGGAGTCTGCGTATTAGGGTGCGGTGAGAGACTGTGTTGAATGCCGCTGAGAGGTCGAGGAGGATGAAGGCTACTGTTTCTCCTTTGTCCAGTAGGGTGCGGATGTCATCTGTTGCAGCGAGGAGGGCGGTTTCCGTACTGTGGTTTTGCTGAAGCCGGATTGGGAGGAGTCGAGGATGCTGTGCTCTTCAATGAATGTGGCGAGTTGGCTGTTGATGGCTTTCTCGATGATTTTCGCTGGGAACGGGAGAAGGGAGATGGGTCTGTAGGTTTTGAGGTCTGTGGGGTCTGCCGAGGGTTTCTTCAGGAGGGGGTTTACCTCGGCGTGTTTCCAGTCGTCGGGGAACAAGGCGGTCGCCAGGGAGCGGTTGATGGTGTGGCGGAGCATGGGTGCGATGGTGTCGGCGGCTCTGTTGATGTGGTAGGGGCAGGGGTCCGTGGGGGCCCAGGAGTGGCTTGACTTCATTGTTTTCAGTGTGTCTTCGGTGGTGAGGGCTGTCCAGTTGTGAATCGCTGGCTTCAGGGTGTCGGGTGGTTGGTGAGGGTTCAGTGTGTTGGTTGTCTTCGTCAAAGTTGTCATAGATGCTCTTGATTTTGTGGTGGAAGAAGGTGCTGAGTTTGTCGCAGAGGTCTTGTGAGGGAGGGATGTCTGTAGTTTCGCTCGTGGGTTGAGCGAACTACCTTGCTGATGTTGAAGAGTTCCATGCTGTTGTGTGCATGTGTGGAGATTCTGTCTTCAATCGCTTTTTTCTTCGTTTCTCAGATGAGTTGGTGGTGGGCATTGGTGGCGGCTCTGAAGTTGTTTTGCGCTTCTTTGGATTTGGTGTTCCTCCAGGCCTTTTCGACGCGGTGGCAAGAGCGTCTGGACTCTCAAAGTTCGGTGGTAAACCATCTGGCTTTCTTGGCGTGGGTGTTGTTGTTTTTCTTGAGGGGGCTATGGTGTTAGCGCTGTCGGAAATCCATCTGTGCAGGGATCGGGCTGCGGTGTTGGGGTCGTCGTTTTCAGCGATGGTTGGGGTGGAGTTGCTGAGTGAGGAGGTGAGCTGGTCGTCGGTGATTTTGGTCCAGTTTCTTCGTGGGAGCAAGTGCTGGTGTTTGTGGATGGTGGGTGTTCTGAAGGTGAAGTGGACACATCGATGGTCAGTCCTCGGGAGTTCGGTGGTATGGCTGAATGTGATGGAGTTTCCTGTAGTGAAGAGGGGGTCGAGGGTGTGTCCTGAGTGCGTGGGTTTGGTCACGATCTGGCAAAGTCCAATGTTGTGGAGGTTGTCCAGAAGGGATGTGGTGTTGGGGTCCAGTTGGTTGTCGAGGTAGAAGTTGAGGTCTCCCAGCAGGGTGTAGTTGGTGGATGCGATGGCCTGCGGGGAGATGATGTCCGTGATGGAGTTGGCAAAAGGTCCGCGGGATCCAGGGGGTCGGTAGATGAGGGTTCCTCAGAGGGTGGTGGTAGGGCTGGCCAGTATCTTGAAGTTAAGGTGTTTCATCAGGTCTGTGGGCTCGTCGGGGAGTGTGCTCAGGCGGAGGATGGATTTGTGGACGATGGCGATTCCTCCTCCCGGGCGGGTGGGGCGGTCCTTCCTGGAGATCTTGTAACCTTGGGGAATGGCGATGGCAATGTCCGGTCCCGAGGTGGTGTTGGGCTTCGGTGAAGAACGCTACGTCCGGGGTGGTGCTGTCGAGGAGGTCCCAGATTTCGGTGGCGTGTTTGTGGAGTGATCGGACGTTGAGGAGGATGCATTCCAGGGTCTTTGGTTCGGGTGTGTTCTTACGGGCGGGTTGTGCTGTGTCAGTGTTCCTGGCGGTGCTGTAGGTGTGCCGGCAGTGGTGACAGCTGAAGGGTCCGTGGGTGTCGGCTGGTGTAGCTAGCTTGCAGTTGATGTTGCGGCCTGTGTTGAGTGTGTGGAGTGCCGCTGGCTCGATGCATTGGCGCACCGGAGGTCCAGGGTTCCTGGCGCTGGTCGTGGACGGGCGCAGACGGGCAGCCATTAAGTAGAGGTCGGGGAGGGCTGGACAGCTGGGAGGCGGGAGCGGGAGGGGAACTGGAACGGACTGGTCGCGCTGGGGGGGGGAGGGGCCGCGGGGGCAGTAGCAGCAGGAATATGGGGGGAAAGGAGGCCAAAAGAGCGAGAAAAAGTGAAATACAGAGAATAAATGAAAAAAGAATAAAGGGTAAAATGGAGCAGAAGGCAGAGAAAAAGAGAAGGAAAGAGTGAAGGGTCAAGAGGCTAAAGGATGAAATGGAGCAGAGAGGAAGAAGGGGGTATAAAGCAGAGTGAGAGAAGGAGTCAGGGGTCCACTGGACCACCAGGGATGAGGCGCAGGTGTAAACCTTCGGGTGGAGGAGGGCCTCGAACGCCAGCACTACGGGAGTGCAGGGGCTCACAGAGGGCCTCACTTAGTGGTGGAGCTGCGAGGGTGGGAGAGCAGTCTTACTGACAGTAAGTCAGTGGTCTTGCTTGCCTGTCCCCGCAGCGGCCGCCATTAAGTAGGTGTCGGGGAGGGCTGGAAAGCTGGACGGCGGGAGGGGAACTGGATTGGGCTGGTCACGCTGGGGGGAGGCGGGGGCAGCAGCGGCGGGAAAACGGGGGAAAAGGAGGCCAAAAGAGCAAGAAAAAGTGAAATACAGAGAAAAAGTAAAAAAAAGAATAAAGGGTAAAACGGAGCAGAAGGCAGAGAAAAAGAGAAGGAAAGAGTGAAGGGTCAAGAGGCTAAAGGGTGAAACGGAGCAGAAAGGAAAGGAAGAAGGGGGCAGAAAGCAGAGTGAGAGAAGGAGTCAGGGGTCCACTGGACCACCAGGGATGAGGCGCAGGTGTAAACCTGCGGGTGGAGGAGGGCCTCAAACAACAGCACTACGGGAGTGCAGGGGCTCACAGAGCCTCACTTAGTGGTGGAGCTGCAAGGGTGGGAGAGCAGTCCTACTGACAGTGAGTCAGTGGTCTTGCTCATGCAGATATGCCCTCACATGTAGCATAATGCACCCTGCCTCAGGGCTGTAAGGCCTGCAGTAGGGGTGACTTACCTTTACTTCATGCAGTGTCTGTGGGCATGGCACAAAGGATGTGTGCCATGACGAGTTTTCACTTTTCTCTGCAGCAAGGCATGCTCCTGCAGTGGCAGTCTATATGCGTTTTGTCAGGTGTCCTTTATGGTGGCACAATTTGTGCTGAGGCCCTTAAGGGGCCTCTTTTGCCTCCTTGCCCTAGGTACCAGGGTACCACTTACTAGGGACTTACAGGGGGTGCCAAAGGTAATGCCAGTTGGGCTACAATTGCACAGTTGTAGGAAAGATCTGGCACTGGGGACCTGGTTAGCAGGAACCCAGTGGACTTCCAGTAGAAATCATTCAAATACCAGGCCAAAAGTGAGGGTGACCATGTCAAAAAGGGCTACTTTTCTACGCATGAGCAGAAACAAAGGAAAAAATAGCATGCTTAAAAAAACCTTCATGTATAAAAGGGCAAAACTATAATTAATGGGGCCATGCTTCATGGAAGGGGCGACATAAAAAAAGGAGGGACATATAACAGACATTGACCACAGAAAAGCAAGCCTTTGCGAAGGACACACAGAGCAGCAAATCAAAAGCGATGGGCAGCCTGTAAGCCCACAAAGTAGATGCAACATGTCTCGAAGAAACAGCGAATGGGCTGCCTAGGCGAGACCTAAAAAGGGAGGACTGGGCTTTGCCATTACTTTGAATAGCAAAGTCGAGTTAGAAGTTTAAAACTGATCTACCAGTCTGCAGTGGCAGTCTGGGAGACACGTTTTACCTTGTCATACTTGTGGTGACACAAATAATGCTGCAGGCCACGAGAGACACTTCAACTCCCAGCCCCTTGGTAGCCCCGATACTATATACTAGGTACTCACAGGTAAGTTCAGCTATGCCAACTGAGTGTATGTTAATCAAACATGTACCATTTGAAGGGTCAAAGCATATGTACTGAGTTCTGATTAGCAGGGCTCAGCATTGCGGAGCCATTACACCAGTGCCTAGTAGTCTAAATGGGGACAAAAAGTGTGGGTGAACCTGCAAAAAGCCTGTTTCTTTACAGATCTGCTACGCAGTGGCCCAGAAGGAGGCCGGGAGGGCATTGGTGCTCAATCCATGAGACCCAACTCCCCTGCATCAGCCTTGGCTAAGTGAGTTCTTGTACTTGACATCTGCAGAGCAGTCCCTTGGTCTTCTCTTCACAGCTTCACCAATCACTACTGCCTCGATTCTGAGGTAAGGAGGGATGGGTAGTTTGTCAGGTCTGTGTTGCAGGACTTCCTGGTATAACTATCCACCAGGCCCTCCATTCCCAAGGTGGTATTGCTTGGGAATCTATTGAAGAGGAATCTGTGAGCAGAAGTATCCATCAGAAAAAAAGCTACATACCCATCGTAACAATCTTTCCGCTAGATACTCTAGCTTCCTGCAGATTCCACCTACTTTCCCTTTTTTGATGGAAAGCTATGGACCACAATACAAAGATTTCTCTTCTTATGCTGTTGCACTACGTTCACAATCGGATGTCATTTTCACCTTTTGCAACGGAATGGTACCGTCATGAGCACAAGTTCTAGTGTACACATGATGGAACCATTCCGTCATGAGCGCATGCTCAGGAAATCCCTCTGCTGCAGACAGCAGAGGGATTTCCCTTTTTTTTTGCCTGGGGAGGTGGGGAAGAGCTTCCCCAATCTCTACAGGCCGATTTCTGTACTTCATTGAAATGACGACCGCGCGCATGGCGCGCTATCGTCATTACAATAAAATTGAAACTGAAACTTACTTTCAGATTCACAGTTTCGGTGCTTGTGGGGCTATCTCAGCCACCCGAGCACTGAAAAAGATGGGATAGGTATCGTTGGAAAGGTGAGAATCTCCCCTTTTCAATGGTACCCTTCCCCAGTGGATACCTGCTAGGGGATCACCCCAGGAGGGTGATCCCCAAGAAGGGATCCACCCACTAGCACCAGGGAGGGGGGAGCGGCCCCTTGGGCAAGGGTCTTTGCTCCCCCAATTTTCTTTTGGGCACAACAGTCTTTCTGCCCCCCGTGGGGCAGATGGGAGCAGTAGCCCCCAATCTGCCCCCCCCCCGGGGGGCAGAAAGCCTACTAGACACCAGGATTTTTTTTTTATTGAAGTTGGAGTGGGGGCTGCCCAAAAAGGGCATGCCAATGCCCCCCCCCCGAGAAATGTGGGGGGCAGAAAGCCCACTAGACACCAGGGAGTTTTTTAGGTCTCGCCTACTTAGCGTGCATGCGCTTTATAGGAGGGCCTTTAGCCATCGGTCTTCACTTTTCAAGCACTGCACTCGTGCTTGTAGCGGCATCCACCTTGCGGGAGCGAGCAGCGGTGCGCCACAAGCACGAGTGCAGTGCTTGAAAAGTGAAGACTCCTCTCTTAAGCACGCGCGCCTCTCTCCTCGCCCCAAGTCCCGGCCACTCACTCATTCCGCCCTCTCCGTCTCCTTCTCTCGCGCTTCTTGTTATAGACATGCATTTGCTTTGAAAGCTTGAACGTGTCTGTTCTCTGGACACTGTAATAAGAGTCTCCTCGCCCACACATCCCGGCCACTCACTTGCTTCGCCCTCTCCGTCTCCTTTTTTTGCTCGCGCTTCTCTTGTGCTTCTTGTTATAGACATGCATTTGCTTTCATAGCTTGAACGTGTCTGTTCTCTGGACACTGTAATAAGAGTTTTTATCCTAATTTTAACGCGCACGGCTCTCTCCTCGCCCTCACGTCCCGGCCACTCACTCGCTCTGTCCTCTCCGTCTCCTTTTTTTGCTCGCGCTTCTTTTCATAGACATGCATTTGCAAGGTTCCTGTGCCCCCTTCTGTGCTAATTCACACAATGGAGTCTGCCACCAGTGATACACTGTACATTGCTGTAAATTGAAGACTCAAAGACTAATTGGGAATTTTGCAGGTTTGCATGCCAGGGAATGTATGAAAGCTGAACATTATGGCAGCGGAGCTAATGCATGGGTATTCTCAAATGCTTTATCCCAGGACTGGAGCTCAGCTGGATGGAATGGATGTCAATGTACATCAATCCAGGCCCTTCTCATTAGCTGCTTATTGGCGCCGAAAGCAGGCAGGGCAGAAGCGATGGCCATGCAAAATGAGCAAGATGTGCCCTAAAAACATATCTGGGCTATTAACAGTCGCCATGTCTATTTTTACTGAGGATACGCAAGACCGTCCGCGGCTTAACCCCCATAACGGAAATAACGCAACCTGGAAACGCATTCCCTGGATCAGGCCGGACTCCAAATTATGTGTTTGCATAGTGCTCATTACCATTAATTGTGGTGGGAAGAACTGCGGGTGGCAAGTTCTTCGAGAATGACATCACTTGGCAGTTTCCTGCCGCCGGCAAGTCTTTGAAGATGTTTCACTGATACAGGCCTTTATTTTCTGTCAGTCCCATGGCTTGTCTCACGCTTTCAGCAGGGTTTTAACTTCGCTTTCTTTCATCTCTGCTTAGATGTGGGACTTGATGACCGGTACCTTCAATGATGCATTCATATATCATTGTTCAGGATTCGGGCCACTAGAATTATGCGGCAAGAAAAGGCAAACTAGGTGGTGTAAAGCGGCACATTTTGTGACAGTATTACATCATTATTTTGCCATTTTTACACGCTAACGCTGGGAAAAGTTTTAACCTTGTTAATACACGTTTAACATCCGAATACAGCGGTAAACTATTGAAAGATGACCAGTCCACCTTTGCAATGGGCCTTCCACTGCACAGGAACACGTGTTGGTGCGTTTTTAGTAACTTTTGATTAGTTTGAGCTAGAAGCCTTTTTTGTTGTTGTTAAAATCTGCATAATATGCAGCAGATGATGGATTATGTGGCAAATGGGATAAATCCATAATTATGCAGAAGAGGCTACAGCCCCAAAATCACAGAATTCCAGTGGACCCGATTATTGTATTCGACTATTTTATCTTATTTTAGTTGAAGCCTTCTGTTATCTCCAGGTCTAGTTCATGCCATATATAACTATAAATAAATGAATAAAGTCAACACAGAACAGATATTGCAATAAAAGGACTTGAGACGCATCTAGTCATTCATCTGTTCATCTGGGCTCTAAGCTCTCCACCCTACAATACAACTTTATTGTTTCACCACTCTGTAAAACACTCTGACATAACCAAAATGAAACTGCTAAATAATAGCGCCTTATAAAACTGCTAAATAATTAAATAAATATTTGCATGCTTTGTGCATGAAGTGCTTCATGGAATGGTAGGATGTGGATAGGTTATTGGTTCTTGGCTAATATTTTCTATTAAAATACTTTGAAATAAGAAAAAAGAAAATAAAAGAATAGCCATCAAAATGAAAGTGTATAGAAATATCCAAATCAAAAATAATTCTTATTAAAAATAATATATAATTTGTAGTGGGCACATATGACCCCCACCATTTCTCTTTCACATTATTGCAGTACTCTGTGAGCAGGATGACACTCCCTGCTCTGCATTCCGTCCATCATGTGTGTGTCCTTTGTTTTTTGTGTCATGCCATGTCATGTCAGTCTTTCTGCCCCCCAGGGGGCGGGTGGGGGCAGGAGCCCCCAATCTTCCCCTGGGGGGGCAGAAAGCCCACTACAAACCAGGGATTTTTTTTTATGTTGGGGGCGGGGGCTGCCCAAAAAGAGCATGACAATGCCCCCACCCTCCTCCAGAGAATTGTCGGGTCTTTCTGCCCCCACCCCCTCCAGAGAAATGTCAGTCTTTCTGCCCCCCAGGGGGGCAGATGGGGGCAGTGGCCCCTGATCTGGCCCGGGGGAGCAGAAAGCCCAATAGGCACCAGCAATTACGCTGGCTTTTTTAATGCGTGGGGGCTGCCCAGAATGGGCATACCAATGCCCCCACGACCAAAAAAATAGCCACAGTCATTCTGCCGCCCTTGGGGGCATATCGGGGAGACCCTCACCCCCCCCCCCACCCAGGGCAGCAGAAAGCCCACTAGGCACAGACTTGTTTTTAGCAATGAGCCTACCTGTGGATTTTGGGCCCTAGCGCAGCCGGCACATAGGGAAACCTAGCAATCCTGTACATTCTGAAAACTAGACACCAAGGGGAATCCACATATTTTTGGGTGGAGTCACTGTGCCGGCACAAATGTCCTACCCCACAGCGTTCCCCTCTGTCTCCCGAGTAAAATGATACCTCACTTGTGTGGGTGGGGCAAGGGCCTGTGACTGGGAAGAGCCAAAAACAATGGGAATAAGGGTATAACACAGAGGATTCTAAGAGCTACATTAAAAAAAAAAAATAGGTTTTTAGCCAGTTCTGCATTGGACACCCACACAAGTGAGGTATCATATCACTCGGGACACTAAGGGGAACGTTGCGGGGTAGGACATTTGTGCCGCCACGGTGATTCCACACAAAAATATGCAGAAAATTTGTTTTTTTCAGCTAAATTTGAATTTTTCAGGGAATTCTGGGTAGGGAAACGTTGGGGGATCCAAGCAAGCCATACCTCTTTCGACTCCCCAGGGTGTCTAGTTTTCAGAAATGTGTGGGTTTGGCAGGTTTTCCTAGATGGCGGTGAGCCCGGGGCCAAAACCCCAGGTGCCCCCCCCGTCCCCCACAGAAATGTGAGGAAAATGTGTTTTTGTTAGGGATTCTGGGTAACAGAACCTGGTGAGAGCCAGTCAAGTTACCCCATCCTGGATTCCCCTTGGTGTCTAGTTTTCTAGGTGCCGGCAGAGCTAGGGTTCAAAAACTACAGCTAGGTTCTTTGCAAAAAAAGGATAATTTTTCACTGTAAAAATGTGGTGTGTCCACGTTGCGTTTTGCGCCGTTTCCTGTCGCGGGCAATAGGCCTACCCACACAAGTGAGGTACAGTTTTTCTCAGAAGACTTAGGGTAATATAGAATTGTAGAGCAACTGTTATTACCTATTGACTTCCGATGCATTTCTGCCTTCCAAATGAAAGATAATGTGTAGAAAAATAAGTCATTTTGAAAAATGACCTATAATTCTCATGCTAGTATGGGTATTCCCAATTTCGGAAATGTGCAAATATCTACTGTTTCTAAGCTCTATATTTTGTTCCCATTTCAGAAATACATAGGTGTCTTTCATACCGATTTTTCCATGTATACATTTTCCCAGAATAATTGCTATATACCCGGTACATAATAAAAAAACATTGCAAGTCGCTGCTCAGTTATTGGCTCTTGGTTCGTCGGGTTCTTGGTGAACCTACAAGTCCTATATATCCCCACAACCAGAAAGGTCTAGAGGATGTATCGGTATATTGCTTTCAAACAGCTGTCATAATTAGAAGAAGTTGCAAGTAAAAACGTTGACACAAATGGCTGTTTTTTTCAATTAATTTTCAATTTGTCCTATATTCAACGGTTAGTTTCTATAAAGAAACCTTGAAGGAACTACACAAATGACCCCTTGCTGAATTCAGAATTTTGTCTACGTTTCTAAAATGTATAACTTTCCAGGATCCATTATTGCTTTCATACCCATTTCTACCATTAACTGGAAAGAGGTTGAAAGGACAAAAAATAGCAAAAATAGGCTATGTCCCAGAAAAATGCCAAAACTGTGTAAAATATTTTGTTTTTTTGACAGAAGTCTGCTTGTCCCTGAAAGCTGGGAAGATGGTGATTTCAGCACCACAACCCCTTTTTTGATACCATTTGCTGGGGAAAAACCAGACGCTTTCATCTGTAGCCCTTTTTCCCATTTTACCCCCCAAAAAATAATTTAGCTGTATTTTGGCTAATTTCTGGGTTCCTTCCAGGGGAGTCCACAAACCCTGGGTACCTTTTGAATCCCCATGATGTTTGAAAAAAATGATGCAAATTTGGCGTGGATACCTTATGTGGTCAAAAAGTTATAGGGGCCTAAGCGCGAACTACCCCGAATAGCCAAAAAAAAGGCTTAGCATGGGCGGGGGGAAGAGGCCTAGTAGCGAAGGGGTTAACTGCTTGCCCACGATGCCAGAAATGTGATGTGTAATGATTTCTACCAGGATTTTACTTGGGATTGACAGACGGGTGATTCTGCACCAGCTTTTGCAGTTGGTTTATTATCCCTTCTTTGATATCTGTACTATGATGCCTTGGTTCCTGTCATCTGGTACTTTGTTTCTACTACAAAATCAATGAAAACTGTGGTTAGAGGATCTTGACTGATGTTTCAGGGTCTGCCTTGAACATTTTTGATTTCAGGTTGTCCTGGCCAGGAATATTTCTGGTTCTTGAGAGATCGGATGGCAGATATCTGTGGTGGGGTAGTGTTCACATCCAAGTCTGTCTCTGCTTCTTGGCTGTCCGCTTCGCTTGTTGGTACTGGTCTGTTCAAGACTTCCTTGAACTGTGCTCAGCCCAGCATGCTTCCTGCTCTTTCTCTGTTATAGGTACTCTACCTTCCTTGTCCTTGGTCCATAGTGTTGTATGTTGCACAAGATTTACCATTGACTACCTTTGTGATTTTAAAGGCCTTCCCCCGTTCTCCTCTACTGGCTGCCTCCTCTGCTTGGCTGGGAAAGTTATCCATGTACGTCCGTTTGTCTGCTCTTATCATTCATTTGACTGCTCTGTTTGCTTCTATGTACTGTTGCTAGCACTTCTCATGTAGCCTCTCAGATTTGGCCTCCATGAGATTTATTTGCTGCCCTCCTGCCTTTAATAGCTTGCATGTGCCTCTTGTCTTATCCATTCTTTCCTCTTCCTTGTCTTGCTCCCCAGGCATGTTTCATTGCTCTTTTATGGAAGAGACCTGTTCCCATTTTTATTGACTGCATCTGCAGCTGTAAGAGCAGCACCCTTAATTTTCAAAACACGCTTGGCACTTAGGAATCTTTACTGAAATTGAATTTGTCTTCAACTATGAACCATAGGGTGTGTTCAACAATGGTGAATGGTAAATGCACAATCTCCTGGCTGCACAAGCATGTATACAACATAAGTAAGAGACATTATTCCACCATGCTTATACTATTGAGGTTGGTCCTCAGGGTTAGACCATTTGATTGAAATTGTTGGCTAGAGGGCAGTGATGATTCCAATTTCGAATCCACCATTATAGCATTTGAAACCTTATTGGAATCCATAACGTCCAAGTATGCTGGGAAGGAAAAACAACTCCAAACTGCTGCTGTGGTGACTGCTAAAATGAAGAGCACAGTTGAAGAGTTCAGTGGTTTGTGATGATCCCCCATAATTTAGCTAGGGAACTGATGATTAATGGATGGCAGGCCCTGAGCAAAGGATTGACCCTGAAGTTTTAAGCCTGACGATAAAAAACTAACTAGGTGATGAGGATGCATAAATGGAGACACTTGATACTGTTTGCTACTGTTTTGATCAGTATTGCAGGTCCAGTAACGAGAACTTGAGAGCTGCTTCCATTAAATAAAAAGAGGCTTTTTTTCTGGGTCACAAAATTCTCTTCTTTCTGGATCTGAGGCTCACCACCATGGATAAAACATTTGGAAGATGTACAGGGGAGTATATGGCTAGGGTGGTGTCTCTAGTTGCTATATCAAGAAAAGTGTGAATGTAACAGTGCAGAAGAATATGGCACTAATCACCCTGCAAAAGAGTGTAAATGGCTACTTGGAATTTTTAAGGTAATGGCAAAGGGGCCTGGGAGCCTTGACTGCCCGGTTTCCAGTGGAAGACAGATTATAACATGAATGGTAGCCTGGATTATATTTATTAAGCTGGTGTAGTTAATATAACTTTAATGCTGTTTAAAACAGAGTATGTTATGGCAAGTCCTTTCTCCTAGACCCATTCACTCCCTTGGAGTTTTTGATAGGGGTTTCAGACACAGCACTTTGTCATTGACATTTAAGTGATTGCACATTTTTGATGAGTGATATCATTTTCAATACTTTTCACAATTTTATTTGGTATGAAATACTAATGTTTGTGACATGTGTAGCTGTAGATACACATACTGTGTATTCTCCTGCCATCCAGTAGCCGCTGGTGTCATTGAAGAGTGTCCGGGCGGGGGTGGGGGGTAGGGTTCGAAAGAATGACGAACAAATAAAATACAAAAATATTTTTTGTAAACGGACTTGCAGCTAACCGCATCGTGTTCTTCTGCCCCAGTCCTCTTCAGCCAATCTTGACGCTGCTCTCATCCATGAGAGCAGGGTCAGGATTGGCCTGAGCACCCTGGATTTGCGCTCCACCTGCTGTCTCCAACCAGGCAATGCAGCTCAGGTTGGAGACAGCTTCAGTGCGCATGTCGGTTTCCCCTCCAGTGACCTGTCATCCCCTGGCCACGTCCCAAAGACTTGTCTGGGAAAGGAAAAGGAAAACAATAATAAAACGTGTTTGTTATAATTTTATATTCCCTTTCCTGCCGTTTTGAGGCAGCTGGCAGGGGGGACGACACTCCTCCGCCATTGCGGAGGAGACCCCGCTTCCTGGTGGAAGTCTGCCATGGGGTATTTGGCTCCACACTGAGAGCAGTTTTGAAATGGAGTCCTTTCCATCATGGATGGAACTTACTCCACGCCGAACACAATAGAGTAGGCAAAGATGTGACGTTAAAGAGTGCCCAGTCTTCGAGCGAACAGGTAGCACCATGACTCCGAACTGCAGTAGTTGCAACAATTGTTATACCGGCAGGTGTAGAGGAAACAAACGGGCCCAAAGACGGTGACTAAAGGCGTCGACCCAGAGCTCAGTTGAAACATGTCCGTCGGAAAAAAAACGATCTAACAATTGAACTGATACCCATGCACATTATCAGCAATAGGTGGTCACTATACCTCATGACCCCAAGACTTCTTAGAAGAAAAACAAGTAGCTCATGTCAGAGCCCAACTCTAGATGGCACAACATGTGGATCTACAGTAGTACATGTCATAAACAGATGTTTACAGGGTAAGTAACATTTTCCTTCTGCTGACCTCTGTAGGCAAAATAGACCATCCAGGTCGTCCTACAAATCAGGAGGCAAGCAAGAATGGGTATCATAGGGTTTACGCCCACATTAGCAACTATAGGTACTGAATGCAGAGATGCTTCTCAGGAAGAGGTATGGATTTACTTATCGTCGTCCCTTGCCCCCACCATGGCTAACCTTGGAGGCACTCATCTCTTCCTTCCAAATCTCAGGAAATGACTCATCCATTCTTAGAAGATATGGCCAATGATGCAAGGTCCTAGTTATCCAGCGAAATAGGTAGGTATACTCCAGTTTCACTCCAAGTGCCCTCCTCCGTTGAAGTTTCCAAACACTTGCACTCACTTTAATTATAATAAGGGGTTACCAACACAAAAGCAATAGAAAAAGTTCAAAACAGTAGTCAAAAGGCAGGCTATAACTGACAAATGTCCTTTAACAGAAGAATGCCCTAGTTGAAGGTTAAAAGCCCTCTTCTAGACCTAAACTGCCAAACAAATTCGTCAAGAAGTTTAGGATGCTTCCTTACGGCAGGTAACTTATTTCTTTCAGTAGGGAGATTGGATCAGTGCTGTACATTTGCAGGATGCCCACATCCACATTTCAATGATATCTTTGTGCTCTTTGCCTAGAAATTACGGGCAAGCTATGAAAGATGGGGCGACTGAGAATTACCTCACACTTGGGCAATCAATCAATCAATCAGAACATTTGTAAAGCGCACTACTCACCCGTGAGGGTCTCAAGGCGCTTGGGGGGGGGGGGGGCTGCTACTGCTCGAACAGCCAGGTATTGAGTAGTCTCCTGAAGGTCAGCAGGTCCTGGGTTTGCCGTAGGAGGAAGGGGAGGGTGTTCCAGGTCTTGGCGGCGAGGTGGGAGAATGATCTGCTGCCGGAGGTCGCTCTTCGGATGCGGGGAACGGTGGCGAGGGCGAAGTCGGCAGGGTGGAGCTGGCGGTTGGGGGTGTAGAAGGTGAGTCGTCTGTTGAGGTATGCTGGTCCGGTGTTGTGGAGTGCCTTGTGTGCGTGGGTGAGGAGCTTGAAGGTGATCCTCTTGTTGACGGGAAGCCAGTGCAGGTCAATCAAGTGGGGTGTGATGTGGCTGCGGCGAGGGATGTTGAGGATCAAGCATGCAGGGGCGTTCTGTATGCGTTTAAGTCGTTTCAGGAGTTTGGCCGAGGCTCCTGCGTAGAGGGTGTTTCCGTATTCCAACCTGCTGCTGACGAGGGCCTGGGTGACCGTTCTTCTTGTCTCGGTGGGTATCCACCTGTAGATCTTTCGGAGCATGCGGAGGGTGTTGAAGCAGGAGGACGAGACGGCGTTGACCTGTTTTGTCATGGAGAGAGTAAAGTCGAGGATGAACCCCGGGTTGCGTGCGTGGTCGGTGGGTGTTGGTGCAGTTCCCAGTGCGGTCGGCCACCAGGAGTCATCCCAGGCTGAGGGGGTGGAGCCGAGGATGAGGACTTCTGTCTTGTCCGAGTTCAGCTTCAGAAAGCTGTTCTTCATCCACTCGGCGACGGCTTTCATACCTTTGTGGAGGTTAGTTTTGGCGGTGAGGGGCTCCTTGGTGAGGGAGAGGATCAGCTGGGTGTCGTTGGCGTAGGAGATGATGTTGAGGTCGTGTAGTCGTGCTACGTGGGCGAGTGGTGCCAGGTAGATGTTGAACAATGTTGGGCTGAGGGATGAACCCTGGGGTACGCCGCAGATGATCTCGGTGGCTTTGGAGCGGAAAGGGGGAGGCGGATGCTCTGGGTTCTGCCGGAGAGGAAGGAGGTGGTCCAAACCAGAGCCTTGTCTCAGATCCCAGCGTCGTGGAGGCGTGTGCGTAGGGTGCGGTGGCAGACCGTGTCGAAGGTGGCTGACAGGTCCAGGAGGATGAGGGCCGCGGTTTTGCTGTTGTCCAGCATGGACCTGATGTCATCGGTGGCGGCGATGAGTGCAGTTTCGGTGCTGTGGTTGCTGCGGAACACGGACTGGGACGGGTCCAGGATGCTGTTCTCGAGGTAGCGGGTCAGTTGTCTGTTGACAGTCTTCTCGATGACTTCACCGGGAACGGGAGCAGGGAGATGCGTCGGAAGTTCTTGAGGTCCTTTGGATCAGCCTTGGGTTTTTTGAGTAAGGCGTTGATCTCGGCGTGCTTCCAGCTCTCTGGGAAGGCTGTGGTCTCGAAGGAGATGTTGATGGGCTTGCGGAGATGGGGTGCGATGGTGGCGCTGGCTTTGTTGAAGATGTGGTGTGGGCATGGGCCTGACGGAGAGCCGGAGTTGATGGTGTTCATGATCTTGATTGTGTCGTCATCGTTTATATTGGTCCAGGTGAGAAGGGGATTGGTGTGGATGGTGGCCGTGAGGTCGGAGGACTCAGTGGCTGTCGGGGTGGTCGTGGTGTTGAAGCTGTCGTGGATGTCCTCGATCTTGTGATGGAAGAATGTGGCATGGGAGTCGCACAGGTCTTGTGACGGTGGGATGTCGTTGGTGTTAGTGCTGGGGTTGGAGAGTTCTTTCACAATGTTGAAGAGCTCTTTGCTGTTGTGTGCGTTGTTGTCTAGGTGGTCTTTGAAGGAGGCCCTTTTGGCAGATCTGATGAGATGATGGTGTCTGCGGGTGGCGTTCTTGTGGGCTGCGTAGCTGTCCAGTGTCTGTTCACAGTGCCATTTCTTCTTTATTTTTCGGCAGGTTTGCTTGGAGGCCTGGAGGTCCTCTGTGAACCAGCTGGCTTTCTTGTTGGTGTGTCGAAGGGTTTCTTGATCGGGGCGAGAGCGTTGGCGCAGTCGTCGATTCACTGTCTGAGGTTGCAGGCGGCGGTATCGGGGTCGGTGGGGTCGGCGGGTGGGCTACGGGCGAGGTTGGTGGTTAGCTGGTCTTTGGTGACTTTGCTCCAGCAGCGGCAAGGGATCTGTCGGGTGCGGTGGTGTGTGGTATGTTTCTGGAAGGTGAAGTGGATGCAGCGGTGGTCGGTCCAATGGAGTTCGGTGGTGTGGCTGAAGGAGACGTGAGAGCTTGCGGAGAAGATGGGGTTAAGCGTGTGACCGGCAGAGTGGGTGGGTGTTGTGACGAGCTGTCTGAGTCTGAGCTTGGCGAGGTTGTCAATCAAGGTGGTGGAGTTGGTGTCGTTGTTGTTCTCGAGGTGGAAGTTCAGGTCCCCGAGGAGGATGTAGTCTGTGGAGGCGAGGGCGTGTATACTGACGAAGTCGGCGATGGAGTTGCTGAACTGTGGCTGGGGTCCGGGGGGGTCTGTAGACGAGGGTTCTTCTGAGGGTGGTGTTGGGATCGGTGTGGATCTGGATGTGCAGGTGTTCGGCAGTGCTGAGGGTGTCTCTCGGTGCTGGTTGAGACTCTGAGAGTGTTCCTGTGGATGATGGCGATTCTTCCCTCTGTGCCGTTGATGCGGTCTCTGCGGGTGATCTTGCAGTCGTCAGGGATGGCTATGGCGATGTTGGGTGCCGAGTAGGAGTTCATCCAGGTCTCCGTTAGGAAGGCGACTTCTGGGGAGGTGGAGTCGAGTAGGTCCCAGAGTTCGGCGGCGTGTTTCTGAGGTGGTTGCGTCCTTCCTCGGAGGGTGGGTTGGCGGATCGGATACTGGTGAAGCTGCAGTTCTGGCAGGAGAAGGGTCCTTGGATTCGCTTTGGGGCGGCCAGGTAGCAGGTGTGTGATCTTCCGGTGTTGAGTGCGTGGAGTGTGCTGGCATCGTAGTGGGGATGTGCGCGTGACGTTCGTGGAGGCCGGGGGGTCTGGCGCTGGGCGCGGTCCAGGCGCGGATGGGCGCAGACGGGCTTGCCTTAGGTGCGCCTTTGGCGCAGCGGCCGCCATATATGGGGAGGTGGGAGGGAGGAGCAGCTGGGAGGCGGGAGGGCGGCGGCGAATGGGCGGGCGGGGGGGTGCCGCAGGGGACGCAGCGGCGGGAGAACGAGCAGGATACAGAAGGCAAAAGGGAGACAACAGTAAAAATAGAGGAAATTAGTCAAAACAGAATAAGGCGCAGTAACTAACAACTAAGTACAATGCAAATGAAGGATCAGAGACACAAAAAGGGCGAGCAGGGGGGCGGGGACGCAGCGGCGGGAAAACGAGCGGGATACAGAAGGCAAGAAGACAGTAAAAGGCAGTGAAAGGCAGTGAAAACAGAGGGAATAGGCAAAACAGAAATAAGGCACAGCAACTGGACACAATGTAATGCAGGAGCAGAGACACAATATACAGTACGGTTGATGGAAGACAGGGGCGGCAAACTCACAGCAGCGGCAGCAGCGGGCTGGGAGGCACGGACACACCGGTGGTGCTGTGTGGCGTGGGGAGCGGCCTACCTGAAAACAGGGTCAAGGCAGAGGGCCAACAAGTACTATTCCACCCTTAGCTCCTTGGCTTAAATAGGATGAAGGATGCCAAGAGCAAGTATCCGAGCCCTTATGTAAGACTTAGTGGCTTTAAAAAAACAATACCATCTCCAGTGCATTTGGTTAGGGCAGTGAGCAACATCAACCCCTCTCAGTCCTAAGGCAAAGATGAGAGATTTTCATCGGACTTGGCAGCTAACAGCCGCCCCAGTGAAATGAAAACATTTTACCCACCCTAGTTGGTCTTACCCCCAAAAAATATTATTCCACAATAACCTGCCTCTGTCCTCCCATATCCTCAAAGGAATTGCAGTACATGAGGCTCAAAGCAGGTGAGAGCTGCCTCAGTCCCGTTTTCTCAGTTAAGAGCAAGGTGTCAAGGCAGCTCCAGATGCCCTAGTAACATTTTTCTGTATTTGTTGAAGTGCACGACTGCAACCCCCCCCCGCCCCACTCCTCTACACTTGTTCAGAGCTGAGGTGTACAACACAACAGCTCTCCTGTCTCTTGGCCAAGACCGAGCCAGGTGCTGTCTACTGTTGCATGACATTCCCCTTAGTAAACAAAATTGCAGAAAGAATAAAACATGTAAATACTCCAGAACGAAGCAGAAAAAGCTTAAAATTAGAAAAAAGAAACAGATGAGTTTCCTAGTTTTTTTTACCACTCCCAGCGTATGCAAACACCGGGAGAGTTTTATTTAAATCTGCCTTGTGTATTCTCAGATAGGTATGGACAGCTGCCTGTACTGTTGGCCTTGCATATAATGTAGCTGACCATGAAGATCTTACATGCTTAGAGGGAGAACCAGCGTAGTTCTATGCCTAAAGGTATACAAGTCAGGGAAATTGCTTACCTGGCATCCTTGACTACAAACTGGAGGTTCCAGATATAAGGTGGTCAGAGCTGGGGGCTGCTCAGGTGTAATAGACGGATACCATTCCTTATTGTTAACTTGTTTTTCTTCACAACCCCATCCTCCACCCCCCCCCCCCCCATCCTTTCCTACAGCCCCAATTGATTCCTTGGGATGAGAGGGTATCTTCTCTGCATTGGTACTTGAGACCTGAAGAGACTAAACTGGCATATAGCAAGTATGTTGCTCATTTTTGGAGACTGATTTAATACCCCCAAAATCACACTTGTTGCAGAATCATAATTGTGACTCTGATGGTATTGGTATATGACCATTAGGTCGAAGATGGCAGAACTGCAGCCCCTTGGTCCTGGCTACAAACAGTAAGTTTCTGGAACAATAACGAGTCATCCATGTCTGATCTTGGTGAAATAACGCGGTCCAAGTTCAGAGGGTGGTAGAGAACATTAAAGAGAGGCATCTTGTTCATGATTGGGACTGCAACACCATGAAAGCCTGTGATGGAGCCTCCCCTTACATGTCAGTATAGAAAATCTATGTTCACCAGACTATGTTAGTTTTTCAAAAGAGTGAAAAACCTTTGCAGGGCTATGTGGGGTGAAGGCCATAATAATTGCCAGTCCATTGGGTAAAGTAACTTGGTGCCCACATGTTTATTGTACTCGAAAGATCCAACGGAAAAGAGATCTGTTGCAGCATAGGTGCAGACAGAGAGCCTAGAGAGAAAAAGAAAAATAATAATTAAAAAAAAAATCTTCATGTTGACCTAGGTGCTCTTGGTTCAAGCTATCCCTTATTCAAAACTAGTTTGGAAACCTGCTGTTTCAGGATAGCCCAGAAAGGCTCAAAGAGAAACTATTTATTGAAAACTTGTGCTGGCCCCATGCGCCCAGCCCCTCCTCCTACCTTTGCGTCATCAACCACCTTCACATTTTGAGGGTCATTTGAGGGTCATGTTATGTTGTAGCAGAGTAAACAACAGTGGAGATAATATGTTGGGGAGCTGTAAATAAGGGACAGCTAGAATTACAATTACAAGAATCATGATGAAAGTCATTTATTCTTATTTCATTGTCCAAACGTCCTTCATAAACAACACAACGTAAACTAATTTTACAGAAAATCACAGTGGATAGAGTAGCATGCATATGCCATCCAGGTCTTCAACAGGTAGGTGGTGGGGGATCTTGTGGCCAAAAGGAACATCACACATGAAAGAGGAATTCAACTAACAATGTGTTCTAGAGGCATTTATAATTTGCAGTGTGGCAAACAGGTACATTTCCCTTTTGAAGACTGCTAAGGCTGGTTTAGTCCAAAGCTAATTGTGTGCAAGATCTCCCCAACTTAATACTGTTGTGGCCTGAGGTGCTAATATATCACATGCTTTCCTGATTTAGCAGGAATCTTGTTGACACCCTTAGAATAAAAGGGTTGAATAGTGCAAAGTACTTCTTTATTGCTTCTAAAACTGATATAAAGCTAGAAGGCCATCTATTCTCTGAAGTGAAGAATTATAAGCTAAAAGACTTAGGAGATGCAAAATACAGCATATCATAGGTTCAAACGATCTGTGCCTTATGGATGGCAATTTTAAATGAAGATCTCACTGAGGAGTGTGGTTACAAACTGGGGGATAAAAGGCATTATTAAAGACATATTTAATATATTAGCATATGTAACTCTTACACCTAATTGTTTTTTTTGGCAGGCCAGTGCATTGGGCTAGACTGAAACTTCAACTCCAGAGACCATCTTCAGATTTCCTGAGCATGAGTTTGCTCTGAAAATAATTAGCTTTCCAGGAAGGAATGTTGCCTGTGAATCTATGAAACACACCAACAGTGGAGAAATATAGTTAAACATAAGTAATTTTCTTTTTCCAGCATTGGGCTTTTAATAGTTTTAGATTCTTTTGAAACAGGACTGTCAAGCATGATCCGTCCTGTAAAAACAAACTTTGCATAACCACTTGTCATTCTGCTGTGTTCAATATCCATAACGGAACAAGGGTCCCTCATCAAGACGCTCAACACAAATATTACAATACGAATACGATGATGCCTATGTATGTTTGTCCAATAGACAGTTTAAATCATTTATTTGCACAAGTATCAGACAAATAGGTGGCAGAAAAACAAAACAGCAAAACTGTCAAAAGATGACAAAAAAACCTCCGGCACTTGTCTGTGACAGAAATTTGCTGAATGGATTAGTCACTGTTCAAAACAGCACTTCTGTACTTATGCGCATTATTTGTCATCCTCTGGCATGTAATCTTTAATGTTCTGATGATTATCGTAAGACTTTGTAAGCATTGAAACGCCGTCGACTCATGTACGCTGACCCTACTGTTATGTTGGCACTTAATGCACATAAGGGCAGAGTTAGACATAATTTGGTTCCATAAAGACATTGACTAGGTCTATGTTCTTGCCACAACACCCTTTGCAGAAGTTCTTTTCTCCTTACCTAGAAGTTATGGACTTTCCTAAGATCCTTAAGTTCTTTAAACCGACAATCAATGGCTGTATTGTGGTCTTTAAAAAGGGAGCAACTCACCTAACAATTATTTTGTCCTGTTTGAAAGCAACTGCACTGGTTACGAACTCCAATTCACTGATGATATTGCTGTCTCGATAACTACTCTGTATTGTTATTGAGGAGTGTACTGTATGGTGGAACTCAATGTGCAGGTCGGTCTTAAAACTATTACCAGGAGAGAGATTGACCCTAAGCAACAATATGTTCCCTGAAATATCCCTGAAACAAATACTATAATTGGCCATACCAGAAGTAAAGAATCACTGGGTGGGAAGATATCCCAGGCGGTATAATTCAAAACTTCTTCTTGGCTCATAAGCGCAAATAACATGGGGCAAATCATTTTTTATTTTCAAATGTTTCTGGAGCTTGCTGTGCGCCTTTGCAATTACTACCATTCTTCAATATGTGTTAATTTTCCATGCACATGTTACTCTTGTCCATATGAATTAATTGTGTGACAGATTCAGCCTTTTTTTTTTTTAGACGTCTCTGAAGTCTGCATCTTTCCTCGGGAGATCCGTTGGGACTGTTATGTTGGAAACCACTACAGGGCCACCTTTCCAAAACTAAATAATTCATCTATAAAATCACTTATCCTCTATGGCCAACTATGACTGAAATGCTTGTGTGCAACAGAACCCTTCATCAATAAAATCTTAGCTATCATTAATTCATCAACGACATGAAGGCTCATCTACACAATGATGTCCTTGATGAGACGTATAAGAAGGTCTCACCCAAGATGATTCATAAGAAGGCGCATCCAATATGACATATCAATGAAGAGCATCCTTGTTCATTAATTGTAGTCTACTACAGAGTAGCTCATCCATGTTCATTCACCAATAGATTCCTCATCAGTGACCATGACAAATGGCTCATCTATGATAACTCAAATACCGTGACCTGTCCACGAGTGAATGAATTATCTAGAATGGTCTGCTTATGATGCCTCATCCAAGATAGCTTCTCGATTAAGGGCTCACCCATGATGTCCTTCCAATGATGACAGCTCGGGTACACAAACTCATCTACGAAAGAAACTACATGTCAATTATAGCTTTTTTCAAAATTATAGTATATAAAGGGAGCTTCTGGTCAATGACAGCTCTTCTACAACAGCTTGTTACCAATGACTCCTTGTTAATGACAGATTGCGTGCAACTAAAAGGATTGTCTGTGGCAGGCTTCCTCCGTGACCACTTGTCTAGGGAAAGACCGTCTCATCATTGACACAACTCTACATCAATTTTAGGTCGATCTTGAAAAAGCTGCAGATGCTTAATTTGACAGTGGTTTATTTAAAGGTAGGGGCCACAATTTCACCAGGCTGAAACAAAAAGTGTGGGGGGGAAAAGAAATCCAGAAGATAAGCCTTCTCCACCTTTTCTCCTGGTATCTGGTACAACGTCCCAATCAACATCAGGACTATATAATTCCCTCTGCAGTTCAGAAAGAAGCTCAAGACCCTCCTCTTCAGAGGACATTACATAGTTACAAAAAAGGATTCCCCATCCATGAGCATCCTTCTACATTATAAATGATCCTGAATTGTAACTGAAGGCTCTCATAACCTCCCCATGACGTCTGCGCTCCTTTGCTCTCCAACTAGGTTTGCACACTTCAAATACCTTTACAAAGAGACTTGGCTCATGTTACATGATGAGCTGTGTAGGAGGATATAGGGTGTAATTTTTTGGTCATGGGTGGTTTTACATCTAAGATTTCCCACACAAGTGTTGCTTTCACAGATGATCTAAGAACATGCTTAAACATTATGCAGCATGTCCTTTTTGGAGGTCATTACTACAGTCCTCCTCTTCTAGGATTTTGCAATTCTCAGAGTCTTGGGCAGGCATAATTCAAGACTGACATTACGTGGGTAGGACACTATTTATAGCTATGCTATGAAGCATTAATGCCTAGCAATATCTTAAAGAGGCTATCTATCCTCTCCACAGTCTGCAAATTCAGGGGCCAAGTGTCCCTCTAGTACTCAGATCTGTGGTCTATCTGCAGCTGTTATGCTCTGCTATAAACCTATTTCAGAGGTAAAAGAAAGGCAAGTCATTACAGCTCTCAAGTCTGCCTCTCAACTAATCTGCTTCAGAGCTTTGCTGCTAGAAAATACCAATGTATTTGGGCACTAATGTGCAGGTAATGGAAGAAGGTTGCAAAGACCATTCATGCACCTGTATGTTCATAATGCACAATCTTTGACACATGCCTATGGCTGCATCAACCAAGGCCTACTTGCCATGCCCAGCCATTGTCCCCAGAATGCACGGAGAGCCATCAGAATGCCACCACTGTTGGTTGTGCAACAAGCTTAGTGAATCAGTGTTAAAATGTGGAGAATGAAACAGAAGTGATCAAGTCTAAAACTTCTACTTTGTGGTCCCAGGAAACATGGATCTGGTCAGAAACATGCTGCCATCATCCTTTCGCACGAACAGTTACAGAGCCATGACCTCCTGTGTCCAAAACACATCCCACACATGGTGGAACCTTACATGTCTGACACTACTTAAATCACAACTATTATCAAAATTCACAATGTTAAACAAATGTTTCACAAGCATTCATGAGTACTGCTGATCAGTGTGCCTCAGCTGCAAAGAAAGAGGTGGAGCTAATCAGAGGAGGATACTCTGAGGTTGAGTAATTTCACTGCTCCAGTTAAAGGAAGGAGCCTATGATCCTGACTTAGAATCAGTAGCTTATTATTATAGAGCTTTGCTTCCTTATTGGTTGTTGCCAATTCACAGATTTACAGGGTGGTATTTTCTAGTTGTTTCAGTAGCTTTTTTGTCTTTTTGACTTTCACATATAAAATTACATATATACTATTCAAAGGTGTAATTCATAATACAGTATGAGATGCATATCTCTAAAGCTCATTTTGCATACATCCATTCTGAATAATGAAAAGTGTAAGATGTTGAATGATAATCTATAAAATGCACACGGACAAGACAGATAATTGATTGTATTCTATTCTATGAGTGCTCAGTCAGTTTTGTAATTCATTTTATATGCAATTACCACATAGGAGATCACATTACGCCTGCTGAGGTACTACGAACAGTGAAGCCAAGAACCCATGTTTTAGATATTCCTATGGAGACACCTTCCCTAAAACTAAAGGCAATGTCAAATGCTGAGGCAGCCGAAGCTTGGTTAGAACAAGCAAGAAGAGAAGCTGGTATTTTTGGAGATAAAGCAGTAAGCGAAGTTCAGTTTATTACTTCATACGTTGTCAACTCTGACTTTTTTAAACAAGTTTGCTTATACACAGTATAATCTGCATTCTGAAATATAGTAGATTATTTTTCATTTTGTGATTAAATATTCAATAAACAAGTTTCATCTTGACAATTGTAACGAAAGCCAAACACTACAAAAAACACCTGTGTACAGCAACATTTGCTTAACATTATTTATCTTAGAAAACAAAATTGAGAAAATGTGAAAATTGATTGTAAAATTTAAAATGGATTAAAACACAAAAGCAACTTTCCCAATCTTAAAACGCCCTTTTTGAAAGCACACAAAATGAAAGGAAATCGTTGTCTTAGCAGAAAGAAAAACTGTGCTGGTACTTCAAGGGTTCATTGGACCACCACATTCCCAGCATAGTCTCCCCGTTTTTTTTTCCAGATCTGTGGATCCCTGAACACATGGTTCAGCCCTTTCATCTCTATTTTACAAATAACAATTCTCTAGAAAGCATGTTTGTTTCATTTGATGTTTTCCATTTATAGCATGTTGAGATAATTTTTTCTTAACAGTAGGTATTGGTTTAAAACTTTATTTTTAGCTCAATTTTCTCAGCAATGCCCACCTTCTTCAGTAGGAACTTAGGCGGTGAATCCTCATGTTTCCTACTGATTCTGGCAGTTTTTTTCTGAGTGTTGTAAATAGATTCCGCCCATTTGGTACACGAGGATTTTTTGCTTTGGATCACCCGGATTTTGGGCTGTTACTGTGGGTGAGTCTCTCTGTGTGAAGTCTCACTGCCAGTTATGGTGATTTGGTTTGCGCGTGTTTACCACCAGTGTCTGCTTTTTATGATAGGGCTGCCGCAACGCAGCTTGAGTAAGGGGAACTTGGCTGTTTACATGTCAAAACGTGTGCCACACATGTGCAAGCTGCATATAATAGGCTACAGTTGTGCGCATACTGGTAGCTCCACACAGGTAACCTACTTGTGACAGTTTTAAACTGTGCATTTGATGTGCTAAATGACCCCTTTAGACAGGCGTAAACCTTCCTTTAAAATATTAATGTCACCCATATGTTGGCTTTATTGCCCATAAAGGCTGGGTGCAGATACTTACAAGTTGGGTATGTAGAAATTAATTGAATAGTGAAATATCCTCCAAAAATGTTTTTTACTGTTGCACGGCTGGCTGCTATAGGATATCATTGAGCTACATTCTTAAATTTATTAAATGCTAAATTCAAATTGATAGCAGCTAAAAAAGAACTACTTCTTACACTCTTTTAAATTGTAATTTAAAATCCCCTTTAGTAGTGAGGTCAGATTTTAAATTATTAGTTCAGAAATGCTACTTTAAGAAAGTTGTCATTTTCCTGCCTAAAGTTACTGGGTGTTTCCAGCAGCCTAGGCTGGCTCTTCCACTGAGAAATGTGTATTAGAACTAGACAGTGCACAAGGGGGCATGGGTGTAGAGGGAGTAGGTCTTCCTGGCAGGATGGCGGGGAGGAGTTGGGCCCTGCCCTGATTATACTTCAGAAGGGCTTTCCCCAGCACACTCAAAGAGACCTAAAACTAGACTTTTGTTTCACTAGCCAGGCTGGAGCCAAATCCAGGGAATAGGGGAGAACTGACCACAGCAAGAGAGCAAAACTTTGGGCCTGGACTGCGAAAGTGACTACACCATGGACAGCTGGAAGGACAAGCCCCCTGATGCCCGAATGAACTGAGATCTCTGCATCTGACCCCAGGACTAGTGAGTCTCTCCAGGGCCATTGATGCTGGACCCCTTATTTCCCCTGCAGAACAGTTGGGAGAAGACCTGGATTTCTATGGCATTGGCATAGGAGGAAGGTGGTGGAGTGAGCCTGTGAAACCAGATGAAAATGCTCCTGGTGGCTAGTGCTTACTAAGAGGAGTGAAATGAGCCCAAGATCATTGAAATAGGCCCTGGGTTGGAGATATTCACCTGTTGAGATCTTGACATTTGACCCCACCCCGCGAGAGACAAAGTCTGTGGTGCTTCACGACAACTTTTCAAATTAACCCTGATGTGGGCCAGTGCCTGGGGGTCAGCACAAGATTAATTTAATTACTTTTCCATGAAGGACGTGTGCATGGTACCCCATGCTCAGACTCTCTCTGCCCACAGACCCCATCCCCTGGGCCAGTATTAACTTTATAGGGGGCCTGGGACTCCATCCTCAGGCCCCAGAAACAAATACCGTGTCCTGGAACCCAGAAGAAAAGGCTGCTCCCTGCGGCAGGAGTGCAAGGGAAGTACTTCTATGAGTTGGCAGCAGGAAAAGAGAGGTTGCAGACTCATGCCCAGCACAGAGAAATGTGTGAAAAGCCGGTGAGGTCGCAGGCCCTTGGGGCTCCACCCTCTGGCCTCACCACAAGAATTGCCTTGGGGGTGTCCTGGGTGGGACCGGGCACCGGCAAATAAAAAAACTAATTTAGAACAAGAGACGCGCAAGGCCATGCACCAGAATATCAAAGTAGGCAGAGCTGCTAATGTAAAAGTGTGATAGAGACTTCTAGCCACAGATTCCTTACCTTAGAATTATCCCTTGGCGTCAGACCGGATCCGGAGCTTTTTCGTGAGCAGTACCCCTGCGTGCTGGTAGGTAGCATTGTTCGGCTGCGCGTGTTGATCATTGTGCCGGAAGCACACCTATATAGGTACCACCCCGGCACGCTGATATCAGTTGTTTTCTTTCCGCGACAGTTAGCGCAGATCCAGGGAGAGCTACCCCCATCAATTTTTTACTGACTTTTTAGACTTTATGTCAAAGTATTTTACAAACTTTTCCCTGGTGTGGCAGGATGTCAACTAGGAAGGCCAGCTTCTACTCTTGTGGTGCATGTCACCATCAGATCTCAGTTACGGACCCATTGCCTCTGGTGCCTCTAGCACGCGATGACTGCTGTGTCGACTGCCGCGTCATGTGTCCTAAGGCCTTGACGGAGCGCTCTAACAAGATCCTGCCACCCTCTGAGCTACGCTGCAACGGTCTTGATTCTGGTCTAGAGGAAAGTCCCGGGATCGGACATAGAGCCCAAGATCCTTGTCGCACTCCAAGTTGTCTTCGGGTAAGTCTCACAAGCGTAAGAAGAGTAGAAAGTCGAAGAATCTTCCCCGAGTTTCCAGGAGCCAGAGCGACCCCCGCCCAACCTAGCGAGTTCTTTAAGACAATGCACCTCATATTTGGGTGGCCCATTCCCACTGGCACTCCTTAGGCCCCGCCAGCTCAGGAGGGACACCCACTGGTTACTCCAGTATTGGAACTTTCATAGATTCACATGCTTGAATCATTCCCCGTCGTCGAGATGGGAGTCCTCAGTATTATCAAAATAATTGTCCTATTAGACATAGAACATAAGGCTCTAGGCCTTAAAATCTTTTATAACATATTCCTGTCCTTTTGTAATAAAGGACCAAACTTAAAACTTAACCAATCAGAAGAGACCACCCTGTAGAACCTGAAGCTCCAGTCCCTCTGCTCAGTTTTCTTCTAGTTTTCAAGATTTTGAGTGTTTTTTTCACCCTTTCAGTTTACTACCAACTCAGTGGATTTTTTAAGGTGATTCAAACTGACATCCACCATGTCAGAGACACCTAAAAAAGGTCTATTCAGAGCCTGTGGAACTTGCAGGAAGAAAAGGCTGCATATTGATGATAAACACAAGGACTGCTTATACTGCTTGTACCCTGACCACAAACCAAAGGAGTGCAAGGTATGTCGCACCTTTTCTGCAAAGACTCTTAAAGACTGAGAAGGAAGGCTTCTCTTGTGGATTCAGAGGCTTAAAAACAGGGACACTGTGGTCTCTGAAGAGGAGAGTGATACATCTTCTAAATCTTCCTCAACAACGCCTCAGAAACGACCTTTGGATGACCCTGCTGGCTCATCGTCACAACCACCTGAAAAAGCATCAAAAACATCTGTTGAGTCCACTCAGAAACAGACTGGATATGCCAGCAAAGCTTCCTTTGAAGAAAGGAAGGCTTTAAATATCAAAAAACCAGCTTCAGAACTTCCAACACCACCTATAAACTGAAGCATACCTTCAATAAACCTACTTCAGCTCCGCCGTTGAGCAGCTCCTCGACGACACCACCCTTGACGAGAAAATCCTCACCTGAGGTGATTCTGGTTACAATGGCGGTGTCTTCAGTCAACACCGTGACTGTATCTGTGGCGTCGATGTCCTCGTCAATGACAACATCATCGATGGGTAATGTACCTTTATCGTCGACGAAGCAAATCGTGTCTTTGAAGTCTTCATCGTCGTCGAGGGGTCAACTTCTGACGACGACCCACACGTCAACGACACAGATCCCATTGACGGAGACCTCGTTGACGACTGTGTCCATGCGAGAACCCGCGTCGATGTCAGAAGTGTCTTCGGCGTTACCGTCGACTAAAATGCCTGTTTCCGGCAGTGTGCTGTCGACGACGACAATTCCGTCGATGGAGCAAGAAAAGCAGCCTTCCTCGATGAAGGTGATTCTGGCGGTGATGCAAACGTCAATGGGTTCATTGATGACACCGTCGACGAGGAGGGAAAAACATAAAATTTAAGAAATACAGTGAACACCAGCTGTAACCTCACCTAGTCAAGTGCAGGCTCTTTTGCCATCTCAGTTCTTAGAAGAAGATGAGGAGGACGAGGGGTCTGAGGATGATTGTCTCTTTGGGACAGCCTTGAGCCCATCGGACCTTCATGTCAAATATCAGGAGGATTCTGATGAAGATGATGATTATGGACGTCAATATTACCATCCGCAACAGCAATATCACCAACAGGAGATGATGTACTTCCCTTCAAATCTTATGACAGACCTGCAATTTATGCTGGAAGGCTATAAGAGGAGATTTCCTCCAGAGCAGAACATCCAACAGGCTCCGCCTCCTCCCCCTTCTCCGCCTGTTTGTCCACAAATACAGGTTCGCTTCCCTCTTCTCCTAGGTTTCAGCCTCCTACTCAAGTTGCTCCTGTCCATCAGTTAACATCCTCTGATGAGGAAGTAGAGCGAGAATAAGGAGAGATTCAACAGGATGAATGGGATTCCTACATCATTTCCACTCCGGCATCTCCATCTCGCCCACAAGCAGATTCACCTCCGGAAGATATTGGGGGCTTCCACAACCTTCTGGAGAGAGCCGCTAAGCGATTTGTTTTACCGATGCCTATGCACCAGCAGGACTCTTTTCTGTATGACTTCAAAGAGCCTTATAGGAAATCAATGAGATCTGTGCTCATTATTGATTTTATATGGAAGGAGGGGCTGAGAAAAATGCAGAATCCATCAACTGTTCCACCATTGTTGCTGAGACTGGACAAAAAATATAAAGCTCCGGATGATGCTCCAGCTTGCTTAATAGGTCATCCAAAAGCAGATTCTGTAATCTCGCAAGCAGCACAGCGAGGCTCTAAAAATCCTTCAGCTCCCCTGACAACTCCTCCTGATAAAGAAGGAAGAAAGCTTGACAACATCGGGAAGCGTTTTTCAACAATGTCAGCTCTGACAGTATGAGCAGCGAATTCTCTGGCTCTACTGGGCCGTTAAAATAGGCAGATGTGGTCGGAAGTGACACCATTCTTGGACAAACTTCCACCACATTACAAGGAGGAAGCTAAGAGAATTTGTCTTGAGGGTGAAAGGACTGCCTCTGAAGTGATACACTGCTCTATCGATGTAGCCTCCACTGCTTTCAGGCAGCTAACGGTAGCTGCCATCTTGAGGCGTCAAGGCTGGCTCAAAGCCACCACATTCAGGCCTGAGGTACAGACAAAGATTCTTGACCTTCCTTATAATGGTGAAGAATTATTTGGTAGCTACGTTGACGAAGCCTTACAAGCTATCAAAAACGACACAGATACAGCTAAGTCTTTGGGGACTTTACAATACAAAAAGACTCCTTTTCGTGGCTCACGAGGAAGAGGTTACCAATCTTACAGATCAGGATACCATCAATCTCGCTATTCAGCATATTCTGCTACCGCTCAACAATACAGACCCCAGTAAACTAGCCACCAGCTACCTGCGGCAGCCTACTACAAGGCTTCTTTTAGAGGAAAATCAGGACGTCAGGGTAAGGAGACCGGTCAACCACAATGACCTCTCCCAGCTGTCGGCCTCTATCCCACCAATTCCACCCCCGGTGGGTGGCAAAATATCCCGTTTTTTACAGCAGTGGCGGGAAATAACTTCGGACCAATGGGTCCTAAACCTAATCCAATTCAGCCATTCCCTCCAACAACTCCTCCTCTGCCTTGCTTCCAAATGCACCTACATCTCTTAAAGAGAGAAGTTACCAACATGTTGCAGAACGAGTTCCCCTCAGTCAGAGAGGGAAGGGTTTCTACCCCTGGTTCTTCTTGATATGGAAGAAGCTAAAAAACTGGAGACCGAGCTTAGACTTACGGAACTTAAACAAATTCCTCCAAAAACAATTTTTCCGTATGATCTCTATTCAAGATGTGCTTCACCTCCTCAACAGAAACGATTACATGGCATCGCTAGATCTCCAGGATGCATATTTTCATATACCCATACACCGAAAAAACAAGAAGTTTCTAAGATTCACAGTGGCCGACAGTCACTTCTAGTTCTCCGTCTTACCTTTCTCACTAAAATCCACTCCCTGCATTTTCACAAAATGTTTAGCACCCGTGGCAGCATTTCTAAGACAACAACATCATCAAATGTTCCCATAACTGGATAACTGGCTTCTCAAAGCCCTCACGTATGAAGCAGAAAAAGCATCCACCAAAGCCTGTCTGCACCTCTTCAAGAACTTGGGCCTCACTTTAAATGTCGAAAAATAGATTCTGCACCCATCCTGTTGACTGGTGTTTCCGGTAGCTATCCTGGACACCATAGAAAACAAGGCTTATCCTACTCTGGAGAGACAACAAAGGTTAATATCCTTTGCAAAGAGGGTCCAAAAAAGAAAGTCCATTTCCTTACGCCTTTTCAAATCTCTCCTACGAATTATGTCTTCTTGTATCCCCCTCATACCTCATTGCCGTCTCAAAACGCATCATCTTCAGGAAGCTTTAAACGAACAATGGGTGCAGATAGAGGGCTCAATCGACGACCTGATCCGAATCACTCCTCTCATGATAGCGGCCTTGGACTGGTGGACGCAACCTCACCAATTATCGCAGGGTCTTCTGTTCCTATCGCAGGCTATTCTTCTCGTGATTACAACGGATGCATCTCTAGAGGGCTGGGGAGCTTTCCTGCAAGACTTGCAGGTCAGCAGCAGATGGCCACCTTCCCACAGGGATCTTCATATCAATCTTCTCGAACTCAGAGCAGTTTACCTAGCGCTCCAAGCATTTCTGCCAAAAATACAAAACGCATCGGTGCTTGTCAGGATGGACAACACCACGACAATGCGCTACCTCAACAAACAGAGAGGAACAAGATCTCTCCTGCTCTCTCAGGAAGTCCAACTTCTATGGCGCTGGGCGACTCATCACAAGTGTATGTATCAGCGGGGTACGTACCAGGAAAACAAAATGTCATAGTGGACACGTTGAACAGACTAAAGACTACTTGTCACGAGTGGGAACTAGACCAGCACACTCTAGACAACATTTTCTCCCAATGGGGCAAACCAAACATAGATCCAGAGATTGTCAAATGCCGGTACATCACAAGTTGGCATCACCATCAGGGTTCATGGGGAAATGCCTTTTGAATAGCTTGGTCCGGCATAATTGCTTACGCCTTTCCACCTATTCCTCTCCTTCCTCAAGTGTTAAAAAAGATAAAGAATGAACCCTGCAAGATCATTCTGATAGCTCCAGCCTGGCCTCGCCAGCACTGATACACAGAACTTCACCTACTTTCAGTCAAGTCTCCGATCTACCTCAGACCATTTCCGTCTCTCTTGACAATGAACCACGGACAAGTGTGCTATCCAAACCCCAGTTCTCTGAAATTGTCAGCCTGGCTCCTAAGTTCTAAGAACTTCAACATCTAAAGATCCCACAGGAGGGCAGACAGGTGCTGACTACAGCAAGAGCAGACAGCACTAACAGGACTTACTGGCTTAAATGAAAGATTTTGCACGTGGTGTACATCGTCTAAAGTCAATCCTCTCCCTTCACCTCCTGAGGACGTTTTATCCTATCTACTTCTCTTGGCTTGCTCAGGGTTGGCCCACACGTCAATTAAAGTTCATTTAGCTGCCATTTCCAGTTTCCGCAGATCAGCTAAGGCTCCATCTCTATGGTCCTGCAGGCTAGTAAAACAGTTTCTCTAGGGGCTGTTTAGAATGTTCCCTCCAGTAAGGGCACCTCCTCCTAAATGGCAACTAAATACGGTGCTCAGCAACTAATGAAACACCCGTTTGAACCTATTCACAAGACGGACATGAAGTTCCTATCCTGGAAAGTGGCTCTCCTCCTAACTCTGACATCAGCGAGAAGGGTTTGAGAACTACAGGCTTTGACTACTTAAGAACCTTTCTTACAATTTAAACAAGACAAAGTTATTCTACGAACAAACCCTAAATTCATCCCTAAGGTTCCTTCGGATTTCCACCTTAACGAACCAATTGTTCTGAAATTATTCTGCCTAAATCCACAGACTGCAGCGGAGCGTGCTCTGCACTCTCTAGATGGAAAAAGATGCCTAAAGTTTTACTTGAACAGGACAAAGTCATTTCGCAAGTCAAATCAACTCCTTATTGCATACAGTGCACCTAGAAAAGGTTTCCCTATCACTAAACAGAGCATTTCCAAATGGATTTCAGGTGCAATTGTATTCTGTCATCAACAAGTGGGCCATCCTCTGACATCAAGAGTTCGTGCCCCTCTACAAGAATGATATCCACAGCTACAGCACTGTTTGCAGGTGTATCCCTGCCTGACATTTGTAGAGCAGCAACGTGGAGGATGCCGCACACATTCACCAGGCACTACTGTTTGGATGCTGGGAATAAGCGAAATGCGGCAGGTGGACAAGCAGTTCTCAGACATCTCTTTCAATAAGGTGAGCCTTTCCTCTTTGGTTCCTTCCCTCCATCCTGTTCTGTCTCACATTTTCAATGGTTTATGGTAAACTTATGCTTATGACTTTCCTGTAGTGGTTATATGGCATGAAAATGTGTTACTCACTGCTAGCTATTCTGATTCAAGCATGTGAATCTATGAAAGTTCCTATACTGGAGTAAGAAACAAGTTACTTACCTGTAACTATAGTTCTCCTGTATTGGAATCTTTCATGGATTCACATGCGACCAGCCCTCCTCAACTGGAGAAGGCTCACTTACTTATCTCAGTTTATTCTATTTATGCTCACTTGTGCTTGGAAAATCTGAGAGACTGGAGATTCTCTCAGGAAGGTTCTACAGGGTGGTCTCTTCTGATTGGTTAAGTTTTATGTTTGGTCCTGTTTTACTAAAGGACAGGGATATGTTATAAAAGATATTAAGGCCTAGAGCCTTATGTTCTATATCTAATAGGACCATTATTTTGATAATACCGGGGACTTCCATCTCGACGACGGGGAATGATTCAAGCATTTGAATCTATGAAAGATTCCAATACTGTAGAACTATAGTTACAGGCTAGTAACTTGTTTCTTCTCCGCTAGCAGTTCTGTCCCCGGCTGCATTCGGGCCCCTTGGATCCATGGACAGATCTGGACCAGAGCAGAGGAAGGTCCCGATGCCGAAGCTGCTGGCAGCGCCCTCCCAATTCTCATCACTGACTCCGACATGGAGGCGGAGGGGCGTCAACTCCGGCGCTGACTGGAGCCATGCCTTCCACACTGGAGCCCGTGCCCTATTCTTATGGGCTGGCACTCAGGGTGGATTAGTAGGGGTCACTAGACCCTGAAGAATACCAGTCCCTAGACCCCTGCCCCTAGACCCCAGCATGGACTGGTAAGAGGAATTGGTGAACGACGGTGTATTGGACACCTCTCCAGATGCTGGCATCACTGTCCCCCTGCCATGGTTATGGAGAGGGGCTCTTCTTTTGCTATGGTGGTGAGAAGGGCAGCCGAGGTCCTGGACCTTAGCCTACCCTCAGTAGCAGTCAAGACTAATGTCTTGACAGGGGACTTTAGCTGGGATTGACCCCCTCAGAACCGCTTGTCCCATTTAATGGAGCCCTCACGGACATCCTGCTTGGGACTTGGTCCAAACCTTGCACAGTTGCTCTGGTGAACAGGACGATTGCCTGCTGCCACCTCCCCGCCCCAGGGGACCCCAACTCCTCACACATCACCCTACCCCAAGGAGCTTGATGGTCCAAACCTCAACCTCCTTTGTAAATTCTGGCATATTCCCTACCACTTCACTGGATAGGGAATTCAAGAGACTAGACATCTGAGGAAAGAAAATGTTTTCTTCCACCAGCCTGGCACTGTGGTCCGTGAACACTGCGTGGCTTTTGGGGCATAACTCCCATGTCCTGTGGGATTCGGTTGCGCAGGTGCTGCCTATGGTCCCCAAGAAGGCCCAGGCCATACTCTCTCAAGCTATGTCTGACGGGAGGGATGCAGCGAAGTTCACAATTCATTGTGGGCTGGACAGGACTGAATCACTGGGTAGAGCGGATCTTAATCAATGGCTTTACGGTGCCACGCCTGGCTGAGAACAACTGGCTTGTCCGGGGATGTCCAAGTGTCACTTATTGACATGCCCTTTGAATGCTCCTGTCTCCTCAGAGACAAGGCGGACTCTGTGATGGAGTGCTTCAAGGATAGCAGAGCTAGGGCCTGTTCCTTGAGCCTTTCCATGGCCCCTCACCAACCCCAGTCCGCCTTTCGCTCCTTTCGTGGCCTCTGAAGGGGCTTCTAGCTGCATCGTCATGCCAGTCCACCACACCCAGTAAAGCCACAGCCTCCAAACCCCTTTAGTTTGCCCTCTTTTCCATCATGGGCACCAGTGAGAGGCAGGATACTCCATCACCAGCCCCACTGGAGGTCTGTAAGATCAGACCACCTGGTTCTTCAGATTGTACGAAGGAGCTACTCCCTCCCCTTCGGGACTACCTATCCACCCATGCCTCCCACTTGCGACAGGCTGACCAAGGACCATCTCTCCTTACTCCCTCAGGAAGTGATGGCTGTCTTTGCCAAGGAAACCATAGAGAGGGTGCCGGCCCCATAAGTATGTCGGGTTGTTATTCCCCGCTTTCTGCTACTCAAGAAGAACGGAGGTTTCCGTCCTATCCTAGACATGTGCCCTCTCATAGGTGTTATCTGCGGTTCACAGTGGGCCACGAGCACTTTCAGTTTGCCAGCCTCCCTTTTGGCCTTGCCAGCACCCCTCTGTGTTCACCAAGGTGATTGTGGTGGTTACAGCTTGTATGCGGAGATCAGAGGTGCTAGTCTTCCCCTATCGCGATGATTGACTGTTGAAGGCGAGCTCGCTCCTCGCTCCAGGCTGTCTTCTCCCACCTCCAGACTACGGTGGACCTCCGACACTCGCTGGGGTTCACTATCAATGTGCCAAAGTCACACCTGACTCCCTCTCAAGCGCTCCCTTTCATCGAGCCTAGGATATTCAGGCTATAAACTGATGTTTCAGCCTCTATCCTGGATTTTGGTGAGACTGGCTCTTAGGCTGCTGGGCCTCATATCCTCCTGCATCATGCTTGTGACATATGTCTGCTGGCATATGCGGGCTCTGCAATGGGACATGTAGTTCCAGTAGGCGCAACATCAGGGGATTCTCTCCGACATGGTACCGATCTCAGAGAGTACTGCAAAAGATCTGCAGTGGTGGCTAACAAACCGAGATTTGATCAGCGGCAGACCCATCTCCCTTCCCAAAACCAGATCTGACAGTGGTGACAGATGCGTCACGCCTGGGATAGGGCGGCCAACTGGGAGAGGTGGGGATCAGAGGCCTCTGGTCTCCAGAGGAATCGGCCTTTCTACCCTCCATCAAGGGAAGGCTAGTGCAGGTGTTCACGGACAACACCACCGCCATATGGTACTTCATCAAACAAGGCGGGTGGTGTTGTGAACCCTTTGTCAAGAGGCCCTGAATCTCTGGACATGGTAGGAACATCAGGGCATATCTCTGGTGGTTTAACACCTGGCAGGTTCTATGAACGCCAGGGCGGCAAACTCAGCCGCAGATGCCTAGTGGGATCACAAGTGCCATCTCCATCCGAAGTTGGTGAAGGTCTCTTTCAGCAGCGGGGTGAGCCTTGGCTAGATCTGTTCGCCACCAATGAGAACGTGCAATGTCGACGGTTTTGTTCACTGGAGGGTAGGTTTCTCCACCCGAACCTGTCAACGCTCCGCCTTTATACGTGGAGATTGAGCGGCGACAGTAGACTGCTTTCGACCTTCCATCGAAGTCTGCAATGTTATCTTGGCAGCCAGGCGTCCCTCTACCAAGACTGTACACGCCTCTCATTGAGACAAGTTTGTGGCATGGTGTGCAAAGAAACTAGTTGACCCTCTTTCTGTTCCCCTCACTCAGGTCCTTCTCTTTATCCTTTGCCTTGTCCAGATAGACTCTGCTCTGGGCACCATAAAGGGTTATCATTCTGTCTTCTCTGCCTTTCTGCGTTTGCCTGCTACACATGTTCCCTTCTTCACCCTTCATCATGCCTCAGTTGGACTTAAATCTAGTCCTAACTTTTCTGATGTGTGCTCCCTTTGAGCCATTGCACAGCTGTCCTCTCAGACTCCTTACTATCAAAATGGCCTTTCTGGTGGCAATAACATCTGCCCAGAGGGTCAGTGAGCTTCAGGTTTTGTCATCCAAGCCTCCGTACCTGAACTTCTACCCAGACAAGCTGATTCTTCGCACTAGAGCTTACTTTCTGCCGAACGTGGTCACTCCTTTTCATGTAGGCTAGTCCATCACCCTGCCTACTTTTTACACTACGTCACATCCCTCTAAGGAAGGAAGGAGCGACTTCACCAACTGGACCTAAAAAGAGCGTTGTCATTCTACCTTGGCTTCACCAAAGATTTCCGGATGGATGTCTGCAATTCTGGAGGTCATGACTCATTAGGGATCAAATTTGATTTCAGAATGTAACCAAAGGTATTTTCTAACTGCCTGATGCCTATCTGCCTGATGAATATGTTTGTAAATTAATGCATAGTATTTAGTAGTGTGTGTAATAAATGTGCTTTTCCTTTTTCAAAGAGCATGCACTGACTGGACAATTGTTTATTAAGTGTTATTATTGCGTGCCAGTAAATGGCAATTACTAGCCCAGACCACCTTCCCTGAGTAGGAAGTCAAGCGCTAAAATGGCAAGCTTTGTTCCCAGTAAGGAGAAATTGTCGACTGAATACTTGCGTAGGCCTCCCATCCTGCCCAACTAATAACCCAATTTCTTGACTCAGGAAAAAGGCTGTTTTTTCCATCACTTTCATAAACATTCTCAGCGGAAGATGTAACAGCCATTGCTGGGCTGAGAGCCTATGACTTCCCCAATGAGTAACTTGTGAGCTACGGTAGCTTGCCAGCTACCTATAAGTAGCTCTCCTGTGTGCAGCCTAGCCTGCTAAATAAGAAGCTTTTGATTAGTTGTATATATATGTATGCAGACATTGAAAAGTGTGATTTCCAGACGGTAATGAGTATATTTGGAGAAATCATATGCTGATGAATAAAGAAAAATTACAGAATTTTCAAAATATATTTACAGCTGATACTTGAGTGACAAATCATGCACGTTGGAGCAACGTATTACTAATATTAGTACTATTACTAAAGTCATATTTTTACGTTACTGCCGGCAACTGTGCCTGTTGCACTTAGGTGAAATCTTGCATATGGTGGCCACTAATGTAATGTATGATATGGCCACTATTAAACACTTATAATATTAGAAGCTTGTAATGATTTTCATTGAATATTAGTAGCTCTTATCACAGAATAGGTTGGAGACTCCTGGTCCATGACCTTCTGGAGTTGCCTGGTCCTCGGGCGTAGCTTCGGGGGGAGGGGGAGGGGGAGGAGGGGGGGGGTGTTGGTTGTTACAACCCACAATAAATGTATTCTGTGATAATTAGATGGGTACAGGTGCTTTCATTCAGGTATGGTGAGGTGTCTGTCAGATTTCACCAGGAACTTTTACACACACAGACAAAAATGCACACACACTCTCCCTCTCTCCGTTTGGAAACACTTAAAAAATGTTAGTTATTTCACAAAATTATGTGCATTCTCTCACTTTGTACTCCTACCAATCCGCATTCTTCTCCATTTCCTCTGCTCCTTAAGCCCTTCTCCTGCGACCTGCTCATCGTATAGGGTATTTTAACATTATGTGCCAATGTGATTGTTGGGAAATCTGAAGCTCACACCTTCCCACCCCCAGATCTGAACAAGCTACGCCCCTGCTGGTCCTTCTAACAGCGCAAAGGTCTTAGCAGTGAAGGAGTCATGGATGAAATAAACTCCTACCTAAGCCTATCTGACCCTCCCTCTGTTATTTTAAAGAAGGGTGTTTCAGAAGCATTTTCCCCTGTTTACTTGGAACCTCAGCGTCACAGAGAGAGGTCCTTAACATCCTGAAGAGATCCTTGACAGAGTACTGGTGTTATAGGTAAGTAACATTTTGTTCTGCAGCCATGTCCTCTCCAGGAAGCATACCCATCATTTTGCAGAATCTCATCTAGCCTCAATTTCTTCTCTTCATCAACCCCCTTAGTTTATATTTGCAATTTCTATTGTTCCCGGGAGTAGCCATATTTCTCACAGTGTACTTCCACTTCAATTGACCTGTACCCAGCCACTTGATATTGGCCAGCATTTTAGCTTTTGCACTTGCTCTGAGTGTTTTTTCCTTAACAGTGCAAGGTTTGACACTAACTGTAAAGTTTTCTACAGTTTGCCACTGGTCTCAAAATCTGGTGTACATTAGCTTCAGCTTATAAAACTGAACTTCTTAAGGTCATAATTTGAAAGGTTTTGGCAGAGAGGGTAAGTTGCTCCTTAGAGAAGTGGTTATGTAGAGGATAAGACTAATGCTGGTTAAACTGAAAATGTAAAAAAGATAGAGAAAAGGGTAGATCTACTTGTAGGTTTCTTTCTTGGAGACCTGTCCAAGCGAAGAACAGCTTACTTACACTGATACTTAACTTGTCACTAAATGCCATAAAGGTTTTCAAAAGAGTTAAGCATTGTTATGTGTTTAGGACATTGATGCAATTTGAGAGAGACCTGATTTGAATCATAAGTGATCATTGTCAACATTGCTTTTCATTTTGCCTTTAGAGCCACTACTGCACAGTGCCATCAAGAATAGCACAGACCTAAAGTGCATGTGACAAACTAAATCACTGTCTTATACAAACAAAGTTAAGTTTTGAATATGAGGAAAGTTAAAGTTAGGTTGATGTTCTATAATAGAGTTTCTTTTCCGTTTTATTTTTTTGAAAAGTTTTATAAAGTGCGAACATGACCCTTGCGGGTATCAGAGCACTGTACAAACTGGCGAAGGCATGAGTAGAACAACAAAATGGAACAAATTAGGTAACTTAACAACCACAAGGTCAAAGGGGGGAACACAGAAGTGCAAAGGGGGGCACAAGGAGTCAGCCAATCTAGTGGGACCTGTAAAGTTTCAGCAGTACAATAGATCAAAAGGACACGTGCAAATAAACATATTACAATTTGAACAAACGGTATAAAAGAGTATCAACATTGGAGAAAGAGGTAGATTGAGAAGGTAACAGGGTTAATGCTGTTGATGGTCATTGAAGATTAACCATTTGACATGTTTTTTTGAAAGGGGCAGTAGATGGGTTGGATCTTATCTCGGAAGGAAAGCGTTCCATACTCTTGGAGCAAGACCAGAGAAATCCCGATTGTAAGTTCTTTTCTTATTTAATTTGGGAGGTTTCAATAGTAGGGTGTTAGAGCATCTTAAGTTCCGACTCGAGCCAGATAGCTCAAGTTTTCTTGCCAGGTAAACGGGGGCGTTGTAATAAATAGCTTTGTGCGTCAGGCAAGCTATCTTAAATCGATCCTTTTTTTTTTCCTTAAATAATCTTTATTGTTGCATTTTTCATACACATACTTTCCCTCCCTTCTCCCCCCTCCCCCAGGTACTGTCTTCCTCCATATTTAGATGAAATCAGGTATATTTATAATATCATAAGCATTACATTTTGCTTTGAAAATCAAATAGGTATGTTATAGCACATCAAAGGTTCGCTTTACACAAGACATTACGGCATAGTATAGTCAAAGCCTTTCCTATTACATTTTATAATTTGTGCAATTAGGCTCTAGTCTCGCCGGCTCTAGGCTTTGCATCCACTGCCACAGGGGATCTCAGATTTTCAGCCCCTTTTTTCATTTGTTCCACCCCTTCCTTCTATAGATAGCTATCTCTAGGCTGTAAGAAGCCAGTAGTTGCGCCCGCCATTGTTGGAATACAGGTGGGTTTGGATCCAGCCATGCCGAGGCCAGACATATTCTAAGTACTGCCATAGATATAAATATCAACGCTTGCATATTATTTGGCCGAATATTTCCATCTATACCTAACATTATTTCTCCCGTTGTGATTTCAATTCTTACATTAAAAATTTCGGATAAAAAGCCAGAGATGCCCCTAATCAGAATTTGTAATGCATCACATGTTGCAAATATATGTACAATGTCAGCATCGTACAACGCACACTGCGGGCATTCTGTACCTTTACCAGATCCCCATTTGGCTATCCTATTTGGTGTATAATATAGTTGAAAAAACGTTTTATAGTATTGGGCTTGTAGTCTAGCAGACATTAATGTGGATTGAAATAGTTCATAAGATCTCAGACATGACTCTACCGTCGTCCCCAGTTTGTACTGCCATTTTACGACAAATGTATTCATGTCATCAGGGAGTGTGGGTGACCAAGCTATCGTAGATTTCACCGATCTTTGCTGCTTTATTTTTATTTATTATTTCAATGATCTGAATTCTCTGAAATTTGGATCGCCCGCCCCCTTTCTTTATTAAAAAATCTCTGACTTGGAGGAATTTAAAGAGGTCTCTATAATCTAGCTTAATACTCATTTCTTAGATCCTCAAATGATTTAAGCCCTGTTGAAGAGAAGAAGCAGCCAAATTGAGTGATCCCTGCATTTAGCCATTTATCCAGTATTGGGGTATCTTTCATAGATTCACATGCCTGAATCATTCTCCGTCGCCGAGGCAGGAGTCCCACGGTAAATACAAAAGTAGTGCCAAGTGTAAATAGTAGTAGGCTAAAAGAAAAAGCCTAAGGCCTAAGTCTTAGTAGCCTATCTACATCATTATAGAAAAAAGAACCAAAGATTGGTCCCAGCCAATCAGCTGCCAGCACCCTCCAGAACCTTCCCAGCAGAGGCAGTTCTCCTCAGATTTTCACCGCACGTCGTGTGTGAAGGGAGTCTCCCTGAGCTCTGCTCAGTTTCTTCAGCTATTACTACTTTTTGGATCATCCAAGATCATACTTCATTTCTCTGACCCTATTAAGGCAGTAATATGGCAGAGTGGCAGGAAACAAGGTAATAGACTACGAAATATGTCTAACCTTTCCTCAATAACTCTCACGTTCTGAGAGATGAGGCTATTATTGGGACTACAGAGACTTTCATCTGTCACTTCTGATGAGAACAACGAGGATTCCTTCATCTCATAGGAGAGGTCAAATGGAGAAGTCGCGCCAGGAGCCTCCAGAGGGCGCGCAAAAAAGCCATAAAGACCTACCTTGAGTCTTGATAGGCACTTCTCACAGAGAGAGGCAAGTGGGAAAAACTTCCTCAGAGGCTGATCTTACAACTCCCTTTTCATCCCTACATCAGGGAAATCTGTTTAACCTGACATTAAGGAGTCTATTACAAAACTCCATGTCTAATATTACTGCCTCACCAATATTGACCTCATCTACGATTGCCTCGTCTATGATGGGCCTCCTATGATGGTCGTCTACGATGGTCATCTACGAGTGCCTCATCTACTACGGTCGTCTACGACGGCCTCATCTACGACGGTCGTCTACGACGGCTTCATCTACGAGGGTCGTCTACGACGGCCTCATCTACGACGGTCGTCGACGACGGCCCCATCTACGACGGTCGTCGACGACGGCCCCATCTACGACGGTCGTCTACGACGGTCGTTGACGACGGCCTCATCTACGACGGTCGTCGACGACGGACTCTTCTACGACGGCCTCTTCTACGACGGTTGTCGACGACAGCCTCATCTACGACAGTCGTCGACGACGGCCTCATCTACGACAGTCGTCGACGACGGCCTCATCTACGACGGTCGTCGACGACGGCCTCATCTACGACGGTCGTCGACGACGGCCTCATCTACGGCGGCCGTCAACGACGGCCGCATCTACGACGGTCGTCGACGACGGCCTCATTTACGGCGGCCGTCAACGACGGCCGCATCTATGATGGTCTCACCCACGAAGGGCCTCATCTAAGATGGCCTCCTCTACAATGAGATTGCCCATGACAGCCTCATCTCGAAGAAAATCTCATCATACGATTGCCTCATCTAGGACTGCCTCATTTACGGATGGCCTTACCTATGATTACCTCATCTATGATGGTATTGTCCATGACCATCGTCTACGACAGCCTCATCATGTATGGATGGCCTCATCTACGAATGGCCTCATCTACGAATGGCCTCATCTACGAATGGCCTCATCTACGAATGGCCTCATCCACAAATGGCCATCATAGGACTGCCTCATCTATGATTGCCTCATCTATGATTGCCTCATCTACGGATGGCCTCATCTACGGATGGCCTCACCTTTGATTGCCTCATCTATGATGGCATTGTCTATGACGGTCGTCTACGACAGCCGCATCAATGATGGTTGTTCAGGACGGTCATCTATGAGGACGGCCTCGTCTGCAATAACCTCGCGTACATACCCATGTCTACGACAGCAAAGTCTACGATGAGATCGTCTACGATGGCCTCATTTATGACTGCATCCTGTACATAATTTAATACAGCGGGCAAGAACTAGACTTCTACTGCCTGTTAGTCGAACAGACAGAATGTTTCCTTTATGATTTCAAAGAAGAGTCCAGGAAGATCTCGAGTGTGGTACCTATACTAGACTACATCTATTCCAGCAGTGTTTCCGCGCATAGAAAAGAAATACTGTGCACCTGCTAAAAGCCCATACTGTCTAATGGGTCACCCTCGACCAGCTTCAATAATTTTACAGGCCGCCCAACAGTGATCTAAAATCCCGCAACGCCTATCACCACACAAGGAAGGACGTCGTCTGGACCCTATAGGCAAAAAATTCTCTACCATGGCAGCGGCCTCTATTAGAGCTGCCAATCCTCTAGCCATAATCGGCTGTTATGACCGTCAAATGTGGTCAGACATGGCGAGACTCATTGCCCTCATTCCTGAGGACCGAAGGCAGAAAGCAAGAAAGATTCTGTTGGAAGGAGAACGTGCCGCATCGGAAACTATAGATGCGCCTTGGACATAGTGAACACCAACTTCCGTTAGCTAGCAGGGGCTGCAGTGTTTGGACACCAGGGATGGCTTCAAGCCACTACTTTCAAACCTGAGGGGCAATCAAAGATTCTAGACATGGTCTATGATGAAGAGGTTTTTGGTTTGGTGAACATATTGATGAAACCCTCTTAGCTATAAAAATTAACACGGATACTGCAGGATCATTAGGCACCCTTTAATACGGGTGCAGATCTTTCGGAGGAGCGAGAGGACGTGGTTTTTTCATCAAGAGGAGGATACCAAAACCAACAGAATAGGCAGTATCAATCCCAGTACAGCCTTACAGCCAGACATCATACCGTCAATAGTCTACGGCTAGTTTCTCCCGTCAGGGTGGTCGAAAGAGATCGCAGTATCAAGGCCGAGACGCTAACAGGAAGCAGTGATCTCCATAGGGCACCAACCATTTTACCCTTCTTACCCGTGGGCCAGAAGATATCAGCTTTGTTCACAAGTGGCAGGAAATTACATCAGACCAATGGGTTCTAGACCCAGTAACCAATGGCCACACCCTGGAATTCATCAAACAGCCACCTATTACTCTGCCCAGGGGTCCCCCTCGTCGTCATGAGATTTTGAGTTGTTTAAACAAAGGAGATTTTATGGCTTCTCTGGATATGGAAAATGCGTATTTCCACATACCTATCCACCCCAAACATCACAAATATCTTCGCTTTCAAGTGCCCTGCGCCCATTATCAGTTCAAAGTGCTCCTGTTTGGGCTGAAATTGGCACCAAGAACCTTCACGAAGTGCTTGGCACCAGTGGCAGCAGCATTGCGATCTCGAGGAATACAAGGGTTCCCTTATCTAGACGATTGGCTGCTCAAAGGTCCTTCAGAACATGAAACCAAGATTGCCACAGCAGAATGTATCCATCTCTTCTCTTCTCTGAGGCTGTTTCTCAACGACAGCAAATCAGTTACGTCCTCTCCAACTCATGTTTTTTCTCGGAGCAAGGTTACACACGGTCCAATGCAACGCATTCTTGTCACTTGGTCGCCAACTGCATCTTCAAAAATTGGCAAGGTTAATTTGAAAAGAAAAAAAAAAAGGCCAGTTTCAGTCTGAATGTTCGCTTCGCTCCTGAGGAAGTGCTCTTCAACGATACATCTCATACCCTTGGTACGGCTCAAAATGCGACCTCTTCAGGAGGAACCACAACTTCAATGGCAACAAGTCATGGATTCGTTTGACGATACCATCAAGGTCACGCCGCACATGATAAATTCTCTACATTGGTGGTCGCAGACAGAGAATCTAACCCAGGGTCTCACGTTCCTACAGACCGTTCCAGATTTCGTTTTAACGACCAATACCTCCAGGGAAGGATGGGGAGGTCATCTGCAGGATTTGATCTCAAAGATAAAAACAACAGCAGATCAACAGGCTGAGCGTCGCGCCATTTTTCTGTTTTCTCCAAGCATTCCTCCCGAGGATTAAGGGTTCGTCGGTGCTAGTCCGGACTGGCAATACCATCAGCATGTATTATATCAACAAACAAGGAGGATAAAAATCAGCTATGCTCTCGCAAGAAGCTTAGGAATTGTAGGAATAGGTCACTTTCCACAAGGTGCCCTGAGAGCCAAACACGTCAGGGGTCTCCTTAATACCCTGACGGACACGCTGAGCACGTCTCAGTCGGACTGTTAGGAGTGGAAGCTGGAAAAGGAACAGGCGAACACAGTGTTCCAAGTTTGGGGTAAGCCAGCCCTGGACCTATTCACAACAAGAGAGAACAAAGAATGTCAAGATTATGCCAGCAGGTTCCCTCAACAGGGATCAGGGATTGGTGTGTACGCTTTTCCCCAATACCATTGATTCCGAAAGTGCTCCGCAAGATGAAGCTGGAAGGTTGCCGTCTAATTCTGATTGCACCCCGTTGGCCAAGACAATATTGCTTCCAGGAACTTCTACTATTGTCTCAAGGCAAACCCATTTGCCTACTGCTGACGCCTATGATGTTGTCAAGGGTCGGAGGTCGGAGGCAAAGTGGTCCATCCGGACCCACAGTCACTGCACTTGCATGCATGGCTCCTGATTTCTTAGAGTTCAAGGACCTCAACATTTCACAAGACTGTCGTGAAATATTGGCCAAATCTCGTGCCCAAAGCACAATCAAAACTTATCGCTTCAAATGGAACCGATTTTGCAGTTGGTGTGAGGCAAATAATATTCACTCAATTCAAGCTACTGCAGAACAAGTTCTCCATTATCTGCTTTCTCTAGCCAAGTCTGGGCTTACTTTTTCACCGGTCAAATTACATCTTGCTGCACTTTCTAGATTCAGGAAATGCTCAAAATTCCCTTTTCTCTGCTCGCCTTTACTTATCAAACAATTTATGAAAGGAATCTTCCGAGCCTTCTCTCCAGTGCGAGCACCCCTCCAGAGTGGGAACTCAACACTGTGCTAGTGCAGTTAATGAGGCGTCCATTTGAGCCGATCCATAAAGTTGATCTCAAATTCCTCACTTGGAAGGTTGCCCATTTACTGGCTCTTACCTCGTCAAGAAGGGTCAGTGAAATCCAAGCTTTCACTATAAATGAACCCCCTTTTACATTTTGCTCGGGACTATGTAACCCTTCAAACAAATCCCAGGTTCTTTCATAAGGTACCATAAAATTTCACTTGAACAAACCGATAAGATTAAAAACATTCTTTCCGGATCCGTCCACTCCAGCTGAAAGAACATTACACTTGCTGGATGTTACACACTGTTTTAAACTCTACCTACAGAAAACTAAGGCTATCAGACGATCCAACCGGCTGTTTGTGGCGAATGGTCAAGCAACTCTTGGAAATGCTGTAACAAAGCGGAACAATAGCCAGATGGCTGGCATCTGCTATTCATTTCTGCCATGACAAGGCTAACAGACCTTTGCAGAGGAAAGTCAAAGCTCATTCAACAAGAACAGTATCGACGTCGACAGTTTTGTTTGCTGGAGTAACTCCGGAAAATATGTCGTGCTGCGACATGTAAAAATGTCCACACGTCGACGAAGCATTACTGTCTTCAATTTTCGCATCAAGATGATGCAGCGATTGGACAGGCTGTTCTATGCCATCTCTTTCATTAAGACCAGACTCAGATACTTTGCCCTTTTATGTATTATTCCATTCTTTAATATTCATGCAAATGTACAGATTTATATATCTGCAAGATTTTAAATATTTGTATATATATATATATATATATAATAGCTAATACTTGGATATAGCTTTGCTTCCTTTAAGACTACTCTTTTAAAAAAAAAAAAAAAAGAAAGAAAGATGTGTTTTTTCAAGCACTGAGGATGCTATTTGGGAGTTTATGAACCAGTGTCTCCCACCATCCGCAAACAACAGTATATGGTTATACTGCTTACTACTCTGATTCAGGCATGTGAATCTATGAAAGATACCCCAATACTGGATAAGAAAACAAGTTACTTACCTGTAACTACAGTTATCCAGTATTGGTATCTTTCATAGATTCACATGCACCCACCCTCCTCCCCGGCTAGTCAGTTCTCTATATCTGGTATACTTACTTCTCACTTGTGCTAGGAAAATCTGAGGAGAACTGCCTCTGCTGGGAAGGTTCTGGAGGGTGCTGGCAGCTGATTGGCTGGGACCAATCTTTGGTTCTTTTTTCTATAATGATGTAGATAGGCTACTAAGACTTAGGCCTTAGGCTTTTTCTTTTAGCCTACTACTATTTACTCTTGGCACTACTTTTGTATTTACCGTGGGACTCCCGCCTCGGCGACGGGGAATGATTCAGGCATGTGAATCTATGACAGATACCAATACTGGATAACTGTAGTTACAGGTAAGTAACTTGTTTTCTTATTCATACATGCGTCATTAAATATCTCCGGGAGATTATTATTTTTGGATAGAATGGTGTAGTAAGAAAACCTTCAGATTCCGAGAAGTTTACGCACATTATTCCAGGCTTTATGTATGCTTGCTAGAGTTTTGAAGCGTACTCTTTTAAAGTAGCAGTTATATGTATGTTGCCATAGATACCCACTAGCTTCATTGCCCAGTTTAGGTTCTTGTGGTGTTGGTATATCCCTATTTGACCTGTTATTCCCATTTGGAGTCAATATCACATTACAATATTTCAGGATCGTAGCCCACCAATATACTTTAAGATTAGGCAGGGCGAGGCCGCCTCTTTCTTTCGGGAGTGAGATGTATCTAAGCGCCCTACGAGGTCTTCTATATCCCCATATAAATCGGGAGAACATGTTATCTATGGCTTTGAACAGTTGTGGCGTAAACTCTAAACAGAGTGTCCTAATAAAATACAGAAATTTTGGGAAAAAGAGCATTTTTATCACATTGCATCTACCTCCAATAGTTAGGTGCAAGTTGTTTAATCTGCTGAGATCTTTTTCAGTTTGTTTTATAAGCGGGTCTAGATTGACCTTAACCAGGTTATCCAGATTGGCAGTTATGTTAACCCCCAGATAGGTGGCACTCTCTATTACCCGATCATCTCTACTCGTAATTTTGTTATTGAGGACTATTTGGGTTTTATCCTGATTCAGCTTATACCCGGATAGCTTCCCAAAGTTTTTAGCCTCCGCTTCCATCGCTTTTACTGCTGCGCCTGGGTAACTTGTAACCAGCGCGATATCATCCACGTAAGCTAAGGTCTTTGTGTCGCCATTTTGGGACTTTATTGGTGGGATTGCCGGATTATTTTCGAGTCTGCGGATAAAAGGGTCGATAAAAATTGCGAGTAGTATGGGGGAGCATGGGCATCCCTGCCTTGTCCCTCTGGTTACATCTATTTTTCCTGATACTGCCCCATTCACCATTACTACTGCTTCAGGACCTGTGTACAACATTCGAATAGCTCTGATGAACTGTTCCCCTATACCACTCTTTGACATTGCTGTCCATAGATATTGCCAGGAAACCCTATCAAAGGCTTTCTCCGCATCTAATAATATGAGTGCCATAGGGTCCCCTGCCATTTCGGTAATGTCAAAGAGTGTAATCACTGTCTGTACGTGATCGGTGGTAGATCTCCCCGGAATGTACCCATGCTGACGGCCTGATACAATTTTGTGGGTGATTGGCGCTAGTCTGCTGGCTAGCAATTTCGCATATATTTTGGAATCGCAATTTATTAAGGTGATAGGACGATAGGATCCAAGTTCTGCGGCGTCTTTATTTTTCTTTAAGAAAACTACAATTTTAGCTCGAGCCCACAGTCCCGGAGGGTGCCCTCCCTGAAAGACGTGTACGAATAAGTCACTTAAAATCCTCTTTAGTAGTTTATAGAATTTAGCATAAAACTCTGCTGGTATACCATCCAACCCGGCTGCCTTCCCTTTGGCTAAACTATTTATTAACAGTAATATTTCTTCCCACTGTGGTATTTCATCCAAGCTGTCTTGATCCTCCGGCGGCATCTTCGGGTTTAACGTCTGATCAAGATATGCCTCAATCTCAACTTGTTGTACATTGGTTTCCTCATATAGTTCTTGGTAGTATCTTTGAAATGCGGCTCTTATCTCTTTAGGGTCATTTCTAAGGCCATATTTTGGAGCTTTAATCTCCTTAATCATATTAGCCGTATTTTGTTGCCTGGTGCGTACCGCCAATTGATGCCCCACTTGTTCACTCAACTCGTACGTATTCTCCCTATTCATTGTAGCCTTGCACATCGCCTTTTTTGTGAAGATATCAATGATGTTGTTTTTAGCCACTGCCACCACTCCTAGTGCCCCCTCGATATCCGGCCTTCTTGTACCGCCCTTATCAATCCCTCCTCCGCTACAGCCAGCTTCTTTTGCAATATCCCCATTTTTAGTTTGAACTCTTTGTTAGATTTTAACGAAAACCGTAAAGTTTCTCCTTTTATTCCTGCCTTAAGAGTGTCCCAAACTATCTCTATTGAGTTACTACCCAGGTTATCCTCTAAAAATTCAGGTATCCATTTGTTTGTGTTGGCAGTACTCTTTATTTAGGAGCAGGGCTCTCTCGAAGGTCCAAATATTCTTGTCGTCGTTCATTTTTCCACTGTCAAAACTCATAATTAGGGGATTATGGTCCGATAGGACTCGTGGTAGTCTATCTATTATGCAGGTTGAGATTATAGCACTGGTTAAAAATACATAGTCTAATCTAGCGAATTTGGCATGTGGATTGGAGAAAAACGTATAACCTGGATCTTTAGGGTGTTTTGCCTGCCAGCAATCCCTCAGACCGTGTGTGATGCACTATTCTTTAAGGGCACAATATACCTTGGGTTTTCTCCCTTTATATATGAATCCAGACTCTAATGACCAATCAAACGACAAGTTCAAATTAAGGTCGCCACATACAATCAATGGGAGTGGACAGTGAACCAGTTAATTAGTGACAAATTCCAATACATCCGGATCATCGGTGACATTGCCGTATATAGAACATATAGTTAATTTTTTCCCTTTATTGAACTGGCATGCCGTGATTGCCCATCGGCCATATTTATCGGCTGCTGATCTAACTAATTGCATTCCCCTCCCCATTGCCAGGATGGCCACCCCCGTGTCTTCGTCGATTGCGTTGTGGCTATAATCAGCCTATACCCTAGGGTTTAAAGAAAATGTTGTTGCGATCCCTCCATATGTGTCTTTTGGAGATATATGATATTAGCCCCTATTGCTCTTAGTCCTACCGCCACACTTTGCCTTTTTTTTTGGGTCATTAAGGCCACAGATATTGATAGACAGAATTTTTAGTTTAGCCATTTAAGGTTTTATCTCCCCCCCACCCTCGATCGTATCATCCCTGCATACCATTCATACCGGCCTTGACCTTTGATCTGTTTGATGCGCCATGATTTATCTATCCTGATTGCATGTCTTATACCTGTTGAGTGCTTGTGGTCCCAATTCCCCACCCCCTACCACCCTGTTTGCAGCCTCCCTCCTCCCTCCCCCACCCCTCTAAGGGCAATCAGGCTCAATCCTGAGCCTGTGTGATAGCATCTGGGTTGTCCTCACCCGCACTCCCTCCCCCCTCCCGCTACCTTGCCTTGTGCTCAATCTTGTATATATGTGAGAAAAATAAATCGATTTTGCTATATATCTACATTTCTCTTCTAGTGTCACTGAAACAGAAAACGGGAACCCTGGAGATGTTTTCCCCTTCACAATATCTTCGTCAACCCCCCTGAAATGTCAGAGGAACATATATTTACTATCCCACTCTCTGTCTTCAGGTGTTTTGTAGCGTGGGGTGATTGGCTCATTTAGTCTCAATAGCTTTCTTTCCCCCTGTTATGATCTCGTCTAACAGTTTCTGGGCTTGTATTTTGGATGTGAAATAGAAATTCCGTCCTTGATGAATGATTTTTAGTTTAGCTGGATTTTGTAAAAAGGCTGATGCGCCGTTTTTTTGGAAAGGGGTTATGAGCTGCCTGAGTCTCCATCTCCTTTCCACGGTGGCATGTGCAAAGTCTGGTTTGGTGAAATAAGAAAAGTTTTCCCCCTTTCTCTTCATGTTGGGTCTAGCCAGATCATAAACGGCCTGCCAGAGTAAAAAGTTCCCAAAGTATATTAAAATCACGCGTGGATATCCTTGTGTATTCGCAGGGCGCGTGGGAGCTGACAGGGGAAATCTATGCACCCGCTGTATTTCCTTGTCCCAGTCCCAGTGTGCTAGTTCTGGTAGAGAGTTTTTCAGTAGGTTTATTGTGAATCCCCTAATATCTTTCCCTTCGACATTTTCAGGAATTCCCAGCAGTCTCAGGTTATTTTGGCGTTGACGGTTTTCTGCTTCCTCCAGCTTCCACATTACGTCTTTTAGCATACTGTCTTTTAAGGACGCCTGTTCCTTCAATGTATCCACCGTGTTTTCTAGATCTTCTGTGCGTTTTTTTCCACCGTGCCCAACCTATCTGCAATCTTTGTGCATGTTTTCCCAACCTTGCGCATAGTGCCTTGCAGTTTCTTTGAGGCAAGCCGTGCTTGGCGATTTTCGATCTTTATCTCATCCTGAAAAGACCTCAAGGACTGAAAGATCATTGACAAAGAGGGTTCTGCGGTTTCATCCTGGGCCTTCTGCGCACCCTGGCTAAATTGTTGTTCTTTTGCAAGTTTTCCTGCCCCTTTCGGGTTATTGGAGAATAGCAGTTGAGTTGCTGAAAAATCCCATCCAAGTTCTCCTTCTTCGTCTAGGTTTTTCTTATGTCTGTGCCTCTTCCCTTCCGACCCCCGTTTTGTTCTTTTCTGGACTCTCTTTTCCTCTTGTTGGCTGTGGTTGCTAGTGGAAGTATCCTCACATTCCACCCATTCGCTACTGCTGGAGAGTCCAGTCTCTGACTCAGCTGATTCTTCATTCAGGGAATAGAATTTTTCCATGGAGTCTGGGGAGAGATATCCCTCCTCATAGCTCTTTTTTTCGGGATAGCCCCTTCATCATTAGCTATCTGTTGTGACTACTCAAGCACTGTTTCCACTTACTCAGGCTTTCCGATTGCTGTAGGGGCACTACCCTTTTCCCTGGTATCTCCTTCGATATTCTCCTCTCTTTGGGGGTCTATACAACGCTCCTCCGGTGAACCCAGGACAGTGTTCTCATCGCACGACCCCCAGGATGGCCTCCCCTCCTCCATGTGTTCTGATGAGATAGCTAGGGGGGGACTCTGGGGGTTTTCTGTAAATATTGCTTCCTGACTAGCCATATTTTTGTCCTTTTGTAGCGCCCCTGGTGCCCCCATCTCTTTGTCACCATCAATAAGGGGAAACATGCTAGTTATTGCAACTTGTTTTTTCCCCCCCGGGCCCCCCAGCAGCATACCTTTCAGTCCGGTAGTTTTAGTGCTTTTGAGAGCCTCCGTTTTGTCTTTACCCTTCTCTTGCTTGGCCCCCTTACCGGCATGAGTGTCTGCCTTCTTTGCTTCCACCTTGGTCTTGGGGTCATTCTCTTTGCGGAAGCTACACAGCGTGTTTAAGCGTGTCCTACCGCGACCTCCTTGCGCTGCCATGGCCTCTGTACGATGATTTTCGTGGTCTCTCTCGGTTTCCCCGTTGCTAAGCAACCCCAGCCAGCAGCCAGAGCAGATCCTTCCTCCAGCGCCTGACAGCAGAAGCCGAGCGATAGATTCCCAGCGCGTGGAGCTGGCTGTCAAACATTGACGGCTCTGAGCTCTGTTGGGTCTGCGAAACCACCGTGTCCAGGAAGGATTTGTCAAACCTCGCATTTCTTGATGTCGCCTCGATTTCCTTAAACGGATCCGAGTCTCAATGGTCAGCCGCCAGTTTAGTTGAATGAGGTCTGGCGTGATGTGGTCATGTTTTCTGTAGCCTGTGATGAGTCTGGCCGAAGAGTTCAGAGTGGCTCTAAGCGGAGCCTAACTAGCTTTAGGTAGCCCAGCAAGGGTCACCAATCCATATTCCAAGTATGAGATAACTAGTGATTGTACAGCTGGCTAGATGTCCTCAGACAGAAGGAAAGGCTTGATTTTCCTAATGGTGTTGAGCTGAAGATTGGCTCCCCTAATAATTGCACTGAAGTGATCTTGCATATTAAGCTGTTTGTCCAAGAATATACCTAAAGATTTAGCGGAGTCAAAAACCTGAGGGGTGCAGTTAAGAGCAGTAAGTTGTTTGAGCCAGTCAAGAGTAGGTGCAGAGTGGTTTCAGGGGGGCAATCAGAAGAAATTCTGTTTGGAGAGTATTTAACAATAGATGTTTATGGGCTAGCCATTGTTGAGTTTTTAGGAGTGCAGCATTTAGAGTTTTTATGTCGTCTGGAGAGGAGATATTCAAATACAGTTGAGTGTCATTAGCATACATATTGTAATGAATGTTAGAGTGGTTCAGAATATCGGAAAGCGGTTCCATTATAAGGTTGAAAATTGTGGGCGAGAGTGCGGATCCATGAAGTACTTCAGTAGTGACCGGGGTACTGATTGCAAGGGATTGGTTAACTTTGATTCTTTGTGTGCGGTTCTGTAAGAAAGAGGCAAACCAGTTTAACACAGGGCCCGAAAATCCCATCCTATATTGAAGAAGAGTAATCAGGTTTTCATGTTTGGTGTCAAATGCTGAGGACAAGTCATGAAGGATCAGAAGACAAGGGACATTTTGATCAAGGATCTCAAGGCGTCATCAACGATGTGAGTTAGTGCTGTTTCAGTACTGTGCCCTGCTCTGAAGCCCGACTGGTAGAGCTCAAGGACCCAACATTTCTCTATGTGGTTGCAGAGCTGTGTGTGGATGCATTTCTCGAGCAATTTAGCTAGAGTCATAATGCTGGTGATTGGACGGAAGTTGTTGGGATCAGCTAAGTTGGCATTAGGCTTCTTTGGGATGGGCGTGACTTGACCCGTCTTGAGGGTATCTGGAATCCTCCCATGTAAGAGAGATTCTTGAATGATCGGGGACCAAAGTGGGAGAATGGCCGAATTTAGATCTTTAAAAAACTTGGCTGGTAGTTGATCGCTGAAGTGATTGGAAGGTTTTAAGGACACCATAGATTAGAGCAGCTCTGTTTCATCTGGAAGAAGCACTCACTACCGAAGATTCTGTAGGTTCCTCTGATGATGCAAGGGAATTTAAAGGCCGCAAATTTGGAGTAACAGGTTGCAGCTCAAGTTCAATTTTCCTTGCCTTTTCAGAGAAGTGTGCTGAGAAGTCCTCCTCACTAGGAAAGGAGGTCACGGGTGCTGAGATATGATTGGTAAACTTGTTGCTTGATGATTTCAAAGAGTTTCTTGGGTCTGTTTTTAGCGCTGTCAAGTTGAGCCCTGAAATGATGTTTTAGCATTGCGAATTTGATTGTTGTATGCGCTTCTCATCTTCTTAACTGTTTGAGGCTTGTAGTGGAAGGAGAGTTTCTCCAAAGTCTCTCTCAAAGCCTAAGATTGTGACATTCATCATTTGGGTAGCCATTAAACCAGGGTTTGGATTGATTGATCGGTATCCTTTTGAGTTGCTTCGGAGCAATAGTGTCGAAAAAAACTAGTCATAGAGTTAATGTAATGATCAGTAAGGTCGTCCAGGTTGGTCATGTTAGGGGGTGGCTGAAGAAGATTCTTGCTAATGGATTTTATATCATTAATGTTGATGTCTCTCAGATTGTTTGGTTTTAAGTGCTTGGCCCTGTCTGCCAATGTATTAACAAAAGGAACGGTGAAGGGAGGCTCCTAGGGAAAATCTTTTTGAGACCAGCAAAGGAATACATCCCCAATTCTACAATATAATAAATACAAAAAAATCCTTGGCTCTGAATTGTCTGCATATAGAACGACAAATTCAAAAAAGGCACTGACCAAATCACAACAGACCTAACTGAGGGAAAAATCCCTTCAGGACGAAATCCCTCACCCACCTAAGGTGGCAGGATTCATCATTTGGGATTCTCCTCCCAGAGGAAGACCTAGTTCCTCTGGGGGCTACAACCCCCTCTCTGAGAGGGAGGAGCACGGGGATGTTTTAATTCCTAATCTAACTGGATTCGTAAATCCACCGAATGAGAATAATAGTGTGGATGAGGACCCAGCGCAAAAGAAAAGAATGAGTGGGGTGATGATAAAACTAGCTAGGGAGAACTGAATGAATGCTTTATTTGGAAGCTCTCACTGCTAGGATTAAAAACAGTGCACCTGCGGTATGGATTTAAACCGCATGTGTGAGGTGAAAGTTTGTGGTCGACATGTTTCAGCCGTCATGCCCCTTTGACGGGCAAGGGTTTCTTCAGGACCTCGAAGATGCTGCCCCCAGAGGAACTAGGTCTTCCTCTGGGAGGAGAATCCCAAATGATGAAGCATGCTACCTTAGGTGGTTGAGGGATTTCATCCTGAATGGATTCTTCCCTCAGCTAGGTCTGTTGTGATTTGGTCAGTGGCTTTTTTGTATTTGTCGTTCTATGGGCAGACAATTTGTGTCATTCCAATGAAGGTTAAAGTCTCCAAGGAAGATATGGCTGTGTTGGTCCGAACAAGAGGTAATGGACTCCATAATTTGCTCTATGAAGAGCAGATTATCACCTGGTGGATGATAAATCATGTGGAGCACACAGACAATCTTGCCATTGTTCCAGATTTCAGCGACTAGTTGCTCACATGAGGACATCAAACCATTTTAAGTTTGTTTCAACATGAGGCTGGAGCGATGGATGCAAGCAATGCCCCCCAGTTTTAACAGGTCGATTTGTATCTGATAATGTCATAATCAGGAGGGATTAAGATGTCAAGAACTGGGAAGGAGGCGTCATTGAGCCAAGTTTCACTAAGGATCAGGAGGTCCAAATTTTGCAAAATGATGAGTTCAAGAAATAGATTCTGCGTATTTCTCTGCAGATGAGAAGCATCGATTTGATGTGTGAGTTGGTAGTGACCGCTTCAAGGTGAGACTTGGTGATCTGAAGTAGGTTATCCCGATTCACAGATCTAAGGTGAACCCTAGGTTCTCTATCAGGGTCAGAGGTGATAGTTGGGATGTTGATTGTTGAGTCAGAGGAGACACACCCAGAGACATTGTACGATAGAAGAAGAGCGAGGGTCTCGTCATCCGAAAACTGAGGCAGAAACCTAAGGGGCCTAGACTGGTGGTTTGGAAGTGGCCGGGTTCTCCAGAGAGGGCTAAATGGGAAAATGAGAGAGAAGACAGTTCATCCTCGCCGTGTTGAACCCTTAGTGGAGGACTGGGTTGATCGGTCCCCAGGGCGGGATATAGTTACCAAAACTTCTCCATCTTCAAGGAGAACTGTGAAAGGGTCTGCAGGTTTTCTTTGACAGTAAGGAGATCCTGCTTGAGGTCAGCCATCTTCTCCTCAATATAAGGGAGGCTATAGCCATCAGCTGCCGGCCTAGAATAAGATAATGGGTAGGACCCTTTAGTAAGAGGGGTGTTGAATGGCAAAGTATATCCCTCACAAAGGTTGCAGGGGGAGATAGAATCTTGCTTGAGATTGGTCTTGATATCAAATGAGGTGGGAGGATTAGCATAGAGGACAATAGGACTCTGTGCAGGCGGATGGAGAGATAATCCTTGAGTAGGATTGTTACGGGCAACATGATTTTATCCAATGAGATGGGGGACGCACTGGGGAGGAGATAGGAAGGTGTGGGTAAATGGGAGAAGTACTGGGGAAAGAAGCTGGGAGCAGGGCCCTCAAGTTGGTAATACAGGAGCCATGGGGTAGATTATCTGGGTTTTCAGGGTTAAATATGTGGGTATTACACTCACCCTCCGTGAAGGGTAAATAACAGACCGGTTCAAAGGGAATGAGGGGGAAGCGGAGCGGGAGGAAAGAAAGGCGGAGGGAACAGAAGGTTCAGCAATTGTGGGTAGACTGCTATGATGATTACTAGCAGGATTTGAGTTATTAAGCGTATTTTTAATCCTCATAAATATTCTGTCAAAGCGCTTGAGATTCAGGTCGGAGGCTTAAATGAGGATGTTACCATTATTGTATAGGGAAATGGTCCGATTTTCATTAAGGAAAGGACAGGAGAGGGTAGTGTGATTATATGGAAAGTGTGGGGGGTTCTGCTCAGCGGTTTAAACGAAGCGAAGAAGTTAGAGCTCCTCTCCATTGGGCTCTTCTGATAGTGTCAAAAATGAGGTCTGTAACACAATACCCTTTGATGTGGAAAAATATGTGTCAGAGATAAGTGTTTCCGGACATCATTTAAGCAGATTGTGTTTGAAGGTCTTTGCCGCTTTCTTCGATAGGTTGGGGGGGGTAGACAGTCTTAAAAGCATTCAGGCCTACCTGAGCAAGGAAGTCACAGGAGCTAGTAGTAGGGAGAGCCATGGCGAGGATAGCGAGCAGATTAAAGGTGGTAAGGGAGGTGAAGTAGTCCAATTTTAGGGGAGCAATAATCCGATCAAGGATTCCAAGTGCGGCTGACCAGTACTCCCGTCAGAACTTGCTAGTTGTTGAGATGGCATTCAAGGGTAGTGCAAAATTTCATCTTCATGTGAGGTCACCAACAATCAATAAAGAAGATGACACCAGAGGGTAGGGAGAAGTATCAACTTAAGCTACAGAACAGAACAAGTTTACTATAACGTACCACGAAGGCCATAGCCCAGACAGATGTGTTGAAGAAAGCCGGAACGCTAAGAACACACAGGAGCGCAATACATTGACAAACAGAGAATCATATTTAAAAACTGTGCATAGAGACTTGTTGCACAAGGCTCTTCCATGATGGCCACCCCCAAGGCGAAGCAGGAGGGAAGTCCTACCTTTCTTTCTCTGCCCCAACTCCTTGGGCTCCAGTCGAAAGTCCTTTGACTGTTTTGAGCACGGCTGGTCTAACCCCCAGTATCACTAGGGAGACAATAGCTTGTCAGGAGCTGTAGGAAAGTAGGATCTGCTTCTTACGGTTACCCCCACTTTTTACTTGATGTTACACTGTTTTTGACTAGTCTGACTGGGATCCTGCTAATCAGGACCCCAGTCTATCTGCTTTCTCCCTACACTGTTATGCCATGTACTTAGGTACACTCCAGATTGGATACTGGGGTACCCTTGTCAGTCCTTGGTATATGGTACACATGTACCCAGGTCATAGGTACCCCAGAGACCTCCCATGGGCTAAAGCATGAATTATGCCACCCATGCGAGGCCATGCAAAATGGAACCACAGGCCGGCCATTGCAGCCTGTGTAAGATGGTGCATGCACCACTTACTTTAGATATAGGTTTACTATATGTATAGGTCACTACACTTAAAAAACCTATCAGTCATCCCTCTAGCAGGCCTTGTCAATCCTGAAGGCAGGGTGCTGGGTTTGACGTAAAGTCGGGCAGAGGAAGACGTAATGAATGAACCCCTAAGGAACCCCTAAGGAATAGTAGTTCATTTATAATAGATGAGTTCTTGGAGAAATCAATAATCCAAGCAGGGAAAATCCCAACGGCTTAAGGGTCTGGTTTCTAAGAACTCGTAACGTAGGATGGAAGGATGTAGGTGACCATGCCTGTATTTGGATCTGCATGGCCAATGCCTAAATAAGGACTGGAATGTTATGCCTAAATAAGGGCAAGCCGAATTGTGCCTATATAAGGACATGATTCAATAGAACTATATACGGATATCTAAAGCGACACACAACACCCACTCCACTTTCGATAGAACGACATTACTAAATGCTAAACATGATAAATATGTAAAATAGAGTATCACATGATTTACTAAAAACATATCTAAAAGCATAAAAACCGTCTCTAAAAACAGTGGCTATACATTAAAATGCAATAGTGCTGTACATAATTAAAGCAAGTCTCATTCTAAGCAAAACATATTACATCGATCGCTAAATGAATGAGCACAAGTATATACAAATATGCATACAATGAAATGGTTCAATGGTACAGAAAGGAAAAACAAACCATTTCATGTCATGATTAGATTGGTGTTAAAAAAAAAAATATAAGATGACAACGTGTCCCTGGAAGTGTTCAAGGAAATCTATTCTCTATGAATAGTTCTAGTATAAGCAAAGTCCATGAGCCAAAAAAGAAAAATGATAAAGCGAAAAAATGGAAAGTTCCAAGCTTTGTCTTTTGTTTTTAGAAAAATGAAGGCCAAATTCAGTGATTATCTGGTACAATGTGAGCCAAATCAAAAGTCAGTGGAAGGTGTCGGAGAGAACATGTAATCTTCCAATCCTGTAGACAAGAAATCGTCCACCCATATTGGTAACAGGTCAAATACCTCGTTTAGAAGATTAACTGCACATAGATGTGAAACATCGTCAGTAGCAGTATTCGATGTTACCTGTGCGCCTATTGATCCGTCTCGTACCTCAGCAGTAGCATGTCGCGTCTGTGAGATCTGAATGGATGCTGTTATCAGGATTAGTAGCTGCTGGGGACAACACAGAGCATGGGCTGTTATCGGATCCAGCAGAGTATCGATATCCGTACGCACGACTGATGGAAGTGCCAGACATATGTCTAGCACACATTCTTCACCGCAAAGCAAGCAGTGCAGAACAGGTAAGATGCAATCCTGCCAGATTGGTCTGAATGACAGAAACCATGTGGCGTTCAGTTCTCGTAGACGAGGTAAACCCAGTAGTTGTACTATGCACTCACGACACCTCCTCTCTAGGAGCACTTTCTCCAAATTGCTGGGAGTGACGCTGGTGGATAGGCTTGCCATAGCGTAGCAGGAGGAAAAAAAATAGGATTCCTGCAATGAGTGCTAAAAGAAGCGGCAGACCAGCAAACACCGAGTGCATAATGTTTGGAATGATTCCGAGGACTGCTTGAAAAGGTGTTAACAGTCCTGAACATATGGTCTTAAATACATGCACAATACCGCTCATATCAGACATGTTTAAGATACGTCCAAACATTTCCGTGAAATGTGTAGGGCAGTTGGTACGTAAAAGAGCCTGTATCTCAGACGAAGTCCTTGCAATTTGTAGATCATAGGTTTCTTTGGCAGAGGTCAAAGGCACAGTTTTCTGTAAAAGAATGGCTTTCATTCTGCTTAGAGTATCAATTCGTATAGAAGAGATGTTCAGTGAAGGCCATAAAGGCGACTCCTTGACTGTGTCCATTTGGGGGAACAAGACTTGCATACAGCAAGTGACCCTGGAAGTAACCGTTACTAGATATGGGATACCTGGCAACATGCCACAACAGCTCTGATCATTCAACATGAGGTAACTCCCATTTGAAAGTTGTCCAAACATTGGATTAATCACAGCGGCTGGTGAACCTTGCAGGTGGCAGGATAAATTTGAAATGGAACCGCTACAGGCCCCGTGTAAGCTAATATCCCGACATATGAGTGAACCGCTCACTGCATTTTCACAGTGTATACCGCTAATAAACACTTCACGCCCCCCACTCCAACATCTGTGTGTGTGTAAGGTAAATCCCAGGATGTCCTGATGTATTCTTTACCCAAACTTTCATATTTGCCTGCTGGTATGTATTTGAGGCAATACTGAAAATGGAAGGTTGTAACAGGCAGCATTATTTTGCCATGAATTATCCATTCAGTAGCTGGTTTATCTGCTACCGTAAATGGCATTTTCTCCAGTTTTTCAATGCTCAGCACTGTATACTTAGCTCCCCTTTGTGCCAGTTCGATCTGCTTATCAGTGAGATTGTATTCTGAGAACAGAGAAGGCTTGTTGATGTAACGCCAAGGCACATAGCCTGTGCGCAAGTTTTGTAGCGTCCAGCCTATTGACAGAATAGAACGTAATTGAGACTGGCCTTGTTGCAACTGGACCAAATCTTGTTCCACAATGTCTATTGCTGAGGATACAATGTTGCCCAATGAATATATCCTGGATGACAGAGTCGTTAACCCATTGTCGACTACAGCGAGAGTTTTCTCTAAATTAATACGATCAATTTCTCGTATCCTTTCTGCAGCGTCTGCTTGGGTAACCTTCCATATTTCATTATAAGCAGCATAGATACCTGCATATATGAAACGTTTTTGACGCTGTTTCCTTGGTCCTAGCAAGAAATCCCTAAAGTCTGCGTCGTCTTTAAGTAAAGATAAGTTTTGTTTCACATCCTCTAGTGTAGATGTCTGCAGCCAATCGAGGCATAATTTTCCTACACTGTATGTTGTTACTACCCCTGGATGTTGTCTTTGGACATAGCGTGGGTCTGGCCTATTGATTGTGAAACCCTGTGTTCTGTTCAGGAATCTTTCTTGACAGTTGTTTGTGTCTAAGGGCCAGAGCAACCATTTTTCCCATTCGGAATCTGTTCTGTTGTTTTGTAGAATTTTATGTACGTCGACCTTCCCCTGTGTAGTGCTATCACTGGCAGGTTTAGGTATGGACGGAGTGTTCATGTCTTTGATCTTGGCTAATCCAAGGCAAGACGTTTGTTGGACAGTCATTCAAAAACATTATCTGCTGTGGGATGATGCAGGCTCTAAACAAAGCTTCTATCCCCTGCACTTGCCAATCTTTTGTACCCCAGACAGATTGTGTGTCAATAGTTTGTTTCCAAAAATCGAAACCCTGTCTAGACAGTTGTTCAATAAAGGATGCAGAATAAATCTGTTTTGTAGTTGTTAACATATTTTTCTTTCCTGTTTCGTTGACATTTTTATAATAAAACGTTTCTGGGATGGATGTATTGTACCCTGAAAAATATGGAAACTTCTTTTCAAATGTTTTTGAGCTACCCCTCGGTGGTGTAGGACAATGTTCCCATTGGTTATACAAAAATACATTTATAGGTGTTGCAGATTTATGCAATAAATGATTACCATAGTGGTTGTAACAAAAAAGCTGTTCATAGTCTGTTGAACCCTCTAAATATACATGGTTAGAAACTGCAGCAGACCTTTCTAGATCAGACATCATGTTTTTAACAGTCTCAAAGTTCCAATAATCAGAATAGGTACTAGAAGTAATAAAGTCACTTAATGATATTTTAAATAAGTGTGGAATCTTCACAAGTTCAGATGGACCGAATAAATCATAATCCATTTTGTCCCAAACTATACCATCTTGTATAGGAACAGCTGTGATGTTCACTGCTGACAAGTCTCTTGCTTCACGATGGGATGATTTGTGTGGTTTCAAAAGTAAGTTCACAGTTCTGCTTTCTGTGTCCAAGTGAATATATCTTCCCTCTGTCAACATGCTCATAGTTATTACCAAAGCAAGCCAAAGTAGAAAGAAGAAAATTCCAGAAATAATCCATAGTTCAATCCATGGTGAAACCAGATAAGTCTTTTTCAAGTGATGAAAAAAGTCTGTGCTTGTTCTTTAAAAGTCTTTTTTGCTGGCGTTGTTTCTGGTTCGCTGGGATCCTCAGAAAACGTATCAAAGTTAATGAAATAGCCAGAGGCAGTTCTGTCAATGTTTGGAATTGCTTCAGAATTCGTTGAAATCGCTGGCACCAGCTGATCACGTGTTACGTTGGTGTAGACAGGTGTATCTGGACGAACTGTTATTTGGGTTTCAAGAGGAACGAGTTCCATAGCATTGTTGCTTAGTCCTTGATTTCTTACTGTTGGAGTCTCAAAGGTGATGAGTCTTTCAGTTTGAACCTCTTGGATAGTAGCTAGAGGAGTGTGTCTGCTACTTGGTCAGAGTCCACTTGGCCTACTATTCAGTATTGGCCATATGATGTGGTTTGATGTGGTCGATGGACACAAATCTTTTCTCCTTTTTACCAGCAAGGGGCGGCAGAAGTACTGTTCTTGATCCGTGGATTGCTAGGACATGTACTGGTTGTCTGTAAGAAGGCCTAAATTCTTTCTTATACGCGATCTTTTCTCTGACTAGATCCCCAAGCTTTGGGATCCAGACAGACCTTGCTGGGACGGCTGGTTTTTCCACAGTGGTGGTTGGCTTCAGTAAGACGTTGCTTTGTTTCGTTCTCAATTCATTTAAGTCCTGTAAAACAGCCAAATGATCTTTGATATCAAAAGGTTTATTTTCCACCACTGCGCCTGCACATTCTAGATCTGGGACCCACATTCTTGTCCCAAATAGGACCTCATATGGAGTGATTCCCCCTAGAGAACTTCTTGGCAAATTGTTTAAAGAGCGTTGGACCCCATAAAGATGTTTGACCCACCCGTCACCCATACCTAATACTCTAGCTGTTATAGACCGCTTTATGTCCCGGTTTTTTCTTTCCATGACAGAATTTCCCTCAGGATGGAATGGAGACGAGTACCGCAATGCAACGCCCAAACTGACCTTGGCTTCTTTGTAAGCTCGAGAGCTAAACGCAGGGCCCTGGTCAGAGTTTAGCGTGCCAATTGCGTATGTGACGATAAAGACTCACAAATCTTTTATAACAGTTCGAGCGTCAGCCGAGTGCTGAGGCCACATCCATAGGAACCTTGACTTAGTGTTTTTGGGATCGCATTTGTCCAAATGGACACCTGCATGTAGATAGTCTAATGCTGTCTAACAATGGTGTCTGTACTGGGCAGGCTACTTCGTAGTCTGGTGTCTGGTGGCGTTCTGCACTGCGATCTCTATTGCAGTCTATGCAGTTGTTGATGAAGATGTGAATCAATGTATTCATTCCAGGCCACCAGTACATCTCTTTTAATGCTAATATTGTTTTAGAGATCCCCTGGTGTGACAGACCCTCTCCCAGATGTGCTTCATAAATCAAAGCTGCTCTTTGTTCCATGTTTGGAATTACCCTATCCCCCACTCCAGTGATTCGAGCAAACTGAACATTGTTTGCATCAATTGTTTTTGAGTATTTGAGTGGAAACTTTTTAGGTAACGCTGTGCCACTGCCTTTGCTTGAAGCATTGACAGCCAACAATATCTTACTGTCTATTTTCGTTTTTGAACGAGTGATCGCAGCAAAGGAAGCCGTTTGCACAGCCCCCTTCGTGGCTTCGTCAGCCAATGAATTCCCTGCAACGTGAACACCATCACGTTGATGATTCAGCGTGTGTATCACGTGAGTGTTTTGTAGTCCGTCTCTCAACTGAACTACTTGTTCCCAAAGCGTTTTATGCTTGATTGTGCCACCTTTTGCATCTTTGAAACCATTTTGAAGCCAATTCTGTAAATATTCATTATTTCATAAAGCTTTATTCGACAGTTAAGTCACAAAAGCACAAACATTTAAAAAGAATGACCACTAATTCCATATGCAACTCATTTTTAGAAACATCCATATTCAATCTTTTTATATAAATAAAATGTTATTAAATCCCCATGTTAACTGTCATGTTATATAATTAAAATTATAATAATTAATTGATTAAAAAAAAATATTTGTTACTAACGCACAACAATGGTTTTCATACAGATTATTTATCATTGCCATAACGAAATAAAAATAATAGATTGATTTCTTAGCAGCATAGTTAATTTCTGTAAACACAAGACTAATACCATAAGTGGGCAATTATATTACTACAATGTCATCCACCGAACTAGCCACTACCTGCCTAAACGCAGAATCTGTGAACGAATGGACCATGCCCAATTAAAAAATTTAGCCATCGCAATGGCTATGGGCGGAGAGGAATCAGTACCTAATATTCGTAAAGCCTCTACATGTCTTCTAATACCCATAGCATTACATATGGGCTTTACCCACTTACAACGTGGAGCCACATATAGCGGGCAAAAAAACAGTAGATGAGATACAGATTCTTGTTGGTCCATACACATAGGGCATTTATCATTGTTGATCCAACCCACTTAGCGGTAAATAGCTTTGTTGGCAAAGTACATACCCCAAATTGGAAATAGAGTTTACAATAATACGGTTTCTCAATAAGATCCCAATACTTCTCTAGTGCAGGCCAAGACTTATAGTCTAAGAAACGTCCAGTGAGATAGGAAGAAAGTCCTGTGCAGCAAGCTGATGTGAAAACCATTTCCCAATACCTTTCCTTCAAGATCTTCTTTGAAAGAAAAACAACCGTGGAGGGATCATCCCATAATGCGGTCATATCCAATCTGACTAAAAGAGAACGGATCTCCTTAAGCCACTTAATTTTATGGTGGAGATCTGCTTGGATAACATCAGTGAGGCCCTGAGCATAATGTATTAATTCCTCAGTGCACCATATGCTACGCCAAAATAATAAGGGACGAAGCTTGGCCATATCTGCTACTGCTTTCCTTCCCAAGTCCAAGAAAAGGGGCCTCATAGAGGTACTTTGCGGGACACCAGTTATTGTGCGTAGAAATGCATTCTCTGCTATAGTTAGGTGCTTTAGATTTTCAAACCCCCATAACTCAGCTCCATACAGGGCCGAGCTCAATACCTTCATGCCATAGAGTCCTAATACGGGGCTGATAGGTTTGGTAAGGGAGGATTTGAATTTAGGTAAAAGAATCCCAGCTTGCTGATGATGTTTTAGGACTGCCAGGTCAAGTTGCCTTTTCCAACACATGTTCTTCTGAAGGGTAACACCTAAGTAAGAAAAGGCATTGACCTGTTCTAAGGGAAGTTCATTCATATACACTCTTCCTTTAAAAGATTTATGCTCTTTAAAGGACATAAATTTAGTCTTAGCAGCATTGATTTCCAATCCACGAGTGAGGCAAAATTCCTCAAACTGCTGGAGGGCCCTCTGGAGACCACTCGGTGTTTTAGAGATGATTAGCGTGTCATCCGCAAACATGAGGATAGGGATACGAATACCTGCCAACACCGGCGCGTCAGTGGGGGTCTGGGAAAGATAATCTGCAACTCCATTGATGAAGAGCGAGAAAAGAGTAGGGGCCAGAACGCATCCCTGGCGTACTCCTCTTTCAACTGGAAAAGTTTCTGTCACATCACCCTGTGACCCCCACCGGACCCGGGCAAAGTTATCCTCATGTAAGCGGACAATCAATGTCAACAGCTCTGGGGCCATCCCCATCCACCGAAGAAATTGCCATAATTTACAACGCGGGACTAAGTCAAAAGCTGACTTTAAATCAACGAATACAGCATATAATGTCCCTTTACCTAAGACCACTGTATGCCAATATATTGTTATAAAATGGAATATTTGATCTATCGTACTCGTGGAGGGACGAAACCCTGCCTGCAAAGGGGACAGGATATTATGCTCCTCCACCCAAGCCTGCACCTTACTCAATACTAATCGGCCCATGACCTTCTGCATTGAGTCAATAAGGCTGATGGGCCTATAGTTACCTGCAACAGCCTTATCTCCTTTCTTGTATACAGGTATTATCTCAGCCCCTTTCAACGAGGGAGGGACCGCTGCTCCATGTGCTATAGCATTAGACAGAATGACGATATACTGGCGCCAAATTTTCTTTTCTTTCAAAAAAACATCTGCTGGGATACAATCCATTCCTGGTGCTCTACCCTCTGTAACAGCATCCAATGCTATATCAACTTCCTCTGGGGTAAAGACCACACCAGAATAAAATACGTGAGAAAATATGCTGTTTGACATTTTGTCAGGACTACTAGCGTACTGTGGTTTGAAATAATCAACCCATTGATTCTGGGCTACGTTATTCTGTGGAGGATCTGGACATCCCCCCCTATCCCATTTGCAGATGTCCCAAAATAATTTCGGATTTTTGGCCTCACACGCTTGTCTCAGCTCCTGCCATCTACATTGATCCCATTGCTTTTTAGCCTCAGTCTGTGTTTTCCTATAGCAATCCTGTGCCTCTCTTACTTTGTCAAGGTCCCTTACACTTAATACTTCACCCAACTTAGTCCGGGCTTTTCGGCAGGCCCCATTATACCACCCACAGGGTTTCCTATTCTTTACGCTCTTACCTAATCCTGGTTTGTAGAAATACGCTTTTAACCTGGAGAAGAGCTTAACATGGGCTTCGATCATAATCGAATGAAAATCCGGTTGATTGATACTAGCACCCATATCTGCAAGTACATTATTGACTTCTTTAATTATGGCAACCAGGGTATCGGGATGTTTAATGATTTTACTCCATTTAAGATGACGCATATCGTTGGTCAGAATTAAATCGGATGTTATTACGCCTTTGTTTGCAATTACCTCAACCCCCGCCTGGAAATTAAATATTGAACAGAGGGGATTATGATCGCTTTCTAAACGTCCCACTATCACCATATCCTTTAGACAGTGCCATAATTTTAAATTAATTAGCAAGTAGTCAATACGGCTAGACCTGTAGCCATTGTCATATGTATTAGCACCTTACCTATCGGAAGGTGTACGACCATTGGCAGCCCTTAATCGTTTCCCCATGCACAGCCCCTTCATTTGTATGGCCACCTCCGTCCATTTTTTATAGATATTAGCTCAAGTTTGGGGATACCCCATCTAATATCTTACTCGTTAGTAAGATCCAGATCTTCTTGGCCTAACGGTTCAAATGTTGTGTTAAAATCCCCGGCAATATGTTACAAGGAAGAGCTTCCAATATATCATCTAGGGCTGGAATTACTTCTGAACTACACCCCCCCACTTGACCACGACATCCTTCGTGGGACAGCTCGTATCCGGCTCCTGGCCGTCCTCGACGTCTCCTAGTCCCTGTAGAGTCAAGGTCTTCATCTTCACACCTGAAGCACCCAATATCTGTAGGCATTCGTCTCCCGAGCCCCTGGTCACTCCTGACTTCTTTCCAGCAGTGGCTTTTCTTTGAAGACTCCCATTGAGAACAACGGCGGTTTCCGACGCCACTTCGACCCTATGCATCCGGCTTCCCTGGGATAGGTAACTCTGGTACTTCGGTATCCACGGGGGGGGTGGCTCTCCAGCCCTCTAGGTTCCAAAGGGCTTCTTCGTAATCCACTGGGAAGGGTCCTCAAACTTTAAAACTGCAACCGTGACTGTCCCATTGTACGTAGCACGCGGTTGTGTTCTCACACTGCAACCGTCCACTATGGGGTCCCTACTTACTCACCTTGGGTAGTTCTTTGGGGTCCCAGCCATTCTACATCCTCTAGACAATGTCTTGACTCGAGTCATGTTTCTTATACTACTATTTTAGTATATGGTTTGGTCTCCCCCTGAAGCCCACTGTGTATTAGTGCTACTTATGATTGTTTCTGTGCTACTGTATTGTGTGCTCTGTTTTTATCTGCGTGTAGTAGTAACTGTGAGGTATTTAAGGTGTGTTATAATATTAAATACATATTTTTATAACTACTGTGTGGTTCTCCTTTCATTTACCAATACAATAAGATTGCATTCTGGTAAAACAAGCTGCTTAACATTCCTTCAAGACTAAGCCTGAAGGCTGCTCTCCACAGCTACCACTTGGATAGCTTCCTAAGGTTATCTTTGACCTCTTAAATCACCATAAGGGTTGTTTGGACTGGTGCAAGGTGCCCACTTTAATTAGTGAACGGCGTATACCATGCCAACTTCTCACAGGAGCGATCACCAATGTGATCCAACAGAGTTTACTGCCCTACAGTGTAGCCAGAAAACACAGAACAAGTAGGCGAGAACACAGGCAAGAGTCCAGTGCACCGCTGTGCATCTCACCTATAGTACTCTGCTCTCTCTGAGACCACAAGGAGGAGGGGGCAGGCAGAATCAAAGCAAACCAATAAACCCCGGCTCAACTTCCGATCCGAGGCGCAAGTCCAGAGCACCAGGGTTCAGCCACGCTCCTTAAACAAAGGCGGCAGCCTCCGTGCCTGATGGCACGAGCCCAGCATAACAGGGCTCCACCGTGCTTCACAACCAAGGCAGCAGCAGCCGACCTCCCTGCACGAGCCCGGAACACCAGGGCTCCGTTGCGCTGTTCCATCTGGGACTCCGCCTCTAAGGCGCGAGCCCAGAACAGCAAGGCTCCGCCATGTTCCTCAATCGAGGGCGGCAGCCTCCGGGGAACTTCCGTGCCTCCTTGCCCAATGGTGCGAGCCCTGCATAAAAGGGCTTCAGCGTGCTTCACTACCAAGGTGGCAGCCGGCAACATCCGGTGCGAGCTTGGAACACAAGGGCTCTGCTGCGCTGCTCCAGCTAGGACAGCAGCCTCCGCCTCTAAGGTGCGAGCCTGAAACAACAGGGTTCCGCCGCATTGCTTCAACGAGGGCAGCCTCAGTGACCAAGGAGCAAGACCAGATCGCCAGGGCAGGGTGACGACAAGGATCGGGATCTCCTAAGCGGCCCGGGACATCCGTTGCGGCCTTCCACTAGCAGACGCAGGGAAGTGGCCAACCACCAGCGGGTACATAAATTCCAAAAAGAGCAGCCAGAGCCCTCTACTCACGCGATGAGGTAAGTGATCCTTATCTGTTGGCGGGTGGATGCCAGGGATTGTTGCGGGATTAATCATGGATATGTGATCTCCGAATTCAGGAGCCCCATTTAGGGGTTCTAACTCAGCGGTCATCTTGTGTCCATGAAATTCTCTGTGATTGTCATAAATTCTCTCCTATTTTAGTCATTCGGGCCTGAAACCCCCCCCCCCCCCCATTTCCCTCAGCCTTCAGTGAGGCATTTTTCGACAGTTGTCATAATCCTTAGTGGTGTTAGTCAGGAAGATATTGTGGTAATCTTTTGTGATTAGAGGAAAAAGGAATGAAAACGGCTTTTAAAAAAAAAAGTAGAAAAAAAGGCTATACTCGTAATGAAAAAAAGATTGAAAGAAATAGTGGACACCTTAAGTCACAAGTAAAAAAAAAAAAAATAAGCAAAAACCATAATTAATGTCCTTAGCGAGAAATAGCCTTTAAAACGGCACAAGAGTATGTTCAGGATCTTATTTACTGTGTTGAGCATCATGCAACAATGTAGTCCCCAAAGGGCATGACAGATGTCCTATTTTGCTGCAATGAGAGCTGTCTCCATGCTTGTTGGGTCTGAATCCTGAGGGATTTAATCATTTTGGCGGTCTTGTCTGTGGTGATGTGTTCCATTTGGCTCTGGTTTATTCTTCTGTCGAGATTGGAAGATTAGTTGCAAGGGTAATGGGGTCAGGTTGAGGGTCAAAATTGGTTGTCTGTAAGAAGGCCTAAATTCTTTCTTATACGCGATCTTTTCTCTGACTAGATCCCCAAGCTTTGGGATCCAGACAGACCTTGCTGGGACGGCTGGTTTTTCCACAGTGGTGGTTGGCTTCAGGAAGACGTTGCTTTGTTTCGTTCTCAATTCATTTAAGTCCTGTAAAACAGCCAAATGATCTTTGATATCAAAAGGTTTATTTTCCACCACTGCGCCTGCACATTCTAGATCTGGGACCCACATTCTTGTCCCAAATAGGACCTCATATGGAGTGATTCCCCCTAGAGAACTTCTTGGCAAATTGTTTAAAGAGCGTTGGACCCCATAAAGATGTTTGACCCACCCGTCACCCATACCTAATACTCTAGCTGTTATAGACCGCTTTATGTCCCGGTTTTTTCTTTCCATGACAGAATTTCCCTCAGGATGGAATGGAGACGAGTACCGCAATGCAACGCCCAAACTGATCTTGGCTTCTTTGTAAGCTCGAGAGCTAAACGCAGGGCCCTGGTCAGAGTTTAGCGTGCCAATTGCGTATGTGCCGATAAAGACTCACAAATCTTTTATAACAGTTCGAGCGTCAGCCGAGTGCTGAGGCCACATCCATAGGAACCTTGACTTAGTGTTTTTGGGATCGCATTTGTCCAAATGGACACCTGCATGTAGATAGTCTAATGCTGTCTAACAATGGTGTCTGTACTGGGCAGGCTACTTCGTAGTCTGGTGTCTGGTGGCGTTCTGCACTGCGATCTCTATTGCAGTCTATGCAGTTGTTGATGAAGATGTGAATCAATGTATTCATTCCAGGCCACCAGTACATCTCTTGTAATGCTAATATTGTTTTAGAGATCCCCTGGTGTGACAGACCCTCTCCCAGATGTGCTTCATAAATCAAAGCTGCTCTTTGTTCCATGTTTGGAATTACCCTATCCCCCACTCCAGTGATTCGAGCAAACTGAACATTGTTTGCATCAATTGTTTTTGAGTATTTGAGTGGAAACTTTTTAGGTAACGCTGTGCCACTGCCTTTGCTTGAAGCATTGACAGCCAACAATATCTTACTGTCTATTTTTGTTTTTGAACGAGTGATCGCAGCAAAGGAAGCCGTTTGCACAGCCCCCTTCGTGGCTTCGTCAGCCAATGAATTCCCTGCAACGTGAACACCATCACGTTGATGATTCAGCGTGTGTATCACGTGAGTGTTTTGTAGTCCGTCTCTCAACTGAACTACTTGTTCCCAAAGCGTTTTATGCTTGATTGTGCCACCTTTTGCATCTTTGAAACCATTTTGAAGCCAATTCTGTAAATATTCATTATTTCATAAAGCTTTATTCGGCAGTTAAGTCACAAAAGCACAAACATTTAAAAAGAATCACCACTAATTCCATATGCAACTCATTTCTAGAAACATCCATATTCAATCTTTTTATATAAATAAAATGTTATTAAATCCCCATGTTAACTGTCATGTTATATAATTAAAATTATAATAATTAATTGATTAAAAAAAAATATTTGTTACTAACGCACAACAATGGTTTTCATACAGATTATTTATCATTGCCATAACGAAATAAAAATAATAGATTGATTTCTTAGCAGCATAGTTAATTTCTGTAAACACAAGACTAATACCATAAGTGGGCAATTATATTACTACAATGTCATCCACCGAACTAGCCACTACCTGCCTAAACGCAGAATCTGTGAACGAATGGACCATGCCCAATTAAAAAATTTAGCCATCGCAATGGCTATGGGCGGAGAGGAATCAGTACCTAATATTCGTAAAGCCTCTACATGTCTTCTAATACCCATAGCATTACATATGGGCTTTACCCACTTACAACGTGGAGCCACATATAGCGGGCAAAAAAACAGTAGATGAGATACAGATTCTTGTTGGTCCATACACATAGGGCATTTATCATTGGTTGATCCAACCCACTTAGCGGTAAATAGCTTTGTTGGCAAAGTACATACCCCAAATTGGAAATAGAGTTTACAATAATACGGTTTCTCAATAAGATCCCAATACTTCTCTAGTGCAGGCCAAGACTTATAGTCTAAGAAACGTCCAGTGAGATAGGAAGAAAGTCCTGTGCAGCAAGCTGATGTGAAAACCATTTCCCAATACCTTTCCTTCAAGATCTTCTTTGAAAGAAAAACAACCGTGGAGGGATCATCCCATAATGCGGTCATATCCAATCTGACTAACAGAGAACGGATCTCCTTAAGCCACTTAATTTTATGGTGGAGATCTGCTTGGATAACATCAGTGAGGCCCTGAGCATAATGTATTAATTCCTCAGTGCACCATATGCTACGCCAAAATAATAAGGGACGAAGCTTGGCCATATCTGCTACTGCTTTCCTTCCCAAGTCCAAGAAAAGGGGCCTCATAGAGGTACTTTGCGGGACACCAGTTATTGTGCGTAGAAATACATTCTCTGCTATAGTTAGGTGCTTTAGATTTTCAAACCCCCATAACTCAGCTCCATACAGGGCCGAGCTCAATACCTTCATGCCATAGAGTCCTAATACGGGGCTGATAGGTTTGGTAAGGGAGGATTTGAATTTAGGTAAAAGAATCCCAGCTTGCTGATGATGTTTTAGGACTGCCAGGTCAAGTTGCCTTTTCCAACACATGTTCTTCTGAAGGGTAACACCTAAGTAAGAAAAGGCATTGACCTGTTCTAAGGGAAGTTCATTCATATACACTCTTCCTTTAAAAGATTTATGCTCTTTAAAGGACATAAATTTAGTCTTAGCAGCATTGATTTCCAATCCACGAGTGAGGCAAAATTCCTCAAACTGCTGGAGGGCCCTCTGGAGACCACTCGGTGTTTTAGAGATGATTAGCGTGTCATCCGCAAACATGAGGATAGGGATACGAATACCTGCCAACACCGGCGCGTCAGTGGGGGTCTGGGAAAGATAATCTGCAACTCCATTGATGAAGAGCGAGAAAAGAGTAGGGGCCAGAACGCATCCCTGGCGTACTCCTCTTTCAACTGGAAAAGTTTCTGTCACATCACCCTGTGACCCCCACCGGACCCGGGCAAAGTTATCCTCATGTAAGCGGACAATCAATGTCAACAGCTCTGGGGCCATCCCCATCTACCGAAGAAATTGCCATAATTTACAACGCGGGACTAAGTCAAAAGCTGACTTTAAATCAACGAATACAGCATATAATGTCCCTTTACCTAAGACCACTGTATGCCAATATATTGTTATAAAATGGAATATTTGATCTATCGTACTCGTGGAGGGACGAAACCCTGCCTGCAAAGGGGACAGGATATCATGCTCCTCCACCCAAGCCTGCACCTTACTCAATACTAATCGGCCCATGACCTTCTGCATTGAGTCAATAAGGCTGATGGGCCTATAGTTACCTGCAACAGCCTTATCTCCTTTCTTGTATACAGGTATTATCTCAGCCCCTTTCAACGAGGGAGGGACCGCTGCTCCATGTGCTATAGCATTAGACAGAATGACGATATACTGGCGCCAAATTTTCTTTTCTTTCAAAAAAACATCTGCTGGGATACAATCCATTCCTGGTGCTCTACCCTCTGTAACAGCATCCAATGCTATATCAACTTCCTCTGGGGTAAAGACCACACCAGAATAAAATACGTGAGAAAATATGCTGTTTGACATTTCGTCAGGACTACTAGCGTACTGTGGTTTGAAATAATCAACCCATTGATTCTGGGCTACGTTATTCTGTGGAGGATCTGGACATCCCCCCCCTATCCCATTTGCAGATGTCCCAAAATAATTTCGGATTTTTGGCCTCACACGCTTGTCTCAGCTCCTGCCATCTACATTGATCCCATTGCTTTTTAGCCTCAGTCTGTGTTTTCCTATAGCAATCCTGTGCCTCTCTTACTTTGTCAAGGTCCCTTACACTTAATACTTCACCCAACTTAGTCCGGGCTTTTCGGCAGGCCCCATTATACCACCCACAGGGTTTCCTATTCTTTACGCTCTTACCTAATCCTGGTTTGTAGAAATACGCTTTTAACCTGGAGAAGAGCTTAACATGGGCTTCGATCATAATCGAATGAAAATCCGGTTGATTGATACTAGCACCCATATCTGCAAGTACATTATTGACTTCTTTAATTATGGCAACCAGGGTATCGGGATGTTTAATGATTTTACTCCATTTAAGATGACGCATATCGTTGGTCAGAATTAAATCGGATGTTATTACGCCTTTGTTTGCAATTACCTCAACCCCCGCCTGGAAATTAAATATTGAACAGAGGGGATTATGATCGCTTTCTAAACGTCCCACTATCACCATATCCTTTAGACAGTGCCATAATTTTAAATTAATTAGCAAGTAGTCAATACGGCTAGACCTGTAGCCATTGTCATATGTATTAGCACCTTACCTATCGGAAGGTGTACGACCATTGGCAGCCCTTAATCGTTTCCCCATGCACAGCCCCTTCATTTGTATGGCCACCTCCGTCCATTTTTTATAGATATTAGCTCAAGTTTGGGGATACCCCATCTAATATCTTACTTGTTAGTAAGATCCAGATCTTCTTGGCCTAACGGTTCAAATGTTGTGTTAAAATCCCCTGCTATGAGTGGCAATATGTTACAAGGAAGAGCTTCCAATATATCATCTAGGGCTGGAATTACTTCTGAACTACACCCCCCCACTTGACCACGACATCCTTCGTGGGACAGCTCGTATCCGGCTCCTGGCCGTCCTCGACGTCTCCTAGTCCCTGTAGAGTCAAGGTCTTCATCTTCACACCTGAAGCACCCAATATCTGTAGGCATTCGTCTCCCGAGCCCCTAGTCACTCCTGACTTCTTTCCAGCAGTGGCTTTTCTTTGAAGACTCCCATTGAGAACAACGGCGGTTTCCGACGCTACTTCGACCCTATGCATCCGGCTTCCCTGGGATAGGTAACTCTGGTACTTCGGTATCCACGGGGGGGGTGGCTCTCCAGCCCTCTAGGTTCCAAAGGGCTTCTTCGTAATCCACTGGGAAGGGTCCTCAAACTTTAAAACTGCAACCGTGACTCTCCCATTGTACGTAGCACGCGGTTGTGTTCTCACACTGCAACCGTCCACTATGGGGTCCCTACTTACTCACCTTGGGTAGTTCTTTGGGGTCCCAGCCATTCTACATCCTCTAGACAATGTCTTGACTCGAGTCATGTTTCTTATACTACTATTTTAGTATATGGTTTGGTCTCCCCCTGAAGCCCACTGTGTATTAGTGCTACTTATGATTGTTTCTGTGCTACTGTATTGTGTGCTCTGTTTTTATCTGCGTGTAGCAGTAACTGTGAGGTATTTAAGGTGTGTTATAATATTAAATACATATTTTTATAACTACTGTGTGGTTCTCCTTTCATTTACCAATACAATAAGATTGCATTCTGGTAAAACAAGCTGCTTAACATTCCTTCAAGACTAAGCCTGAAGGCTGCTCTCCACAGCTACCACTTGGATAGCTTCCTAAGGTTATCTTTGACCTCTTAAATCACCATAAGGGTTGTTTGGACTGGTGCAAGGTGCCCACTTTAATTAGTGAACGGCGTATACCATGCCAACTTCTCACAGGAGCGATCACCAATGTGATCCAACAGAGTTTACTGCCCTACAGTGAAGCCAGAAAACACAGAACAAGTAGGCGAGAACACAGGCAAGAGCCCAGTGCACCGCTGTGCATCTCACCTGTAGTACTCTGCTCTCTCTGAGACCACAAGGAGGAGGGGGCAGGCAGAATCAAAGCAAACCAATAAACCCCGGCTCAACTTCCGATCTGAGGCGCAAGTCCAGAGCACCAGGGTTCAGCCACGCTCCTTAAACAAAGGCGGCAGCCTCCGTGCCTGATGGCGCGAGCCCAGCATAACAGGGCTCCACCGTGCTTCACAACCAAGGCAGCAGCAGCCGACCTCCCTGCACGAGCCCGGAACACCAGGGCTCCGTTGCGCTGTTCCATCTGGGACTCCGCCTCTAAGGTGCGAGCCCAGAACAGCAAGGCTCCGCCATGTTCCTCAATCGAGGGCGGCAGCCTCCGGGGAACTTCCGTGCCTCCTTGCCCAATGGTGCGAGCCCTGCATAAAAGGGCTTCAGCGTGCTTCACTACCAAGGTGGCAGCCGGCAACATCCGGTGCGAGCTTGGAACACAAGGGCTCTGCTGCGCTGCTCCAGCTAGGACAGCAGCCTCCGCCTCTAAGGTGCGAGCCTGAAACAACAGGGTTCCGCCGCATTGCTTCAACGAGGGCAGCCTCAGTGACCAAGGAGCAAGACCAGATCGCCAGGGCAGGGTGACGACAAGGATCGGGATCTCCTAAGCGGCCCGGGACATCCGTTGCGGCCTTCCACTAGCAGACGCAGGAAAGTGGCCAACCACCAGCGGGTACATAAATTCCAAAAAGAGCAGCCAGAGCCCTCTACTCACGCGATGAGGTAAGTGATCCTTATCTGTTGGCGGGTGGATGCCAGGGATTGTTGCGGGATTAATCATGGATATGTGATCTCCGAATTCAGGAGCCCCATTTAGGGGTTCTAACTCAGCGGTCATCTTGTGTCCATGAAATTCTCTGTGATTGTCATAAATTCTCTCCTATTTTAGTCATTCGGGCCTGAACCCCCCCCCCATTTCCCTCAGCCTTCAGTGAGGCATTTTTCGACAGTTGTCATAATCCTTAGTGGTGTTAGTCAGGAAGATATTGTGGTAATCTTTTGTGATTAGAGGAAAAAGGAATGAAAACGGCTTTTAAAAAAAAAAGTAGAAAAAAAGGCTATACTCGTAATGAAAAAAAGATTGAAAGAAATAGTGGACACCTTAAGTCACAAGTAAAAAAAAAAAAAATAAGCAAAAACCATAATTAATGTCCTTAGCGAGAAATAGCCTTTAAAACGGCACAAGAGTATGTTCAGGATCTTATTTACTGTGTTGAGCATCATGCAACAATGTAGTCCCCAAAGGGCATGACAGATGTCCTATTTTGCTGCAATGAGAGCTGTCTCCATGCTTGTTGGGTCTGAATCCTGAGGGATTTAATCATTTTGGCGGTCTTGTCTGTGGTGATGCGTTCCATTTGGCTCTGGTTTATTCTTCTGCCGAGATTGGAAGATTAGTTGCAAGGGTAATGGGGTCAGGTTGAGGGTCAAAGTTGTCATTTATGGCTGCAGTTTTGTTGCTGAAAAATTCTGAAAGGTCGTTGTATAGTTCTTGGGTAAGGGTGTTGTTGCTGCCAGTGGCTGCGGGGGTGGTGACATTTTTGATGATGAAGATTCCTTCGCTGCTGTTGGTGCTGGTGTCGATGCAGATTACTGGTGCAATCTGCCAGGTGTCTGGGATTTACTGGTGGTAGCATCTCAAGGCAGATTTGAAAACGTCCTTGTCAGTAGCTTCCTGGCTTTCTCTCCACCTGTGTTCCAGTTGCTTGCAGTGCCGCTTGGCCATCATGAGTTCTTCAGTGTACCAGCTGGGTTGAGTTTCTGTTTTTGCTGTTTTACTTTGTTTGCCAAGCAGGAAGTGGTGATCCAGCTATTGAAGTTGTTGAGATCATGTGCTAGGTTCCCAGTATGATTGAGGTTGTTCTCAGAAAGGGCAGAAGCCCAATCCTTCTCTTAAAAGTTCTTCCTTTCCGCAGCGGTGGGCCGGGCCTGCGGTCTTTGATCTTTTGTGGTGCGGGGGATTGATGTTCAAGCTTACGAGGACATGGTCAGCCCAGTTGATGGGAGATGATTTGTTGATTGTGTAGTCATGAAAGTGGTGTAGATGGGATACAGAATATGTCATGTGGTGTGGGTGGGTCCGTATAAGTGTTGGGTGAGGCAGAGATTTCCAGGGCTTTGGAGGAGGACGATTGAGTTGGAGTCGGAGCAGCCCTCTAAGTGAAAGTTTAGGTCTCCCAGAAAGATAAAGGCACTGGAGTTGATGATGAGTAGAGTGACAAAGTCCATAATGTTTGCTGATTACGCTGGCGTGGGGTCCTATAGGTCAGTGGACCAGCGTGCCACACATGGGTGAGGTTTCCTGTATACGAATCTTGAAAGTGAGCAGTGAGTGTGGGCATGCAGTTGAAGCGGCAGGAGTTGCAGGTAAACTCTCCTTTTGTGTTGTGTGGTGCAGTGATGCAGCAGCGCAGAGTGCAGCTGCAGGGGTTGAGGGCATGGAGGGACATGGTAGAGCACCGGTTTGTAGCCAGAGGACCAGGGGTCCTTGTGCTGGGTGAGGTCCAAGCATGGATGGGTGGAGGCAGGCTTGTCTGTGGCGCGTCCACACTGCAGCTGCCATTAAGTAGGTCCTGGGAAGGAGCACCGCGGGTGAAGGGCAGGGCTGAGAGCGATGCAGCATTCAAGATATATATATATGCTGGCCTTCGTCAATGTCGATGTACACAATTTTTGTCCAAATATATATATATATATATATATATATATATATATATATATATATATATTTTTTTTTTGCTCCTCCGCACTCAGGTAACTGCCGCCACACACCAAACCAGAGGGTGCGTCGTCTGCCACGGGCTACCCCAGCAAAGCCCGCTTCATATCACCAAGTCCTCTCTACAGATTCAAAGGATGACGACGCCGTGTCCAGGTTCAAAAAAAGATTTATTGCTTACACAGCCGGATTGGACGCGTTTCGCCTGCCCAGCAGGCTTGTTCACCAACTGTTCGTACACATTTCGAAACCTTATTTACATGTTTTCGTGCTCGTACCAAGTCACGTGACGTGACTACAACCACAATGAAATGGAAGACAGACTCGTAGTCTCTACGGGAGAATCATTTACACTTGGTAAAAACAATCGTAATTCATTATGAATAGAAACAAATCTTATTTCATGGAGAATACTATGTTGGCACATCCATTGTCGTGATTAAAAGTTACGTGCAACTGCACAGAATATTACTATTAATATCACTGCATCTGGTGGAGTATCGACCACATTCAAATTGCATTATGCCCGATTTTACCAAATTTTACCAAATGTTACCAAATTTTTACCACATTTTTTACCACATTTTTTGCCATATACAGCCCAAGTGGGCCTAGGTTCATTTATATTCTTAACGGTCTACCCATTTGTTGTGTCAGACAAAATAAATTCAACATATCGTATACCGTGCAAAAGAAAAACACACCATAAAGAAATTACATTAAAAACAGTATCGAGGGAGGTTTTTTGGCTGCTAATCTTCATTTATGCACTAAAAAGATATTTATAAGTGCGTGATTAGGTCTTCTTCCATATTAAGACCTATGGGGGTGCGTGTATTTAATGCAAGGATGTAAGAAGATTCAAGTTTCCTTAGATTCTTCTCGCGATTGCCCCCTCTTACATTCGGCAGAATGCAATCGATGACAAAATAGGATAGGCCTTTCTCATTCTTGGCATGATGGGATTCGAAATGACGGGCCACTGGGTATGTTCGGTCCCCGTTTTTGATGGCCCTCAGATGCTGTAAGATCCTCTTATGCACAAGGTGGATTGTGCTGCCCACGTACCGCATGCCGCAAGGGCATTGTAGTACGTAAACAGCAAAGTCCGTCTTACACGTAAAGCATCCTTTGATCTTTTTTATTCTTTTCGACAGACCTAATGCATAAGAAACGGTATTTTTACCGTGAGTGCAGGCCTTGCATTTGTTACATTTCAGGAGGCCCGGTTTTCTCATTAGCCAGGCACTGCCTTTGGACACTTGTTTTTTAGGTGTAAGCATATTAGATACTAGCATCTGTTTAAAAGATCTAGCTTTTCGAAAAGTCATTGCCGGTTTTTTCCGAACAAATTTCCCCAGAAGAGGGTCATTACGAATTATGTGCCAGTGTTTGGTGAGTATGCCCCTGATCTGTCTATGGTTTCTGTTGTAAGTAGTGTTCATTCGTATTTCATTATTATTTCTTTTAGTTTTGCTGTGGCTCACATTAAAGAGAATATCCTCTCTAGATCTTTTTTTAGCTTTTGTTATGGCTTGCCCAATGACCTCATCTGTATACCCTCTGGCCTTAAAACGATTGTTTAGTCCTGAGAGTTCTTGCTCAATGATTTCTTCCTCACTACAGTTCCGAATTGTCCTGAGGCTCTCGCCGTAGGGAATACTTCTAATCAGGCTATAGGGATGGAAGCTTTTTGCATGTAGTACTGTATTACTGGAGGTTGGCTTTCTAAACAGTTTGGTATGTACCCTATCCTCTTTAATATAGACAGTAAGATCTAAAAAGTTTACTTCAGTTTCACTGATTGTACTAGTGAAACTTAGATTCAGATCATTGATTTGTAATTTGTCAATAAAGTTTTGGGCTGTTAGTTTTGACCCTTTCCAGATGATAAAAAGGTCGTCAATATATCGACTCCAGAGCAGCACATTTTCCTCCCATTCTTCCTGATACGTGCCCCTGACCACCTGCTCCTCCCACCAGCCCATATGCAAATTCGCATAGCTGGGGGCGAAGCAGGTGCCCATCGCTGTACCGCATGTCTGATGGTACAGTTGGTCATTGAAGAGGAAAAAATTGTTTTTCAGGCAAGTAGAGATCATAGAGAGCAGCATTTGAGTATGTGACCATAGTTTGATAGGGCGGTTGCCCAAAAAATATTTGACAGCTTTGAGACCATCTTCATGTCTAATACTAGTGTATAGTGAACATACATCTATAGTCACTAGTAAAAGATCTTCTTCCCATGGGAGATCGTAGATTTTCTTCAGAAAATCTCCCGTATCTTGAATGAAAGCTGGTAAAGTTCGCACCAAGGGACATAAAAAGGAATCAATAAATTTAGATGTATTTTCGAAAGCTCCCCCTATGGCGGAACTGATTTTATTATAATTGTTCGCATTGTTCAGTTGACTATGTGCTTCTGTAAGGTAACTCTTTCTGTCCTGGTAAATGGTGGTTAATGATCTTAAAAATCTGGAGAAATGCACAAGCGTTAAATACAAATCTCTGTCAAAGCACCAACAAGAGTACAGTGCATTGATAAACAGACTTGCCACAGATGACACCTGTATAGTTCGCAATGCTGATAAAGGGGGCAACATTGTCCTATGGGACAGAAAGAGTTACCTTACAGAAGCACATAGTCAACTGAACAATGCGAACAATTATAATAAAATCAGTGACACTGTAATGCATGCAAGTTATAAACTGTTCAATGATCAGCTTTATGTGTGGTACAGTCAAAACTTGCTAACGCGTGATGAACTAGCCTTCCTGAAAATTGCCAATCCTGTGACACCGGTATTTTATCTGATCCCCAAGGTGCATAAAAGCATGCAGAACCCTCCTGGTAGGCCGATTATTTCCGCCATAGGGGGAGCTTTCGAAAATACATCTAAATTTATTGATTCCCATGGGAAGAAGATCTTTTACTAGTGACTATAGATGTATGTTCACTATACACTAGTATTAGACATGAAGATGGTCTCAAAGCTGTCAAATATTTTTTGGGCAACCGCCCTATCAAACTATGGTCACATACTCAAATGCTGCTCTCTATGATCTCTACTTGCCTGAAAAACAATTTTTTCCTCTTCAATGACCAACTGTACCATCAGACATGCGGTACAGCGATGGGCACCTGCTTCGCCCCCAGCTATGCGAATTTGCATATGGGCTGGTGGGAGGAGCAGGTGGTCAGGGGCACGTATCAGGAAGAATGGGAGGAAAATGTGCTGCTCTGGAGTCGATATATTGACGACCTTTTTATCATCTGGAAAGGGTCAAAACTAACAGCCCAAAACTTTATTGACAAATTACAAATCAATGATCTGAATCTAAGTTTCACTAGTACAATCAGTGAAACTGAAGTAAACTTTTTAGATCTTACTGTCTATATTAAAGAGGATAGAGTACATACCAAACTGTTTAGAAAGCCAACCTCCAGTAATACAGTACTACATGCAAAAAGCTTCCATCCCTATAGCCTGATTAGAAGTATTCCCTACGGCGAGAGCCTCAGGACAATTCGGAACTGTAGTGAGGAAGAAATCATTGAGCAAGAACTCTCAGGACTAAACAATCGTTTTAAGGCCAGAGGGTATACAGATGAGGTCATTGGGCAAGCCATAACAAAAGCTAAAAAAAGATCTAGAGAGGATATTCTCTTTAATGTGAGCCACAGCAAAACTAAAAGAAATAATAATGAAATACGAATGAACACTACTTACAACAGAAACCATAGACAGATCAGGGGCATACTCACCAAACACTGGCACATAATTCGTAATGACCCTCTTCTGGGGAAATTTGTTCGGAAAAAACCGGCAATGACTTTTCGAAAAGCTAGATCTTTTAAACAGATGCTAGTATCTAATATGCTTACACCTAAAAAACAAGTGTCCAAAGGCAGTGCCTGGCTAATGAGAAAACCGGGCTTCCTGAAATGTAACAAATGCAAGGCCTGCACTCACGGTAAAAATACCGTTTCTTATGCATTAGGTCTGTCGAAAAGAATAAAAAAGATCAAAGGATGCTTTACGTGTAAGACGGACTTTGCTGTTTACGTACTACAATGCCCTTGCGGCATGCGGTACGTGGGCAGCACAATCCACCCGGTGCATAAGAGGATCTTACAGCATCTGAGGGCCATCAAAAACGGGGACCGAACATACCCAGTGGCCCGTCATTTCGAATCCCATCATGCCAAGAATGAGAAAGGCCTATCCTATTTTGTCATCGATTGCATTCTGCCGAATGTAAGAGGGGGCAATCGCGAGAAGAATCTAAGGAAACTTGAATCTTCTTACATCCTTGCATTAAATACACGCACCCCCATAGGTCTTAATATGGAAGAAGACCTAATCACGCACTTATAAATATCTTTTTAGTGCATAAATGAAGATTAGCAGCCAAAAAACCTCCCTCGATACTGTTTTTAATGTAATTTCTTTATGGTGTGTTTTTCTTTTGCACGGTATACGATATGTTGAATTTATTTTGTCTGACACAACAAATGGGTAGACCGTTAAGAATATAAATGAACCTAGGCCCACTTGGGCTGTATATGGCAAAAAATGTGGTAAAAAATGTGGTAAAAATTTGGTAAAATTTGGTAAAATCGGGCATAATGCAATTTGAATGTGGTCGATACTCCACCAGATGCCGTGATATTAATAGTAATATTCTGTGCAGTTGCACGTAACTTTTAATCACGACAATGGATGTGCCAACATAGTATTCTCCATGAAATAAGATTTGTTTCTATTCATAATGAATTACGATTGTTTTTACCAAGTGTAAATGATTCTCCCGTAGAGACTACGAGTCTGTCTTCCATTTCATTGTGGTTGTAGTCACGTCACGTGACTTGGTACGAGCACGAAAACATGTAAATAAGGTTTCGAAATGTGTACGAACAGTTGGTGAACAAGCCTGCTGGGCAGGCGAAACGCGTCCAATCCGGCTGTGTAAGCAATAAATCTTTTTTTGAACCTGGACACGGCGTCGTCATCCTTTGAATCTGTACAGAGGACTTGGTGATATATATATATATATATATATATATATATATATATATATATATTCACTTAAAAAACCATAGGTTTCACACATGTTATAGTTAGCTGGACATTTCCCTCGTAAAAAACCAATGAAATTCCCCGTTATAGTTAGTAAAGGGAACTATAACTCACGCGACCGCAATCCACTGCTGATCACTGTATTTATTCACTTATTTACCCATTTTTCTTTCCTTTAACCTTTAGCTATACATATTTAATAAATATTTATTTTACAGAAAGACACATATGTCATCAGTGATGTAATATCTGACGTCATCAGCAGTGGATTGCGGTCGCGTGAGTTATAGTTCCCTTTACTAACTATAACGGGGGAATTTCATTGGTTTTTTACGAGGGAAATGTCCAGCTAACTATAACATGTGTGAAACCTATGGTTTTTTAAGTGAATTTGCAAGGTTTTTAAAATGCTAATTCCTAACTATAACATGTGTGAAACCTATGGTTTTTTCAGTGAATTTGTACGGTTTTTTAAATGCTAAGTTATGTATTTATTATTTATTTATTTATTTTTTAAGGTTTTTCACCGTGCGCGTACCACCAGTAGATAATATATATATATATATATATTAATATACTGGCGGTCGCCAGTAGATAGTTATAGTTAGGACCGTGTTTCCATAGGAAATCCGCAACATTCTATTTGGAATAACTTTGGCGCCGGTTGACGAATCCTCGCGAATTTTTCAAAACTAATGGGGCGCTCCTACCCTGAAAGTCTCGGGGGGATTCGTCAAGCGGGGGCTGAGAAAAAAGGGGGGTCCCAAAACGCGTTTTCCCCATGCATTTTCCCATAGGACCTTTAGTCCGAGCTACAGCCCGAACGGCTGAACAGAATTACTTGAAATTGGGCAGACAGGTAGTCCTCAGGTCAGGGATGTGCCTTTTGTAGGTCTGGTGTAAATCTGTTCAGTAGGTCCAGAGAAAATAGCATTTAAATCAATATATATATCTGTAAGCGCGCTCCGTGCGCTTACGGTAAGCTTACCGTACGCGTACGGTGCCATGCGCGAGCTCAATTCTGATTGGTGGTTACATGACTGTAAACATTCGAATCGGTCGAAATCAGAAAGTATCGGCCGCCATTTTCTGTCTCTCGCACTGAAAAACAAAGGTTGATAACATGAAAAGGGGGCAACGAAGAGAGTTGCAGACCCCCTAGCGTTCGTCAGGGGGTTCACGAAGGACCAAAAAGTATGAAAAATAAATTTAATCGCGGAGTGCGCGTACGGTAAGCTTACCGTACGCGTACGGTAAAAAAAAAAATAAAAAAATTAACAATCACATTTAATATATAAATCTAAGGACCCCCAAGGGAAAAAAAAACAATTGATATTTTGTAAAAAATGGCGAGGCGTGCACGGTACGAAATGCGCAACGTGGGCGCTCGGTGCGCAAGGCGCACCGAGTGTTCACAGCGCGCGCGCAAAAATTAAAAATAAATACATAACTTAGCATTTAAAAAAACGTACAAATTCACTGAAAAAACCATAGGTTTCACACACGTTATAGTTAGGAATTAGCATTTAAAAAACCTTGCAAATTCACTTAAAAAACCATAGGTTTCACACAAGTTATAGTTAGCTGTACATTTCACTCGTAAAAAAACAATGAAATTCCACGTTATAGTTAGATCAGGTAACTATAACTTGCGCGACCGCAATGCACAATGTGTCATTTCAGATGTCATCATTGATTTCATGAGTGATGTCACTGACCATGTCATAAGTGATGTAATATGTGACGTCATCAGCAGTGCATTGCGGGGGCGCGAGTTATAGTTACCTGATCTAACTATAACGTGGAATTTCATTGGTTTTTTACGAGTGAAATGTACAGCTAACTATAACTTGTGTGAAACCTATGGTTTTTTAAGTGAATATATATATATATATATATATATATATATATATATAGCCGATGGGAGCAGAATAAAGGAATTTGAATATCCTTGAGAGTGTGCGCCACGCTTTGTTTCACTTTGCGTTTGGAAAAATATATATATCATGGAATAGAAATTTGAAAAACACTCAAACCGGCTGTATATCCTGCTACTTATCATTCAGTGGTAAGATACTGTCTGGTACATATACCAATGAAGAGATGCACAAAAGTCAGACAGACACATTAAAGGCAGTTAGATTAGAAGGTTAGCTGATACCACTGAGTACCAGCTCAGCCTCAAGAATATTTCATGTCTCAATTCAATCACAAAAGACCATAAGGAGGAGGCCAGCAGCAATTGGTTTCAGCTGAAACCCCAAACAACCTCCTAGCCGTGACGTTTGCCTCTCCACCCTCACTATGTTAAACTACAGAAGGTTGAAGTATTACATATTAGGTGGAACTTTCTCCAAGCATTCTCCGACTCCCAGTACTACCATCTGCAATAGCTACTCAAGGAGATCTACTTATTACAAAACAAAATATTGAAAGTGTAAAAACAATTATTAAAAGTGTACCAAAGCCTCAAAACAACAACAATTTAAACTCGAGATACCTTCTAATGTGAACCAAAGGTCCACAGAAAGGATTCCAGGCAGTTCACAATCTAAGCCAAGTTAACATGTAGGTAAAGACAGAAAGATATTCACAGTATTGGCATTAATGCATATATTCCCACAAAAGCATTAAAGGGATTAGGTGTGTGCCATACACATACAATAAATATATTTTCACATCTCAGTCACACAAAAATACAGAAAAATCCCTCCGATTTGTCAACGAGGAATATTTCCAGTTCACAGGCTTATCATTTAGCCTCTGGTTGAGCCCAAGGACCTTCTCGAACAACGTATGGCTGGCAGTGGCATAACTAAGAATAATTCAGATTATTTTATCTTGAGGTATAGTTGTTGAAAACTAACTCAGAGGGTAAAGACTTTCACACTACATAAACTACAACTCAGTCAACAATCTGGTTCTTCTTAAGGGGACAGTGAACCTTTCCTCATAACTGGTAGTATCTGATCAAGAAGAATTACCTGACAACTAAGCAAGTAGCATCTCTTCTCTGGCTAATGGGTTCATACTGTAAAGAGCCAAATGTAGAGGTGTGTCCTTAGCAATCTTTCTTAAAAGCCCTGATGAACGGACAACACCTTATGCAAGTCACATATACCATCCTGGATACAACATGGAACACAGAGAAAATGCTATCTGTAAAGTACTGCCAGACATCAACAGGAGCAAAAAACCCAAAGGCACAAAAAAGTTGAGAGCCAAAGTTGCAGCAATGTTCCTGCAAGGCTGAGACTTTGGGAATAGATCAAATTAGATGTGGAGGTTACAAAGGTACAGCAAGTCTGGAACATGCAAAGGTGGAACAGTACGCAACCTTGCAATACTGGAGCGGAATTGAAGTCTACAGTAGTGGTGTAGAACTGGATTTTTATGACTGGTGCTTTGCAAAACAGGAGCAGAACAGGAGCTGTGCAAAACTGGTGGCTGGGTGCAGCATTGCTATCCTTTACATAGTGGATGAGAAGAAAAACTCTGATCAAAAGATACCATTCCTGAAACCTTGGCAGCTTAAACCCTTTGTGTTGAATACTGTATTGCTAGGATGGAGAGATGATAGTGTAGACCTATGGATTTAAGTGTTGCATCCCACACTGAATCCTTATGTCATATAACTAAGCTGTAGTTCGGGTAGTATACCTGGCCCTGCAATCTCTTTACACAGCCTGGACAGAAAAACTAATTCTGATAAAGGCAGCCAACACAACTATAGTTTCAACACAAAAAGTACTGGCACCCAGTAGCAAACATTTATTTTTGTTCTGGAATGGGTGGAGGGAGAATGCTTTGTCACAGACCACCAACGCTCATTATATTATATAGTATCGTCCCATCCAGTATGCTACAAAATTAAAAATTGTGTAAGTCAACAGAGAAAGGGGAAACAAAGGAAGTGTGAAGTCAGTCCACAGATTGATTAACTCTACACAAACCCTCAGTCATGAAAAAAAGAGGTGAAAAAAATGTGTAAAGAAAGAGAAACTACCTCACGTGCGCACCACCAGAGGAGCTACTGGTTGGTTCTCACCAGCTTGCCCACGTCTATTTCATCATTGGTAACTTTCTCTTAAGAAAAGTGTGCAGTGTCCAGTGAGAGAAAACACATAACACAAGACGGTGTAGTGTGAGAACAAAAAACACACAAACTGTGCGAGCAAAGACAATAAAAAGGGGTTTTTTTTACTCTCAAATATTTTTTGATTCTGGTTAGGAGTCTATCCCGCTGTTTAAAAACACAGCATGTTGCATACCTTGGTAATGACGGCCAACATGTTTCATTGCCAATTATTTTGTGGCAAATTCATCAGGGCAAGAAGGGGTCAAGAATCACCTTCTCTGGACACACACCTTTAAAAAGGACTGACAAACACAAAGAAACAACATAAAGCGTGATTAGTTCATCGGGAGGTATATTCACAGTGCATCCCAGAGACAGTTAGGATTATGAACTCAGATCCATTACCTAGTTGGAGCTATGTGCCCACATACCAGCCACCAACCAGTCGCAGGGGCGTTCTAACGTCTTTACTTTCGCCTTCCTGCTCTGCAAAGCACGACCGTTGCTAGTGCCTGCGTCTGTGAAAAAAGTATATCAATCATATACACCTAACAGGTCGCAGTCTCTGATATCCATGTCATCACACACCATTTTGTGATGCAAAAAGAATCCACCTGTATAAATATTCAGCTCAACACAGGGAACGCTAAAAAAGGAGGGGGGGGGGGGGGAACACCTAACCAGCCCATATAGTCTCCATCAGTCAGTGCTGGATCAATTCTGATCTTTATCATAGCCCGACCAGTATACGTGGAGCTTGAGTAACTGACAGTCTATCCATATCCTGTTAAAGTTGTTGTCATTTATTGCTCCTAAGGCTCTCACGTATGCTTCACCCGACGGGTTGTAAGCTCCACTCGACCACGCACCCTGGCGGCAATTCACACATTTATCCTGTGCCTGCAGGGGACCCAACTAGTCACTGAATATTCTTATGCCCCCGAACTAACTTAAAAACACTTCTCCAACTCGTGCCACGCTCGCAACCAGCTCAAGTTCTACATACCGAGGCATCCATGCATCACTCGATATGCGGGCAGCAGCCTCTCCGCGTCTCGTACATCCCCTGCTTACCATGTAACTTTACACCCGGGAGGTAACTCAGCACTGGAACGAGTTACAACCCGCCTGCGTCCGTTTTCAAATCGTCACTAGCCCCATCTCGCGAGACTCCGTGGTTCTCAGTCTCGTATCTAGGTGGTATTGGGGAATGCGGCGGCCATCTTAGAACTGTGTCAGGTCCTATTTGAATCTAGTGTAGACCCTGTTTAAAAGATTTTTCAAGATACAGGAGGATCATCGAGAATACACAATTTGACCTTCCAACTCACCCGCATTACTCGGGCTGAACACTCACACGCTAAGGATATATTCATTGTGAATCCCGATATCTTCCTTAGTGTGAGAAAATCAGGCAGCCATCTTAGCAATGTGTTGGATCCAAAAAACAATTGTAGTCAGCTCCAGTTTCTTACAATCAAAAATCCTCCTGACAGCAAATCACACAGCTCAATGTCGGGTTTAGGGACGCGACCGGAGCCAAATGACACCATAATAGATTACAAGAGGCGGCCTTAACAATAGTCAATGCCTTATCCTCAGTGCCCAGAGGAGACCACATGGGAGAAATCATAGTCCCCAAATTGATTGCATCGGCTAATAAGGCTAAACCTTTTATGTGTTAGGCTACACTTGATATACCACACATAGAAAGACAGGGGTTGACCCAGGTAGTAGGGTCATATTTGCATGATGTTATACTAGAATTACAGATGACCACCTATCTGCTCACTTTTTCCACTCAATTTGGTCATTAAGACCGATAGTATCCCCCTTCTCTGAGTAAATCCAGCGAGCTTCCTTCACAGCCAATCTTTTGTCTATTTCGCCAGTGTCACCAAAAACCTTCTCCAAAATGACCCACTTTAATGATTTGAAGTGATGTTGCTGGTCATGATAATGTTGTACCAAGCGTGTAGTGAGCTTGCCCGCCCTGATCGTGCTTAGATGTTCCTGTATGCGTACCTTGACCTTTCTAGATGTTAAACCAATATAGTGTAAACCACACGGGCATGTCAGTCTGTATATTACATGGCATGTATTGCAATTAGTAGACTGACGGAGAAACCAGGTTCTCCCACTACCTAGTGTAATTTCAGTTGTTTTCTCCGTCAGTTCACACACTGAGCAACTACCACAGGGATGATGTCCTGGGGGAAGGCTTACACTCTTCTTACCATGACCAGGTCTCGTGTGCACTAGTCTGTCCTTCAAGTTTTGCGTCCTTTTAAACGCAAATCTGGGCTGGGGCATCTGAAAATCACTAGTTGATAGCAGTGACCAGTGTTTCTTTATTATTTGTCTGATCTTGCTAGACAAAGGGTCAAACGTCAGGACTACTGGCAGGCTCTCCCTTGCTTCCTTTTTGTTCCTCTCAAGCAGGGCTTCCCTAGGTGTATTGTGGGCCCTTTTACGAGCTCTAGTGATGATTCTCTTAGGGTAAGCACGTTGAGCCAATTTCACGCTCAAAACCTCCGATTGACGCAGGTAGTCTGTTGTAGAGGAACAATTCTTGCGATATCTCAGAAACTGGCCGACCGGAAGGTTATCCCTTAGAGCTCTAGGGTGATACGACTGGTAATGCAATAAGGAGTTTTTGTCAGTAGGCTTATGATGAACGCCAACACAACTAGCCTTTTCTGAGCTAGCAGGGAGGAAACTGATCAAGATTGCTCTTGAAAATTAGTGTAGCCCATAAGGCACTGGCTTATAACTAGACACCTGACCTTCATATTCGCCTACCTACTGATAGCACAGAACTACCAGTCTTATAATTAGTGTAGAATAATGTTATTCATCTACAACAATGTATGCAGTCAAATCCTTCATTCATGGGTAAAAACCCAAATTGTACTTTTTGCAACAGAAGAAAATTGGAAGAGAAGGAATCCAAGCGAATGTACATTTGATTGACTTGTCACAGATATTTATTTTGTTACTCTTTCATAATCCCCCTGATCTAGAAAGTAAGCCTCAAACTGAAGCAAGTCAGGAAAAGCATTACATTAATTGGGATTAAGTTCACATATCTGCTTCACCTATTTATAAAGCTACAATCGATATTTCTGTTCAGACTATATATACTAATCATTTGTAGGATTTTGCTGAACAATTTAAAGATGATGAACATGGTGGTCTGGTTCCACAATTTCAACTATACAGACAGATGGCATAAACATTTGCGCAAGGAGACTGCCAGCAGGTCTTCCTACACTTTGAAATAGAAACTGCAGTTTGGAGGACAAATAAGTTAATTCCATTAACCATGCTAGAAAGAATTTGATTCTGATTTATCATTTACATTAAGCAAGCTCTAGATTTCAATTATCCTCCAAAAACCTTCTAGTTGCTGTCAAGAGTCTATAGGAAACATCCTACCCATGCATTTATACAGGAAAGTACCTGTAGTCCTTTATAGGTTTTAGTCTTGCTACCAGACACACTGGCCATATGTTGCAGCGGTGGATCTTTGCAGGACACAAATGATTAGGCAGGCACCATTTTCAAGATTAATGCAGCTAGGCCAAGCAGGCCACACAATTGCCTTCTTTCCCCACAGAGTGGGTCTGATCCAAATTTACAGTGAAAGACCAATGAGAGACTTGAATGCTGTGGTACTTGAGATGTCTTGGTACTGTCCCCATGCCACTGCTCCAAAAACCATTTGAACACACGTCAGAAAGCGTAGAGGAGCAACAAAAGAACCCTGAGATCCTTAAGGTATACCCCTCCTTTAACAACTCAAAACACATACAGCCGCAATGTAGAACGGGGTGCAGCAATGACCAAGAAATCATCAGATAGTTGCAGACCTTCAACCACAACTAGCATTGTCCATCTGAGCAGATAGTACTAACTAGCTTGAAAAGCACAATCATCTGTTGCTAACTGATGAAGTCCAATCGTCAATGGGGAAAGCCACCATATAGCAATGGAAAATAACCGTTCCTCTAAAAAGACTATTAGCAGATAGTGAAACATACCTTTAGTGGATTATGCTGTTTGCCCTTTTTACTCCATGTTGCCAAATAGAAATAAACTGGTGTGGGGATGGGAATGTCCTCTGCCTGGTAAATGGGTGGGTACACCTGCCTTGAGTACCGACTGCATTTGTAACCAGTATTTTGTCTTTTAGTTTGGCCCTGACATCACGTTAACCTTGCTTATGCACCAAGGTCTAGGCCTGTCCCTGGCAATGTGAGGTCCAGAACCTGTTATGTGATCTGGAGGGGCACACCATGTGTGTCCTTCATAGTGGGCAGTGGACTACTGAGTAAGTTTCGTGGCAGGATCTGCCATTTTGTCTGTCCCGGATTGTTGCTTCAGGAATTCTGATGAGAGTAAGGTCACACTTCATTGTCTCCTTGATTTAGGTACTCCTGCTTGGAGCCAACTCCATTGCTACCTACTGTGAGAGCCATCACTGGCTGTGTCTGAGGAAGAACCAGAAAATGACATTTAAAAGAGCACCACCCCAGATTGGTTCTGAAGCCGTAGACAGTAGATGCACATGCTCTGTCTGGAAAATGAGCATAAAAGTTGAATCCAATGCCCGTAAGTCTTCAAAAAGTCGGGAATTCTTCTCAGTCTTTACTATATACCGTTCACCCAAACATAAGTGAAATCTTCTTCCCAAAGTGTTTTTCGTTTCAACAGAGTATCTGCACAGAACTTCTTCAGGGGACACTGTAAGTATTCCACAATGTACTTATATAAGCGTTCAATACAAGATAAAAAAATCATGCAGTTAGCATCTCAACAGGTACTGTTTGGTGCATTCATATGCCTACTATTGTGAAACCAGTCAGAGTGGCCGGATCACGTGATTACATTTAAAAACATGCCACAAACAAGATGCTGGAAGTCTGATATTACTTGTAAAGGCTTATGGTGTCAGGACATAGAACTGACATACAGAGATGATTCGTCTCCATACTGCTAGACATGTCTGTTCATCCACAAGTGAAGTTACCTCTATGTGACGACCTGCTTATTTATCATCAGGGTCAACTGTGACGTGCAGACCTCAAGGCATTGAATCTTGTGTTCTGGCACCTGATGTCTTGAAGTTTAGGTAATTTCGTGCTTTCAACTGCCCGAAGAGTGTGTGCTCATTGTAAAATAGATTTGTAGGCACGCTCCAAATGCTTGCTATGCTGCAAAATGGAATTAGGTTTGTAAATTATTGTCTCTGTAATAACAAACTGCCTTTACAAATTTCGGCAACGGATATCATCTGTTACTTGCTGCATCTGCAGATGTCAGGCCTAGCATGCCCCTTTATTAGTATTTATTTGACAGCTTGGGGGTATACATGTAGAATGGACAACACCAACCTTTATTTAAAATTCCCTTCATAGAGGCGTTCATGAAGGGTCTAAAAAGGATTTTTCTGTCAAGAACACCACCATCGTCATGGTAATATTGTTTTCACCCGCCTCATGGCACTCACTTTTGAGCCATTATATTCTTGTTTGCTTCAGTTTCGGTTATGGAAAGTAGACTTCCTTAATGCAATCACTCCTTTGTGTACTTTAAGTGAATTGCAAGCTGTAACTGTGGTGGAGCATTTTATTCAGGTGAGCAAAGATTGGAAGGCTCTAAGAACAAACACTCGCTGTCTGCTTAAGATTGTCTTCCTGTTCCATGTTAACCAGAACTGTGGACTTACTAAGTTTCTTTCGACAAAATCAATCAGTTGCAGAAAGCAACATATGCACTTTATATATCCTTGTGTGCTATGTAGGCCATACAAATCTATTTGGAAAACAAAGCAACTATTAGTTGCTTTTGTCAAGCTCCACTTAGGAAAGCCTATATTTGTAGCACGTGTACACCGTAGATACATATGCTTAGCATACTCCTGCCATCTAGTGTTGGGCTTGGACGTTTGCAACTTTTTTTTCTTTGAAGAAGTCTTTCGAGTCATGAGGTATGGTGACTCCTCTTATAGTCTGTATTGCGCATGGTCATTGGTTCCTTTGTTAGATTGCTTTTCTCCACCATGGGTTCTGACGTCTATCTCGGAGCTCTCGGACCGAAGCTTCAGCGCCTCCTACGAGGCCTTTTTAGCGTCCTTATTTATATCCCTTCGACTGATAACACTCGAAAGACAACCAACTGGTTTTGGCCACATTTTCCGTTCTACCCACCCAGGCTTAGGCCCAGACCAACTTCGCCATCCAACTTTGATGCCTTCTTCTTCCACTTGAGCCACACAAAGTGATGGAAAAGGCTCCCTTTAGTTTCTGCCCCAAGTACCATGCTAAATATTCCAAGCAGGATCAACACTCGTCTACAACCTCTGCCTGTCTCCAGAACACGACAAGATGTGTGAAGCTTGCCTGGCCTTCCGGTTGAAGAAAACACTTCGACAACGTAGAGGGAAACGCTGGGCCCATATCACCATGCAAGCACACCGAGCCGAAAATGCACCCGACACCTTCGTGGACCAACCACTCGCCATCCAAACAAATGAGGACTTCAAGGGGGAAGCGGAAGCCATGCATTTGGACATCCCCATCCTACTTGCCAGCAGTGGGGAAGGGTCCAACTCTGAGCATGAACCTACAGCCTTGAAAGGGCACATCAGTACACCGGTGAAAGCCTCACACAAACACACACACACACACATAAAAACATGCCCAACAACTCACGGAACTCCACTGCCCCCGGTCCATGGAGGTGTCCTGCATAAGGCAAAGGAGCAGACACCCATTCTGACGCTTTTTCCAGATCCTCATGTTGATCTTGAGAATGTTGACAAAGTATGAGATGACTAGGATATAGACCCACAAGGTGATACTCACCATGACCTTTACCCCTCTAAACCATCCCTACCAGACAACACAATAACTTACCATGACAAAGAGAGCAAAAAGTATGACACAACAGAAAAGCGTGTGGCAGAACAAGCTGGCAACCACCTCGGGATAGCAAATTCGGTAGGCCTCCTACTCTCTAGATACACCAGCATCATTATCAGGCGCCAGGCATGTCTTAGAGTTTCTGGCTTCAAGCCTGACATAAAGCAACATCTATTAAATTTGCTTTTTGATGGGGATCATCTCTTTGGACCAAAGGTAGATGAAATGCTAGGGAATATCAAGAAAGACACTGATACTGCAAAAGCTATGGGTGCCTTACATAGCAACACAGAGGTTCCTTTTGGAGAGCATACACAAGGAGATGATGGACGGAGCGCTGAAACTTTTCAAACACACACCCCCAGTCAGAGATCTGGGTTGAATCCATCATCATTCTTTAGCTCACTTTGCCACCCCAGTTCAATCACAGCTATATGCAAATCAGTCTTGACCCTGTGTCTTATGGGAACAGTCCAGCCCGAACTGCCAAGCCATGTCTTCCGTGGACCGCAAACAAGCATCCTGGGACAGGTTTCGGGCTAACAGCCCTCTTCAGCCAGGTTAGCTTGAATCCAGTGGCAAAGTGAGCAAGGGACCCACGTCTGGGCATTCCCTGCCAACTTAGGGCGAGCAAAGCAAACACGAGGAGATGATGGACGCAGTGCTAAAACTTTTCAAACACTCACCCCCAGTCACAGATCTGGATTGAATCCATCATCATTCTTTAGCTCACTTTGCCACCCCAGTTCAAACACAGCTATATGCAAATCAGTCTTGACCCTGTGCCCCATGGGAACAGTCCAGCCCGAACTGCCAAGCCATGTCTTCCTTAGACAGGAAATAAGCATCCGGGGACCGGTTTTGGGCTAACAGCCTTCTTCAGCCAGGCTAGCTTGAGTCCAGTGACAAAGTGAGCAAGGGACCCACATCTGGGCATACCCTGCCAACTTAGGGCGAACAAAGCAGATACGAGGAGATGATGGACGGAGTGCTGAAACTTTTCAGACACTCACCCCCAGTCACAGATCTGGTTTGAATCCATCATCATTCTTTAGCTCACCTTTTGGAGAGGCCAGTATGGAGGGGTATTAAAGACACGCACTTCCACAGACACAGCCACTGCTCAAAAACGGCAGAGCTCCTATCAGTCTCAGTTCACCAAGGGGCATACCATAGGTCACAATACAAAGGCAATAAGGGTTGAGATTGTGGATCTGCTTCCAAAGGGACCATCTCCACGAAATACTGACTCTCTATGCCTCCCACCTCCACACTTAACACCAATAGGGGGACGGGTACAGGACTACCACACTGACGGGGTACAAATGAAATCAGACCAGTGGGTCATTTCTATAATAAAAGACGGCTATTGTCTCAACCTCACATCTCTACCTCACAATATCCCACCTTGAACACAAGCTATGTCAGGAGAGCAGCTGTGATTCCTGCAAGAGAAGATTCAAGCTCTGCTTCAGAAGGGGGTCATGGAGCCGGTCCGAAAACAATACCATGGACGTGGGCTGTAATCGCTGTACTTTCTCATTCCAAAGAAAGACTGTACTTTAAGGCCTATATTAGACCTCAGGCCACTCAACAAATGCATCCTGTGAAAGTACTTCCAACATGGTAAGTCACCAAGAAGTAATACCATTGCTACAGCAAGGAGACTTCATGACAAACGTAGATCTCAAGGGTGCCTATTTCCACATTCCAGTACATCTAGCCCATTAACGCTACCTTCGGTTTCAAGTAAGTGGCCAATATTACCAGTTCAAAGTGTTGCCTTTTGGAGTAACTACTGCACCAAGTATTCACAAAATGTCTCGCAGTAGTAGAAGCTCATCTCAGAAGGGGGGCACACACGTGTTCCCATACCTAGACAATTTCTCTGAGCAAAAGTGCAAGCAAACAGCAATGTCTGCAGGACATTCAAAAGATAATCTACCTTTTGCACAAGTTGGGCTTCACATTCAATACAACAAAATCTCACATTCTCCCTTTACTGGTCAAACCTTTCCAAGGGGCAACCATGGACTCCATGGCAGCTAAAGTCTATCCCAGTCCTGTCAGAGTTCAAAGGTTTCAGTTAGCTTTGCCTCTTTTTCAGCCACATCCTTAAATCAGTCAAAATAGTGATAAGCCTTTTAGGGATGATAGCTTTATGTATCTCCATAGTCCCATGCATACCTACACGCACCCTCTTCATCGGTGCCTACAATCAGAATTACCTCAAATGGAGGGGCATCTACAAGATCTAGTGTTGGTAGGGCCAGTGACCCATCAATCTCTGCAGTGGTGGAACAACAACAATCTGCTGCAGGTCGGCCCATCATAGCTCCAGTCCCGCAGGTGACCATTTCAACAGATGCATGCCAACACGGTTGGGGGGGCACATATGCAAACTCTCACAGTGCTTGGCCAATGGTCTCCAACTCTAAAATACCCACATATCAGTTACCTAGAGCATCTTGTGATTCAATTAGCTCTCAAAGCCTTTTAACCACATCTTCAATACAAGGTGGTTCTAGTCTACACTGACAACATGACCGCCATGTACTATATTCAAAATCAAGCTCTTCCGCAAAGCCGAGTACATAAAGCTCACTTGCTGAACACCATAAAGAAAGTAATTAAACTAAGGAAGGAGCAGGTTATGTTGTGCAAAAGAGTGGAGTGTGCAGACATCCCCTTAAGAGGTTAAAGGATCAGAGACAGGATACTGTAGGTCGAAAATAAAATGGACAATGTGGAGCAGAAAATGAGTGGGAAAACCAAAACTTGATAAGCGACAAGGCCATCATATGCCCAATTCAAATAATCAGAGAATCTTAAAGTCCAGCAAGTTGATGCGGAAAACAGAATGAGCTATAACTACAGTCACATCACAGGGAAATAAGAAAGTGTAGTGCAGATGAAATGGTTCATAGAAGTAATACTCTAGCATGTCCTGGATTTCTACAAGTCACTAGGTTCACATAGTCTGTATCCACAGAACTCTTGATCCATCCACGAAAACGTACTTAAAGATCAAAAGTCATGTTGATCCATTTACTTGAGTACCATACAAAATAAGAAAATTGAAATGGCACATGGAAACTGGGAAGCAGACTTCAGGATAATGACAAATGAAGTTAACAGCAACAGATTATCCACCCAAAGAAGGCACTCCCACGTCAAGGAAGTACGGCAACGGGGGCGTGGCTGGCTGCCAAGGAAGATGGGCGATACTTTGAGAGGCTCCAGCAGCCATCCGCCAAAATCCCATATCATCCAATACAGCATCAGAGCCTTAGGTACCGCAGATGAGTTGTGCGGCGCCGAAACCACCCTGAACCACCCAACGTTGTTGAGGGGGTCTAAAGGACTGACTGAGCGAGAGGCGACATGAGGCTTGCTCGCATGTTGCAGCTGGGAGCTGGATTGGGCTTCGTGCTTCTGAGACCCCGCATGGAAGTGACTGGGTGCGGGTCTCGCAACAGCGCAGTAAGCGAGGAACCAGATCTCTGCCTGGAAGAGGTAGCAGTCGAGCCCGGTGGAACATGTGAAATGGGTCGACGAAGTGGTGGAGACCTGTAGGGCAAAGAGACAGCGGAGCATTCCCTGGAGCAACGGGAATGCTGCACCTCGACCAGCGACTGTGCACCAGGCGATTTAAGGGCGTCCCTCGGTGGCGGAGATCAGCGGAGACAGCCAGAGGGGACCTAGTGGCCCATGAGTAGCAGACCCAGCGGCATAGACGGGACACAGCCAGGGGAGTAACGGAGGTCTGCAGCGCCATAACTGGTAGGAGCGTGCGGGCCCTGTACATATCAAAGAAAAGCTCTGGTGGATCCTGGGTAAAGGGAATTCCTCCCTCCTCAATCACAGGATCCACCACATCTCCCAGCACAACGGCCTCAGAGCCGTGCCGAGGGCATAAAAGGCCCGTACCATGCTCCATAAATGAAGTGGGGCCCACAACTGCGTTAACTCTGGTACAGTGAGAAGCGAGGCTCACCCGTCCGATAGCAGCGGCGAGGCCCAGGAAGCGCAAGAGTATGCCCCACACTCGACATTGGCGGAGACCCATAGGGAGAAGCGACAGCAGAACCTTCACTGGAGCAACAGGGATGCTGCACCGCGACCAGCGACTGTGTGCCAGAGAATTGAAGGGCAGCCCTCAGTGGTGGAGATCAGCGGAGACGGCCAGAAGGGATCGACTGACCGATGAGTAGCAGGCCCAGAGGCATAAACGGGACACAGGAGGCCTGCGATGCCATACTAGTGGGAGCCTGCAGGCCCCTAGTATATAACAGCAAAGCTCTGGCAGCTCCTGATGAAAGGGCATTCCTCCCCCCTCAGATTGTCCACCAGATATCCAAGCCCAACGGCCTCAGAGCTGGGCCGATGACATAGAAGGCCCGCACCATGCACCCTAAATATAGTGGGGCCCGCAACTGCATTATCTCCGGTGCAGTTAGACGGGAACAGGGCGGCGGACCCAGCCGATAGCAGCGGCCAGACCCAAGCAGCGCAGGGATACGTGCTACGTTACCCTGCAGTGGAGACAGATATCACACCGTAACTAAGCAACAATATACTCCAGAATCAGAGACTAACCATGTGTAGTCACACCTGTCGGCAGCCCGATCCACTATACGGGCAGCAAATTAACAGTACACAGCAGCTGGACTTCCTACTCACCGTAACTAGAGACCGAGATTCAGTGGAGCTCATAGTTGGGGTGACAAGGACCCTTGGGAGGTCCAGTAAAGCGGGAGGAGTTGAGAAGAGTCCCAGATATTACTGGGAGAAAACCGACAGGCCATGAGAGCCCACAGGCAGGCGGCAGTGACTACCGCAGTGAGTTACTGTAGAGAAGTAGGATCTGCTTTCATGGTTACCCCCACTGTTTGCTGGTGTCATTCTGTTTTCTGACTAGTCTGACTGGAATCCTGCTAATCAGGACCTCTGTCACTGTGCTCTCTCCCTAAATTGGACTTTTGTAAGTACTTTGGTACCTTCCTAATAGGAAACTTGTGTACCCTTCTAAGTCCCTAGTATATGGTACTAAGGTACCCAGGTCACAGGTACACCAGGTGTCTCCTATGGACTGCAGCATGTATTATGCCACCCATGAGAGACCACTCAAAGTGTGACTAGCACCACTTACAACAGATATAAGTTTCCTTATATCTAAGGTCACTGCACTTAAAACCTATAAGTCACCCCCTAAGGCAGGCCTTTAAATCCTGAAGGCAGAGTGCTTGGCTATAAATGTGAGGGTGCTCTGCATGAGCAGGGCACCCCCTACAAACCCCAGAGTTGATTCTCTAGGCTTTGTAAGTGTGGTCAGCCCTTTCATACATATAGCGAACATCAAGTCAATTACGAGATGTCTTAACTATATACTGGCTGCACCGAAACCAGTCGTGCTTGGTATCAAACATGTTGGAATCCTACCCCAACACCGATTCCAGTGTTGGATGTAGGATCCCATGTACTGAGGTGCTCCCCTAGGGAGCACACCTGTACTCCCGGTACCAGCCTTTCAGGGTCTAACAGCAAGCTAGTGCTGCTGCCGACCACAGACACGATTCTGACCTCCTGCTGCTGAGCCAGGTACAAGCAGGGGAACGTAGAACAATCTGTTTCCTGTCACAGGGCTGAGGGCACTTGCTAGCACCACCAGACTGCTTTGAAGGGCACATTTGGTACCCTCCTTGCATACTCCAGTTGGAACCAGTTCTGGGAGCTGTTACCTCCCACTCTGGTGTGAAACTGAACAAAGGACATGGGAGTATCCTCCCCTCTGTCCAACCCCTCCTCTGGGAGGGACCCCTGAATTGTCCCAACCCTTTCCTTTGGGTACTTAAGGGCTTACCTGTGGGTGACTCTTCAGATTCCTCATGGGGCAAAATTCAGATCCGAAACCACTTCAACAGTCTGGGCACTTTGGACTTCGTTGGACTTCGCTTTGGGTACCGAGACTGCATCTGGGAAGACTCCTGCTGCTCCTGGTCTCGTCGTCCTGCCAGTCCTCTGCATCGTCTGTGCCTGTGTTCCATCCAGGTTCTTCTCCAGGCCTGCGGGCATCAGAGAAACTCCAAGGAATCACCCCTTGGAATGAAGGAGTCACTTTCCTGCATCTGCAGGCACTACAACTCTGCTGACCGGTCTGCTCCTCCTGATGTCCTCTGGACTTCGAAAGGCTCAGCAACATAGGTGGTGGTTATGCAACTCCCTTGAGGTCTGCACTGTCGCCTCACCGAGTTAGAGGCCAGTATCCCTCGTTGGAACTGCTGGAACAGAACGCCTGGGCACCGCGTTGACTTGCCGTTGCCAAGGCTTGTTCACTGTCTTCTCCAGAAATTTTCGGGCTCCAAGAAGCTCCATCCTCCAGCATCTCCTGCTATCAAGATCTTCATCCTCACCGCATCCTCTGCACTGTGGGCCTGCATCCTTGGTGAGCTGCTCAAGGTCCTCTTGTGACTCCTTTGCCTTCGCCTTATGAGTCCTCTTGATGGTCTTCTTTGGATACAGTGGGCTCCCCTGCTTGCTCAGGGATTGCTCTGACTCTCCTGCACTTGGTGAGTCCTTTGACCTTGTTGGTTCCGACACTGCACCGTCTTTGTTTTCCTTGTCTGTTGCTGCTGCCAAGGCTTGTTGGTATTCCCGCCAGACACCGACCCCCTGGTTCTCGACTCCGATGTGGGGCAGCTCGTGAATGGCTCCTGGTCTTCCACAGCATCGCCTGGTCCTCACAGCTGCAGCGACAAGGTCACCGTCCACACTCCTGCATCTTCCGTCACCGGTGGTCATTGGTCTTCCATGCCTCCCGGTCACTCCCGAGTGGCATAGACTCTGTCCCCTCTACTTGCAGGTACTCCTCTTCAAGAATCCTCCCTTGGATTCCACCAGACTCTTTCACCTTCTTTGCCAGTGGCATCTTCACTGAAGTCCTCTATTGTGGTCTACGGCGGTTTCCGACGTCACTTCGCACCTGTGCACCCGGCTTCCCTTGTGTAGGTATCCTGGTTCCTGGGGTATCCACAGGTGGGGTGACTCTCCAACCTTCCATCTTCCACGGGGTTTCGTCAGGGTCCTCTGGGAAGGGTCCTTCTTCTTGAAAACTGCAACCGTAACTTACGATTGACTTGCATTGAGTATGCAGCTGGGTTTCCACTCTGCACACAGCCTCCGTGGGGTTCCTGGGTACTTACCTTGAGCGGTTTCTTGGGTACCCAGCTCTTCTAAGTATCCGGGGTCAAGTCCCGACTTTGTTTGCAGGTCGCAATCAATCCACTTTATTAGTATATGGTTTTGTCTCCCCTTGGAGGCTACTGTGTATTTCTGCTACTTACTTGTTCTCCTTTTGAAATATTGTGTGTATTGTGTTTATATCTCTAGGTAGGAGATATACCAATGTATTAGTGAGTGTGTATAAAAAAGAAAATTTTTTATAACTACACTGTGTGGATCTTTTTCACTTAACCTACACTATATGATTAGTTCTGGTGAAAGAAGCTGCTTAACACTCCTTCTGGACTAAGCCTGAAGGCTACTCTCCACAGCTACCCCTTAGAGAGCTTTTTATGGTTGTCTAAAACCAGTAAAATCACCATAAGAGTTGTCTGGATTAGTGCAAGGTGCTTTGCTAAAATAAGCGATCACCATATACTAAGCCAGCCTCTACAGTTACTTAACCTGGTCAGTCTACCTGGGCAACCCCCTCTACAAACAGCGTAACATGACAGGAGGACAGGGAAGGCGCAGCTCTCACCAAACCAAATTGGATAAATTTTTGTGGCAAAAGAGTCAGTAGGCAGCAGAGAGCTCTCAAGACCCGCTGCAATCTCTCATCCAGCCAGTGTCAGAGAAGGAAGACCTCACACTTCACGATATCATGGCAGCAATTAACAGAGTGCACACGTCCCTGGAAACGCACATTGACTCTGTTACAACAGAGGTCACGCTTGTCAGAGCTGACCTTCGGAATATGGACACGAGAGTCAAAGGGGTGGAGGAGACAACGGCAAGTCTGCCAACCCGACACAGAAGTCTTCAAAAAACAAGTCGGTGAACCCAAAGCCACACAATAAACCCTCAAAGTCCAACTGGACACCTATGAGGGCAGGTCTAGAAGCAGCAATGTCAGAATTGTTGGACTCCCTGAGTGCGCAAAGGGAACAGCAGTAGATCTCTTTGTGGAGGAGCTGATCCTGAATCATTTGCAAACTCGAGGCCTCTCTTGATATTTCTCTGTGGAAAGGGTGCACCGAGTACGGGTAGGTAGACAGAAGCCGGGATCTCCCCCGAGACCAGTTTTGGCCCGCATCTTCAACTTTCACGACCAGGACGTCATACTGCAGATAGCCCGTAGTGTCCCACCAGTGGCATATGAGAACAGTACAATCACTTTCTTTCCAGTTCAAAGGCAGAGAAGAGGTTTTCTGGAAGTTAAAAGGTGCTGCCAGAGAAGGAATTAGAAAAGCTACTGGTAGAAGCAGAAGCAAAGGCCTGGTACTTCACAAACCCTGATGAAGCATGGGAGTGGTTGGACGGATGGCGGCAAGTGGGAGGCTCCAGCCCAAATGCAAAAAGAGACAATCGAGTACGGAAAACACCGAAACAAACTGAACCAGGCTCAGAAGACGACAGGCAAGCCGAGGGCGGCTTGATGGAAAAACAACTGACTTCATAGGCAGATTCGGGATCGATGAGCATGCGTCCTTACTGGTGATCATGGGGAAAGTTGGCGACTCAAGGCTGCTCCTTATTGTGACTGAATGATCAACCATCGGAGCGGACTAGCGAGCCCTGGTTTCCCTGGGGTGCAGAACTATGTACGACCTATACCCTAAAGGGGATCTCTGAGACTGATCGGCAGAGGCGGCCTGATATCTCTTAGGTACTTGGTACCAATTATGATATATTATTTGGGTATGGGACGGGCGGGGGTGGGAAAGCTGAGCCCTAGTCTTCTGAGTTTAGATTGGGGTGGAGCGACAGGCACATGCAGAGTTGGGGAGGCGGGTAGTTCAAACCCCGTCTTGCAGGGAGGGGGGTGGGGCTGTTTTCCAGTTTTTAAGTAGAGTTATTTAGTTATTTCACAGTGGAGCGAGAGAGATGGGAGGCAACAGCTTCCACTCTCAGTTGCCGACCTATTCATTGGATATCACAGCAGCCAGATCTATGCACCATACAGAATAGGTACCACCCCTCAGACGGGGACTACTCACTCTGAATTTAAACGTTGGGTTAACTTACTATCGACTCATATTTTTCATGGTCCTGATGAAGTGCCGAGGATTATCTTGACCATTTTAGGCGTGAAACATGTCGACCTTCTTTTTTTAGCTCCTAGGGGTCATTATTACCCCAATAGTAACACTGACCTACGGGTTTTTTATTCTGGCTGGGGAGTCCATCTATTAAAACCAGTGTGATAACCCCTAGCCAGTTTTACTTATTTAGCTTCACATTCACTTCTCACTATCCCACTAGGACACTCACACTCATCAAACGGCAAAATAAAAAGATCTCCACTAAAGTGACCCTTCGGGGGACCCGTAGGACATTGCAGCGCCGTCCCAATGAGGAGCACCCGCCCAATGATGAATCATGAAATCCCTAGGGATGTGTGAGGGCAACAAGAGACATTGTTGTTGACTGTCCCCTAACAATTGGTGCAGTACCTAGTAACTTATTCTCTTTTCTTTCTCTTGACACTCTGTGTCTTATTAGGAACAGTAACACCCTTTTTGAAACAGAAATCGTTACTGATACCAGCCTATTTGTAAGTGATGCTTAATGTAAGATTTCTTCCACTGAGTCACACTATGCTCTTTTATACAATCACCAGCACCCTTACTTCATCCAGTGCAAATGTGAGGCAGCCATGCAACCATCACAGCAAGGTTAACATAAACAAAAACTTCAGCTGAGGCAACTCGGCCTCCCTCAAGATCCTTAACTTGTGCATGTAGGACAGTTATAGTGTTTTCTAATGCTTTGCCAACTACTTAAGGATTTGTGATATAGCTCCCTCCAAACCAGTATTATTGTCCCCCTGTTGGCAATGTAAGAATGATCAAAATTGAGAAGAATACATTATTAGATCATATTGCCACCCCCTGTCTGCCAATGAAAACATCATGAGCCTGATTTTGAGTTTGGCGGACTTGTAGACCCATTTCAAAAGTGATGGACATCCCATTCACATTGTTTCAAGTGCATTATATCCCAGTACCCTTGTAAAAAGGCAAATGGTATATCTATCATGGTGTGACTGATTAGCCCATCAGCCAAACTCTAAATTAAACCCTATGTAGCAAAACTACATAGTCTTATGTATTTAACATTTGTTCCCTGTACAGAAAAGTTTGCACGTAGGGTAAAATTATGTTGATTAACTTTGTAGGTAATTCACATTCGCTCCAGGCAATCTGGTCACTGCAGAGTATCTGCCGGGTCGAGACGACCTGGAGGCAGATTTCCAGTCACGCCACTTTCGGGACTCAAGTCTCTGTCGACTGGACAGATCGATTTTTGCAAGGCTCCACGAACACTGGGGTCCTTTCTCAGTAGACCTGTTTGCTTCCAGATTAGATCATCAGTCTCCGCGGTTTTTCAGTTGGAGGCCGGACCCCCTAGCAGAGGCCATGGATGCGTTCCTCCAAGACTGGAGTTCGGAGCAGGGTTAAACGTTTCCTCCTTTCGCGATGATCATGCGAACAACAGCGCAAGTCCGCAGGCAGGCGGTGGACTTAGTCCTGATCACGCCGCTGTGGAAGTCTCAAGTTTGGTTTCCAGTTCTTCTGGAACTTTCTTGGGAGGTCGGGGATCCCGGTTTTCCCTTACCTGGACGACTGGCTTCTGAAGGCAGAGTCCCCAGAGATAGTGCAGCGTCATCTGCAGGTGACATCTCAGCTGTTATTCGACTTGGGTTTTTCGATCAATGTGCCCAAATCTCACCTGGTGCCCTCTCAACGCAACCTGTTTATAGGGGCAGTACTGGACACTACTGTGTGTCGAGCATTCCCTCCTCCTCAAAGGATTGTCGACATTCAGGAGATGGTCCCTTTATTCCACAGTGGAGCGGTTGTTCCAGTTCTGAAGGTACTTCGCCTGCTCGGTCTGTTTGCCTCCTGCATTCTGTTGGTCAACCACGCACGCTGGCACATGAGGGCGCTCCAGTGGGGCCTCCGCAAGCAGTGGTATCAGCACAACGGGGATCTCAGGGAGTCAATCAAGATCTTCAGAGAAGCTGCAGCGGATCTGTCTTGGTGGAGCGTAAAGGGCAATCTGTCACAAGGAAAGCCCTTCCATTTACCTCCATCGGTGGCCACAGTGATAACGGATGCATCAACCTTAGGGTGGGGTGCGCATCTGGAGGACCTGGAGATCAAGGGTCTGTGGTCTCCAGAGGAAAGGTTACATCAACCTTTTGGAATAGCGGGCGATTCGTTTGGCGCTCAAGGCCTTCCTCCCTTCCCTTCGCGGTCAGTCGATTCAAGTCCTGACAGACAATACGACCGCGATGTGGTATGTCAACAAGCAGGGAGGAGGGGGCGTGGCCAGGCGCCGACGAAGATGGCCGCTTAGGTCTCGAGCTCCGCTGAGCTAACTGTGCTGCCCGCGACAATCCGTCCACTTATCCGGGCTGCACGCATCGGAATCACGGCGCTACCTTCCCGACGGGTGACGCGACTGGCAGAGGCCAGAAACGGCACCCAGAGAGCGAGGGGAAGATCGGCGGCGATGGCTGTTGGTGCAGCGGCGGCAACGAAGTTCGGCTGGAGCCTGAGGCGCGGGCCAGCCGCCAATTGAGGTCCCGGCGTGCGGCCTATCTCAACTGCGGGGCTGGCGAGGGACGGACTGCCGTGAGCAGAAGTCGAGCTGCTGCCGGTTGGAGTGGGTCCGGAGCAGCGTACCGCCGCGGGGACCGACGCCGCTGAAGGCCAGTAGGTGCAGATCGCGGCTGAGGCGCTGAGCCCCGGGCACGGATTGAAGCGTGTGGCCGAGTCCGGCGTGAGAGGAGGGGCCACACATCCGCGGAGACACCACCCCGGGCCGAGAGCGGAGGTGAGAGTGCGCCGGCCCTAACAAGCGGGCCCAGTGGATCACCGCGACCCGCGGGATCAGGCTGCGGGAGAGGCAGCGATCGGCGGCGGCGAGGCAGTTGAGCGGGTGAGGCCTGCCCTGGGGGTGCGGCGCTGCCGGACCAGCACTCTAGCGCCCAGCATTTGGGGGATCCCGAGTGCGGCTCCCACCCGCTGGTTGGTTCAGACGGAGGGTGCGAGCGATCGACGGCAGGAGCGGTGATACAGCTGCTGATCATACCACGCAGAGGGTGCTGGCCGAAGGGGCGGCGACGGGGTGCTGTCCCGGGCGGAGAGGAGGTGACAACGTGGAGCCGGGGGTCCTTGCCGGCGGCCGGGCTGGGGTACGTCCTTAGCGGAGCGGCAGACAACAGTCACCATGCGCCCAAAGGCGGGGATGCCCACGCAAACCAACAAGCTGGATAAATACGCGGTGCCCACCAGCCCGGCGCTGTCTGGGGTAACAATGGACGCTAATACGGAGAAGGCGGAGCCCTCCCTGACCTCCATTATAGCCGCCATTCAGACACTGGGCACTAACCTTGAGACCAAAATGGACAAGATTTCGATCGAGGTCAACCTTCTGCGCACAGACCTCGGCAAGACCACGGAGAGGTCAAAAGCCAACGAGACGGACATTAAGGCCCTGCAGGCCTCAGAGAAGCGGCTTGAGGGCCGCATCAACGAGCTCGTCTTCCAACACCGCCAAATGGCCCTGCGGCTCGAGGACCAAGAGGGGAGGGCGCGACGCAGCAACATCCGCGCCGTAGGTGTGCCGGAGGGAATGGAAGGGGGCAGCGTGGAGCTCTTTCTCGAGGACCTCATTCTCCAACACTTGAAGCCCGGGAGGCTTTCGAAGCTTTTCACAGTGGAGCGCGCTCACCGGGCCCCGATCCCCAAACCCAGACCGGGGGCCCCGCCTAGGACTATTATCGCCAAGATCCTGAACTACCGGGACCGGGACGCTATCCTTCAGGAGGCCAGGAGACAGGGGGATCTTCAGCGCGAAGGGGCCACCATCAGATTCTTCCCAGATTTCACGCCCTGGGTTCAGCAGGAGCGCCGCTCGTTCTTGGGCATCAAGGCGGCGCTCCGGGACCGAGGTATTAAATACATGATGTTCTTCCCCGCTAAACTGAAAATCATCGTGGGGGGCAGGTCGCACTTCTTCACCTCGCCGGCGGCGGTCCAAGAGTGGCTCGACACGGCGCAGACGGAGGATCGCAGCCGGCGCGAACGTGAACACCCGCTGCGGGGGGTGGTGGAACCCCCCGGCTCGGTGGAGGACGGAGTGGGGAGAGCAGAGCAGAGCCAGGGGTCGTGGCGGTCCAGATCGAACAGCCCCCGCTGGGACTCCCCCCCGGACACGGCGAAGCGCTGAACATTCCGCCCACGGCATCAGGCCGCAACGAACAGTAAAGTATTTGACCTGAACTGGGGTCCCACTGACTGTGGCGGGGCTTTGGGGAGGGCTAGGGTGCTCCCCCCCTAACGACATTGAGAGGGTCCCTTGATTGCCTCGCACACTTGATGATGTAATAGTTTGGGCAGCACAGTGGTAGCGGCGGCTGGAGTTGGGGCCGGCCTCAATTCTCCCTAACAGAGTTTTTCCGGGGAGGGTAGCTACTCTCTCCGGGTTGGGCTGGGTGACAGGCGCTCTGCTAATTGGGGCAGTGGGTAGTTTAAAACCTGCGGAGCAGGGGGCAGGGTGGGGGGGGCTTGTTTGGGGAGATGTTACAGCAGATGTAGTCGAGTTGTTGCGAATGTCGGGTGTTGGCCCGCTTGAGTTGGCCCCACTTGTGATATGCATTGCTGTGGGTTGTTGGAGGGGTGGGTGGGAGTGGGGGGGGGGAAGTTGGATGGTTGTTAAGGTCACACACTGATGGTCGACAAGGGGTGGCGGGCAGCGCTGGTGCTCGGATACAGACGGGGTTCTACAGTAGGGACTATGGCTAGCTGTGGGGGGGATGGCCTTAAGATCCTCAGTTGGAATGTCAACGGCCTGGGGGATGAGCTTAAACGTACTATTGTCATGCAGTTAATTAAACGCCACCTCCCGGATGTAGTATTCCTGCAGGAAACGCATTTGATGGGGAATACATGCCAGGCCCTCAATAGATGGGGATATACCCTAGCGGTTCACTCCGGCTTCACCTCTGGTTCTAGGGGAGTGGGGATTCTGGTTCGCCGTTCCCTGCCCCTACACATTGACCGCACGGAGTTAGATCCCCTTGGCCGCTTTGCTGGCCTGTCGGGGAGATGGGCGGGTCGCCGGGTTAACCTCATCTCTACTTATATCCCCCCCGGCCTGCAGACACAGGCATTCGTGGACTTGGGTAAACTCCTGCTCTCCCTCCCTGACGGACAGTTGCTCATCGGGGGCGACTTTAATGCTGTGGCCTCCGGCACCCTTGACAGGCATCCGCCCAGGGAAACGCCCTCGGGGCAAAGGTGGTTGGCGGACTTCCTTGAAGCCTTCGGGCTCACGGATGCCTGGCGGCTGCTGCACCCTGCGAGTAGGCACTTCACCTTCCACTCTGGTCTGCATCGCTCTTTCTCCCGTCTGGACTACGTCTTGACTTCCACGCAGCCGGACATGACCATCCGAGAGGCCTCCCACCTGGCGCGTGGCATCTCTGACCATTCGCCAGTATACATACAGGTCGCGCTAGGGGGTGGCCGGAAGGGATGCATTTTCCCCATACCCGCTTGGCGTTTCAAGAGTGAGGACATGCGGAAAAAGCTGACTAGCTCCATTGAGCGCTACTTCGAGCTCAACATTGGGTCTACGAGCTCCGCGGTTACCCTGTGGGAGGCTTTCAAGGCGGTGCTGCGGGGGAGGCCCTTTCGGCCATCGCTGGCTGCCGTAAAGAACGAGAGGCGCAGGTCGCCTCGGTAGAGGCGGACCTAAGAGCACTTGAAGAGGCCGCCTGTGAGGAGACGGAGCCGGGTGTACAACATCGGCTGCGACTTAAAACCGCAGAGTATAGAGAGCTGGTTACGCTCGCTGCCCAGACTGCCATTCAGCACAAGGTGGGCAGGATATATGACCAGGGAGACAAGGCAGGCAAACTTATCGCATGGCTGGAGAAAAAGCAGCGGGCCACGACGGTGGTGCCGGAGGTCAAGACATTGTCGGGAGATACGGTAACGGAGCCTGAAGAGATTGTCGCGGAATTCGCAAAGCACTTCCTGCGGGTAAACAGCAGGGGGTCGGACCGTCCGGAGGAGGACTCAGACGACTTGCTGGCGGATATTCGCATGCCCTGTCTGGCGGAGGCCGACCGGGATGCCCTGGAGGCCCCCCTCGCCACAACCGAACTGGAGCGTGCGATTGTGGACCTTCGACCGGGGAAAGCGTTAGGCCCCAATGGTCTGCCTATCGAGCTCTACAAGTTGAAGCCGGACGGCCTTGGCGTGCATCTCCTCCGAATGTTTGAGGAGAGCGCAGCGGTGGGGATATTGCCGTGTGATCAGCGCCTGGCTATCTAAGTGGCCATACCAAAAGAAGGGAAGCCAAGAGATGCCTGCTCCTCGTACAGCCGATCTCTCTGCTGAACGCAGAGCCGAAAATACTTGCTAAGGCTCTTGCAAACAGGCTCCACTCAGTCCTCCCCAAGCTGGTCCATCCGGACCAATCCGGCTTCATGACCCACCGTAACACGGCGTTAAACCTCCGCCGCCTGCACGGTGTATTGGGAAGGTGCCCCACGATTCGGGAAGACGCGGTGGTGGTGTCGCTTGACGCCACCATGGCATTCGACACACTCGAATGGCCATACATGATGGCAGTACTCCGAAAAATGGGCTTCGGTCCGCATTTCATGGCTTGGGTCCGCTTTCTATATTCAGAGCCACTGGCCCAGGTGGTGGTTAACGGCAGGGTGTCTGAGGTGTTTGGTCTGGAAAGGGGCACCAGACAGGGATGCCCGCTCTCCCCTCTCCGCGCTCTCTCTTGAGCCGCTGGCGTCATGGATCCGGCAGGACAGCTGCCTCACAGGGCTGCGGTGGGCGGATGGCTGGGAAGACAAAATATCGCTATATGCTGACGATATCCTTCTTTATCTCTCCCACCCACGGAGATCTATACTGGCGGCGATGGATATCTTTGTCAGTTTTGGGAAGAACTCCGGGTTCTGCATCAACTGGGCTAAGTCCGTCCTCTATGTTCTACACGGCGACCCTCTCAGGCTTCCTGACAGCTGTCCGCTTGCGGTGGCGGAGGAGGGCTTTAAATACCTCGGAGTGTTTGTCACGCTGGATAAGACTCTCCGGTTTGAGAGGAATCTCCTGCCACCGCTGCAACGGTTCCAGCGTGACTCAACCTCGTGGCAGCGGCTGCCGTTGTCGCTGCTGGGTCGTGCGGCCCTCTTTAAAATGGTGGCACTCCCTAGATTTCTGTATGCTCTCCAAAACCATCCAGATTTGGTGCCTGCCTCATACTTTGCGGCGGTGGAGGCGGCGCAGAGGACCCTCCTGTGGTCGGGCGCACCCAGAATAGCGCTGCGAAAACTCACGCTGGGGTGGTATGACGGGGAGATAGCCCTCCCGGATATCCGTAAGTACTATTGGGCCGCTCACCTCTCAGCGATAAACCAGGGGACGTATTGCGACGGGAATGACCCGGGGTACGGGATGGATAGATGGTTGCTCCCGGGGGGAAACTATGAGGTTGCGCTGTACTCCAGACCGGGCAGACTCCACCTCACGGGGCCGACGAAGCATTCGGTGCAAATATGGCACGCCGCGCACCGGGCGCTGGGCTGGTCTAACACGCTGACCCTGGCCACACCCCTGTGGGCATCGGAGAGATTAGGTAGCCTGCGACACACGAAGGGGTTCTGTGGCTGGGATCTTATCGGGATCTCCCGGGTGGGGGACCTATGGGGGCCAGAGAGGGTCAGATCCTTTGCCTATCTCCAGGGCACTTATGACATGGCGCGTACGGAATATTTTAGATACTTACAGGTCCGTCATTCTCTCCAAGCCAATATCCCCCCGGGGACTCGACCCCCGCAGGCCTCCCCGCTTTAGGACAGGTTGCTGGATGGGCACATGCCGGAGCATGCCATATCGCTCACATATAAAAAATTGATCAACAACCCCCCTGATCCTCTCGACTCCCTGAAAGAGAAGTGGGTGGCAGATGGACTTGAGATTGACGACGAGGAGTGGATCACCGCTCTGGCGTCTCCTAGGGAAGTAGCGATATCGGCTAGGCTCCGACTGGTGCAGCTTAAAATATTGCACAGTGTATATGTCTCTTGCACCAGGCTACAGGCGATGGGGAGGGGGACTGTGCCGACGGGGATGTGGAGAGAGTGGCTCCTTTTTCCATATTTTGTAGGAATGCCCAGGGGTGCAGCGGTACTGGAGGCGAGTGATGTCCTGCATGGGTGAGGTGTGGGAGACTGATATTCGCACAGAGGCCAAGAGATGTTTGCTTAACATTTGGGAACCCACGGACTTGTCCCGACGGGGAAGACTCTGGGTCACACTTGGGCAAATGGTCGCAAAAAGAAACATAGCCCGTCTGTGGGGGGCATCGACCCTGCCGAAACTGGTGGACTGGCAAAACGATATGGACTGGTGTATGCTGCAGGAGAAGGCGGTATATACGGCACAAGGTTGCCCCAGAAAGTGGGGGGAGGTGTGGTCGCTCTGGAACGCCTACCGAGGGGACATAGTTGAGCCTCCACAGGCCCGTCTGTCTGGCCTGGAGACTGCGGACATAACCTAGGCTGCTGTCCGACCTCAAGTATACTAGTCTAGTCTTGCTGCTGTATCTGTAAGTTGCCGGTGCTGCGACACCCAAGATGCTTAGAATGAAAAGACCTGTCTTGTGTGACCTGGTTATGTTATGTTTTTAAAAAAACAATAAAAAGATTTTCAAACAAAACAAGCAGGGAGGAGTGGGGTCTCTTTGTCTATGCAGAGAGGCCTTACCTCTATGGTCCTGGGTTCAGGACCATCGGATTTGTCTGATGGCAAATCATCTGGCCGGGGTGTTGAACGTGCGTGCGGACAGTCTCAGTCGGCAGTTATTTTTATTTATTTATTTATTTAGTGTTTTCTATAGCGCGGACATGACCCTGCGTAGGGTATCAGAGCGCTTTACAGCTGGATTTCGGTGTAACAGAACCGAATACATTACAAGTCATTAGATGCCTATCAAGTTTAGAACAGAGCATTAAGCAGCAAAAGATAATATATACACATATTGAATTACCATGAGTAGATAAAAGTAAAAGACTACATTTTGAACATGTATATACAGGCCCATATAAGGTTAGAGAGCACCTAGCGGGCACATGGAAAAGTCATAATAGGTTTGTAGACTGTGACCGACATGTACTTATGGGAGAAATTTCCTCATATAGAATGCTTTTGCTTCCTTTTTGAATGCCGTGATGGAAGGAATTCTTCTAATGTTAGGGGGGATAGCGTTCCAGATTCTTGGAGCTGCCCCGGAGAATGCTCTATCATAAGTTCTTTTCTTACAAAAGCGAGCCGGTTTCAATAGAAGGTCTGCATGGCTCCTGGAAAATCGGCACCCTCCTGATAGCGTGAGTTTTTTTGCGAGGTAAACTGGAGTTTTGTGATGTAATGCTTTGTGCGTGATACATGCCAACTTGAATTGAATTCTTGCTTCGAAGGGCAGCCAGTTAAGGGCTTTCAAGTGAGGGGTGATATGGTCGAATTTTTTGGATCCAGATATAAGTCTTGTTGCAGCATTCAGGCATGCTTTCAGTGGTGCTGTTGATATCTTGGGGAGGCCGGCCAAAGTTGTGCCACCATACTCAATCCTAGATATGACCAGTGCCTGTACTGCTGTCTTGAGATCTGTGTTATTTAGGAATGGTTTCAGTTTCCGCAGGTAACTTAAATGGAAACGGGCGTTTTTTGCCAGTTCTCCGCCGACCACGAGTGGAGGCTCCATCCGGAGGTGGTTCGTCACGTCTTTCGGACGTGGGGGTCTCCTCGGGTGGACCTGTTTGCCACTTTCGAGAACGCGCACTGCCCGTCATTCTGCAGTCTCCAGTACCTGATGCAGGGGGCGTTGGGGGACGCGTTTCAGTTGAATTGGGGCTCACAACTCCTTTACGCGTTTCCTCCCATACCCTTGATTCCTCGGGTTCTGAGGAAGATTCGCCAAGACCGGGCCCAAGTCATTTTGGTCGCCCCGGACTGGCCAAGAAGGGTGTGGTATACAGATCTTCTCCACCTCTCCTCGTGCCTCCGCTCCGTCTCCCTCTGAGGGCAGACCTCCTCTCGCAGTCGGAGGGGCAGGTTCTACACCCCCACCTCCAGAGCTTACACCTTCATGCCTGGAGATTGAACGGGGCAACCTGAGTTCATTCTCTCTCCCGCCTGACGTGGTGGACGTTATTTTATCGGCCAGGCGACACTCCACCAAGTCCCTTTACTCCTACAGGTGGTCTAAGTTTGTTAAATGGTGTGGAGAGAGATCCATTGACCCTTTAAAAGCCCATCTTTCTGATGTTCTCCAGTTTGCTCTTTCCTTGGCTCAGCAGGGCTATGCTGTGGCCACGGTCAAGGGCTATCTTTCGGCCTTATCGGCTTTTCTATGCCTTCCAGATCAACCGTCACTATTTAAATCTCCGGTTGTTCTGAGGTTTATCAAGGGCCTTACAAACATGTTTCCTCCCAATCCATTTGTAATGCCTCAGTGGGACCTTAATCTTGTTTTAACCTTTCTGATGGGGTCCCCATTTGAACCTCTACATAGCTGTCCTTTGAGGCTGTTGTCCTTTAAGGTGGTTTTTCTTGTAGCCATAACCTCGGCAAGGAGGGTGAGTGAGCTTTTTAACCTTGCATGCTGAAAGGATGGTTATCAGGACCAGGGCTGCTTTCCTGCCAAAAGTTGTCACTCCGTTTCATTTGGGGCAGTCCATTACTCTCCCTGTTTTCTATCCTCCTCCTCATCCTTCCAAAGAGGAGGAAAGTCTCCATCGCCTGGACCCAAAGAGAGCTGTTAGCTTTTACTTGGACAGAACGAAGGGCTTTCGTCTGGACGATCAGCTCTTCGTGGGTTATATTGGTCATTCCAAAGGAAGAGCGGTGCACAAGCGCACGTTGTCGAGATGGATTATCCTTGCCATCAAGATCTGCTACGCCCTGGCTGGTAAGACCCCTCCTGAGGGCATTAGAGCTCATTCAACTAGAGCTAAGTCATCTACATCTGCTTTGGCCTGGGGTGTTCCTGTAGCAGATATTTGTAAGGCCGCGACTTGGGCCTCCCTCCATACCTTCGCAAAGCATTATTGCTTGGACTCAGAGATGAGGAGGGAGGGCCACTTCGCGTGCTCGGTCTTGCAAGACTTTCTGGTATAGGAAAGGTGGACACCCTCCTCCGGGAGTGGGGACTGCTGTGGGAATCTATTCACAAGGTGAGGAATCCACTGGCAGATGTATCCATCAGAAGAACAAGTTACTTACCTTCGGTAACGCTTTTTCTGGTGGATACAGTATCTGCCTGTGGATTCCTCACTGACCCGCCCGCCTCCCCGTTGTCCACCTTTGTATACCATGAAAGAGGTCTTGTGGGAATGTTTTGATATTTTCTGGTACATTTGTAGGCAATGCTGGTTGGTTTAGCATTCCTTTTATTTGTATGCTGTGCATATATGTTGGTATACTGTATACTGTGTATGCTTGGAGTTGTCGTTGGTTCACCTGTTCGCCTCGAAGGCACGGAAAAAATGGGTGGAACTGACGTCATCACGCCGACGTGGGCTTCTTATGGCTCCGGTGACGTCGTACGGAGTCGCGAGCGGAGCCGATGCATTGTGACGTCGCCCACGTCGACGTGGAGTGCTGGGAAAGAAAAGTTCCGTGGAATGCTGGCGCAGGGGATATTCACAAGGTGAGGAATCACAAGGTGAGGAATCCACAGGCAGATACTGTATCCACCAGAAAAAGCGTTACCGAAGGTAAGTAACTTGTTCGTTTGGACAGAACCTGTTGCAACTTGTGACAAATCTTGGCAACCTTTCTGTCCGGAAGGCTGAGAGTAGATGCCGTGGAGTCTATGACGAACCCCAAGAAGGTAACGACCTGAGCTGGCTGTAACAGTGATTTTTTCTCGTTGATCACAAAGCCGAGGTCTTGGAGCAGAGTCACTGCCATCCGAAGATGTTCTGTCAACAGACGAGGGGAAGAGGCCATTAGGAGAAGATCGTCGAGATACACGATCATCCTGACCCCTTGAGCTCGCAGGAACTCCACCACCGGCTTGAGCACCTTGGTGAAACACCGAGGGGCCGAGGAGAGACAGAAAGGCAGGGCCGTGAACTTGTAAATGAGGTGACGCCAGGTGAATTGCAGAAAATGTTCGTGAGGAGGAAAGATCGGGATCACCAAATAAGCGTCCTTGAGGTCCAAACGGACCATCCAATCTAGAGGACGTAGCACATCCCGAAGGAGATGAATCCCCTCCATTTTGAAATGGCGGTACACCAGCCATTCATTGAAATCGCTCAAATTTATGACCGGCCTCTTACCGCCGTCGGTTTTGTCGACCAAGAAAATGTTGCTTAAAAAACCCTTGGGTGGAGAGAAGCAAGGGAGATAGCGCCCTTGTGGAAGAGGGATCCAACTTCCTCATCCACCAGGGCTGCATCTTGAGAAGAAAACTGAATGGGCCGAAGTGTGGTTCTTTGAACCGGGTTCCCCCTGAACTGTGTGATGGCCAACCAAGCCTGGTAACAACTTGCCAACCGCCCCCTATGTTTCGTGGGGTAGAAGGGAGAACACTCACCTGGGCTGGAGGTGGTAGCTCCTCCTCTGAAGCCTTTCCCTTTTTCCTCGGTCTCCTCTTGTGGGATAAAAATTCCCGAACCAGGACTGGTCCTGGTACTGTCCGGAGCCTCTCTGGTTGGCTTGATGGTGCTGGCGACCGGCCGAGCGGCCCGTGCCTCGGACGGCCCCGCGAAAAACACGGGGAAAAACTTTCTTTATCGTGGACTGGGCTTTGTCCAACGACGTAAAGATGTTGACAAATTTGCCGAGCACCTTTATCGAATGGCTCGCCGAAAAGACCACCTTGAGCAATGGCGCCCGCCTCCGAGTCCGCCTGGTCTCCTAATTTTGGGTCAGTTTTAATAAGGAGGGAAAGAGCACAATTGGCATTGCCCATAAATATCACTGCCTTCTTCCCCCAACCGGACAAGGTTTCAGGCGAAATAATGGAGTCAGACTCCTCGGCCATATCAAGGATCTTCGTGATAGGGCCAAGGGCGTCCAGGAGCTTGTCCTGACAAGCCCTCCACGATCTGTCTATCCCTTTCTTGGGGTCTCTAATAAACGTTTGGAGGAATGTCGCCATACGCGGGTCAATTTCTGGAGTAAGGGCTACTTTCCCCTCAAGAGAAGGGTGGGGGCACCCTGCCCGTAGGCAATTGCAGGCCTCTTTCTCAAGAGAGCACCGGATGTGCCCTGCGACGTACTTAGCGACTTTATCGGCCGGAGCCCCCTCCGTGGAACGTGGATATACAATGTCATTTGAGTCAAGCATGTCAGAGACATTGGGAGGAACCTGGGCAGGAAGTGGAGGGAGACCAGGTCTGGAAGGACCTGGAGCGGAATCGGGGTCGTCAGTGACTGGATCTACAGGGGGCAAAACCGGGTTAGTGGGATGAAGGTTTCCCGTGGGCAACGCTGGCTATCAAGGAAAGCCTGCCTCAAACGCTCAAAGGCGTCCACATCCACTCCGGGTTCCTGGGGGCGCTTAGGAGGCAGGGGGCCAAGGTCATCATGGGCAGGTGCCGCCGGCGCTTGGGGGGGTGGGGCAACCTGTTGCGTGAGTTGGGCAAACGCCTGGGTTATCTGGCGGGAAAGCCTATCCTCCAAAGGAGAGATGGCATGATCCACCGGCCTATATATAGAAGTATCCACAGCCTCATAAAAGGCATCCCCCCCCCCAAGGCATATCAGCTAGAGGGTCCTACCCATCTTGCATGTCGTCGTAGTACTCCATAATGTGGTGTACACAAGGTTAAATAGAAGTATACAGGAGGAAACCCACTGGGCCGGTAGTGAAGGCCTTAGATGCAGGGCTGGGTGGCAGCCTAACACTTTAGGAGCGGGAAAGCACTGCTAATTACGGGGTTCTAGCCCCAGAGGACTAAAGCTGCTGGCAACAGAAACTCTATATACATGAAAAACCTCCTCTCTCTCTCAAGGGAAAAACTGATCTGGGTAAAGTCCCCATAAGGCCTAATGGCAAATACCTGACCTCAGCGAGGCATTCAGCAGAAAACCAAATACAGACTCTGTGTCCCAAATAATGTGGGCAGGGAGCAGAGCGTTCAGTTCAACAAGGCGTACAGCGTGAGGAAATTGAGCCGCTGCCGCTACAACCCAAGACGGGCGTTCTCCCCACATCAGAAGCTCCGACTGGGAACGCGCGCGCGATGTTTGAAATTCCTAAAGGAAGATCAAACACCACAACGCGCCCGTCACGACCACCCACGCCTCCTGGCGGCGGGAGGTCCGAGGAGCACAGGCCATCAGACCGCCACGTAGGAAAGGGAAACAAGTACCCGCGGCACGAGAAATGCCTTTTAAGCGCAGCCCACGCGCTGCTGAAAAGAATACAGGGAAATGAACAGCACGACGTGAAAGCGCCAGACTATGAAAATGTATCACACGCTAACAAGCGTAACGAACTACATTGCCACACGTTTACATATTATGAAAATTCACCACACGCTAACAAGCGTAACAAACTGCAATGCCACACGTTTAAATACAAAAACAAGAAAATGTGCAAACTAGCCAAACACTACACAGAGAAAATCTGAAGAGCACTTATCTGGCTGCGTAGCAGCGAAGAAAGAGGAAGAGAGGACACTGACAATGGACTATGTTGGGCTGGAAGGCCCCTGATTGGACGCTGGTTCATGTCCTGATTGGATGTTACTATGTGTTTATCTTTTAGCTACTTTCCCTATGGTTCATGGGAAATGTAGTTTTTTTGTTACCTTCATGCTGCTATGCCAATTAAAGTGAAGAAAGAAGGCATAATCCTCGCCTCCAGTCCTGACATAGAATTTGGAGTGTGAACAATCAGTCCACTACCTGGTAATCAATATAAAACGAGATTATGGTCAGCAAAACGTGTGCAGCATATGGTTGGTCCATGGATGAACCTTCTTTTATCAACAACTAGCAAGATTGCACTAATTAAATGATGTTTATCCCAAGATTTCTATACTTGATTGTAAATATTCCAGTCCTTTTGAATAAGGCTTGTTTCATACATACTATACTGGAGGAGCAGGGGTGGGCAGTTTAGCAATCCTGACTGTTAAGCATGATCTTCTGGGCTACTCAGGTGCTTTGTTAGTTTCTGGTATAGCATGAATACCTTGTGGAAGTGGATATAATCTTCCCCTCTGCTTCAGATGCCTGTGGTCAATTCGATGTATAAACCATCCTGCAAGGTACACACTGTGTCTTATACAGTGTGGCTCGACACTGTATTGCAGCTGCAATGGGCTCGATGATGCGTTATGAACGAAAGCTACATCTAAGATTCAACCTCCTACTGCTATTGCCCACCGAGCAAACGACACAGACACAACTAGAGCTGCTGGGGCTATTGACAATGGATGATGTGTTCCCCCAAGTGTTTGTTTATACAGTGTCCTAATTTTGAAACCTGGGGCCCGCCGGTCCCCTGGACATATTCCTATATTACAGGATTAGACGTGTGCTTCGTGAATGTCTGCCTTTCTTTCAAATGAGCTGTTGCCGCACACTGCACTGGCACACTTGATTGCCACTTCATTACTGCAGTGGTTTATTTAGTTTATTTACATCACTACATTAGCTAGTTATAGAGTGGTGCATTTAGATAAGGTAGGAGAGCAGTGGGACACTAACCTAGGGTTCACCCTTTCAGGTGACAAGTAGCGGTTCTGTCACTCGCAGACTATACAATTGTGTCCCTCAATAGCAGACACAGACTGCTGTACTATATATATATATCTACAAATGATGTATTACACCTCTACGTTGTTAATATCCTTTGGGTTAGAGGTTGATGTGAAATTCCACAGATGTCATGCATGTGATGCAAATGCCACTCTTTTGAAGTGGGACAAAAGGGGGTGGTGATGGACGGAGCATCAGAACCAATCAAACACTCACACCCGGTCAACAGATCTGGGTTTGATCCATCACCGTTCTTTAGCCCACTCTGCCACCCCAGTTCAGACATGGCCATATGCAAATCAGTCTGACCCTGTGCCTCATGGGAACAGTCCAGCCCGAACTGCCAAGCCATGCCTTCCCTGGACCGGAAACAAGCTTCCTAGGACCGGTTTCTGGCATTTCAGCCGTCTTCAGCCAGGCTTGCTTGAATCCAGTGGCAAAGTGAGCAAGGGACTCACGTCTGAGCATACCCTGCCAACTCATGGCGAACAAAGCGGTACAAAAGGGGGTGGTGATGGACGGAGCATCAGAACCAATCAAACACTCACACCCGGTCAACAGATCTGGGTTTGATCCATCACCGTTCTTTAGCCCACTCTGCCACCCCAGTTCAGACATGGCCATATGCAAATCAGTCTGACCCTGTGCCTCATGGGAACAGTCCAGCCCGAACTGCCAAGCCATGCCTTCCCTGGACCGGAAACAAGCTTCCTAGGACCGGTTTCTGGCATTTCAGCCGTCTTCAGCCAGGCTTGCTTGAATCCAGTGGCAAAGTGAGCAAGGGACTCACGTCTGAGCATACCCTGCCAACTCATGGCGAACAAAGCGGTACAAAAGGGGGTGGTGATGGACGGAGCATCAGAACCAATCAAACACTCACACCCGGTCAACAGATCTGGGTTTGATCCATCACCGTTCTTTAGCCCACTCTGCCACCCCAGTTCAGACATGGCCATATGCAAATCAGTCTGACCCTGTGCCTCATGGGAACAGTCCAGCCCGAACTGCCAAGCCATGCCTTCCCTGGACCGGAAACAAGCTTCCTAGGACCGGTTTCTGGCATTTCAGCCGTCTTCAGCCAGGCTTGCTTGAATCCAGTGGCAAAGTGAGCAAGGGACTCACGTCTGAGCATACCCTGCCAACTCATGGCGAACAAAGCGGTACAAAAGGGGGTGGTGATGGACGGAGCATCAGAACCAATCAAACACTCACACCCGGTCAACAGATCTGGGTTTGATCCATCACCGTTCTTTAGCCCACTCTGCCACCCCAGTTCAGACATGGCCATATGCAAATCAGTCTGACCCTGTGCCTCATGGGAACAGTCCAGCCCGAACTGCCAAGCCATGCCTTCCCTGGACCGGAAACAAGCTTCCTAGGACCGGTTTCTGGCATTTCAGCCGTCTTCAGCCAGGCTTGCTTGAATCCAGTGGCAAAGTGAGCAAGGGACTCACGTCTGAGCATACCCTGCCAACTCATGGCGAACAAAGCGGTACAAAAGGGGGTGGTGATGGACGGAGCATCAGAACCAATCAAACACTCACACCCGGTCAACAGATCTGGGTTTGATCCATCACCGTTCTTTAGCCCACTCTGCCACCCCAGTTCAGACATGGCCATATGCAAATCAGTCTGACCCTGTGCCTCATGGGAACAGTCCAGCCCGAACTGCCAAGCCATGCCTTCCCTGGACCGGAAACAAGCTTCCTAGGACCGGTTTCTGGCATTTCAGCCGTCTTCAGCCAGGCTTGCTTGAATCCAGTGGCAAAGTGAGCAAGGGACTCACGTCTGAGCATACCCTGCCAACTCATGGCGAACAAAGCGGTACAAAAGGGGGTGGTGATGGACGGAGCATCAGAACCAATCAAACACTCACACCCGGTCAACAGATCTGGGTTTGATCCATCACCGTTCTTTAGCCCACTCTGCCACCCCAGTTCAGACATGGCCATATGCAAATCAGTCTGACCCTGTGCCTCATGGGAACAGTCCAGCCCGAACTGCCAAGCCATGCCTTCCCTGGACCGGAAACAAACTTCCTAGGACCGGTTTCTGGCATTTCAGCCGTCTTCAGCCAGGCTTGCTTGAATCCAGTGGCAAAGTGAGCAAGGGACTCACGTCTGAGCATACCCTGCCAACTCATGGCGAACAAAGCGGTACAAAAGGGGGTGGTGATGGACGGAGCATCAGAACCAATCAAACACTCACACCCGGTCAACAGATCTGGGTTTGATCCATCACCGTTCTTTAGCCCACTCTGCCACCCCAGTTCAGACATGGCCATATGCAAATCAGTCTGACCCTGTGCCTCATGGGAACAGTCCAGCCCGAACTGCCAAGCCATGCCTTCCCTGGACCGGAAACAAACTTCCTAGGACCGGTTTCTGGCATTTCAGCCGTCTTCAGCCAGGCTTGCTTGAATCCAGTGGCAAAGTGAGCAAGGGACTCACGTCTGAGCATACCCTGCCAACTCATGGCGAACAAAGCGGTACAAAAGGGGGTGGTGATGGACGGAGCATCAGAACCAATCAAACACTCACACCCGGTCAACAGATCTGGGTTTGATCCATCACCGTTCTTTAGCCCACTCTGCCACCCCAGTTCAGACATGGCCATATGCAAATCAGTCTGACCCTGTGCCTCATGGGAACAGTCCAGCCCGAACTGCCAAGCCATGCCTTCCCTGGACCGGAAACAAGCTTCCTAGGACCGGTTTCTGGCATTTCAGCCGTCTTCAGCCAGGCTTGCTTGAATCCAGTGGCAAAGTGAGCAAGGGACTCACGTCTGAGCATACCCTGCCAACTCATGGCGAACAAAGCGGTACAAAAGGGGGTGGTGATGGACGGAGCATCAGAACCAATCAAACACTCACACCCGGTCAACAGATCTGGGTTTGATCCATCACCGTTCTTTAGCCCACTCTGCCACCCCAGTTCAGACATGGCCATATGCAAATCAGTCTGACCCTGTGCCTCATGGGAACAGTCCAGCCCGAACTGCCAAGCCATGCCTTCCCTGGACCGGAAACAAGCTTCCTAGGACCGGTTTCTGGCATTTCAGCCGTCTTCAGCCAGGCTTGCTTGAATCCAGTGGCAAAGTGAGCAAGGGACTCACGTCTGAGCATACCCTGCCAACTCATGGCGAACAAAGCGGTACAAAAGGGGGTGGTGATGGACGGAGCATCAGAACCAATCAAACACTCACACCCGGTCAACAGATCTGGGTTTGATCCATCACCGTTCTTTAGCCCACTCTGCCACCCCAGTTCAGACATGGCCATATGCAAATCAGTCTGACCCTGTGCCTCATGGGAACAGTCCAGCCCGAACTGCCAAGCCATGCCTTCCCTGGACCGGAAACAAGCTTCCTAGGACCGGTTTCTGGCATTTCAGCCGTCTTCAGCCAGGCTTGCTTGAATCCAGTGGCAAAGTGAGCAAGGGACTCACGTCTGAGCATACCCTGCCAACTCATGGCGAACAAAGCGGTACAAAAGGGGGTGGTGATGGACGGAGCATCAGAACCAATCAAACACTCACACCCGGTCAACAGATCTGGGTTTGATCCATCACCGTTCTTTAGCCCACTCTGCCACCCCAGTTCAGACATGGCCATATGCAAATCAGTCTGACCCTGTGCCTCATGGGAACAGTCCAGCCCGAACTGCCAAGCCATGCCTTCCCTGGACCGGAAACAAGCTTCCTAGGACCGGTTTCTGGCATTTCAGCCGTCTTCAGCCAGGCTTGCTTGAATCCAGTGGCAAAGTGAGCAAGGGACTCACGTCTGAGCATACCCTGCCAACTCATGGCGAACAAAGCGGTACAAAAGGGGGTGGTGATGGACGGAGCATCAGAACCAATCAAACACTCACACCCGGTCAACAGATCTGGGTTTGATCCATCACCGTTCTTTAGCCCACTCTGCCACCCCAGTTCAGACATGGCCATATGCAAATCAGTCTGACCCTGTGCCTCATGGGAACAGTCCAGCTCGAACTGCCAAGCCATGCCTTCCCTGGACCGGAAACAAGCTTCCTAGGACCGGTTTCTGGCATTTCAGCCGTCTTCAGCCAGGCTTGCTTGAATCCAGTGGCAAAGTGAGCAAGGGACTCACGTCTGAGCATACCCTGCCAACTCATGGCGAACAAAGCGGTACAAAAGGGGGTGGTGATGGACGGAGCATCAGAACCAATCAAACACTCACACCCGGTCAACAGATCTGGGTTTGATCCATCACCGTTCTTTAGCCCACTCTGCCACCCCAGTTCAGATATGGCCATATGCAAATCAGTCTGACCCTGTGCCTCATGGGAACAGTCCAGCCCGAACTGCCAAGCCATGCCTTCCCTGGACCGGAAACAAGCTTCCTAGGACCGGTTTCTGGCATTTCAGCCGTCTTCAGCCAGGCTTGCTTGAATCCAGTGGCAAAGTGAGCAAGGGACTCTTTTGAAGTGGGACCACCCTCGATTGGGAGGGGGGAGCAAGTACTGGCTAGATGCATTTAACATGTTAACATTTATTTTGGGTGTGACTAGTGACACTGCTGAGATTTGTTAAGGACTGGTTTCTGTTAGATGCTGCTAGGTACTAGTGTTGGCTTCACTTCTCCCCATCCTTCAAAACAGATTGCCATTGCAGTTTATCATCTTGGAAAGAGCATGGTGGAAAATCATAGCTATACCAAATTCACATTCATTAGTCTTAGGCGACAGAGTTAAGTCAGTTTTCCAGGCTCATACAAGAATGCTCTTAAACAATAAAGAGGAGAGGTACATACCTGGACAGTCCTCCTCCAGTTATATCAATACACACATCAAAAAGACCAGGCTTCTCAGAGGTCTCCTATCTGTTTAGTCAGACAGAGTGCTCCTTTGGAAATGTGAATGTAAAAATGCGTAATTATTGGTCTTCCTACAACCTGGATCCTATTGAGTCCAAGGTGGGCTCTACAACTGTGTGTGAGAGCCTGGGTTTTTTTAAAAGGACATGCAATGTGGAGTGTGTCTTCCACAAAAACTGACCAGAGAGAAGTATACTGTTAAAACCATCTAGGGCTATCACAAATCTATTTTGTAATGGATGCCCTGATAGGATTAAAAACATAAGTGGATGATATAAAAGGGATAATAATGACCCTGTCATCCTGTACTTCAGTCAACATGTTTCGGCCACCTTTGAAAATGCCTAAAGAGTCAGCGGCCTTCGTCAGGATGCAGCATCTCTGGCTCTAAAGTAGCACCTTGTCCTTAAAGGGTAACCATATTCTCCATGCTGCCCAGTATGGGATAATCAGTGACCTATTAGTGTCAGAAAGCCCTGCATACACACCCTATGCAAAATGTATCTACTAGGGATTTAAAAAGAATTCTCACAATTTCTTACTTCTGAGTTTGTTGCTCTGCAAAGAACGAAAAGCAAAACTACAAATAAGAAGACACATAAACTGCGAACACTACACAAATACAGACCAACATAAATCAAATATATGATACACATGTATGACATTATTGTGGATTATTCTATTTGAGTTCCACCTTGCAATGTAAGTGAATGACTCACTTTTCTAAATATCAAAATCACACTGTATTTACCCCAAGTGGTCAGTCTTAATTTTACACAGTGCTGTCACACCAGGCAGTTCGTGCAATTGTGGTCATGCTCATATTGTGTACATGTGAATCTTCCCCAGGAGTTGAGGAAACTTTCTGTACCCGGGAAACCCAAGGAGCCATCATCCTATTGCCACACACTAAAGACATATATGGAAAAAGGCTGCTTGGATATAGAATACTCAATTGGTATCTATATATGACATTGCACTCGGTTTGCCAACTAATGGACTCATTGTCCCCGTGATTCATGCCATCCAAGTGGCAATATTTGGTAAAAAAGAATTATCTCAATTAAGGGTATTTTGTGTGAATGATTGCCATTTCTACAAAGAATAAGGTATACACTTGTATTAACCACTAATATTGGCTACTTTGCCAAAATGACTTGCTAGTCATTATTAATTATTGCAATAAAACAGAGTATGCGGGGAGCAGATCACTCCAAGTATTCCGTAATAAGGAAATGTAAAAAAAAAAAAAAAAAAGCAAGCTCCTTTCCTTGGTGGTAGATACCACATAGCTCCAACTACCCCATCTTAAGGAAAGATGACTCAAAGACTAATTCCGGAAATCCCCCACTTACTACTCCATGGGACAGATGCTCCTCATTTGCCGGGGTGTCCCTCCGCGAACACTTTCTCATCCCTATGTTACCTATTTAAACCCAATCGGTCGCAGTACACGCCTACGTCATGCGTCATCATGTAGGTGCCACTATGTACATTAGACCGTACAGCAGCCATCTTAATAGTTGGGTTTAAAGCTCAGGCCGTGCAGGAGGATATCTTGCCTATGTCATATATGATTGTTTCAATATTCTTTTTATGTTGGAAAGCACAATGGCCATATTGATAAGTGAATTTACCGAAATTATCTTGATCAAAGAACCCCAACCACTAAGGTCACCACCTACATAACGTATTCATCAATATTTGTAGCTCAAAATTATAGACTATATTATAGTCACCCTGGATATTAAGGTTATACGAACAATACTCATCTAACAATCAGTATTAATTAAATGTCATCATAACTGTATCACCCATGTACTTGCTACTACTCTCACGTGTGGACCCATACAACCGGTCCCCTGTTTTAAATCATGAGTCAGTATTCAAAGTTCTTATTTTTTTATTCTTTAGTAGGCAAGTTGATGCCGCAAGATCTTTTCATTCAATCTCACCACATTAGTTTGCAGGGGCTAAACCCATCATTGTTCCCTTTTTAACAAAGACATCCTCCATTCTGTCATGCCTCCATTAAGTCAAGGTTTATCAATAACCACCCAGTGTATATCATTCTCCGAGTAGGCGCTTTCAAAACCATGATTTGTACCTTTAGTGGCCATACGGGCACGTTTAATAGTACTCCTATGTTTGCTTATCGTGGTTTTGACTTTTCTCATAGTCATGCCTACATACTGTAAGGCACAGGGACAGATGATGAGATAAATCTCACCTTTGGAGTTATAGTTAGTGTGGGATCTCAACTGCCATGGTGTTACTAAGTCTAAATGTACCTCCCTCGTTACTGATGTGAATCTTTTTTAATAACCAAATTTTATTATTGTTTTAAAGATAACAGCACAAAGTTGATCAATTCCACACCACAATTCAATAGGCAAATATTCAGTTTACATATAATATTAAAATCCCTCGCCCAACCCGTGATATTCCCACCACTTACCCCCGATCCTGTGATGTTTCTGTGGGTATCCCTGTGCCTCGTTCAGTCCACACTCCTCCTCCATTCTGCCAATGAACGGAGATCCCTTGATTTCTACTTGCCTTGCAGGCGATGTCCCTTTTGGTCACCAACGTGGTCACCCACTGAGGTGAATCTACAGACACTAGCCCCCCGCAAGGAAAATTACCCCTTACTGGTTCACCCCCCTCCTCCACTGCCCCCACAAGGTCCTTACAGTTCTGGCTTTTCATTCTAGGTCTAGTATGGACAAGCTCATCCTTTAAACTCTTGCCCCTCCTAGGATGTGTGAGGTGCAAGCCATTGCTCTTCAAAATCCTCCAATGTCTGTTCACAATTTTCTTAATCTGATTGATGCTGTGCTGTATGTTGTAACACAGACTAATTTGTCAGTTGCCTGTCTTTATTTGACTTCTAAAAGGGCCTGTCTATTCAGAGGTGTAGCTAGAGCTTCTGGCGCCCGGGGCTAGCCCTCAGATTGGCGCCCATGATCGGTACTGGGGGGGGGGGTGGTGGGGGGTGCGGGGGGAAAAGGACGGCTAGTAGAGGGGGTGGATTGGCAGGGTTTCAGACACTCCAGGGTGCTATCTAGTCTTTTCTCTCTGTTCAGTCCAGGAATTCCAGCTAACTGGGAGATTCCTTACAGTTTTCCTGCAAACAATCTGATCTTGGAAGGGTCCTCCTATTTGATGGAGTTGCCCAATCCATGGGTTCGAGGGTGGTGTTCGGTTCAGACAAGAAAGTGCCACAGGCCCTTTTTAAAGAGGAAGGTTTTTAAAGTGTTTACTGAACTGAAAGAAGATGAACTCATAAACAAAGTCTAGCTAATTTCACAGGAGGACCATATCTATCAGAGCTTTAATCAATGCTTAGTTCCACTCCAACTAACTCATAATCAGGGCCTACGTCGAATACCTGGAATTATTTTAGTAGGAGCAGGCAGCATTTCTGGATAACAGATTTCTCATGGGTAGTGTGTGACCATTTCTTATAAGTAGCAAGTGCCTCTACAATGAAAGGCTGCATGTATGGGACACAAAACCTGGAACTGGTTGTTTTACTGCTTCAGAATATAAAGGCGGGGCATCAGAGCCCGGGTGACGTGGTTGTGTTTTTTTATTTAGGAATAGTCTACATGCCAAGTTCAGAATCATTATCAGTTCCACATTTGTGCTTCTTCTAGGTCCTTAACTGCCTTTAACCTATTTGATATTACGAGTAAAAATGCCAGAATTGTTGGAATAAGAACCCATAAGCATTCTGCAAGCACTAGCCTTCTTGTCTTTCGTTTGCTGCACAATACACAAGGTGAACAGGAGGATTAGTGCAGACTCAAAACTGGGGGAACCGAAAAGCAAGGTAACAGTTACTGCTCCTTGGCAACACAACTAATTCTGAAAAGCACAGCAACTGTTTAAAGTGCCTAAACTATTCACCTGAAGATAGCACTGTGCGATTATTTCGTGAACATAAAGTTCATAAGTAGAAAAAACTTCTCTGAAGCACCAGTACCTACTGCATGACATGTTTTATACATTCAGAAAATTGCAATTTCTGGCAGCTGTCCTTCAAAGCACTGGAAACACATTTATTAACCCGCGCGAGACAAGTCATCTCCACTTGGAGCATCTGTCACAGGGCCGGTGACAATGGCGAGGTGACAGAGACTAGAGAGGCAAGCCATCTTGTACAAGTAACGTCAGGCCTGACTAGCAGGCATTAAATTACCAAACAAGCACACCAGAGAGCTTGTTGCTTTTCAGTAGCAGGCTTGTGGCCTCTTGAAAAGCAACAAATCAATTAGATGTCGGCCTGTCAGGAGATTAATAAATAGGTCTTTCACACTCCGATACTCGCACCAACTAAATCTGCGAGTCCAGAAAAGGTCTGCCTAATATTGTGCGTATTCTTACTCGCACACAAAACACATCATACTATAATAAAACACCAATACACACAAGCAGAGCAGGCCCTACCATAAATCAAGCTGCCTCTGTCAGCACCCCTAAGCGACAAGTGGCACATGCAAAAATGACCCGTTCTTTGTTGGGTTCGGAGAGGGAGGGGTTCCAGTAGGAGAAAACTGATGTAAATTAGGCAAAATAGCACTTACTTTTGATTGTGGCACCAACAGTATTCACGTGAATGCTTTACATACCCCCGGTCCACGAGTAAGTCAGAAGACTCAAGGCCCTGAAGCCGAAACAGGGGTTGAATTCTTCTACATGACCAAGACCACAGTGGCAACGGGCCGGTGATTGCCAATGGGCCCATGATACGTGTAGCAGCTTTTGCTAGACCTGAGGTTGTAACTAACAATATTTCACAAGCCTGGACTTGCAGAACCACACACAGGAGACATACTGTTAGCTCGAGCACATTACCTTGTCTCACCTTTGCAATGTCATTTACCTCGACAATTTCCACGTCTTCGTCTTTGTTTGCCATTACAGTCAGCAACATTACTTCATGTAAAGGTTAATTTAATGTAGTTTTATTTAAGTGATATTATATTTTTTACATTTGGTTATGGTTAATATTAAGGTCTTCCCAAGGAATAGGGTTAGGGTAATGGCTGCTTATTTTTTTTTTTAAATGTCATTGGATTAAATTAATATAATTAAATATTTAAATTGACTAGGATTAGACCCAACATTAGCCTTATGGTAAGTGTTCATTTCTTTAATTTAATTATGACAATTAGGTATGTAACATTGGTTAAGTTCAATATACTTAGCTCTAGATGTTACATTTTAGGATACTTACATGTACTTAATATGAATATGATAGAAAGCTTATATTGATCAGGGTTAGAGTGAAGGTTAATGACCCGTGGATGTAAATATTATGAGGTCATATATATATTGTTTTTATATAGAGTTTTATATAGCTCAAACTTGACCCAAATCGGGTATCAGAGCGCTTTACATAGCTCCAGTTCATTACATAAGGACACATTCATTTTTGTTAGGCACTGGGAGATTAAGTGATTTGCCCAGAATCACAGGATGTTCAGAGTCATTGCCGAGACCTGAACCCAGTTCCCCAGATTCTAGGTCGACCGGCCTAGCCGTTAACCCAACTCCTCTCCCGACTTATGCACACCTTTGAGTAGAGTAAGCATATACACTCCTGTGGAAGAAGGCTTCAGAACTTTCAACTTCTACCATGACTGAAATCACAAGTAATATTTACAAAAACATTATGGGCCATATGTAGGTAGGCTCACATTTACCGACTCGTAAATACCGAAATTTACCGATTTGGTATTTATGAATCGGTAAATGTGATGTAGGTGATCAATCGGTAATATTTACCGATTCGGAAAGGGTCGGTAATTTAGAGTCGGTATTTACCGATTCGGTAATGGTAACTGGCTTCCAATTGATTCCTATGGGCCGGGAGGCCCATAGGAATCAATGGGAAGCCAGTTACCATTACCGAATCGGTAAATACCGATTCGGTAATGGGGGGAGCACATTCAAGGGTGGCAGGGTGTCACATTGACACCCTGTTGCACCCCTGATTCCTGCATGTGTGCACATGTGGCGGACATACATGCCCTAAGGGCATGTATGTCTGCCACATGGCACTCTTATTACAGCACAATATTGCTTTTTGCAATGTATTCGGTATTTAGGACCAACCTATATTTGGTGGTAAATACCGAATTCATTTTCCTAGACATCACTCATTTGAGTGTTACCTACATATCATTTCAGGATTCGGTATTTACCGAATCGGTAAAATTACCGAATCGGTAAAATTACCGAATCGGTAATTTTACCGATTCGGTAAATTACCGAATCCTGAAATCTGCCCCCTACATAGCAAAAGCCTAAATACCGGTCGGTAACGGGATATTTACCGACAATCGGCCGTTACCGACCGGTATTTGGCTTCCTACATATGGCCCTAGAAGTCGATTTAGTTAGTTGTGTGCCTTGTGTAAGAAAGTTTAACTGTGCACTCGCCCAGTATGCTTTCAAACGCTCATCAACATCAAGGTTGACACTGTATGTGAACTTTTTTCACCAAAATACCAAGCCTCGAAAAGATTAAAAAACACATTTATCCCACATCAACTACGTGCAAAGAAAAAGTAACGTATGCTGTACGACTCCAACACTTAACAGCAGCTAAGTAGCCCCATTTCAAGTGTGACGCCTTAAGCAAGTACAGGCTGTTAAATCAATAATAAGTAGCATTCTGGGGTTTGTCTTAACTTCGGACGTTTGAACGCAAAACTCCTGAAAAGAGCTGGTGGTTAAACGACTAGGGGTGGAAGGAGTGAAACATTGCCTGTGATAAATAATTAATTGGCTTGACATTGATGTGGGAAAATCTGGTGTTGTATGGAAGTTTGCACTGAAAGAGCTTTGGCTATGTTTTGTAGCGGATAAAGCAGTCACAAATCAAGGACCATGTGCTTAGTGTGTATGTAAAACTCTGAGAAACTGACCGAAAGAACAAACGGAAAAGCGTTTACAATCCATTATATTAACTCATAAGTAAAGGTCATAGAGTTTCAGTAATAATATTGTTCCATATTGATTGAGAAGTGAGCGGCTTGTGAGGCATGAATGATGAGGCAGTGGCTGACGAGTTATTTTACTACAATCTTATCTAATAACATATTTCAGCGCCTCGTCAGGGATTGTAAGCTCTCTATATCGTAAATACTCACGGCCCGGTCGGGGATCTCGAAGCGGACTCAGACTGCTGTTCTTAATTAGCTGGACTGTCTGCTGCAAATCGTCCTTCACTGCAGAGACTCCACTAAAGAGATCGCATGGTGGTGGTGCTCGTTACTAGTTTATTTTACCGCACAGCGCGGGGGCTGGCCGAAAAAAATGCCCAGGGCCGTCATTGGTAGCGCTTTCGCGCGCTACAAGATTGACGGCCCTGGGATCCACATCGAGCGCCTAGCGCTGCACCACCACTAAGCTAGGTGGCACAGCATTTGCAAGCATGTGCGCTTGCACTTACCTACACATGTGCAGTGCTGCTCAGTTACAGCCGCACATGTGGGTGTGGGGGTGGTGGTGGGTGACCGGCGTGTACATCACTGTCAGTGTCCCGACTCCCTAAACAAAATCCTGGACTGGCCACGGGCCACCAGTGCCGCCTGCAAATTAGTGCCGCCTGGGGCGGACCGCCCCCACCGCCCCCCCCTAGCTACACCAGTGTGTCTATTCTTATTCCATGTCCTTTTCCTTGCCTTAGTCACAGCCTGTGTGGGGTAATCAAGATCCCTAAACTTCGTGCACAGTGTCTGTACTTCCTGATCAGAGTCTTCTAATGATGTACAATTATGAAATACGCAAAGAAACTGTCCAACCGGAAGATTATCGATGAGTGCCCTTGGATGGAAACTGCTGAATAACAAAAGACTGTTTCTTTCATACAAGAATTCTACTGATTATATAGAGATTATGGGATCAGATATCAAGTGTAACCTGTTCTGGCATCGTACAGTAGTAGTGGAAATATCATAAAAAGCTTCATAAATATATATGGAGGAATCTCTCGAAGTGAAAACTAGAGAAGAAAGTATACTCTGGAATCAAGCAACCAAGATAATCAATAAACCTATTGAATTCAGCAGGGTCGGACTGACCTTTAGGGCAATCAGGCAGTGCCTGATGGACTGATCTGGTATTCAGTGTGTGAGCTGGTTTTATGGCTGTTTGTGCGCCTGTATTAAGGTTTGCTTGGCTGGTTTTACTGTTGATTTCCCCGATATTAAACAAAAATTTCCTGCAGCAAACTCATACACATGTAAGTCTCCCACACCTTACAAAAAATTTAGCATCTTTACAAAATCCAAAACTGCCCCAATCTGCAAACAAGGGACACTTAAAGCTTTCTAATTTACTAATGGGGACCACTTTTGTACGGGTGCCCGGGCACATTTTAAGTCCCAGTCCAACCCTGGAACTCAGAATAAATTATTACTCAAATACCAGCTAAAAATATTGTGTTATCAGTTTGTCTAAAACATTGCCAGTATATGTAAATGCAGATATTGTTCAATATAATGCAAAATGTTCACTTTGGATAAGTAATCTCAGTTCCCTCAAGCATTTTCATTGAAAATCCGGTATACATGAAGTACCAGATTTTCATATTTGGTAAGTGCTTTTTTGATCCCCAGCTATCAGCTTCTCCTTTTCATGAAGCACTCACATGTGCACATTGCACATGGATAGTTACTGACTTTCAAACACATCTGTCATCATCAAATAGTATGAACGTCCATCATAAGGCAGGTATTTTAACAACCATGATGCCAGTGATAGCCACATTTATGACAAATGTGCCCAATAAGTCATTATTGCATTGTTATATCCTGCTCTTGTAAATGCAATGCTATTTTACCACCAATAGAATGTTGCTGTGATGATGCTGTTCAAAATATTGGGAATCTGTCAGAGAAGTCACAGTTGAGTGGGCTGAGCAGCATGCTGGCTGCTCCTGGTTGGGCTTGAACTGTGGTAAATAATTTAATTACCGGGACTTAATTTGATACAAAACATAATAAAAATAGCTCAATAAATAAGAGGCAGAATCCGTGGTATTAGAGGTTCGGAATGGGCTTTATTCCAATGGACGATTCGAAACGTGGCCTCCAAGTTCCATCACCACGGAGGTTCAGGAAGTGGAGTACATACTTTATTGATAAGTAATTACTTTTATACAATAGGCATTACAGTGAAGCAAATGCGAGAGGCGTAACAATTGATAGTGTGGATAAAACATACATACGTAGCAAAAGTAGGTGTAACTGGGTGTGACTAAAGAACGTCATCAGATGTGATGTCATAATAGGGTGGTTCCATGAAAGAATTTCGCAATGTCAGCAGAAATACTTGGCAGAAATGCGCGCACAGCAGCATGACGTGTGATTGACGTGCGACTAGGGGGTGAAGGGGACTTGACATTTAGCTCTACATGTGGCGACAGATGTCTGGAGGGTCAAGTCAACCTAATCCCAAATCATATCTAACATCCTATGTTTAAAGAACTATGTTATCCAAAAGAGAGGTCTCTTAGAGTAGAATCTTATTCTATACTGACTATACTGACTGTTAGTGCGTGTACAAGCGTCTAAGTGTCTACACTAGATGCGAGGGCAGAAGTCTTCCATGGTAATAGGGCTATGAATTACTTGTATAAAGACAGAGAAGCCGGGCCTTTGCTCGGTAGCTGGCAGAATGTTTATTTAAACTACTAGACAGGAATGCATTGGGCAGGGAACGGAGCAGATCATTTCGAAGGTGAAATACAGTTCTTGGCAGGCAGCAAGCTGATGTCAGGCACCGTGAGCCGCGCAGAGGATGAGACAAAGTTCATGGTCACAGATGCAGGCTCAGACTGGAGCTTTCAGAGGCAGAAGACAGAAAAGCTTGATGACAGAATCAGGGCCTACTTGCCTGGACTGTAAAATGGCATAAGCGAACCATATAAAGGCGGTGGCCTTTCGTACTTAGGAATGGAATATCCGGCCCATTCATGGCAGATCTGAAAGAGGACATGTTAACGGTGGACGCACATGTATTTGCGTCTTCATAACTGGAACTGGAGGGAACATACATGTACTTGTAACATGCGCATAGAACCGTTGGGGTCCAAGATAGGGGACTTAACTGACCAGAAAAATCCATATTTCCACATTCCCTCCTTGTCCCCTACTTGCCCGTCAAGAGATATCAATCTTCATCAATCCATTGATCTGTTCATATAGCATCATTTGTTCTTCTTTCTTCTTCCGGGATCTTGAACGAAAATCTTGATGTGGAATACACGATGTGGCACACAGACCACAAATCGCTGGTCCACATTGCAGGCATAAGCAGCAACTGAATAGTATGAGAAGGCCAATACCTAGGAAGGATAGAACTCTCCATCCCCAGGCTGATAACCCGCTCCAAAACCACCCGGACCAAGTCCAAGTGCCTGGACTCTGGTGTATCTGGCTTACAATCTTATGAAGGCGCGTTATAGCTTTATATACAGATGGCGAATTTTCTGGTATGAATACGCAACAGCTTGATCCGATGACCCTACAAGCTCCGCCCCTATCGGCCAGGATGACGTCAAGGACAAGACGATTTTGAAGTACAACAATCCGCATAGCAGACTGCTCTTCTGTTAAATTGCCTAAGGCGGAAATAGTTTCGTTCACTACTGCTTCAAGGGTTCTAGTTAATCTACGTATCAGCTTACTATTAGTAACGGTACCTATATAGGGAAAGAGACCTTTATTGAAATCTGTGTATTTTTCCCATGCTGTTTCAGTGTAATCGACTATTGGGAGATCTCTCCTTTCTCTATTGTGTACTAAATGAGTATTTCTGTGATAATCAGGAGGAGCTAGAAAAACAGGTGGCAAAAGGAATCCAATGTAGCAGGTACCATCCCAATCTAGAGGCAAACGTACATATGCCATCTGACCACATATAAAATAGGAATGGCGGGAAGCTCTAAATGTCGACTTGCCTTGATCACTGAATTCTATTACAATGGTGCATCTACTATGGCCCATATGTATGGAACCATTCTTTCTTACACATAATTCACCTTTTACTGGAAATACTGACATGGCGGGCAAACTTGGAGTAGCTTCGGAATCGACATTCAAGATCAGGAGATTAAGCGTAAAATTACCTAATCCATATACTTCATTTTCTAGATCAGTTCCTGTTCTTTTGGGAAGTCCCTCCTTGTTGGGGTGGCAGACTTTAAGTAAAACTAAGTTCAGATTTCCCCATACCCCGTTGTCTTGATAAACTGCGGAGTTCGAATCTTGGGAATTAAGTAAACTAAACCATGCTCCACAGGAGCCGTTGTGTGTGAACGGGTATGGAAAAAGAGGTAGAATTCCTTTATAGTTCTGATAGGGAGGGAGTCGGCCACATATCCAACAATTTGTAGCATTGCTAACCTGATGGGAATGATGTAACATACTAATAAAAGTGTTATTGCGCAGCGCAAATCTGTATGACAATTCATGCGGAGGTAATTCACTAAAAGAATGTTCAGCAGTAACATTATAAACATGTCTAAAAATAGGATAACATATGTGCAACAATATACTTGCAGTAATTATTAAAAGACTTAGGAAAAACAAAATCAATAACGTCACTGTGCAATGACTACGCAGTGATTTACAGTATGCATGTCGTTTCAACATTTTTCGGGTTCTTTCTCTATTCAGGTCTAAGGGATACATGTCAGAGACAAATTCAACCGCTTCACCTTGGAGAGGACTTAAACAATCAAATTGCCCGACTGGTTAGATCTGAGTTTTAGTTTATATTGTTCGTGACTACTTGATTCAACCAAAGGAAGTTTTGAGTCAATGGGTGAAGACACGCGAGGTGTGGTTTTTACATCCGATGGTAGTCCATAAAATTTCTTGATATGACTTGAATGTACCCAGCCTTTCCTGCCTTCGATCTTCACGGCTGTCCTTGTGGTGAGCAAGACCAGTTGCGGCGACCTCCACCTAGGATCCAGCTGAGTCTTTCGATCAAAGTTCCTCACCAAGACCAGGTCCCCCGGAACTACGTCATGGGGTTTCACCTCAGTGTTGTCAGGAAAAGCTGCAGCTACCTGTGAACGACAAGATTGTAGTGCAGACATCAAGGAAGCCAAATAATCTGTCAGCATATTACAGTCAATATCAGTTATTTTACGTGGTATAGGCGTCCCCCACATATTTGGTGGTCTGCTAAAGATCACCTCATACGGGGATAGCCCTGTTCGAGAGTGTGCTACCATTCTCATGTAAAAGAGTGCAACTGGTAATGCTACTACCCAGTCGACACCTTTCTCCCTGCATATTTTGGACAATCTAATTTTCAGGGTCTGATTATGTCTTTCCACGAGACCTGCTGCCTCGGGGTGTCGGACACAGTGGAATTTCCACTGATAGCCTAACAAAAGTGAAACGTGTTTCATTAGTTCGGATGAGAACGGCTGGCCGTTATCTGAGTAGACAGCACGTGGTAAACCGTATCGTGGGAAGAATTCTCGAACTAACTGTTTGGCAGTAGTCGGGGCAGTGTAATCTGAAACCGGGTATGCCTCTGTCCAACGGGAAAGAGCACAGACAACTACGAGAACATATTTGAATCCTCGACATCGTTCCATCTGGATATAATCCATCTGGAGAATTTCAAAAGGGTGATCAGGAGGCTGAAATCCACCCTGCTCTACGGGAATGCTTTTTCCTGGGTTGAACTGACAACAGATCATACAGGTACGAACTTTTTGTTTGGCTGCTGCTCGTAAATGTTTGTTGAACCAAATGTGTTGAATGCTGTCTAGCATAGCTTTTTCTCCTAGATGTGCTGGACTATGGACAGTGTTAATAATGACTTGGACCATTGAATCAGGAAGGAACCACACAGATTTTTCCTTCGTCATCCATCCTTGATCCGTTTGGATCCCTCCTAATTCAGTCCATTTCCTTATTTCGTCTGGAGTAGCATGTGTCTGTATGTCAATTACATCAAGAGCGGGATCCTTAACCATCATGCAATGTGTTGGTGTCTGGACTATTGTCTTTGTCATGTCGGATGTTTGAGTTTGAGCAGTCTGTTTAGCTGTTCTGTCAGCTAGATCATTGCCTTGAGAAATGATATCAGTAACTTTCGTATGAGCTTTGCATTTCATAATCGATATTGCAGTGGGTAAATGTATTGCATGTAATAAGGCATGAATAAGGGGTCCGTGCTGAATGTGGGCACCGTGAGAAGTTAAATAACCTCTCTCTCGCCACAGCACGCCGAAGTCATGTACAACTCCGAATGCATAACGTGAATCAGTGTATATGTTGACTCTTTTATTTGTGGCTTGAATACAGGCTTGTGTCAGAGCGATGAGCTCTGCTGCTTGAGCGGACAAGGTATTTATACACTTTGTTTCAATAATTTCAGTGTCTGTTGTGACTGCATAAGCGGCCACTAACTCTCCTGTACCTGTTCTCATACATGAACCATCTACATACAACGTCAGGTCTGGATCTGACAATGGGACATCTGTCAAGTCTTGTCTGGGTTTCGTCGTTATTGTAATAACTTCAATACAGTCATGAGCTAGTGGGTCTGTTCCGTTTACAGGTAAAAGTGTGGCAGGATTCAATGTGCTACAACGTCTGATTTCTATATGTGGCTGAAACAATGTTAATTCGTAACCTGTAAGTCGCGCTATAGTCAAATGTTGTGTTTGCGTTCGATTCACAAGAACCTCTACTGCATGTGGTACTTGGACTGTCAATAGATGTCGTAACACTATGGCATCGCTTTGTCTGATTGCTAAAGCTGTCGCTGCCACTGATTTCAGGCACGCAGGCAGAGCCTGAGCTACGGGATCTAATGTACTAGAAAAATAAGCACACGGTTTGTGTGATCCTGCTTGTTCCTGTGTGAGTACTGACAAGGCAGTACCTTCTCGTTCTGTAACAAAGAGTGTAAAATGTTTTCTGTAACATGGTGTTGCTAAAACAGGTGCTTGGCATAGAGCTTTCTTTAAGCTTTCAAAAGCTAGTGTGTGTTCCTGAGTCCAAGGGAGGACAGTCGATGTGGCTGCCTCCTGTGTTGTTAATTGAATGAGTGGTTTTGCTAGAAATGCATACTGAGGGATCCACTGCCTACAATACGAAGTGAGGCCTATGAAAGCCCGCACCTCTTTTTGTGTCTTGGGTATTGGCATATTTGCAATTAGCTGGATGCGATCTGGTGTAAGCTGCCTTCCCTCCTTGGACAGCGAGTGACCAAGGTAAATAACTCGCTGGACACAGAATTGCAGCTTAGAAGGGGACACCTTGTGTCCCTTTGCGGCTAGAACTTGTAAAACCGTCAGTGATGCTTTTTCACATTCAGGTTCGCTTCGGGCGGTGATCAGCAGATCATCAACATATTGAAGCAGAGCAGAGTTGACTGGCATGTGTATACTGTCAAGTTCTCGTTTCAGTGCTTGGCTATAGATGCTGGGGCTTTCTGTAAATCCTTGAGGTGCGCGTGTGAATTTAAAGCTACGTCCATTTAAACTGAATCCGAACAAGTATTGACTTTCTGGATCTATTGGGACGCTGAAAAAGGCATTCTTGAGATCAATTACAGTAAAGAATGTTGCTTCGGAATCAATAGCTGTCAGTAATGAAGAGATGTCTGGAACTACGGGGTATTGTGGTACAATACATTTATTTAATTCGCGCAGATCAATAACCAACCGATATACTGGGGGAGCCTTTGGATCAGTTCGTTTAAGAATCGGAATTATCGGTGAATTACATACATTGGAGTCGGTCTCCACAACCACTCCTTGGCCAATAAGCTCGTCAATGATTTGCAGTAAAGCCATTACAGCATCTGGGGGTAACTTGTATTGTCGCATTCGTGGTAGTACCACTCCTGCCTTTAGTGTGACTCGATATGGTGTAATGTTCATGCAACCAACATCTGTAGGGCCTTGTGCCCATAAATGTGTGGGTAAAGTCTGCAGTCGGGAATCCATGTCTCGAGACACATAGTGACCTTTGAAATCACGTAAAAACAATCTTACTCCTTCCGGAGAACAACATATTATAGCTCCTAGAGCTTTCAGTGTTTTTATACCTAACAAGTTTTCTGAACAAGTTTTCTGGACATGAAGGGTAAGCAATAAATCTGTAGTTCTGGTCAGGGGTCCTATCGTAAGTGGAAGAGGCTGTGATACTTCATTAACAATAGGTTTTCCTGAAAAACCAAGGGAAATATTCTGTGAGCCTGAGAGGGGTGCCCCTGGAACTTCACTACGTTTTATAGTTGTTCGACTTGCCCCTGTATCAAGTAAAAATTTTCTATCTTGGCCTAATAATTCACTATGTACATAAGGTCCTTCTTGGTCTACAGGGACCTCGATAAGGGGTAAGTCAACTTCCCTCTCTAGGCTGGTTCATGCGTATCGTTGATAATCAGGATAGTCATACTGTGCGGTCTGGTACAGCTGTCGTGTCGTGGTTTGTGTGGCAGCAGCCGGCAGCGCTGGTGCAGCTGGCACAAACTGTATAGACTGTTGTGGAGCTGGCATGGACTGTGCATGCTGCGGTGCTCCTTGTTCATTCTGATCCTGTCTAGGTGGGCGTGGTCTTTCTTGTGTTTTACCTGTGGCGATATTACGCTTCAAGACTGGGCAATCGTGTATGTAATGACCTGGTTGTTTACAATAGTTGCATGTGCCTTTTACAGGTCCTGCTGAATCACCGGACTGTGTCGTACCCTTTTTATGACCTTCAGCTGGAACTGTCTGGGAGACTAGCATTTTCATTTTTGTGTCTTTCATGCGTCTTTGTTCATGTTCTTGTTCTTCTCTTATTCTATTGTAATGATACTGTAACATTTGTAACATTTGTGATGGGGTATTACCTTGCCAGGTACTCTCGAATTTTAATACTCTATTCTTCACTTGGGGCAAGGAATTTTCAACTAATTTTGTCACAAACAGATGTGGGTATGACTCGCTACTTGCTTTTATACCACTATTTATACCAAAACATTTTTCGAATCGGGCATAGAAATCACTAGTGTCTTCATCTTGCTTTTGTTTACAGGCTGAGATTGCACCCCAGTCTTCCTTTTTCGTAGTTAATAAACGTGGCAGTACCTGTACTAGTAAACCTGGTAGTGCTTTAGTTTTGTCCCCAAGCCCCGAACCTGGACCTCGGGCCTTTTCTTCATTTTCTAATGCTGTCCAATCTATCTTTTGGTCTCCTACCTCCCACTCTTTTTCCTTGAGTTTTTCATAAATGCCAGCAGGCATTAATACCTTTAATATTGTCATAATGTCGGGATAGGTATACTCTCCCATGAGTAACATGTCTTTAATTTCTCGGTGGAAACCCGCTGGGTCTTTGTCATGACTGGGTACCACTTTCTTCATTTCTAACAATTCTATTTTTGATATGGGCGTATATACAAATACACGTTTAAACTGATTGTCCTCGCCCTTTATTGGGTGTACTTCTCGTAAGGGATTCTGTCTGTCCATGTAATACATCGGTCTTTCCTTGATGGGCAGTGAAACATGTTCTGGACATACAAAAAGAATGTACTGCTTTCTGGATTCTAGTATTTCCTTAATTAACTTAGTACCTGAACCTCTCCATCTATTCGTGAGTAATTCAGTCAATATATCAGGTAAGGGACCAGGATCTGAATGTTGGCTTTTATATAGTATAAGAAGTTGTTGAATCATATAAATCCCAGCTAAACGCTGTTCATCTGGGGTGAGGTTCAAAAATGTGTGTGCTACTGTATCATCACCATATTTTCCGGGACTGTCAACCCAATGAACGGCTGACCTGGCTAATTCTTGTTCATCCATAGAATCGAGTAAATGATAACCCCTTCGTTCTCGCAGTAATTTGTCAGCGGCTTGGAACGAATGCTCGGGGGACCTCATATTTATTATAGGTGTTTGGAAATTCCTGTTATTATCTGGACATATCGGACGTATCGGGTCAGTAAAACATCTAGTACTATTACAAGATCTTCCTCTACCTACATAGGCTATGGTTTCTGACTGTCCTGTGGACGGTCCTGATCCTTCCTCCTCCTCGTTTTGTTCAAACTGGTCTACCGCTAATCTTTCTTCGTGTAGGCGTTCTATTTCTTTACGGATCTTTCTGCACATGGCTATTATACATTTTTGCCTATCATGTCTCCCTTCTGATATATTCTGGCTCCATCTGGTAAGAGTTTCCATTGTTTCCGGGTCTACCCCCGGTCGGTCTTGATTTCTGATCACACAATTTATGAGGAAACGTAACAGTTCCCCCTGTACCTCCACTTTCTGGTATTCCATAGCTCTGTTAATACTTTCAGAATCTCGCCCTGTTTGGACAAAATGATATATATTATCTAGATGCACAGTCATTCCTGGTAACTTCCCTAAATACACCGCGGCTCGTCTGATACGTAATGATGCCATGATCATTTCGTCCTCTTTGCCGGGCACAGGGTCATATCTACAATCTATAAGAAGTTCCTTAAGCGTGCGGGAATTTATGAGTTTGGGGGTACGTGGATGTGCTGACTCTAGAAAGGTAAGTTTATTTACTCTGGGTGGCGTAGAAAAAATGTTGGTAGCACCTCCAGTAGCCCCGTCTGGAGTATCGGGCGTGAAAGGATTCGTAGAACGCGATACAGCAACTATAGGTGTGGACACAGCTATAGAAGTAGCTGTAGGAACAGATGTGGAAACGGACGTGCTTGCCGGATTTTGTGTCAGGTTTTGTTGTTGTAGAGATACAGATACAGGATCTTGGCGTTGAACCTCCCCGGCCGACGGTCTATGTGGGGCGGGGTTAGCATACTCGGGAGCTGCGTCATCTAAATATGAGGAAAGAAAAACATCCTCTGCGGTTCTAGGATGCCCCTTAGGATGTACTTTTATTGGAAATAATGGGGGTGGCAAGTCTTTTGGTATCCCCGGAGTAGCCTTAGGTAATCCCTCGGCCAGAAGGGGATACATACCCTTCATAAGGGCATTTCTTTGTCTGTCTACTTGTTCTGATTTCACTCGTGTACCTTCTTCAATTAATAGATTTTCTCGGACTTTATTTGAATTCTCTTTACTCTTCTCTTCCTGTCTACGTGCTTTTTCTGTCCGTCTATACGATTCTTTACGCCATAATTCAATGGCGTCTTTCTGTGACTGTCTGGCTTTCCTTTTCCATAATTCTTCCTCTACTTTCACGATGCAATCTGTATCCCAGGTCCCAGCTGCGGGCCACCTCTGACTTTCTGGTAATTCCTTAGTGTAGTCTACCCATAAATCAAGAAATAATATAGCGTCTAAGCCGTGTTTATGATACATGAAGTACCCTGGAGTGTCCCTAGGAGCAATGGGAACAGCTTCTTCGAGTACCCCTTTTCTAGTTGTGATCTGTCTTAGTTTCGAAAAGAGCGGCATATTGAGAACTGGTCTGATACTTGGTCTTGAACAAACTTAATACAATAAACCACGATAATGAACAGTCATTCACACCACAATATGCAGGACGTATTAATACATTTAACATTTAACATTTTAAACGAGCAACAATGAAGATGACGATCTAAGAAAACTTAATCACAAAACATAATTCTCGACATTAACGGAATTATTCTGAATTTATATACTTGATATACTAGATATACTGCTAAACAGTACAGATACACTGCTAAAACAGTGCAGACCGGATTTGTGTACCCAAACCCGTCTGGATCGGCACAACTTATGTGCACGCCAGAACGCCTCCCCAGTAATGGTACTCACCGGGTAGCTCGGAACGGAAGGCCTCGGAACGGAACTGAACTGAGCTGGACCGGACTGGACTCGACTCGAAAACTTCGGACACTTCGGGACATCGGAAACCTGGTGGGCCTCTGTATACCTCGGATCTTGCTCTCTCAGCTAGGCTCTGGTCGGGATACTTCGCACTTCTCACCGCCTCGTCTGGGTGTTGATCGCAGCCTCAGTCGCCCCCGCTTGACCGGAGGGAGATACAGGAAATCCTGCTGGTACGCGTTGTTGTCCGTCCAGCTGTGGCAGGAGACCGGGCCTGCAACGCACCGCCGGCGCGTGAGATGAGAAAGTGTCCCTATTCGGGCGCCATTCATGTGGTAAATAATTTAATTACCGGGACTTAATTTGATACAAAACATAATAAAAATAGCTCAATAAATAAGAGGCAGAATCCGTGGTATTAGAGGTTCGGAATGGGCTTTATTCCAATGGACGATTCGAAACGTGGCCTCCAAGTTCCATCACCACGGAGGTTCAGGAAGTGGAGTACATACTTTATTGATAAGTAATTACTTTTATACAATAGGCATTACAGTGAAGCAAATGCGAGAGGCGTAACAATTGATAGTGTGGATAAAACATACATACGTAGCAAAAGTAGGTGTAACTGGGTGTGACTAAAGAACGTCATCAGATGTGATGTCATAATAGGGTGGTTCCATGAAAGAATTTCGCAATGTCAGCAGAAATACTTGGCAGAAATGCGCGCACAGCAGCATGACGTGTGATTGACGTGCGACTAGGGGGTGAAGGGGACTTGACATTTAGCTCTACATGTGGCGACAGATGTCTGGAGGGTCAAGTCAACCTAATCCCAAATCATATCTAACATCCTATGTTTAAAGAACTATGTTATCCAAAAGAGAGGTCTCTTAGAGTAGAATCTTATTCTATACTGACTATACTGACTGTTAGTGCGTGTACAAGCGTCTAAGTGTCTACACTAGATGCGAGGGCAGAAGTCTTCCATGGTAATAGGGCTATGAATTACTTGTATAAAGACAGAGAAGCCGGGCCTTTGCTCGGTAGCTGGCAGAATGTTTATTTAAACTACTAGACAGGAATGCATTGGGCAGGGAACGGAGCAGATAATATCGAAGGTGAAATACAGTTCTTGGCAGGCAGCAAGCTGATGTCAGGCACCGTGAGCCGCGCAGAGGATGAGACAAAGTTCATGGTCACAGATGCAGGCTCAGACTGGAGCTTTCAGAGGCAGAAGACAGAAAAGCTTGATGACAGAATCAGGGCCTACTTGCCTGGACTGTAAAATGGCATAAGCGAACCATATAAAGGCGGTGGCCTTTCGTACTTAGGAATGGAATATCCGGCCCATTCATGGCAGATCTGAAAGAGGACATGTTAACGGTGGACGCACATGTATTTGCGTCTTCATAACTGGAACTGGAGGGAACATACATGTACTTGTAACATGCGCATAGAACCGTTGGGGTCCAAGATAGGGGACATAACTGACCAGAAAAATCCATATTTCCACAGAACTACTCATCTTTATATCATGTAACCTTCTTGAATACATCCTCTTGAAACTCATCACGTCTACCTGAAGTTAATCACTACAAATTTTTAGCGACGAGTTGACGCAAAGAACCTCCGTGTGCTACCTGTCAAGGCCTTCCTTTTCAAACGTGTTGTACCCCTGATCTTGAAGGAGCTGATGAACCTGGCAAGCCTCTGTCAAAGTGAGACAATTTCTGTGCAACTAATCTGCGTATTTAAACTAACTGGCATCCCAAGCCCCACCAGTGACCTGTCCATCGGTCGCCCACAACCCAAGCATGCCAGTTCCAGTTGTTGCTGCTTCAGCTTACATGAGTTCCTATCCCTGAAAATTAAGAGGTGTGTTCCAGGATGGGAGAAGTTCAACAATTGGACATGTACTTTACTATAGACATTTTCTGCTCAAGCGTGCTATACCCCATCAACAGAGACCACAACCTCACACAAGCGTTTTGTTCTCCATCTCTTGAAGATACAACAAGAACTATGCTGTCATGTAAAATATAAAACTATGTGGGTAAAGTCGGTCCCTTGGATGCGTGCACTTTTAACTTGAAACAATAAAGTTTCTTAAGCAAGTGGTGTGCATATATGAACTCCATAAGAGATTATTCTGAATTTTTTCATTCATTTTTTGAGTCTTCCATAAACAATACGATTATTTCATCAATCGCTTGTTACTTCATCTCAAGCGTCTTATTCAACACACCCAATGCATTTCGGATCATGGGTCGACCCTTCATCAGGGGTCTACAAGAAAAATACAGGAAAACCCAATGAGCCAGTCTCCAACAGATAACAAATAGAAAGTAAAAATGCATAACTTCTCTTCTCAAGTGTCTTATAAAACATTCCCTTTTCATTATACTCCAAACAGTGTTGACTTAAATGCAACACGCACTTATTTCAACATATGCGCATTTGATATTTCAATGTATTCATTTGACCACAGGAATCGGAATCAAACATAACGACAAAGCATAAGCAGTACATAAAACACATACAAATGCAACCTCTATGTCTAAAAGTTCAGACACTCGTGGTACTAGCAAAACCACCTCCTGAAGTAAACACTTACTTACAGAGCGTGTTGGGGAAACTACGTGAATGGGCGACACATTGAATTTCGCTCCGAGTGAGCAGCATAATCGTTTTCATCAAGATCATGTACTTAACAAGTTAAACGTCAACCCATTGGTTAAATGTTAACTCTTCACAGGATTTACGACTTGACCCTAGTCACATGTTCAAAACTAGCCTATCATAACAAGCTCCCTCTTCACGTGATGCGCATTACTGCGCTCCGTGTCGTTATGAGCATCGGGTCAAAAGATTATTAACGACTATGCGTATGTAGTTCTAAAAAATAGTGTTTGCCAGGATCAATTATACATTTGAAATGTAAACATACAGTTATACAATTTCATTCATTAAAACATGTTGATCAACATAAACGTTCTGCTTTATGGAGCAAATGTAGTTCGTGTTATCTGCATGAGAAAAACATTAAAGCATTATTGAAAGGTCTGATTCATAAAAAACATGTGAGTTCAATCCTGTCATTCATCCCATGCGGTTGCATGGAATTACATTTTTGAATCCAGAAATATTCAGTTCTCAAACGTTGTTTGTGCGGATCCATGTCCTGGCGTATTTGAATAACTTCCAAAATTGTAAACCTGACTTGAGCAATAGTGTGCCCCGCTTCAAGCCAGTGTGTGGCCACTGTAGACTTCATACTTTTCAATCGAATATTACTTTTGTGTTCTGTCATCCTTACCTTCACTTTTCTTTCAGTTTGTCCCACATAAATTCTACCACACGGGCACTTAATGGCGTATATCTCATTCTTGGTGTCACATGTGCTTGAATGTAACAACAGTATTTTAGTGCCCTTAGTCGGATGTGTGAAATCATTTCCCTGAATTACATTTTTACAATGTGTACAATTTTCACACCTCCGCATTCCTCTAAAGATCTGTTTATCTTTTATTTCTTTTTTCCTGGACAGATATTCTTTTAGGTTCTTTGATCTTATAAAAGCGAAAGTAATTTTTTCATCAAACAATGGTTTGAGGTCCGGTTCCTGTTGGATAAGTGCCCAGTGTTTCTTCATAATGTTGGTAATTTTGATCGCCTGTGTAGAATATTTAAGTACACAAACTGTCAGACCTTTGTCTGTCTTCTCTTTACTAGTGAGGAGATTCTCTCTGTCGAGATTTTCAACCTTCTTTACAGATTCTTCTAGAATGTTCATAGGATAACCCCCCTTTCGATATTTCAGGATCTGGCTATTGATTGTTGCTGGCACTTCTTCAGGATTGGAAGTGATGTGTTTTAACCGGATGAATTGCGACAAGGGTAGATGTTTTTTCAAAGATCGTTGGTGAAAACCTTTGTAGTGTAAACAGCTGTTGCGGTCTGTGACTTTAGTGTACACATTAGTTTTAATGTTATTGTTTTCTACAGTAATCAATACGTCCAGAAATGCTAATTGACGGTTGTCAATGTGATAGGTGAATTTAATCCGTTCATGGCACATGTTTAAGTGGGTAATGTTTTCCTGTAGTGCTTCCCTTTCTCCTTGCCAGATGATGAATATGTCATCGATATATCTCTTAAAGAGAACCAAACCCTTTTTCCAAGCTGGATTGTGCAAGATAAAATCTGATTCAAGTTTAGCCATGAAAATATTTGCGTAGGACGGTGCCCCCGCAAAACCCATGGATGTACTATTACATTGCTCAAAAAAATCTCTTCCCATTGAAAATAACTATGGTATAACGCAAAATGTAGAAGTTCTAACAATAAAAACCTTATTAGTTTCCTCTGTCATTTCTGAGAAGACTCCATTCGATTGCTTCCAAGCCTTCATTATGAGGGATTGAGGTATACAATGCAGTGACGTCCACTGTGCATAACCACACTTCTTTGCCTTGTTCAATGTTGATGGTCTTCAACTTGTTTAGAAAAGCTGTAGTGTCCTTGATATAGGTTTCCCATCTTTGCACCAGGGGTTGCAAAAACCAGTCTAGTTATTTCCCAATAGGTTCTGAGATGGAACCATATGCTGAGACTATTGGTCTAAACGGTGGTATCGTGGCATTTTTGTGCATCTTAGGGAGCATATAGAACTGGGGTCGACGAGGATATTTCAAATCAAGATATTGGTATGTTTTCACAGTGATCCATTTCATAACTAGTGCATGATCTAAAATGTGTCTGAGTGTGGTCTGAAAGACATTAGTGGGATCTTGTTCTAATCTTCTGTATGTCACCTCACCTTGAAGATGATTAAGAACGCTGGTCTCGTAAAACTTTGTGTTCATCACTACCAGGGCACCTCCCTTATCAGCCTTTTGGAAAGTGAGATCCGGGTTGTCCAGCAAATTTGAATTAGATTTTATCTTACACAATCCTTCTTGGAAAAAGGGTTTGGTTCTCTTTAAGAGATATATCGATGACATATATATCATCTGGCAAGGAGAAAGGGAAGCACTACAGGAAAACATTACCCACTTAAACATGTGCCATGAACAGATTAAATTCACTTATCACATTGACAACCGTCAATTAGCATTTCTGAAAGTATTGATTACCGTAGAAAACAATAACATTAAAACTAATGTGTACACTAAAGTCACAGACCGCAACAGCTGTTTACACTACAAAAGTTTTCACCAAGGATCTTTGAAAAAACATCTACCCTTGTCACAATTCATCCTGTTAAAACACATCACTTCCAATCCTGAAGAAGTGCCAGAAACAATCAATAGCCAGATCCTGAAATATCGAAAGAGGGGTTATCCTATGAACATTCTAGAAGAATCTGTAAAGAAGGTTGAAAATCTCGACAGAGAGAATCTCCTCACTAGTAAAGAGAAGACAGACAAAGGTCTGACAGTTTGTGTACTTAAATATTCCACACAGTCGATCAAAATTACTAACAATTTGAAGAAACACTGGGCACTTATCCAACATGAACCGGACCTCAAACCATTGTTTGATGAAAAAATTACTTTCGCTTTTAAAAGATCAAAGAACCTAAAAGAATATCTCTCCAGGAGAAAAGAAATAAAAGATAAACAGATCTTTAGAGGAATGCGGAGGTGTGAAAATTGCACACATTGTAATAATGTAATTCAGGGAAACGAATTCACACATCCGACTAAGCGCACTAAAATACTGTTGTTACATTCAAGCACATGTGACACCAAGAATGTGATATACGCCATTAAGTGCCCGTGTAGTAGAATTTATGTGGGACAAACTGAAAGAAAAGTGAAGGTAAGGATGACAGAACACAAAAGTAAAATTCAATTGAAAAATATGAAGTCTACAGTGGCCACACACTGGCTTGAAGCGGGGCACACTATCTCTCAAGTCAGGTTTACAATTTTGGAAGTTATTCAAATACGCCAGGACATGGATCCGCACAAACAACGTTTGAGAACTGAATATTTCTGGATTAAAAAACTTAATTCCATGCAACCGCATGGGATGAATGACGGGATTGAACTCACATGTTTTTTATGAATCAGACCTTTCAATAATGCTTTATTGTTTCTCTCATGCATATAACACGAACCACATTTGCTCCATAAAGCAGAACGTTTATTTTGATTAACATGTTTTAATGAATGACATTGTATAATAACTGTATGTTTACATTCAAATGTATAATTGATCCTGGCAAACGCTATTTTTTCGAACTACATAAGCATAGTCGTTAATAATCTTTTGACCCGATACTCACGACACGGAGCGCAGTGGTGCGCATCACGTGAAGAGGGAGCTTTTTATGATAGGCTAGTTTTGAAAATGTGACTAGGGTCAAGTCGTAAATCCCGTGAAGAGTTAAGATTTAACCAATGGGTTGACTTTTAACTTGTTAAGTACACAATCTTGATGAAAACGATTACGCTGCTCTCTCGGAGCGAAATTCAATGTGTCGCCCGTTCACGAAGTTTCCCCAACACACTCTGTAAGTTAGTGTTTGCTTCAGGAGGTGGTTTTGCTAGTACCGTGAGTGTCTGAACTTTTAGACATAGCGGTTGCATTTGTATGTGTCTTATGTACTGCTTATGCTTTGTCGGTATGGCTTGATTCCGATTCCTGTGGTCAAATGAATACGTTGAAATATCAAATGCGCATATGTTGAAATAAGTGCGTGTTGCATTTAAGTCAACACTGTTTGGAGTATAATGAAAAGGGAATGTTTTATAAGACACTTGAGAAGAGAAGTTATGCATTTTGACTTTCTATTTGTTATCTCTTGGAGACTGGCTCATTGGGTTTTCCTGTATTTTTCTTGTAGACCCCTGATGAAGGGTCGACCCATGACCCGAAATGCATTGGGTGTGTTGAATAAGACGCTTGAGATGAAGTAACGAGCGATTGATGAAATAATCGTATTGTTTATGGAAGACTCAAAAAATGAATGAATAAATTCAGAATAATCTCTTATGGAGTTCATATATGTTTTGTGAGCAAAATGCACAACACTTGGTTAAGAAACGTTATCGTTTTAAGTTCAAAGTGCACGCATCCAAGGGACCGACTTTGTCTGACCCACATAGTTTTGCATTTAGTAGTAGTAGTGCTAGACACAGTGCATGGGTGGAGTAGCACGCAACGAACTTTGGATGAAATCATTTTCTAAAAAGATAAAAATATAGAGTGCACAGAAAAACTGAACTGCTTTATGTCATGTAAAGTATGCCACACTTCCTACATTTTGGTATGTGGTGGTGTGGGTTTGACAAGTCTGGCTACAAGCTATGTACCTTCAAGGAAAGTAATCATTATTATTTGTGACATTTTATATGCCATCTCTACTATGATCACTGCGCACTTGAAGGTTTACATGGACATTGTGATTGTCATCCGGATGTCTGTGCAAGGAAGTATATGCCAGCATTATTTATTCTCATGCTCCTGGCAACCTGTTTCTGGAGAGATAAGTAAAGAAGTTTTTTTTTTTGTTTTCTTTGCTGTGTCTATACTCATGTGTTTACTGCACTCGAGCAGAAAACGTAACAAAATGTGTTTTTACAGCTTAGCTCATGACCTTGGAGGGAGTGTTTGGCATTTTTTTCCCCCCATAATTCTGCTCTGCTGTTGCCAAGTGGAGCGAGACATTGAAGTGAGACTTTTATGGTCTTTTATTATTAGGGTCCTTTGAGTCTTCGTTATTATTGGCAGTTAAACCGCCGCTTTTTATAGCGTGCGCACCTCACCTCTTCTTTGATGCAGCGCGCATCGTCTTCAGGATCCTCCGTCATGTCTTTCTCCTTGTCACTTTTGCCGGCGTGTTTCTGTTTGGCACACAAGCGTACAAAGAGCCACCTGGCTTTGCGTCAGAAGCTTGCGGCCATCTTGTGGTTGGCGGTTGCTTCTGTTGTTCCCTGGTCGTTGCAGGGTGTCTGTGCCAACCACGTTTTCACCACAAGTGCCGCGTCTTCCTCGTGCCTTCAGTGCCGCAATCTTCCAGTTTCTCGCAGCCCATTGGAGAATTCGGCACACTGTCTCTTGGTCCTTCTTGACTTATCATTCGCATTTGACACGGTAAACCATCCAAAACTATTAGACCGTCTCGAAAATAGGATGGGCTTATCAGGTACAGTCTTGAAATGGTTCTATTCCTTCCTAGAGAACAGATCGCAAAGATTCCTAGTGAACAAGGAGCTTTCGCTTCCATCCCCAATTCAGATTGGGGTCCCACAAGGATCATCTCTATCCCCTTCACTATTCAACTTGTACATTGAACCACTAACAGATGTACTACAGCAGGCTAACATCTCCTTCCACATGTATGCAGACGACACCCAACTGTGTATATGAAGCTCACATCACCAGAAGAGATCGTCATAATGAACCAAGCACTAATTAGAACTGTTGAATGGCTAGGTGACAACCATCTGAAGCTCAACGCAAAGAAAACAGAATTCCTCTTGATCTCCCCGCCTAAAAACGCAACCAGGACTAAGGAATGGACCAAGATGGTCACTGCGCTTAAAGGATCCCCAATTCTAGTAGACTCTACCAAATCTCTTGGAATCACTCTGGATAAAGAACTAAGCATGCGAACCCACATAAACACTATGGCCAAATCTGCTCGTTTCCATTTGAGCTGCCTCAAAAATTGAAGCCGTTCATCGAATCAGATGATCTCAAAATGGCAGTCCAGGCACTGGTCATATCAAGAATTGAGTATGGATGCACAACCCTCTCAGGGCTCCCTAAGATCTCTACAGCCCCCCTAAAAGCATGTCTCAATACAGCAGCCAGACTTATAACGGGATCAATTAATGTTGACCACATATCTCCACACCTAAAAGCGCTCAATTGGCTACCATACGAGGCAAGAATACAAATCAAGATTGCCTGTATCACTCACAAGGCAATACACCACAAAACTCCACGTTACCTGGCCCAGAAAATCACGCTATCGGGAGGCAGTAGAACCTCTAGAGGATCTAAACATTTCTTGCTAAAACCAACATTCTTCCGTAAGAAGAGATCATACAGCAGAGGGTTCACTGGAGCTGCACCAAAGATCTGGAATTCGCTACCACCGAATATTAGGAGAATCACATATGGTCCTCGATTTAAAAAAAAAAAAAGAGACCAAGGCCTTTCTGATGGGTAAATTTCTCCCATAACTAATTCTAGGCTACAATAAGACTATACTGAACAATATACTTCGAACAATATATATCTGTTTTATAGTAGCAATATTATAACCATAGTAGACAGTTAGGATTTCAGGAAAGAACCTATTTTTGTTCAGAAGAATGTGTATATTATGTTTTACTTTTACCGAATGATTTCCTTAGTCTTCAATACGTGACAGATTGGACATTGGTTAACATCTGACATATTATTGAAAATGTTTTTCAAGCTTATATCTAAAGAAATGAATATCCTCTGATTGTAAAGGGGTGATGATGTAAAGCGCTCTGACACTCAATTTCTTGGGTCTTGGTCGCGCTATAGAAAACACTGAATACATTTTTAAACAATCGCGCTCTATATGTACTGCTCGTTTCTTCGTGGGATCTTTTCCTCCAAGTTGCAGAGGTCACGCTCTTTATTTTTTTTTCTTGTGGCAACAAGGTACTTTTATGGACTCTCCTGGCAGTTTGTGGGGTGAGTTTTATTTCATTATAAGCCTGATCCTCTAAGGAATGCCTGTCCTTCATTTTTCCTTTGACCGGCACACCATTTCTTTTTTGACTGCTTCTCAAGAATGTTTCTGCATTTCCGTGGGACATTGTTCGTTAGTGATCTTGACAACCTTTGTTTATGGTATTTACAAGTCTGAGCTCCTATTTCAAATGTTTTATATTTGGAGCTACAGTGTCTGGGGGTTCATAAGTGCATTTATTGTGGAAATTATTGTAGTATGTCTGTTGCAAATGTTTTGCTCTTAGCACTTATGTCTGATGCTTACTATTCCTCTACATTTATTGTTATATATCAAACACTTGAGATTGTGTCATGGGTTTAGCTACCCATTTATTTAGTAAGCATAATTTATCCTACACAAGTTTTTGTACTACTCGGTGAGAGGTTGCTCACCGGTGATGTTTTTAAAAAAAAAGTTAATGTTTATCCTTCATAGGATTGTACAATGAGTTCAGTTAGATCTATATTGTCCGAGTTTACCTGCTCACAATACTGTTTTATTTTATCCTTCATAGGATTGTACAATGAGTTTAGTTTTATCTACATTGTACGTTTATGGGCCCTAGGTACGCACCGGCAAGAGTCCATCTTTTCAATTTACATGTTTTTTTTGGGGGGGGGGGGGGGCGTACGCAATGGGTTGTCGTCTCATCTGCTCATTTATGCATGGATTTCTTCCTTTTTGCATGTGTTAACCATTTTTATTCCTAGGTGCAAGTCATGGGTTCAGACCCATATATTCTGGTTAACGTTAACTAATCTCCTTCGTGTATTTGGAGATATCATGGGTTCTGACCCATATACTGTTGTTGACATTGTCTAACATGCTCTGAGTTTTTAGTCACATGTTCCCTTACATGTGTGTTGTATGGGTCCAAGTCCCATTACGTCATTGCTCTCAGTGTTAACTTCAGATTACGTTGCATGAACATGGTTTATTGTTGCATGTTTTTCATCCCATGTTCACATGCGTTGGGCATTTATTTACTTTTGCAATGGGTGTGTTATCTTAGTTTGACTCCTATTTCTATTGTCGTCCTGACATCATGTTTTCTCATTGCATTGTTAGATTGTGCGACGTAATTTTTTTTTTATCTGATTTTTTTCACTTTGGTTTTCTCATCTGTTCTCTGACTCTCATGTTTTCAGTTTCTGGTCTTTTATTTTTCTCTCCTGTTTTCTTCTCTTTTTTTGTCCTGTGTGCTTGTTTTTCGTTCTTCTTTTGGTTACCTCATTTTGACCGTTTCTGGGTTCACCCCAGTGTTGTTTCTATGCTATTTATTGCATCCTTGAGTACCTGCCTGGCCAGCTGGTGTGCTTCGGAGTTTGTCATCGGTGTCTTCATGTTCTTCCTTTTTATTTGTAGAAGGGAGGGTGTGTCATTCTCATATCTGTTTCTCCATCTCTCTTATTGTCTCTTCTTTGCATTATTCGTGTTCTCTCTTGTTGTCTCTTCGTTTCATTCTTCTTGTTGCTTCTGTATATTTCTTCTCTCTATCTTTGGTTCTCTTTTTTCGATTTTTATCTATTTTGTTTTTCTGTATAAGTAAGGGGGGTATGTTATATCCTGCTCTTGTAAATGCAATGCTATTTTACCACCAGTAGAATGTTGCTGTGATGATGCTGTTCAAAATGGTGGGAATCTGTCAGAGAAGTCACAGTTGAGTGGGCTGAGAGCATGCTGGCTGCTCCTGGTGGGGCTTGAACTACTCATCTTTGTATCCTGTAACCTTCTTGAATAAATCCTCTTGAAACGCATCACGTCTACCTGGAGTTAATCACTACATGCATGTATATGAGTTTGCTGCAGTAAATGTATGTTTAATATTGGGGAAAGCAACAGTAAAACCTTAATACAGATGCACAAACAGCCATAAAACCAGCTCACACACTGAATACCAGATCAGTCCATCAGGCACTGCCTGATTGCCCCAAAGGCCAGTCCGACCCTGCTGAATTTAAAAGGTTTATTGATGATCTTGGTTGCTTGATTCCAGAGTATACTTTCTTCTCTAGTTTTCACTTCGAGGGATTCCTCCATATATATTTATGAAGCTTTTTATGATATTCTATATCATTAGAAGACTCTGATCAGGAAGTTCAGACACTATGCACGAAGTTTAGGGATCTTGATTACCCCACACAGGCTGTGACTAAGGCAAGGAAAAGGGCATGGAATAAGAATAGACAGGCCCTTTTAGAAGTCAAATAAAGACAGGAAACTGACAAATGAGTCTGTGTTACAACATACAGCACAGCATCAATCAGATTAAGAAAATTGTGAACAGAAATTGGAGGATTTTGAAGAGCAATAGCTTGCACCTCACACATCCTAGGAAGGGGCAAGAGTTTAAAGGATGAGCTAGTCCATACTAGACCTGGAACGAAAAAGCCAGAACTGTAAGGACCTTGTGGGGGAAGTGGAGGAGGGTGGGGGGGTGAACCAGTAAGGGGTAATTTTCCTTGCGGGGGGGGGCTAGTGTCTAGATTCACCTCAGTAAGAGACCACGTTAGTGACCAAAAGGGATATCGCCTGCAAGTAGAAATCACTGGATCGCCGTTCAATGGCGGAATGGAAGAGGAGTGTGGACTGGTGTGCTCGCCAAGAACGAGGCACAGGGATGCCCACAGAAACATGACAAGATCGGGGTAAGAGGTGGGAATATCACGGGTTGGGTGAGGTGATTTTAATATTATATGTAAACTGATTATTTGCCTATTGCATTGTGGTGTGGAATTGATCACCTTTGTGCTGTTATCTTTAAACAATAATAAAATCAGGTTGTCCTTTTCATGAAGCACTCACATATGCTACTATTGCATATGGATAGTTTCTGCCTTTCATGCACATCTGTCATCAAATAGTATAAACGTCCATCATAATACAGGTATTTAAACCACCATGATGCCAGTGATAGCCGCATTTATGACAAATGTGCCCAATAAGTCACTGACGGGAAGCATTGTGCCAGAGCCACCTTTGTGCAATGGCTAGCCACACTTTGGCTTGCACAATATAGTGATTTGCTAAATGAAAGCATGCTGTGATCTGGCAAATCTATCCTAAATCTCCTAAAATGAATAAATCCATTGCTAGGCATAGCCTTTGAAGTGTAGAGTCCATGCAGGCTAGCACTCTAATTGTATTGGCCTATTGCATCCACACCAAGGTTGATACCTGCAAATGTTAATGTACGTATATGGAATGATGTCCCTATGATGAGAAAGTGAAACTGAATCCAGCCTGCCACCTACCAATCCTCAGAAAAGTATCATCTCTGAAGTGAGTGGTGTTAAATGTACGTTACTTTTTAGGTCTTGTCTCAGACAGTATGTGCTGTCACTTGAAACAATCTTTTTTGTTCTGAAAAGGAAACTTAAAAAGAACTTCGAACCCTCCCATTGTTTACCATTATTTGGCTTCATTGTCACTCTAATTTCTTTTGTTTTCATTTGTCAGCGGGAGCTGTTTTATTTTTGCAGTCTTGCTACCGGAAGCTTAAAGAGGATTTTGGTTTCACCATTTAGATTTGACACACACCAAAGCACCGCAGGGAGTCTACTGCGTTATCACTTGGTCAGTGCTGCACCAACCCCATATAAACTTCCATTAAGGCCCCTGTTTTACTAAGATCAGGAATGAAAAGCAGTCTCCTCCTATTTTGTTTTATCCACAATTTACAATAGGCTGCTTGCAGCGCTCTATCTCGTGAGTCACAGGAATTAAGGACTGTTATGACTGTTCCACCAGATGCTTCTCCATCTTTCCTGCCTTTCAAGGGCAAGCAATATATACTTTAGGTATCTTCAGTCGTTTCACCCTATCCTTCAATTCAAGCAAGTCTTTCAACACAGTTCGCATTTCATTAGACAGAGATTCACCCAACGCTGAACTCAGAGTGCCTGAAATAACTACAGTCACTTGTTTCCTGTGATTGTCAGGCACCTCAAGTTATGAGTCCCTCTTCAAAATGCTATTGATGGCACAGTCTTTAAAAGAGGCAAATCCATTTAACATCTCCTCTGTGGCACCCACCCTGTCTTCGAGGGTTTGGAATGTGCAGATTGTAGCAGCCAATTTAACCTCCATTTGAACAATCCTATTAGAAAGGCTTTCTGTTTTGCCTCGACCCCCTTTGCTGCTGTTACAGTCTTTGCAGAGGCTTGGGCCGACTCACCTTGTTATGCAGTGGTTCATCTAGGTAACATTCTTTCACCTTTTCTTAATTCCTCTTCATTGTATGAGTCGCTGTTCACACATCTGTTGGCAGGTTTGTACACCTTGGTCTTTGATTTAAAGAAATCTCTATTTGGTTTTCCCTTTTCTTCTTTTTTGACCACCTACACTTCAGTAGCCCTGGAAGTGGGGTACGTCCAAGAAATTGCAACTGTAATATAATACAGCACTCACCAGTAAGTTTTCCAAAGTTCTACCTAGATGCAGATTCATTTATTTATAGAATTCACAAATGTTTTCATGAGTACAGCTGAAAACCTGTTATAGACACAATTTTAAAAGTTTGGAGTGTTGGATATGAGCTACATGTTTGAAGTCCATGGCTTCAAAGATTTATAGTTGCAGGTAAGTAACTGTTGTTATTACCAACGAGAGTCATTAAACATGAATACTAAATGTATTCCTAACTAAAGTAATAACATGTGTATTCAAATCATTTACATTTTACTGCTGGCCCTCACCGTTTTCAATCTTAAGAAATTTTCCACATTCAAATGAAGATTGCAAGCTGGTTAGAGGCTAACCTTTGTCCTATTAAAATCTAAAGAAATGTTTTTGATCCTTTCCTCCGGTTCAGTGTACATACCCTCACCATGCATTTTCAAAATTATTTTATTTAATCATCTTCTGGTTTTAGCTTATATGGTGTGGACATGACTCCAAGGAACGTTTATTGTAGCAGGAGTATTTAAAAGATGAAGTGCTTTAGATAGAAGCTGGTATCTGTAATAGACTGGATTTGGAAACTAGAATGACATGATATGGGAACTTTTATTGGAGATTGGACTATACCACACACATTGTACATTTGCATTTTATAGACTTGCAATAGAGTACACATATTTACAATTTGATGCGCATTAAATAAAATTGCTTTCCCATAATCACACAATATATGGGCAGAAGACTGGATTAGAACAGAAGTTCCAAGGTCCACAGTTTAGCCACAAGATTACAGCTCTTCCCCCAATACTCACAACTTTCTTCATTCCAGTCCATTCCCAGTTCGTTCTAGCCCAGTATCTTCCCAGTTTCCCACAGTCCAGTACTCTGCCCATCGTGCCCTACCCCAGTTGGCAACCTACTTGTTATCTCTTAAAGCTTCCAGTGTGGCCCATTTCAGAATACTCCCAGTGTGCTTCATCCCAGTTTGCTCCTTCACCTGGCCATTCTCTAAAGCAAGAAATCTTTTATTCAGCAGGATTTTGTAACAATCCGCTAGTCAAAATTAAGGTCTAAACCACATTAAATTTACTGTGGGGTTTCCCTCAACCTGGGTCCCACAGAAAAAAATCAGTTTAAAAAAAAAGGTAATTTCTTTGCTAGAGCAACCTGGACGTTACAAATGTTTTTGCTTGAGTGGTGCAATTCATCAATAACAGTAAACCCAGGTTAACAATGAGAGGACCCCGTAGAAAATAATTTCTTGAGATATGTAAGGCAAATTAATGGAAACGAGAAACTCCAATTAATTCACACCTCACCTGTTGTAAAGTTTTACAAAAGCGTCTTATCTGATACAGACTTCAAGCTGTAGAATCCTTACCTTAGAATTATCCCCATGCGTCAGACTGGATACGGAATGTTTTTTCGTGAGCAGTACTCCTGCGCACCTGTAGGTGACAGTGACAAGCACATTGCCTATACAGGTGTCACTCCAGCGCACTGACAGCAGTTATTATTTTTCGCACTAGTTAGTGCAGATCCGGAGAAGATCTACCCCCAGTCACTTTTTGACTGACTTTTGAAAAATTTTGAGACATTGTCGTCTGGTGTGGCACGTATGTCTACAAGGAAGACTGGTTTTAAGCCCTGTGGCTACAATCTCTATCCCATTCTAAGTGCTTGTCGTCACACACGACGTCGTCCAGGCGTGCGTGTAAGTCCCATAAGCGCAAATAGAATAAGAAGGCGAAGAGGTCTGTGACTTCACCCGTCCATTGAAGTCTTTCGACAAGAAGGGAGAACATTGGCATTCGAGGCCTGGCTCTGCAGTTGAACCTGCGCCTGGGCTGTCTCTACGCCTCCCCAAGTTTCTAGAAGCAACATCCGCCCAACTCCATTAATTGTATGAGGCCATGCACCTCATATTTGGGCGTCCTGTCCCTGCTGGAGCAGCTTCATGCCCTGCGGGCCCTGTAAGGGCCCCTACTGGTCTTCTGATGTTACAGTCGCCTCCGGTACAAGACGGGCCCCTTGGATCCATGGATAGATCCAGATTGGCAACTGCAGAGCCACCACGACCTTTCCCGGTGCTGTCCCCACTGCAGACGTCTCCGGCGACGTCAGCGCCCACTGGCGGTGGCGACCCCATTCTCATTTCTGACAAGGAGCCGCATTGGCGGCTTCGGCGCGGACTCCGGCACAGTCGGGAGGCATTCCATCCAGGCCGGAGCCTGTGCCCTATTACTATGGGCTACGACTTGGGAAGGACTGGGAGGGTCCACTAGACCCTGATAAATTCCAGCCCTTAGATGTAACTGAGGACACCTGGTGTGAGGATTTGGCAGATGCCAGTGGTCCAGACACCTCATCAGATACTGGCTTGGTCATTCCTCCTACTGTGGCTACGGAGGAGGGAGCTTTATTTACTATAGTGGTGAGGAGGGAGTCTGAGGTCCTGGACTTTCAGCTGCCCTCCATGGCTGTCAAGACGGATGTTTTGACGGAAGTGCTTCAGCCGGGTGTCACCCCTTCGGAACCACTTCTCCTGTTTATTGAAGCCCTCATGGACGTCCTATTCAGGGCCTGGTCCAAGCCCTGCCCAGGGACTGTTTGAATAGGATAATTTCCCACTGCCATAATCCCCGCCTAGGAGACCGCAACTTATTCACCCTGCACCCCACCCCGGAGAGCTTGGTAGTCCAAACTTCCACTTTCAGAGTAAATCCTGGGGCATTAACTACCACTCCACGAGACAGGGAATCGAAGAGGCGGGATACCTTTGGATAGAAGATGTTTTCTTCTACCTTGCTTGTGCTGCGATGGGTGAACACCGTGTGCATGTTGGGCCAATACTCCCATTCACTCTGGAACTTGGTTACGAAGGTACTACCTACGGTCTCGGAAGATGCCTGAGCCATACTCTCCCAGGCTATTGCTGACGGGAGGGATGCAGATAAATTGGCCATAAGCAGTGGGTTGGTGGACAACGAACTCACTAGGCCCCACTTGCAACAAGCTAACGGAGGACAACATCTCTATACTCCACCAAGAAGTGGCATCTTTCTTAGCCAAGGTGGGGGGGGGGGAGGAGGGGGGAGGAGGAGGAGGGGAGATTATATATATATCTCATCAGAAGAGGGTTGTGGTTATTGTTCCCACTACTTTCTGGTGACCAAGAAGGTCAGAGGCCTTTGTCCTATCCTAGACTTGTGCCCTCTCAATTTCTTCCTGAAAAAAGAGAAATTCAAAATGCTCACGTTCGCTCAAGTAATACCTGCCCTGGACCCAGGATAATGCATGGCAGCACTGGACTTGTTGGACGCATGCTTCCACATTCCTGTCCTATCTTCCCACAGAGATTACCTTCAGTTCACATTTGGCCAAAAGGACCTTATCAGCACCTCTCTAATGCTCACCAAAGTGATGGCTGTGATTACAGCTGATCTAGGTAGATCAGGGGTGCCAGTCTTCCCCTATATCGACGACTGGCTGTTGAAGGCAGACCTGCCCCAGGCGGTCATTTCTCATTTCCAGACTACAGCAGACCTCCTTCCCTTGCTGGGGTTCACTATAAGAATGCTGAAGTCACATCTGATCCCTTCTCAAATGCTTCCTTTCTTCTGAGCTGTTCTGGATAGAGTGCAGTTTCTGGCTTATCTTTCTGGGTGGCGAGTCCAAGATTTTCAGGCTATGATACCGATGTTTCAGCCTCTATCTTGGATTTTGGTGAGACTGAATCTTAGGCTGCTGGGCCTCATGGCTTCCTGCATCCTGCTTATGACGCATACCCTCTGGCATATGCGGGCTCTGCAGTGGAACTTGCTGTTACAGTAGGCGCAGCATCAGTGGAATCTCTCATACATGGTCCAGATCTCAGAGAGCACTGCAAAAGATCTGCAGTGTTGGTGACAGACCGTGATTAGGTCAGGGGCAGACACTCTCTTCCTTCCCCAACCCGATCTGACAGTAGTGATAGTTGCGTCACTCATGGGATCGGGTAGCCTTCTGGGAGAGGTGGAGATCAGAGGACTCTGGACTTGGGCAGAATCAGTACTCCACATCAACCTGTTTAGGCTCCGAGCGATCTGACTGGCATTGAAAGCCTTTCTAACCTCTATCAAGGGAAGCCTATTGCAGGTGTTCACGGACAACACCACCACCATGTGGTACTGCAACGAAGAGGGCGGGGCGGGGTCATGGACCCTCTGTCAAGAGGCCCTAGGTTTCTGGACATGGCTGTAATGTCAGGGCATTTCTCAGGTGGTTCAACACCTGGCAGGCTTTCTGAACGCCAGAGCGGACAAACTCAGCCAAAGATGCCTGAGGGATCAGGATTGGCATCTCCAACCAGAGGTGGTGCAAGGTCCCTTTCAGCAGTGGGGAGAGCCTAGGTTAGGTCTGTTTGCCACTGCAGAGAACACTCATTGTCAGCAGTTTTGTGCTCTGGAATTTCCAAGGCGGCTTATGCTCAGACACGCTTTTCATCTTGAGTGGAGCTCCAGCCTCTTGTACGCCTTTGTGCCCGTACCAGTCATGCCCAGAGTTCTCAAGAAGATCAGGAATGACGAGGCCCAAGTCACCCTTGTGGCTCCGGACTGGGCTCAGAGAGTCTGGTGTCCCGAGCTGTTGAGCATGTCCATCGGTCCTCCAATCAGACTGCCCTTTCGGGAGGATCTTCTGTCACAGCAGCAGGGGAGGGTTTTTCACCCGAACCGGTCAATGCTCTGCCTTCATGGGTGGAAATTGAGCTGCGACAGTTGACAGCTTTCAACCTTCTGCCCAAAGTCTGTAATGTTATCTTGGGAGCTCGGGGTCCACCCACCAAGCCAGTATTCACCAGCAGTTGGAGCAAGGTTGTGTCATGGTGCACCACCAAACACGTTGACCCTTTATCTGCACCCCCTTCCCACATACTTTTGTTTATTTATACACTGGGCCAGTAAAACTCTGCATTGTACACGTTGAAGGGTTACTTATCTGCCATTTCCACCTTCTTGCGGCTGCCAGATCAGCCTTCCCTCCTCAAATCCCCTGTTGTAAATATATTCCCTAAAGTTCTGCAGATGTTTCCTCCAGCTCCCCTCGTTATGCCTCAATGGGACCTTAATTTGGTTCTTACTTTTCTAATGTGTGCTCCCTTTGAGCAGCTTCAAACCTGCCCTCTTAGGCTTCTCCCCGACCAGACAGCCTTTCTGGTGGCAATTACATCTCCGGCAGCAGGCTCTCCAGGTCTAGTAGTACCGACGGATAGAGCGGTGCTACCTTCCTGAGCGGTTGCCAGGTAGAGGTGAGGTCCTGTACCCAGCCTTTGATTATCAATTCTTACCAAATAGGTCGACCACTACAGCACCGGTTTAGGTCACAACTTGGAGGTAGTGCTTCTTTGCTTTTTTGCTTTTTTGTATTTTTGCTTAGTGGCAGTTCTGGAATTTGTGCAGACCCTAGGATTTCCATGTTTGATAATAGTTGTTTGGGGATATAATCCTTAGTGGTCTTTAAATTTATTCCCTTGGACTCTCTCCTTCGAACTGTCTTGTTTGTCTGCAATTACATCTGCCCTGAGAACCAGTGAACTGCAGGCACTGTCATCTCAGCCTCCATACGTATCTTTCTTCCCAGACAAACTGGTTCTTCGTATAGACCCAAAAAGAGCGTTGCCGTTCTATCTTGACCACACATAACTGTTCTATGTAGACCATAAACTCTTCATGGGGTATGTCGGAGCCATGAAAGGGAAGACCGTGCAGAAACAAACCACCTCTCAATGTACTGTACTGCATTAAGATCTGCTGCGCATTGACCACAAAGCAGCCAACAGAAGGTTTGCAAGCTCATTCCACCAGAGCAAAGGCTGCATTACCATGCAAAGTTCTGGTCTTGGACATAAGCCAGACTTCAACGTGGACCTCGCTGCATACATTCACCAAGCACTATTGCCTGGACAGTCAGGTCCGTCTGGATGGGGTCTTTAACCCATTCGACCCTGCCAAACTTTCTGGTCTAATTCATGTTCACAGATCCACCTTCAGGGAGGTATTGCTTGGGTATCTATTCTAAGGTAAGGAATCTGCGGCTGTAAGTCTGTCAGATGAACAAGTTACTCGCCCTCGGTAACACCTTATTTGATAGAGACTCTATCTTGCTGCAGATTCCTTACCAACCCACCCATCCTCCCCACTCTGCAAACGGATTTCTGTGTACAGGGCTATTTCCTTTTTAGGGATCTAGTTCCACACTCCAGTTGTTAGTATTCTTCGTGGCTCCATGCTTCTGGCGGTAAAAGTAGCAAAAAATAACTGGTGTCAGTGTGCTGGGATGGCACCCACATAGGCATTGCACACGTCACTTCCGGCGCAGATGGCATTATGCGAAGCCATGCGACACCACCTTCTGGCGCACAGGAGTACTGCTCATGAATCAATTTTGGGATCCAGTTTGATGCCTGGGGATAATTCTAAGGAAGGAATCTACAGCTAGAAAGAGTCTCTACTAGATAAGGCATTCCCAAAGGTAAGTAACTTTCTGATGGATACATCTGCCAGTGGATTCCTCACCTTGTGAATATCCCCTGCGCCAGCAACATTCGGAAACTTTTGTAGCAGTACACGCCGATGGGGTCGAAGACGACGTCACAGAGACACGGCTCCGCTCGCCACTCCGCTGACGTCACCGGCTCCATAAGAAGACCTCGTCGGCGTGATGACGTCAGTTCCCTTTTTTTCCGCGCCGACGACGCCAACGGATTTCGGGAATCGTTACTAGTAGCTTTACCTGTTACTTTGTGTTTATTCTGAGAATTTTCTGTCTTTCTACGAAAATGTCGACAAGGAAGTCGGGTTTCAAGCCCTGTCGAGAATGTGGCAAGCACATGTCTATTACCGACCCACACGAGGACTGTGTTTGGTGCCTTTCATCCGACCACGATGTGGGTGGTTGTTCCAGCTGCCGCAAGATGAGCTCGAAGGCTCTCAAGGAGAGAGAAGCTAAGCTCTTTATCGCTCGGATGAAGAAGAAGGAAAAAAGAGGAAGGAGGAGGTCTGGATCCAGGTTGAGGTCGAGGTCTGCGTCCAAGTCGACTTCGGGGCATGCTTCGAAAAGTAAGAAGCATAAGAAAAAGAGGAGGCATTCTTCACATCATCACTCCGACAAGGGTTCGGCTCCGAAGTCGAAGTCGCCTACTCGACGTCTAGAGAGAGTCGGTGTCTCCTTCTCCGGTCCCGGCTTCACCTCCAGCTCCTTCTTCTCCGGTGACTTCGCCGGCTCCGGCTGAATCTCCGGTGCCGGTATCATCCCCGACGCCGGTTCCATCTCCGGCTCCAGCTGATTCTCCGGCTCCGTCTCCGTCTCCGGGTGAGGATCTTCAGGCTCCGGGTGAGACTGTGACGCCGCTTGTTCCACCGTCGGCGCCGCCAGGCCGAGTCCGGTGCTGCCTGACCAGTCTCCTGCATTTCCTGGTCCAGGACAAGACCCCTCGCATTATCTTAATGCCATGTACGGGGTGTTTTCAAGGGCCATGTATACCTCTGGTGCACCTGTGGGTCTGATGGGTCCTTTGGCTTTCAATTTGGGAGTGCCGCAGGTCTACTCTCAAGCTCCGTTCATGCCATTCTTTCCGGCGACGCCGTCTTGGCAGCTACTGGCGCCGAGAACTTCGACGCCGCTTCCCTCTTCACCGGCGCCGACTTGACTTCGTTCGACGCCGGCTGCTCCAGCGAATCCGCGTTCGACGCCGCTGCCGGCGCTGTCGGATTCGAACACGGCGCCGCCGACGCCGCTGGTGTGGATTCGTTCCAGGAGGGAAGCACAGAGAGTGGTGGATGAGAGACGCTTTCTGTTGGAAGAGGCTGAAGAGGGAGAGTTAGTCGAATCTGATGAGGTGTTTGAAGAACTGAAGGAGGCAAGTGGACTGGATTTGTCTCCAGAGTGGGAAATCACTCCACCATCGGATGAGCCCTCTAAAGATGCAGCGCCGTATCATGCGGTCATCAGAAAAGCTGCAGAGTTGTTGGACCTGCAGTTGCCGTCCACGGAGTTCAGGCCAAATTTACTTACTGAGGTGCTGCATTCACCTACAGCGGTCTCGGAGCCTTTGTTACCCTTTAATGAGGCTATTATGGAGCCTGTGCTGGAGGTATGGCGCAAGCCTTTTTCAGCTCCTGCGGTCTCCAGGGCAGTCGCAAGGAGATATAGAGTGGCTCCAGGGGATCCTGAATTTCTGACTTCGCACCCTTCGCCTGAGAGCTTGGTGGTCCAGGCGGCTTGTTCGGGAAGGTCAAAGGGGGCCTTTCCTCAGGTTCCAGGGGACAGAGAGGCCAAAAAGGTGGACCAATCGGCCAAAAAGTTCTTTTCATCAGCCAGCATGGCTCTCAAGTCCACGAATGCGACGTGATTATTGGGGCGCTATATCCATGCGCTAATGGATTCGGCAAAGAAGATTGCGCCAAAGCTGTCGGAGGAGGATAGGGCTGGCTTCAATGAAGTTCTGACTGATGCCCAGGCGGCTGCTCGCCAAGTCATTCAGAGTGGACTGGACACGGCAGACTCTGTTGCCAGAGTCATGGGGTCTTCTGTTGCCACCAGGAGGGGTGCATGGCTAAAGTCCTCTGAATTTTCCTCGGATGTGCAGTCGACCTTATTAGACTTGCCTTTTGATGGGTCTGGCTTGTTCGGGAAGAAGGCGGATGCTGCTCTCGAACGCTTCAAGGAGAGTAAGGCTACGGCTAGGTCGTTGGGCCTTCAATCCCAGCCGAGAGGTGTTTTTAAAAGATATAGGGTCTTTGGAAAGGCGACTTTTCGCTCCTATAGACCGTCCCAGCAGCAGCAGCAGCAAGGTTCCTCGTCGAGAGGTTACAGAGGAAGAATTAGGGGTCGCACACGTGGCTCACGTCAGCTCTCCTCCTCTTCTTCCTCCTCCTCAGCCCCTCCCACCACTGCAAAGCAGCCCTAGATTCGACATTCCAGATCATGCTGGTCCTGTGGGGGGCCGGCTTACCCATTTTCTACAAGATTGGGAATCTGTAACTACAGATCTCTGGGTTCTGGATCTTGTAGAAAATGGGTACGCCCTTCCCTTTCGGGAATTCCCTTCAAATTACCCTCCTTGCCAAGGGGCTTGCTCGGAGGACCACCGTCTTCTCCTGCAGGAGGAAGTCCTGAAGTTGTTTCAGAAAGGTGCGACAGAGGTGGTTTCAGAGCAGGAAAGGGGTCAGGGATGCTACTCCCGGTATTTCCTGATTCCGAAAAAGGACGGCAGGTTACGTCCGATATTGGACCTCAGAATGTTGAATTTTTACCTGAAACAGGAGAAGTTCAAGATGCTCACCCTTGCGCAGGTTCTTCAGGCGCTGAATCAGGAGGACTGGATGGTGTCGCTCGACTTGCAGGATGCGTATTTTCACATCCCCATCCTGAAGTCGCACAGGAAGTATCTCCGTTTCACGGTAGGGTCGCAACATTATCAGTTTGCGGTCCTACCGTTTGGTCTTACTTCAGCACCTCGAGTCTTCACGAAGGTGATGGCAGTGGTGGCAGCCCATCTCAGAAGGACGGGGATTTCAGTTTTCCCTTATTTGGACGACTGGCTGATAAAAGCGGAGTCGCCGGAGAAGGTGCTGCGTCATCTGCAGGATACAACTCGGCTGTTGTACAAATTGGGTTTTTCGATAAACGTACCCAAATCTCACCTGGTGCCCTCTCAGCGCAACCTGTTCATAGGTGCGGTACTGGACACTACTGTGTGTCGAGCATTCCCTCCTCCTCAAAGGATTCTCGACATACAGGAAATGATTCCTTTATTTTACAGCGGAGCGGTCGTTCCAGTTCTGAAGGTCCTTCGCCTGCTCGGTCTGTTCGATTCCTGCATCCTGTTGGTCAACCATGCACGCTGGCACATGAGGGCGCTCCAGTGGTGCCTCCACAAGCAGTGGTATCAGCACAAAGGGGATCTCAGGGAGTCTGTGAGGGTCTCCAGAGAAGCTGCAGCGGATCTATCTTGGTGGAGCGTGGAGGGCAATCTGTCCCAAGGAAAGCCCTTCCATCTACCTCCATCGGTGACAACAGTGATAACGGATGCATCCACCTTAGGGTGGGGTGCTCATCTGGGGGATCTGGAGATCAAGGGTCTTTGGTCTCCAGAAGAAAGGTTGCTTCACATCAACCTTCTGGAATTGCGGGCGATACGTTTGGCACTCAAGGCCTTCCTTCCTTCCCTTCGCGGTCAGTCTGTTCAAGTCCTGACGGACAATACGACCGCGATGTGGTATATAAACAAACAGGGAGGAGTGGGGTCTCTTTGTCTCTGCAGAGAGGCCCTGCGTCTATGGTCCTGGGCTCAGGTCCATCAGATTTGTCCAATGGCAAATCATCTGGCCGGGGTTCTGAACGTTCGTGCGGACAGTCTCAGTCGGCAGTTCTCCGCCGACCACGAGTGGAGGCTTCATCCAGAGGTAGTTCGTCACGTCTTTCGGACGTGGGGGACTCCTCGGGTGGACCTATTCGCCACTCAAGAGAATGCTCACTGCCCGTCTTTCTGCAGTCTCCAGTATCCGATGCAGGGAGCGTTGGGTGACGCGTTTCAGTTGAGTTGGGGTTCACGACTCCTTTATGCGTTTCCTCCCATATCCTTGATTCCTCGGGTTCTGAGGAAGATTCGCCAAGACCGGGCCCAAGTTATATTGGTCGCCCCGGATTGGCCAAGAAGGGTGTGGTACACAGATCTTCTCCACCTCTCCTCGTGCCCTCCGCTCCGTCTCCCGCTGAGGGCAGACCTCCTCTCGCAGTCGGAGGGGCAGGTTCTACACCCCCACCTCCAGAGCTTACACCTTCATGCCTGGAGATTGAACGGGGCAACCTGAATTCTTTCTCTCTCCCACCAGATGTGGTGGATGTTATTTTATCGGCCAGGCGACACTCCGCCAAATCTATATACTCATATAGGTGGTCTAAATTTGTGCTTTGGTGCGGAGAGAGGTCCATTGATCCCTTGAAGGCTCGTCTGTCTAATATTCTACAGTTTGCCTTTTCTCTTGCTCAGCAAGGCTTTGCTGTGGCTACTGTGAAAGGATATTTATCGGCTCTATCGGCTTTCCTCTGTTTGCCGGATCAGCCGTCATTATTCAAATCACCTATTGTTCTTCGTTTTATTAAGGGCCTTACAAATAAGTTTCCTCCTACTCCCTTTATTGTGCCTCAATGGGACTTAAATCTTGTACTAACCTATCTTATGGGTTCTCCATTCGAGCCCTTACACAAGTGTCCCTTGAGGCTGTTGTCCTTTAAGACAGTTTTCCTCGTTGCAATCACCTCGGCAAGGAGGGTAAGTGAGCTTCAAGCTCAAAGTTCAAAACCCCCATTCTTGACCATACATGCTGAACGAATGGTACTCAGGACCAGGGCTGCGTTTTTGCCTAAGGTGGTAACTCCCTTCCATCTGGGGCAGTCCATTACCCTTCCTTCTTTCTATCCTCCCCCTCACCCTTCCAAGGAGGAGGAGAGACTTCACCGCTTGGACCCTAAGAGGGCGGTGAGCTTTTACCTGGACAGGACAAAGGATGTCAGAGTTGATGACCAGCTCTTCGTGGGCTTTGCTGGCTGCAGGAAAGGTCGAGCGGTGCACAAGCGCACCCTTTCCAGGTGGATTGTCTTGTGCATCAAGATTTGCTACTCCCTAGCTGGTAAGGAGCCTCCGGAGGGTTTGAGGGCTCATTCTACCAGAGCAAAGTCTTCCACATCTGCCTTAGCTAGAGGTGTTCCAGTGGAGGATATTTGTAGGGTGGCAACTTGGGCCTCCCTCCACACCTTCGCAAAGCATTATTGCTTGGACACCGAGGTGAGGAGGGACGGACACTTTGCGCGTTCCGTCCTTCAGGACTTTCTGGTATAGAAGGGTGGACACCCTCCTCCGGGAGTGGGGACTGCTGTGGAATCTATTCACAAGGTGAGGAATCCACTGGCAGATGTATCCATCAGAAGAACAAGTTACTTACCTTCGGTAACGCTTTTTCTGGTGGATACAGTATCTGCCTGTGGATTCCTCACTGACCCACCCGCCTCCCCGTTGTCCATCCTTCTATACCGGTATTTCTATGCCTGTAATTCTATTGATGGGTTTCAAGTGTGTTTATCACTGTCAAAAGCATTATGTTAATTCTTGTGCTTTGCTATTTATTTTCCACACTGAGTGTGTTGATATGCATATTGTGTACTGTGTATACTGTGTATGTATATATTGCTGTCAGTCTGTCCGTGTGCCTCGAAGGCACGGAAAAAAGGGGCGGAACTGACGTCATCACGCCAACGAGGTCTTCTTATGGAGCCGGTGACGTCAGCGGAGTCGCGAGCGGAGCCGTGTCTCTGTGACGTCGTCTTCGACTCTATCGGCGTGGACTGCTACAAAAGTTTCCGAATGTTGCTGGCGCAGGGGATATTCACAAGGTGAGGAATCCACAGGCAGATACTGTATCCACCAGAAAAAGCGTTACCGAAGGTAAGTAACTTGTTCTGTTCACTTCTACCTCCCGTATGACATGTATTTGGGTATCCTTAATGTTTTCCTTACACACCTCGGTAATTATATGTTTGTGGCACGTGTAGCTGTGGATAAATCTGCTGCACATACTCCTGCCATCTAGTGTCGGGCGCATACTTGTATAACTTGTTTTTCTTCGAGGAAGCCTTTCGAGTCACACGGTATAGTGACTCCTCTTGTGACTGGTGATGTGCATGGGCATTTTTTCCACTGCCGGGTTTGGACTTGTGTCTCTGAAGCTCCAAGTCAACGCCGCATGGCATTTCTCGTCGGGCCTTCTGGTGCTTCCTCTCCATGGGTGTGAAACAATTGCATTCTCTGCAGTCTTTTTGACTTCTTCCTGGTTCCATCGGTTTCGGACCTGGGATATCTTCAGTGCTTAGTTCGGGGCCTCAGCCACTTTTGGTCATCTCCTCGGTCACCCTCCTTGAGAATGTGCAGGTCATGATGGAAAGGACGCCTTTCCAGTACTGTCCAGAGTGCCACTTGAAGTACTTGTGGCAAGATCACCATCCGCTCCGTAACCTCTGCTTGTTTCCAGAGCATGATGAGACCTCCTGCCCCGCCTGCTTCACATTCCAGTCCAAAGAAGACCCTCAGGTACCGACGCAATGGATGCCTTGCCTGATGCAAGATGGGACAGCGGCAAGATGAGGATATCCCTAAGATCTTGGGGAAGGATATTGATGGGGAAACACACATCTCCACCTCTGCCGATCAACCAGCAGCCTTCATTCCAGGGGCAAGTTCTCCTTCGGACTCCGATGTTGAAGATCAACAGCCCCCACTGAGCCACCCTAAGACGTCGATCGTGATTACTGTATCCCACCACCAAAAACAACTGGTCGAACTCCAGCTCTCAGAGGGTTGGTCATCAAGCCCAGCAGCCTTGCGGGCCCCCATTGCATCTCAGCCATGGCTAGCACCCACACAAGACTTCAGAACCTAAGCCGACTCCCATTACTGCGCTGAAACAGCCGCATAATACTCAGCCTTCCTTGGCATTGGCCACGCCCTAAACGCCTTCCGGTTCCTCGGCACCGGCGCAGACGGACTGTTTGGACCCGAAGCCCCAGAATGATCCCTGGGATGATTATGATGTTGTTCTCCCTGGTTACAATGACCCTGACCTTTGCCCATGCAAGCCTTCTCCTCTGGATGATACTCCCTGGCATAAGGTTATTCACAGGGTGGCCAGCTACCACAAGGTGAACTTACACACCATCACAGCGGAGGATGACTTCTTGGTGGAAACGCTCTCACACACTCCATGGTCAACACAATACCTAACCATACTCATGGGAATATTGAATTCTACTCAGAGTGTCTTTAAAAACTCTGTTAAGGCCAGGGTAATCACACCCTGAGTTGTCATAAAGTATAATGCTTCGCCCTCAAACCTGCCTTACATGAGACTGGAGCTCCTAGCAGACTCTCTGGTCATTCATGCCGCTCATAAATGCTCAAATGCACAAGTTACTGAGGAAGTCCCACCGCCCAACAAAGTAAAAAGATCGATGCGGAGGGCAAACGGGTGGCCACCCAATCTGCCACCCATTGGCACATAGCCAACTCAGTCGGCCTACCCTCTAGATACCACTGAGCACAGTGAATTAAAATTACTTATAGCTTGAAGCAGATGAGGCTAGGATCCGAAAAGGAGATGTCAGAAAAATGAAAAAAAAAATGAAAAGCGAGCCGCTAGGAGCTCAACTTACCCATCTCGGGCAAGGTGCCCTAATGCTGATTGGTCTCTGCAGTCCTGTCTCTCATGTGCTCTACGGCATCTAAACAGGTGCCATTTTGAAGGCAGAGAGGTTGTGAGTCCCTAATCTGTGTTGCCACCAGAGACTAATTCTCAACATTCATTTTTTTTGTTTTTCTGACTTCTTATTTTCTCGTCCTACCCTTATCTGCAGCAATCTAAGAGTAATTTTAATTTTTTACTGATTAGATCCCGTAACATAGGTTCTTTCCATGCTTTGTAAAATATTTGATCTTTGTCCCCGGAACGGGAGAACTTCATAACAAATATTGCCATTTTTAGCCAAACTCAACAACAATAGGGATTCATATTGTTCTGAGTAATAATGGCATTTTATCTACAGAATCCTACCAGGACACTTGCAAACAATATCTATAATTATACAATATTTAACATGGCCCTTGTTTATCTTCTATTTTCTATCTTTATTTTACAATAGATTTCATTATGTCTGACGGATTGAATTAAATGGACACAAGAGGTAACCTATAACTAACAAATAATACTGGAACTAGTTGCCTTATAAATGATCATATTGATATCTAACTATATTTGAATACGTCCTTTTAGGAAATTTATTAAACTTTAAAGGAGTCATAATAATACTAAATTAAAAGAAAACAAACTCTTGGAAGGTACTTATTGTCCATTACAGCCTGCAGGTGTGGCAGTGCACAGTAATTCATTGTTTTTAATATAAGAACAAATCCTATTTTGGAAGGGTATAATAGAAAGTATACCTACACAGTAGATTAACTTCCATTTATGTAAAGTTCTAGCTAAAGGGAACATGGGTTGTTTGTATCACTAGATTGCAGTGTACTTCATATCTTATGGGACATTTATTGTGACCAAATTTTGAATGCCGCAAGGAATAGGTTTTGCATCATAACTATTTTTTTTAAAATACTACAGCCTTGAAAAAGCTCTTGGATTGCTAACCATATAGGGGGCGAAATACATGGTGGCTGGTTTTTAAATTAATGGGAAATTGTAAGGCTACATCGGAATGAATAGCATTTGAAATATGAGACTGCAAATGAACCCTTGTTAAAATATTCAAGAAATAGAAAAGAAAAAAATACCAAACACATTGTTCTGGGTATACTACAAGAAAAATGTCAATAACAAATGCTGCAAACTTTGTATGATGCAACTCGTGATCAACTATGGGAAATAATCAACAATAAAATAGTTATGATGAAAGGTACAGCATGTCAAATTCATACGTTCAGTAACTCTGCAAGATGTGTTATACTCCGTAACTGTGTTACCTTAAGGCATGGGAGTGCTGGGGGACAGTGACTTACTAGCTGGAAGTGGTTTAGACTGTATTATGCACTGGTTCCTACATGCTGGATATGACCAGGGGTGTGATGATGTTTGATGATGGCAATTGTAATCGGGTAAAGCAATAAAAATTGTTTTTGCAAAAAAAAAAAAACTGTGTTACCTTAAGTTGTGCTTAATTGGTATTTAATTTACTGCATATGAATTTTTAGGAAACACACACTCGGTATTCTTTCAAATAACTACTGTGTGGATGTCCTAGCATGTCAACAAGCTCAAGTGGGCCAGGCTGTACTACTTGCACTTTTTCAATCCTCTGCAACCTCCTCTGGCTAACCACCGCTTAGGGGGTAACTTCTTTACAGTCTGTGCACAGCATGTACATCGGCAGCTACACATGGCACGAAGGGAAAATGTTACTTACCCTGTAAGCATCTGTTTGTGGTATGTAGTGCTGTAGATTCACATACACCCGCATCCTGTGAAGCCTTCAATTGTTGCAGATGCTTTGCTTGACTTTTCTTTTTATTATTCACTTGCATGGTCTTTTTCTGTCATATCTGTGTTCCATCTCCATCCTTACCCGACGTGCAGGAAACAATCTAGCAATGGAGCCAATACCCATGCGCATTGCAAGTCATAGGAGGAGTCACTATACCTTGTGATTTGAAAGTCTTCTGCAACGAACAAACAAGTTGTACACATCCAAGCCCAACACTAGATGACAGGAGTATGCACAGCATGTGAATCTACAGCACTTCATGCCACGAACAGATGCTTACAGGGTAATTTTTTGTAATCGGGTGTGTTTAAATGGACTCTGATTGAATAAAAACATTGTGCACATTGTTTTTTTAACAACTCGAAGGAGAATCACAGATATTACCAGCTTACCAAATAGGGTGAGTGATACATGAGGGCTCATGCAACTGCCAGAACTGCATTTATTGTAGGATGAGGAAAAAGTCACTTCTTTCTACATAGCGTGAAGAGATCAGTGTCTGAGTGACAGAAGTGAGGACTGACATCAGTCAAATAGATAACTAGGGTACCCCATAAATGAGAGAGTAGAGTTAGGATGTCTTTGACTAACAAATGGAGGGTGAGAGCCATTTTATGAATATTCCGTATTAGAAAGCCATGAGGTGTGAGAGTCCCCATCACAGAGGGAAGATTTGCAGAGAGGAAAAGAGCTTGGGAAAGACCCCTAGGAAACAGATGAGAACATAGGGATTCAGCATTAGTGAAGAAGGGATGCAGTGACCCCCAAGATGGTGAAACAGTAGTAAGGGAAACGATGAGGAATAAAAGACCCGCATATTCTGTGCATTGATGTGCCGGAGAGCTCCATATCTGTTTAGTCTAGAACATCACTGGTATACTGCCAAAATAACCCACAAACATTGACATTCCCCAACTTATTCATTTCATGCATATTCAACATCTCTGGTTGAGTAAAGCCAATATGTTCAATTAAGCCAAGTTCATGTAGAACAAACACCGATATAAAGCCATTAATGTTCAGTGGCATCAGCTCTGGAGTGTTAAGAGGCCCTCCCTAATTGACTTATTCATACCCCCAGTTGTCATGAAGATGTTAAATGCAGTTTCTCCCAAGGAGTCTATCTACTGTTTTCTGAAAGGCAATATGCCACCATAAGCCAACCCCTTCCAAGAAGAGACTTGGCACCTGAGCCTTCACATAGGATCTCACCAGACTGCTTTGTTGAGGCCTTTTCCGGTACTGTGCTAAGTTATACAATATTTTGTTTAATCACTCAGCAGACTGAGGCCTAGTGACCATGTGCACCAGATAATGTAGCACTACGAACTACGAATTGGCCTGAAAGGCGACATGTGGTTTGATACAAAACAGAAAAATGAATGAAGCACTAATTAAAGTAGGAGACCCATATTCATTTTTAGAGGAGGAGGCCAGAAAGATTTCTGTGATAATTATTGGTAGCTAATCATACTTCATCTCTTTATCTGATTTTTATCAAATCAGATCAGAGGCTAAGAAGCATATAAAGTGCAGAACACATTATCTGCCAACATAGGGAATATATTTGAGATTCAAAATGATGAGAGTCAGAACTAACACAGGGGTTGGGCATAGAAAAATAGAGTTAAGTGTAATTTACCCATTTTTATTTAAATAATTTCAGTCTTTAACTCATGTTGAAAAGGAACAACTAAGAAAACGAGCTGAATATCTAAAACAGAAACGTGATAAACTGATGTCTATGAAGAAAGAGCCCAGGAATAAGCCCATGAAACACAATTCAGAAGATCAGGAATTAAAAGCCTCATCTTCTAAAAAGGTAAATTCCAAGTGTGTTTACTAATAATGACTGCTTGTTTGCAAATTCTTACATAAGCTTGTGAAAATCTGTGATGTGTAATTAGGTGGTTATTTGTTTTTAAATGAAAATACTGAACATCTGTATGACACTTGCATCTTGTGTGGCATCTGAGTTCTTTAGCCAGAAATGTACGGTCTGTACACTCATGTTGTGCCATTACTTAGTAAGATTGAACATTAACATAAAGTGGTTTAGGTATAACCTAAAACAGTGGTACTGCTCTGAAGATTGTAGCAGGGAAAGTTTCAAGGTGAAGGAGGTGTTTGCCACTGAAGTAATGCCTGCACTGCAGATTACAGCTAGGCATTGTTTAGGAGTTCATAACTATACACACCTCAGTAAAACATACCTGAAGAGATGAGATTTCAATGTAGATATGAAATATTAAGTTACCAACTAGTAGTTTTTTATTGTTCTTTTGAAATTCAGGATCGTATTTTCTGTTGCAGTTAATGTGCAACAACTTTCTATTGCAAAGATTGTAGGTGCAGACAAATACTATTGCACTTTGATTAGGCGGATACTGAATTTTCTACCCAACACCTTATTAACAAGCATACATCATTTTGTATGGAGATTTTGTTCAAATGTGGAGACGTTATGCTAAAATGATCAACTGGTCTAGAATTGCTGGTCAGAGAAGCGTCCTGCATAACAATTACGTTATTGTTTTTCATTAATGCTGTTACTAGATCACAGTGTTCACTCTAAAATCCCTGATAAAAAGAGAGATAATTTGTTTGCGTCAGTGATTTACTAAATATAATATAAAATTATAATTTCACTTCATCGTTTTATCGTACATTATAAGCATTTAATAGTGATTACATATATTAGAGATTACAGAAAATGTCATACATTGCAGCCAATATGAGACTATCAGTGGGAGTGTGGGAAAAAGGGAAAGGTCAGCTAGGCCAGGTGCATTCCTCATGTCGACCTAGATTTCAGTCCCTGAGTGGATTATGGCGATCATTGGTCGGCTGCTTGGCAAGATTACTCAAACTTTTTTTAAAAAAAACAAATGGTGAGAGTGAAGCTTAAGAGTACACTATACCTGCTTTGCATATTCTCTCTTAGAAGAAGGAACTGACGTGCTTCACTAGCCTGCGAGCATAGCCTAAACCATGTATTGTCTAATATGAATACTCATATTCAGAAAAAAACACAAAAATAAGCAACCATGTGAGGGAATGGTGCCACTATAGTCAAATTAGCCAATCAAATACCCAGTGAAATGTCTTGCTCCATTTACATGACTGCAGCATGAGAGAGTGCTGTGTAATTAAAAGTTTCGAACATGTACATTTGAGTTTTACATGTCCTAGTAGTGAAGAACTCTCAAATTCGTTTTATCACTACTTGAGGCCTACTTATCCAATAGAATGACATTGAAGATTCCTTATTGGATTTAACAAGCTGTAATTCCTAATTGGGACAAGGTAGATATGTCATGTTTGGTACCTATGGAATTGTAATGATAACGCTTCAAGGGTAAAGTCTGATTTTTCATTACAATTTAGAAAATCTCACTTTTAGAAAGTTGGCTATTTCCTGCCCTTAGCCCTTTTGTGCCTGTAGCCTGGCCTGGATCACAAGACAAGGTGTAACTGACATGTAGACTTTGTGACATCCTACCAGACAGTCACACAATAGAGGGATTAGGTGTTCTCAATGGGCCATCTGCTGGCAGGATCGGGTGGCAGGGCTGAGCACACCGGAATTGCCTGTGCTCCGCCTTCATACAAAGGGCTTAACAACACTCTATTGTCACTGCAGCCAGATTGGAGCCAGGGCAGGCGAGTCAGGAAATTCCATGCACTTCTAAGAACCTTTCCAGAAGCTGCTCCCACCTCCCAAAAGAAGGGCACCAGGGTATATAAATAGGACCTTCAGACCTACTCTTCAGTTCATAACTGGATCAGCAGAAGGACTCTCAGAGGACTGTCTACTGCTGTGACCTCTGCCAGACTGCTGCTGTACCTGGAAGGACTGTCCAGCTGCCTGGAGCCTGCCTTGAACCCTCACAGGACATCCCTGCTGTTGAGTCCTGCATCTCCACCTGCACCTAGGACTACCAGAAGTGGCTCCAAGGGCTAGTTTGCTGGCCTCCTGTTGAGCCAGAAGGGCAGCCTTGCCCCAATGAATTTTACCTTTTCAGACATTTTTCTTCCGAAATTTTTCCAAGTCCCAAGGTAAGCAGTGACCGGTACCAAACCACTTCTTTTATCTAAACCTATCTCCATCGCAGTTGGCCTTAACTACATACTTTGACCCGGTCTGCAGTTGGCACTTTGATCTTTTAGGTGTTATTTTAAATCTTAAAGACTTAAAAAAATCATAACTCTGTTTCTACTGATTAGATTTTTGTCATTTTGGTGTCAAATAGCTTTTTAAAATTTAATCAAATGTTCTTCATTAGTTTGGGATTGTTCATGTGTTGTGTTTTCACTTTATTACTGTTTGTGTGCTGCATAAATATTTTACATATTGCCTCTAAGTTAAGCCTGACTGCTTTTTGTGCTAAGTTGCACAGTATTAAGCACAGGTTAATTTAGTGACTTTTTGTGGGTCACCCTGCAAGGGATTGTGGCTGCTGCCTGACCAGAAATCACACACCAGTCAACCCAAGTTCTAACAATAGCCATCAGCAAGGTTATTGACCATGCTTTGAGCAAAAAGACTGTGACAACCTTGTGTTTCATGTGGTTTCTGGAGTACAGATGTTGTGGACAGAGGTGGTTTCCCATAGCAAGGTCAACCTGTGTTCACTGTAGCTCCTTAAGGCTCAACACTGAAACCTACTGCTGGCTGATCAGCCTTTGCTCATCCTATTTCAACCATCATCAGTTCGAACTTGCTGCAGTGTGCACATGCTCCCAACCTCTTGGTTGGACACCCCTTCTACTTACCTATCTGAAGGTTTTTTCTCCACTGACTCCTCAGAGTAGAGGAAAGGGGCATATTGACAGGGGATTCTCTCAAACCCACATGGCGTAGCTCAGATTTCTCCCTTCACATAAATGTGACCTGAAGACGCTCTTTCTGACAATGAAACTCCTCCTTTTAGTGGGATATAGAGTTTTGAAGATCCACGTGGTCAGTACCATGGCCCTTTTCTCTATGAGGAAGCAAGGGAGCATCAAATCCTCACTGCCAGCTAGCATTGTCTCTGTGGCAATCACCTTTACAGCACAGTAAGTTCCATATAGTATCAAATATTGTGCATAGCAGCAATACTAGAACACATTGCCTGAGCAGGCACCCCCCATTCGCCACACAAGTGAGGAAATTCTCTAGGACATTTCTCAACCTCATGTTCAAGGCCAATACTGGGAGAGGTGCTAACTTCTGGAAAGGGCCCCCAAGATGTGGGCCCCCTAGAACCACTGAGGCTTACCTTACACCATGAAAGAAAAAGCATCTCCTGCACCTGCTTCTCCACTCTTCATACAATCCTACACATAACTGAACTTTGTCTTTGAACATTGTGAGGATCACAAGCCATAGGATCTGCAACCCACCAGGGAGCTTCTGTCTAGCAACACAAGTCTATCAAATCTGCAGTTTAGAGACTGGAGTGGGACCTGGCACAGGAGACGATCCAGCATGTCAAATAACACAAGAGAGACAACCTCGAGCCCAAGCGGAGAATTTCCAAGCACAGTCCTGGATCCTTCACAACATATACGTTCACTGTATATCCAGCAATGCTTTTCCCCACCTGGCCAGCACTCTCGATACCCAGAATGATCAGAAATGGGGTGAAGACACCAAAAACGACATCAGTTAAAGAAATGCTCCAAAGCCACAAAACAGACACTAGAGAGACCTCTAACAGCCCTGGCCCCATCTGAGATTTGCATGCAAATGAACTATTAGACGCTCAAACCCTAGCTACTAAGAAGATATACGAATCCATCTCCAAGAATTTAGGAAGGATTCATCACCCCTTGGACAAGACCTCTCATCAATAATTTCAGAACTAGACCATTCCTTCAAAGTGACAATTTTTGCTTTGACCAGGAGGGTATGCTGGCTACTGAATAGGCCCATAAACAAATAAAGAGACTGGAAGTAATCAAGGTCCAGCACACACACTCCCAACTGCAACAATACTCAAATACAAAGGATCTAAATACTACTCGCCTGATCTGCACTGGTATCTTTGGGACCATAGAGACGGGGTAGTACGCTGTCAATGTCCAAAACCAGCACACACTGTAACTTGAAAGGTATTGTATTGAAAGTATCACTTACCTGCTACTGAGTAAATCATTGTTCTAGTAATAGGAATAACACAGTAACCATTTTTTATACAAGCAATTGGCCTGGATTCATTATTTGAGTGTGTGACATCATTTCTTGTCTGAGTGTGTACAACAAATGCTTAACACTACCCTCTGATAAGAATGCCTGCTCAACCACACTACCACAAAAGAGAGTAAGGTATTATCTACTTTAGCCTTTGCTATACCTCTGGGGATCCTCTGGACTCTGTGCACACTATACCTTACTTTGGTATAGTATATACAGAGCCAGCTTCCTACACCTCTCAGCCAACATTTACATCGGGCCCTAAATCATTCATTGTTCATTCATAATATTTTGTGTGTCATCTGTTGAATGTGTCATTCATTATAACTCCCCTGAAGAACATTGTAACAAATAAGTCCCCTGCTAGACTCAGGAATGCTGCATAGTGAAGTCTGCCATTCTGTCTTGAGTTGCTGTTGGGCTGCTATGTACTCAGTGAGGTGCTGTGCAAGTGATTACTGTTACGCAAGGAAGTGTGTCATGCTGGGGAAATGAATAGCTTTTAAAAGACATTCCTTGAAGTCTTTGTGCAGCTGGGATGGGGAAATCTTCAACAGCCACAGAGCACAGACATTGAGTACATCAGACAAGAAAGTAGGTGATAGCCCATCCAGTGCCTGCAATCTTTTAAGAGCAAAGAAACCAAGATATCATCTTAAATTCATATCATGTCTGTGGCACTTGGTTAGTTGTTGAGAGATTTGAAAGCAGAGAATTGGGACAATGGCTGGATGACAGTGAGGAAGTGGTATACACTGCCTCATAAACTGCTGTATAAATGTGTGATCATGTAGCACCAGAAATATTTATCCTGAACGTATATGAGGATTTAGAGAACTTACTTCAGAGGAACAGCTTATGAATCCGAGGATTGAGTGATGGTACAAGGGGCACCAAGTCTATAAATCTTCGCCCAGATTGCACTGGACATAACTGTGCAAATAAAACTCATAGAAAAAAGTGCACAGTGTGCACTTTGGGACATGTGAAATATAAATGCCCCAGGGACGTTATATTAGTGTTTTGCTCATTCAGTGTATAGGAATAAATTGTAACGGTGGTTAGAGACTTGGATTCAGTTACATTACGAGGCCAAACACTGTGGGCCTGATTCACAGAGCCAGTCTGAGACAAAATCCTAAACTTACTACTCATGGTATTCACAGAATGCACTTACGACTGTCCTAAGTTTACGTCCGCACTCGGGCCGGAATTTCCGCACCCAGAGCGGAATTTCAGCACCCGGAGCGGAAGCTCCACACCTGGAGCAGAATTTCCACCATTGGGCCTGAATCTCCACGTCCGAGCTGGAATACCCACAGTGCATCAGATATAGTCAATTAACACTAGATTGTGGGTATTCCGGCCCGGAAGAGGAGATTCCGTCCCTATGGTGGAAATTCCGCTCCGGGTGTGGAGCTTCCACTCCGAGTGCAGAGCATCCGCTCCGGGTGTGGAAATGCCGGCCCGAGTGCGGACGTAAACTTAGGACAGTTGTAAGTGCATTCTGTGAATACCATGAGTAGTAAGTTTAGGATTTTGTTTCAGACTGGTTCTGTGAATCAGGCCCTGTATCAGGATGTCGCTCTGTCCACACACCAGAAGAGCACCCTATTGCATTCATTCACCGAACTGTTCTTAATTTGTGACAGCAAAGGTTGCAGGTTTTAATAGCTGTAAGAGGTGATGGACATCCCTGATGTCCAATATTTTTGGAACTCGTCGTCAGCATCTGTGCCCATTCATGTCCTGATGCATGAAGGAAGGACAGTGCCAGCCTTATAACAGTTTATTGATTGGAATGAAATACTGAGGTACCATTAGAGGGCACAGGTAATGCTATGTATGGATATGCCCACTTCAGGTTTTTACATAGGCCTTATTATACTCCAAATATTCTTCTTAAAATATACGCTTCACAACATGGAAGCTGCCCCAGATGTCAACACAGTGACGCTGATTTTATATATATGTTCTGTAAATGTCTATTGGGTATTTACTTGAATACAGGCGTGACACTTCTCAGGAATGTCATAGGAAACTTGATTACAAGTAGACCTAAACATTATTTTAGTAGGGTTGTACCAAATGCTAAAAAAGAGATGATTCAAATAAAGATTTGTGTATCTCTCTGGTTTTAGCCATAAGATGAATTTTCATTCATTGAGTACAGTAATCCAGGTATTGCCTCTATAAATGGGAGAAATACCATAATCAGTGGCTTGTTGTGAAAGAGATACCAATGAACGCTAATGATAAGCTGTCAAAAGATTTTTTGAATTAGATAAGGTTGACAGATTTGATGCATTAATCTGTGGAGGATTTAGAAAAGATCCTTATATCTTATCTGTTGCAGTTCTCATAGTTATTGTAAGATGTTACTTGACAACCATTCTTACTTGATATGGATGTTTTCTTCACATCACCAATGTGCCTATGTTTATTGTGTGTTTTTAGTTGGGGAAAGTGAAACCAAATGTTTCAAACAAAAAATCAAAAACCAAAGTCTAAGCCCACCAAGTCGAGAAGGGGGGGTGATAGACACAGGGGCTTGGGACACAGGGTGCAATGATTCAGGCAAGACGATAATGCTACTTATGCTGTGTAGCTTCTCAAAGGTGCCCTCTTTAATGCTCATCTTTTGTGTTTCAGGTTCCACTAATAAAGTTTGTTTAAATTAATATTCAGTTCTGTAGACTTATTCAGTTGTGTGGACTGATGTCTGTTTTTATTCATGACGTTCTCAGGGAGGTGGGTCCAGATAAGATCTATAGAGCCGGGGGACTAGTAAGTGAATTGAGGTGTCGTAGAAAACCAGATTGTTGCCCTTAAGACGACACAAAAAAAATTACAAGAAGAGGAATTAAGCCAGGCAGACTTCTCACCTTCAAGTTAAAGGCTAGAGCCAAAGAAAATAATTGTGCAGGCAAATAATATTGAGAAAGAAAAAAGGTGGTTCATAGAAGGGGATTAGTCAAAAGGCATTAGTAAAATAAATAAACAACTATATTCTTCCAAAAAGATGGTTCCGGAAGTTGCTGAGACTTCTCATAGATATCACCTTGCACAAGCATTCTGAACTAGAATGGGAAAATCTTAGGAACCCATTGCAAAAGACAAGGGCCCTGAATTAGATCTCCCATTATATCCTATAGGATTTATATTTTGACGGACAGGATATCCGTCACTGTTGTGACTGAGTAACCCGTCTGCCAAGATCTAAATCAGGCCCAAGGTCTCAGCTGCAGTTAAATAACTGAAGCCAAATTAGGCAGAGGGTTCAGCCAGTTTTTCCTTAGTTTATCTAAAGGTTCTCATCACCATCTACTGGAATTTGTATCTGATCTATTCAGCTGATCCAGGGCAAGGTAACTTCATCCATAGGAGACACTGTTGTCTCATTATTCCTAAACATTTCTGCACATCATTAAGAACCATAGTTCTTTTGAACACCGATCCTAAGCTATGGGCAATAATCCTCACTTAAAGAATGAAAATTATTCTCAGACTTATAAACTTGGATAAATTGGGGTGTGTACTGGAATGTAGGCAGACAATAACACGTGGAATGTGGTGGACCTCACAGACAATGTCAGGCAAAAGAGACCACCCTTGAACCTTGTGCATCTGCATACTGAGAAATCATTTGACCGGGTTAAGTAGCCCTTCCTCACAGAGATTTTACTCAAGAGCTTTGGACCCAGATTTGTGAAGGTGATTATGGTGTCCTATTCTGACCCTAGAGCTAGGATAAACCTAATGTGGTCCTGTTGGCCCACTATTATAAGAGAGGAGAACTAGGCAGGGTAGTTTACTCTCTCTTCTACTTTCTGTTTAGGCAGTGATACCCTTGGTGCAAGCAATCCGAGACATTGAATACAGTAAAGGTTCTTTGCAGGTGACGTTCTGTTCACCCTGACTAATCTGAAGTTTTCCCATCCCATGAAATTGATAAATATGGTAGAGTGTTAGGTTTTAAGGTTAATTGGGATAAATCCGAGATTCACAAGTCTACCTTGCTTCAAGAAGAGTCTGTCTAGCTACAAAGTTCCCTTCCTTTTGCCTGAAAACAGACTTTACTAAGATACCAGGGATATAATCTCTCAAACAGTTGCCACTTTACATGCAGCCAACTATCTGGAAATGTTCAAGTATATTCAGAAAGACTTATGTTGCTTACCTAATTTGTCCATCTCCTTGGTGGGCAGAGTTACATGTTCCAAAAGGAATTTTCTCATACACCTATGTACTTATTTTTGGTTCTGACTGTATGTGTGATGGAAAGACTACTAAGGGACTTACAGAGAGTGATCTTGAAACTTAAGAGGGGTACCACTTGAGAGTAGCTAGGTCCTCATTGTTGCTGCGTAAGAGAGCAGGTCGATTTGTATGCCTTTTCATTTTTAAATATTATCAAGCACCTATGATTAACAGCCTGTCAAGATAAACTTGTCCCAATTGGTGCCATGCATTGAGATAACAAATGTTGCCAACATTCTCTTATAGAAAAAAGTGATGGACGGAATGCTTAGGTTAATCTTGATCCACTAGTAATCACTCTGGGTTGCATCCCAGGCTGTCGTTATGTTGCACACCATACCGCCTCAGTTTGGACCCAGCCATATGCCAAGCGTTCATGACCCTGCTCCAATGGTAACAGTCCAGCCCGTACTGCTAGTCCAGGTCCACCCTGATTCTGAACACAATCATCTAAGGACCTTTTTGGCCCAAGCTAAGGCTCATCCCTCCCTTAACCAGAGGCTAAAGTCAAAACTTTGGACTCTTGCTAGATAAGGAGCCGAATCTCAAATAACAAGTTAACAAGATCACGTCCGCATCCTTTTGCTCACTGAGATTAGTTAAGAACATTTAAAAATGTTTGCCTTTTGAACTCCTGAAGACAGTAGCTATCTCTGCTGCATTAGCAAGACTTGACTACTGCAACAGTCTCTATTGATCAGCAGGTTCTGTGAAGAAGCTTCAGACCTTGCAGAACTCTGCAGCATATTTCCTTCTCAAAATCCCCAAATTTGAATCAGCAAGGGTATATTAGGAAATTTCACTGGCTGCCAGTAAAACAGCGTTTCTGATGGATACATCTGCCAGTGGATTCCTCACCTTGTGAATATCCCCTGCGCCAGCATTCCACGGAACTTTTCTTCCCAGCACTCCACGTCGACGTGGGCGACGACACAATGCGCCGGCTCCGCTCGCGACTCCGATCGACGTCACCGGAGCCATAAGAAGCCCACGTCGGTGTGATGACGTCAGTTCCCTTTTTTCCGCGCCTTCGACGCGCAACGGTTTTTTTCCAGTGCTCGTTGGCTACTTTGTAATTTAGCCGTGTTAATCTGTTGAATCCAGTATGTCTTCGACTAGGAAGTCGGGGTTTAAGCCCTGTAGGGAATGTGGAGGTCTAATGTCAATGACTGATCCACACCAGAACTGTTTATGGTGCCTCTCTTCGGAACATGACATGGAGGAGTGCGGATGCTGTAGGAGCATGAACCCGAAGGCACTCAAGGAGAGGAAGACTAAGCTCTAGCGTATTAGGTTCAAAGCCCTTCATGTAGCCTATAATTTGCTGCAAGGCTAAGTCCCATCACTTTTTAAGGATATGCTGAGATGGTACATCCCAAGTAGGACCCTTCAGTCAGGCTCAGCTAAGAACCCCCCCCCCCCGTAGAAGGACTACCTGGGGTGGGAATTTTTTTTTCAGCTCCACCGCCCTACTCTGGAATAGCTTACCCTTGCAACTCAAAACAGCCCCCTCACTATCCGTTTTCAGAAAATCTCTGAAAATGTATCTTTTTGTCCAGCAATAGGAGATTCGTTCTCAATATGGAGTTCATTACCCAGTATGAGGACACCAGAACTTTCACCTTCCTGTCTTTTGTAGCGCCAAGACGCCCCCGGTCAGGAGTATGCGCTTAATAAATCCTTTTCATTTCATCAGCCAGGTATAGCTTGGTTCCAGTGACTGTGCAAGGGACCCACGTCTGGGAATACATTACACTTAGCGCAACAAAGTGATGGAAGGAATACTTGAATTAATCTCAACAACTGTTAATCACTCAGGCCGCATCCCAGTCTATTGTTATTTTGCACACCATGCCATCTCAGTTTGGACGCAGCTATATGCAAATCAGTCTTGACACTGCTCCAATGGGAATAGTGCAGCTCGAAATGCCATGCCAGGTCCTCCCTGAGCAGGAACACCAGAAACCGAGGACGGGGTTTCCATTCCATCCATGATCTTGTTGTTGTTGTTGCAGGTAACATTCTCACTTTAGCAAAGCTATGTTGAAAGCCTCTCTCATTGTCCCTGGGGTCAGGATTTGGGTATTCATAGGCTTTGGACATGCACAGGCTCTTGTTTATAAATGGACTCTATAAGGTTAGCTTTCTGATCACTGTAAGTCTCTTAATATGCCAGTACTTTAATTATGCCAAACGTCTGATTGAAGCAGAGTTCAGGATATATCATTGATCCTTTCTTAGTTTAATTTCAGAGGAAGCGTCCTGTGAATTGCTCTAGCAAAATTAATTTTAAGCATTCACTTGATTGCACAAAATATCACTGTAAATAAACTATTTATTACCTTTATCGAGTGGAGCTGTTGTAGCAAATGGGGACATCTGTTCTGGTTTACAATTTTCGTATGTCAGCAGCGAGCTCCAGGCACACTATTTCCCAACTTTCTCACCAGTACCTTAATTAATAACACCAGAGACAAAATATTCAAAAACTAAAACAAAAATAGTTATAACATTGCAAAGTCAAGCAAACAGGTCTTTTCCAGACAAATGAGTTTATCTCAATGCGATCTTTTTTTTTTTTTAAACAGTTTTGAATTTTCATAAAAACATTTTTTAATACAGACAGTCTTTTTCAAAACAAAAAAGGCTATTTCAGACCAGTAGGGTTTTTTCTTGATACGTCTGTGTATCACCCAAGAACGAAATTTGCAGATAATAACACAAGCGGAGCATGAACAGCCAATGTTTGAAAATAACGCCTAATGCACCTACTCTCTTACAGATAGCACATCATGATAGTGCAAGACAACACTATCACTTTGTGATTGAAAAGGACATTTTGCCCCCAGTTCAAAGTGAAAGATCAAAAAAGGGGGCCCTGGCTAAAAGATCAAAACCTGACATCTGTGAACGAGTCAATGAATTTTGTATCTTAACCATGAAGCCAGCCTCGCACGCTAGGTGGCGCCTGCCTGTCATGGACGCCTTCCCGTGAGGCTCCCGACGCCGGTCCCCGCAAATCCGCCTAATCCCCTCCTGGACTGCCCTGGCCGGCCACGACCTGGGCGCTGGGGTGTGTAAGGCTGCCCTGCTGCCCCACGCCGGCTCTTGAGACGCTGTGACCACCGGGGGCCTGCCTGGACGACGTGCAGCCTGGCCGGCGTCGGACGCGGACGACTGTGGAACCACGATCCGGCCAGGCAGCAAATCCAGCCCGCGGCGCCCACGAGGAGCGCAGGCCTGATCCGGCCTGAGACGAGGACGCGGCGGCCGCGCGGCTGCCGCGGAGGCTGAAGACACTGGCTGGGTGCTGTCCTGCCTCGTGGATGCAGCCCGAGGCCCCCTGACAAGCTATGCTGGGACCCCCCCGAGCGGAGCCTGAGAGCAGGAACAGGCGGTGAGTGCGGCGGCGGATGATCGCTTCACCGGGGCGGCTGCGGGGGTCGGGGGCGGAGGGGAGACCCCCCCATCGGGCCGTGCGTCGGCGGCCGGGGAGACCCGTACCCCTGCTCCCCCCCCTCCCTCTCTGCAACCTCTCCTCCTGGCTGCGGCGCTGCCCCGGCCCCGTGGCTCAGAGACTGGCCTCCGGTCCCGGGGGTGGAGGGGTCCTCACTGCTTCGGGCCGCACATCGGCGGTCGGGGGGTGTCGCTGCTGTTTCCCCCCCCCCCCCCTCATCATCGTTTGGGGCCCCGGATCACGCAAGTCGACAGGCGACACCGTGCCCCCCCCCCTGGGGGTGGCGGAGGGACCGCTCGGGCGAGGTGTCCCCCCTGGAGAGGTGGGCTATGCTCCGGAGGGCTGGCCCTGGCGATTCCCGGCGGCGGTGCCCTTGAGGAACGACCCGCTGCCCGGAGACTGTGGGCTGCGCTGCTGGACCTTGCTTCGCTGGGAGAGGCTCGCGGCCACGACTGAGGCGGGGGATCGGACTCGCTGCCCCGCTGGGGAGCCCGCCGGAGACTGACCGCTGGGGCTGGCCGCGTCGGGCCCTTTCCGGCCGTGGGTTCCCCCCGCCGCCCCCCTGCTGGGCTCCTGTCCGCTCGAGCACCCCCTGACGCTCTGCGGGTGTGATGTTCGCTCGTTGCCCCGATTCACGGACGGCCGCCGCAGATATGGGTAAAGACAAAGCCAACAAGCCAGCGTCCGGGGCCACCCAAACCAGGATGGACAAATTTACGACTTCCGACAAGGGGCCCGGCTCCGTGGCCGCGCCGGCCCCGGCCCCTGCCACGGACCTTGCTGCCATCCTGCAGGCCATCAACTCCTCCCGCGCCTCCCTCGAGGGCATGGTGGGAGAGGTCAAAGTGGACGTTGCTCTTCTCCGACAGGATCTGCGGAATGCCACCGCCCGCATTTCCGAGGCCGAGTCCCGGATCTCCACCGCCGAGGACGACATCCGCCACCTACAGGACCAGGTTCGGGAGTTGACCACCCACTCTAAGGAACTACACCGCCGGGTCGAAGATGCAGAAAATCGCGCCCGGCGCAACAACCTGCGCTTAGTGGGATTTCCGGAGGGAGTTGAGTCGGGCCGAGCGGACGACTTCATGGAGCGATGGTTCCGGTCCTGGATGCCGGCGGACAGCCTCTCTCCCTCGTTCGTGGTGGAGAGAGCCCACCGCTCCCTGGCCCCCAGGTGCGCCCCCCCGGCCGTTCATCCTCAAACTTTTGAACTTCCGCGACCGGGACGCCATCCTCCGCGAGGCCCGCTGCCAGGGCGCCCTCCATTACCAGAACCACAAAATCATGATATTTCCGGACTACACCCGCGAAGTCCAAGAGCAACGCCGCTCCTACACGGAGGTGAAACAAAAGATGCGCTCTCTGGGACTCCAATATCAGCTCCAGTTCCCGGCCCGCCTCCGGGTCGTCTTCCAGCACAAGACTCTGTTCTTCGATACCCCGCGGGCGGCCTGGGCCTGGTTGACGGAGGAGCACCCCCTGCAGTGCTCTGGACGCGGCTCGCCTACGGGTATGCGGGGGGGACGAGGAAGGCCCCGGACATCGAAGACCCGTCGGCGGCATCGCACGTTACCCCGGGAGTGCACAGCGGAGGAGGTGATCAACACGCGCTCTGGGAGAAGGTCACGCCGAGGGTCGAGAGCCTCCTCTGCCTCCTCGGCCGCACACGCCAGTCCCGGGGCAGATGGACGGCGGACCGTGCCGCCCCGGCCCACGGGCCCTGCAACTCAGCCGGTCGAATTGGTGGACTCTTCGGACCTCTCTCGCAGCCCCAACATTTGACTTTCTTTGCTTCTTTTGGGGGAGGGGGGCTGGGGATGCCTGGACGGGGGTGGGATGCTCCGTTATCAGTGTTGCTCTTGGCCAGGGCAGGTAACCCAGGTTTGAATTTATCGGTATCAGGGGTCCACTAGCGCTCAAGCCCAAGCGTTTTAGCTTGGTGGTTCTTTCATTTGGTTCGGGCGACAGATGCTTCCGTTTTCGAAGTGTAGGGTGGGGGGGGGGGTTTGGGGTTGGTTTGGGGTTGTTTCTTCCCCGTTGGGAAGACTTTGTTGGTGGGGGATGACTCCCTCTTAATTGTTGTACTAAGGCATCATGTGCTGTTTGGCTTGCTCTCCTGCCCGATGTCCCGTTGTCCTTCCTCTCTGGGGACCGGCTCAGCCACGCCCCTACTGGCCCCCTCTCCTGTCCTAGACCATGGCTGACCCGCCTGTCCCTAGGGCCGCCATGCGCATACTATCCTGGAACGTCAATGGTCTTCTGGACCGTTTTAAACGTATGGCGGTCCTCAAATACGCGCAACGCGCTGAGATCGATGTACTCCTCCTCCAGGAGACTCACCTGTTGGGTAACAAATGCCCCTTCCTTGGCCGCTACGGTTATGACAGGGTATGGCATTCCGGTTTTGCACGGGGATCCCGAGGGGTGGCCATTTTGCTCCGCAAGTCCTTCCCCTTTGTCCTGTCCCGGGTGCATTTGGACCCCCAAGGTATGGTAGTGGTGGTTTCTGGCAGTCTGGAGGGGCGACCCCTTACCCTGATGTCCCTTTATGCGGCGCCATCCCTCTTGCAGTCGGCCCTCTCCCACGCAGCGGGTCTCCTCCCGACACTCCCGGCGGGCTCCCTCATTCTCGGCGGAGATTTCAACGCCGTCTACTCGCCTCACCTGGACTCGACGGGCCCGGTCTCCCTGTCCCGCGTCGCCCGCGCAAAACAGCTCTCATCCTGGGCTGAATCGCAGGGCCTCTGCGATGTCTGGCGGATCTGGCACCCGCAGGCACGCCAATACACCCACACATCGGCGGCCCATCACTACCATGCCCGGATCGACCTCATCTTCGTACCATCCACCGACTGCGCGGGGGTGCGAGATGTACGCATTCTTCCGAGGGGCCTTTCGGACCACTCGCCTGTGCTCCTCGCTCTTGGTCCCCCACCCCTCTCTGCCCGTCCGCTGTGGCGCCTGAACGCCTGGTTCCTCCACGACAAGGCTTTCCGGAAGGCGGTCGGGGGCGAAATCGCCGACTACTACTCCCATAACGAGGGCTCTGTCATCTCACCTGCCGTCTTGTGGGAGGCCGGCAAGGCGACTGTCCGGGGCGCCGCTAAGGGGCATCTGCAGCGCCAACGGCGGGCCCAATCCCAGAAGCTCACGGAATGCGAAGCCCAAGCCTTGGAATTAGAGCGCGGTCTGGGGGAACTGGACGATGCCGTCTGATCTCGTCGATTGGCCTTCCTGCGGGAAGAGATTCGCCTCCATTCCCTGGAGGCGGCGAAGATTCTATGGCGCTCCTCGGTGGCCCGGGTCTACGGGTGGGGAGACAAAAACGGCGCTCTTCTCCACCGACTGGCGACCTATCCCCGGGCGGGAAGGATCATTCCGGCCATCGCGGACCCAGCGGGTGGTACTCACACAGCCTCGGTGGCGATAGCCCAGGCGTTCGCTGACTATTACTCCCAGCTATACCGCCACAGGCCGTCCACGCTCTCCCTTGAGGAATTGCTGGGGACGACCGCGGTGACACTTACGCGGTTGCAGCCTGAGGTTTCCGAGACCCTTGATTCGCCGATCGAGCTGCAGGAGATCGAGGAGGCCATTGGCCGCTTGGCGCCTGGGAAGACCCCGGGTCCCGACGGGTTCCCCCAGGAGTACTACGCTCACTATCGTGAGATGCTGGCACCGAGGCTTCGGGACCTCTTTGCAGCCGTGGTGGAAGCGGGCTCGTTCCGGCCCGAGACGGACACGGCAACCATAGTTGCCCTCCCCAAGACTCAGCCTCCCTCGCGGTCCTGCTCCGACTATCGGCCGATATCCCTTATCAACACCGAACTCAAAATCTATGCTACGGTCCTGGCACAGCGGTTGCGCCCGTCGCTTGCCTCCTTGGTCCACCCGGATCAATGCGGCTTTATGCCGGAGCGGGGGACCAGACACTGCCTGCGGCGCCTGCATCTTGCGATGGCGCACCGCGGCCGCCTTTCCCCCTATCTGGCCCTCCTCCTGGTTGACTTTGAAAAGGCCTTCTACTCCGTGGGATGGGCGTACTTGGCCGACGTCCTGGAACGCATGGGTTTCGGCCCCCGGTTCCGTGCCATGGTAGCGGTCCTGTACGCGCACCCGCGGGCCCGGGTGTTGGTCAACGGGGCTCTCTCTCGCCCGTTTCCCATAGGTCGGGGGACGCGCCAGGGTTGTCCGCTCTCGCCCCTCCTTTTTGCGTTGGCCATGGAACCCCTGGCGATGCTGATTCGCGCGGATCCCGTTCTTCGCGGATGGGAATGGCCAGCTGTGGCCCCCAATAAGATTGCCCTCTACGCGGACGATGTCCTCCTCTATCTTTCCGACCCAGCGACCTCGGGGCCCCGGGTCCGCCAGATCCTCCATCGGTTTGGCCAGGCGTCGGGTCTCCATCTGAACCCCAAAAAATCTGTTCTGGTCCCGCTACACCCGTCGCGGGAATGTTTCGACTGGCAATCAGATATTCCCCTCCGGAGACTCTCCTTTAAGTACCTGGGGATCTGGGTCACCCTCCTCCCGGAACTCTGCTGGGCACTCAATGTGGCTCCAGTAGTAAACAAAGCCAGATCAGATATGCTCCGGTGGCAGGCCCTCCCATTGAATCCGCTAGGAAGAGTCGCCTTATATAAGATGATGATCCTCCCCAAGTTTCTTTACATGCTGCAAAACACTCCATGCCCCTTTCCGCGCCCGTGGTTCCGGGACCTGGATAAGATGGTGACCAAATTCCTTTGGGGCGGTGGTCGACCTCGGCTGGCCTTGGACCGCTGCAGGGTCCCCTCCTACGACGGCGGCCTAAGCATGACCAACCTCTACCTCTACTATCTGGCCACCCAACAACTGGTGGTCCACGATTGGTTCTCAGGGGGCTGGGGCGACCCGGCTTACCGACTCGAGGTGAACTGCCTCGGGTTCTCCTCCATCCAAAACATGCTCTATGGCACAACGATCCCCCTGTCGCTCCCCGGCGTCGTGCGGGCTCCCTTTCTCGCGTGGCGTGCGGCCTTGCGACACACCAGATGGTCGGGGACGTCCACGCAACTCACTCCGCTTTGGCACGGGACGTGGCTGCGGGAGGTGGTGGGACTAACGGGCTTTCGGCAGTGGGATCTTCTCGGTATCTCCTGTCTGGGCGATATATGGCGTGGAAGCCGCATGTGTTCCTTCCAGGAGCTTCGGACCCGCTTCTCGCTGCAGCCTTCTCAATTCTACCGCTACCTTCAATTGCGCCACGCGGTTCGGGCTCACGTCCCTCTAGATTCCAGACTGCCTTCCCATAGTCCGCCTGAGGCCCAGGTGATGTTGGGGTATCTTGGGAGGGGGGCATATCCCGCATTTATAAATCCCTAATCAACAATACACCGGTGGATTGGAGCGGGCTAAAGCAGCGATGGGAGGCTTGGGTGGGACCCCTGGATGAGGCGGACTGGAGGGACGCCCTTATGGGCCCTCGGTCGCTTACCACCTCCGCTAGGCTGCGGCTTATCCAACTTTATTACCTCCACACTGCCTATTTGACCCCGGACCGCCTGTATCGTGCGGGCCTCCGCGTGGACGCCTCTTGCACTCGCTGTGGGGAGGTTCCGGCAGATTTTTTCCACATGGTGTGGTCTTGCCCTCGTCTGGGGGACTACTGGGCAGCGATCGAGGCCGATCTAGCGGAGGTCCTGGGTTGGGAGGTCCCCCACGAGCCTAGAATGGCCCTGCTGGGCATCATGGACGGGATGGACCGGTCCCGTAATGAAAAGTACTTCCTCACCACTGCCCTTATGGTGGCCAAGAGAGATATAGCGGCAGTGTGGTCACAGCCAGACCCGCCCAGAGTGGCTACCTGGAGTAAAGGGGTGGATTGGTGTGCGGCTCAGGAGCGGTCGCTATACGCTGCACGGGGCTGCCCAAAAAGATTTCGCAAGATATGGGGGAAATGGTTGGGGGGCCTGTTTTGAAGGGTGGGTGCACAGGGGGGGGGGGGGACGGAGGATGGGAGGGGGCGGGAGGGTTTTTGCACTTGCCTGTTGATGCTTTCCTGATTGCAGATACTGATGCCTTGTTCACTGCACTGCTGTATATTATTCCTGATATTGTTCTTTATGCCGCAAAACACAATAAAAAGAAGTTTATCAAAAAAACCATGAAGCCAGAGCTTCATGGCACAGAGTGTCTTATTTTTCTGAGTTGAAATAGTTGGTAAACGCATAATGTAGAGCTGAGGTGTAAGATTTAAACTTAAATTGAGAAAACGAAGAAATTAATTTGAGAAAAAGAAACAGAAGACACTAGTGGTTACATGATTTGATTGTTTCAGTCAATTAAAAAAGGCCACTGCAACTACGTTGCCAAAGGAAGTTTGATTTTGACACACCAAATCCAGAAAATAACCGGACATCGCAGTTGCAGCTGGATATCCCAGAAAGTGGTGGGGCGTGTAAGGACATGCTTATATTTACATGATCACCCCCAATGTTTTGGGCTGCTGCTGCAAGTTTTGTTTACCTTTACTTACCAATAAGTTCCTAGTATATGGTACCATGGGAGCTCAGGGCCTGCAAGTTAATCAGTTCTACAAGCGCTGCCACACTTATTGTGCCGCTTTAGATGTGAGAAAAAGTGAAAATATTTCTGCCAGATTGCCAATGCAGACCGGCAGAGCAGTTTAAACTGCTAATTTAACTTTACCTTTTAAACCAATGGCAATGCCCAATTCTCCCTTTTTATTATATGTCACCCCCACAGCAGGCCTATCGAGTCTCAAGGCAGGGTGCTGTATATTAAAAAAGTAGTTGTAACATACAACAATGTCTAAAAAGGTATTAATTAAAGGTCAGTTTCAGACAGCACACTCAATTGCTGAGAGCTGGAGTGAAGGGAGAGAAAACCAGGGAGACAAAATTCTTTGGCAACATAAATTGTATTTTAGTAAATGCATATATCTGTCAAATTCAGCCACATATAATCAAACGTATGGAAGGGTGACACTGCGTTACATTAAATGGCATGTAACCTGTTGAATACTGTGCACAAGTGCTCGTGAAAAATTGTGATGGTGCAAGTGACACATGAGAAAGTATAAACAGCGACAGAAAGGGGCACAACAAAAAACAAGTGGAAGTAAAATTTACAAAGTAGGGATACTCAAAAAAATAAATGGTAATGAATGCAAAGATAATAAAGTGAGGTATTCTTGAGGAAAAAGTGCTGAGATTTCCGCTGTTGAAGTCGACGGCGTTTCGGCCTGTAGAATTATTTAGGCCATCATCAGGACCAGGTTACTATTACTCATATGGCAGTGGCGACGTGTCGCAACTGTAAATAATCCAGGTGGGGCAAGGTCCAAAAATCGGGTCTAGTTGGACCTGAGGAGGTTCTGTTGGAAGGGACGGATTTGGGAGGTCCCAGGGGATCCAATAAGAAACACGATCAATCACTCTCAGTAGCGAAATTCAAACAGCTGCTGGGCAGGTTACTTGCGGCAGTCAGCTGGGGGTATGGCGAGGCACATCACAGGGCCGGCGCAAGTCAGGACATGTATTTTTATATGTCATAACAGTATACACCCAAATTGTGTTTTTTTACTGCGGAAAAGCTAGTCCCTCCCATTGGAAAGTACTGGGTTAAACTCTGACAACTCAACGTGCTAATTTCAAAATAATCATTACAGTAAACCCACACTTGATGCCCAAGTACAATTTAATTTAACTTTTAAAGATGTGTAACTTTTTAGAAACTTGCCACTCTGTTGCCCAAGTTTTTGAGTGGCCATTCACAGATGCTGGCCACAAAACAGTCTTCTGTTTTCCTAGGCAGAGGCATGAACGACTCCCAGGAGAGGTAATAATAGAGACCTGCCATTGGAAGAGGTGTTACCGCTTCCTGGCAGAAAGCCACATGGGATGTGATCCCAAAAGGCGAGCTTCAGAGGGGAAGCCACCTTCGAAGGGTAAAGGTTGGCTGCTTTTTTGTTCATGTAAACAGATTGGCGTTGGGGACAGAAAGGGTAGACCCGAAGCCAAACAGTTTTTTTTTAGGGCAATAGGTGGGCTACCAACCTTCACAGAGAGAGGCGTTCTTTCATCTTTCATCATGGGAGTAGGCAGACTAGTGCACTCTGGGATAGCTAGATGCTACAAATTGCAGTAAACCATCATCAGGCGGAGAAGGTCCTAGGTGCTCATTTACAGCTGTATCCCCCAAGAACTAAGTGGGCATAACTATGGCACCCAAACCGCAATCACATCTGCACTGGCGAAAGGATCAAAGGAGGACTGCCCTGCTGGTCCCTGGCAAGAGAGGCTGCACTAACCGCTAGATTGCACTTGTTGATCCTTGGGCTAGCAAAGAGAGGATGGTGCCTGTTGTGCCTGGCTCATGGAAAAGTCACTCCCGAGCCCCAGACAGAAGAGGTGAACTCCTAGAGTTAATTGGCTGACTTCTTGTTCCCTTAAACATAGAAGGACTAGGAAAATTGGGCGGTCCAGTTTACATCTCCTAAGCAGTACAACATTAACAATAGAGTTTACCGTTCCGATATCTAACTTCAAGGTCTTATATTAGAGCCCCAGAATTTTGTTGTTCACTAGGAGTGTCTGCTCTTAGGAGCATGTGCCCTTACCCACCCAGATTGGCAAGCTTAATCATTGGGCCTGCTCCTTCTTGGGCTGGCACTGCAATGCCCAATGGGCCACTTTGCTGGAGGTCTTTTCGATTCACCAAGGAATGCTGGGAATGTTAGTGTATCCCAGTATAATTATGGGAAGATTGGAAATGGATCTAGGTTAAATTTGGCTATAGATACTTCGTAGCTGTGTTTTAATTAGAGTGAAATAATATATGTCAAGGATAAAACAATGCAGGAAACTAAGGTATAATGATTCTATTTTCTCCTGTATAAGAAAAGTGTGATCATTGGGCCTGCTCCTTCTTGGGCTGGCACTGCAATGCCCAATGGGCCACTTTGCTGGAGATCTTTTCGATTCACCAAGGAATGCTGGGAATGTTAGTGTATCCCAGTATAATTATGGGAAGATTGGAAATGGATCTAGGTTAAATTTGGCTATAGATACTTCATAGCTGTGTTTTAATTAGAGTGAAATAATATATGTCAGGATAAAACAATGCAGGAAACTAAGGTATAATTATTCTATTTTCTCCTGTATAAGAAAAGTGTGATCAAATAAATTGAATTTGATACAGAATTAATGTCTATATGTTTCATGCCTGTACTGTCAAAGATGATCAAATAGCATTTCTTCAGGACCTATATATGTGTATGCACATAATCTTCCCTTAGGTAGTATGCTTGACCCCACCAATGTGCAAAGTATACCATAAGAATAGATAAGACATTTTTTGTGCCTGCACTGTCAAAGATGACCAAGTGTAATTTTTTGAGGACCTATATGTGTATATACCTGATCTTCACTAAGGGAGAGTGGGACCCTGCTTTGTATATGTGACCCCCACCTTTGTGTCAAGTACACCATAAGAATAGGTAAGGTGGTAGGCTTACATAGATATGTGAAGGTTCTTAGTGCTAGTGACCATCCTATAGTAAAGTATGGGTCCCTTGTCGATCGTGGTAGTCACAGTTTCAGAGATATTGCTGACAGCGATATGGTGGGCCGTTAACCTACCCTCCGTCCACGATCCCGGAATACGCTCCTAGTGACAAACGACGTTCTGGGATTCTAATATAAGACCTTGAACTTAGCTATCAGAACGGTATACCTTATTGACTTCCTGTTACAGCAATCGGGCAACAAAAGCGGAAGAAGGCCATCCTGGCCTGTCAGTAGCCACAATTGCTTGATCGCCCACTGACCACCGACGTGCAGCCAGTGAGACCAAGTCCTGACACTCAAAAGTGGCACCCAACTCTGCTGGACCTGGAAGAATCGTCAGACTGCAGCTTGGTCACCAAGGATGGACACTAGCCTTCACTAAAGGAAACCGTTGGTTTTGCAGTGACAGGAGACTAGTTGTCAGTGACATCTGGATTTTTGCTCGACCAAAGAGGACTTCGAGGGCTATCGACCCCTGTGGCTAAAGTACCACAAGACCACTCCGTTAAAGTCTCTGGCAGTTCGACAATAGAGGAAATCCCGACATTTTAAATTCAGCCATAGAGAAAGTAGACAGGATAGATCGAGAAAATTTACTTGACAATAAAGCGAAACCGAAAAATCAGGAAAAAAGTTCTGTATTTGTGTCAAAGTTTTCTACTAGAAGTCAAACAGTTAAAAAAAGAATATTGTCATATTTTGGTTGATGTTGCAGAAAATGATTTCAAAGGGATATTCAAACACCAACCTCTTTTCGCATTTGAAACAACTACTTGGGAAAACAAGTGAAGACAATAAACAAACATACAGGGGTATTATACCATGTTTAAATTGCGGAAATTGTAACAATATCATTAAAGGCACAACCATCATGCACCCCACTAAGGGGACACCAATAAACATAAAAACCACGGTGACGTGTGACACAAGTCATGTAATTTATCTTTTGAAATGCCCATGTGGACTGGTATACGTGAGAAAGACAGAACGGAAAATAGCAATTTGATTAACTGAACATAAAAGCAATATACGAACTAAGAATTCCAAATCTACGGTTGCAGTCCATTTTAACACTCATAAAGCCAGATGTATCAAAGGGTTTTTCCCATTCTGTGCTTATGGGGAAATGTGTTGATACATATGGCCCATAATCACAACATCAGCCAGTTGAGATACCCGATACTAGAACAGGTACCTGTCAAAGCAGAAAGGGACAACAATAGACACTTGCTCCTAAGGGAACTTTTTTGGATGAACCGCCTGGATTCAATCAGCCCAAAGGGACTAAATGAACGAATTGACTTGAACTGTTTTTTATGACTTATTTTTTATGATCACTAATTGTGCTGGGCAATTTCATAATCCTGTTTGAGCTGGTAGTACTCTCACACTGAGATTTTCCTATGCTGATCTGTGCTCCTTTGACCTATTTGATGTTTCAGTTTATTTTATTTTTGTATGATAACCTTGATCAGTTCCCTAGGACGTTCTTGCGTAAATGGCAGTACAGGTCAGAATGTTCTGCACATCACAATTCATTCCACTTTCATTTCCTTTTCCTTTTTTCTATACTGCTTATGATTTTTTAACCGCTCTAGAGGTTATTTTGCTATACCTGTGTTTTTACTCAGGTTCCTATAGCACTCCACTAAGTTCCCTAATCGACCAGCCCTTTAGCCTCTTTTTATGTTTTTGGGTCGCGCTCAGCACACGACGCATTGCGTGAAGATGCGGTTACTCTTAAAACATATTGAGAATTCAGTTCTCTCACAGAACACTGTAAGCGATTTCAACCAAAACGAAAGGTATGTGAACACATTCGGAGAAGCTTTCAGATTTCCGGAGGGAGTTGAGTCGGGCCGAGCGGACGACTTCATGGAGCGATGGTTCCGGTCCTGGATGCCGGCGGACAGCCTCTCTCCCTCGTTCGTGGTGGAGAGAGCCCACCGCTCCCTGGCCCCCAGGTGCGCCCCCCCGGCCGTTCATCCTCAAACTTTTGAACTTCCGCGACCGGGACGCCATCCTCCGCGAGGCCCGCTGCCAGGGCGCCCTCCATTACCAGAACCACAAAATCATGATATTTCCGGACTACACCCGCGAAGTCCAAGAGCAACGCCGCTCCTACACGGAGGTGAAACAAAAGATGCGCTCTCTGGGACTCCAATATCAGCTCCAGTTCCCGGCCCGCCTCCGGGTCGTCTTCCAGCACAAGACTCTGTTCTTCGATACCCCGCGGGCGGCCTGGGCCTGGTTGACGGAGGAGCACCCCCTGCAGTGCTCTGGACGCGGCTCGCCTACGGGTATGCGGGGGGGACGAGGAAGGCCCCGGACATCGAAGACCCGTCGGCGGCATCGCACGTTACCCCGGGAGTGCACAGCGGAGGAGGTGATCAACACGCGCTCTGGGAGAAGGTCACGCCGAGGGTCGAGAGCCTCCTCTGCCTCCTCGGCCGCACACGCCAGTCCCGGGGCAGATGGACGGCGGACCGTGCCGCCCCGGCCCACGGGCCCTGCAACTCAGCCGGTCGAATTGGTGGACTCTTCGGACCTCTCTCGCAGCCCCAACATTTGACTTTCTTTGCTTCTTTTGGGGGAGGGGGGCTGGGGATGCCTGGACGGGGGTGGGATGCTCCGTTATCAGTGTTGCTCTTGGCCAGGGCAGGTAACCCAGGTTTGAATTTATCGGTATCAGGGGTCCACTAGCGCTCAAGCCCAAGCGTTTTAGCTTGGTGGTTCTTTCATTTGGTTCGGGCGACAGATGCTTCCGTTTTCGAAGTGTAGGGTGGGGGGGGGGGGTTTGGGGTTGGTTTGGGGTTGTTTCTTCCCCGTTGGGAAGACTTTGTTGGTGGGGGATGACTCCCTCTTAATTGTTGTACTAAGGCATCATGTGCTGTTTGGCTTGCTCTCCTGCCCGATGTCCCGTTGTCCTTCCTCTCTGGGGACCGGCTCAGCCACGCCCCTACTGGCCCCCTCTCCTGTCCTAGACCATGGCTGACCCGCCTGTCCCTAGGGCCGCCATGCGCATACTATCCTGGAACGTCAATGGTCTTCTGGACCGTTTTAAACGTATGGCGGTCCTCAAATACGCGCAACGCGCTGAGATCGATGTACTCCTCCTCCAGGAGACTCACCTGTTGGGTAACAAATGCCCCTTCCTTGGCCGCTACGGTTATGACAGGGTATGGCATTCCGGTTTTGCACGGGGATCCCGAGGGGTGGCCATTTTGCTCCGCAAGTCCTTCCCCTTTGTCCTGTCCCGGGTGCATTTGGACCCCCAAGGTATGGTAGTGGTGGTTTCTGGCAGTCTGGAGGGGCGACCCCTTACCCTGATGTCCCTTTATGCGGCGCCATCCCTCTTGCAGTCGGCCCTCTCCCACGCAGCGGGTCTCCTCCCGACACTCCCGGCGGGCTCCCTCATTCTCGGCGGAGATTTCAACGCCGTCTACTCGCCTCACCTGGACTCGACGGGCCCGGTCTCCCTGTCCCGCGTCGCCCGCGCAAAACAGCTCTCATCCTGGGCTGAATCGCAGGGCCTCTGCGATGTCTGGCGGATCTGGCACCCGCAGGCACGCCAATACACCCACACATCGGCGGCCCATCACTACCATGCCCGGATCGACCTCATCTTCGTACCATCCACCGACTGCGCGGGGGTGCGAGATGTACGCATTCTTCCGAGGGGCCTTTCGGACCACTCGCCTGTGCTCCTCGCTCTTGGTCCCCCACCCCTCTCTGCCCGTCCGCTGTGGCGCCTGAACGCCTGGTTCCTCCACGACAAGGCTTTCCGGAAGGCGGTCGGGGGCGAAATCGCCGACTACTACTCCCATAACGAGGGCTCTGTCATCTCACCTGCCGTCTTGTGGGAGGCCGGCAAGGCGACTGTCCGGGGCGCCGCTAAGGGGCATCTGCAGCGCCAACGGCGGGCCCAATCCCAGAAGCTCACGGAATGCGAAGCCCAAGCCTTGGAATTAGAGCGCGGTCTGGGGGAACTGGACGATGCCGTCTGATCTCGTCGATTGGCCTTCCTGCGGGAAGAGATTCGCCTCCATTCCCTGGAGGCGGCGAAGATTCTATGGCGCTCCTCGGTGGCCCGGGTCTACGGGTGGGGAGACAAAAACGGCGCTCTTCTCCACCGACTGGCGACCTATCCCCGGGCGGGAAGGATCATTCCGGCCATCGCGGACCCAGCGGGTGGTACTCACACAGCCTCGGTGGCGATAGCCCAGGCGTTCGCTGACTATTACTCCCAGCTATACCGCCACAGGCCGTCCACGCTCTCCCTTGAGGAATTGCTGGGGACGACCGCGGTGACACTTACGCGGTTGCAGCCTGAGGTTTCCGAGACCCTTGATTCGCCGATCGAGCTGCAGGAGATCGAGGAGGCCATTGGCCGCTTGGCGCCTGGGAAGACCCCGGGTCCCGACGGGTTCCCCCAGGAGTACTACGCTCACTATCGTGAGATGCTGGCCCCGAGGCTTCGGGACCTCTTTGCAGCCGTGGTGGAAGCGGGCTCGTTCCGGCCCGAGACGGACACGGCAACCATAGTTGCCCTCCCCAAGACTCAGCCTCCCTCGCGGTCCTGCTCCGACTATCGGCCGATATCCCTTATCAACACCGAACTCAAAATCTATGCTACGGTCCTGGCACAGCGGTTGCGCCCGTCGCTTGCCTCCTTGGTCCACCCGGATCAATGCGGCTTTATGCCGGAGCGGGGGACCAGACACTGCCTGCGGCGCCTGCATCTTGCGATGGCGCACCGCGGCCGCCTTTCCCCCTATCTGGCCCTCCTCCTGGTTGACTTTGAAAAGGCCTTCTACTCCGTGGGATGGGCGTACTTGGCCGACGTCCTGGAACGCATGGGTTTCGGCCCCCGGTTCCGTGCCATGGTAGCGGTCCTGTACGCGCACCCGCGGGCCCGGGTGTTGGTCAACGGGGCTCTCTCTCGCCCGTTTCCCATAGGTCGGGGGACGCGCCAGGGTTGTCCGCTCTCGCCCCTCCTTTTTGCGTTGGCCATGGAACCCCTGGCGATGCTGATTCGCGCGGATCCCGTTCTTCGCGGATGGGAATGGCCAGCTGTGGCCCCCAATAAGATTGCCCTCTACGCGGACGATGTCCTCCTCTATCTTTCCGACCCAGCGACCTCGGGGCCCCGGGTCCGCCAGATCCTCCATCGGTTTGGCCAGGCGTCGGGTCTCCATCTGAACCCCAAAAAATCTGTTCTGGTCCCGCTACACCCGTCGCGGGAATGTTTCGACTGGCAATCAGATATTCCCCTCCGGAGACTCTCCTTTAAGTACCTGGGGATCTGGGTCACCCTCCTCCCGGAACTCTGCTGGGCACTCAATGTGGCTCCAGTAGTAAACAAAGCCAGATCAGATATGCTCCGGTGGCAGGCCCTCCCATTGAATCCGCTAGGAAGAGTCGCCTTATATAAGATGATGATCCTCCCCAAGTTTCTTTACATGCTGCAAAACACTCCATGCCCCTTTCCGCGCCCGTGGTTCCGGGACCTGGATAAGATGGTGACCAAATTCCTTTGGGGCGGTGGTCGACCTCGGCTGGCCTTGGACCGCTGCAGGGTCCCCTCCTACGACGGCGGCCTAAGCATGACCAACCTCTACCTCTACTATCTGGCCACCCAACAACTGGTGGTCCACGATTGGTTCTCAGGGGGCTGGGGCGACCCGGCTTACCGACTCGAGGTGAACTGCCTCGGGTTCTCCTCCATCCAAAACATGCTCTATGGCACAACGATCCCCCTGTCGCTCCCCGGCGTCGTGCGGGCTCCCTTTCTCGCGTGGCGTGCGGCCTTGCGACACACCAGATGGTCGGGGACGTCCACGCAACTCACTCCGCTTTGGCACGGGACGTGGCTGCGGGAGGTGGTGGGACTAACGGGCTTTCGGCAGTGGGATCTTCTCGGTATCTCCTGTCTGGGCGATATATGGCGTGGAAGCCGCATGTGTTCCTTCCAGGAGCTTCGGACCCGCTTCTCGCTGCAGCCTTCTCAATTCTACCGCTACCTTCAATTGCGCCACGCGGTTCGGGCTCACGTCCCTCTAGATTCCAGACTGCCTTCCCATAGTCCGCCTGAGGCCCAGGTGATGTTGGGGTATCTTGGGAGGGGGGCATATCCCGCATTTATAAATCCCTAATCAACAATACACCGGTGGATTGGAGCGGGCTAAAGCAGCGATGGGAGGCTTGGGTGGGACCCCTGGATGAGGCGGACTGGAGGGACGCCCTTATGGGCCCTCGGTCGCTTACCACCTCCGCTAGGCTGCGGCTTATCCAACTTTATTACCTCCACACTGCCTATTTGACCCCGGACCGCCTGTATCGTGCGGGCCTCCGCGTGGACGCCTCTTGCACTCGCTGTGGGGAGGTTCCGGCAGATTTTTTCCACATGGTGTGGTCTTGCCCTCGTCTGGGGGACTACTGGGCAGCGATCGAGGCCGATCTAGCGGAGGTCCTGGGTTGGGAGGTCCCCCACGAGCCTAGAATGGCCCTGCTGGGCATCATGGACGGGATGGACCGGTCCCGTAATGAAAAGTACTTCCTCACCACTGCCCTTATGGTGGCCAAGAGAGATATAGCGGCAGTGTGGTCACAGCCAGACCCGCCCAGAGTGGCTACCTGGAGTAAAGGGGTGGATTGGTGTGCGGCTCAGGAGCGGTCGCTATACGCTGCACGGGGCTGCCCAAAAAGATTTCGCAAGATATGGGGGAAATGGTTGGGGGGCCTGTTTTGAAGGGTGGGTGCACAGGGGGGGGGGGGACGGAGGATGGGAGGGGGCGGGAGGGTTTTTGCACTTGCCTGTTGATGCTTTCCTGATTGCAGATACTGATGCCTTGTTCACTGCACTGCTGTATATTATTCCTGATATTGTTCTTTATGCCGCAAAACACAATAAAAAGAAGTTTATCAAAAAAACCATGAAGCCAGAGCTTCATGGCACAGAGTGTCTTATTTTTCTGAGTTGAAATAGTTGGTAAACGCATAATGTAGAGCTGAGGTGTAAGATTTAAACTTAAATTGAGAAAACGAAGAAATTAATTTGAGAAAAAGAAACAGAAGACACTAGTGGTTACATGATTTGATTGTTTCAGTCAATTAAAAAAGGCCACTGCAACTACGTTGCCAAAGGAAGTTTGATTTTGACACACCAAATCCAGAAAATAACCGGACATCGCAGTTGCAGCTGGATATCCCAGAAAGTGGTGGGGCGTGTAAGGACATGCTTATATTTACATGATCACCCCCAATGTTTTGGGCTGCTGCTGCAAGTTTTGTTTACCTTTACTTACCAATAAGTTCCTAGTATATGGTACCATGGGAGCTCAGGGCCTGCAAGTTAATCAGTTCTACAAGCGCTGCCACACTTATTGTGCCGCTTTAGATGTGAGAAAAAGTGAAAATATTTCTGCCAGATTGCCAATGCAGACCGGCAGAGCAGTTTAAACTGCTAATTTAACTTTACCTTTTAAACCAATGGCAATGCCCAATTCTCCCTTTTTATTATATGTCACCCCCACAGCAGGCCTATCGAGTCTCAAGGCAGGGTGCTGTATATTAAAAAAGTAGTTGTAACATACAACAATGTCTAAAAAGGTATTAATTAAAGGTCAGTTTCAGACAGCACACTCAATTGCTGAGAGCTGGAGTGAAGGGAGAGAAAACCAGGGAGACAAAATTCTTTGGCAACATAAATTGTATTTTAGTAAATGCATATATCTGTCAAATTCAGCCACATATAATCAAACGTATGGAAGGGTGACACTGCGTTACATTAAATGGCATGTAACCTGTTGAATACTGTGCACAAGTGCTCGTGAAAAATTGTGATGGTGCAAGTGACACATGAGAAAGTATAAACAGCGACAGAAAGGGGCACAACAAAAAACAAGTGGAAGTAAAATTTACAAAGTAGGGATACTCAAAAAAATAAATGGTAATGAATGCAAAGATAATAAAGTGAGGTATTCTTGAGGAAAAAGTGCTGAGATTTCCGCTGTTGAAGTCGACGGCGTTTCGGCCTGTAGAATTATTTAGGCCATCATCAGGACCAGGTTACTATTACTCATATGGCAGTGGCGACGTGTCGCAACTGTAAATAATCCAGGTGGGGCAAGGTCCAAAAATCGGGTCTAGTTGGACCTGAGGAGGTTCTGTTGGAAGGGACGGATTTGGGAGGTCCCAGGGGATCCAATAAGAAACACGATCAATCACTCTCAGTAGCGAAATTCAAACAGCTGCTGGGCAGGTTACTTGCGGCAGTCAGCTGGGGGTATGGCGAGGCACATCACAGGGCCGGCGCAAGTCAGGACATGTATTTTTATATGTCATAACAGTATACACCCAAATTGTGTTTTTTTACTGCGGAAAAGCTAGTCCCTCCCATTGGAAAGTACTGGGTTAAACTCTGACAACTCAACGTGCTAATTTCAAAATAATCATTACAGTAAACCCACACTTGATGCCCAAGTACAATTTAATTTAACTTTTAAAGATGTGTAACTTTTTAGAAACTTGCCACTCTGTTGCCCAAGTTTTTGAGTGGCCATTCACAGATGCTGGCCACAAAACAGTCTTCTGTTTTCCTAGGCAGAGGCATGAACGACTCCCAGGAGAGGTAATAATAGAGACCTGCCATTGGAAGAGGTGTTACCGCTTCCTGGCAGAAAGCCACATGGGATGTGATCCCAAAAGGCGAGCTTCAGAGGGGAAGCCACCTTCGAAGGGTAAAGGTTGGCTGCTTTTTTGTTCATGTAAACAGATTGGCGTTGGGGACAGAAAGGGTAGACCCGAAGCCAAACAGTTTTTTTTTAGGGCAATAGGTGGGCTACCAACCTTCACAGAGAGAGGCGTTCTTTCATCTTTCATCATGGGAGTAGGCAGACTAGTGCACTCTGGGATAGCTAGATGCTACAAATTGCAGTAAACCATCATCAGGCGGAGAAGGTCCTAGGTGCTCATTTACAGCTGTATCCCCCAAGAACTAAGTGGGCATAACTATGGCACCCAAACCGCAATCACATCTGCACTGGCGAAAGGATCAAAGGAGGACTGCCCTGCTGGTCCCTGGCAAGAGAGGCTGCACTAACCGCTAGATTGCACTTGTTGATCCTTGGGCTAGCAAAGAGAGGATGGTGCCTGTTGTGCCTGGCTCATGGAAAAGTCACTCCCGAGCCCCAGACAGAAGAGGTGAACTCCTAGAGTTAATTGGCTGACTTCTTGTTCCCTTAAACATAGAAGGACTAGGAAAATTGGGCGGTCCAGTTTACATCTCCTAAGCAGTACAACATTAACAATAGAGTTTACCGTTCCGATATCTAACTTCAAGGTCTTATATTAGAGCCCCAGAATTTTGTTGTTCACTAGGAGTGTCTGCTCTTAGGAGCATGTGCCCTTACCCACCCAGATTGGCAAGCTTAATCATTGGGCCTGCTCCTTCTTGGGCTGGCACTGCAATGCCCAATGGGCCACTTTGCTGGAGGTCTTTTCGATTCACCAAGGAATGCTGGGAATGTTAGTGTATCCCAGTATAATTATGGGAAGATTGGAAATGGATCTAGGTTAAATTTGGCTATAGATACTTCGTAGCTGTGTTTTAATTAGAGTGAAATAATATATGTCAAGGATAAAACAATGCAGGAAACTAAGGTATAATGATTCTATTTTCTCCTGTATAAGAAAAGTGTGATCATTGGGCCTGCTCCTTCTTGGGCTGGCACTGCAATGCCCAATGGGCCACTTTGCTGGAGATCTTTTCGATTCACCAAGGAATGCTGGGAATGTTAGTGTATCCCAGTATAATTATGGGAAGATTGGAAATGGATCTAGGTTAAATTTGGCTATAGATACTTCATAGCTGTGTTTTAATTAGAGTGAAATAATATATGTCAGGATAAAACAATGCAGGAAACTAAGGTATAATTATTCTATTTTCTCCTGTATAAGAAAAGTGTGATCAAATAAATTGAATTTGATACAGAATTAATGTCTATATGTTTCATGCCTGTACTGTCAAAGATGATCAAATAGCATTTCTTCAGGACCTATATATGTGTATGCACATAATCTTCCCTTAGGTAGTATGCTTGACCCCACCAATGTGCAAAGTATACCATAAGAATAGATAAGACATTTTTTGTGCCTGCACTGTCAAAGATGACCAAGTGTAATTTTTTGAGGACCTATATGTGTATATACCTGATCTTCACTAAGGGAGAGTGGGACCCTGCTTTGTATATGTGACCCCCACCTTTGTGTCAAGTACACCATAAGAATAGGTAAGGTGGTAGGCTTACATAGATATGTGAAGGTTCTTAGTGCTAGTGACCATCCTATAGTAAAGTATGGGTCCCTTGTCGATCGTGGTAGTCACAGTTTCAGAGATATTGCTGACAGCGATATGGTGGGCCGTTAACCTACCCTCCGTCCACGATCCCGGAATACGCTCCTAGTGACAAACGACGTTCTGGGATTCTAATATAAGACCTTGAACTTAGCTATCAGAACGGTATACCTTATTGACTTCCTGTTACAGCAATCGGGCAACAAAAGCGGAAGAAGGCCATCCTGGCCTGTCAGTAGCCACAATTGCTTGATCGCCCACTGACCACCGACGTGCAGCCAGTGAGACCAAGTCCTGACACTCAAAAGTGGCACCCAACTCTGCTGGACCTGGAAGAATCGTCAGACTGCAGCTTGGTCACCAAGGATGGACACTAGCCTTCACTAAAGGAAACCGTTGGTTTTGCAGTGACAGGAGACTAGTTGTCAGTGACATCTGGATTTTTGCTCGACCAAAGAGGACTTCGAGGGCTATCGACCCCTGTGGCTAAAGTACCACAAGACCACTCCGTTAAAGTCTCTGGCAGTTCGACAATAGAGGAAATCCCGACATTTTAAATTCAGCCATAGAGAAAGTAGACAGGATAGATCGAGAAAATTTACTTGACAATAAAGCGAAACCGAAAAATCAGGAAAAAAGTTCTGTATTTGTGTCAAAGTTTTCTACTAGAAGTCAAACAGTTAAAAAAAGAATATTGTCATATTTTGGTTGATGTTGCAGAAAATGATTTCAAAGGGATATTCAAACACCAACCTCTTTTCGCATTTGAAACAACTACTTGGGAAAACAAGTGAAGACAATAAACAAACATACAGGGGTATTATACCATGTTTAAATTGCGGAAATTGTAACAATATCATTAAAGGCACAACCATCATGCACCCCACTAAGGGGACACCAATAAACATAAAAACCACGGTGACGTGTGACACAAGTCATGTAATTTATCTTTTGAAATGCCCATGTGGACTGGTATACGTGAGAAAGACAGAACGGAAAATAGCAATTTGATTAACTGAACATAAAAGCAATATACGAACTAAGAATTCCAAATCTACGGTTGCAGTCCATTTTAACACTCATAAAGCCAGATGTATCAAAGGGTTTTTCCCATTCTGTGCTTATGGGGAAATGTGTTGATACATATGGCCCATAATCACAACATCAGCCAGTTGAGATACCCGATACTAGAACAGGTACCTGTCAAAGCAGAAAGGGACAACAATAGACACTTGCTCCTAAGGGAACTTTTTTGGATGAACCGCCTGGATTCAATCAGCCCAAAGGGACTAAATGAACGAATTGACTTGAACTGTTTTTTATGACTTATTTTTTATGATCACTAATTGTGCTGGGCAATTTCATAATCCTGTTTGAGCTGGTAGTACTCTCACACTGAGATTTTCCTATGCTGATCTGTGCTCCTTTGACCTATTTGATGTTTCAGTTTATTTTATTTTTGTATGATAACCTTGATCAGTTCCCTAGGACGTTCTTGCGTAAATGGCAGTACAGGTCAGAATGTTCTGCACATCACAATTCATTCCACTTTCATTTCCTTTTCCTTTTTTCTATACTGCTTATGATTTTTTAACCGCTCTAGAGGTTATTTTGCTATACCTGTGTTTTTACTCAGGTTCCTATAGCACTCCACTAAGTTCCCTAATCGACCAGCCCTTTAGCCTCTTTTTATGTTTTTGGGTCGCGCTCAGCACACGACGCATTGCGTGAAGATGCGGTTACTCTTAAAACATATTGAGAATTCAGTTCTCTCACAGAACACTGTAAGCGATTTCAACCAAAACGAAAGGTATGTGAACACATTCGGAGAAGCTTTCTTTTTTGTGTATGCTTCTTTTTTGTTTATGCTTCAATATGTTTTGCTTTCTGATTGAGAGGTATTGATATCATTACTAGTGTTCACTTTGGCTATATTTGGTCACTGGAAGACATCCTATCTTTCTTCTTTTTCACGTTTTTGTTTTTACGTTTTAACAAGTGCTTTGCTATTCTTACCACGTTCCACGAGTGATTAGTTATCCTCACCCGGCTTTCCCCGTGGTTCGGATCCTTTAAACCTTCTTGGTAATAATCATTTCACTTGCTAGTCATCATTTATTGGTATCACCTTTTGATATCACTCGATTCTTGTCTATTACACTTTACTCATTAGGATCAACTGTTCACTTCGGTATTATCGACTATACGGGGAACCACCTGCCTTCGTTTTTCGTTCTTATGAGTGCTTTCTGTAGGAAGCTGACTCTGTATATACTATACCAAAGTGAGGTATAGTGTGCACAGAGTCCAGTGAAACCCCAAAAGTAGGCAGAGGTAAAGGTTGATAGCACCTTACTCTCTATTTGTGGTAGTGTGGTCGAGCAGTAAGGCTTTATCAGAGGACAGTGTTAAGCATTTGTTGTACATACTCAGTCAACAAATGATTTCACACATTCAATACTGAACTTCAGACCAATTGTTTTTGTATAAAAATATTATTTTAGTTATTTTATTTTCTAGAACCAAGCAAGCCTTGTACAGGTAAGCAATAAATACTTTGCAGTAGTAATGCAGTTGCAACATAATTTGGATTGCAATTGTATATGCACTTTGTTTTGATTACAGTACTGTTATTAAAAATACAATGCTTTGGAAACACAGTACATATACTTTGTATAGGCTTTTTAGTAAAATGACCAGTACATTACTTTGCAGATTACTTTTCTTACACAGTGCAGTATACCTGGATACTGCAATGGGACATTTCCTGTAAACAGGTGAGTAAAAGCGTTTTTGTTATTTAGTACAGTTTTAAAAGGGTTTCTTATATTTTCCAACTCCACACTTAAAAACTTTTCACAGAAAAACAGTCAATGTTATCCTATGGAGGAAAATAGTGTTATCGGTTAACAGGTAAGTACTTTCTTGTGAGAGTTGGTATTCTGGGGCCAGACTCAGGGGTTCCCCAGGATCAAGGAGTCACTCTTGTTACACCCTCAGCAGCCCTAGGGCAGCCGGGTGCAGAGTGCTGATGCCCAATGTTATTCAATAGGGGATAGGGGGCCTTCGGTTGGTGGCTGCTTACGAGTAGGCCACTGGGTTTTAGAAGCAAAGCTCCTGGACTCAAGCTCAGGGCAAATGGGAGTTCAAGCCAGCAGAAAAGGTGCACCCTCAGCGGCGCTGGGGCGGCCGGGTGCAGAGTGCGGTTTTGGTTTTGGGCGCCCTGTCGCTTTCAGTGGGGTTTCTCCGGTTAGCAAACAGACTGCAGGCTCGGGGATGAAGTCCATCTGGGTGCGACCACCACTTGGGGAGGTAAGTTGGGATGCTGGGGGTTGGTTAGGCACCGTCGGTTGGGCCACCCAAGGCCAAGGGATGTCGGGTGCAGGGGTGCCTTTTAGGGTCGGATCTTCTTACCAGCTCCTGGTCGCGGTTGGGGGGACCTTCCGGTTTGAGGCTGCAGGCGTCAGTTGGAGGCTTGAGGCAGGTCAGGGATCACTGGATCTCAGGTCTGGATCGCCAGGGAGACCTCCTTGTTGTGTTTGGCCACTCGGGCCGTGGGCGTCGGGTGCAGAGTGGTGCAGACTTACGGATCCTTGCGGAGCTGGAGTCTGTGGGTGAACAAATCCAGTGTTCACAGGAGACAACTTCTTTGGGATTGAAGGCAGGCAGGTCCTCCGGGTTTCTCGAGGTTGCTGGCTGCAGGACACACCGGGATTTTTTCTGGAACAGGTTCGAGGTGGGGACAGGCCGATAAGGCTGGGGCCAAGTCCTCTTGTTAGCTTCAGCACGGGTGTTCGGTCCTCCTTCTTCTTTTCTTCTTCTGGTTTCTTGTCTCCTGAAGCAAGGTTCAGGGGTGCCCCTAAATACCAGGGTGGGTACACCCCTATTATGCCACCCTCCAGTGGGAGGGGGGTATATGCCTTTCCCTGGTTGGCTGGGTCCCCCCATCTGCCAGATGGCTGGGACTGGGATTTGTGCTTCACCTCTCCTCCCCACCTGAGGGTTGAAGTTGGCAGAGGTGGGCACACCTCTCTTCCTCACTTGTTTTTTCCCACCGGTTCTCCCGCCCAAAGTGGGGGTCAGAACCAGTGGGGTCGAGTTGCTGAAAGCAGCTTTGTGGCCTGGGGAAGTTCACAAAGGCGGCAAGCCTTTGAAGCTTCCCCTTCGTGGACCCTGCCCATCCTGGGGGTATGGGGTGGAGGCTTAGAACCTCGTCCTAGGCTGTGCATTGTTTCAAGCCCCCAAGAGCAGCAGGCTCTCGACCCAGGGGTCCAGAAACATGTCTGGTGGTGGCAGCTGAAAGCAGCCACTCAGCCTGGACACTAGTGGTAGGTCGTTTTTCAGGGGGCAGCTCTAGGATGCCCTCTGTGTGCATTTTTCATTAAATCCCACACTGGCATCAGTGTGGGTTTAATGTGCTGAGAAGTTTGATACCAAACTTCTCAGTTTTCAGTGTAGCCATTATGGTGTGTGGAGTTCATAATGACTAACTCCCAGCACCATATACTCTTAATGGCAGCACTTCACTTACAATGTGTATGAATGGACTTAGACACTGTAGTGGTACAGGGCTCATGCCCCTCTACCCTCACCACTGGTATAGTTTACCCAGCTAGAGGGGTGACTGATCTTTGCCAGGACAGTGGGTTGTAGGCATGGCCCACAGGGATGTGCGCCATGTCGACTCTTCATTTTTTTGTGCACCAAGACACCTAGCCTGCAAAGGCAGTGTGTGAGTGTAAAGGTACAGGACCTCTAATGGTGGCACAATAAGTTCTGCAGACCTTAGAGGCCTTCCCTGGTCATAGTGCCCTGGGTACCTGTGGTACCATTTACCACGGGCTGACCTATGGCTAGGCATGCCAATTGGGTTTTGGTTTCAATGCAGTTTTAGGGAAAGAACATAGGCCCTGGGTACCTGATTAGCAGGGGCCCAGGGCACACTGAGTCAAAGCACATCAGCAGTTCAGCAAAAAAAGGGGGCAACCATGCAGATAGAGGGCACTTTCTCACACTTCCATTTTGCTAATTTTCTGTGACTCAGGTCCTTTCACTCTTGTAATACAGTTTTAACCGTCACATCGCCAAGTTGCGTTACCTTAACATAGTGCCCCACTTGTTTTCTTTTACCGTTATATATGGATTTCTTTGGAGTTTGATAAAAGGTTTAAAATACTTCTTTGCGTGTTTCTTTCAATGAAAAATGTATTTAGAGCATTAGCTAATGCACATTCTGATGCAATGGGCACTACATACTAACAAATATGGTGGTATTTAGAATTCTAGATAAATGCTTGTCGTTTTATTTAAGGAATTAGTCCCTGATGAAGGGCACCGCACAAAATGCATTGGTTTTGTTACCCAGAATATATGTTTCAGAGAATGAAAATTACAACTTTGTAATGTCAACATTACGTACAGGTGAAAAAGATCTTATTAAATTTCGTTAAACAAAGATACAAACGATCGATGGATTAGAGTTTAAACTTGTTTTGAAAATTCCTATTATGAGAGAGCAGATTGGGGACGTTTTTTCCAGAGAGCTAAACGCTTCAGAAAAGTATATTGTTCTATGTCTCAAGCCCAGGAGACTGTACCCATCTGCAACTAATACAAGATAAACTGATCGAGAAGTTCACGTATACAACTCGGAGTGCGATTGTCCCATCATTTCTCTTGCATAGTTCGTCAATAGAGCCTGGAAATTGTCTTGGGACTGCTTTGGTGACAAGATAACGGTCCTACAACTCCTTACTTGCCCTCTTGACCTCCTCCCTACTGACGTTGGTCACCCAAAGTGGGTCGGAATAACCAAAACAACTTATGCTTACCAATGCTTGTTGGGAATTTCCTTCAAAATGTAATTTTCGATTTTGTTAAAAATCTATATCTCTGGAACCGTCTGGTCAATGTTGTTCATTTTGGTGTCTAAAAATTCTAAAAATAAGATCCGTTTTTATAAATGAGCATTGAATTTCTTTATTGTTGCTTGACTTTCTTATTTTTTTAATTTTGGTGCTTGTAAATGCTTTACATTTGTAACTTTGTTTAAGCCTGACTACGCAAAGCAACACCTACCCAGGTTTGAGCAAAAGTTTAGCAAACAAGTCTGACTGAGTCCAAGTCAGTATTGTGAGTGTATTATACAGTGAGGTCTCCCAACCACACCATATAATACACCAACTTCCTCAAAGGGCATAATACTTGCCAAGGTTCACCTCACTGTTTTCAAAATATATTTTTTCTTAACCTTTTTTTCATTCTCCATGGCACCAGCAGAGCAGGAATCTGGTGCTGGATATTGGACCCACCAAGCCATGATTCCTAACGAGGAGCCAGACAGAGCAATAGACCAAGGTTCAGGGGGAGACCTCAAGCCTTCTCCAAGTTTCTTGATAGGACTGAAAGCACAGCTCTATTAGAAGCTGGGACAGTAACAGGGGTCCTACCCCTGCTTCTCTCGGTATCTCCTCATTGGCCTCAGGGATGAGCAAATATGTGCCCTGAGAGTCCCATTTTAGTTGATGTATTGCGCTGCCTGAGGCATTCTTATTATGTCTGGTAAATAAAAAGGATTATGTTTGCTTTAGGGGATGTAGTTGAACATTGATCTTAAAAGTCCTGTGTTTTTAAACAACACTGTGTAGCTGGATTGTTTATCCCCCCCCCCCCACTCTCCTCCCCCACCCCATTTTTCCTGTCATCAGGAGCCTGGTGGAGAAGCAGAGAGAGCTGATATGTAAGTGCAGAAGTTGTTTTAGCATGAACGCTGCTAAATGAAATCATTACAACTGTAATAATAAAATTTATTAGTGGATCTGTGGGTCACCGGTGGCAAGGCTATGCTCTGGAGCCCCGGAAGAGGAGCCACCCGTGGGACTTCCTATGATTATTGATATTCTGGAACAGGGTGGTTAGCAGCCATTTGCTGGGACACACTGATTCCCATCAGCTTTTGGATACACAGTGCTTAGGCTTCAGTCACAAGTAAGGAATGGAAATGGCATTGTCAGATATGACAGACAATATTCACAGTGCTTTTGTCCTGGTCATAGCACGTGTAGGAATTTGCACACTTTTGACATGGTCACCCACACTTTTTGCCTGGTATTTGATGTGATATCAACTGGAAGTCCACTGGGTTCCTGCTAACCAGGTCCCCAGTTCCAGATCTCTTCCCCAAAACCTGCACAATTGGCAATACCTTTATCACTCTCTATAAGTCCCTAGTAAATGGTACCCCTGGTACCTAGGGCCTGAGGTACTAAAGATGGTCCCTAATGGCAGCAGCATGGATTGTGCCACCCTAAGGGACCCCTCACCAAACACATGCAAGGCTGCTATTGGAGGCAGCGTGTCTTTGTGCAGACAAAAGTGAAATCACATCGACACACATCCCTGTGTGCCATGTCCCCTAACACTGCATGTAATATTTGTAAGACACCCCTGGCAGCCCTAAGGCTAATATTACATATTATGGCATACCTGCTTGTGCAGATATGACCCTGTGCCAGTCAGTTCCATTACTACCACTGCAAGTGACCAGGGAAGCCATTTCAAAACGTGCTGGACACCGGTGAAAATGAATTACCCAGCTACATGATGGATTCACTGAAGATAGGAATGTTTGGTATCAAATATCTTGTATTAATAAACCCAAACTGATTCAAGTGTTGGATGTATTAATACATGCACCCAGAGGTCACCTTAGAGGTGTCCCCTAAAAACCTACCAGCCCCTAGTATGTTAGCTGACTGGTTTCTGCCAGCCTTCCACTAGAGACGAGTGCCTGACACCCAAGGGTGAGAGCCTTTGCACTCAGGAGGTCAGAAGCAAAGCCTGCTCGGGAAAGGTTGCTTACACCCCCTCCCACAGGATGACCTACTGATTAGAATTCATAGCCAGAGGAGCTTCAAAGAAGCAACCATCTTTGAAATGCAAATCTGGCTCCCCTCACAGAAGAGGAAGCCAACCCCCTTTGCCCACAGCTCTTTGGCACCTGGATAGGCGGGAAAATTAGCTAGTCAGGCAGGCGAGCCACCCCAAGGTGATGGCAAACTTAGGAATTCTGAGACAGGGTTATGCCCACTTCCCACAGGAAGTGGTCATGTAGGGGGCGTAGTGACCTGTAGTGACCCCTAGTGTCAGTAGACCATCTGCTACTACCCTACACTCCTCTAAAGCCCCTAAATTCATATTTAGGGGAGCCCCTGGCACCCAAAAAACAAATCCTGCCGGCCTGATAGAAAAAGATGGACGTGAAGAGTCACAACTGCAAGAACAAAAGACCCAGTCAACTAACTTGGTGCCCACCCTATCGGCCTGCCTGCTGACTTCGACAGTTGCACCAGAAGACGACTTGTCCTGCAGCTCCTGAGTCCCCAAAGCCCGGGAGGCCTGCCAGCACTTCACCCAGGATCCAAGACCACCCGAGAAGCAGCGTACCTGCTTCCCCGTAGCCTGCAGGCAACCAAAACTCCTAAGAGGACTAAGTGACTGCAGAAACCCAACGCCTGAGCTGAAGTGGGCCAATGGTGTCATCGGGGTCCCCCAGCCCTCCAGAGACCAAGTCCACTGTGGTTTCGCCCCCAGTGAACTCTCCGACGTCAGCTACAGCCTCTGCACACAGGCCCACTCTACCATAACTGCTCCAGGTAGGAAAAACCTGACGCCTAAAGACACCTATGCACCCGTCGCCCCTGGGCCATGGAGAAGAGGAACAAAGGTGTCCCTTCATCCCGAACATCGTGAGGACTGACCCCCCCCCTGTTGGTTCAGTTCAACTGCCCCCCCAGTCAAAGTCTGCAGCCTCTTTTCAGGAAGACCGATCCCCATAGGGCAACATTGGGTACCCAACCCTGTATTGCACCCCTGCACACGGCCGCCCTAGTGCCACTGGTGGTGTTCTGCTAGTGCTTTCTTGGACCTTGCCCACCACTTACCTTAACTCCTGGAGATTGGTCCCGTAACCCATAAGTCACTGTACTGTACCTGAATGTCGCAACTGCTTTTCCTCCCATAGGATACCATTGTAGCGTCTCAAAATTGCACTAAGTGCCAACTTTTTGAACTCAAAAGTATTTCTCTTGAAAAACATACTTACCTGAACTAATTGATTCTGGTGCCTAAACTTATATAAAGATAAATGTTATTTTTATAAATTTGTGTGGATCTCCTTTTTGAATCATTTGTATCAGTTATTGACTATTGTGTGTATTTGTAGATGTCTTGCACTCCTCTCAGATATGTCCAAGGCTGCTCGACCACACTACCCCTAGAAGAGCACCTTGGGGTTGCTAGAGCAAGCCCCTGTCCACTCATTAGGGTGCCCCTGGATTCTTTGCATGATATATCTCATTTTGATATATCATGTAAAGAGCCAGCTTTCTACTTTGGCGGTGCAGCGGTGGGGTACAAGACTTGACATCTGCTGTACCACTTGGTTAATAAGTGATTCCACAAAGTAATCTAAAATTGTCATTAGCTAAAAATATTTTTTTTCAATTTCGAGTTGTTTTTAAATTGTTTTAAACTAGCTGTTAGGGCCTTGTGTTAAGTCCCACAATAAAACTGTTTAGGATTTAAAAAAGTATTAAAGTCAGTTAGGCCTTTAGAAAAAGATCCAAACTACTTTAAAACCATGTCTGATGCAAGGCCTTCTCAGGAACTCAACCTGCCACCCTACCAGAACCTTAGTTTGCCCCAACTTAAGGAGCTCTGCAAAACATGGAAACTTGTCATGGGGCCTAGACCCGCAAACGCTCATCTGCAGCAAGTGCATACAGAAAATAATATGGCCATGGCAGGTAAAGAAGCCCCTCCTGGGGAAGAGGAAGAGGACACTGAAGTTGATGATGATGATTCTGATTCCAGCAATAGTCCTTCAGAAAGCAACTCCACTGAGAGCACTCCTAGTAGTGTCTTAGAAGAAATAGATACTGAAGATGCAGAGCTTCAGAAACTAGCCAAGAGGATAGCATTAGAGGCTCAACTTCTGGCTATAGGAAACGAAAGAGCTGAGTTGGGCCTAGGACCCATTTCGGGTGGCAGCAAAATCGTAAATAGAGAGAAGGATTAAGCTTTCAACCCTAAAATCCCCAAAGGGATTGTCCCGAAATACTCAGAGGGTGATGCTATCACCAAATGGTGTACAGCCTTTGAGAGGGCTTGTAAAATGAGGCAGCTCAACAATAAGTATTGGGGCTCTCTTGTCTGTGAGCTGTTCTCAGGAATGTGTAGGGATAGACTCCTGACATTGAGTGAGGCAGATACTGAGGCCTATGACCTCATGAAGGACACCCTGATTAAGGGCTTTGGTTTCACCAATGAAGAATGCAGGAGCAGGTTCAGGGAGACTCAAAAAACCCACTTAGAGCTGGGTAGATTGTGTAGACTTTTCATTGAAGACACTGGGTGGCTGATTGAGAGGTAGCAATGTGCACGACTATCATGGGCTGCATAATCGTATTATGAAAGCGCATATGTTGAGTAATTCTGTTCCTGAGAAATTACATCAGTACCTAGTAGACCTAGGTCGACTTTGTCCTTAAGAGTTAGGGTAGAAGGTAGACCACTGGGTTAAAGCAAGGGTGGCCGATACTACCACTGGTGAGGGTGACCGAAAGAAAAGGAGTTTATAAGTCCCCCCCAAAGAAAAAATGGTGATCAAGCAACAGATAAAAACAAAGAGTCTTCTAAAGGCCCCCAAAACCTTGTTCAGGAGGGTGGGCCCCGAAACTCTACGTAGTCTAACATTGGGTACCAGGGTAAGAACTGGGATCCCAAGAAGGCTTGCTGCCATGATTGTACGACCACAGGGCACCAAACTGGAGACCTTAGCTGTCCACAAACAAAAGAATTTCTCCAGTGCACCTGCTGTAAATGCAGTGGTATGCCTCCAGATGGGATCCCAGGTAAGCTCTGACCACGTCAGAGAGCTCACTGAAGCATCTCCAGTTTCGGGGGGGGGGGGGGGGGGGGGTGGATGTAGCTGCCCCGGCTGTCTGATCCATTAACATGGAGAAATACAGACAACAGCCTCCTATAAATGGGATCAGAGTTAAAGCACTGAGGGATTCAGGTGCAAGTGTCGCTATGGTGACTGAAGAAAGTGATATCGCCAGGACAGTATCTGGCTGGTGAGACATTCACAGTCATCAGTGCTGACAACCAAACTAAGGTTCATCCCATGGAAATGGTATCGTTAGAATGGGGAGGGGTTACTGGCCAGAAAAAGGTGGCGAATACCCTCTGCAATTCCTGTAGCCTGTCTGTTAGGAAATGATCTAGAGTCCTCAGCATGGGGTGAGGTCGAAAGCTATGCTGTGTATACCAGAGTGGGTGTGTGTAAAAAAAAGAGCACAATGCAAAGCACAGTGTGAAAAAGAAATGTTGGAGCCTGGGATAATGGTCCCACCTTCCAAGAGAAAAGTCAAGAAGACTGGGAAACCTGCTTCTGATAAGACCCCAGCTCAGGTCCCCTCTTCTCAGGGAGAAGACCTGTCTGCCCAGAGGGAACTTAGCCCCAGGAACTTGGTGCTTATACGGCAAAGGGCCTGGGCCCAGGGGGAAACTCTAGGGGGAAGATCTATGCCAGGGACAGAGGACCCGACCTGTCCCACTCTTGAAAACCTGAGACAGCAAGCTGTTGATCTGGAAAAGAGAAATGTCAGTGGCCCCCACAAAACCTATTGGGATGAGGGACTCGTTTACACTGAGGCTAGAGACACCAAACCTGGTGCCGCTAGGAGAGTGGTAGTGCTTCAGCAGTATAGCGAGTCTCTTCTCACATTGGCTCATGGCATCCCCCTAGCTGAGTATCTTGGCCAGGCCAAAACTTGGAGCAGGTTAGTCACCCACTTCTTGGGCAGGGATGACCCAGAAGGTGAAGGATCGTTTTAACTGCTGTTTCACCTGTCAAGCCAGTAGCAAGGCAGGTGGCCACCCAAAGGCCCCTTAATTCCTCTTCAGTGGTTGGGATTCCCTTTGAAAGGGTAGTTATTGACCTTGTTGATCCCCTAGACCTTCCAATTGCCTCAGGGAACAGATTCATACTGGTAATAGTGGATCATGCTACCAGGTACCCTGCAGCAATTCTCCTAAGCACTACCATAGCTCCTACAGTGACCCTCATTGGTATCTTTGCCAGAGTGAGCTTTCCAAAGGAGGTGGTGTCAGGCAGAGATACAAACTTCTTGTCTGGTTACCTAAAGCACATGTGGGCAGAATGTGGCGTGACCTATAAGTTCACTACCCCATACTACTCACAAACAAAGGGTGTTGTTGAGAGATTCAACAAGACCATGAAAGATATGATGGTGGACTCCTTGAAAAACTGAGAAGGAGATGTTATGTTTTATGAGTCTTGAGCGCACAACTCATCTCCAAAGGGATATCTCAGTGCTGTGAACAGCAGGTAGATGATTTCAAGGTGGCATTAAAACAACAATATTTTAAGGTGTTCTTGAAGCCAGACAGGCTAGTGCCTGCACAAATGTTCCAATGATGCAGTCCAAGGAAAGAAAAGGCTCAGCACCATATTTGGCTGTGCGGATATGCTGGGCATAGAAGCAGATGAATACTAGATCTTAAGTTTATTTTCGGAAGGTACTGAGTATGTCTGTCCTGAAGGAACCTTGGGCCGGAGCCTGCCAGATCTTTGTAGGTCAGGAAGAACAATTTGAATAATGCGGTCTTTTGAAAGAGGAGCCAGTGTAGAGCTCTAAGTGTAGGCGCTGACAGTGTCCTTAGAGGCAGGTTGTTTATCATATGGGCGGTGGTGTGTTGGACAATCTACAATTTTGATTGAAGGGGTTCGTTAGAAGCGAGGGTTAGAGCATTGCAGCAATCCAGGCGACTGATTATTATGGGATGTCTTATGGGATGCCTGCTTTTCGCCTACAGGTAAATGCCACAGAAGGGAGTAGGGTTTTTCCCCTATGAACGTCTGTTTGGCCATCTTGTCAGGGGACCATTGTTTCTACTGATGGAAGGCTGGGAGAGACTTCTCAGAGAACCCAAGCAGGACATTGTGGACTGTAGGAAAGTGACCCTTTTGGATGGTTACCCCCCCCCCCCCACACACAGTTTGCATCATATCTGATGCACTTTGACTGAATGTGCACTGGGTCCCTGGCAATCAGGTTCCGAGTGCCTGTGTTCTTTCCCAAAAACTGTACCTTTGTTTTCACAATTGGCACACCTCTACTTCACCTGTAAGTCCCATGTAAAAGGTACCACTTGATACCAATCGCCTTGTGACCAGAGACGGTCTCTGCATGGCTGCAGCATGTATTGTGCCACCCTCGGGGGCCCTCTCAAACACACATACACACTACCATTGCAGACTGTGTGTGTTGGTGCAGACAAAACTTATGAGTCCAAAAGCACTCATCCCTGTGTGCCATTCCCACCAACCACTGCCTGTGGCATAGGTAAGTCACCCCTCTAGCAGGCCTCACAGCCGTAAGGCATGGTGCACTAACCCACAGATGAGAGCACAGCTGCATGAGAAATGTGCCCCTACAGTGTCCATTCACAGACATTGTAAGTGCAAAGGATCCATATTGAGTACATGGGCTGGGAGGATGTCATTACTAGCTCCACAGCTCCATGATGGATTTAGTGAATGCTAAGGAGTTTGCTATCAAACTCCTCAGCATAATAAACCTACACTGATGCCAGTGTTGGATTTAATACAAAATGCACTCAGAGGGCATCTTAGAGATGCTCCTTGAAAACCGACCAACTCCCTCGTGCCGAGCTGACTGGTCTGCACCAGCCTCCCGCACACACACATGTTTCTGACCCCCTGAGGTGGGAGCCCTTGTGCTCTCACAGGCCATGGGCAAAGGCTGCTTGGGGAGGAGGTGCTTCACACTTACCCCCCAGTGGGAACAGAATTCAGGGCGGTGAGCCTCATGGCTTTCTGCCCTTTGATATGCTATCCAGGACCTCTCCAGCTAGTGGAGATGCCCGTCCTCTTGACCAAGCCCCACTTTTGGCAACAAGGTTGGTGGGAAATTAGTAATCAGGATAGGTGTGTCCCCTCTCTTCCAAGACCAGCCCTAATGTGCCCTGGACCGAGGTGATCCCCTCCTTAAAAAATCCTCCATCTTGAATGGACGGATTCAACCCAATCAGGTTAGGGGGATGCCCCCTACCTAAAGGGAAGGGACATTCTAAGAGTGTAGTCACCCTAAAGGCAAGTATCCCATTGACTACCATCCGCCAGTACCTCTAACGCCCCTAAATTCAATATTTATGGGTACCCCTGAACCTTTATCTTCAGATTCCTGCGACCCAAGAAGAAAAGGACGTAAAAATCACTGAGCCTGGAAGACGACTATTGATGTGACCTACAGGCCTGTCTCCTGCTCAAAGACCCTGTGAAGAAGGCAATGCCTGTCATGTGGCCAGCGACTTCCAAGAACCCAGGAAGACTGCTACTCTTAGCCAAGACCAGATCTCCAGAGGACAGTGGCCCATTCCAAAAGAAACTACACCAAGGATTCCAGATCCAGGCGGATCCTCAACCCCTGCCCACTCTGCACCCGACGCCCACGGCCCAAGTTTGAATGGCTCACCTATCCTGTGAAATCTCCCTAGCGATCCTGACCTTGTCTCCAACGGAGGCTGACCTCTCCTGGACCCCATGAAGTCGCCTGTTGCCTCTAGTCTACACAAAGGGAGCCCCTGGCCATGACCGGCTCCAACCAAGAAGATCCGACACCAAAAGGCACCACTGCATCCTCAGGCCCCCGGCCTTGGGGAGCTCAACTGATGGTGCCTCGACCTCCCCCATCCCTCCAACCTACCTGCTCAGCCGGTGGTCACCTTCAGCCAGCCTCCTGGTCCGAGACTGCAGCCTCTTTGTGCGACCGAGATTCCCCATTGAAACGCATTGGGTGCCCGAAGCTGATTTTGCGCCCTGCTCCCAGCCGCCCCTGTGCCTCTGTTGGTGTAGCTTTGGTGCTGCCTTGTGGCCCCCCCATGTTCTGATCTTAACCCCCGGGGCCTGTGCCCTGAAACCACAGGTACGTACATGCAAACCGTGTCTCTTCGAGGTGCCCCCAGTGTCCATTGATTTACATTGGGGCCAGTTACCTCTGCACCCGGCCGCACCTACCTTAAACTGAACCTTGCCCAGTGTTGGTCCAAACCCCCGAAGACTGGGATTATAAATCGAGTACTTACCTGCTAATGCATAACACTGTTTTCCTCTCATAGGATTGCATTGTATTCTACCTATTGCATACAACTGTCTATCTTTCACATTGCTAAGTTTCTAATTGACAAATACTAAGACTGTAAAGCATTTCTTCTGCCTTGAAAAACAATTCATACAACTTCTGTGAAAGTATTACTACTTTGAAAACTGTTACTTACCTGCAACTGAGTATTTTTTGGTTCTTTAAAATAAAATAACCAAATAATAAATTTTTCTACCAAACAGTTGGTCTGGATTCAGTCTTTGAGTGTGTGCAATCATTTCTTGCCTGAGTGTGTACAATAAATGCTTAACACAGCCCTCCGATAAGCCTAATTGCTCGACCATGCTACCACAAATGGAGCTTTTGGTATTATCTACTTGAGCCTCTGTATGCCTCAGGGGATTCACTGGACACTGTGCAGTCGTATACAGAGACAGCTTTCTACATGGACTATGTGCTTGGCTGTCGTTCCTGGATAGCTTAATACATGGGAAAAGCATCCAAAAACCTTAAGGCCAGCCAAGAGCTCCAGAAGCTCTGGTATGACCAAAAGGCTGTACTGGTGGAGTTCCAACCAGGGCAGAAGGTGTGGGTTTTGGAGCCCGTGGTTCCTATGGCCCCCCAGGAGAAATATAGTGGACCCTACCCTATCCTAGAAAGAAAAGAGGAGGTCACCTATCTGTTGGATATTGGCTCTTGCAGGAATCCCAAGAGTGTCATCCCTGTAAACTGCCTTAAACCCTATCACGAAAGGGCTGATGTGACCATGATGATGGTCACCGATGAGGATCAGGAAGGAGAGAGCAAGCCTCTCCATGACCTTCTCTCTAACAGTCCTAAAGAAGGGTCAGTAGATGGAGTGATCTTTTTAGAACCCCTCTATACTTAACAGCAAGCTGACTGCAAGCATGTCCTGGACAGTATGATGAACTCTTTTCTCTTTCCCCTGTTTAAACTAACTGGTGTTGGTGTGGGCAGAAGTAGAAGAAGGATCTGAATCTTATCCCACGACGAATCTAGGCATCTACACCCAGGTAAGTACCCTAAGGAAAGGGTTGGGACAATTCAGGGGACCCTCCCAGGGTAAGGTCTGGGCAGTGGGGAGGTTGCCCCCATGTTCTTTGTCCAGTTTCGCGCCAGAGCGGGAGCCAATGGCTCCCAGGACTGGTTTGAACTGGACTATGCATGGGGACACCAAATGTGCCCCTCATGCAGACTGAGTGGCATTGGCAGGTGCACCCACCCTGCCTCAATACACTAAATCCTGTCTGGGAGGTGGTCACACCTCCCTGTGATAGGATGTCTATTGTTCTGCCTTCCCATGCTCGAGCTTGGCTCAGCAGCAGGAGGGCAGAATCGTGTCTCTGGTCATTTTGTGTTGTCCGGGTCTGGAAGACTAGTACCGGGGACATGGAGAGCCTATCGAAGGGCTCTTTCAATGCTTGGAATCATACCTCTCACAGGGTGTGGGGGTATGATTCCAACATGTTTGATACCAAACATGATAGGATTCGTTGCAGCCAGTTTCGAAATGGTCATCGCGTAATTACGCTGTGCCCCTCTATATAGTAAATGGCTGCTTCACTGATAACCCTGGAGAATGGACTCCGTAAGCTGTAGGGGTGTCCTGCTCATGCAGGGGCACCATCTCACTTAAAACCAAGCACCCTGCCTTCAGGATTGCAAAGGCCTGCTATAGGGATGACTTATAGATTTTAAGTGCAGTGACCTAGATATAGGACACCTATATCTTTAGTAAGTAGTGTTACCACCAGTGTGCACAGGCTGCAATGGCAGGCTTGTAGTTCCATTTCGAATGGTCTCCCAGGGGTGGCATAATGCATGCTTCAGCCCATGGGCGATCTCTGGGGTACCTATGCCCTGGGTACCTTAGTACCATATACTAAGGACTTGTAAGGGTACCCCAGTATCCATTCTGGGATGTACCTAAGTACTGAACATAACAATTTAGGGAGAAAGCAGATGGACTGGGAACCTGATTAGCAGTATCCCAGTCAGACTAGTCAATAACAGCTTAGCACCAGGCAAAAAGTGCGGGTAACCATAGAAGCAGATCCTACTTTCCTACAGCTATCAAAGGGCTTTTGACACTCAGAAGGAAGCAATGTGCTCCGCACCCATTATAAAAGCTCCAATTTATGCCAAGCAATTCATAGTGCAGACAGATGCCTCTGAATGTGGGACAGGAACGGTCCTATCCCAAAACAATGATTATGACAACCTGTTGCTTTCATTAGCAGGAGGTTACTCCCCAGAGAGCAGCATTGGAGTGCCATTGAGAGGTAAGCCTTTGCTGTGGTTTGGTCCCTGATGAAGTTGAGGCCATACCTGTTTGGTTCTCACGTCCTTGTTCAAACTGACCACAGGCCTCTGTGATGGCTAATGCAACTGAAAAGTGAAAACCCCAAACTATTGAGGTGGTCCAATTCCCTACAGGGGATGGACTTTACGGTGGAACACAGACCTGGAACTGACCACGCATATGGCTTTTCCAGGTTCTTCCAGTTGGAAGATGAAGACTCGCTTGTTGTAGGAAAGTTACCCTTTTTGACATGATCACCCCCACTTTATGCCTGGTATTTGATGTGATTTCTACTGGAATTGCACAGGCCTCCTGCTTAACAGGAACCAGGTGCCAGATCTCTCTCCCCCAAACTGTACAATTGTTTCCCTCAATTGGAAAAAACCTTTTAGCACTCTCTATAATTCCCTAGTAATGGTACCCCCGGTACCTAGGGCCTGAGGTTCTAAAGAGTGTCCCTAAGGGCTGCAGCACGAATTGTGTCACCCTAAGGGACCAAACACACGCAAGACTGCCATTGCAGGCTGTGTGTCCTGGTGCAGACAAAAGTGAAAACACATTATGACACACCCCTGTGTGCCATGTCCCGTAAGGCAGGGTGCTTAGTATTGCTTGTGAGGGCATACCTGCATGAGCAGAAATGCCCCTGTGCTGGTCAATTCCATTACTACCAGTGCAAGTGACCAGGGAAGCCATTTTAAGACATGTGCTGGGCACTGGTGAAAACGAGTTCCCCAGGTACACAATGGCTTCACTGAACATAGGGATGTTTGGTATCAAACATCTCATGTTAATAAACCCACACTGATTCCAGTGTTAGATTTGATACTACATGCACCCAGAGGGCACCTTAGAGGTGCCCCCTTAAAACTTACCACCCCCTGGTGTATTGTCTGAATAGTTTCTGTCAGCCTACCACCAGAGACGAGTGTCTGATCCCAAGGGGGAAAGCCTTTGCTCTCAAGAGGTCAGGAACAAAACCTGCTTGGGAAAGGATGTTTATACCCCTTTCCACAAAGATGACCTGCTGATTAGCATTCCAAGGCAGGGGAGCTTCAAAATGTGATGTCCAGAGCCCTTTGGCACCTGGACATGTGGGAAAATTAGCTAGTCAGGTAGGCGTGCCACTCCTAGGCTAGTACCACCCCTAAAGTGGCCTAACCTGAGGTGGACACTACATTTCAGAAGTGGTCATCTTTGGGATGGCAAGCGTAGGAATTCTGGGACAGGGTTATGCCCACTTCCCACAGGAAGTGGTCATATAGGGGGCGTAGGGACCCAGGGGTCAGTAGCCCATCGGCTACTACCCTACACTCCCCTAACAACCCTAAATTCAGTATTTAGGGAAGCCCCTGGCACCGGGAAATCAGATCCTGCCGACCTGAAAAGAAGACGTACTTGAAGAGTTGCAACTGCAAGAACAGAAGTCCAAGAAACTGACTGGGCGCCAATCCTGCTGGCCTGCCTGCTGACTTAAACAAATGCACCAAAAGACAACTTATCCTGAAGCTACTGAGTCCCCAAAGCCTGGGAGACCTGCCAGCACTTCACCCAGGAACCAAGACCTCCCGAGAAGTAGCGGACCTTCTTACCTGCACCTTGCAGACTACCAGAGACTCCTAAGAGGACTTAATGACGGCAGAAACCCGACGCCTAAAGACACCACCGCACCTGTCGCTCCAAACCCTGTGTCATCGTGGTCCACCAGCCCTCCAGAAACCGAGTCCACTGTGGTTCGCCCCCAGTGAATTCTCCGATGTCACCTGCAGCCTTTGCACGCAGGCCCGCTCTACCATAACTGCTCCAGGTAAGAAAAACCCAAAGCCTAAAGACTTGGAGAAGCCTGATGGGGTGACGAGGGCAGAGTGCTTCAAACCTCTGTCATCTGTAATGAAGGGTGGATAAAATGGAATGTGTATGGACACCTGTGGCGTTGCCTTAAAAATCTTAATGTGGACTTTTTTCCATTCTTGAATTAAAATTCACTTTGTGCCCACGCTTTGAAGAATCTGTGCTGAACGATCTCAATTCCTCAAGTGACCAAAGTCAGCTAGCTGCTCATGAACTGCTTGATTCTGCGCTAATTAACAGCTGCTGTCACTTAAAACCATTTTGCCTTCTTCTGGGGCTTTTTAAAAATGAGCAGGCAAAGGTTATTCCACTTTTACAAAGTAACATCACTGATGAAAGAGTTTAAAGGTATATTCTGGAAAGCAAATTACAAAGTTATTAAGAAAATTACAGCAATAGCCACTGTGACACACTAACGAAAAGTACCACAAAAAAAGGGAACATTTGTGGTAAATCTGTGAAGTTGTCCGCATTTAGTGAAGAATAGTTACTTTTCCTGATAAGAAAAAGTTTTCTGTCCTTGACAATCTACTGGATCATTCACATAGCAGCCAAGTGGATCTGTGACTTGTGAAACCTTCCAGTTTTCCTCACTTTACTCTCCAGAGCATAGTGACATTTTTAAGTATGTTTTTTCATGGTGGTATTGTGTGATGAAAGTGTGCATGTTTAAAGAGACTGACACATTTAAACTACACAACAGTGCTACAACAAAATCACAACAATCAAAAATGCCTTAGCATTGGGTTTTTTGGGGTTTTTTGGTGTTAGCTTTTGTTGAATTGTTTTTTTCGTTTTGTGTGGTTCATGTTGTTACTGGTTGCATTGGTGTGTTTTTTGCCCTGTTGAGCGTCTGTTGCATTGTGGTGTGTTATTGTTCTGTTACTGTTATCATTTACTTGGTTTGTTGTGTATATTGTTATGTGGCCTCCTCTTTAGACTTTGGCAAGTAGCACATTATACTTGATTCCAGTTGAAGAGAATCTGTTAGGTTCAGAAAGTGAACCTTCAGCATTGATAGAATTCAGGTATTGATCCCCTCTGATGCCCCAGTGTATACTGCTACTAGCTGTCTTTTACATTACTATCTTTCATATTTTTGTCAGTATACAGGCACATCACATCATGCGAAAAGAGTTTCCTTGCATACGTTTTATAGTTTTTGCTAGTCTTCGGAACACCTCAACATTTCATCAGTTGCTTGGTGTTGAATGCTTCAAACTGTAGTCATCATACAGTGCCATAAGCAAGGATTCCTTCCCTTTTCTGCAAACCCTCATGCACTGGACAACCCAAGCATATGATTGAACAGAAGGTGTGGTTAGACTCAGACAAAGCAGCTTCAGGTCTTGCTCTTCTCCAGAAATATCCCATTGTATTCTGGTACTTGCAGTCTTTTACATACAATCTTTATTATTCTGTATCAGTATAAAGTCACGCTACATGCAGGAAACCTCCTGAAGCTACCTTCTCTGAACACAAACACACCTTCTCTGAACATAGCCATTACCTGCTATCATAGGTAGTAACTTATGAGTTGCAACTGTACACTAGTCGGTCCAAAACTATGCCATATACTATGATTTTTTATTTTTTAGGTGGACAATAACAAAAAAAAGGTGTAGGTTGTGATGCACATGCTTGCTATACTTCACTCCTTTTGAATGTTCATCATTTGGAGGAGTACATATTGAAAAGTTTGTGTAGATTTCCATGTGTGTAACTCAGCATTTTTCATAATACCAAAATATGTGGAATTCTACCCAAAGTATAATCTATAGTTCATAATTTTGGGCATATTTATAATAATCGGACCCTTAGACAGTTGATCTTTTCAATGAGCTGCACATTCAAGTACTGAAGAATAGTTCTATCTGGTTCTAATTTTGGGTATCCTCAGCTGAAGGAAGTTTTAGCTGTTGGTTGTTTTGTAGGTGTTGACTAAATAACAATTGATATTTTCTTTAGGTTGTATTTATGTGAGGAGATTTTTGGGCCGCATTACAGGACATTGATTCAGTTGTCTGTAATGGATTTGACCCATCCCTAAATTTGAGGTGTGAGCACATCATTGAAATTCTGGACTTCTCATTGAGAAATGGTAGTTTGAAATTGAAAATTTACAAGGGACTGGAGTGGCTGTCCCTGAGAAACTTAAAGGTTACTTTCCAGTGAATTTCAAAGGCCCTGTAGAAGACAACTGTGTGGGTGAAACACGTTGGCTGAGGCTGTAACATTTGCATTATGGTAATAAAAAACAAGTTGGAAAATATAAATAAAGGAAGAAATACAGAAAAAACTGAAGGATCTAAGTGGACTTTGTTTTGCTTTGATATTGACCTTATTTTGGGTGCATCACTGTGTCTATAATATTTTGTGACCTGCAAGGCAGAAGTATCCTAGAGTGGCGGAGACTAATAGAGTGTGCGCCATGTATGCATAGATGTGGGAATATTTGAGCAACAAGAGGGGAGTTGCGATTAATATTACCTGCCACTTGGTTCTTTTTTCGTTGTAGTAAATAACAATAGATACTATAAGCAGTAACCTTTGGGGGTCTCAGGAAGGGGAAGTGGTTGTTTTCTAAACAGAAGACCTTTTTAATGAAAAGATTTATTATCAGAATCAAGACCTGAAGAGTAGTTCAGCTGGTTCTCATTCTGTTTATCTGGAGCTCAAGGAAGCTTTAAGAACTGGTTGTTTTGCAACTGTTGATTAAATAACAATAGCTACTATAGATAGTAACCTTTGGGAGCCTTATGTATAGAAAGCGGTTGGTATATAGATCTGTTTAATGTCCATATATCTTCATATATCAGTACACCGCATTGTCACTAATGAAATCGAGCTAACTGAGCGTAGACTGTCACTGGAATGCGGGGTGCAAGTGCTGTGTGATAGCGTTTCCACTGCCACTATGATGGCCGGCGGGGCAAACCATCTGCAAATCTCTCCTAGCCCTCCTCTTGCCAAAGCCACTACTGATGTCCCTGCACACAGCTCTACGTCGGGGCTGCAGCCTGCTTCAGCCCCTGTCGTTCCTGTTGTGTTGGTTAAGCGAAAATGAACATTCATACAGCACCTTACTGCAAAGAGGAAACATCCCTCACGTACTTGCGCAGTGATTTATCTTCCTGGGTAAAATTACAGCCTGCATTTCAACCCCAATCTCAATTCCTCAAAGCATATTCCAATTGATCTTTTTACACCCAAACTGATGATATCCTGTATATTGAACCTTCTTTTACTGATGCTCTATGTGCTAGGGTTGGAAATATTATGTACGAAAACCGTAAACCTTTGTTGGAGTGCTTGAATCACTTTCAGGATCTCGTGGGGAGCATCTATAATCAAACAGAACCTGCAGACAACTGTGTCAACGGCAGGGGCAATGTCCAATTAACCATTGGGTCTGCCCCATCCAGTTCTTCCATTGGGGGTTCGGGGGGTCTTGCCTGCAGGGATCATCCTTTTGCAGGTCAAATCCACCCCCTACCAGTAATACACATCAGCCAGGTCCCCGTTCCATTACCTCTCTACAGCACACCTTTGCGGGTAGCAAAGAGCAGCCAACCTCATTATGTAAGGGTCTGGTCGCACCCACAAAATCCATGCCTAAATCCCTGGGTGAGAGTGTTGATGCGGTGCATCATCCCGTAAATAGCACTTGACTTAAACCTGATAAGGATGTATTGGATCTGCCTCCAGCAGCCTGCCCTTAATTTTCAGTCCTGGCAGGAGGACCACCGCTTAAAGAACAATATATTGAGTCCTCTGAAAAACTGACTGGTTATGCAAGAACAAACATTTTAACATCACAAATATAAATTACATCATTATAGTACAAAGGGTGGAATGGATCTGCCGCTCAGTTAAAGACACGGAAGGGGACTGCATAGTGATAAATGTTCACAGCCCATCTTTAATAAGGGCCATACTAAAACAAGAGTCCATTGGCTCCAGTAATACAAAAATGTGGTCTCTCCGTTTGTTACTTTTACAAACCACCTTTATGGGGAGATTCGCCAGGACTGTTTCCCTTTGCACAATATACTAGATATGTTGCTTTAAGTGACCTTGAAGACCCAGATTGACATGGCCCAACTGTAATAGAAGAGGCCTTGTTATCATCTACCTGTTTAATGAGTGAGCCCTGGAAAGATGATCTCCAGGGCACAGAGAGTACCCCCATGCAGGACGATCATGTTCTGAATATACTCAGCTGGAATGTGGCTGGACTACAAATCAAAGATTGCAAAAAACGAATAGGTACAGTTTATTAGGCAATATGATATCTTAATGTTCCAGGAAACCTGGGCAACAAGTGATATATGTATTGATGGTTTTGAGTGCCATAATACCCTGGCATCTCCATCTAGAATGGGTCGTGACTCTGGAGGCTTGGCTTTATGGGTGAATATTACTGCAGGGAGGGTGTACCAAGGCCATAGCAACTAACAATGATGATTTTCAGTTTGTAAGGTACAAAAGGGGCCTGGTTTTATATTTGATAATTTTTTATAATAATGATTTCCATTCTACACCCAAAACGAAATTCCATATCTTATTTGATTATATCACTGCCTTAAGAGATTCATTTGCCGAAAATAGTAACCCAGTGGGTATATGTTTTGGAGGCGATTTTAATGCAAAATTGTCCCTGCAGGAACCTTCATTTAGCAGTGTCAGTCTGGCAGGTGTTTGTACTAGGGGAATAGGGCTGCACTAATATTTGGCATCCCAGGATTTGGGTAATGTTATGGATATTGCCGCCCATTATGATAATAATATAGTGTTACCTACCTACAGAGGTAGGGATGCTCCTCTATAATTGATAACTTTATTTTATATAACTTGGAGGATTTATTACTTCATGGCAAAGTGGTACAAACATTTTTTAATTCCCCCGTAAGCCCAAATATAGAACTGAATGTGGCACTAGCAATCTAGACCAATCTACGGACAACCTAAGGTTAGCCTGAAAACGTGTTGATCCAACTCACTTATTTCATGAACTGGTTATGACCTGCTTAACCGCACTCAATACCGGATCAGAAATAGTTGCTGCATATTCTCAGTTCTGTTACAATATAAAAATTGAGCTAATGAAACCTGGATGTCCAATCATTAATAGACCCAAATGGTTTAACCATGAGTGCTTGACTGTAAATCGCCAGCTACGACAGGCCCTTATGTCTAAACCTATGAACCCACAGGAGGTAGCATTTTTAAGGAAAAAATATAAGGTGGTCACCTCCTTGAGGAAGAATGAGGTATTGGGAATCATTGGCTGATCTGGCTAATAAAAGGAACAGCAAACTTATTTGAGCTGCTTTTAAGGATTTGAGAGCTATGAATCAGATGCAGTCACCAATTAGTTGTAATATAACCAGTGAATCCTGGGGGGAGCATTTCTCGAGGATATACGCAGCTACCTAATTAGATAATGAAATATTGCCAGAACCTGACCCTAAGGGGATAGTGGTGTTTCTGATTGAGGTGGAAGATACGATAAAACAGAGTATGGGCTGCAAGGCCCCTGGCCGTGATAGGTTACCAGTTGACCGTATTAAGTTTAAACTTGAATTCTGGGCGCGGCTTCTTCTTAATGTTTTTAACAACTTAACTTCTTCCCCCCTACAGAGTACCTGGTCAACCTCCATTATTGTCCTAATTGTTAAAAAGGGCGACCGCTCACATCCAAGCTGTTACAGGCCAATCTCCCTGATAGGCACTGCACTGAAAATCCTGGGCAGGGTTTTGTATAATAAAATCAGAGATTGGTCTGCAGAAAATTCCATTTTGTACCCCTGCCAATATGGATTCAGAAATAACTTGGGCACTGTAGAACAGTGTCTTAACCTGAAATTAAGCATTGGGAAATATACCTTCGCCCAACACTCTCCGATTTATTTGGCTTTTATGGATTTGACCTCAACTTTTGATTGTGTTAACCGATCAAAGCTGTGATCAATCCTTTTAGAGATAGGGATGGATGAGACCACAGTGCATTTTGTAGCTTATGTTCACAGAGACATGAAGGCCAGAATCAGACTAAACTCTCAGGGGTAAGGGGGTTTCAAAAAACATCTGGATTTTTAGAGGGGTGAGTATTCTAGCGCCATTGCTTTTTAGCTTACGTATTAATAATCTTCACACTTTTTTTATAACTCTCACACATGATTTCCCAAGAATTAAAGGCTCCATTTAATCTTGTTTATTGTATGCTGATGACGCTGTGCTGATGGCCTGCACCCCTAGAACCTTGCGCCTTTTAGTACAGGGATTTGTCGATTTTATGGCCTTGCACAAATTTTACAAAATCGTATATCATGGCTTGTGGACTAAGGAAGCACAAAATTAATTCTCTTCCGATTGGTAATCACTGTTTACAATGCACCGGCACTTTTTCTTATTTGGGATTGTTTTTTTGCCACTAACGGTTCTTGGGTGGATCATACTGCCAATTGTAGGAATAAATTCTCTAAAGTCTAGTTTACCGCAACTAAGGAGTGGGCGCTATCTTACTTATTTAGAAAAATTTTAAATCACATTGTACCCGTGTCAACTTATGGGGCTGCGGTCTGGGGTAACTCTAACCATCACAGTATACAGACTGAAGGTTTTGTCTGAAGCTTCTGGGTTGCCCCATCTCCTTGTCTCAATATATTTGCCACAGCGAACCAAACTTACCCTATGTATTAGAACTCACCCACCCTTGTTTTGGCTAGCTTTCTGGAAAAACAAGGCGGCGGCCCTTACAAGAGATATCATAGAAGACTGCCTCAACTGTGATAAAGACATGGATATTTTGTGGCTAGCATGAGTGAAAGCTAGCTTGCGCATGGTTGGTTATGCTCATGTATTTGATAGACCTAAGAGCCTTGACACTGTAAGAAAAAAGGAAATTCAGGCAGCTTAATGCAAGTGTTATCAGGAGAAAATATTAGTTAACAAGACTAGGAAACCGAGTGTGGCCCTGTTTTTGAACATCAAGAATAATTTTTTAATAGCTGGGTATCTATATAAATTCATGCGTCGGTGGGAGTGTAGTCCTTTTTTTCGCCTGAGAGCCCATACTGTAAAGTAGTCATTATTCTTCCCCCTGGGTTTTCAGGTCAACCTTGACTCCTCTCCTTGCCCATATGACCAGAGATCTAGTCAATCTTTACTTCAAATTTCATTTTTGGGTGGATATTATATGATATATACAAAGTTTTTCCTATGCTCTGTTTTTTTAAGAGGCATTTTATTATGGAGTATAGGTAAGCATTTAGTACACCTCTTAAACGGGGTGATGATGAGTTAATTATTTCTGTAGGGGCATTCTTGAAAACTGCCATTCGAGCCCGTAATTCGATGAGGACTGTATGAGGTGCAGCTTGTATTTTCATAGCTCTGTTTTACATTGAATGTTTTATCTTATTTATGTCTCATCTTGTCCTTGGTTGTTTCAATTGATGTTTCTACCTATACTTTTATGGGTATATTTTATCTGAATAAAGAATGTAAATTAAATCAGTGCACCTCATCCTGGTATACACATGGTCCAAGCCTTTGACATTTTGGATGATTGGTGAAAGACATTCCTTTATATTTCCATTCTACACACACAACCATTTGTATAAATTATATAAATGTGAATCTCCCATGTATCTAGCGAACCCTGTCTTTAAAGTACACACGCGGTTCTTATGTTTCTTTCAATTGTTGGTTATGACTGACAACAGTTGTTTTCCCCCAGAGCAGTCGTCACTACATAATGTTGATAAATGAGGTACCCTTTTTATTTAAATCCACAATCCTTGAGCATGGAGACAAATCCCCAGATATACAAATAAGAGGGTAAATTGGCATAAAGAGAGGAAAAGGTTACAGTAAAGGGAGAACTGATCAAGTGGGACTAGTAGAAACGGGCCACAAGTGATATTATACACTTTGACATCAAGAGGTTGGAGAAAGCCATGAAGTGTATTTCAATGGAGATGGGATGGATAAAATTGATCAAATGAGGAAGCAATGGGGTGAGGTAGTGAACGGGCCACAAGAGGGAGGAAGGGGCAGCTGACCAAATGAATGAAGGGAGAAGGTTGTCTTTAAAAAGGATATAGATGTTAAGTGCTTACTACATATGCAAGGAAGAGAAAGACTGATCCCAAGATTTGGAAGGGGCGAGCAATAAGAGGAAGGAATTGAGTGCTCATGTTGATCTCATGAGGAAACAGGAACCCTGACCGCAAGGTGTATGAAATGACACACCTATTTCTTTCAAAATGTGTCCTCTGACTTGTGGGGTTCGTGGGTTACTGCTACATCATCTCTCCCTCCTACTGACGGCACTGAGATTACCTGGTCTATGGCTGTTGTGATTAACAATTGAGTAAAACACTGTTCAGACTGTTGGAATTGGCTTTTGCTCTGGAATCTAATATTGAAATCAGTGGATAGGAAATCTTTTGCTTGTTGTTGCATTAGTTAATAACCTTTACTGCACTGAATGCAAACATGAAGTCATGAAATGATTTACAGGAAACCTATCTTGAAATGTGATATGAAAGGAGAGAGTGGCAATCGGTGTTCACCAATTGACCCAATATCCCAATATGCAGGCAATGTGTTCTTTTGTGTGTTAGTAACACGTGTTTCACACCACTCTATTTAAATGTCTGTTATTATTTTAGGAAATGACAGAAGAAGAAAAGAAAAATTTGCAGAAGAGGAGGCAACTAGCTGAAAAACTTAAAGAAGAAGTGATTAATAAATGATATTTTAATTTTGCCTGTATGCGGACAAGGGATATAGACTTGTTCAGTTTTAATTAAACCAACATTTTATCTAAACTTTCTTTAAAAATGAACTCAGTGTGTTTCAATTTCATTTAAAACCTTTCCAATATGAATTTGAACTAGTACATGTAACACAGAAGCAGCATTTGACATCACAATAATCCAGTTAAATGTTATTGGTGATGAGATGTGTGAAACATGTAATTACTGTAGAAAGTATGCATTTGTTTGGTTGAGCTTGCACAATTCTGCAGTCTACCTTTGGCAGTGAAAGCTGTGTATTTACTGCGATTCTGTCCAGAAGCTTTGGAAACAGCCCTGACAGAAATGTAGGAGCTAAAGGTAAGAAATCATTAGGGGTTTTTTCAGCAACCCACAGTAATGTGTTCTGTGATCGAGTCATGTGTCAATTACATTCACTTCAATGTTCTTGTTGATGTTCACTATATTAAATGCTTTGCCAGCTTTGAAAAATTGAGGTTGCCTAATAAGATTTCTGTGAATATTTTTCCTTTAAAAAATCCTTTTATTACAGTTTTATAGTTCAATAGAACAAAACTATCCACCCAGAGGTGGGCACAGCACGGTTTCACTAATACAAAGATTAACATGGACCCATCTTGGGTGAATCTCCGGTCCCTTTTCCTCACTGGCTCATGCGTACATGCATTTACACTCTAGGTTTTGTCCATTGGTGATAGGTTTCATGACTATCCAATTCTTTTACCTCTTATTTACCAGTGTCCTCAATTGTCACCAGGACATGTCTTTGGAATCGCTTGTACATGTGTATAACTCTCAATCTTGGTGGGTATATTTCTTCCCTACGGTCCTTGATTCTATATTGTAGTAGAGCCTGCCAGATTGCTATGAAATAATTTGTATCTGTCATTTGTAGACAATCATTGCCACTGTGCCCCACATATTTTGTTACACTATGGGCCCGATAAAGATGTTGGGCGAAACGCCTCCGACATGGTACGTTTAAAGTCCGACGGCCGTATTAGGATGACGGCGGTCGGAGTTTAAACCTGTGGGGAAATCCAACTTGGTTCCGACGTCAGTCGGAAAGGCAGCATAATCCCTTAAGGACAACTTTTCTGCCGTCGGGATTATGATGTCGGTTTCCGACAGCCATTCCATGTTTGCCTTTCCGACATGAAAAGGCTACTAGAAAGCAACATTGGGAGCCCCTAGCAAGATGCGTTAGCAGCAGGAAATTAACACCTTCTCTGACCTGGTGTAAAGTCGGACGGCAGCCACCACCAGAAAAGGGAGCCCAGCCCACAGCCACACCTGAAGAACAACAGATGCCCTGGAGCTACTCATCATGCAGCTCGGAGCCCCAACAGGCACACAACTCCCACCGCCACCACCCCCAGGACCGCCACCACCCCCCGAACCTCCTCCGCACCACCACAGAGGCAGCACAGACACAGACCGCGGACCTTCAGAAAACACACCAGCCTCACAGACATGACATCAGAGTATGTCATTGCCCACTACAGCTCAAAAGGACAACCATCCTCCGCAGCCTAAACATCATTGGCCACAGGCTGACCGTACCAACACAGCGGATAACCAACTGCCCACCTCAGACAAAGCTGCTGGCTGTGCTGCACCTGTTGGCCTCTGGGACATTCCAACCAACAACCGCCAGAGTCGGAGGGGTCTCACAGCCCGCCCTATCAATGTTCCTCAAACCTGTCCTGGATGCCATCATCAGCTTGGTACCCCAGTACCTATACTTCCCCCACACTGCGCAGGAACAGCTGGAGATCAAGCAAGGCTTCTACGCCATAGCTGCATTCCCTCACGTGTTGGGGGCAATTGACTGCACACATGTCCTACTTGTGCCCCCTGCCGACACTGCACAGAACTACCGCAACAGAAAGCACACGCATTCCATCAATGTGCAGGCAATAGTGGACCACTGGGGACTCTTCACCAATGTCGTCGCCAGCTACCCAGGCAGTGTGCATGAATACTACATCTTCCGACAGTCCATCATCAACCGGCGCTTCCAGGATGGCATCTACGGAAATGCAGTGCTTGTTGGTAAGCACCAAATGCACACACCTTAACTCCACAATCATACAACTCACAACTCTGGCAATGCACACGTTACAAAATCACATACAACATGCCCACCTACCAGACACAACAGCACAACTTACTGTGGAAACCTGGGCTATCCATGTACACAAGCCATCCACGGCATGGCACCTCAGCCACACAATAGCAGATTGTGTGGTGAGGTGGGAACCAGGCATGTGCGAAGGAGGCAAGTGACCCATTAATAAGCATGTACCCAATGCCAAGTGTGGCGTGGATGTGATGGCCAGACTGCAGTATGCAGACAACACACATATCCATGTCGACACACAACGCTGGTGTATGGAGTGTAGTGGACAGTGGACGCAACCATGTCACCCCAGCCAGTGGGGAAGATTGCGGAAATGTAGCTTGTTACGTCCCCCCTGTAAGCGTGAGTGGAGTGGGCTGGCCTGGCGTACAGCAGGCCAGCGTAAGGGTGTGAATGAAAAGCACGTAGCCCTGGGCATGGTCCTCTTCCGGAATGCCCAACGTCTCTGCCAGGGCTGCGCCTCTCGCCCCACCAGGAGGCCCACGCCGTCGCCATGAGCGGTGCTGCCTGCGATCCTGCGATCCTGTGGGCCTGATGCACCCCAGGCAGCTGGTTCCCGAACCAGTCTTGCCCGCTCCTGCGCACCCAGCCCTCAATGCCCAGCTGCCCACACTGGCGTGTGTCGAAGTGGGCCCACCACATGCCGGTGCAAGCTCCAAGCCCGAGGCCCGTGGCCTTGGCAGCCTCCTCAGACCCTCACGCCCTCCGTGACACAGGCCCGCAGTACTCCTTTCTCGTTGACGTACTCCACCGGCATACACAGCAGACTAGTAGGTCACATATTTGGAACTGAGTCATGCCCTCTACATGACAGAGTCCATGTCATTGTACAAGCCTCATCGCATACTGCATCCCCTTCCAGCTCTGTTGCCCCTCAGTGTGTGCCCTGAAATTCATGGTCGATATCTGTCTGTACGTCTGTGGCATCTAAGCCCATGGGCTGGAGGTTGTCTTCCTCTACATGTGGTTGATACTGACAAGGTGGAAAAGTGGAGTCTGTAGCATTCAACTCCGCAATTTGCCTGTTCCTGCTTGCTTCTGCCCTCTGCATCATGCCCTGGAGGGACACCTTCCACTGTCCCCCGCAACACTCAGCGACATTCCCCTTGGACATCGACGAGTACACGCTCAGCTCGCGTGGCCCTACCTCAGTGCACTGCAAGTCACCGTCCCGTGGCGGTGTGCCTGTGCCGGCCGTTGTGTATCCGGGGCCACAAACTCTGTGGTGCTCAAGTCAGGGACCCATGATGTCCATACCTTGTTCTGCTGATTGTCTGCTCACCGTTGTTGTTTTTGCCAGCACCAACTAACCCCTGAGAGGTGGCTTACACTACCCAACACCCATCCAGCACAGGCGTCACTGGAGATGTGACCCTGGCAATAAAAGGGGCCGGGCACACATGCCTGTAGCCAGTCCCAGAAACTCACACAGTGTGTCCGTGTGGTCATTATATATCCATGTGGGACTGGGGCCATTCCAAAGTACATTGTGCTGTGTACAGCGTGTGCAACCATGTCACTGCAGGCAGTGGTGTAGACCTGGGACATGTAACTGTGTCGTATCTTCATGTGAGCATAAGCAGGATGGACAGGCATACGAAAGTACTGCGTAGGGGTGTGGGTCCTCCACACGTGGATCTGGGTGTGGTTCAGTGTGGGCCTTGCCAAGGATGTGGCTGATGCGTGTCTCTGTTGTAGTGTCTGTGCCACCCGTCACGCATTCAACAATGTTGCTTTGTGGAATTTCCCCGGTGTGCGTGGTCCGCCGAAGGGGTACATGTAGGAGGGCATGCCCACTTGGGGTCAGGGATCACACATGCCAACTGTTGTGTGTGTCGCTATTAGCGCAGCATGAGCCAAATATGTACCCTCAGCGGCAGCATGTCGAGTTCAGCCAGGCAGGTGCTCTACATCTGTGTCAGCACTGTCCTCGCAATGGGCCTACACACACGTGGCCGGCCACATTCTGCAAAGTATCATCACTGTGTCGTACTCTGGCTTGTAGACGTACGCAGACAGGCATGTAAGTGGTGTGCCGTAGGGGTGCATGTGATGTAATCGCGCTGCGCACACTAGTGGCACAGTACGTTGACTGCCACAGGCACTGCATATGCTAATAAAAGCATTCCGATACACATTCCCTGCGTGCATGTCACTCATCTGTACAGGCACTCCACTCAGACAAGTGTGGGTGCGACATGTTGTGCTGTCAATTGAGAGATTTGTGGATGGATGGTGAGTGTGTCACCTCTGTGCAGTGTGGCTGTTTATGGTGTCACGTATTCCTACTGCCAGTTCTGTGTGTCACAGTTGTTATGGTATCCCACTCTTCGGCGTTTCACATGTGTCCCAAATCATTCCATTTTGGCTGTCATTTGTGGCCTACAGGTGACAATAGGGATTCTTTTGTGCTCCGATATGTGCCGCCATGATGCAGGGATGCACCCTGTGACTCAAGTCCCACGACATGGGCAACATGTGCATAAGGGGGAGTCACTGCCCCTACATTAGTCCGTACTTTCATTCTTCTTTGGTCATGGACATGGCACTTCGGTGTGCAGGGGGTGTTGTTTGTCCCTCTGCAATGTGAGGGGAGATGTGGTTTCACAGTGTGTACCTTGTTTGTTTCCGCATTGGCGCAGGTTACATACTGAATGCATGTCTATGTGCATTGTAGCTGTTTGTGGGGAACTGCCTACCTGATTTGGACAGTGGTCATTTGTTCTACGTCACAGCTGTGGGGTTGTGCTCGCAGGTTGTCATCTCACCGTTTGTTTACTCTGCTTTTATGTTGCATTTTCCCGCCAGACACGTGGGATTTGCAGGCCGGTCGCTGGTTTTCGGTGCTTTTTGTACCGCGATTGGTCTCATCGCAGGATTTATTGCGTTCTGTTTTTGCGGCATGGCATTGATTTTATCGCGGTCAGTTGACGCATTATCTTGTGACCACTGTTCCCAATAACGTGTGCGCGCTGGCGCGCGCGCACCTCTTTTCCCGCGAGCGCACACTCCCTTGTGTGGAGCGCGCACACACACAGGGCATCCCGATAGACCGTTCGTGCCGCCACTCCCTGGATGCGGTTTTGCCTACGTGTGTCAGGAGTGCAGGTAAGGCTGGCTTGGGTCTTGCTCTCTTTTATTGGTGCGGTGCTAGGCAGATTGTGAGCTTTTGTTTAAGTATTCATGTTAATCTCAGCCCATTCACGAGCTGTGATTAAAATGAATACTTCAACAAAAGCCCACAATCTTCCCCGCACCACGCTTTACTAACAAAAGAGCACAGCAAGTTTAAAAACACAGCGTGTACTTTCAGAATGTTGTGTTGTGCGTGGAAATTATTCATAATGTTAGCAGAATGTTTCATGTCACCAGGGACCGATAATTACACTCCTGTTTGCCATTGTCCAAACCAGTGTAATCCTTTGCTGGGCTGCAGCCCCTGCATATTAGACAAGAACTCCTGCAGGTTTACATTAACGTGTGCCAGTGATCAATTACTTTGAGATTCTCGGTCTGAGAACAAACCACACACCATTTTAACTCTCAAATCTGTTTGTTGATGGAATCAAACAGCCTCCTCGTAAGCATGTCATCTTCATAACACCAGTTATATTAACAGCATTACATTATTTTCTTATGGTCTCTATTTTTTGCCGGATCAAAGGACTGCATCATGTGCTATATGAACCAGTATACTGCAAGTACAGTCGCATACACAACCTGTTCACATACTGCCACATATGTGTTTAACAAATTCTGAAGGATGCAGATTTTTCACAACTGGGGTCCCGTTGCATTTTCATTACCTACTCATAGAGGCCATTTGGAAATAATGTCACTGTGCAATTAATCAATGTGTCTCTTACAAGTCGTGATACCAGTAATGCACCCTCCTTTGATTTCTTTCGTACTCTACTGTTGTGAACTTCTTTTTTTTAACTCAATTGTATTGTAATTTTATTTATATAAGGCTTGTTACCTATGAGGAGGCATTGAAGCTTTTTATGAAGGGTCGAACGATACACTGTAACCCAACGTTAGTGGTTAAGCCTTGGTAATTAACACTCCACCACAGAAAACTATATCAAACTACCATATTCTCACCCCATGCCAACTCCACGATTATGGTCCTTGAATATTCATTGTTTTAGTAGTGATATGATTACTCTTAAACTATGTTGCCTACCAGTATTGATGACATGTTACTCCTACACTACACCTTGTAGTCTTGTCTAATGTAACATTTCCCATACACTGATTTACATGCCTATGGTTGTCTCTGTCCAATGTGTGTGTGATGTAAAGTGATCTGACACCTTACAATGGTATGAGTGGTGGTATTAAACTAAATGAATCCGAGAGACAGTAATTCTGGAGATTTGAGGGGCACTGTTAAAGGGCGGTGGTGGAGGAATCCGTGGCAGAGGTGGTCATGGGGGGGGGGCGTTAACAAACATCGTCGCACAGGCGCCACCAGTTCCAAAGCCGGCCCTGGAGATAGCTCACCTGTTATTCCTCTTTTTGGGCTCGCTCTTTAACTCTTCTCGGACTTTGAGCCTCTTTTCTTTTACCTTCAAATCAGCTGTTCTTCTTTAACATTAGCAGCCTACTTTAGCTCCTAATGACATCTCTAATTTCCGGCCTATCTGCTTCCTTAAAAAATTCTGGAATATATTGTGTTTTCTCAACTTTACCTTTCTCTTCAAGGTAATGACCTTCTCTACCCAGTTCAAAAGGGCTTTCGTCGTGGTCATTCACCAAAATACACTTTACTTTCAGTTTCTAACTCAAAGCTTCGTGCTTGTCATCACAAACACTCTTCCCTTATTATTCTTCTTGACCTTTCTGCTGCTTTGACACAGCGGATCACTCTTTCCTGATCTAAATTTCGGGTCTCTAGTACTACTCTGAACTTGTTTCATTCTTCTCCTGCTTAGTTTCCTGGAAAAAAAACAGCATCCTCAGTAGGCCAGTAGCTCGCCCTGTTTTCGGAGTTGTCCCGGGGACTTGGTTCTAGTCATCTGGTCTTCTCATTGTACACTATTCCTTTAATTTCTGTCATTTAATCCTTTGACTTTCTCTTCCATTTCCATGCTGACGGCTCTCAAATCTGTTTCTGCTTTTCTTCCTTATCTGACATCCTTCTTGACCGTATTAATGCTTGTTAATCGACTGCTGAAAACAGGATTACTATGTACTTTTAAAAAACGTGATAGTGAAAAAAAATAAGATCCTCTTATTCCCAGCTTTAGCTGCTATTACCACCCATTGTCCTATCGTTTTATATATATCACTAGCCCTACTTTCTCCTCAGTTAGAAATCCTTGTGTTATGTTTAATTATTCTCTGACTTTCTCAGAACAGTTGTGTCCTGTGGTCACTTCTTGCTGTTTACATCCCCATAATAGCCAGAAAGTCAAATCTTTTCTCCCCTTCTCCTCTATCCTCCTCCTGGTCCCGTGCCTAGCCCTTTCTCGAATCAACTACTTTCCTTCTTTATATGTTGACGTCCCTTAATCGCTGCTCTCCCTACTCCAAAGCTACTTAAAACGTTTGTGTTCACCTCCTCATTTCTCTTAACTATCTTCGTCCGACTTCTTATTTAGCTCAGATTCTTTGTTCACTGCTTTCCTTCCAGCTTAGATGTTGTTATCTTTGTGTTATCTTCAAGAGTCTTCACTCTCTTGCCCCAGCTAACTTACTTGATGTCTCGGTGTACTCCAATTAATTCTCTTAGTTTTTGTTCCCTATCTATGTAGCTTCTATTCTAGTTGTTTCTTCACACTTTAACTTCTTCACATTGCCTCCTCCTAATCTGTTAAATAATCTTCCACTTTCTATTCTCTCTGCTCCTATCTTTTCTGGTTCTAGGACAGTTTCCAGTCCTTTCAGCTACCGCCTGACCCTCCAACATTGTAGCTCTGAGCATCTCCAGGACCTGCAGGCTTGCCAGCGTACCCACTCTCTACTGGGCCTCTGCAGGAGGGGATGTAATGGTAAGGGTGTGTTGACCCATAGTAAAGGGCAGACCTCGGTGAACATGTTATGCACATGCAGCAGTGGCGCACAAACCCTCTGATGATAGTCAATTGACGATGCGCGGGGGCCAGTTAGTTTTCAGCATAGCTGACTGGGTCAAAGGAAGTCTTCAAAGTGCAGCATTTTTGTAGATGGCTCACAAGAGCTCCCCAACAGGCCTTCAGTTCTGACAATCATCTAGCTCCCTGCTGTATTTATAAAAGTAAGTTATCAAAACTCTTATGTATGTGTCTGGTGACCTACATTCATTCTCTCTCTTGTCCACTTCCTCCATTTGTTTTAAGAAACAGTTGCTTAAATTTGAGATGGGGAATGAAACTCTGTGGTTTGCGACCACTAAACTTCTCCAGGAGGGCCTTCTCAATTCCATCAGAGTATTGAAATTGTGTGTTCTTTTCAGATTTATTTTGTTGAGGCAGTGACGTATTTTTGGAGCCCAGAGACACATTCACAGTATTTCAGTGTACTCTGGATAAACAATATATATTATGTGAGCCACTCCTGAATTCCTTGTACCATCTCCTTAAAAATAGTGTGCATTGCTTTTATTATGGTGCTAAGCCTCATCAGATTCCAGGTCTTGGCCTACTCGTCAGTCACAGGAATTCTAATTTTTATGTCTGTCAGTAGACAAGACCTTTACATTTTAGTAAAACTATATATAAAATAATACTTGCTATAAGACACTTTCAGCCAGCCTTCTTGTTGCATCATTCACATTTTTCTCCCACCCACAGTAGCATACAACATGAGCCAATGGATCAGCCCCCTGCAGCCATTGGTTAACTTCAGCGTGAGTGACTGCATTCTACTCTTTTACAAGAGCACATTCACAGTAGTAACCTTCTGTACCAGGTACTAGTATAGCAATGTGTGCTTTTTGGGAAAAAACAAATGTCTCTGCTATTAGCTAAAAAAAAGAATTATTTTAATATTGTCCAGTGCCCAGCAGCTCCACCAACAATTAAGTCATAGCTGCAAAGGTTTTAGATTGCTATGTGTGACATTTTCATAAATTAAGTGTTATTATGAGTGACATTTCAACCACTATGAGTGACATTTGTGAGCAAGTACACCTAGACTGAATAAATGCTACACATGAACAAGTGTTAACTGTATACAATACCGGTGTGGAGCGCATTTACACCAAGTCTGTACTGTGCAAAGCATGCAAATAGCCTAGCATTTAGGGTCTCTGTCTTGTGCCTGCACTCAGCAATGCTACATAGTAAAGTGTGCTGATGTCCTATTCAATAAAACAGTGGCCATCCTTGCTTACTGGGCCTTCGCTATGCGACTGACCCATGACTCTACCTGAAAGTATCCACGTCACAATATCAATTTAGGAAAGGATTGCCTTACAGGTATGCATGTCTAGTGCCTGCTACTGAGATCCTGGACACCTTCAGATGCAGCATATTGGGCTCCTACAACCCTCTTAACTAATTCTGGCATCACGCTTTTTGCGCTCCATTGTAGGCAGCGACTCTTGTGCTTTTCTAAACCTGAAGTGTACTTGCCTGTCTAACCAATTAATGTCATGGCATGTGTACCCAAATTGCAAATCTGCCTTTAGCCCCTTAACGTGGGTTGTTTGTGTGGAAATGCACCGTCTTTTCAGTTTTTTTAAAGCAAAATTTGGAGTGATATTTGGCTCTGCGCACAAGCGCAGTCTGGTTCCTGGCGCACATAGCCATGGCTGCAGTTCACAGAGACCCTACACTGCCGCACACATAGTAAAAAAAATTAGAGGGAACGTTGCTGGTGACTATCGCATGGTACCGGCGTGTTGTGAATCCCTGGTTAACACGGCGTAAAATTCCTGCGATGGACTGCGATGTTGTAGGTTGTGTTAAGTAACTTTTGAGATGGTTATCACACGTTCTTGAGAATATACCCATGGGTGAGGTCGGATCCTAATTGGGATTGCTGAACCGCTGGCCCATGGACGGGTGGTTCCTTAACCCCAACGGTGTCGGGCTGATATAAGTCCGCCCAACATCGTAATCAGGGCCTATATGTTCAGTTCAGGACATTTTATGTTGCCACATACATGTCCTAAACTATTTTTGCTGCCACCAAGAGTTGAAAAAAATTAGTAACCATTCCTTTAAACCACATTACCCCACTTCTTTGGCTCAACACACAAAATTAACATTTTTTAATTCATTGGGATCAGAAAGTGCACCATCAGCTTTTTGCTACCAGCACTAATTTACCCAAATGTATCACTAACAGACAGTACCACCGGATGTAGGCAGGGTCTCCCCTGAATCTCTATACTCTCCAGCAGTGGTCAGACACTTCCTTGTATGATTAAACTAATCTATCAGGGGTCACATACCTGAATGTCGGTGATTCCCTGTGTAGTGTAGACTTTTTGAATCAGGTTATGTCTCTCTACGTGTCTACCTATTCTGCACCTGGAATGTCTCTGGTTACATTTTCTACCACTTCTTCATACAACCCCACCTGTGGTAAAGGAGCTTCTAAAAATAGTGTATATAGTTTAAATACCGCCTATTTAGTCCCAGCCACCCTGCTTTGCAGTCTCTGTAAGCCAGATAACTGCCTTAGGACTGCTAGTTCATTAGTGGATAGGATGCCCCTTATTGAAATTGTTGGTCTCTAAAACATTCTACCTCAGTCAATTCAAACTTTCGCTTGCAATCCTCAATGGATTTTATTTTTATTTTACCTTTAACTTAAATGTCAATAACATCCTGCTTTCTCCAGCTAGCCAGGCCTTGTAGGCATTTTCTGCACTAGCAGGGGTGAAATCCTCATTAATATAGATAGATGTAGATAAAGATGGCACTGTTGTCAGGGTTAGTGTTAGTCCAGTTGAATTCCAAGGGACATATTTACAAGGGCTTTATCTCTGCTTTTTTGGCTTTTAAAGCCAAAAAAGCGGAGATAAAAATATCGCCCTATTAACAAGAGGGTGCTAACATGCATTAGCGCATGTTAGCACCCTTTTACCCAACGCCTCCCTTTGCATCTCTAATGAGATGCAAAGTGGCCGTCACTGGGCAGGACAACCTTGTAAATATCGCTAATGTCCACATCGCGATATTTGCAAAGCTGCCCCAGCATTTTAGAACACGTTAGTTTTTGGAGAAAACCGCTGTTTTCTCCAAAAACTAACGTCTACTAAAATGCAGACAGGCATACCTATAATGGGGGTGGATTGTGCTGATACGACCCTGTGGGTCGTATCAGCAAGGTTATCGCCGTCTTGCAGGCAACATCGCTGGAAAACCAGCGATGTTCCCTGCAAAACGGCGATCTTCCCACTATCGCTGGTAATTATATCGCCCTGGGAAACGCGTTGTAAATAACATGCTAACAGGGCGATATAATCAGGCGATAGACGGCTGTTAGACTTGGGGGTCTCTAGTTGGCACAGGTATGCACTTGTGACAAATACGGACCCTCGCCTAGTCAGGGTAAGGGGGTACACTCCTAAAATAACCTCTGCTCACCCCCTTGGTAGCTCGGCACGAGCAGACAGGCTTATCTCAGAGGCAGTGTGTAAAGCATTTGGGAACACATACAGTAATCAAGTGACAACACTACAGATGGACACCACACAGGTTTTATATAAAAAATAAGTATTCTTTATATAGATTTACCACAAGACCATTAAATGACAAAAATACACAATACTGTTACTTTAGAGGGTAGAATTTTGCTTAGTTCTCTTTAGTTCTTAAATGCAACACTTTAAGTCAATGTACCTTTTAGATGCGACACGCAGGGCAATGAAAGTGTTGCAACGATGTTGATGCGTTGAAGATTTTGGTGAAGGTCTTCCAGATGCGGTACGATTCTCCGATGTTACGAGAAGACTCGAGTCGATGCTTCAGCTGCAGCGGCGACACACTTTACGCAATGCGACGACAGCGGCCTTGGCAGCGGCACTCTTCTCCGATGTTGCGAGACGCTTCTGCTCGATGCGATGTTGTAGCGGCGACACCCCTTTACGTGATGCGACAACATCATCTCCGACGGCGGCACGCTTCTCCGTGGATGCGAGGCACTTTTCTTGATGCGGTGCAATGCGACAACTACGATGGCTGCGATGGCGACACGCTTCTTCGGCATTGCGATACACTTCCTGGAAGATGTGAGACACTTCTGCGGGGACACACTTTACGATATGCTACGACAACAGCTCCGACGGCAGCACGCTTCTCCTTCTTGGGTCACGCTTCCAGCTCCTTGCGACACGCAGTCCCTCAGAAGACCCAACAACATCAGCAGGCACTTCCAAAGAACTCTGGGGAGCTGGGGGGTGAAGTCTGTTGTTCCTGAGACTTCAGCAGGAGGCAAGCTCTTTTCCAAGCCCTTGGAGATCTTTCACAAGTTGAGCAAAAGTACACACAAAGTTCCTTTCTTCTTCTCCTTGGCAGTAGGCAACCCCTGCAGGCCAATCCCCCAGTTTCAGGGATAGTCTCTCCTCAGTTTCTTCTTGGTTCCTCTCCTTAGCAGAGTTTCTTCTTGTTTCCCAAAGTGATCTAAATTCTTGGGATCAGGGTCCCAATACTTATACCCCAAAATCCTTTGTCCTCTGAGGGCAGAGGGGCCTTTGCCTTGTTCAAACCGGTTCTGGTCAGTCCTGGAGCACTTTGTTTACCTGACTCCTTCTTTCCTTTCAGAGTGCAGGGCAGAGACATCAGACGGACCACAGGATGTGGAGCCAGCATTGTGGAGGGGAGGCACTGCCCCATTCAGGTCCCAGGTGCAACTCCTCCCACCCATCTAGATGCAGATCTCTCTATTCACCACTGGGACACCTCACCCTGTCTCCTGGAATTGCCCAGCCCTGTCACTCAAACTCTAGACAGGGAATACACAGCCTAGCAGAGGCAGGTTTGAATGGTTAGACAAGAAAATGCCTACTTTCTAAAAGTGGCATTTTCAAACACAGCATGTTAAAACCAACTTCACTAAAAGATGTATTTTATCATTCTGAGTTCAGGCATACTAAATTCGAGTTTTTACCATGTTCCCTGAGTCAGTTAGGATTATAAGATGTAATAACCCAACTGTCCATTCTGGCCTATGGAGAACAGGTTTCCTTGCAACAGTGAAAAATGAAAATGGCTGTAATTCACTATTAGAACATGCCACACACACCAGGGCATGGCCTACCTTATACTTAACAATGCACCCTGCCCTTCGGCCTACCATAGGGGTGTCTGATATGAAGAAAAGGGAAGGTTTAGGGACTGGCAAGTGGGTGCACTTGCCCAGTCAGCATGACAGTACCAGACAGCACGCAGGCTCTGCAATAGCAGGTCTCAGACACACTTTTGCAGGCTCCTTCTGTGGGTGGGACAACCAGTGCTGAAAGCCCACCAGCAGTATTTGGATTTACAAGGCCTGGGCACTCCTGGTGCACTGTACTAGGGTCTGACAGGTAAACCAAACCAATCAATCATGGAATCACAAATCATACATCAATTTACAATAGGGAGCACTTGCACTGTGGCACTGGACAGCAGTGGCACAGTGCCCTGAGCAACTAACACCAGCAAAAATACATGAGGCAACAGCGAAAAATGGAAGGGAGACCCATGCCAATGTGCCAAGTCTAATACTTGTCCCCTCTAGCTGAAATGTGGGGAGAACTACCCTACCTCCTGGGAGTTCTCATCACTAAGGCGGAAAAATCTGGACAGACCATCAGCATTGGCGTGTTCTGTACCGGGACGATGTTCCACAGTGAAATCCATCCCCTGTAGGGAAATGGACCACCTCAACAGCTTTGGATTCCCACCCCTCATCTGCATCAACCATCTGAGGGGCCTGTGGTCTGTCTGAACCCGGAAGTGAGTCCCAAACAGGTATGGTCTCAGCTTCTTCAGTGCCCAGACTACAGCAAAAGCCTCACGCACAATAGCACTCCACCTCTGTTCCCGGGGAAGTAACCTCCTACTGATGAAGGCTACAGGTTGATCTAGGCCCTCCTCATTCATCTGTGATAGAACAGACCCCACACCATGCTCTGAAGCGTCTGTTCGCACTATGAACTCCTTGGAGAAGTTGGGTGCCAAGAGCACGAGCGCTGTGCACATAGCAGTTAGGCCTCAAAAGCTTCCTGACAGGTGTCAGTCCAAATCACATTCTTTGGCTGCTTCCTGGAAGTCAGCGCTGTCAGGGGTGCAACAATGTTGCCATACCCTTTGACAAACCTCCTGTAGTAACCTGTGAGTCCTAAGAAGGCTCTCACCTCTGTCTGGGTTTTGGGTGGCCCCCAAGCCAGGATGGTTTCAATCTTGGGCTGTAGTGGCGCCACCTGGCCGCTCCCTACCTGGTGTTCCAAGTACACCACCAAACCCTGCCCGATCTGGCACTTACTCACCTTGATCGTGAGACCTGCCCTCCGCAGCGCCATCAACACTTCCCAGAGGTGGCGCAGGTGTTCTTCCCAACTGGCGCTGAACACTGCGATGTTATCCAGGTAGGCGGCACTAAACGAGTCCAGTCCAGCCAACACCTGGTTGACCAACCTCTGAAAGGTGGCAGGGGCATTCTTCATCCCAAAGGGCATCACCCGGAACTGGTAGTGCCCATCTGGTGTGGAGAATGCAGACCTCTCCTTTGCCCCATCGGTCAAGGCGATCTGCCAGTACCCAGACGTTAAGTCAAACGTGCTGAGGGACCGTGCAGCCCCTAGCCGATCTATGAGCTCATCAGCTCTGGGGATGGGGTGTTCATCAGTCCTGGTGACTGCATTGAGCCCTCGGTAGTCCACACAGAACCGCAGTTCGGGTGTGGCACCATGCGCGGCAGCCTTTGGGACCAAGACCACTGGGCTGGCCCACGGACTGCTAGAGGACTCAATTACCCCTAACGCAAGCATCTTGGAGACCTCCTCCTTGATGCAAGCTCTCACCCTGTCAGTCACTCTGTAGGCCTTGTGCCTCACAGGTGTACTGTCCACAGTATCCACCTCATGGACGCACCAATCAGTGACACCAGGAACCAGGGAGAACAGATCAGAAAACTGACCCAGTAGCTGGTGGCAGTCATTCTGTTGCTCAGGGGTCAGGGTGGAAGAGAGGTTGACACCATCTACTGACCCATCTTGTTCTCTGGGTGACAGGAGGTCAGGAAGAGGCTCGGTCTCCTCCTCCATCCCAGCATCTGTTGCCAAGAGCATGCGCACTTGGGACCTCTCCAAGTGGGGCTTCAAGCGGTTGACATGCAGGACCCTCAAGGGGTTCTTGGGAGACCGCAAGTCCACCAAGTAGGTAACCGGACTCTTGCGCTCCACAACCTCAAAGAGGCCGGTCCTCTTATCCTGGAGCGCACAGGGCTCCACTGGGGCCATGACCCACACCTTCTGTCCAGGCTTAAGCTCAACCAGAGTGGCATTCTGGTCGTACCACCACTTCATCTCCTCCTGGCTGGCTTCCAGATTTGCCTCAGCGAGTTGTCTGAAACGCCTAGTCTGGTTCCTAAAGGCCAGCATGTAGCTAGATACATCCTGGGGAGGTTTCCTGGGAGATTGCTTCCAGCCTTCTTTGACCAGACTTAGAGGTCCTCTTACGGGGCGTCTATAGAGAAGCTCAAAGGGACTGAACCCTAGAGATTTCTGTGGCACCTCACGGTAAGCAAAGAGCAGGCATGGTAAGAGAACGTCCCACTTATGCCTCATGGGTTCCTCAAGACCCATTATCATGCCTTTAAGGGTTCGGTTGAATCTCTCAACCAACCCATTTCCTTGGGGGTGGTAAGGAGTGGTGAACTTATAGGTTACACCACACTCCTGCCACAGGGACTTCATATACTTAGAAATGAAGTTGGTGCCCCGGTCAGACACTACCTCGCGAGGGAATCCCACTCTGGAGAAAATTCCCATCAGTGCTCTTCCCACCATGGAGGCCGTCACTGTCTTCAGAGGTATGGCTTCCGGGTGGCATGGTCCACCAAGACCAGGATGAACCTGTTGCCCATGGCTGTCTTGGGGTCCAGTGGCCCCACAATGTCAATACCCTGTGCTGACTACAGGGAAGGGCTGGAGAGGAGCCTTGCGCTTCCTCCCACTCTTACCACTTGCCTGGCAAGTCTGACATGTCCTGCAGTGAGTGTCTGAACTCCTGCGCATTTGGGGCCAATACAAATGGGTGACAAGACTTTCAAAGGTCTTGTTTTGCCCCAAATGTCCTGCCAATGGAACATTATGAACCAGCCCCTGTAGGAATGCAAAAACAACAGTTGATGGACAGAATGCAGAACAATGTCATACATTCACCCCAGTACAGAGATCTGGGCCTAAATCCATCGTTTGTTTGCTCACCATGCCGTTCCAGTTTGAACTCAGCCATATGCAAATCAGTCTTGACCCTGTGCCTCATGGGTACAGTCCAGCCCAAACTGCCAAGCCAGGTCCTCCCTGGACTGGAAACAAGCATCCTAGGACCGGTTTCGGGGTTTCACCCCTCTTCAGCCAGGATAGCGTGATTCCAGTGGCATGGAGAGCACGGGACCCACGTCTGGGTATACCCTTCCCACTCGGGGTGACAAATGCAAAAACAACAGTTGCTGGACAGAATGCAGAACAATGTCATACATTCACCCCAGTACAGAGATCTGGGCGTAAATCCATCGTTTTTTTGCTCACCATGCTCCGTCCATCACTACCCCCTTTTGTACCGCTTTGTTCGCCATAAGTTGCCAGGGTATGCTCAGACGTTGAGTCCCTTGCTCACTTTGCCACTGGATTCAAGCAAGCCTGGCTGAAGACGGCTGAAATGCCATCAACCGGTCCTAGGAAGCTTGTTTCCGGTCCAGGGAAGGCATGGTTTGGCAGTTCGGGCTGGACTGTTCCCATGAGGCACAGGGTCAGACTGATTTGCATATGGCCATGTCTGAACTGGGGTGGCAGAGTGGGCTAAAGAACAGTGATGGATTAAACCCAGATCTGTTGACTGGGTGTGAGTATTTGATTGGTTCTGATGCTCCGTCCATCACCACCCCCTTTTGTACCGCTTTGTTCGCCATAAGTTGGCAGGGTATGCTCAGACGTTGAGTCCCTTGCTCACTTTGCCACTGGATTCAAGCAAGCCTGGCTGAAGACGGCTTAAATGCCAGAAACCGGTCCTAGGAAGCTTGTTTCCGGTCCAAGGAAGGCATGGTTTGGCAGTTCGGGCTGGACTGTTCCCATGAGGCACAGGGTCAGACTGATTTGCATATGGCCATTTCTGAACTGGGGTGGCAGAGTGGGCTAAAGAACGGTGATGGATTAAACCCAGATCTGTTGACTGGGTGTGAGTATTTGATTGGTTCTGATGCTCCGTCCATCACCACCCCCTTTTGAGCCCCTGTAGGAAGGCTCTGAAGCGCTGGGGTACCACCAGCACACTGCCTGACCCAGGCTCAGCAACCTTAGGCTCTGTATACAGGAGATCATTCTCTCAGTAGATCCAATGTGACCCAGACTGATCACCTGCTGCCTGATCTGCAGCCTGCTGCCGCAGACCCACGAGAGAAGGGCATTCTTTCTGCTCCTTGCAGAATTCCTCCCTGGAGGGGCCTCCTTCTTGCTGCCAATGGGTCAGCTCAGGCAGGTCCCCCAATTCGGCTACCTGTTCCCCTGTAGGCTCCAGGGCATCTCCCTCAGGGTCTGCTCCCTCCTGGACCATGGGAACTTCGGGGCCTGTTTCCTGCACCCCCTGCATCTACTGGTACCTGGGCCTCCCTCTCAGGCTCAAGGTCCTCTTGAGCACCTATACTCGCTGCCATTGATCGGGTGGTCACACATACCCAGTCAGGCAAACCCAATATTTCTAAATGAACACTCCGCTCCACCTTCGCCCAAGGTGAGCTCTCCAAGTCATTCCCTAACAAACAGTCAACAGGCACAGCTACCTGAAGAGTACCAGAGACCCCCCCCCCCCACTCAAAGGGAACCTGAGCCACCTTGCAGTGACACTCTGTGTTGTCAGCGGCAACAACTGGGTAGAATGCTCCAGGGACAACCTGCTCTTGAGACACCAGGTGACACTTGACAGCTGTCTCACTGGCTCCCGTAGCCTCCACTCTATGGCCATTGATGGTCACCCATTGTCTGTATTTTTTAGTGTTATGAGGCAGCTGGGTCCTGGGGACCACCTCACAGTCTCCTAATGAGACATGGGACATCTCTGCAGGAACCCACCCACCTTGGTCACCCCTCTCCTCACCCAGGGCTACACTAGCCATCTGCCGGGGGCTGCACCAGTGGGTGATGGTTTTCCAAACAGGCGACACTTGGGTTAATTGGCAAAATGACCCAGTTCTCCACATTTGTAGCATTTTGGGGGCCCTCTTTGAACAGGTGGACCTATCGGGGCCCCTGACGGTTTCTGGGGGGGGGGGGGAGGCTGAGAACCTTTCCCTTGGGAATTACTTTGGGGCCTTCTATAGAACTCCCACTGTTTACCCTTGTCCCCCCACTCTTCTGCTGGGGACCCTGCCCACTCTTGGCTGAGTCTCCCACGTGACCCTTGTGGACCCTGGTACTGACCCAGCGGTCCGCCTCCTCAGCAAGCTTCCTTGGATTAGTCAGCCTACTATCAATCAGGTGCTGGCGTAGCTCAGGAAAACAGTTACTTGACAAGTGCTCCCATGCAATTAAATCAAGAAGTCCCTGAAAATCATCAACTTTGCTACCCTTCACCCAACCATCCAATGCTCTGCAGAAAAAAGTGACATATTCAACATAGGTACTGTTTGCTATCTTTGTGCAACCCCTGAACCTCTGTCTATACATCTCAGGGGTCAAGCCATATCTAGACATCAATGCATCTTTCATGTGGGGATAGGAATTATAGACATCAGAAGACAAGTCTAGCAGTGTGTCCCGCCCCTCACTAAGGAACCGCCCCCACAACCCCGCTCCCCAATCCTTCTCAGGGACCCGGTGGGAAGACATGGCTACCTCATAGGCCTTGAACCACTGCCCAATATCATCATTTTTTTTTAAAAATTCCTTCACTACATCTTTAGGGATATATACTCTAGATTCGACAGGCATTGACGGTGTGCTGCCACCAGAGGGAGCAATTTCTAAGCTCTGGGCTTTCAACTCCAACTCCCTCAAAACCCTTTCATGTTCAAACTGTAGCTTCTTCTCTTCTAGGGATAACTTTCTGCTTTGCATTTCAAATTCTAACTGCCCACTTAACTTGAGATTGGTCAGCTCCATTTCGTGCATCCTACACTCTTTTCTATCTGCCAACTCCTCTGGAGATAGACTTTTACCAGAAACACTGCTACCGGCAGGGAAAGGGGTTCTCCTTCCTCTTGGACCCACTGGCCCTTCTAGCTCCTCCTCTGCATTATCATCATCAGTGGCATTCCTTGCTTCTACCCAGGCCCTCAGCGCCTTGTAGAACTCTGGCTTATGCATCCAGTAGTAGAAACATTGAATTTCTTGCAGAAGAACTTTAGCTGTTTTACTGGGTAGCTGTCCAGTTTCTCTTCTTCCCACTCATTATCAACAGAGACTATGGATGCTGCTTTCTCTACCATGGTTAAGCTTGGCAGTACTCAAAAATAGAAAGTCCCAAAAAGAAATCTACCAACAAGTATTGGTTGCGTTTTGGTCTGCACTCACTAAGTAGTGTTCACCAATCACTGTACATGAGTCACAAATGCAAGTCCAGAATCCTCACCGCTGACCACCAATGTTAGACTTGGGGGGTCTCTAGTTGGGACAGGTATGCACTTGTGACAAATAGGGACCCTAGCCTCTAGTCAGGGTAAGGGGGTACACTCCTAAAATAACCCCTGCTCACCCCCTTGGTAGCTTGGCACGAGCAGACAGGCTTATCTCAGAGGCAGTGTGTAAAGCATTTGTGAAGACATACAGTAATCAAGTGACAACACTACAGATGGACACCACACAGGTTTTATATAAAAAAAATAAGTATTCTTTATATAGATTTACAACAAGACCATTAAACGACAAAAATACACAATACTGTTACTTTAGATGGTAGAATTTTGCTTAGTTCTCTTTATTTCTTAAATGCGACACTTTTAAGTCAATGTACCTTTTTGATGCGACACGCAGGGCAACGAAAGTGTTGCAACGATGTTGATGCGTTGAAGATTTTGGTGCAAAGAAATAAAGACGTGAAGATCTTCCAGATGCGGTACGCTTCTCCGATGTTGCGAGAAGACTCGAGTCGATGCTTCAGCTGCAGCGGCGCCACACTTTACGTGATGCGACGACAGCGGCCTTGGCAGCGGCACTCTTCTCCGACGTTGCGAGACGCTTCCGCTCGATGCGATGCTGCAGCGGCGACACCCCTTTACGCGATGCGACGACAACAGCTCCGACGGCGGCACGCTTCTCCGTGGATGCGAGGCGCTTTTCTTGATGGGGTGTAATGCGACAACTACGATGGCGACACGCTTCTCCCTCGATGCAAGACTCTTCTCTTGATGCGGTGCAATGCATCAGCTACGATGGCTGCGATGGCGACACACTTCTTCGGCGTTGCGAGACACTTCCTGGATGATGCAAGACGCTTCCGCTCGATGCGATGCTGCAGCAGCAACACACTTTACGAGATGCGACGACAACAGCTCTGACGGCGGCACGCTTCTCCTTCTTGAGTCGCGCTTCCAGCTCCTTGCGACACGTAGTCCCTCAGAAGGCCCAACAACAGCAGCAGGCACTTCCAAAGAACTCTGGGGAACTGGGGGGTGAAGTCTGTTGTTCCTGAGACTTCAGCAGGAGGCAAGCTCTTTTCCAAGCCCTTGGAGATCCTTCACAAGTTGAGCAAAAGTACACACAAAGTTCCTTTCTTCCTCTCTTTAGCAGTAGGCAACCCTTGCAGGCCAATCCCCCAGTTTCAGGGATAGTCTCTCCTCAGTTTCTTCTTGGTTCCTCTCCTCAGCAGAGTTTCTTCTTGTTTCCCAAAGTGATCTAAATTCTTGGGATCAGGGTCCCAATACTTATACCTCAAAATCCTTTGTCCTCTGAGGGCAGAGGGGCCTTTGCCTTGTTCAAACCGGTTCTGGTCAGTCCTGGAGCACTTTGTTTACCTGACTCCTTCTTTCCTTTCAGAGTGCAGGGCAGAGACATCAGACGCTCCACAGGAGGTGGAGCCAGCATTGTGGAGGGGAGGCACAGCCCTATTCAGGTCCCAGGTGCAACTCCTCCCACCCATCCAGATGCAGATCACTCTATTCACCACTGGGACACCTCACCCTGTCACTCAAACTCCAGGCAGGGAATACACAGCTTAGCAGAGGCAGGTTAGAATGGTTAGACAAGAAAATGCCTACTTTCTAAAAGTGGCATTTTCAAACACAGAACGTTAAAACCAACTTCACTAAAAGAAGTATTTTATCATTATGAGTTCAGGCATATTAAATTTGAATTTTTACCATGTTCCCCGAGTCAGTTAGGATTATAAGATGTACTCACCAAACTGCCCAATCCGGCCTATGGAGAACAGGTAGCCTTGCAACAGTGAAAAACGAAAATGGCTGTAATTCACTATTAGAACATGCCACACACACCAGGGCATGTCCTAACTTATACTTGCAATGCACCCTGCCCTTGGACCTACCATAGGGATATCTGATATGAAGAAAAGGGAAGGTTTAGGGACTGGCAAGTGGGTGCACTTGCCCAGCCAGCATGACAGTACCAGACTGCACGCAGGCTCTGCAATGGCAGACCTTAGACACACTTTTACAGGCTGCTTCTGTGGGTGGCACAACCAGTGCTGCAAGCCCACCAGCAGTATTTGGATTTACAAGCCCTGGGCACTCCTGGTGCACTGTACTAGGGTCTGACAGGTAAACCAAACCAATCAATCATGGAATCACAAATCATACATCAATTTACAATAGGGAGCACTTGCACTGTGGCACTGGACAGCAGTGGCACAGTGCTCTGAGCAACTAACACCAGCAAAAATACATGAGGCAACAGCGAAAAATGGAAGGAAGACCCACACCAATGTGCCAGGTCTAACAACGGCGATAAATAGATAAGCGCTAGGCGTGCTTTGCATCTATTTATCGCCGTCCTTGTAGATATGCCCCCAAATCTCTAATAGTCTGCTTATGATTTCACTGTAGTATAATCTTTGCGGTCATAATGGATTTGGCAGCCACATGCCATGTCAGAGGATGCTTCCTGCCCTCGCCCTATCCATTTACTACTGGAGTACCGTTGTGACTGTTCCTCTTCTATTCGTAATTTTGAAGTTCTATAGTAACGAATAACTTCTTGAAATCCCACACACCTCTATTAGGTGTCATTTGCAAGGTTATCATGAACACCAGCCCCGGTTTCTCCTGCCTCACAAAGCTGAGTAATGTTATTTATATTTTGCCCACAGTGGCCTCATCAGTTTTGATTAGGAGTACATGAAAAATATACATGAATTTTGATTGTGCCGATGTTTTCTAGCCAAGATATATGCACAGGGTTTCATCTTTGAAGGTACTTTTAATATTTTCTATTCAAGAAGTTTTGTTTAATTAGACACAGTTCAATTAAACAGAACCGTTGCTGCATTAGAACTGCAACAATCACATATAAATACATAATTAATTACTTAAAACATTCTTACACACCAGTAGAATATTAAAGGCATTCATAATAAGGAGCATTTAAAGGAAGGAAAAGTGTACACTAAAATGAATTATAAAAGTCCAGGTCCAGGTTAATGATATTCTGAAAAGAAAAAGAAATATGATCCAACTCTGAGCTCTATTTCTAAGTCTCAATTCTCCCAATGTCCATTTTATCCATATTGACCTAAACATGTTCTTAGGGCAAACAGCGGGATTGCACTTGATCCTTTCGTGTCCCTTAGCTAGGGCACAGTTTTATTTCTGAGGCACTTCCTCTGTTCATGGCTTATCAAAGTGGGAAAATGTGTAGTGCTAATGATACTGTTATCTTTTACTAGTTTAGTTATCCACCTTTATTTTTGCCATTTAACCTTCAGCTCTCAATAGGACTTTAGGGTTGTTAATTTTATCATTGGCATGGAAGTCTCAGGTTTTCACATTTACCTAGCTGGTACTGGCTGCATTTGGTACTGAAGGTCTAAGTTCAGTGTAAATGGTTTGGCTTAAAGGGGACTGTGAATTTCATAATGGGTTGCAAGTTTCCATCGGCCTATTTGAACAAGAAAGAGTAGGAATAGGGGGCATACCCTGGGATGCATGGAGTCGGCTGTGTGATTACCAACCTCCTGCGACCCACAACAGACATTATCCTGGAGCCCAGGAGGCCCCTGCTCTGCACAGGCGTGCTGCTAGCTACTAGGGGTGCAGAGAGATGGTCACAAAGCCCGTGGACGGGCAGAACAGTCTGGAGAATGCCGTTGGGGTGGCGACATGGCAGACAAGATGGCAGCTGCAGACCTGGACCCGGCTTTGAAAGCACTGAGGCGTGCAAGGGTACAGAGGAAAACTCACTATGCGCCTTGCCCCCCCCCTCCCAGAGTTTCCAGACATCCAGCCCCTGGGGTAGGAGGCCCGCAGGACAACAGAGGGACCTCTGACAAGGCACACAGACGGAGGAGACAGCCCTACAGTGAAGTGCATGGAGAGCTGACCTCAGTTTCCGCGGACAAGCAGCGAACAGCCTGGAGACCGCCACCAAGATGGCGATGCAGCAGGCAAGATCTAGGCTGCCGCATAAAGACTGCAGTTGCTGACCGGGCCCAGAGGTGAGAGCGCAGAGGTGTGCAGGGTTCAGGAGAGAACCCCCCTTGTGGTACACCCCATCCCCCCCAGGGGGCTCCTAGATATTCCATCTCCAGCATTGGGGGCCCACAGACCACCAGTGGGGCCCCTGAGGAGGCAAAAGGTCCTGGTTGTTGGCCCACAGTGAGGTGGTGGTGGCAGACCCATCCACCGCATCAAAAAAGGTGACCACAACGACCCCACGACGGATGGTACCAGGGTTTAGCCAGCAATACCACAAGCCCCGGCACAAAGTGGGAATAAAATTTGGCACAGGGACGTGAGACCTGGTAAGTGGAGGAGGTGGGGACGGGTACACGGGGCGGTCGTGTCTGGGGTGCAGCTGTAGAACAGTCCAGGAGGGGAGCAGCACCAGTGTGGAGTGTACTGGGCAAGTGGCATAGAGCCTCCAACCCTGCTGCTGCCTAACTTGGAAACCAGACCAGCAGGAGGTGGCCCCACCGCCCAACATTGCCCCAAACACCTCTAAAGACTAGGTTGGTATCTCAAGGCTACCCACCCCATAATCATTCCTGTGGACCAATGTCTCCAAAATGGTATGGACCGAAATCCACAGATTGGTCCAGGAAATGAATACACCTCAGCCACAGTGCGACAAGAACCAGCTGATAGTGGTGCCAATGGAGCCACCATCTGCAGCCATATTGGTAGCCATACAGGACACCAAGGTGGCCCTAAAAAGTAAAATAGAAAAGGTGGTACTGGATCTAGCACTGCTAAGACTTGATCAAAAACAGCATGCAGAGAGAATGACAGAGGTGGAAACCAAACTGGCACAAGCAAAGCCAGACATCTAAGACCACTCTTCTTGCATACAAGCCCTGGAGAAAGAGAAAAACACACTGAGTAGACGACATAGAGGGGACATCGCGTCGCAATAACATCTGCCTGGTTCGTCTGCAAGAGGGGGTGGAGGGACCCAGCATGGAGTTATTCCTGGAGGATTGTCTGGTATTGGTGATGCTAGAAAAGAAGGCCTCTTATATGCCCTACTATTCCAGGCAAAACTGTGGATAACCAAGAAAGACACCGCACATTCTCGACTGCAGTGGAGATATGGGAGTGGTTGGAACATCATGGGCACCCACTGCCAGAAGAGAGGTACTCACAACTTACTGAGCGCTGGCAGAAACAAGAGACTGCGCACACCCCGGAAACATACTATGGCGGCCCACTAAAGACCAAGCCAAACGGGAAGCCAAACAGGAAAGAGCCAAAATGGTAGCAGAGACGCATAGAGATTGTTCAGTAGACACTACAAACCGAGGGGAGGCCCTCGCCCAAGAGTAAGAAACCACAGACGAGGAGGTACAGCATGGGGACCAGGGAGATGAGGTTCACCACCCAAGGTCACACCAGTGACGGCAGATGAGATCATATGACTGAGGAAGCAAGCACAAGGAGGGCAGCAATCCGCTCACTAGTCAGAAGCAGCAGGACAGACCGAACTATTAGGCACCATGCCATAGTGGGCTGCGGCCCCGCACTGCAGAAGAGAAAATATCCGGAGCAAGGGATCAACACAAATGTGGAAGCACATCTTTATGTTGGGTCGACAGACATACAGTGAATTGAGTAAGTGGGCTGTTCGAAGTCCGCAGCACAGTAAGGTGGGGTGGGTGGGGAGTTGGGGATCACAACACACACCATAATGCACAGGATGCGGGGGCGGGGCAAGCATGACCCGAAGGGAGGACCCAGAAACTCAAAAAAGGGACTCAGTGCTACAAACATGATGACCCACACATTAAAACTACTGACATGAAGTGTCAGCAGCCTGGGCAGCAAAATAAAGAGGGGCCTTGCGACGAAGATCCTCAATAGATATGCAGCAGACATTTTATTCCAATAAACACACATGCAAGGCACTAACTGCGCAGCCCTGACCTGAGGAAAATACACTGTGGTGAGCCACGCGGAGTACACCATGGGCTCCAGGGGAGTAGCAATCTTGCTTAGGCAATCAACACCTTTCCATGTTACCAGAACATGTGTGGACAGACTGGGCCACAATATGGCAACACTGGGAGAATGGGAGGGGGAAACTATAGCTCTAGTGAACCTCTATATCCCACCAGGGTCACAGTTAGCTACATTGGACTTGCTGGGCAGTCTAATTAAGGTAACTACCACCAGCGATTACTATACTGGGTGGAGTCTTCAATATGACCCTAGATGCAGGGATTGACCGTGCCGCCCGCAGGGCGGCAACTTCTGCTCACACAGGGAAACTATACCCATTCACACATGCGTTAGGCATGGGGGACATTTGGAGAACACTGCACGGCCTCTGTGGGGATAAACCTGCTACTCAGGCACACAACACCCACTCCTGTATTGATTATTTTTTTACACAGCAGAATACCCTCCATAGATTCACGGAGGTGGAATATCTGGCACAAGGGATCACCGATCACTCACCACTTATCCGCCTGGGAACATGGAAATCAAGGGGGAGAGGATAATGGCTGCCTGGCGCTTCTCCAACTCGAAAGTGGTACGCGGCCACCAAACACTATTTTGAGGATAACATGAATACAGTAAGGGAGGCACGCACACTCTGGGAGGCCTATAAAGCCATGATACACTAAGAAATAATATTAGGTGACGTGGAGTACAAGCGCACCAGGGAGGCGCAGCATGACCGAATAGAGGCGAAACACCTGGACCTGGAGAGACTGTCCCTTGCAGCCTTTAAACAACAAAGAAAGCCTGCATTGCTCAGAAACAGGAGTACAGAGGATTGGTGACTGAGGCAGCTAGGCACACCAACGCCACACAACAGAAACGCATATATGAAGTATGAGATAAGGCAGGCAAGCTTCTGGCATGGCTCAGCAGCAGGGATCAAGAAAGGAACTACATTTCCATGCTCATAGGCCCAGATGACTCACCAGTATATGGCAGCAGGGCCATAACTAATGCCTTAACGTACTATATGCAGGGCTTTTATCCTGCTAAATCCTGGTGGCCTGACATGGGCCCACAGGGGTTCGCCCGAGACTGCCTCTGCAGACAGCTGGCGAGACACAGAGCCCGGGAACTAAAGACTGACCTCACGCAAAAGGAGGTACAGCTGGCCCTCAGGCACTTGCAATTGGGGAATACTCTAGGCCCCAACAGACTCCCTGCGGAATTCCTAAAAAAGAATGGCCAGCGAGATAGTTCCACCACTACATAAGATGCTCACTGAGGCCCACCATGATGGAATACTCTCTGGAGATCTGGACATGGCAGCAATATTACTCATACCCTAGGCAGGGAAACTCAGAGAGGTGGGATTACTACTTACCCATCTGACTCCTTAATACAGACACTAAAAATTCTAGTACAAGCCATAGTGAATCACTTGGGCAGTTTGATATTGGATGTGGTTCAGCCAGACCAGAACAGCTTCATGCCCCACAGGTCCATGAAGATCAATTTATGACTCCTTTACAATAATATGGCGATGTGGAGGGCCTGAAAGAGCCCTTGGCCGTGGCCTCACTAGATGCAAACAAGGCGTTCGACTCATTGGAGTGGCCCTTTCTCTTTGGTATTTTCAGGAAAATGGGCAACGGGCACCGGTTTCCTGAAGTGGGGCAGCTGCATGAATCCAAATTAAGAGTCATATGCTGAGAGTTCCTGATAAGGCAGGGAACTAGACAGGAAATCTCCCAGTAAATCAAACATGCTAATTATGGATAACCAATCAATCACAATTTACACAGAGAACATATGGACTTAAGCACTGATCAGCAGTGGTAAAGTGCCCAGAGTCCTATAGCCAACAAAAACAGGGTCAGAAAAATAGGAGGCAAAGGGCAAAACGTTTGGGGATAAACATGCAAAATAGGCCAGATCTAACATGCTGGCTATGGAGGGGCTAGCGGAATAGACGAGAGTAGATGCCCAGATCTGGGGATGGAGATGAGAACCCACATGGGAGGAGCGGATTTCGCTGTATGTAAATGATATCTTGCTCTACCTGGCAGAGCCGGAATTCTCACTGGCAAGGGTGGGTGAGATATTCAGGACATATGGGGAATACTCTTGATTAAGCATAAACTGGGACAAATCCCTTTGTTCCCAATGGGCAGATGTGAACCGCCACTGTCTGTACTTGTGTTCCTAAAATGTGTGGATAACCACTTCAAATACCTGGGATTGTGGATATCCCGTAATGAGAAAACGACCTACACAGACAAATTAGTACCTCTACTTCACAGACTAGAGGCAGATACAAAACAAATGGAGTGCCCTGCCACTCTCATCGATGGACCGGGCAGCCCTTTTTAAAATGTTGTGCTGCCCAGATTCACCTACACAACTCCGAACTGCCCATACCTTATACTACCCACCTTCTTTAAGACACTAGACAGGAAACTAAGATCCCTTCTCTGGAGGGTTGGCTCGCCACGACTACCGCCACCCCACACTCGGTTTATGAAGGGGGCATGCTACTACCTAATGTAAAAGAATACTGCGATGCGGTCTATGAGTGGGAATATGCCCCATCAGACAACCCAGCATTCCGACTGGACTGAATAATGTTGGGCAAGAGAGGCTATGTCCATGCCCTCTATGGCGGTAGTTTGTCGACTGCTATACTGCCAGTGACCGCCACAGTGGTTACTATCTGGCATAGACTGCTGCGAGAAATGGGATGGAAAAAGAGACTGACCCCAAAGACCCCTTTGTGGCTGGGGACTAAATTGGGCACGGTCAGCACATTACAGGGGTTCTGGAAATGGGACTTGATTGGCCTGTCTACCCTGGGGGAGTTATGGGATGTGAACAGCATAGTACCCTTCGAACATGTGAGGAAGGAATATATGCCACCCCAGTTAGGTTGGGTGCTTAGACCTTTCATGACAAATGTTAATTTCCTTATATCTGAGGTCACTGCAGTTAAAATCTATAAGTCACCCCTGTGGCAGGCTCTGCAGTCCTTAGGGCAGGGTGCTTGGCTATAAATGTGAGGGTGACCCTGCATGAGCAGGACACCCCTACAAACCCCGGAGTCGATTCTCCAGGGTTTGTAAGTGTGGTCAGCCTTTTTAATACATATTGTGGACATTAATCATTGCGAGATGTCTAACTTTATAGTGGCTGCATTGAACCCAGTCATGTTTGGTATCAAACATGTTGGAATCATACCCCAACACCGATTTCAGTGTCGGAAGTATCATTCCATGTACTGCGGGCTCCTTTGGGGACCCCCTTTACTCCCTGTAACAGGCTTTCAGGGTCTGCAAGCAATCTACTGCTGCCGACCACAGATTCGATTTTTCCCTCCTGCTGCTAAGCCAAGCTAAAGCAGGGGAGGGTAGAACAATAGGTTTCCTGTCACAGGGAGGTGAGACCACCTCCCAGGCAGGACTTAGTGTATTGGGCTGTGATGGGGGTGCTTGCCAGCACCACCAGACTGCTTTGAAGGGCACATGTGGTGCCCTTCTTGCATGCTCCAGTTTTAACCAGTTCAGGGATCCCTTGCCTCCCGCTCTGGCGCAGAACTGAACAAAGAACATGGTAGTACCCTCCCCTCTGCCCAGCCCCTCCCCTGCGAGGGACCCCCGAGGTTTTCCAACCCTTTCCTTTGGCTTACCTGTGGGTGGGTCCATAGATTCGTTGTGGGGTAGGACTCAACCCTGCAACTACACAGCTCTTCAATCGTCTGGACACTCAGACTTCTTTGAACCGAGACTGCACCAAGGAATACTCCTGCTGCTCCAGGTCTTGCTGTTCTTTAAGTATTCTTTGTTATCTGGGTCTGTGCTTCTTCCAGGTTCTTCAACAGACCTGTGGGCATCAAGGACACCTGAAGAAATCTCCCTTGGAGTGAAGGAGTCACTCCCCTGCATCTGCAGGCAGCGCAACAAAGCTGACTGGTCTGCTGCTCCTGTTGCCCTGCGGACTTCCTGAGATTCAGCAACACAGGTTGTGGTGGTTCTGCAACTCCCACGAGGCCTGACCTGTCCTCTCTGCAATTTTGAGGCCGGTATCCCTCGTTGGAACCAATGGACCAAACACGTGTGCACCTTGTCAACTTGCCGTGGCCAAGGCTTGTCGGCTCTGCACTCCTGAGATCTTTGGGCTACATGCAGATCCAGCCTCCAGCACCTCTTCCCTCCAAGATCAGTGTCCTCAATGCATCCTCTGCACTGTGGGCTTTCAGCTTTGGTGAGCTGCTCGAGGTCCTCTTGCGACTCCTGTGGCTTTGGCCTGTGGGTCCTCCTGAGGATCTTCTACTGTTTTAGTGTGCTCCCATTCTTGCTCAGGGCCTGCTCTGACTCTCCTGCTGTTGGCTACTCCCTTGGACCTTGTTGGTCCCAATGTTGCTCCACTTTCGTCTTCCACACTATTTGCAGCTACCTAGGCTTGTTGGTGCTCCCGCTGGACATAGACCCCCAAGTCACCAACATCTGACATGGGACAGCTCGTGCACGGCTCCTGGTCTTTCTCAGCATTGCCTGGTCCTCACAGCTGCAGCGACAAGATCTCCGTCAACTCTTCAGAACCTCCCGACATCGGTGGGCATTGTGGTTCCGTGCCTCCTGGTCACCTCAGAGTGACTCTGTCCCCTCTGCTTGCCGGTTTTTCACTTCTAGAATTCACTGTTGTCTACAGCAGGTTCCGACGTCATTTCACCCCTATGCACCCTGCTTTCCTGGTGTAGGTAACCTGGTTCCTGGGGCATCCATGGGTGGGGTGGCTCTTCAACCTTCTGTCTTACAAAGTGTTTCTTTGGGGTCCTCTAGGGAGGGTCCTTCTTTTTCAAACTGCGACTTCTCCATTTACTTCCATTGGGCACGCGGCTGTGTTTCCGCTCTGCACACAGCTTCCGTGGGGTTCCTGGGTACTCAGGGTGGTCCTTGTGTCTCCGGCTATTCTGGGTCTTCTGGTTCAAGTCCCGTTGTCTTTTGTAGTTCGCATTCCACTTTCTTAGTATATGGTTTGGTCTCCCTCTGGAGACCATGTATTTTGTGCTTCTTACCTGATTGCTTTTGAAGTATTCTAGTGTATTGTGTTGATATCTTCAGGTAGGAGATATACCAATGTGATAGTGATATTTTGTTGTAAATATACTTATTTTTGCTAAACACTGTGTGGTTTCCTTTCATCTAATCTACACTACAGATTAAACTGGTAAAACAAGCTGCTTAACACTCATTCATGATAAGCCTGTTGGTTGCTCTCCACAGCTACCATTTTGAGAGCCTTCTATGGTTATCAAAGACCACTAAAATCACCATAAGGGTTGCCTGGATTAGTGCAAGGTGCACCACTTGAATAAGTATACTAAGCCAGCCTCCAACACCTCACCCAGCCCCCCCATTGTGATCTGATGGTAGATTATGTTAATGTTTGTATTTCTGTTACTCAATAATGAACCGAATGCTCATGACCAAACAATGTTAATATCAAGCTGGATATTGCATATACATGCTTCCTGGTTGTTATCCTCTTGTAACCCATGTACTGAGCTGCAAACTAATAAAAATGTTTTTTAAAAAAAGAGAGTGTTCCAGACTACGAAAAAGGATAAAGTTGTTACTCCTGCCATTTCCTTGTACCCTAAAAGGATGGGGGTCTGAGGCCTATTCTGGACCTCTGGCATCTAAATGCATTCCTGCAGAAGCAAATTTAAAATGGTCACACTGTTCCAGATCCTGCCTGCTCTGGATCCGTGGCTTGGATGGTGTCCTTGGACCTGCAGGATATATATTTTCATATACCTGTCCTGCAGTCTTACATATGTTAAATGCGATTCAAGGTAGGCCAGGAGCACTTTTAGTTTGCCATGCACCCTTTCAGCCTCACCAGTGCCATTTGGGTGTTCCTGATAGTGATCACAGTAGTCATGGACCAGCTTTGGAGGTCAGGGATACCTATATTCTGGTACCTTAACAACTGGCTGTTGAAAGCAGGCTCTGCCATAGTCAAACATGGAACACCTCAGGATGACAGTGAACCTCTAAACATCATTGGGACTCAAAATGAGCCGAAGTTCCACCTGATACCTTCATAGAGACTTGAATTCATTGGAGCTATCCTGGACACCATGGACAGAGCGTTCCCTCTACCGTAACGAGTTGTTTCAGCTCGATCCTGAATCACGCTGAGAACAGCTCTACGGCTTCTTGGTCTCTTAGGTTACTGCATCATCCTCATCAGCTGTGCTGGGTGGCATATACAGGTTCCGCAATGGAACTTTAAGTTCCAATTGGACAAGCATCAAAGCCATCTGACCAATGTCATCTAGGTCTCAAAGGAAACGGTTCGAGATATGCAGTGGTAGCTGCTCAAACCCAAATCGGTCCAGCTCCTTCTTCCCTGCCCAGAGCTGACTGTAGTGACGGACGCATCCCATCTGGGATTAGAAGTTCATCTGGCAGAGATGCGGAGACACTGGGTAGCTTGTTTTAAGGGCCATCTGTTTGACTTTAAAGGCCTTCTTGCAGTGCATCAGGGAAATGCTGGTGCAGATTATCATGGACAAAACAACTGCTTTGTTCTGCAACAAGCTGGGTAGAGTGTGACCCAATGTCAGGAGGCTGTGCCCTTTTGGAGCTCACTCGAACATCTGAGCATTTCTTTCAGATCTTTTGATCAACATCAAGAACATGAAGTGTCAAACGTTTTTCATGTTGGATATTCTGCAAGAACACTTTGGAGGTACATTTTGGCAGGAATGGGACATGAGATTCCTGTACGACTGGAGGCCCTGGCCTCTTCTGGAGAGAATTCTGAAGAACATCAGGAACAACCACGCCCAAGTTGTCCTTGCGGCTCTGTACTAAGCCAGGAAAGTGTGATACTGGGACTTTCTGGATATGTGCATCTGTTCTCTGATCAAGGTCCCACTTTGTAAAGACCTTCCGCTCACCATCAGGGAAGTGTATTCCACCCTTGTCTGCGCAGTCTACCGCTACATGCATGAAACTGATTAACGACAATTTGACTGCGATTAATCTGCTGCCTGAGTTGGTGGGTGTCATTCTTGCAGTCATGCGCCCTTCCATGAAGTCCATTAAAGCCAGACAGTAGGCTGGTGTGGTGTTTGCAAGACGGACCCTTTTCAAGCAAAGCTGTATTAAAGGTTATTTGTCAACCCTTTTTACCTTATATGTTTTCCTGACCAACTGTCTGTGTTTAAATCACCTGTTGTGATGAGACTTATAAACCACTCAACACACATGTCCTTCCGAAGCGTTTGTGATGCGTTTGGGATCTTAACTTGGTCTTGGCATTTCTCTTGTGTACGCTGCATAGCTGCTTGTTTTGTCTCCTGACTTTGAAGAGCTTTTTCCTCATTGTGATTACGTCTGCTCGTCATGTGAATGAACTTCAGGCACTTTCATTACAACCGCCCTATGCAACTTTTTCCCAGACAAGTTTGTGCTGGGGACTCAGTTGGCATTCTTGCCAGAAGTCTTGGTTGCGTGTTGGGCAATCCATCACTCTACCTGCATTTTAGCTTTCCCTCACTCCTCGAAAGAGGATGAGTGAATAATCAAATGGGTGTGGCCTAGGAAGCCAAGATGGTGAATGCAAGCTGAGAGAGCTCGGTGCCACTTTTCCCACTATCTTATATATCCTGAGGCGGTGGGCGACCATCCGGCCCCCAGACTCTCTACTCGCACTGGGGGAGCCATAGAAGACCTGCACTGACTGGGGGAAATGGCGTCAACTGCTGAGTGGACTGATTGCCGGGCCCTCAAGGTTGCTGCGGGGAGTTAAAGGTGCCTGGATTGTGCCTGCTGCCGCTGCCCTGTGACCAAGGCTTTCGTTCACGGAGCCTGCAATTCCTCGTAGCGGTGAGTTAGGAGTGAGTTACCCCTGGCCATATCAAATTTGGAGGACATTAGTGCCATTTACTGCATGTGCGTGGCTCCCGCTCATTGTCCCGCCCTCTTGATGCCTAAATCACTGGACCCTGCTTGTCGGGCCTATGCAGACGCAGCCAGGTGCTTGCTGGCCTTAGGCAGCTGCCGCAGTGGGATCGAGGTGGCCTGGGATTCCCATCGCTGCCTGAACACCGTGTGCTAGAGGAGAGGCGGCTCGCTGGGCCCTCTGATCCGCTCTGTCATTGGGCTGAGCATACAAGCCTTCGGTGGGACCTGGGAAAACTCCCGCCCGATCAATGGGCCATCCTGGGTCGGGACGCCTCCTACAGCTTTGATCTTCCCGGCCTCTGGCACTGGGGAAACGCGATAGGAGCCTGTTCCTTTCATATACTTCACCCACCAGACATGGGGTAACCGCCCTGAGGGATATGTGGTTGCATTGGAAGTGATGGCCTAGGGTGGCCATAACACAAGACATATTCCCTTCACCATCATTGGGCTCTCAGTGGAGAGTCATGAGGAGTAGCCTGCCAATACCTTGTTTTTCTGCTCCACCCTCCCCCTGGACCTTTGCTGTTCCCAGAGCCCCCTCCTTAATCCCTTCCTCCACCTGCCCCTTGGGGTGTGAGGATGTTTCCATAATCTCTGGTGACTGCCACCAATAATACTGCTGTGCACCAACTAGTACGCACCCACTGACCTAACACGTCTAAGGCATCGAACAACTACCTGTAGCCATTGTGAGAGTGAGGCTATGCGCCAGACACCACAGGATCGTCCACTGTCCACCAACGTTCCCCATACGTTGCTGACCTGGGCCATCCTCAGACTCGACTTCTCTGCAGACCGAGGCAATCCCGCCTCTTTTTCCTGCAGACCGGAAAGAACCATTATTCCCTGGGAGACAGGCTCTCCTCGTACATGAGGATCACCATCTGGCGCCTCATATTACCATCATATTGCCACAGCTGTGTTGCCCCCTGCTTTTCTGTTGATTCCCACACTGCCTTGTTCTGCTGCAAGGGCATATCATCCCAAGACCCACCTGAACTGAACCTGCCTGATACGTGCCATACCATCAACGTCGCCAATTGCTCACCTATTGCTTAGAACCCCTTCTCCACCTCTGCTGGTCTCCTGCACCAGGCTTGCTCGTGCTGTTAGTGGTCGAGATCCACCCCGACGCTCACAAGTGGGCCCACTCCTATTGAGCACTCACACCATTACTGAGCAACTAGATCTGTGTTCTGGCAAAATGCTGCACCCCAGAACTGGAGCCGCAGCCCCACGCTAACATCTGTCCACGCCCTCTCTATGCACGCAACATACAGATGAATCCCCCGCTCGTCTGACTGACACAGGGCCCTTTACTGACAAACTCCATGTGGTACTGGCAGCAATCAAATGAATACTCACCTTCATGGGGTTAAAAAATTATGCTGTTGCCACAGACCTCACTCTCTTATGAGATGACCACTGGAAGTTATCGTACAAGGTGCACTGGGTGGAACAAACAGTAGCAATTCTTCAGCCGCGAACATCAGACCTGCAGACCCACCTCTCTGCCCTACAGGACAGGGTCCACACCTTGGAGGAATGGGCTGAGGATGCGGAGGGGCAATCCAGGCAGAACAAAAATTTAGGGTGGTGGGTCTTCCGAAGAGCACAGAGGGCAATGATGTGGAGTCTTATATAGACACTTAGATTCACAGCTTTGTCCCCGTGGATCAGACGCCACATGCAACCCACTGGTTGCACACTTAATGAACTACCGAGACGGAGACGTTGTCCTGAAAGAAGAGGGTCAACAATGTTCGGATAATTGTGTTCCAGAGCTGCACACTAGCTGTCCAGCGTCAACGACCCACATTCCTAGAGGTGAGACGCAGGCTGCTTAAACACAATATATCCAGTATGCACTACTCTTCCCTGCACGCCTTCGAGTCCAGCTCGACGCTAAGACTTCTTTCTTTCCTGACTCTGCAGATGTTTGGTCGTGGATGGAACAGCACGGAATGGCTGGTGCGGGCACCTTCTTGGACCACCATCGACGTGGACGAAGCGCAGGAAACACACAGGATGATCGGGTCTGGTGGCCTCTCAGCAAAGCTGCCCGTATTCAAATCAATACTACCCAAGCATAGGCAGAGTAGTTGGTAGAGAACATGGTAGTCTTCCCCTGACTGTGTCAGAGTATCGGGGCATGCTGGTACCTAAAATGAAGCAAAGGCTTCTCATCATCATAGATGGTTTGACAAGTCGTGCTTAGCAGCTCATATTTCCCTAATAAAAGATATGAAAGCCTCCCCTAGGTGTGCTGCTGATGTATAGAGAGCCTGCAAGGTATATAAAATAGCCTTAGAAGCCAGGAAGGAGAAAATTATACATAAGGCTTGGGCTGATTTGATAGAGGCAGGGAACGCAAGGGACAGTAGGAGCTTTTGGGCAGTTGTGAACAGGCCTTTTTTTCCAATTACAAGGAACCCAATCTTGTATGTCACATTAGTGTGAATATCTGGGAGGAACATTTTAGAACAGTTTCACGATGCAGCGGTGAATGTACCATTGGATGAGGGTTTATCGCCCGATGTGGATATAGCATCAGCCCGCGCTTTTAGTTGGTTGCTGAGTCTTAGTGAGATTATAGATGTCATTAGCAAGACCACCTCCGGGAAAGCCCCTGGAACTGATGGGGTCCAGGACAATATTTTTAAGGCTAATGGAGATTTATGGGGGCATTTATTGACAAATGTGTTCTGTGCAGCAATTGTTGGTCCACCTGTCCCTGGAGTGTGGGTACATGGAGTTGAAGCAAGGGCATTTTGTGTTTTCTGAGGTGGCAAACAGATTGATTGTGGGTGTCCACCATCTTAGAAAGTATTTCTGAAGTATTTGGGGAATCATCTCGGACTTGGGTACTTGTTAATGCAGCCCGATTAGCAGGTCCACAGATTCTTCGTTCACCCTCTAGCCCTGATGAGCAGTTTCTCGAATTTGAGGACAGACATTTCTAGAAGCACTGAGTGCCACGGCTGTCTTGCTAAAATCAGTGCAACAAGAATGAGCATCATGGATGTCTGCGTGAACTCCTCGACTACATAAGGGACCAGAGGGTTGCTTCTTGGCCAATGCATAGCAGATTTTGATACAGATCATGATCCATCAGGAGATGGTTTGTTTGTGCACCGCCTTCCTTTTCCGGGCTCCGACATACCCCATGAAGAGTTGGTCGTCCACCCGGAACTCTTTTGTATGGTCAAGGTAGAACGACAATACTGTTTTTGGGACAGCTGGAGGAGTCGCTCCTCTTCTTTAGAGGGGTGAGGCGGAGTGTAAAGGTAGGCTTGGAGATAAATTGCCTTATATGGAATGGGGTCACCACTTTCTGTATGAAGGATACTAGAGTAAAAAAAAAACAGGGTTAGACATGGGATCCTTTGCGTGGTTTTCGATTACTTTTTACATTCTCACCTGCTGGTTTGCTGACTTTAGGATTCTGGGCACTTTACCACTGCTAACGTGCATATGCTCTGTACTCAAAACATAGTTACATTGGCTTATCTACAATTGACATATTTAATTTCTTATAAGCCCTAGTAGTGTGCACAATATGTGCCCAGGGCCTGTAAATTAAAATGCTACTAGTGGGCCTGCAGCACTGATTGTGTCACCCACTCATTAGCCCATTAAACATGGCTCAGGCCTGCCACTGCAGAGCCTTTGTGCGTAGTTTAAACTGCCATTTCGACCTGGCAGGTTAACCTGCTAGCCAGGCCCAAATCTTCCCTTTCGTTACATATGTCACCCCTAAGGTAGATACTACTCAGCCCTATAGATAGGGTGCAGTGTATGTATTTGAAAGGTAGGACATGTACTTTTGAGTTTTACATGTCCTGGTAGTGAAAAACTGCAAAATTTGTTTTTCACTACTGGAAGACCAATCTCTCCCATAGGTTAACAATGGGATTGACAAAACATCTTTGAAGTGTAATTTCCAATTGGAAAAGATAGATAGTTGGTGTTTGGTGGCTCTGGACTCACAATTTAATATCACAACTTATGGTAAAGTCAGATTTTAAATTGTAAGTTTGAAAAGGACACTTTTAGAGAGTTGGCATTTTCTTACTTTAACCATTCTGTGCCTCTGCCTGTCTCTGAATGCACGTCTAGACTGGGTGACAGCTGGGCTTTGTGCATTCCGTCTAGATATTCACACAAAGGGTGCTGTGGTATGATAATAGCATCCCGATGGCCCATCACCAGGCTGAAAGGCCTGCCTAAGGTAGATTGGGAGGGAGGAGCAGCCACTTGAACCCTAAATAGCTCTGTGACTGTCCACACACAGAGCTGCATACCCCCCTGTAGTGAGTCTGGAACCAGGGCAGGAAAGGAAGGCACTTTGTGACCTTCAAAAGCCTCTTTGATGTCTCTTTCACTTCAAAGGCACATTTAGGTATAAGTACTGGACTCCTGACACCACCAAATCAGAATTTTGCTGGAACCATGGACATTCTGCCTGGAAGAACAACTGCTGTGCTGCAGGAGGGACTGACATTTTGCTAACTGCTTTGCTGTGTTGGCCTGCTGATTGCTGTTCTGTAGAAGAGACGGCCACTTTGCTACCCGTTTTGCTGTGTTGGCCTGATGCCTGCTGCTTCTTGCCTGGGAATGAAAGGGACTGGACCTGCTCACTACTTACTTGAACCCAAGTTTCTCTCCAAGGGCTTGCCTTCTGAAGCCCCACGGTCATAAAAGACTTCTTGCAATTCTGCTGGTGCTGCTGGACTCGGACATCTGTGAGTTCTATCCTTGTCTGAAGTGCACCCTCCAGTCCTGGGCCTCAGAAGTAGGTTCTGTAGTTGTTTTCTGCAAAAATTGATGCAGCGATGCCTTTGCGCCGATCTGAACCGACACAGTGTCCTCTGGTGCTGTGCCGATTCAACGACAACGTGGGTCCAAACCACAAGGTTTGATGATGCAGCGCTGATGCGAAGACACCGCTGCAAGGCTCGACTTCGACACAAAGCGTTGATCTTTTGATACCAACTGTGAACCCCCCACTCGATGCATCGTTCCGACTGCATGAATCGGAATTGGCACAGAGTCTTCGACATCAATGCTTACTCCATGCAAAGGTAATTTTTCAGAGGGCCCTAAGTGGGTCCTATAGCCGGCCTGCCCTCCATCGCGGTCTGTCTGAACTTTGGATCTACACCGGTCTAGCAGGACCTCAAGTTAACTTTTCAACTGCTATTGACTTCCAAGCGCTGCGTTTGGATTTAATGTTTAAAAATTCTTATTTCGACTTCTGGATTCTTGCTGATTTGGTGTTTTGCTCAGATAAATATTCTCTATTTTTCTAAACTAGTGTGTAGTCTTTTTGTGGTGTTTTCACTGTGTTACTGTAATTAAAGTGTGTTCAAATACTTTACACATTGCCTCTTAAGTTAAGCCTGACTGCTCTGTGCCAAGCTACCAGAGGAAGAATACAGGTTAATTTAGGTTGTGTATCTTACTTACCCTGACTAGGATTATGGCTCCTGCTTGAACATCTGCCAATCAGAAACCTCAATTTCTAACCAGCTTATACAGGTAGAATGAAACATGAGGAGGGTGCGCTGAAAGCGTCTGTAACTCCCTAACCCTCCTGGTGAATGTTATTGCCACAAGAAAAGCGGTCTTGATGGTACGTAGTGTGATTGGACAGTTATGGAGCAGCTCAAAGGGAGCACACGTCAGATAGGTAAGAACCAGGCTGAAGTCTCACGGAGGCATAATGAAGGGGACTGGGGGAAACAAATACTGAAGACCCTTCAAAAACATATTTACAATAGGAGACTTGAAAAGGGAAAGTTGTTTTGACAACTCTAGGAATGCAGATTATGGTGATAAATAAACCTTCACTGTACCCATTGCAGAGCTGTACTGGGCCAGGGAGAGAATCTGAGAAAGAGGAAAAGAAAGGAGGTCAAACCTGTTCTTCTGGACAACATGCCACAACCACAGGAGTATACCATACTGGTGTAGGGAAGCCTGGCAGCCAAAATGACATTACAGACTTTAGGCTGAAAGTCAAAGGCCGTCAACTGTCGCTGCTCAATCTCCATGCATGAAAGGCAGAATGTTGACAGGTTCGGCTGCAGGACCCTCCCCTGCTGCTGTGACAGAAGATCCTCCCAAAGAGGCAGCCTGATCAGAAGACCGATCGACATGCTCAACAGCTCAAGATACCAGACTCTCCATGTCCAATCTGGAGCCACAAGAATGACTTGAGCCTGGTTGTTCCTGATCTTCATGAGAACTCTGGGCAGGAGTGGTATTGGTGGAAATTCAAGTGATACGGGACAACTGGAGCCTCAGTTTGACCATTAGCGGTCACATTCATTGCCAAAACTGGCCATTGCACCCCCTTATACAAGTAAAATCCAACTTTGATAAGGCCTCACCCATCCCTGTACTTGTTTAGCCTCACCGGAAGCGACGGTAGTATTAATTGTTTCTGCGTTCCCCCAAAGCATCGATCCGTGGTAACACAAATTCCACAGCCTTTCCATCTCGCGTATCTACACGTACCGGCCATAAAGATTCCTCCATTGAGCACTCTTTTTGTATTCCCTGTTTAGATCTGCTTTGCGGCTCCTACCATGTAGTGAGCTATACCTAGCAACATAAATAACCACTTACAGATATTCTCCTGACGGCTTCCTGATGGAGGCATTTTCCCGAAACGCACGTAGTAACATCTAAGCCCACCAGTACCATGTCTCATGGTTACCATCTGTCCACGAGCTAGCAACATTGCACATTGGGAGTATTATGCTGAATTGTTAGCAACAGTGAACATAATGAATTTTGTGATGAAATTGTCCAATATTAGAGAAATTAATATTTATTGCATCCTTTAAACACAAAATTTAAGGACAACAAACCGCATCAGATCATGATGTCATAAAGTGTGAAAGAGTATGTCAGCACAATATGTTTTTAGAGGATATTTCGATACCACTTACAATTTGTATTAAATAAATATCTTTTTACTTTTGATTTTAAAAAACATAGCATCTGACATGTTTTGTACTGCACATGTTATTTGATTATTCCATTAAGTGATTACTGTTGTGTTTTGTGCCCACAATCTGCCCACACATTCTCTTGCTTAAGATATTTTTTTCAGACATTTATTGTATTATTCCCTGCTCTTGGCACGTTATTTGTATGCAGGTGACCCCTTCCTTCTAAACTATTGGTGGAAAGGCATTCAGGAAGTCTGAGTTCCACTCTAGATGAAAGGCGTCTCTGAGCAAGAGCTGCCTTGAAAATTCCAGAGCGTGAAACTGCTGACAGAGTTTGCGGCAGAGGGAACAAATCTAACCCAGGCTTTACACATTTTTGGAAGAGACCTTGTGCCACCTCCAGCTGGAGATGCCGCTTGTGATCCACTAGGCATTGATGTCTGAGCTAGTCCTCCCTTGCATTTGGACAGCCCGCCAGATGTTGAACCACCAGGGAAAAGCCTTAATATCCTAGCCATGTCCAGAGGTGCAGGGCCTCTTGACAGAGGGCCCACAACCCCACCCTGCCCGGTTTGTTGGAGTACCACAAGGCGGTGGTGTTGTCTGTGAACACCTGCACTACCATGCCATTGATGGATAGAAAATATGTCAATCGGATCACTCAAAGCTCCAATAGGTTGACATGGAGCCCGGATTCCACCGGATACCAGATTTCTCTGATCTCCAACTCTCCCATATGGCCGCCCAAGCCTTGGAGTGACACGACTGTCACTACAGTTAAATCTGGTTGGGGAAGGAACAGGGGTCTGCAGCTCACTCTATTGGGGTTTGTCAGCCACCACTGCAGATCTTTTGCAGTGCTCCCCGAGATCTGGACCATGACTAAGAGATTCCCCTAATGTAGTGTCCACTGGACCTTCAGGTTCTATTGCAGAGTCTGCATATGCCAACAGGCATGCGTCACTAGCAAGATGCAGGAGGCCATAAGGACCAGCAGTCTCAGAGTCTGTCTCACTGAAATCCAGGATAAAAGCATCTGTACATAGCCCAAATATCCTGGACTCTCAACTTGGGAGAATAAGCCCAAAACTGCACAGTGTCCAGAACGACTGATGAAAGGGAGCGACTGAGAAGGGGCTAGGTGTGGTTTTGGCACATCAATAGTGCCCAGCGCATGCAGGAGGTCAGCCATAGTCTGGAAGTGGGAGATGACTGCCTGGGACGAGCTTGCCTTCCAGGCATTGAGATAGGGGAAGACAGCCACCCCTGATCTCCACACAACCACTGCACTCACCTTGGTGAACAGTGCACCCGATGGGCACTGGAAAGGCCAAGTAGAGCATGGTCAACAGAAAGTGCTTGTGGCTCACCATGAAGCGCAGGGAACGCCTGTGGGCACCCAGGACGGGAATGTGGAAATGTGTCTTGTAAGTCAAATGCTACCATCCAGTCTCCAGGGTTCATGGCAGACAGGACTTGAGCACTTGTGAGCATTTTGAATTCCTCCTTAAGGAAGACATTGAGAAGGTGTGGATCTAGGATAGGATAGGATGAAGGCCTCCATCCTTTTTGGGCTCCAGAAAGTAGTGGGAATAACAACCCCATCCTACTTTTAGGTTTAACTTTTTTTTATTGGCATTTGCGTCAAAATTGTACAATCAATGTTCAAGAAGACATATGTAAGGCACTTGCACATCGGATCTGAACCATGTCCCCTCCTGCTAGCAGTGTTCTTTTAATAACATGGCTACAACAAGGCCCCTCCTGTGCCGCCAAAGTGGCACCTTTGTGGCAGTCCATTATTGAGAACTGGTAATGTACTGCCTTTTAATGAAAGAAAAGCCCCCCCCCACCTCCCCCCTGCCTCCCCCGAACCCGTGTGCCATAGTGCTGTGTTAAGGTGAAGTTTGACAAAGGTGAAATCGGGGGTCATGGGCCGTTTTTTTGTGTTGTGGAGGCTAAGCTTGTGAGAAGGAGAAGGCGGAGATATTTAGGACATGTGATCCCGTTCATCTCCATCGACAAGAGAAAAAGCAATGGTTGCCAAGCATCCGTAAAGCTGGCCATAGCGTTTGATAGGGAGGTCTGTATGCGTTCCATTCCTATATTATACCATAGTTTATGTAGCCACTCCAACCGTGTCGGTCTCATGGGGGAGCCTCAGTGTGATAGGATGTTCTGCGTAGCGGCTCCTAAAGCTATCCCCATTAGTCTGCCTCGTTTGAATTTAAGTGGGTATGTTATGGGGATGGGCAGCCCCAAAATCACAAACAGGAAGCTGCGGTATCTCAGTATCGAATTGGCGGTCAATGTCATCCAAAACATCTTTCCAGTAATTCTGTAGCTCTCTACAGTCCCATAATATATGTACCAGAGTGCCATCCTCACCGCAGCCACGCCAGCACAGCGAACTTCGTGTTGGATTCCCCTTATGCAAGCGGGCCGGGGTCAGATGCCAATACATGGCCACCTTAACCGTTCCATTGGGGTCAGGCTGCCCAAAGATGAGGTGCATGGCCTAATAGAACTCATGCAGTTAGGCAGAGGACTCTCCGGCTCCTGGAAATTGTGGGAGGCGCAGAGGTGGCCCATGCTCTACAGTGGAACCAGGCCAAGAATGCAGACAATCCCCTCTTCTTTCTCATGTGGGACTTACTCTATTTCACCGACAGCTTCAACTGTGACAAATAGCGCGTGGAGAGGTTCCGCAGCCGATATAAGAGCCTTCCTCTCGACCGAGATTGGTACTATTGCGGCCATGCATGTTGAGTGACGAGGAGCCGGATGCACCACTCTCCCAAGACCTTAAGGTTCATGGTATGGAAATCTGCACAGGTCTTGGCAGCGTTATCACACTCCAGGCACCAGAGACTTACAGTGTGGGACTGTCATCGACATTTGCGAGTGACAGGTGTCACATGGCTTGAAACCAGCTTTCCTAGTGGATATACCAGACACACCGAGAGACAAGTCTCAGAAAACATTGAAAAAAATGGCAGCCAGAAAAGACTGGAAGTAGCTCTTCTCCGGATTTCCGCTCACTGGTACGAAAAGAAAAGAACTGACATCAGCGCACTGGGGTGGCGCCCATACCTCGCACGCCACTGCCAGCGCAGAGGACGCCACCTACCAGCGTGCAGGGGGAATGCTCATGAAAAATTTCCAGATCCACTCTGATGCCTGGGGATAATTTCAAGGTAAGAAATCTGCGGCTAGAAGTCTATCAGATAGGGCTGATGCTGCAGGTACCCAGCAAGTGGCAGTGTTCTTGAAGCTTTCGGATTACCTTGCACTATGTGACATCAAAACGCAGACTTGGCAGGTTTCGTTTGGAGTCCCTTCTTATCTTTGTAGTATCAGTATCTTCCTTTATTTTCTCAAGCAATGTAGCCATCTGAGGCCCAAAGAGATGTTCACTATCAAAGAGGATATTGATATGATGTTGCAGGACCTCTGGTCAGAGCCCAAGATGTAAACAGGTTCCTACAAGTCTTGTCTCACGATCAACATGGACAGCAAGCAAACAGCACAACCCCAGTACACCGCTTTGGGGTCAGATGCAAATAACCTGCCATAGATAGGCTTTAATGTTGTCCCTAAGATATAGCAGGAGCCTGACATGCACTACAATTCACGGTACAACAGCATTGAGTGGAAATGAACTTTTAATAAAGAATATTTTATCCTGCAAAGGAAAGTTTGGATTAACATAATTTCATGGCACTGAAGTGCAATAACATGGCCCAAAGAGGTGTTTGCCATTGAAGGGCACATAGTTAGGAAGTTATCGAACCTGATTTGAATCTCATGACCCTTAGCCAAGTTTATGTAAAGAGAATGACGCTGGTGTTGTTCACCACCCTGGAGGCAGAGTCCGATGTACCCAAACGGAGCCAGTGTCAGATGCACCTAACACACACCGGATGATTTTATTTTATTTTTTGTTCCTCATTCGCCATTAATCTCACTTCAAATTGCACTCCAGGTGTCTGTACTTACTCTCAGAAACTGAGGAGTGTAGGCTGTTAGAAGTGGAGCCCCCGCCTACTAGTACCAAAAACACCATGGAGATCAACAAAGAAAACCACTGAGATATCTCTTCTACCAAGCTCTAAGAGCGAGATGACATTCGCCGAAAAAAAAAAAAAAACCACCACGTTACCTGGTAGTACACGGCTTAGCCCGAAGAGTTAAATGGCATAATCATTGGACTCTGGGGGAAAGAAAAACAAGCATTGGCATAGCCAATAGGTCTCGCCTTTGGGACCTTATAAGTGTTTAGCCATGCAACAATACTTATAAGGTCCCAAAAGCGAGACCTAGGCCGTGCGGCCGCAAAAGTGAAAGTGATCGCGTTCGCGATCAAACATCAAAGCGGCCGTGCTGCCGCGAAAGTGAAAGTAATCGCGGTGCGGCGCGCACCCGCGCACATGCACTGTAGCTCTAGGCTGGCCTGGTAGCACTTTTTGGAGCCCTCTCAATAAGTCTCGCCAGACCAGTGCATGCGCTGGGTCAGGCGAGACCTAAAAAAAAAGGGGACTTCCACGATTTTACTTCGCCATCTGGGCCGCCCACCTGAGTTGCAAAGGCTTCCAGAAGGCCTTCTTCTTGTCACTTCCTTGTCTGGCCAGATCCAATTTAGAGACTGCCAAAACTGAAGACTGCCAGTCCGAAAAAGTGGGAGGACTTGATTCCATCCATTTTATACAAATTTGCCTCATAGCTAATAAAATAGAGTAGAAAAGGAGCACTCCAGCGGGATCAGTGATTTTTTCTGCAAGGCCAAATATTATTAAAGATAGATTCATGTTAATAGTACAGCCCAAAACACTTGTCAGAAAATCACCGACCTCTCTCCAGAAAATGGCAAGAGCAGGACATTCCATAAACATGTGTATATCTGAAGCTGAAACCTGGCCACATTTTTTACAACTAACTGGCGGCTCATTGGAAATTAATGACAATTTGTGAGGAGTAAAATAGGCCCTATGGATGGTAAACAGATGGTTCCTTTTTAACCAATCTGGTGTCACAACTTCATGTAGAATCTTGCATGATTTCTGCCATAGTTTGGCCCAGTCCTGTGTGGGTAAAGAACCCATAGTTCCTCGGCTAGCTTGAATTCGCCATCTACTTCTTCCAATAGGGTTTGATACCAGAAGGAGACTTCTTTCCTGCCCAGGGGCTTAGTCACAAGCTGGTGTTCTAAAATGCTGCCACAACCCGTAGCATTTTTTCGTGGACGAGATTGAACCCAGGTTGCAATTTGATAATGTTTGAACCGAGAGAGTCCTCCCCCAACCTTATCCTGAAGATGTTCCCAGGAGATAAGGGTGCCTCCAAGGAGGTGGTCTCCCCAAACCGCCAGCCCCATGTCTTTCAAGGGTTTTGCCAGTCCATCCTTTAGGCACTCTGGGGTGCCAGGGGAATCCCATAGGGGGGCCAAGCTGGAAAAATAATCAAGCCTCACTGCCCCTCTCACCTTAGCAGAACCTTCAGCTTAACTTTTTTTAAAAACTTCGGATCCCCGTATTTAAACAAAAAGCCCTCTTCTGCCAGTTTAGCACCCCTGAGCATGGCCAAGAACATCCCTCCGACACCAGTATTCACAGGCATTTTCAATAACATGCGTGAGTGTGAGAGTTGAAAAGCCCAGGCATACAACTGGAGGTCCGGCAACGCCAGGCCCCCCTTTTCTCTTCTCCGCCTCAACTTTTTCCATGCAATCCTAGAAGATTTAGATGCCCAGACAAATGAATGAATTTCACTCTGAAGTTTATCAATCGTGGATTTTTCAAAATAAAGGGGAATGCAATTAAAAAGAAATGTAATCTTTGGTAATATTGTCATCTTGATCAGATTAATTCTTCCCACGATAGACAAAGGAAGTATGGCCCAAGATTTCATTAGCCTTTTACATTCCTTTACCACTATGTCCAAGTTAATCTCAGCGATTTTTGTAATATCCTGAACCACAAACTCCCAGATACCTCATTTTGGAGCAGGGCTGGTGATACTGCTGTGTCTCTGTTATATTCCAAGTCATAATTTCCATTTTTGCAGCATTGATCTCATATCCAGAGACAGAACCAAACTCCTGAGCTAAGCCAATGACTGTTGGGAATGCTGACTGTAAGTCAGCTGAGAAAATCAAGATGTCATCGGCATACAGGGCTACCTTCCTCTCCCACTCCCCGTACTTAAAGGGCTGAATATTAGAATTGACCTAAGACGTTGAGCAAATGGCTCAATATAAAAATCAAATAGAAGCGGGGAGAGTGGGCAGCCCTGTCTAGTGCCTCTTGGGATTCTAAGTGAGTCTGTAATATTCCCATTAACCAATAGCCTAGCCATGGGATTCTGATAAATCAGCTGGACTATATGACAAAATCTCTCCCCCAAGCTGAACTTCCTCAAGACCTCCGACAGGTAAATCCAATTTACTCTGTCGAAGGCCTTGGTAGCGTCCAATGTCATGGCCACTAATGGGAGGGAGTATGTAGAGGCAAGGTCAACAGCACCAATGAGATCATACGTAAGATCTGAAAGCTGTCGGTTCCTGACAAAACCCTTCTGATCTAAGTGAAGAACACCTCCCACCATATGACCCAATCTCGCTGCCATAATGGAGGTGAAAATGTTATAATCTACATTTAAAAGCGAGATTGGTCTATATGACCCACAGCTTGATGGAGGTTTCCCGGGTTTCAATATAAGAATTATTAAAGCGTCATTCCATGAAGCTGGGAGCCCTAAACCAACCTCCAGCACATAATTAAACAACTGCATTAGGACGGGGACAATCTTATCTCCCAGCAATTTATAGATCTCCACCGGAAGGCCGTCAGGGCCTGCTGCTTTCCCTGTCTTGCAATGTTGAATGGCTTCTTCGACCTCAGCTGGAGTAAAAGCTTAGTCCAAATATTTTTGCTGGTCCAGTCCAAGAGAAGGAAGGGGAATATCCCCCAACCAATTCTGAACCCTGACTGGGTCTAACATTTGGTCCTCACAATAGATCTCTTGAAAATACGTCTGAAAGGCCAGGCTGATATCCCCATCTGAGCAGAAGGTTACATTTCCGCTGATAATCTCATTAATGTTATTTCTTGCCCGGTCAGATATTGCTTTCTAGGCAAGGAGCTTACCTGCCCCCTCCCCATATTCAAAATGGGCGATTTTACTAGCCTCCCATCTACGGATAGGCCCGGAATGGAGGATGTTCTCCAACTGCCCCTTTAAACCATCTCATTTGGCTTTAGGTTCTTGCTGGATTTCAGGAGAGGCTAGAAAAGATATTCAGTCTCTACCTCTTTCAATTTTCCCTCGAGAGATAATATCTCCTCCTTATATCTTTTATTTCTAAAGCTAGCTCTACTGGTGATTTGACCACGTAGGAAAGCCTTGAAAGAGTCCCATACATTACTTATTAAAGTTGACCCCAGATGTATTTTAAAGAACCATTCAGTTTCCTGCAATAAGAAAACCTTTTCTTCTTCCATTGAAAGTAAAGAACGGTCAAACGACCATGTACGAACGGGCGCTACTGCTGGACCATTCAAACATAACAGAACCCCTGAATGATCTGAAAGATGATTGGCCAGGTATGAAATATCTCTGACTCTTTCTCTCAATGACTTGCTTATCAATATATAATCTATTCTGGATTGATGTCGATATTTATGATTTCTAAACGACACACCTGGTTGCAAACTCGATCTTTCTCTCCATATATCTAATAACATGAATTGTTCCATAGCCTCCAGGAGGAAGTCCCGGGATTTTAAAGGGGCCACAGCTCTACTATTTGGAGTTTTGTCCAGCACAGGGTTCAAAACTGTATTAAAATCCTCAGCTAGAATCATCGGCTCAGTAAAATCTAATAGATGGGAGAAAATGACCTTAAGACTGGAGGGGTCATCAAAATTCGGTCCATAGTAGCCGACCAAAGTATACAGAGTCCCCCCTATCCTAACTAACAATCAACCATCTACCACCTGGATCCACCACTTGCTGTAAAACATGTGCTTTGGCTGATTTCTTAAAAATTATAAGGACTCCTCTTATGTTAGCTGTCTGGTTCGTGCAAACATATGAACCCACCCATCTTTTATTTTTAAGAAGAGAAAATATCTCTTCTTTCAGGAGATGTGTTTCCTGGAGAATCAAAACCTGAGCCGATGAAACTTGGAGATACTGTATTATCCTATCTCTTCTCGGTCTGGTTCGCAGACCATTAATGTTCCAGGACAAAATCTGTATGGGACTCATGTTAAGTCATCTGAAGATCTTAGCATGAAAAGAAAAAAAAAAATTATATTCGAGAGAACCAACGTTGGCATATAATCCAGCCCAGCTCCAAACTCTATTCCTAAAAATAACATAAGTACTAACATCAGAAAATGGAGAATGAGGATTTTTTTTTTCTCTCCCATCCCTAACCCTACCCAGTGCCCTCCCCAGTCCCTCCCCCCTCTCTGGGAACCCATACCCCAATTATCTGGACAGATGGAGTACAGGCAATTGCTTCCTGGAGAAAACCGCCCAGTCACCACCCGAGACAAAAGAAAAAGAAACCTCAAAGGAGAGAAGAAAGAATCTATGATGATAAAATACCGAAAAGCTCAACTACACTACGCTAAAAAAAAAAGATATGGTTTCCACCCTGCTTATTTTCATGTCATTTTCATGTCAAAACTTCTCTCACATAAAATCTAGAATTATTTTAATTTGTCTATATGGGAGAAAATAGAAACATTTGTATGGGTAAATTTGCGAATGTAAGGACTACAATCCTGACGGCTCTGGGGAAGGCGGAGGGGGTGTTGCGGGATCTGGAGCAGCGTAGGCCCGAGCGACCAGATTTACAGGACAGGCTGCTTGAGGCGAAGGAGGTGGTAGCGACTGAAACTGAGCGGCTGCGGGGTTTTGATTACAAGCGGTATCTAGTCAGAGTGCATGCGGAAAGGGACAAGGTAGGAATGCTATTGGCTAGACTAGCTAACCCGGAACCCCGAGGTTGCCCGGTCATGAGCATTCGAACGGAGACGGGGGAGGTGGTTTATTCGCAAGGGGCGGTGCTGCAGCGGTTCCGGTCATACTACACGACCCTTTATGAGAGCCAATTGGGGGTGGAGGACTCCGCAATAACTGACTATCTGGCGACTCTTTACCTCCCTCGGGTGGATGCTGAAACAGCGACGGTACTGGGCGGGCCCATTACGCTGCAGGAGATTCGGGTGGCCATTAAGCAGATGGCCAGAAACAAAACGCCGGGGGTAGATGGCCTGCCGATCGAATTCTACGCGCAGTTTGTGGATGCCCTGGCGCCCAGGCTCCTGCTGGTCTACACTGAGGCCATGGAGCTGGGGAGACTTCCCCAGTCGATGAGGTGCCGCTGTTGAAGCCCGTCAGGGACGCCTCGGATGTGACGTCGTATAGACCTTTGTCCATGCTGACGGTCGATTACAAAATATTGAGTCGCATATTGGCCACTAGATTGCTGCCGCATATGACCAAGTTGGTTCATGAGAACCAGGCCGGTTTTATCCCCACCAGGAGCACGGCCTGGAACATTCGCCGCCTGGTCCGTATCATAGACAGCGTTTGGGGCCCTGAGCAGCGGCCGGCAGTGCTCTCCGTGGACATCGAGAAGGCTTTCGATAGCCTCGAATGGGGGTACCTCGATGCGGTGCTCGAGAAATCCGGCCTGGGGGAGGGGTTTGGACGTTGGACACGGGTCCTCTATTCCTCTGCTACGGCCAGGGTGCGGCTGGGAGCGGTCATATCCTCGGCTTATCCGGTGCGCAGGGGCACACGACAGGGTTGCTCGTTGTCTCCCCTGTTGTTCGCCTTGGCGATGGAACCTTTGGCGGCACAAGCACCAACTGGAGCGGTGTACGGCGGGGTTCGCTGTGGGGAGGAGACGCATCATATTTCACTGTACGCGGATGACCTCCTGCTATACCTGGAGGACACCGGTGACGCCTTGGAGGGGGCTATGGGGATGTTGTCGCGCTTCGGCAGGCTCTCGGGCCTCAAGGTCAATTGGACCAAAACCTGTGTTTTCCCGCTGCGGGCAGATGTCCCAAATGGCCCTCCCGCTCGGGATGTGGTATGGGAGGCTACGTGCTTTACTTACTTGGGGGTCTGGATATACCACGACGTCGTGAATCTCTTGGATGGTAATATAGGGCGTTGTATAAGGGCCCTGAGGGGGTGCATGGCCTTCTGGGCTGCCCTCCCGCTCTCGGTGCTGGGCCGGGTTGCGTTGCTGAAGATGGTGGCTCTGCCCCGACTGCTCTATTATTTCCGCACACTGCCAATATGGATCCCGCAGAAGATCTTCAAAGAATTGAAGTCGCAGGTCACTGGCTTCCTATGGGGGACGGGACGGCGAAGGGTAGCCCTGACAGCTCTGATGCGGCCTAAATTAGAGGGGGTACTGGCGGTCCCCGATTTTGAATTATACTACCTGGCGGCACAGCTACAAGTGCTGACACAGAATGTTGCTAGAGTGTTCAGAGGCCCGGAGCAGGGACGGGGGACTGGCATCCAGAGGCATGTCCTGTCCTACATAGTCATGCAACAGAAACTGGACCTGAGAGATTTATCCGTCGAAGAGCGAACTCTCCGGTTATGCTGGCAGAGGGGTATGAAGAGGGCGAAAGCGGTGCGACCTTATGCACCGGAGATCCCGTTGGGGATGTTGACGGCGCTGCCGCATGGAGGAGACTGGTCCCCGCTGGCGGAGTGGGAAGAGCTGGGGCTGCAGATGGTGGGGGACCTCTACATAGACGGGGCGCTGGCCCCCTTCGGGGTTTTGCAGGAGCAGTTTGGCCTCCCGGATGGGAGTTATCTCCTGCACGCGGCGGTGAGCGCGGCGATACAAAAACATTGGAGGGAGGGGCTGGCGGAACCCACTGTAGCCCTGACCTGCCAGTACGTGGTGATGGCGGCGGGAACGATTAAGGTGGTGACCTGCCTCCAGGCTAGATTGCTGCAGGAGGGGCTGGAGCCGCTTGCGGCATTGAAGGAGCGGTGGGAGGAAAGCATAGGCAAACCCATTCCGGACACGGTCTGGAGCCACATCCTGCGGAGGACGTGGAAGGGTAGTGGGAATGCCCGCTTTCAGCAGGTGCATTTCTTCATCCTCCATAGGGCGTATTTGACCCCGGGAAAGATTAGTCGGCACTTTAAGGTGCGGGATGCCGCTTGCCCGCGATGCTTCACACTGGGAGCTGAACTAGACCATATGCTGTGGGGGTGCCCGAAGCTTGGGTCGTACTGGGCTGAGGTGGGGGAGATCTTGAATGCAATAACTGACCGGGAGGTGGAGTTTGACATGGGGGCGTGTTTGTTGCTTTGGTTCCCTCACACGGCAAAGACGAAAGTGACGAGCAAATTCATTGACTTGGGGCTCATGTTGGCTCAGAGAGAAATTACATGGCACTGGAAATCCCGGGAGGGCCCGTCAGTCGGGCGGTGGATATCCGAGTTGGTAAAATGGTCTAGATGCGAGAGTGAGATTAGAAGGCGGCAGGCGACTAAGGCGGATAACGAGAAGGGGTTAGAGTGGGTGAGGGCTTGGGAGATGATCGAGCAGGCTCTGCAGGATAGCCGGCTGGAGCGGGCAGAACGAGGGCGCGAGGAGAGCGGAGTTCCTTGAGGCTGGGGAAAATGGACGTAATCCCCGACGACTGGCACGAATTAGAGTTAGGGACCACTGGTGGGGCCTACATCAGCAGCAGTTGGGGGGTGGGGTGGGCGGGGGGGGAGTTCATGGGGTAGGAGTGTAGTGTTATAACGAGTTGGATTTGGGGAGAGAATCTGATTGGACAGAAAGCAGAGGCTCTCATGGGGCATGGACCGGACATCGATATGAGGCGATAGTTGTGTTAATTTGACTGTCTAAATATGCCGCCCGGCCCCCGGGATGTGGGCTAAATGGCTGTGTGCATTGTTAAACCGTAGGGTGTGATCGGAGATTGTACATGGGTGCCGGTTGCCCCGATGGTTGTTTTGTTTAAAATGCTGCAATAAAAACATGTTTTAAAAAAAATAAAAAAAATGGGAGAAAATAGAAACAGCGACTTCCCCACCTGCCTACTCCTTTGATAATCTATATTAACCCTGCTTATAGACCTACTGTGGCCCCCCTTTACTGATGTTATTAAGCAGCTCATCTGCTTCTTGCACCGATCTTATGTTGTACATTTTATTGTTGTACATGACCTTTAAAAAGACCGGGAATTTCAATTGAGTTACTGCCCCTAGCTTTTTTAACTCTTCCAGCCTCTTACCCAATTCCCATTGCCTCTCCACAGTGCATCTTGAGAGATCTGACCGTATCTCAAAGGAGAATTCCTTTGCTCGCACTGATTTCAATTTCAGTGCCGAGTTAAGAATCTTATCCTTTAAGGCAAATGTAAGGAAATTAATAAGAATTTTTCTGGGTTTGGGCCTACTAGGGTTCCTACGAAAGGGATCTCTGTGTACCCTCTGTATATCCCGACTGAGTTCTTCCTCCGAGTCTTCAAGCTGTAACGAGGTCTTAAGTAGAGAAACAATATAGGAGCGTATATCGAATCCTTCACTACCTTCAGGTACATTCAATAAACGCAGGTTATTTCTGCGTGCATTATTTTCTAACTTCTCCACTCTATCTCTAAGGTCCCAATGTTCGGTCTTCAGGAGTTGGATGTCCGATTTTTCCTGACCCAGGTCTTCTTTCAATTCGCCCACTTTATTCTCAAGGGCTGCGGTCCTGGAATTTATAAGATCTACTTTTTTTTCAGGGATTCGCAGAAATTCCTTATCTCCCCTTGGTTCACTGTGGATGCTGCAAATCCTCTCTTTATGTCTTCTGATAATGTAGCAAAAAGGCCCTTCAGACCTACTGGTGAAGATAAAGATTGCAGGCCCGGCAGAGTATCTCTATCTCCATCTCGCTCCTCATCCGTATTACTGTTAAACATTGTTGGAATCTGTAATTGTGGTTCACTTAGAACACCGACCGATAGGTTACTCTGAGCACTTCTACCCTTTGAGGGCTCCCCTAGCTCACTTTGCTGGGGGACCAAAACTGTCCCTTGTTCTAATGTTGCCTCCATCATACTCATAGGGATTGTGCCCGTGAAAAAATCTGATACTATAGGAGGAGTTATGTCTACCGAGCACTGCTCCAGGGGTTCAGGTTGCACACCAACAACCAGCACTTCTGGTTGGATCCTAAAATAAGAACGTAGCGACGGAGTCACTTTGACAACACTAGTAATTGCCCTGGTCCTTAATTTCTTAGGTCTAATAGATTTACCCTTCACCGGATAAACCTGGAAGGCAGAATCCCCACTTAGAGAATTAACTCCTTCACTTGGGGAGGCCTCTACTTCACCGGAGGGAGGGCTAGCAGCAGCAGTAAACATTTGCGATGAATCAGCGTCAGGGGTATCTTTCCCGATATCTGCTTTACCGGGGGCAGTTTTAATGTTTATTTTTATCTTTGCTTTCTTATTATCCAGAGTGACCCCCCTTATGATTGTGTTGAAAATGGTTTAGCCCTCCTACAGTAGACTACTGCCTTACTTGCAGCATACCAGCGAAAGGTATTTAATTAGCTGTTCCATCACCTCCCAGTGGTACCTGTCGTAACTTGAGGAAAGCACAACTGAACTGGTTACCCGCCATGGTGTTGCTGCCCCCACAGCAACAACTTTTGGGCAACGTTGATCTTCCAGCTCTCTTTAAGGGGTGGTGGTTGCACGCCCTGCAACAAATGCTGCTTTGTGAGCAGAGGGGACTAATTTATTCAGATGTTTATTGGTTCCTCTGGAGTAGACTTGTATTTCTTTTTCAATTTTGGGTGTGACCACCCTGACCTTAACAGACTTTACGAAGTTCTCTGCCATACATCTAGTCATGCTCAAGATCTTCAGCAGGAACTGGAAAGACCTTTCAGTTTTCGATAAAGTCACTACTAGGATGTCCTCTTCTTCCTTTAAATGGAGTTTCACCCCGCGGTGATCAACAGCTTTATGAATGACATGATAGGATATCGGGTCATCTGGGGCAAAGCCTTTACTAGATATGGCTGACGATTTGAGTCATCCAGAGGGTTGGCATTGAAATCCTTCCAAGGATCATCTTGTGTCTAGTCAGCCTGGTTCGAAATAATGGAATTTGGGATCATATTGAATATTAGTCAGTGTGCATGTAACTTAATCCTGTTGTGAATGAGATGTGTGGTGGAATGGGCCATGGCTCTGGTGTCTTTCTGCATGCACTGTTTAAAGTTTGGGTAGTAATGTTCGGCAAACGTGTGCAATGATGCCTGACAGATGTCTAGGACTGGGACATCCCAAGCCAAGGCCGTAGTCGCAGCCTTTCCCCTGGTGGATTTGTCCCTTAATCCCTTAGGGGGCTGCTTATTCGCCAGGGCATAGCATATCTTAATGCAGAAAACGACACAGCGCGAGATGGTCCTTCACTGCACCGTCCTTCCCTTTTTTGCTCCCACATACCCCACAAAGAGTTGGTCGTCCACCTGGAACTCTTTTGTCCGGTCAAGGTAGAACAACAAAGCTCCTTTTGGGTCCAGTCGGTGTAGACACTCCTCTTCCTTAGAGGGATGCGAGGGAGCAAAGAAGGTGGGCATTGTGATGAATTGACCCAGATGGAATGGGGTACCAATGTTTGGCAACACGGAAGCCTGGGTGAGAAGCACAACTTTGTCTGGAAAAGACATCAGATAGGGAGGCAAGCAAGATAATGCCTGCAACTCATTCACCCTCCGGGCAGATTTAATCGCCACTAAGATTGCGGTTTTGATTAAACCCCAAAAATAGAGGTTTCATACTCAGGAGTGCTGCTGCAAGGAGCACTCTACTGCTGGAAGAGGTGTCAGAGGCATGTGGCAGGGCAATTGCTATATGCCCAGGAATTGTCATTAATGGGGATCCCGTGTGGGCTACCGCCTGCTCTCCTCTCAAAGTCGTATCTGGGGTGCTGGATTGAGATTGATGCCAGGACAGTCGATGACCTGTATCAAGATCAAGAGCTGATCCCGCTGAAAGAAGAATTCCTGGATCAGTACAGGCTACCAGGGGGAGGAGGTGTCAATTTCTTACCTACCATGCATTAGTGTAGGCATTCAAAGAACTTTGGGGTTCAATTCAGAGGGAACCACAAACTAATTGTATATTGCAGGTCTTAACCACGCTCGGTTTTGTGAGTCACCTAGTAAAATGGCATTAAAGAGCCCTGATTGGGGTTGTAAGTGTACCGCTGGAACAGATTAGGAATAAGTGGAATCATGTGCTGGGAATGATCTTCGAGGATAGAGAGTGGTCTGGGATACTCCAAAGTGCAAAGAAAATATCTAGAGACGCCGCCTTGAAGATCATTCAATTTAATTACATACATATGGCCTACCTCACCCCACATAGATTGACTACAGAAATAGAAACCGACTCAAGTACAAGGGACATATGAAGATAAAAACAGCACACAGAGACAAAAAGGAAGGGGTGGGTTCTTGAATGAGATCCTCGCCCCGTACCACTACACACCAAGTGGCCCTCCTATAGCATTGACGCAGATGAAATAAGCACCATGGGACATCATGCAATTAGTTTTTATCCCAGTTGTAGGGATATGTTACAGTTATCTTATCCTAGCAGATGGAAAATACATATCAGACACAGACAAAATGACTACTCCCCTGGGTGTAAGTCAAGATCAAAGGGTACAGAGATCAATGTCTGTAGGAAAAGGAGCATTACGGGGAAAACGAGTATTGGAATGAATACAGTATAACTACATATAATACTTGCAATGTAAAAAGTAACCCAAAAGTGCAAATTGAACGTGAAGTTGAATTACATGAAAAACAGGATATATGCGATATAATATGTAACTGAATGTGAAAGTAAAGATGATTATGAAACTGCTAATAAAAATATATTTTAAAAAAATGGCTATTTTAATGGTCAACAGCCGTAGAGGACAATTGTGTAAAGGCTCAATGGGAGCACACATCAGGTAGGTGAGGACCAAATTAAGGTTCCCCTGTGGCCTAACGAAGGGCGTGGGTGGAAACAAGCGAGCCAGCCCTTTTAGAAATCTATGTAAAATAGGAGACTTAAAGAGAGAGGGCTGGTCTGGCAGCCGCAAAAAAACAGACAGAGCAGAAAGGTAACCCTTGAGAGTTCCCAAAGCAGAGCCCTGCTGGGCAAGGGTCAGAATGAAGAAAAGAACAGTAGAAAGAGAAGCTGAAAGAGGGTCAATAGACCTTTCTGTACAGTATAATTAAAATTGCTGCCAACAGCAGGCATATAATGTCTTAGTTGGGGGACACCTGCCACAAAAATAACGTTGTATACTTTGGGAGGAAGGTCAAAAGCTATCAACTACCACCGCACTATCTCAACGCATGGAGGAGCAGAGTTGACAGGTTTGGGTGGAGGACCTTCCCCAACTGTTGTGACAGAAGATCCTCCCGAAGGGGCAGCCTGATCAGAGGATTGATGCTCCATTTCAGAAGATCTGGATACCAGACTCTCCTCACCCAGTCCAGAGCCGTAAGAATGACTTGGGCCCTATCGCTCCTGATCTTCTTCAGAACCCTGGGCAGGAGTGGTATGGGCGTAAAGGCGTACAGAAGGTCCCTAATCCGCCCTGCTTGTTGCAGTACCACATGCCGGTGGTGTTGTCCGTGAACACCTGCACTAACTTCCCCTTGACAGAGGGAAGATATGCCTTCAATGCCAACCGAATCGCAACAAATTTAAGTGGAGCCCAGACTCTGCCGGAGACCAGCGTCCCTTATCTCCACCTCTCCCAGATGGCTGCCCCATCCTAGAAGTGACACATCTGTCATGACTTTGAGATGTGGTTGGGGAAGGGAGAGGAGTCTGCTATTGACCCAATTGTGGTTCATCAACCACCACTGCAGATCTTTTACAGTCCCTTCTCAGATCTCAACCACATCGGTAAAATTTCCCTGATGCTGTGCCCACTGGAACATCAAGTTCCACAGCAGACCCCGCATACGCCACCTGGCATGCTTTACTAACAGGATGCAGGAGTCCATGAGGCCTAGCAGCCTCAGAGTCAGTCTCACCGAAATCCAGGCTAGAGGCTGAAATATCAGTAACATAGCCTGAATATCCTGGACTCGATGCTCGGGAGGATAGACTCGAAACTGCACTAGGTCCCAAACAGCTTTGAAGAATGGGAGACAGATATGACTTTGGCACGTTTATAGAGTACCCCAGCGAATGAAGGAGGTTCGCTGTAGTCTGAAGGTGGGAGATGACTGGCTGGGGTGAGGACACCTTCAACAGCCAGTCATCCAGGTAGGGGAAGACCGACAGCACTAACCTGTGCAGATGAGCTGCGACCACCGCCATCACCTTGGTGAACACCCGACGGGCGCTGGTTAGGCCAAAGGGGAGCACACTAAACTGAATGTGCTTGCGGCCTACCTGGACCCGCAGGTAACGCCTGTGGCCCGGCAGAATGGGGATGTGAAAATACGCATCCACCAGGCCCAATGCTACCATCTAGTCTCCTTGGTCTAGGGCAGACAAGACCTGAGCCAGAGTGAGCATCTTGAATTTCTCCTTCTTGAGGAAGAGATTGACGGTCCGAAGATCTAAAATGGGCCGTAGCCCCTTGTTCTTCTTCGGAATCAGAAAGAAGCAGGAGTAACAGCTGCTGGCTAATCTGAAACTGGGACTCTTTCCTCCTGGCGCAATTCCAAATGATCCTTCAACAGCCGTTCCTGATTTGGCAGAATGTGAGGAGGAAAGAAAAGGAAGAGAATAGCCCACCTGAATAATCTGCAAGATCCACTTGTCCGATGTTATGGACCTCCAGTGGGGGAGATGATGGATTCCCCCGCCAACTGGAGTGGTGTGGTCAGACTAGGAGTGCTTGGAGGCTGCGGCTGCCGAAGGCAGGGTGGCTGACGACTTCTTCCTTCCATTCCTAGGCCGGATGAGCCACGTCCACTCACAGCTAGCTTGGGAAGCCTGCGCAGGACGGTGGCTAGTATAGGGCTGACGAGGCTGTAAACCCCTTCTGTTGCCACGAAAGGAGCGAAAGGTAGACTGGCCACGAGGAGTAGTAGAGAGGTCCAAGGATCTGGCCATTGCTCGAGAGTCCTTGAACCTCATTAGGGCGATATCTGCCTTTTCCCCAGAAATGCGGGTCCCATCAAAGGGCATGTCCATCAGATTTGCCTGGACATCCCCCGAGAAGCCAGTTGTCCTAAGCCAGGCGTGGCGCCTCAAGGCCACGGTCGTGGAAATCGATCTGCCCAGCGAATCCGTCAGATCAAGGCCACACCCAATGGTGAATTTTGTTGCATCTCTCCAGCCCTTAACAGCTTGAGAGAGCACAGCCCGGGCCTCCTCCGGGACTTGGGGCAGCACTTGAGCAACCGTCTGTCAAAGGGAGTGGGAGAAATGGCCCAATAAGCATGCGGTATTCAACGACCGCAATGCCCGGCTGGAAGGTGAATAAATGTTCTTCCCAAATGAATCCAGCCTCTTGGATTCCCTATCCAAAGCAGCCGAAGGGAACATGCCCTGGGACGTAGAGGCCTGCACCACCAAACTTTCTGGGGTGGGGTGTTGGTTGAGGAACTTTGGGTTGCCCGGAAGTGGGCGATGGCGGCGGGCGATTGTCCTATTCACAGGAACCCCTGTGCTAGGCTTGGACCACATGCATAGAAGGACATCAGTAAGTGCTTCATTAAAGGGCAAAAGGGGTTCTGAGGTGGATGCCCCAGGCTGAAGCACTTCGGTCAGTTTTAGTCCGGATCTCCACTGAGGGCAGCTCCATTCCAAGGACCTCAGTTGCCCTCTTAACCACCAAGGCATAAGATGCCCCCTAATCCGTAGCCATAGTTGGCGGGGAGAGCATGTAATTCTCTGGAGAGGTGTCTAGTCCACTGACCTCCCCAAGTTCCCCATACCAGTCCAACTGCTCTACAGAGTCATCCTGGTGATCTAGGAGGTCCATAGACCCCTCCCATTTCTTTCCTGAGCTGAACACATCCACAAATTGCTCTGGCGAGAACATAGAACTTCTGGGTTCAATCAACGTCGTTCTGGCTCCGTGTCGTCAGGGATGAGGATGAGGCTGGCACCGCCAATGGGCACCGGTGGCACTGCAGGCAACAAATTTGGGTCCGACCCCAGAGAAACTTGCTGTGGCACGATCGGCGTAGACCCGAATCCATGATCAGATCCCTGAGGCCCCACCGGCGCCGTGGCCAGAGCCAATGGCTCACCAGAGGTGTCAGCCCGCTCAAATACGCTGACCATGCCTCTTAAAACTTGAATCTGAGCGGGAGTTGCTCCGGCATCCGGAAAAGGGGGAGGCACGAAGTCGACCCTGGGTCTGGTTCCGCAGAACTGGGCCTAGAGCGTCGGCACTCCTTACCTACTTCGACGACGGATGACATCCCAGGTGAAGACAAAGTCCGCTTGGACTACTACTTCTTGTACCTCTTCCCCAAGTGTCCCGATGACCTTGAGTGGGAGGAAGAGGACTTTGGTCTCCGGGAGTGGTACCACGACCACCTCTTCCTCTATTGGGACCGGGACCTCCATGAGTGTCGCTTGACTCCGCCGGGCCGCAAATAGCTTCAAAGCCCGCTCCCTCAAGGTCTTATGAGCCATGGCCTGACAGTCCGAGTACGACTTCGGATCATGGTCGCACAAGAGACACCATAGTCATAGGAAGTGGGGATCGGTGACTGACATCGTGCGGGGACAGGCCCAGCATGGCTTAAACCCTGTCTTCCTCGAAGACATCCCACGCATACGATTGAAAAAATACACAAGTCCACCGTAATACGGCGCTCAACCTTCGACGTCTCCATGGAGTAATGGGCCGCTGTCATACGATCCAGGAAGATGCGGTGGTTGTATCCTTAGATGCCGCTATGGCATTTGATACTCTCGAGTGGGCCTATATGATGGCGGTCCTCAAAACGATGGGCTTTGGCCCCAACTTCATCGGATGGGTACGCCTCCTCTATACTGAGCCGCTAGCCCAGGTGGTGGTAAATAACAAGATCTCTGAAGTTTTTTCTCTGGAGAGGGGGATGCGCCAGGGGTGTCCCCTCTCGCCCTTGCTCTTTGCCCTTTCCCTGGAGCCTCTTGCGGCTTGGGTACGACAAGACCTTTCACTCCGGGGGCTCAGATGGGCAGACGGGTGGGAGGACCGGATTTCGCTTTATGCGGACGACATTCTTCTATATCTTGCCTCCCCCACAAAATCCCTACGAGTCGCATTAGACATATTCGCAAGCTTCGGGAGGTATTCGGGCTACAGAATTAACTGGGGTAAATCACTCTTTTATGTCCTGCATGGGGCCCCCCCCTCAATACCCCGTTACTGTCCGATTAAAAGGGCCGAGGAGGGGTTCAAGAACCTGGGCATCTTTATCTCCTCAAACGTGCAGACTCGCTACGAGAAGAACCTCCGGCCGCCGCTGGAGAGGTTCAAGAGGGATGCTGCTAATTGGAAGGGGCTCCCACTGTCCCTGTTGGGTCGGGCAGCCCTGTTTAAAATGATGTCCCTGACGCGTTTCATATATGCTTTACAAAACTACCCAGACCCGGTTCCACAAAAGTATTTTGCAGATATCGAGGCAGCTCAGAGAGACCTACTATGGGTTGGAACGCCGCGCATATCGCTTCAAAAACTCACACTGGGGTGGTACGATGGGGGTATAGCGCTTCCAGATATCCGGAAATACTATTGGGCAGCACATCTCGCAGCCATAAACCAGGGAACATATAGTGGTGGAGACGACCCCGGCTATAGTATGGACAGATGGCTCCTCCCTGGGGGAAACTTTGAAGCGGCGCTCTATTCTAAACCTAATAAATATCCACTCACGGGCCCTACCAAACACTCGGTCCAGCTCTGGCATAGTGTGAACCGTAACCTATGCTGGGCTAACAAACTTACCTTGGCCACCCCACTTTGGGTCTCCGAAAAACTGCGGGCGCTGGGGCATACAAAAGGGTTCCGTGAATGGGATCTGATAGGGATCTCCCGCATAAAGGATCTGTGGGGGCCCACGGGAGTGGTGACTTTTGCCTCGCTACAGCAGACCTACGACTTGGCGCAAACTGAGTACTATAGATATGTGCAGGTCAGGCATTCACTCCTGTCCAACATCCCACCCGGCACAGTGCTTCCTGAGTCCTCTCTCCTTGAAGACAGGCTGCTCGACGGTCATTTGCCCGAAAAATCTATCTTCCCTCACCTATAAAAAACTCATCAACCACACTCCAGACCCCTTGTTGGCACTTAGGAGGAAGTGGGAGGCCGACGTTCTGGATATTGAAGATGACGAGTGGAGGGAGGCCTTATCATCCCCCAAAGAAGTAGCGATATCAGCTAAGCTGCGACTGATACAACTAAAAATACTCCACAGAGTCTACATCTCGGGTACACGCCTAGTATTGATGGGTAGGAGCGCAGATGGGCTATGTAGGAGGCAGTGTGGGGAGGTGGGGACGTATCTTCACATCATTTGGGAGTGCCCGGCAATACAATCAATCAATCAATCATAGGCATTTGTATAGCGCACTGCTCACCCGGAGGGTCTCAAGGCGCTGGGGGGGGGGAAACGCTACTGCTCGAACAGCCAGGTCTTGAGTTGCTTCCTGAAGGCGAGATGGTCTTGCGTTGTCCGGAGGTGGATGGGGAGGGAGTTCCATGTCTTGGCTGCCAGGTAGGAGAAGGATCTTCCTCCGGCGGTGGCTCTGCGGATGCGGGGGACGGTGGCGAGAGCGAGGCTGGCGGAGCGGAGCTGGCGGGTGGGCTTGTGGAAGGTCAGGCGGCTGTTGAGGAACTTGGAGCCCAGGTCGTGGAGGGCCTTGTGTGCGTGGGTGAGTCGGAACGTGATTCTTTTGTTGACGGGGAGCCAGTGCAGGTCTCTCAGGTGTCCGGAGATGTGGCTGTGTCGGGGGATGTCCAGGATGAGTCGTGCTGAGGCGTTCTGGATCCGTTGGAGTGTCTTCTGGAGTTTGGCGGCGGTGCCGGCGTAGAGGGCGTTCCCGTAGTCCAGCCGACTGGTGACGAGGGCCTGGGTGACCGTCTTCCTGGTCTCGGTGGGGATCCACCGGAAGATCTTTCGAAGCATGCGCAGGGTGTTGAAGCATGAAGACGAGACGGCGTTGACTTGTCTGGTCATCGAGAGGGAGGAGTTCAGGATGAAGCCTAGGTTGCGTGCGTGGTCCGTTGGCTTGGGGGTGGTTCCCAGGGAGGGGGGCCACCAGGAGTCGTCCCAGGCAGAGGGTGATGATCCCAGGATGAGGACCTCCGTCTTGTCTGAGTTCAGTTTCAGGCGGCTGTTCTTCATCCATTCGGCGACGTCTTTCATCCCTTCGTGTAGGCTGGCTCTGGCGGCGTCCGGGTTGCTGGTGAGGGAGAGGATCAGCTGGGTGTCGTCGGCGTAGGTGATTATCTTGAGGTTGTGTTGACGTGCGATGGTTGCGAGGGGGCTCATGTAGACGTTGAAGAGGGTGGGGCTGAGCGATGACCCTTGTGGAACGCCGCAGATGACTTCGGTGGCCGCTGACCGGAACGGGGGGAGGCAGACTCTCTGGCTTCTTCCGGCGAGGAATGAGGTGATCCACTCCAGGGCCTTCTCCTGGATGCCGGTGTTGTTCAGGCGCTGTACCAGGGTGCGGTGGCAGACAGTGTCGAACGCTGCGGAGAGGTCCAGGAGGATGAGGGCCGCAGTTTCCCCGTTGTCCATTCAGGATCTGATGTCGTCTGTGGCTGCAATGAGGGCGGTCTCCGTGCTGTGGTTGGCTCGGAAGCCGGATTGCGAGTGGTCGAGGGATCCGTTGGTCTCGAGGAAGGCGGCTAGCTGTCTGTTGACGGTCTTCTCGATGACTTTGGCAGGAAACAGGAGGAGCGAGATGGGGCGGTAGTTCTTGAGGTCGGAGGGGTCTGCAGTTGGTTTCTTCAGCAGGACACTGATCTCGGCGTGTTTCCAGCACTCCGGGAAGGTGGCGGTGTTGAAGGAGGCGTTGATGATGTCGCGGAGGTGGGGTGCGATGATGTGGTCGGCCGTGTTGAAGATGTGGTGTGGGCAGGGGTCCGTAGGGGATCCGGAGTGGATGGTGTTCATTGTGCGTGTTGTGTCTTCGGTGCTGACTGGGGTCCAGGTGCGGAGGGTGGCAGTGGAGGGGCATCGGTTCGGTGGTGGGGTTCGTGGTTGGTGGGCCGAAGCTGTTGTGAATGTTGGCGATTTTGTCGTGGAAGAAGGCTGCGAGGGAGTCGCAGAGGTCTTGCGAGGGAGTGATGTCATTGTTTCCGGCGTCGGGGTTGGAGAGCTCTTTGACGATGCTGAAGAGTTCCTTGCTGTTGTGGGTGTTGTTGTCCAGTCGTTCCTTGAAGGCTGTCTTCTTTGTGGCGCGGATCAGTTGGTGGTGTTTGCGGGTGGCGTGTTTGAAGGGCCGTCATGTTGTCTGTGGTCTGGTTGGTGCGCCAGGTGTTCTCCAGGGAGCGGCAGTTCTTCTTGGAGGTGATGAGCTCGTCGGTGAACCAGGAGGCTTTCTTGCTGCCGCGTCTGCTGGGGGGGTTCTTCCTCAGTGGTGCGAGGGCGTCTGCGCAGTTGGTGATCCACTGTGTGAGGTTGTTGGCGGCTTCGTTGGGGTCCGTTGAGCTGGTGGGGGGGTTCTGGCTGAGGAAGGTGGTGAGCTGGTCGCCGGTGATCTTGTTCCAGCTCCTGCGGGGGGCTTGTTGAGGGTGGTGGTGGGTCGTCGTTTTACTGAAGCTGAAGTGGACGCAGCTGTGGTCAGTCCACTGGAGATTGGTGGAGTGGCTGAAGGGGACGTATTTGCTGGATGAGAAGACTGGGTCAAGCGTGTGGCCGGCGTAGTGGGTGGGGGTGGTTACCAGTTGCTTGAGTCCGAGGTTGGCCAGGTTGTCCAGCAGAGCAGTGGTGTTGCGGTCTTTGTTGTCCTCCAGGTGGAAGTTGAGGTCCCCCAGGAGGATGTAGTCGGTGGAATTGATGGCGTGCGGGCTGACGAAGTCTGTGATGTCTTTGCTGAACTGTGTGCGTTGTCCCGGTGGTCTGTAGACGAGGGTGCCTCTGAGCATGGTCTTGGGGTCGGTGTGTATCTGGAAGTAGAGGTGTTCGGCGGAGGTGAAGGTGTCATCGGAGTTGGTCGTGATGCGGATGGTGTTCTTGTGGATGATGGCGATGCCTCCTCCTGTCTGGTTGACGCGGTCTTTCCTGGTGATTTTGTAGCCTTCCGGGACGGCGATGGCGACGTCGGGCGCTGAGGAGGCGTTCATCCAGGTTTCCGTCAGGAAGGCGATGTCTGGTGCTGTCGAGTCGAAGAGGTTCCAGAGTTCGACGGCATGCCTGTGAACGGAGCGGGTGTTGAGCAGGATGCACATCAGGTGTTAGTTGCTGGGGCTCGGTTTAGCAGGTGCGGTGTTGGGTCGGAGGCCGGTGAAGCGGCAGGTCAGGCAGGTGAAGGGTCCGTGGGTGCGTCCCGGGGTGGCTCGGTAGCAGGCGGTGTTTCGGCCGGCGTGGAGTGCGTGGAGGGTTTTGGCGTCGTAGATGTTCAGGGTGTGCTGGCGAGGGCGAGGACCAGGGGGTCTGGCGCTGGGCGCAGACGGGCTTACCTTTGGCGCACCTTTGGCGCTCAATCGGCGCTCCCGCTGCGCGCGTCCGCTGCGCGGTCGCTCTGGGGGCGTCATAAGTAAGGAGCCGGGAGGGAGGAGCAGCTGGGTGGCGGGAGCGGGGCGGCGAATGGAATCACAGGGGGGCGGGGCCGCAGGGAGGCAGCGGCGGGAAATTCCAAGAAGCAGCGGGCAGCGGGAAATTCCCAGGAGCAGCAGGAAATTCCCAGGAGCAGTGGGCAGCGAGCAAAGGAATCTGCAGGCAGGAGGCGGCAAAGGCAGGCAGGAGCGGCAGCAGTGAGTGGGGCGACCAAGCCCTGTGGAGGGCTGAGCGGTCAGGCATACTGGCAGCGGGTGCATGCATGTATACGTATTGTATGGAAGGTTGACCTGCGGCCCGAGGTTAAGAGATGCCTCTTGAACATCTGGGAGCCCACGGACCTATCAGCAATGGGCAAACTATGGGCTACGCTCGGACAGGTGATCGCAAAGCGTAATATAGCACGCATGTGGGGAGCGGGCACACCGCCGACACTCAGTGAATGGAAAAGAGATATGGACTGGTGTATGCTGCTGGAGAAAACAGTCTATGTGGCCCGGGGGTGTCCTCGGAAATGGGTGGCAGTTTGGTCAAACTGGAATGAATATCGTGGGCGCTTGTGTGAACCCCCTGCAATTCCCTCACTTGACGAACCCTTAACGCAGTGAAGACCCTTGTAACATCAGTAAACTATATGCTATAGTATCTTAAGTGCAATGTGTGTATACTGGGCTGCAACTGCTGCAATATACGTAAATGTGATTATGTATCGCAATGACCAACAAGTTGTGAATAAAAACAGAATGTTTAAAAAAAAAAAAAAAATACACAAGTCTACAAAACATCGAGAAAAAACCCGTCAAAAAGCAGCAGAGGGGTAGCTCTTCCAGGATCAGCGCTTAACTGGTGCAGAAAGAAAAGAACTGACGTCCTCGCGTCTGGGTGGGCCTTAAATAGGTACCGCGACGTCATAACCGACACGACACCGAAGACATCACGCAGAGCCAAATGGAGCCACCCGATGGCGCGCGCAAGGGGTATTGCTCAGCAAAGGTTTCCGAATCCAGCCCGACACCTGAGAAATTCAAAGGTAAGGAATCTGCAGCTAGAAGCCTCTATCAGATTAACCCTGCACTCTTTTTCCATAATAGCTACTGGCTGTCTCCCTAAAGTCTGGGCAATTAATCTGCTTCTTGGATTTGTTTGGTGAGAGCATTCTCACTTGATAGAGAGAACACTTCAGAGGAGCAGACACACTGTCAATCATGATAGCTTGTCTATTGTTTTCCTGCTTTACCTTCCTGTTGCTTTATTTATGGTATCTTAATAGCTTCCCTACAGACTTCCAGTTCTCTGTTCACCGCCTGCTCCAACTTCCCTTTCAGTATTCAGGTACTCTCCTGTTTATATTACACCCCTTCTGAGGAAATCCCTTTACCTTTGGAGAACATACACAACCCCAGTTATTGAGTCTTATCTCAATCACACCCAGCTTGGTCCAACCACAGGAACTTTGCATTGCAGGTAGGGCAGAACTGGAACAGTGTGTTCTCCATACCCCCCAACATCCTTCCTCCCTAAGTGTAATTTTTCTATGACCTGGTTTCAGAATCCGCTCCAGTCTGTGTTGCATTTGAAGTGGTGAAGATGCTGTAGCAAGATAATCTGATCACTGGAGTTAAATAAAAGCAATTGTGGCTGAACAGTCCAAAAGCTCGAGATAAATGCTCAGATGGCAGAAAAATAAATATTCGAGATGGAGTCGTTGTCCTTGTACACTTTGGACTCCAGGGAGCAGTCCGAAATTATCTTGAGACTGAAAACTTCTTCAAAGAAAAACAACTTGGAAATGTTCACGTCCAATTCAGATCTGGTCTGAAGCAGCACATGCTTCCAACAGTACTCTATTCCAAAAATGTATGACGAGAGAACAGGCAACATGGAAGAATACCAGAAAAAGAGAAAAAAACATTTTTCCTGTACTTTTATAGGAATTTGTATCAGGAGACCTTAACATCTAACATGGAGGATATCTTAAAAAAAATTTGGGGGAAGAATCCAACCTGGCAAAAATGTCCTCAACACCAGTCTGTCTAAACCAATAAACCAGGAAGCAGCTAATGAAACCGTAAACTCCGTGGCCACAAGAAAAGCACAATGGCCTGACAGTGTGTCAGTGGAAATGGATCTTTTACAAGAGATTTGCCCTTTCAACATATTGTTTAATATAATAATTCATTAAAGGGAAATACCATCTTATAAAATAGATAATGAACTCTTCTAAAACCTGGCAAGACACCATAGAGATGTGACTTCTGTCGCCCAATCACATTATCCACTGTTGCATATAACGTTTTTAGGTTGAGCCTGGGCAGCGCATGCGCTGCTCTGCGAGACATGCTGTATTCAGGTATTGACTTAAAGCTCCGTCCATATTTTTCATTGGCTTATGTCATTATCCACTGTAGTTTTTAATTGGTCAATAGGCTTAGAAGTCCTTCCTTAGTACCCCCTTGTCTTATTTTGTAACCTCCCATGGGGACACCCCCTGTTACGCGTGTTGTTACTCGGTAGGCTTTAATTACAGCCTCCAAGCACTATTTTCTCAAAAAGGTCTCGCATTTGCAACAGTTTAAGCTATTAGCATTGTTAATAACAATGCCTTTTATTTATCGGTTTTAAAAATAACACAAATAAAAGGCATTGTCATTTTCAATGCCGATAGCTCAAACTCTCATAAATGTGAGACCTATTGCATTGCAAACAAGGTAACATATCTCCTGGGCAGACTCTTAGCTTCCAATACTCCATATCTCTGGAAGGACAAAGCTTATGCAAGCAGTCTGGAGTCACTACTGGCTTGCGCTAAAGTGCTTTGATCTGGTGACTTGTGACTTTTTAGAGAGTCTCCTGGCCTATGAATTCTTCTGAACAGCTCAGACTAATTTGCATTTTGTTTCAAGGCTCCAAAACATAGATAATTATCAATGGAGGAGATGTGGGGGGGAAATTCAGATTGAAAGAGGGACACAGCAGAGCTGCTTGTCACTTTCCCTTATTGATTGACCCTTTTCTAGAGATATTCGTATTGATAAATTAAACTGCTCCTCATGGGTAAGGCGTAGCATTTTGACACATTCACAGGTTTAACTATCTTGGTAAATATGGGAATGCACCAAAAGACATGGATGGATGCGTGGGAACACTCACTCTCCATTCATGTGGCGCCTTACGGGCGCAGAGTAACGCAAGGTAGCACTGCCTTGCATTACTCCAGATATACCAAGCAACGAAGGGCTATGTAAGGTGGCCTTTGCGTGGCTTAGGAAATCAGACTCAAGGATTGCATTGCCCTTGCGTCTCTCTGCATGACCCAAGGACAACGCAATCTTATGATAAATGTGGCCCATAGCGAATGCCCAGTAAACAGACGAATTCCGCAAATTACATATTTATTCAAAGAATAATACCTCATTTGGGTAAACATCAGAATGTAACTGTAATACATAGTACAAAAAAAATCGCTTTACTTGTTATGATATTTTCAGGGTGAGATAATGCTCACCTCTGTGACCTTAATACAATTACAACTTTCAGATACAAAAGCTAGTGTTCATGGAAGAATGGTAAGGAGTGATTGTGCCTTGGTACAACAGCTGGTGTAAACTATTTTAGTGCCATTTTTTTTTCCGGTCTAACTCCTTGGCTGCTAGGCCTTTTCCCCCCTGTGCTAAGCCTTATTTTGGCTATTTGGGGTAGTTTGTGCTTAGGGCCCTGTAACTTTTTGACCACATAAGGAATCCACGTCAAATTTGTGTCCTTTTCTTCCAACATCTTTGGGGTTTTTTAAGGTACCCAGGGTTTGTTGATTCCCCTGGAGGGGACCCAGAAAATAGCCAAAATACAGCTAATATATATTTATTTTGAATGGGAAAAACGGGCTAAATATGAAAGCGTCTGTTTTTTTCCCCTGCAAGTGGTATCGACAAGGGTTGTGGTGCTGAAATGCCCACCAACAACCAGGGGATATCGCTCCAGGGGACCAGGTGTGTGGTTAGGAGTGGAGAAAGGGAGCCTGGTCTACACTGGGCACATATATCGCCTGGAGGAGTAGTCATTTACCATCCAGGCAGCCTTCCACAAATACATACAGTCCTTCCGGGTCAACAACAGTGTGGGTGGCACCTTCTGTCATTACATGATTGCTAACTATATAGTGGCTGTGCCGAACCTGGCCATGTTTGGTATCAAACATGCTGGAATCATACCCCAACACCATTACCGGTGTTGAAGGTATGATTCCATCCACTGGGGGGCTCCTCCGGGAAGCCCCCAGTATTCCAGGTAACAGCCTTCCAGGGTCTGCCAGGAAGTTAGTGCTGCTGTCGACCCCAGACACGATTCTGCCCTCCAACTCCTGAGCCCAAGCAGGTGAAAGTAGAACAATAGGTTTCCTGTCACAGGAGTGTGAGACCACTTCCCAGACAGGAATTAGTGTATTGGGCTGGGGGTGCTTGCCAGCACCACCAGACTGCTTTGAAGGGCACATTTGTGGCTCTCCTTTCATACTCCAGTTGGACCCAGTTCTGGGAGCCCTTGGCTCCTGCTCTGGCGCAAAACTGGACAAAGGACATGGGAGTATCCTCCCCGCTGTCCAGCCGCTCCTCTGGGAGGGACCTCCGAGTCGCCCTATCCCCTTTCTTAGCATATAAAAGGGCTTACCTGTGGGTGGGTCCTCAGATTTGTCCTGGGACAAGACTCAAGCCTGAAACCACGTCACTCTTTGACCCTCTGGACACCTGGACTTCACCCGGAACAGAGAGTGCATCACAGATGACTCCTGCTGCTCCTGGTCTCGCTGTTGCACAAGGCTTCTTCGTCATCTGTGTTTCTTCCAGGATCTTCAACAGACCTGTAGGCATTAAGGACACCCAAAGTAATCTGCCTTGGAGTGATGGAGTCACTCTTCTGCATCTGATGGCACCGCAACAAAGTAGACCGGTCTGCTTACAATGACGTCCCATGGACTTCGAAAGGCTCAGTAACACAGGAGGGGCTTCTGCAACTCCCACGAGGCCCAACCTGTCCTCTCAGGAAGTTTGATGCCAGAATCCCTCGTCTGAACCGCTGGAACCAATCCCCTGTGCACCGCGTCAACTTGCGTTGCCAAGGCTTGTTGGCTCTGCACTCCAGAGAGGTTTGGGCTACAAGAATCTCCAGCCTCCAGCATCTTTCGGCCAGGATCATCCTCCTCACCACCTTTGGTGAGCTGCTCGAGGTCCTCTTGCGACTCCTGTACCTTTGGCCTGTGGGTCCTCTGGAGGGTCGTCTTCTGCTTCAGTGGACTCCCCTGCTTGCTCGGGCCTGCTTCGACTCTCCTGCTTGTGGTGAGTCCCTTGGACCTTGCTGGTCCCAACGTTGCTCCTTCTTTGCTTACCACACCTGTTGCAGCTGCCAAGGCTTGTTGGAGCTCCCGCAGGCACCAACACCCTGGTTTTCGACTTTCGACGTGGGACAACTCGAGCGCGGCTCCTGGTCTTTGTCAGTGTCGCCTCGCCCACACAGCTGCAGCGACAAGGTCACCGTCAACACTCCTGCATCTTCCGACATCAGTGGGCATTGCTCTTCTGTGCGTCCTGGTCACATCCGAGTGGCATATACTCTGTCCCCTCTGCTTGAACGTTCTTCTCTTTAAGAATCCACCCTTTGATTCCACCGGAATCTTTGCCAGCTGCATCTTTACTGAAGTCCTCCATTGTAGTCTACAGCGGTATCCGACATCACTTCGCACCCAGATTCCCAGGTGTAGGTATCCTGGTTCCTGAGGTATCCACGGGTGGGGTGACTCTTCAACTTTGTCTCCACAGGGTTTCTTCAGGGTCCACTACGAAGGGTCCCCCTTCTTCACCATTTATTCACAACATGTCTATTTATATGCTCTATATTTATATGCTTTTATTCATCAACAAATGTCATGTATTTGTTACTTTTTATTTTTATAGAATTTCTCATTTATTTATTCACAATTTATTACTGCCTCATTATTCTCTTGATGTATTTTCATTGTAAAATTCAATAAAAAATGTCAACACAAAACTGCAACCGCAACTTTCCAGTTGACTTCTATTGAGTACGCGGCAGTGTTTCCACTCTGCACACTGCCTCCGTGTGATTCCTGGGTACTTACCTTGGGTGGTTCCTTGTGTCTCCAGCTCTCTTGAGTCCGCTGGTCCAAGTCCCAACTTTGGTCGCAGTCCGCATTCCACTTTTTTAGTATATGATTTGGTCTCCCCTTAGAGACCACTGGGTATTGGGCTTACCTCTTGCAATTGAAGTATTGTTGTGTATTTGTGTTGATATCTCTGGGTAGGAGATATACCACTGTATTAGAGAGTGTTTTGTAATAAATAGACATTTTTATAAATACATTGTGTGGTTCTTTTTCATTTAACCTACCCTACATGATTAGATCTGGTGAAACAAGCTGCTTAACACTCCTGGATAAGCCTGAAGGCTGCTCTCCACAGCTACCACTGAAAAGAGATTTCTATGGTTGTCTAAGACCACTAAAATCACCATAAGGGTTGTCTGGATTGGTGCAAGGTGCTTCACTTAAATAAGTGTGCACCATATAATAAGCCAGACTCCTACACTGGCTAAGACAAAAACGTCCTGGAAGACCAAACGGATGAAATGACCATCACAACACACCTGACTTCCCAAGAAATAGAGTGCTCTGTGAATGAGTGCAGGGAACTCCATGTGGCAGGTGTCCAGGACAGGAATCATGCATACTAGCACAGTAGTGGCAGCCTTGGCCTGCAATCCCTCAGTGGGTTGCTACTTCGCAAATGTGTAGCAGATTTGTATGCAGAGATGTCATACCTAGGGTGGTGTGTGGTCTAGGGCCCACCCAACTCATCTCCGTGATGTATACTTGCCTGCCTTTGCCCATGTGCGTCAAGTCTATCTATGGTAAGGCACATGAAGCAGCCCTTTTCGCTCGCTGATGGTCCCAGTGTTCCCATAACTTGCAGGTGGCATGCTTTATTGTATTGAATTATCACTGGTTGTGTGTTCTTGTACAATGCTTTATTATGCATTATCACTGCTTATGTACTATTGAATACGGTGTGCTAATGTGTTGCTCATTCATGACACTGGGCCCTCATGCATGGTGCTTCCAGTGGTTTTCACTGCCTGTTTCCTTTCATTTATGCCCCTGTAGTCAATATAGACTACATTACCCATGTTCCCCGGTAGCAGCCATATTGGGTGTGGCAAGATCGATAAAAACAGCCACACCTTAACCTCAGCGTTCACTATTCTTCCGGAATCCTCCTGGGGTGGAGCTTTCTTTCGCTCCTGTTCTGCAGCTTAGGGAGTTTCTTCTTGGTGTCTCTTTGCTGAGGGATACTTCCTGCTGCTCCCACCATAATTGCTTGGGCATTGCAGCCGGCTCCTGCAGATTTCTTGGTGACATGTTTGTTCACTGCAATACTATCCATCTGGAGATAGTCTGCTTTTGCACAGTCTTGCCCTTCGTTCCAGTGAACCCAATGAAGAGCTGATTGTCCACCCAATGGTCTTTGGTGTGATCAATCTAGAAAGAGAGCTCACTTAAGGTCCAACCAATGGAGTTTCTCATCCTCCTTGGAACGATGAGGCGGAGCTCAGAACAGTAAGGTACTAACCTTCGGTAACAATGCATCTGGAAGAGACAAATTCTAGTTGTAGATTCCTTACCTTAGAATTTCCCCCAAGAGTCGGTCTGGAGCTTTCCCATTAGCAGTACCCCTGCGCGTCAGTAAGTGGCGGTTGACTTCGCGTCAGTCATCTGTCACACGCGTCGGAAATTACATTGCAGGAGCTACACAGACACCACTCGGGCGCACTGATATCAGTTTTTAACACAACTTTCCACACCAAAAGCGCAGAGCCATGAAAGACACTGACCACTGGTGCATCAAGATTGGGGCCTTTTAAGGGAGTCCCTATCCTAGAAATCAGTTCGCAGAGCAGGGAGGATGGGTGGGGCGGTAAAGAATCTACAACTAGAATATGTCTCTGCCAGATACATCGTTGCCGAAGGTAAGTAACTTACTCATCTGACAGACTTCTAGATGTAGATTCCTTAACTTAAATAGATACTCCAGTAATACCAACCCAGGAGGAGGGTCTGCGAAACCAAGATTACATGAGGAAGTCCTGGAGGACAGAACGGGCAAAGTACTTCTCCCTCCGGACATGGTTGTCCAGGCAGTAGTGTCTGGTACATGTGTGCAGAGATGCCCACATTGCCACCCAACAGATATCTAGGACTGGTACTCCGCGTGCTAACGCCGTGGGTGCAGCTGTTCTAGTAGAGTGAGACCTAACCCCATAGCAGGTTTCTTCTTTGCCAATACGTAGCACAATTTCATGTCCAGGACAAGACGAGAGATGGTCTTTTTCTGCACTGCCCGACCTTTTTTGGCACCCACATAGCCAATGAAGAGTTGATCGTTTGCCCTGAAGTTTTTGGTACGATCAAGATAGAAAGACAATGCACATTTTGGGTCCAGGCAGTGGAGTGTTTCCTCTTCCTTGGAGGAATGCCGGGTGGGTAAAAGGTGGGCAGTGTAATGGATTGTCCCACATGAAAGGGTGTGATGCCTTTAGGGAGAAAAAGCTTTAGTGCAAAGCACCACTTTATCTGGATGAAAAGACAGATAGGGAGGCTTGGATGATAGAGCCGGAGCTTGCTAACTCTGCGAGCAGACGTGATGGCAATTAGGAAAGCAGTCTTAGGGGTTAGAAGCCTGAGAGTGCAATTATTTAGAGGCTCTAAGAGAGCACACACAAAAAAAGGCAAGACCACATTTAAATCCCTTTGGGGCATTATGAAAGGAGATGGAGGAAACAAGTGAGTAAGGCCCTTAAGAAACCTATTGACAATGAGAGAGTTGAAAAAGGAAGGCTGATCTGGAAGTCTCAAAGGCAGAGATAGCCGAAAGATGACCCTTGAGGGTGCCCAAAGCAGAACCCTGCAAGGCGAAAGAAAGTATGTCCAATAGAACCACCGAAAGAGGAGCAGAAAAGGGGATCAACCATGTTCCAGCCATGTCCAGAGGCGGAAAGCCTCCTGACAAAGGGCCCACGACCCCACCCCGCCCTGTTTGTTGCAGTACCACATGGCGGTGGTGTTGTCCATGAACACCTGCACTACTCTTCCCTGCACAGAGGGAAGGAATGCTTTTAGTGCAAGACGAATCGCCTGAAGCGCCAAAAGGTTGATATGGAGCCCAGACTACGCCGGAGACCAGAGGCCTCAGATCTCCGCCTCTCCCATGTGGCCGCCCCACCCCAGCAGTGATTGATCTGTCACCACTGTGAACTCTGGTTGGGGAAGGGAGAGGGATCTGCCGTTGACCCAATCACGGTTCGTTAGCCACCACTGCAACTGGTGTGCAGTGCCCTCCGAGATCTGGACGCAATCGGAAAAATTCCCCTGATGCTGTGCCCACTGGAACTTCAGGCCCCACTGCACAGCCCGCATATGCCACCTGGCATAGTCCACCAGCAAGATGCAGGAGGCCCAGTAGCCTCAGGGTCATTCTGACGGCAACCCGGAATAGAGGCTGAAAGATCAGAATCATAGCCCGAATATCCCAGACTCGCTGCTTGGGCGGATAAGCCCAAAACTGCACTGTGTCCAGAACCGTTCCGATGAAAAGGAGCTTCTGAGAGGGAATCAGGTGTGACTTCGGCACATTAATGGTGAACCATAGCGAATGCAGGTCGGCCGTAGTCTGGAAGTGGATGAGGAAAGCGTGAGGCGAGCCAGCCTCCAACAACCAGTCGCCAAGATAGGGGAAGACTGAAACCCCTGATCTGCGCAGATAAGCTGCGACCAACGCCATCACTTTCGTGAACACCCGAGGGGCCCTGGTAAGGCCAAAGGGGAGCACAGTAAACTGAAATTGCTCGTGGCCTACCATGAACCATAGGTAACGCCTGGGGGCTGGCAGGATGGGGATGTGAAAATAAGCCTCCTGCAAGTCCAACGCTACCATCCAGTCTTTAGGGTCAAGGGCAGACAGGACCTGAGCCAGAGACAACATCTTGAACTTCTCCTTCCAGAGGAAGAGGTTGACATCCCTGAGATCCAAGATAGGACGCAGGCCCTTGTCCTTCTTGACCACCAGAAAGTAGTGGGAATAACCACTCCCTTCTTCTGGGACAGAAACAAGCTCGATGGCTCCCTTGGCCAAGAGAGCCACAACTTTCTGTTGGAGGAGGGCCAGGTGATCCCCCGACATACGAGGGAATTGAGGTGGCATGGATGGAGGGGTAGTCTTGAAGGGGAGGGAGTAGCTCCTTCGGACTATCTACAAAACCCACCTGTCCGACCTGATGTTGAGCCAGTGGGGGAGGTGATGGCAAATCCTGCCGCCCACTGGCAACTGATGGGCCTGAAAGGTCAGACTAGGAGGGGGTGGAGGTTGCTGCAGAGGGGGTGCTGGTGGACTGGCCCGCCTGCGGGCTCCCGACCCACGGGGTGGGATCCACGTCCCCGGCCACGCAGAGGCTGGACAGCTTGCACTGGCCAGGGACTCTGGGCGGAACATGGTGGGGCACCCCGTCCGCAGCCACGAAAGGGGCGAAACGCGGACTGCGCTGGGCGGGAGGTGGTAGTGAGGCCGAAGGATCTGGCCGTAGCCCTTGAATCCTTAAAGCGCTCGAACGCGTTGTCCGCCTTGTTGCCAAACAGGCGACGGCGATCAGAGGGCATGTCCAAAAGTGTTGCTTGGACATCCCCCGAAAAGCCAGTGGACCTCAACCAGGCATAGAGTCTCATTGCTACTGACATGGAAATCGTCCTACCCAGTGAGTCGGCGGTGTCCAGCCCACACCGGATGGCGAACTTCGCTGCGTCTCGCCCTTCGGCAACAACGCAGGAGAGCACAGCTCTGGCCTCCTCCGGGCACTGTGGCAGCACCTGCGCAACCGTGTCCCACACGAGTGGGAGTAACGGCCCAATTGACATGTTGTGTTCACCGACCACAGTCCCAAGCTGGAGGAAGAAAATATCTTCCCAAGGTGGTCCAGCTTCTTGGATTCCCTATTAGGTGGAGCGTTGGGGAATGCGCCGTTGGACGTTGAGGCTTGGACAGCCAATCTCTCAGGGGTAGGATGGGAAGAGAGGAAAATGGGGTCGCCCGGGGTCGGGCGGTGCCGTCGGGCAATCATCCGGTCCACAGGAGCCCCTGTGTTGGGCTTCGACCAAGTGCCCAAAAGGATGTCCGCAAGGGCCTCATTGATTGGTTGAAGCACCTGTCGGGAGGTTAGTCCTGACCGCCACCGTAGGAAGCTCGAGGTGTAGGGCCTCGGCTGCCCTACACAACACCACTGCGTACAATGCACCCTCCTCTGTAGCCATGGTAGGGGGGATAGCATGCCAAGGTCTGGGGCGGTATCCAGACCACTGGCCGCACCCAACTCCTCTCTCCAGTCCGGTTCCTACAACTGGTCTGCAAGAGGGTCCACAGACCCCTCCCAGTCCTCCTCACCCTCTCCTGTGAGTCACTCAGGGCGATAGAAAACATCAGGAGAGAACATGGGTACAAAAGTACCGGTTGGCGCCGGAACTGACTTCGGACGACGTCGGTCCGGCTCCTTGTCCTCATCGAGGGGAAGGCCGGAGTCGACGCTGGCTTGGGACACAACCATTGTCGGAGGCAGCGGGGGTGTCGTCACTGGACATTGAAGGCCTAGAGCTCCCAACTTAGTTCGCGGGGCCCGAAGGTGCGCCGGCGGAGTCAGGCTGCCTGAAGATAGAATGCATTGCTTCGTAAAAGCTTTGAAGCTGGGCAGGGGTCGCAGTCGACCCAACAGGCTCCGCAGGATGACTACGTACGGCGGCGTGTCGGCCAACAGGCGGGGAGAAAGCGAAAAGCGACTATGCTTCTTCACCTTCTTCTTGTGCTTCCACTTACCCGAAGACAATGAATGGTGGTGATGGCTCCGTGACCGGTCCCCCAACTTCCCTCTCAACCGGGACCTCGAGTGGCACGGAGCCGACTGCCGGGCCTCCAAAAGCTTTCGAGACCACTCCTGCAAAGACTTTAGGCCATGGCCCGGCAGTCGGTGCACGACTTCGGGTTGTGGCCGTGCTCCAGGCACCAGAGGCACACAAGATAAGGGTCCGTCACCGACATCAGCTTGTGCCAGGAGACACAAGGCTTAAAGCTGGTCCACAGAGATGACATCCCTGTGCACCAGGAGTCGGAAGACTCAAGAAAAGAAGACAACAAAAGTCGCAAAAAAAGTCAAAAAGTGACTCTAGGTACCGCTCTCTCAGGATCTGCGCTGGCTGACGCGAAAAAAGAAAGATCTGACATCAGAGCGCGAGGACGGTGTCGAAGTAGATAGCGTGACATCATCCCGGCGACCACGAAGCCAACGACGAACTTGGAGTAGACCGATGCCACCTATCGACGCGCAGAGGTACTGCTGAGGAAAAAAATCTCTGGATCCAGTCTGACGCCTGGGGGTAATTCTAAGGTGAGGAATCCATTAATAACTGTCTCTTTCAGATGTGCACTGTGTTGTACATTGAGAGATGAAGTATGTGATGCTATAAGCAGTGATGCACAGATGTGCATTATGTTGTACATTGGGCAGAATTCTTAAGTTCTTACTATTGGTTTTGACATGCCCTCATGTCATCCTGAATTCTGACTGCCTTGCTTGAGCTTTTCTGCGCACAGAGACAGGCCCCCAGAGTGCTTGCAAGTTGCTTGGGTTAATCACGTTCGAGTATTGTTTTGTGAGAGATTGTTTAATGTACCCTGGAAGGCTTTCGTAAGCTTCGTCAAGAAAAATGCTGGAACATGTGAGAATGTAGAGGGAATGTCGGAACTCCTTCCTGCCGTGGAATGCTTGCCCGGAAGCTGGCCAGTTCCAGTAAGTTTCCTTGGCGCAGAGGGGAAAAATATCGAACCTTCAAGTGTGTTTTGCGACTATAAAGCGGAGGGTTGTTGACAGCCAGGGTGGGAGTTTAGTTGCGGAGTAGAAGTACTGCCACAACAATCTGGATTGGAGTCCTGATCGAGAGTCCATTGCCTGGTTGTAACGGGCTCCCCCTGCTTGAGTTGGCAAGGATGCGGAGTGAATGATCAGCTGAGATGATTTGTTTCTGACTAATGCCAATTGAATGCCTGGTTCCTGTGGCTGTGGTCATTTGAGGTGTTTTCTTTGTGATGTGTGAATGAGTCAGAGTGCACATCCAAAGTAATCATTTGATGTATTTAGTGTACATATATCATTCTCATCTCTTGCAGGACGCCCAGTAATAGTTGCTTGAGTTTTATCTCATATTACTTGCTGCTTGTATTTCATATTATTATCCATGCATTTAACTGTTGCATTTACCAAGTGTGTTATTACTGCTTGCATATAAATATAGATCTCTATATACATTTGAATGCTATTCATTTGACATCTGGAAAGCTTTTCTGTTAGAGAGCATTGCATAAATAAAACCCCAAGCATTATTCTAAAAAGAGTCTTTGCATTTTGTAAAGTAAAACCCTTTTCTAGATGGTGTTGTGTTTTATGTGTTTTATGCGTTTTGCTTCACCGGGTTTGAGCCACTGTGTGGGAGATTCTGTATTATCTGAAAGGCGGAGCAAGACACCCCATCGGAGGGAGCAGAAAGGAATGCGCCTTTTAAAGATGAGGCTTGTGTGAGAAAGTGCCATCTTTCTTGCATGGTATGTCCCCACTTTTTGCTGAATTGCTGAATGTACTTTGAGTGTGCCCTTGACTCCTGCCAATCAGGTGGCCAGGGCCTATGTTCCTTCCCATGAGGCACAGGGTCAGACTGATTTGCATATGGCCATGTCTGAACTGGGGTGGCAGAGTGGGCTAAAGAACGGTGATGGATTAAACCCAGATCAGTTGATTGGGGGTGAGTCCTTGCAATGTTCAACACTCCGTCCATCATTTCCTTTGGTTTTTCCTTCCCTAAAATACACAAAACCCAAATTGGCAAACCCTGGCCACATGTCAGCCCCTGGTAAATGGTACCCTAGGTACCCAGGGCCTTGTGACCAGGGAAGGCCTCTAAGGGCTGCAGCACTCATTGTGCCACCCTTAGAGGCCCTGTACCCTAACACACACACTGCCTTTGCAGGCTGGGTTTCTGGGTGCAAGACAAAACAAAGTAGACATGGCACACATCCCTGTGTGCCATGCCCATCACCTACACTGCCATGGCATTCATCAGCCACCCCTCTAGCTGGGTGCCTTATGCAAATGGTGTGGGCACAGGAGCAGGAGCCCTGTGCCCCTACAGTACCCAGGTCCATTCCTGGTCACAGTAAGTGCAGTGCTGCCATTTAAGAGTACATGGTGCTGCGAGCTCGTCAAACACGAACTCCACAGCACCATAATGGCAACACTGAAGACTGAGATGTTTGGTATCAAACTTCTCAGCACATTAAACCCACACTGATGCCAGTGTGGGATTTAATGTACCAAGCACCCCAGAGGGCATCTTAGAGATGCCCCCTTAAACCTAACCTACAATCCACGTCTGCTCTGAGGCTGCCTAGGCTGCCACACAGCAGACATGTTGCTGGACGCCTGGGTGGGAGAGCCCCTGCTCCCCTGGGCCTGCAACAATGCACATCCTGGGCGAGGTACTAAATCTCCTCCCCCAGGATGAGCAGGGGGAAGATTCAAAGGCATGCCGCCTCTGTGAGCTTCCCCAGGCCACTGCAACCCCCCACTTTGGTGGGAAGCTTGGCCGGAAACCCCAAATAATGACAGGGGATGTGCCAGCCTGCCAACCCCACCCCTCAGGTGGGGGAGGCGAGGTGAAGCACATCTCCGGGCTCTCGCCATCTTGAAGATGGGAAGCCCTGCCCAATCAGGACAAGGCTACTGCCCCCCTCCCACAGTAGAGAGGCAGGATAGGGGGTGTACCCACCCCAGGACAGGGACCCATTGGTCCCTGCCCTTCACCTACCTGTAACGCCCCTAAATCTAGCATTTAGGGGCACCCTGAACCTTCCTTCCCCAGATTCCAGATTCCGAAATACAAAGAAGAGTAAGAAGAAAGAAGACCTGCCCTGCAGCTGCTAAGAAGAGGAAGACATCAACTGCTTTGGCCCCAGCCCTACCGGCCTGTCGACCCTCGAACCTGCTCCAACCCGGCATCTCTTGTGGCCAGCAACCTCACAAACCCCGGAGGACCTGGCTACCTTTTAGCTCTAAGCCCCTGGGACTCCCATGAGTAGAGGCTCTACTCAAAACCTACTTCTAATCCCTGGCAGCAGCCCAGAACCGCGAACCCAGCACACTCTGCACCAGCCAAGCCTGGCCAGTTCCGGAGTAAACAAAGACCACGAGGACGACCCCACAGCGACTGTGACCCCGAGTCCGGCACCCAAGGACCTCCCTCGATACTCCTGAAGAAGCCTGCAGCCTCAGAACTAGGTGCCCCCCCTACCGCGATCAACAGAGGGTAAGATTTCCCGACACCAAAAGGCACCCCTGCACGTGGCGCCCTGCGGCCCCCTGTGCCCAATCCTGGGGTACCTACCTATCCTCCAACTACCCAACTTACATCTCGAAGTGGTGGTGGCACCTGAAGAATCCTCGTCCCCGAGCTTGCAGTCTTTTTCTAAACCGGAGATTTCCCATTGAAATCAATTGAGCGCCCGAGGGCTCAAAAGCACCTTGCACCCAGCCGCCCGAGTGGCCCTGGCAGTGCAACCTCTACACCTACCTACTTCCTCACTTGCCCTGAGTAAGTGAACAGGAGCCCAGCTCCCACAGCCGCGTGGCTTGCTAGTCAGCAGCCACCAACCAAGGCCCCCTAATCCTCATAGGATAACATTGGGCCTAACTCTCTCTGCACCTGGCCGCCCTAGAGTCGCTGAGGGTGAACCAACTGTACCTACCTGACCACCCTGGGGGACCCTGAGTCTATGCCCAGAACCTCAACTCTGCCAGTCGAGTACTTACCTTTAAACCGATAACTCTATTTTCTTCATAGGGTAACATTGACTGTCTTTTTCCTGAAATTTCTTCTAAGTGTGGACTTTTCAAATCTTTAAATATTCACCAAAAATCAGCAGAGTAACGAAAACGAAAATACTCACCTGCTCTTAGGTGAGCTCCCAGTGCTGGATCTTGGTGCCCAGCACTGACTCTGAAAAATATTTACAACTGTACTTACCAGTAACCCAATTTTCTTTCATAGGAAATCATTGACTGTTTTTCTGTGAAATTTCTTCCAAGTGTCAATTTCTGCAATCTTTAAATAATCTTTAGAAATCGCATAATATCTAAAACGCAATTACTTACCTGTTTTGGATAAAGGTCCCAGTACTGCTAGGTACCCAGTACTGGATTACAAAAGTAACGAGAACATACTGTACCTGCAACTTGAATTTTCTTCCATAGGGAATCATTGACTGTTTTCTTTGAAATATTTTCTAAGTGTCAACTTTTAAAATAGCTAAATATTGTTTAAAAATCATCACAGTAATTAAGTCGACTTTCATCACTTGATTCTAAGTACTGACCCAGGACTGAATCTAGGATCCAGTCCTGGAATTCCAAAAGTAATCCTAAAAGTAATCTGTTGCAAATAACTTGAAATTTCCATTGAGCTCAATGCATTGTTGTGTTTAAAATAGTGTTGCCTATTGCAACCACTTGTAACTGTTTACAAAAGTCAATTGCATATTGCAAAAGTATTTATATAAAGTATCGCATTCTGAGAAAGTATATTTTAATGCCAAGTGTTGGTTCTAAAATAAAACAAGCATATATTTTTTATATATAAACTATTGGCCTAGAGTTCAGTTATTGAGTGTGTGGGACCATTTGCTGACTGAGTGTACAGCAAATGCTTTACACTGTCCTCTGATACTGCCTTACTGCTCGACCAAGCTAACACTTTAGAGAGTAAGGTTATATCTAACTTTAGCCTCTGTCAAACCCTTGGGGACTGTGGACTCTGTACACCCTGTACCTATTAGGGAACAGTATATACAGAGCCACTTTCTCACAACCAAGCTCTCCGGGGAAGTATGTTGTGTAAGGAACGCTGGGTCGCCCAGAGTGTGGTGATGGCGGAGTGCGATTGTCCTGTCCACAGGAGCCCCTGTGCTGGGCCTGGACCAAGTGCGCAAAAGGACATCAGTGAGGGTTTCATCAAAAGGGAAAAGTGGTTAGGAGGTAGAAGCTGCAGGTTGAAGCACCTCTGTCCTGACTGCCACTGCCACTGAAGGGAGCTAGAGGTCAAGGACCTTGGCTGCCCTTCTCACCACCGCTGCGTAGGATGCCGCCTCCTCCTCCATAGCAACAGTAGGGGGAGAAAGCAAGCCAGTGTCAGGGGAAGTGTCCAACCCACTGGCCTCATCCAGGTCCATCTGCCAGTCCGTGGGGTCTTCAAGCGGGTCAGTTAAAGGGTCCAGCAGCACCTCCCAGTCCTCTTCACCACCTCCTGGTAGAGAATCAGCACCAGGGACGAACACAGGGACAAAATGGAATGGAGTGCTGACCGGGTGCGCAGTCTATGTCGGGATCGACGTCAGGGAAGGTTGAGGTGGAACGACCGACGTCAGTCAGGATCCGATAACGGATCCACGGGGGCCCTCTGAATCCAGGACTAGAGATGCCGGCGAAGGCCTGGGGTGGCTCCAATCGACTCCACGGAGCCTGAAGGTGCAAGGCCTCATAAAGCTGTTTCAATTGGGCAAGAGATGCCATGGCTCTCCAAAAAAGGGGAGGCGCAGAGTTGTTTCTGAAAGAGGCTCTCAGGATGGAGGCCTAGAGCGACGACACTGTGTCCCGAGTCGACAGATGGACGAGATGAAGTTGAAGAACGCCTATGCTTCTTCAACTTCTTGTGCTTACCTGAACGTCTCGAAGAATTAGAATTGGACAAGGAGTGCGGACATCGCGACCGTTCTCAGGACCTTCCTTTTTGATTGAGAAAGAGCGACATTTAACAAAGCGCCATGCACCAACAATTTTCTGAACTGCTCCGACAAAGCTTTTAGATTCATAGCCCAGCACTCGGAGCACGACTTCAGGTCATGGTCGCGCTCCAAGCACCAGAGGCACAAGATGTGCGGATCCGTTACGTACATCATCTGATGACAGGATCCGATGACAGGATCCGCAGGGCTTGAATCTGGTCCTACGTTGGGGTACATCTCAACACCACCAGCAGTCCAAGACAAAAGTCGAAAAAAAAGGTAGGCAAAAATTGGCTGGGGGTGTCTATGTAGTTCCCACAACGTCATTTCTGGCACTAATGACGGATGAGGAGCTGACCCGCGCCACCTACTGACGCGCAGGGGTACTGCTAATGAAAATCTCCGGATCCAGACTCATGCCTGGGGGAAATTCTAAGGTAAGAAATCTACACTTAGAAGTCTCTAAAACATAGAAGGCAGCGCAGAGTGATGCTGTAGCCAATATGAAAGGGGGGGCCACCTTCAGAAGTAAAGAGGCACAAGTCTGAAGGTCTAGCTTGTCCAGGAAGAAGTTAGTATATGGGGGCTGAACTGACAGAGCCTGAACCTCACTGAACCTCCTGGTCAATGTAATGGCCACCAGGAAAACAGGTTTGATTGCCAAGAGCCACAAAGAGCAACTATGCAGACGGAGACTCAAAGGGAGATTCCATTAGGTAAGGACCAAATTAAGATCCATCTGGGGCACCACAAAGGGACTAGGTGGAAATAAATATTTTAAACCTTTCAAAGATAGGAGTGAAAACCGGTGACTGAAACAGGAAGAGTTGATCCGACAGTCGCAGAAAACCCAAAATAGCTGATAAGTGACTCTTAACAGTGCTTAGGGCAAGGCCTTGCCAGGCTAGAGATAGAACGAACAACAAAACCTCTGAACTCTGGCGCATTTGTTTTAGAGGATGGGCGCCTAGCCCCCAAGATGCATTCACAAACTTTGGGAAGGAGATCGAAAACCCTCAACTGTTGCCGCTGAATCTCCAGACATGAAGGCGGAGCGTGTGCAGGATTGGGTGCAGAACACTGTCCTGTTGCTGTGACAGGAGGTCTTACCAAAAGGGCAGCCTGACCGGAGGACAGATGCTCTTGTTGAGGGGTTCAGGATACCAGACTTTCTGTGCCCAATCCAGAGTCACTAGTATGACTTGGGCCCGGTCGGTCCTGATCTTCTTGAGAACCCTGGGCAGAAGTGGTATCAGCAGAAAGACATAGCAGTTCAAATGTCTACTCGAGGCAGCATTAGTCTCTGAGAAAGAGCTGCTTTGGAAACTCTAGCTTGCAGAAGTGCAGACACCGCGCATTCTCAGCACTCCTCGGTGGGGAGAGGAGTAGGCCTAGCGGCTAGGGCGGTCGACCTAGAACCTGGGGAACTGGGTTAGAGTCTCGGCAATGACGCTGAACATCCTGAGATTCTGGGCAAATCACTTAATCTCCCCGTGCCTAACAAAAATGAATGTGTCCTCATGTAATGCAACTGATGCTATGTAAAGCGCTCTGATACCCGATTCGGGTCAAGTTTGCGCTATATAAAACTCTGGAAAAAAAAAAAAAAGAATAGATCGAGCCAAGGTTCTCCTGTCTCGGAAGACACTGTGCACCACCTTCAGATGTAGATGCCATTCGTGATGTCCTAGTGCTCCAACCAAGTCCAGACGTACAGAGCCTCCTGGTACAGAGTCCACTTTGTAAAATGAAATGTGCCGGGGCTCTCCTCAGAAGGTAGTGCTAATAGGAGTAATGTGATGGTGCAAACTGTTTCCTGACTAGAGCCCCGGCACTTATTAGCCTGGAGAGGACTTGGCCTAATGGGTAGAGCTGCCGATTTCAGAGCTGGAGAACCCGGTTCGAGTCTCGGCATGTGCCCAGTCTAGGGAAAATCATGTGCCTTCTAAATAAGTGTGTCCTTAACTGGTGCTATAAGCACCGGTGCCGAGAATTAGGTGCCGGTGCTGAGCACCGGAAAGCATCGCCTCAAACTAAGCACTGCCACTACCCCACCCCACTCATGGTAGTGACCCAATACTACAGGGTAGTGGTGTTGTCTGAACACCTGAACCAACCTTCCCTTGATGGGCGGAAGGAAGGCTTTTAATGCCAAGCCAACAGCCCTCAACTCCAACAAACTGATGTGAAGCGGATACTCCGCTGGAGAACAGAGTACTCTGATCTTCACCTCTCCCAAGTGGCTGCCCCAACCCAGGAGAGAAAAATCTGTTACCACTGTGAATTCTGGGTGGGAGAGGAGTCTGGTGCAATCAAATCACAGTTTTTCAGCCACAACTGCAGATCTTTTGCAGTTCCCTTCGATATCTGAATCAGGTTGGAAAGATTCCCTGATGCTGTGCCCAATGGGACACCAGATTCCACCGCAGAGCCTACATATTTCATTGGGCATTCTTTCCCAAGAGGACATGAGACACAGAAGCCTCAGTCAGTCTCACCAAAATCCAAGATTGAAGCGGGAACATCAGAATCATAGCCTGAAAATCCTGGAGTTGCTGTTCCAGAGGATAATCATGGAATTTCACTATGTCCAAAACGGTTCAGATTAAAGGGAGCGTCTGAGTAGGGAGTCAGGTGTGACTTTAGCGTGTCGATAGTAAACCTCCGCGAATGCATAAAGTTCACTGTAGTCTTGAAGTGGGCGGCGACTGCATCAGGCAAACTTGCCTTCAACAGCCAGGGGTTGAGGTAGTGGAAAGACTGGAACCCCTGACCTCCGTAGATCTGCTGCTATGACCACCATCACTTTCATGAACAGCCGAGGGGCACAGGTGATGCCAAAGGGGAGCACAGCGAACTGGAAATGCTTATAGGACCAAGCTCTTTATCCTTTTTGGGCATCAGAAAGTAGCGTAAATAGCAACTACAACCTACTTCTGATGCTGCCATCCTCTTGATGGCTCCTTTGTCCAAAGGAGCCAACACTTACTGACAGAGCAAGGAGAGATGGTCCTCCGTCAGCCGGTCACAAGTGGATGGCATGAGTGGAGGGGATTCCAGAAAGGGGATAGAGTAGCCCTTCTGAATTATTTGCAAACTCACTTGTCTGAGGTGAGGTGGGTGATTGGAAATCCTGTAGTAACCTGGATTCAGGGCTGACAGAACCCGAGCCAACATTAAGATCTTGAATTTTTCTTTCCTACGAAAAAAGTTGAGGGCGCAGATCTAGTATCGAGGGGAGACTGTCCTTTTTTGGCACCAGGAAGTAGCAGGAATTACTTCTAGTGTGGGAACCCTTTCGATGGCTCCCTTGGCCAAAATAGCATACATTTTCTGATGGTGTAGGGAGAGAATCTTTTGTCAGCTGTTCTTGGGAGCGTGGGAGAGGCTTAGGTGTTTTCAGAAATGGTAGGGCATACTCTAACAAGATCTGAAGCACCCACTTAGATGTAACTGCCGTCTATTGGGGAAGGTGGTGCCTGATTCTGCTGTGAACTGCTCTGTTGGATGGAGGACATGCTAAAGGGGCTTGCACACCGCAGCAGCTCTATGGGAGAGGTACTGGGCAGCATGCTGGGACTGGCTCCTGCCTCTTTTTGGGCTCTGCAACTCTGTCCACGTCAGGACTGGGCAGACTCTTGGACTGGGTATGGTTGGAACTGCAGACACTTAATGCTACCCCTTCCACGTCCACAGTAAGATGGAAGGAATGCTGTTGCAGCCGGGTCCATAAAGAAATCCAAAGGAATCCGCCAGTGACCCAAGTCTCGCAAAAGTGCGTGAGCGCCAAATCAGCCTTGTCACCAAACAGGCAGGAATGATTCAAAGGCATGATGATCGGTGATAACTGGAAATCAACCCCAAGAACCCAGTGGACCGTAACAGAGGTGGTGAAGCAGTGCCACTGTAGGAGCCATGGCTCTACTTAGGGAGTCTGTGGTGTCTAGTCCTCACCGGATTGCAAGCTTCACCACATACCTGCTGCCTACCAAAGCTTGTGTGTGGATGACACGGCCCTCCTCAGGCAGCACAGGAAGCAGCTGCGCAACAGCACAATGCATGGGAATATCTATCCAAGAGGCATACGGTGTTAACCGACGCAAGGCTGGGGTAAGATATTATGCGCTTTCCAAAGGTGTCCAGCCTCTTGGATTTTCTATCTGGTGGGGTACTAGGGAACACGGCTGGTTTGACCGTCACTGTTGAGGCCTGCACCACTGAGCTCTCAGGGAAGGGCTTTGGGGAGAGGAAGGCTGGGTCTCCCAGGGTAGGACGAGGTCGACGGGCAATCATTTGATGCACTGGAACCCCCGTGCAAGGTTTCGCCCAGGGAGCATGTAGGTGAGGGCTTCGTTAAAGGGGAGCATGGGCTCAGACAAGCCCATCCCAGGTTGAAGCATCTACGTCAAGACATTGTACTTGACCTGGTCAGTGGGCAGCTGGAGATTGAGGACCTTTGCCACCCTGCGCATCATAGTTGCAAAAGACGCCCTTCCTCCAAGGCCTGGGCCGGAGGGAAAAGCATGTCCGAGTCTGGGGAGGTCTCGAAGCCACTGGCATCACCCAGGTCCTCATACCAGTTTTCCTCTTTAATGTCCTCCTCTATAGGGACATCCACCCACCTCCTCAACTCCCCTTTCAGGGAGGTATGGCCTGGACCGCACCGGAATCAAGCATTGCTGTGTTGGGGATTCTGATAGGCTTGTTTTCAAGTGGCGCTAAATGGGATGGAGCAGGGGTGGATGGAGGTACCAGTGGCAGCGTCAGTTCAAATCCTGGAGCAGATACCAAGCACCCAGCTGGTGTTGAGGTCAAAGCCACAGACGATAACATGGCAGGAGCACCTCTCAGCATCATAGGGCCAGAAGGCATGCTAGCAGGAGTTGGTGGCCCAAAGTTGGCATGCATGGCATCACAGAATTCTGTAAGTTGGGTGGGTGTTGCTCAGGAGTCAGGAAACTCAGGGTAGCGTGGAGCAGGCCCAACATCCTCTCCACATATGGTGTGGGAGCGGTGCCTGGAAACACTAGGTCGAGAGGGTGAAGTCGAAGAAGAACTCTACAACGACTTCTTGTGCTTCTTTGATTTACGCAACTTTGACAAAGTGGTCTTGGAGCGGAAGATGATCATTTGTGGGAACCGCTCCAGGAGCGGCCCACAAAGGTTCCACAGGAAAGGGGTGGAGCTTTCCTTCACAGCGACACCAGGAACTTAATCCCCCATTCGCGAATTGCCTTTGGGTGCACCTACTTACATTTGGCGTAGGCCTTGGAGTTGTGCCCCAATCTCATGCACCATAGACAAATCACATCGGTATCGAACACAGAAAGCTGTCTGTAACCATCTCCTCAATGCTTGAGCTCTGAAGGTTTTGAATGGGACATGTCCCTAGCACACAGAGCGCAATGTAAAAAAATGTTGACAAAAAGAAGGAAAAAGCAGGTAAAAAAAACATAGCTCCCTGGATCCGCACAGAAAGGAACTGAAGTCATCATGCTTGGCTGGCAACTATATGGGCACTGCAACGTCACCTCTAACGTGGACAACATTGAACCCAGTGACACCAAGTACCGGAGCGCAGAGGTACTAAAGATTTCCAGATCAAGTCTGATGCCTGGGGAGTATTTATTTTAAGGTGAGGCATCTGTGGTTAGAAGTCAATCAGAAAATTGGTCAGGTATTTCTGTACTAGATTTGGCGTTTGAAGATTGAGAATGAACAGCACCGTCCACTATCCAATAATCCTGACTTCCCTCTGAGGCTTTAGCAGGCTTTCTGAATGAGCAAAGAAAGGGTCATTGCACAATCAACTTTGCAATCAGCGTAATTTACTTCCCCTTTCAAAGTAGTGTACCAAAAATGTAACGTCAAAATGAAAGACAGCTATTTTGTGTCTTCAAATCACTTTGTTCAGAGGCATTCCCTTGTCCCTCAGGTAAAGGTTTTATAGCTAAAGTCTAAGATCAATTCCTTAATTTAGAAAAAGTAAATACGGATAGAATAAGGACCGCTTGGAAAATGGAAGTGGATGTCCTTATCTCAGCAAGAGTGGCAGGGAAAAAAGATCGGAATTCAATTCCATATAAGCTTTAACAAGCCAGTACTATTTGGTGTATCGATTATACATAACTCCCGACACATGCACTACATATAAAACAACTAGTAAACCAAAACAAATGTCGGACTGCCCCGCAATTAAAACAAGCATTGGCATAGCCAATAGGTCTCGCATTTAGGACATTATAAGTGTTTAGCCAGGCAGCACATTATCCTGTGTGCTGTGCCACTAGGGATTAAAGAACAAGTTACTTACCTTCGGTAACGATGTATCTGTAAGAAACATTAGTTAGTTAGATTCCTCACCTTAGAATATCCCCAGGCGTCAGGCTGGATCCGGAAAGATTTTCAACTTTACTGTGTCTCTGATTACTCTTGTTGTGGACTGATATGAGAATAATAACGAACAGGTATTTCTGATTCCCACCATTCCTGAGAGTACTCGAAGTCTCTTGTTCTGGGTTGTCTATACATTGGGACCTCCGAGAGAATACGGATAACGAATGGGACACTGATGCTGGTCGGATAGGGGTTCTGGGTACGGAGGTGAGTTTTTGATACACCACAATTCACTGAGGTCCTGGTTTCCTGCGCATAGTTCTGTGCATGAGCAGAATCCCTGCAACATGGCACCCCATGTAAAAGGTTTATTTTATAAACTACGTGTCCTAAGATGCAGTACTTTGGCTAACATAAGCAGACAAATGATTATAATTAAAACCATCAGCATTGTTACAATACCATAGAAAATGAAGGGAGAAATCATATTACAAATGACAGTGGAATACAGCCACCTTCCCTTCGCTAGTAAGCTAGTATTGTTATACTAATAGGTGGTCTTTAGGCTTGAATGGGGAACCCCATACCGTAAAGATCAGCTTAGGTGAATCACATCACAGTATCAGCTTTGCTCTGCGCCTGGAAATTTTCTTCTCCAGAATGTGTTTCTAACGCATGCAAACTGTAATATTAAAGGCTCTCGACACCCAGGTATTTGCAGCTGTGTGCATATTATGGCTAGAGAGTGGGCCGATCAACCTGAACTCAGAAACATACATTGTCTGGCGGCTCAGAGTGTTTTGCACACAATGTTCAGACCAAGGTCGCAGTGCACGTCTAGGGATGTGAACAACAGACAGTTCTCATGTGAAGAAAAGGCAAGCAAGCAGTTTTCAAATAATAACATGTCTCTGCAGTGTCGTGTGCAAAAGCAGCAAAAGTGGCAAGATGGCTTTTCTAACATCTAACGCGCTTATGCTAACATAGCAATGTATGTATCTAAATCGCTGCCTTCACTACACCGCAGCACCAACCTGACCGAAACCCGGGATAGAGGCCGGAAGATGGGAATGAGAGCCTGAATATCCCGGACCCGCTGTTCCGGAGGATAGGCCCGGAACTGCGCAGAGTCCAGAACTGCTCAGATGAAGAGGAGCTTCTGGGAGGGACTCAGATGCGACTTCGGCACATTGATGGAGAACCCCAGCAAATGCAAGAGGTCGCCCGTAGTATGGAGGTGGGAACCGACTGCCTGGGGCGAGCCCGCCTACAACAACCAGTCGTCGAGATAGGGGAAGACTGGAAACCCCAATCTCCGCAGATGAGTTGCGACCACCGCCATCACTTTTGTGAACACCCGAGGGGCACTGGTGAGGCTGAAGGGGAGCACGGTAAACTGAAACTGCTCTTGGCCCACCGTGAACCGCAGGAAACGCCGGTGGGCCGGCAGGACGGGGATGTGGAAATAAGCGTCCTGCAAGTCCAACATTACCATCCAGTCTCCAGGGTCTAGGGCAGCCAGAACCTGAGCTATGGTGAGCATCTTGAACCTGTCCTTCCGGAGGAAGGAGTTGACGCTCCTGAGGTCCAAGATAGGGCGTAGGCCCCCTTTGCCCTTCTTGGGAACCAGAAAGTAGTGGGAATAACAACCACGACCTACTTCTGGACCAGGAACGCGGTCGATGGCCCCTTTGGCCAAGAGGGCGGTGACTTCCTCCTGTAGAAGATTCAAGTGATCCCCCGACATGCGGTGGTACTGCGGATGCATGGCTGGAGGGGTTGCCTCGAAGGGGATGGAGTAGCCCCTTCGGACGATTTGCAGCACCCACCTGTCCGACGTGATGGAACGCCAGTGGGGCAGGTGATGGCGAACTCTGCCTCCCACTGGCGTGGAGTGGGCCTGAAAGCACGGACTAGGAGGGCTTTGAGGCGGATGCTGCCGGGGTAGATGTGGACTGGCCGGCACGTTGTCCCCCAGAACCGCCTCGGTGGAATCCACGTCCGCGTGGAGGTTGGTTCTGTGGCCTGTGGCTAGGTGGACATGAGGGGGCGCCCCTTCCTTGGCCACGAAAGGGGCAAAAAGCGGAAGTTTGCGGGTGCGGGGCCGAGAGGCTCAAGGACTTGGCCGTAGCCCGGGAGTCCTTAAAGCGCTCTAGCACACTATCCGCTTTGTCGCCAAAGAGGCGACTGCCATCGACCATGAGGGTACTCTGGACATCCCCCGAGAAACTCGTGGACCGCAGCCAGGCGTGGCGGCGGAGCGACACTGTGGTCGACATCGCCCTACCCAGCGAGTCCGTAGTGTCTAGTCCACATCTGATAGCGTGCCGCGCTGCATTCCGCCCGTCGGCAAGAGCCTGAGCGTGCAGTGTCCGGGCCTCCTCCGGGCACAGGAGCAGCACGTCCTCCACCGTATCCCACAGGGAGTGGGAGTAACGGTCCAAGAGACAAGCGGTGTTGATAGACCGCAGTCCCAAACTAAGGGATGAGAACAGCTTCTTACCGAACTGTTCAAGTCTCTTGGATTCCCGATCCGGGGGAGCGGACGGGAAGGAGGTCTGGGAAGAAGATGCCTGGATAACCAGGCTCTCGGGCGTGGGGTGTTGGTACAGAAAGCTGGGGTCGCCCGGTGCAGGGCGGTGGCGCCGAGCCACGTTCCGGTCCACAGGAGGTACTGTGGAGGGCTTGGACCAGGGGCCTTTCAGAACGTCCACTAGTGCTTCATTAAACTGCAGCAGAGGCTCCGAGGAGCTTGCTGACGGTTGGAGCACTTCTGTGAGAAGGTTAGTCCTCACAGCCACAGCAGGGAGCTCCAGCCCAAGGGCTTCGGCCGCCTTGCGCAGCACCACAGAAAATGCAGCACCTTCCGCCGAAGCCATGGTTGGAGGATAGATTAAGCCGGTGTCAGGGAAGGTATCCAAACCACTGGCATCCCCCAGCTCGTCTGCCCAGTCCTGAGATAACTGACCCTGCCGGGTCAGAGGGTCCTCAGACCCCTCCCAGTCGTCACCGTCATCTGATTCCTGGTAGACAGGAGGAATGATCGGAGCTGGGCGGTAGATGAAATTGCCACCCATCGGTTCCGGATGCGGCGCTGGACGGCGCTGCTCTGACGCAGGGCCCAGACCAGGACTGAACCGGGGAACGGCGTCGTCCGAAGGCGGCGCCGGCGGTGGCACTGGAGTCGGTGCCGGCGGAGGGGTCGACCGGTGCCGACTGGGATCCAGGCCTGGATCCCACAGGGACCTGCGGCGTCGGGACCAGAGTCGACGACTGCACCGGGGCCGGAGCCGCCGGCTCGCTAGGCTCCCGGTCGAGCCTGCGGGGCCCGAAGGCGCGCCGGCAGGTGTCGACGGTGGAGCAAGGCCCCTCATGGCCGAGAGGAAGGCACTGATCTCCGCCGGAGTCGCATCAGTCCCAGGGACCGGTGGGTATGGGGACAGACGCGACTCCTGCGGCTCCGACGGAGCCGCGTGGGTGGTACCACCTGAACCCTCGGCCGAGTCACACGAGGGGAGCCCGAAGAGCGATGTCGCCTCTTGGACTTCTTACTTCGCTTCGACTTACCCGAAGACTTGGACCCCGACGAGTAATGGTGATGGCTGCGGCTCCGCGACCGGTCCCTCGACCTCCTCCTCGACCGGGACCTCGAACGGCGCGGAGCCGCCGGCCGGAGCTCGAGGAGCTTGCGGGACCGCTCCCACCTAGCATTCGAGGTCAAGGCCCGGCAGTCAGGCCACGACTCGGCATCGTGGTCGGCCCCCAAGCAGTAAAGGCACCGGCGGTGATGGTCCGTAACCAACATCAGACGGTGACAGGAATCGCAAGCCTTGAAGCTAGGCATCCCTACCGGCACCAGAGTCGAGTCGAGAATGGATCCAAAAGAGATCAAAAAAGTTAGCCAAAAAGGGACTAAAGGGTACGCTCTTCCCGGATCGGCGCTTACTGGCGCGGAAAAAAGAAGAACTGACGTCAGCGCGCGAGGGCGGCGTCTAAGTACTCCGACGACATCATCCCAGCGCACAACGCTGATGGCGGAGACGAAGACGACACCTAGCGACGCGCAAGGGTACTGCTGACGAAAATCTTTCCGGATCCAGCCTGACGCCTGGGGATATTCTAAGGTGAGGAATCTAACTAACGTGTTTCTTTCAGATGAGTTATACAATTGTTGAACACTGCGTACCATTTATAAGCAGCAGCCATTTATAAATGGTCTGATTTACTCTTCCCGGAAGCAGTAAAAGAACCTCAAATCTAACACTGATGATACAGATTTAAAAGGCAATTTAAGATGGCGGTCTGCTGTGAAATCATCAAATAAAAGGTTGCCAGTTACCCAGACTGTTTTCAACGCAAGGGCCATATTAATGGTAGACTGTACACTGTACTAACAACTAAGTCATAAAATATCTAGAGGTGTGGCTAAGTGCGTGTTTGTCCTACATTTTCAAAAAACTCCTTTGATTTACTCTGAAGCCTATTTCTTTTTAAAACTTTATTGAATAAAGCAAGGATATAATCTGCTGTCTCGACCTGCCGACCTTGAACCTCGGGAGCCCTTTTCAAGTGGTGGCGTGCTTTCACGGGGCCATGCCAGCCAGGTGGGTCTTGTTGCAGATTTGGAAAGTCAACTTTGTTATTACATGATCCAGTTACAGTGTAGGCCTTGGTTAAAATCTTGTGATTCTGTGCACATCATTTCATCTCCTGTGGTTAACAATGAATAAACGTATTCTATAATGGAACTGGTTCTCGTGTAAAGCGTTCCCATACCTTCTGGTCGAGTACACGCTATGTAAAACTGCAAGAAAAAAAGCAGCCCGATGTGATTTGTAAAGGCGCGGGGTGGCTGCTGGTGCTGTTGCCACGTAAGCTCTCCACAGCTACAGTGTGGCAAAGAACGTCCTGCACCTTAGTACTGAGGAGAACCAACACTGTGATCTTATTTGAACTTTTGAACCGTAGCTGGCACCGCCTGCACTCTGGGAGTTGAAGTATTTAGTTCTTCTTAAGGGGGTGGGGGGCAGAATTATTTTTGGGGATGGGTTTCTCATTCCTAACAATTGAATCCCTTGGAAGCATGCCCATTATAAATTATTTTCACGTTCACTATTACTGCAGGAAGATCGCTCCCTGCATGTGTTTCTGTTCCCGCTCTTAAGAGCTGTCAGTGAAGAGTTGAAGGTAGGAACACAGGGTTTTTACAGGGCATCCTTAATTTGTCACCTTCCTGCACTAGTGAGTAGGTCAAAGAATGGGGGAATTGTTTACCTCCCGGTGGAGTGACGGTGGTTAACAACGGTGAGCAGCAGAAGTGACAAGACTGTTTACTCGCAGATTGCTCAGGCAGCCACGGAATCACTTGAAAGGTCATAGCACGGACTATCCAAAGGTGCTGCGATGCCGTAGGAGTGACTGATTGTGCGCCAAGTATTCAGATAAATATGTAAGTTCTTCAAATTGTGCCCTTCGTCGTTGTATGCAAGGTGAAGATCTCAGATACTTCTCTGAATACTTAGTTATTCTTTGGCACTGCTCTAGCGCACAATCAGTCCCTCGTATGGCATCGCAGGGCGTTTGGCTAGTCCGTGATATGACTTTTCAAGTGATTTATAGACACCACAGTGCTGGCCAGGGACCGATCTGCCTGCAGTAATAATGTAAGCGAAAATAATGTAAGCAACCAGCATTGGCAATGCCGATAGACCTCAACGGTTTTAAATTGTAATTACTTATACTTTAAGAAAATACATAAAAAATTGATAGTTGCAGAGGGCAACACATTTGCGGCAGTCATATAGAAGTGGCATAGGTACGCCCCCCTTAAAATTATGCGCAGTAACCGTTCTGTATTAGCCACAGTAAGATTTTTTTTTTTATGGATAGTGAAATCAAACTATTGCAAATAGCAGCTTTTGAAAATGCATTGAATTGTTAAATACATAATGGCTGGACAGGAACCTCTGCAGCGTTTCAAATAATATTTACTAACACATAACTGGAAGATGCTGCCAGAAAGAGCATTTACAGCAATGCCGCGACTGTTGTTACCGTGTTTCCAGTCGCTCTGTTTCATACATCTTGAATAGGTTATGTCAGCACAACAAACTAAGTAGGAAGTGTCGCAGTAATGCTCACACTGAGCACTAACCGCCCCAGACCCCACTGCCCCTCCCCCGACCATCCCAAAGGCCAAAGGACACATGGCCAATGCTTGTCAAGGGGACTAATTAGACAGAAATTTAAAGAAGACAGCAACAGGAGCTTCCAAAACTAGGAAAACAAACCTAGGTGTGTTACCAAGAACGTTTTCATATTGCATTGAGAGTGCAGACCATAATTGGCCCGCAACATTTTCAAAGGAGAGAATTTTAAACCATATTTGTTTTACTTTAGGTAGGCTGCAGCAGGGTTGACATTTTTGGCTACAACACAGATGTTTTTGGGAAATGTCCATACAGATGCTTACAGGAGAGATATAAGGCCCATGATTCGACCCTCTACGGAATGTGGGGATTGGCCGAGCCGCCAGAATCCTAACAATGCTGGTGGGAACATATGATACAAAAGGAAGGCCACAACCTGCTCGGTAAATATAAAAAAGACCTCTTGTGACCAATTAAACAAGCATTGGCCGCGCGCCCGTAAAAGTAATGCGGCCGTGAAAGCGAAAGTGATCGCGGGGACACGCTCTGTGGTGGGGGAGGGGCGGAGCGAGGTGCGCTGTAAGGGTGCCGCGAAGAAACCCAGATGGCGGCTGTGCTCACGCGCGTAACCGCAAGCTTGGGGCCAGCTAAAGGTGTGGTCAGACTTTTTAAAGCCCACTTACTAAATGTCTCGCCAGAGCAGCGCATGGGCTGGCTCAAGCGAGACCTAAAAAGTTATGTCTGTATAGAACTTGCGGGGTACAAAACTGGGTATATTCTTGCTGGGGAGGTGCAGTTTTTTCTGGGGTAAAAAAACAATTGATGTGCCATTGTACTTTTCTTCATATTTGACCATATCCCGAATTGCACAAAAATTTACATCTATGGATCTTCTGTACAACGGATAAATAGACTCTCAAAATGCAAATTACGATTTCATTTGGTAGAATGGTTTTCTAAATGCAATGGTTGGTGGAAAAGATGTAATAAATGTAAGAAAATGACTTGAATGTGTTCCATGAGCTGGGGCAGCAACAGGTGTTGGAGCAAGGAAAAGAAACGAGGAAGGGGAGTTCTCCATGGTGATGGCTCCTGCAATGCAGGTGAGGCTGTGAAAATAAACGGTTGATGATAGCCTGCACTTCAGCCTACATCACTGTCCATGAGCAATTTTCACCCAGTCAGGCCCAGGATTAATGCCACCCCCAAGGTGTCCTTGTCCTGTCCTTCTCTTGTGGTGGATTAGCAAGTCAGTCACACTAGCTCAGCTCACCAGTATGAAAAAAATCCCTTTTTTGTGATCGTGCCCATTTTCTGCTGACAGTGTTGGCAATTTAACTCTGCACACTAGGGTATTGATGTCCAGGCCCCAGTGTATGTATCCTAACCACTAAAAAATAGCAAAATGGGCAATCCCCTATTGGTATATTTTACATTCTAGTAAGGCCTCAGTATATGGTGGAGGAAAATGCACCAATGGCATGGAAAGTTCTATGTCACCTATGGACTGCAGCACGTTGTACCTTTTGCCATCCATTAGACTGACAAAACATGGATTTAGGCCTACCCATGTAGCTTGACTCCTGCAGCTTTTAACTTGCCAGGTGAATCTACCAAAATAACCAGTTTTGAAAGAAAAGAACCATACTTTTAAAGAAGTTACCCCTAAGTAGACCTTGAAGCCCCTATTGTAGGATGCTAGTATTTAATAGTGGAGGTGGCCGCTTGCTCCTCCGCCTGCCTTGAGGCTGCTCTTGTTGCAAGAAGGATGGCAGGTGATGACTGCCTCGAGTGAGTGCTTCGAGGCTCGGCTGGCTTACGGTGTGAATCGTGGGGAGCCAGGACTTGCTTTTTCTTTCGGCTCCCTGTGTCTGGAGAAAAAACAACGGGAGAGAACACCCGAAGGACAACGTCCGAGGGTGGTGGATTACTTTCCGAGGTTTGGCTGAAGGCTGGCGCTCAGCGCTGACCGCAGGGAACCAGGATTTCTGTTCTTTCATGCGGCTCCCCTTTGTCTGGAGGCATAACTGGTGAAAGACGGCTCCGCGCCTGGAGTCACAATATTAGGACGACGGCTGAGGGCTGCAGCAGTAATTAGTAAGAAGGCTCAGATTGCTGGAAGGCGACCTGGTGAAGCACCGAGTTTACTAAAAGAGGAGAACAGCGGAGGAGGTGATCAGAGGTGAGCTTTCCTGCAAATTGCTGGCTGTGTGGGGCAGCCACACCAGACTAAGACTGACTTTTTGCATACTGTCAGGGGCGAGAGGCGGAGCAGGGAGTGGGGTCCATTCACCTCCCTTTAGTGGGGACAGTGTCTAGGGACCCCTCCCCCCCCCCTCATTAGAATTCTGCCCGGGAACTGCAATTAAAAAATATGCTTTCTTTCTGGTCATGCTCTGAATTTAAGAAATTGATGTTAAAGTGCGGAGAGGGAGAATAAATGAGGATGAGAAATAACTAAATTGACAGGGAAGAAATTAATTAAAAAAGGCAGGTGGAACATCGGAGGACTGAGCAAGTTTTCAAACAGATCAAGCTAGCTCTCTTACCACTCAGAGGGCCTTGCTTTTCAGGTTAAAAATGGGAAAGCATTTACAAATGACAAATCTAATGGCTAAGGTGGATTCAGCTGCTAGCCTGAAAGCTAAAACGCGATTAGTTCAAGGGAAGGCAGCATCTGTGGCGGCCAGAGTAGAGTCGAGTCAGAAAACACAAACTGGTTCTATTAGAGACTCTAGCTCTGTGAGCTCAGAAGAAGAGCCTAGCCAGGACTCCGGAGCGAGGGCGGCAGTGAGAGTATAGCGCTAGGAGGGCCGGCGGAGAGTACAAGCCCAGAGCAAGAGTCGGGCCCACATGATGAAATATCTGAAGACAATGACCTAAATGCATGGGCTCTGGAGGGTGGAAAGAGAAAGGAAAATGCTACTTACCAGTATGCATCTGTTCTTGGCATGTAGAGCTGCAGATCCACACACTGTGCTTAGATCGCCATCTGGTGTTGGGCCCGGATGTTTGCACTTTGTTGTCTTGGAAAGTCTTTGGAAGTCACGAGATAGGTGGCTCCTCCTTTGGATAATAGTGCACATGGGCATCAACTCCATCGTTAGATTGTTTTTTCGCCAATAAGGGAAATGATGGAGTTTTGTGGAAAACAGAAATAGATATCCATGTATGTAGTATCAAAATAAGATAATACTGGAACAGATATAGGTAGCCGGGGAGGTGGGTGGGTGTGTGTGGATCTGCAGCTCTACATGCCAAGAACAGATGCATACTGGTAAGTAGCATTTTCCGTTCGAGGCAGATGAGCTGCAGATCACACACTGCATAGATTGCATAGCAGTACTCCTCCTTAGCGGCGACCACCAATCTCTGTTGCAGTAGTTTGAAATAGCGTTTTGAGTACGATTGGCCCACACTAGCTTGTTTTGCCTGCACATCTACACAATAGTGTTTTGTGAATGTGTGCGGTGTAGACCATATAAGCTGCTTTGCAGATGTCATCTAAGGGAATGTTCCCTAGAAATGCCAATGAAGCCCCTATCTTTCGAGTAGAGTGGGCTTTGGGGGGGGGAATAGACAGTGTACGTTTTGCTTTGTGATAGCAAGTTTGTATGCATTTGACAATCCACCTTGCAATGCCAGATTTGGATATGGGATTGCCTTTATGTGGTGGTGAGAAGGATACAAAACGTTTTGTTTTGCGAAAAGGTTTTGTTCGGTCAATATAGTAAAGGAGAGCTCTTTTTACGTCTAGGGTATGAAGAGCTCTTTCTGCTACTGTTTGTGGTTGCGAGAACGCTGCAAACTCAACCGATTGGTTGAGATGGAAAGTTGAACTAACTTTAGGGAGGAATTTGTCTTAAGAACCACTTTGTTATGGTGGAGTTGTGAAAAATGGTTCTTGAATAAATAGTGCCTGTAGCTCACTGACTTTTAAGAGATGTAATGGCTACAAGGAAAGAGGCTTTCCATGTCAGAAATTGTAGCTCGCATTTATGTAGAGGTTCGAATGGAGGACCCGTTAATCTTGTGAGAACGATGTTTAAATTCTACACTGGGGAGGGATGTACCCTGGGAGGAATTATTCTTTTGAGGCCATCCATGAATGCTTTAATGGCAGGCACCCTGAACAATGACAGATGTTGTCTATTTTGTAGGTAAATTGCAATGGCAGCGAGATGTAATCTAATTGATGTGTATGCTAGATTAAATTTTTGAAGATGCAGTAGGTAACATATGATGTGCTGAGTGGAGGCATCTAGAGGATTGATGTTGTTATTGTTACAGTATATAACACATCTTTTCCACTTGGCTGCATAGCAGGCCCTAGTGGTGGGGCGCCTAGCTTCTTTGATGATGTTCATGCAATCAGGTGGAAGTTTGAGATAACCAAACTCTAGGACTTCAGGAGCCAGATCGCCAGGTTGAGCTGTGCTGGATCTGGGTGTCTGATCTCTCCATGGTTCTGTGTTAAGAGCTGTGTTGAGAGGCATAGTTTTTGGTGCAGGACTACTGATAGTTTCAGCAATGATGTGTACCAGGGTTGTCTGGCCCATGTTGGAGCAACTAGGATCAGTGTTAGCGACTGTTGTTGCAGCTTGCGCACCACTAATGGAATGAGTGGGAGAGGGGGAAAAGCGTACGCAAATCTGCCTGACCAGTTTATCCATATCGCATTGCCTTTGGACAATGGGTGTGGATATCTGGCGGCGAAGCTTGGGCATTTTGTGTTGTAATGTGTGTGGCAAAGAGATCTATCTCTGGCTGCCCCCACATTTGGAAGAACGGTTGAAGAACTTGTGGGTGAAGTTCCCACTCGTGAATCTGTTGTGTCTGCCGACTTAACAGATCTGCTTCGTGATTTTGAGTTCCTGGGAGATGTTGGGCTAACAGGAATATGTTTTGAGGAATGGCCCATCTCCATATGCTCTGTGCTAGTTGAGAGAGCTGGAGGAAGTAGGCCCCCCCTGTTTTTGTAAATAGTACATTGCTGTCATATTGTCCGTGCGGACTAAGACAGCTTAGCCTGATATCTGCTTCTGGAATTATTTTAATGCCAGAATGATTGCTAGTAACTCCAAATGATTGATGTGGAGTAGCCTTTGCTGAGGTGTCCATGTGCCTTATATAGTGTAATGAAGTAGATGAGCTCCCCAGCCGGTGAGCGATGAGTCTGCTGTTAGCACAATGTGTGAAACCGGCTCTATGACCGGTCGCCCTTTGGAAAGGTTTTGGGTGTTCCACCACTGCAGAGAGCGATGTGTGCGGCCGTCCACCAACTCCAAATCTGTTAGTTGACTTTGAGCTTGGTTCCACTGACGTGCCAGACATTCCTGTAAGGGGCGCATCTGGAGTCTTGCATGAGGTACTTTGAATATGCAAGAGGCCATCATCCCTATGAGTTGCATGAACACTCGAACTGGGAGTGAGTGTTGCAGCTGGAATCTTGTTATAAGGGCTTGCATGCTTGCTATTCTGGCTGGACTGGGATAAGCAAGGCTCTTTCAGGTGTTTATTGTGGCACCCAGATATTATCGGATGTGGGATGGTTGGAGGTGCGACTTTGCGAGGTTTATGGTAAACCCCAAATCGTGAAGTAGTTGGATTGTGTGGCGTGTGTGATTTACACACTGGGTATGTGACTTGGCTTTTATGAGCCAGTCATCTAAATATGGGAAGACGGGAATTTGTTAAGTCTTCTTAGGTGGGCTGCCACTACTGCCAGACATTTTGTGAAGACTCTGGAAGTTGTGTTGACTCCGAATGGGAGAACCTTGAACTGGTAATGCTGTTCGTCCACCACCAACCGTAGATATTTCCTGTGAGCAGGGTGAATGGGAATGTGGAAGTAGGCGTCCTTGAGATCTAATGTGGCAAGGAAGTCGCCTTGTTTGAGTAGTGGGAGGACTTGTTGAAGAGTGCCCATTTGGAAATGGTCAGATTGTATGTAGAGGTTTAATGGCCGGAGGTCCAAGATAGGCCTCAGAGTTCCGTCCTCCTTTGAAATGAGACAATACAGGAAGTAAACCCCTGTGTTTTGGTGATGAAGGGGAACTGGTTCTATGACACGTTTTTTAAGAGGGAAAGTACCTCTCGTTTTAGCAGCATTAAGTGGTCTGTTGACATTGGACGCTGTTTGGGTCGTATGTTTGGGGGAGCGGAAGTAGGTTCTAGGCAGTAACCTGATTGGATGATTTGTCTCACCCACCTGTCTGTGGTGATGTTGTTCCAGACAGGTAGGAACTGTAGCAATCTTCTCCTGACCAGAGTAGAGTGGTCCGGGCAGAGTGGAGGGAAGTCATTGTTTAGGGGTAGAGGCAGTGCGAGTATTGGTAGTTTTGCCTCTACCCTTGTTGTTATTGCCCCTGTAGCCTCCTCTGTAATTAGCCTCTGTTAGATGAGGTCTGTGCGGGACTTTTGTAGGAAGTGGAGGGGTTATCAGTGGCAAAACCTCTTGAGGCGCCCCTATAAGAGGAGCGACAAAAGGAACTTCTGGGAGTTTGCGATTGCAAAGCTCCCATTGATTTGGCAGTGTCTGTATCCTTTTGCATCTTTTCTAAAGATGAATCTACAGTGGGTCCAAATAAGTGCTCTTGGTCAAAAGGTTGATTTAAGATAGTGGTTTGAAATTTGGGCTTAAAGCCGGAAATGCGTAGCCAGGCATGTCTGCGTAAAAGGACACTGGTATTAATGGCCCGGGATGCTGCATCTGCAGCGTCCAGACCACACCGAATGGAGGTGTTCGTTATGAGCTTGCCTTCCTGGATGAGATGATTAGCTCGTGTTTTGTATTGGTTTGGAAGGTGTTGTAGTAGTGTCTCCAGCTCGTCGTAGTGTGCCCTGTCATATCTTGCGAGCAAAGCCTGTATGTTGGCAATCCTCCATATCTTAGCTGCTTGGGACGCCATTCTTTTACCAAACACATCCAGCAGTTTTGATTCTTTATCAGGAGGTGGGGCATCTCCTGTGGTTTGTGAATTTGCCCTTTTCCTGTCGTTGGAGACCACTAAGGAATCTAAGGGTACTTGTCCTTTAATATACACAGGATCAGCTGGAGCAGCTTTGTACTTTTTTCCTACCTTGGGGTTAATGACTCTGGCCCTTACAGGGTCCTTAAACACTTCATGAGTGTGTTTGATTACCCCTTTTAACATCGGGAGAATGGCAGTGGACCTTTGGGATGGTGCGAAAGTGTCCATGAGGAAATCTTCCTCTACAGGGTCTGTGTGTAAGTTCACCCCGTGATATTCTGCTGCCCTGTGTATGCTGAGTGAACGCTATAATGTCCTCAGGAGGGGATGGCCTAGGTGGGTAGATGTCGTCCTGGGGTGTGTCTGGGACATCTGGTGTGTCATAATCCTCCCATGAGTCTTTTTGGGTACCAGGAGGACTGGGTTCCCCTAAAGGTTGATCATCCCCTAGGTCTTCAGAGGTGTCATCATCATCCGGAGGTGTAGGAGATGGTGAGTGGGGTGAATATGGGATAGGAGAGTGGTGTGGAGGGGGAGGTGGAGAAGGAATCCTTAAAGGAGAAGTTGCAATGTCTCTTTTTTGAAGGAAGTGAAGCTGGCACAGGTTTGTCCATTTTCCGCTTCTTTGAAGGGCTAAGTATCAGTTGACCTGTTTTAGGGCCTTTTAGAAGTGTCGAGTTGGATCCGGCCGAAAAAGCTCCTCTGAGGTTTGTTCCTGCGGTGCCGATTTTTTCGGGTCCGAATGTTTGTTTGTCAGAGGTTTTTCAGTTGTTTTATGTTCTTTAGGCCTTGAATCAGGAGTTTTCTTCGATTCCGGTATGGGCTTCGGTACCGGTTGTTTTTTCCGGTTACGATGGTGTTTTTGGATCCGTAGGCTAAGAGCCAGTGGTGATCTGAATCGGGAGTTTAGTCGGTTCCGAGGATTTTCTGGGCTTCGAGGGTTGAGCGCCCGAGGCTTTCGGAACTGGGTAATTGCTCGGATCTGATGATTTTTTCGGAGCCGGGGCGTCCGTACCGGTGGATTTCAGCGCCAAAGGCGTCGATGTGGAGCTAGGCATTGGTGTGGAGGAAGGTAGTGGTTTGTGTTTCGGTGCCGGGGATGGAGATTTGCACCAACGGCAGGCTGGCTCGATCCAGAGTGGCCTGAAGGCTTTTGTATCTGCTTCTTTGCCGAGCCCGAAGGCGGGACGTGAGAAGTTCTGTCCCAGTGCGCACCTAGGCCCAAAGGTGAAGGTGTGACTGAAGCCTTTTTGGGAATGGCGGTGGGGAGGGGTCGACGTCAGTACTTACGACCCGCTGCCCCGGAGTTATGTCTTCAACGTCGGAGTCGTCTGCTTCGGAGGAGCTGATGGTGCTGTTGGATCTGCTCCTGCTCCGGTACATTGATGCCTTCCTGGAAGATGTCGTTGGGAATGGATGTCGATGATCCAGCCATGGTTCTTCGAGCTCAACTATCCCGAATCGTCTTCTTGGAGCGGAAAGAGGCACAAGCTGGACAGTCTTTGGCCGTGTGCTCGGGTGAAAGGCAGAGGTTACACACCTCATGAAGATCGGCATGTGGAAACTTGGATCCACATTTAGGACACTTTTTGAAGGGAGTCCTTTTCATGAGCCGAAGGCCTGATGGCGCAGGTAGGCCCGAAGGCCTGCGTCGACGACTGGAATCGAAGATCTGAAGTTTGGAGAGATGCGTGTCGAATGGGAACGCGACCGAAACAATACCGAAGTAAGGGTGAAGGATTTCACGGCGAAAAGATGATCGGTAACGACACCGAACTGGAGCGCGATGAACACATCCGAGCCCGATTGCGGAAAAAAACAATCTAACGATGGAGTCGATGCCCATGTGCACTATTGTCCAATGGAGGTGCCACCTATCTCGTGACTTCCAAAGACTTTCCAAGACAACAACAAAGTGCAAACATCTGGGCCCAACACCAGATGGCGATCTATGCACAGTGTGTGATCTGCAGCTCATATGCCTCGAACAGTAAATTCTCCTTCACAAGGAAGAACTAGAAAGAAGGAAATGGTGAAATCCAACAACCAAAACACTAAGGAGTATCCTTTATTCTCTAAAGTCAAAACATCCCTGGCCACTCTGGCTCCATTAGTGCAATTACAAGGGCTTCGCGCCCCGACACAAGTCAGCTCCCCGCAAGTAGCTCAAACCTCTACGGGACAATCAGTCACCATTAACGAAGAAGCTGAACACAGCTCACTCCAACAGGACAACAGCCGTTCCGGTGAAGTAGAGTCGCAGGCATTGCTATCACCATCATTGCCGCAGCCACGATCACAGCAGTTTATGCAGGGCTCGTCATCTCTGCAGCCACAACATCAACCCCAGATGTCAAGGAAAACAGGATCAGACCTCTCAGGGCAGCAAGTACGGTCTCAGAAAGAAAATGAAGAATCCCAATGCAGCCCGCCGATGCAGCTTCGAGGAGGAACTCTCCTAAAATATGATATAAAAGCTATGCTGAATCTCATTTTAGATGAGATAAGAGCTCAAGACAACACAAGCTAAAGAGATAGCATCCCTTCATCAACGCCTCTCAAAGATCGAGGAGGTAGTAGGTAGTTTACTGGCAAGCATAACAAGAGACTGAATCGAGGATCGTACACCTCGAAGATCAAATGATTACAATCCAGCAGCAGGTGAACATGGTAACTAAAGAGAAAGCATTATTGGAGAGAAAGCTTGAGGAGCTCGAGAATTATTCACGGCGTGCAAATCTGCACATAGTGGGGGTCCCGGAAGGGAGTGAAGGGTTGCAACCCCTTCAATGGGTTGAATCTTTCATCAAGAAGAGCGTGCTCCCAGAAGTTACAGGTGACCTCATCACAACAAGAGCGCATCAGGTTCCCTTACATGCTCAGCCGAATTCAAAAATACCTCAAACTATCCTGATTAATTTTGCCAACTATCGCATCAAGGAACAGATTATCTAAGGCAATCCAGCAGAGAATTTTCGATCAAAATATATATTTTATTTTTACATTTTGTCGTTTGTATTCATTCTTATACATGTGCATTCATCATTAAAACATACTTCTTTATACATGTGCGCTTATCGTAGCTTGCACCCGTTCTGTCTGCATATCATTACTAAGAATTCAGCATCTTTTAGCACAAAATCCTACGAGCATTCTCAATCCAGATGAGTATCACCCTATCCCCCACTAACGTCCCCAACTATCCCCTCACCCCCACTGCGCTGCGCTGCTGTCAACTAGGGTATTGCTCACCCTTCATCTGAGTTTTGCTATGAGAAGATAGCTGGGACAATTTTCAATCAATGATGTCGCTAGTTGTCAGATTTTTGCTGATATATCTGCAGCTGCCGCACACCGGCGATAAGAGTTTCTTAAATTGTTGCAACTCTAAGGCACACGGTGCACTGGCGTCAATAGCCCAACAGTCAAAGTTAAGGGTGCTGGTGAGGGGCAAGTTCCATGTGTTTGCGAATATAGAGGAAGCACAGGATCTCTTGAAAGAAATCTCCTCCACAAAGTAGATACAATTCACTAAATGCCAGGGGTAGCTTGAGGCGGGGGTAGGGGTCACTTAGGGTGCAGCACCAAGGCATCCCACAAGAAAGGCATTTGGGGAGGGTGGAAACGGGGCAGCTGGCCTTTTCCCATCTCCTGGGGAGGGCTAGCTACGGGGAGGGGTTGGGAGCAGGTGAGTTTGGGGTACAAAGGGGAAGAAAATTAGCAGAATCATAGGGGTGGGGTGGTGGGTAGACAGTTTATTGTGTTGAATTGATTATTGCAATACTTGGGCATTATTTATAGAGATGTGATTTAAATGTCAGATAATCTCGGTAAATGTAAACGTTGTTTTGAACAAACAAAAGTATGAAGGGATAATAAGGTGGTTAGCTTCCTTTTCACCACGAGTTCTTTTTCTTCAAGAAACTCATCTGAAAACAAATACTCCAAAGCTTTTTATACCCAAATCGTTTTCTTACTTTTTTTTTCGTCAGCATGGATGGCAGTAAGGGGGGTTACTATATACTTTAGTCGCGGCTAGATTGGGAATTTGTCCAAGTACAGAGGGATCCTCATGGTCGATGGCTATGGGTCATGGCAAGTCTAAAAGGGAATACTTTAAATATTATTATGGTCCAATTATTGGTGACCCTACATCTATTGTCAGGATCAATGAGATACTCAAAGGGGCTACACAACAAATTATTTTGGGGGGGAGATTTTAATTATATCCAGGACTTTACATAGGATACTTCGAGTAAAAATAAAAAAACAGCTAAAGCCGAAGACTAAAAATGTAATCTATGTTATTACACAAGATCATCAGTTAATTGATCCATGGCGTAGAGCCCATCGGGAAGAACTAGAATATACCTGTTATTCCCGAATATTCCAGTCAGCTTTCCGCCTTGACTTTTTTTTTTTTTTTTTTTTAATATCACGTTCTTTGAAATATTCCGCATCAGAAATGGGGGCCAATTCATTTTCAGACCATTCTTTGATCGAAATAGAGGAGGGCAAGAGGATGAGGTTCAGGTGGCAGATGGATCGACTTCTTCTCTCAAACCAACAATGGGTAATCGACACAAGAAAAGCTCCAGTTGGCGGTTGATACTGCCTTGCTCCAGAAAAATGCCTCTTTAATAGGAAATGAGCCAGTGGGAGGGCAGCTTGAAAAAGCTAAACAGGGTTTGAGTTTTTTATTTTAGAAGAAATTAATAGTTCCCGGACATTCCAGCAGCGAGTCTACCAAGAGAGCCAAATGGTAGGCAAACTGATGGCCTGGTCAACTAAGGTCAAACAGGAAGCAGTGCTAATTACCGCAGTACTAGACCTAACACAAGATCCCAGGTGACTGAAAAGAAAAAGATTGCTCAAGTTTTTCTGCAGCATTATGAGCAGTTGTATGCAACTACATATATGGCGGGGCAGGAGGCAATTCAACTATACTTCGAGGCCATTAATCTCCCGCAGCTATCGAATAGCCAGGCAGAGGAGATTCAAGTTGACATCTCAACAGCTGAAATTCAGCTAGCCCTTGCCTCAATGTTAGGAGAAAAAGCGTGCAGTAACAATGGGCTGCCAACAGAATTTTATAAAGTCTCTGCCAAGGAATGAACACCTTTTTTGGTGGAGCTTTTTAATTATGTGAAAATGGGTGGTCTGGTTCCTACAGCCTTTAAGGAATTCATCATTGGCAGTTTAGTAAAGAAGGGGGAAGAACCCCAGAGATATTAATTCATATAGACCAATTAGTCTACTTAATTCGGACTATAATATTTTAATGAAAATCTGGGCGCAGCGTTTTACTCCTCTGTCAGAAAAAGTGATCCATAAAGACCAGACAGGGTTCGTTGCAGGGAGGTTGATGTCCAGAAATACAGGGTTTTTAGTACAGGCACTTGACTTTATAAATAGCAATCAAACTCCAGCTCTCATTATGATGGTCGACGCAGAAAAAGCGTTTGACTTGGTGGATTGGGATGCCCTTTTTAGGTCTCGCCTGGCGTAAGACTGCGCAGACATGCGCAGTCTCGCTGGCGAGATTTAATGACTTTAGGAGATTTCTCTAGTGGGCTTTAAGCCCCCGCCCCTCTTTTCCATTGGCTGGCGTCACCGTTTATGCTAAACGGTGGCCAGCCATTGGAAAAGAGCGTCTAGTGACAAACACTTTTCTCTTTTAGAGCCGTCCCAGTTGGACTGGCTGCCCGACTTACTGCTGGCGTAAAAGGTTTTCTTATCTTTATGGGGCCAAACACATGGCCCCATAAAGATAAGGAACCAGTCATGCGAGTCAGTCTAACTGGGACAGCTCGCGAGCCAGTCCAACTGGGACGGCTCTCACCCCGCTGGAGCGGGGGCCCAGAGATCAGCGGACCAGCCCACCAAGGACCGCGCTCTGCTTGGGTCACCTCGGGGCAAGTATGCGCAGGTATGGGGGAGGGGCGCAGTGGAGGTGCACAGGCCAAGTAAACAGGCGCGAAGGCAGGAGCAAACGAGGCAGATAGCACATACTGCCGCTGGCCTTGCGATGCCATCTGCAGGCGTGCAGGGCCCTCTCCAGGCATGGGGGCCCGCCAACAATTCCGCCTCTCCGGGACTTGGGGCCGACATCGGGGATCTTCTAAGGCGCGTCCGGGGATTCCCTCAGCTCTCGGGAGCCCCGTGCACTTTCGGGTCGCCTCCTCCTTCTGTCGCGCTGCCATTGGTGGCCCCGGCAGCCTTCACCTTTGGCCGCGCTGCCATTGGCGGCCGCGGAAGTCTCCTCCTCTCGGCCTCGCCCAGCGTCAGGCTCCTCTCCTGGCTTCCTGGTTGCTGTGGCTGGCTCGGGCTGCGGCGGTGAAACGCGGGGTGGGCTTCCGCGTATTTTAAATAGCAGAGACCCAGGGTAGGCACCCGCCAAAGTACTGTATAAATAGGGTGGGCACCCGCCTTAGATAAAGCAACCAGCGGCAATAGTAACAGGAGAGCGGGGTTGGCACCCGCTCTCACAATAAAAGCAAAGACGCGGGGTGGGCACCCGCGCATTAAACAAATGCGGCGATGCCGGGTGGGCTCCGGCTTCGCAAAACAGCCTCGATGCGGCGGCCACTGCGGGGTGGGCACTCGCAACAACACAACAATGAGGGGGAATCCCTACACCGGGGATTCCCTCTATAAGGGACAGAAGTGCTCCTCCTCAGCTGCAGGGAGCATGGCGCTATGAAAAGCGCTCCTAGGAAACAAAAGTAAAAGCCATTTGGTTTGCTAATGGTATTATATAGCAAAGCAAATGGCTTTAACTTAATAAAAGGCGAGGCCTATTGCATTTTCAATGCTCGTTTATGGTCTGGGTAGGTATGGTACTCCCTTCCATGTTATTAAAATCCTTTGTAATATTTATCAAAGGGCACAGGCGTTTATTAATTCTAACCTAGCTGGGATAGTTAATGTTAATTGAGGGACCAGGCAAGAGTGCCCTTTTTCCCTCGTGCTCTTCACCTTTTTTTCATCGAACCCTTAGCCACTAGAATTCGCAAAAATATGGAGATAAAAGCACCAATACAAGGAATGGCCAAACTGATGTGGTTTGCAGACATTATCCTCTATTTTAGCCCGACAATAAAGAATATTTAATATTAGCTGAATTTGTACAATTTGAATTAATTGGAGGATACAAAATTAATCGTAACAAGACAGACTTTTACAATGAATACTTCCAATGATTTTCTTCCCGACAATTTTAAACAAACCCATATTCCCAATCCAATTGATATTTAGGGATTTAAGTTAAGAGTCAATGAACCGAAATGTTTAAATTAAACTATGAAGTCACACGGAAGAATGGTCGTTATTACCACTCATATTGATAGGCTGTGTGGCGCTTATAAAAATGTCCATTTTACCTTTACTTATTTCTTTGTTCATAAATGTCCCGATAAAAATGAATATGAGTTATTTTAAAGAGTTAGAAACAATTTTTAAAAGGTTTCTTCGAATTAAGAAGGCACAGTGAGTAAAACTCTGTGCTTCAACTTGACATAAAGCAGGGGGGCTCGCACTTCCTCAAGCTCGTGCATATTATCATGCAGTCTTTTTAGATTCTATAGCCCGTTTACTTGACCGTAAGGGATCCTTCTATAATTTTAAAAAAATTTTTTTAGAGAAGATGGTGCAAGAAGCTGCTGTACTGATTCTGGTATTTCTGAAAACAGCCAAACTTCCCAAAAAAAGGAGGTATAAGAACTTCCAGGAGTACACTTACAGAGCCCAGGCTTTTTATTCAAAGCAGGCCTGCTCTGCAGGATCTTATTTCTTAAAATCAGCCGAATGTAAAAGCTTGGGCCTCCAAATTCAGAGCAGCAATCTAAGGTCTTGCAACAATTGGGGATTTAAAGAGCTAGGGCATTTTTGAGTGGGTGGCAGAGGAATTACTTGGCAAGAGGTCCAAACAAGGTGTGGCAACCAGAGTAAGCCTCTTTTTTTTTTATATATTCAGATTTCACATCTACTATGCAGTCTCCCATCCTGTTCCGGCACAACTCCACTTGTGACTGCTCTATTTAGAGCAAAGCTAAGAGGGGTGGGCAATTGGTGTTGCTGTATACTGTTTCAAGGAGAGCCAATCATGGTCAATAAATTCTTAGAAAAAGTGACCCAGGAGAGACAATGCAGGTTCGCAAATCGGGATTGGCAAACTCTCACTTAGGCAGCAAGGCCTTAAGAGCGGCAAATTTTCAAAGAATTGCATTCTTGTCATGCTGGATGGCGTATTACACCCCCCAAGCTCTTCACAAGATACGCCAGGAAATAGAAAATAAATGTTTTTGCTGTCAGATGCTAGGCGAGGGAGGTTGGCTCCATACTTTTTTTACCTGCCCAAAGCTAGGACAATTCTGGGAGAGGATCTTTTCGGCTTTAAGCTGGTGAGTTCAGAAAAGTTTGGCTTCGGACGCTGAGATGGCATTTTTTGGTCTGGCAAGTCAGAGACAAAACCTCGGAATGTCAAGAGGGGAGGAGGCATTTGTAGCAATTGCCTCCCTCGTGGCACGATCTCTGGTACTTCAGAATTGGAGGTCCCTAAAAAGACCTACTTATTCGGAATGGTTGAATAAATTGATCCGCACTAGGAAATTTGAAGAAGCATATGCTAAGAGAGTTGGTGCAAAGAAAAGATTTAATGCTGTATTGGAAATATATGGAGAGGCTAGAGACCTTCTCGGAGAAATAGGGCCGAACAAAAAAAATTGCATTCTAGCACTGCACTTTAGTAATTTTTAGGCTGGAAAGTACTGTAGTAAATTGCCCTGGCTGAACTTTGCCAAGTGTGCCTGGAAGATGAACTTCTAGCATCATGCTTGGACAGTAAATCAGCACATTGCACTTTAGGGAAAAATCTACTCATAGAAACCAATGTTAATTTGACAAGAATAATACATATTTGTTAAATATTGCATTCTGCACTATATACATGTTTGCTATTTCTGAATTGCACTTTTCCAAAACCTTTCTGGAATATTAATTTCTGGCTTTATGTCTAGATGGTAAATTAGCACATTAGACTTTTGTTGGCAAGATCTACTAATAGAAGCCAACGTTAATGCTATTGGAATGACAGTTGTTAAATATTGTATGTTGCACTTTATATATGTTTGTGCGGTCTAATTTGATATGTATACAAGGATGCCTGTTTATCAAATCATTTGCAGTAATTCTTTGTACTCTGTTTGTTAAAAAAAAAAAAAGTATTTAATAGTGGTACATGCAAGAGTTGAATATTGGCATGTACCTGCAATGGCTTCCCCCAAAACCTATGTGCACTACAGCGGGCTGTAGCGATTCTAAGATGAAAAATCAGTATCAAATACTATTCCTGCTAACTCAGGTGTGAGATGAGATACTTGAATTAGTAAACCACTATTTTTATTCTATATTAAATATTCAATTCACTGGCAAAGTTGGATTTTTGAGAATTAGACTTGGTCTGAACTCCAGGAATCTAATTAGCATTCCCTTTCCAGCAACGGGCTCCTGCCCATGCTGCTCCTTAATGAGGTGTGAAAACTGCCACCATAACAGAAACAATGACTTCGGCCTTTTGGCAGGAGGACCAGGCTGTAAGGTATTGAGCTCAATGCAGCTGGAGATGTTCCAGTAACTTCATTAACTTGAAAGGACCAGGGTAAGAATGAGCCCTCCTGGGGGCCTCTGCTGGAGTGAGTCCTGTTCCCTAGAAGTGCTGTCTTTTTAACCCTGGGGGGCCTTAGAAGAGACCAAGAGCAACTGCTGTAAACTCTGAAAAGTTGAGACTTGGAAACCTTTTGGGCCTCCAAGCCTTCCCTTCAGTAAAACAAGTTACTTACCTTCGGTAACGATGTATCTGGTAGAGAGAGAAAGTCTAGCCTCAGATTCCTTAACTTGTGAATACTTCCCAGGCGTCAGACAGGATCTGGAAATGTTTCTCAGCAGTACCTCTGCGTGCCGGTGATGGCGCTGCATGGCTCCGCGCAAAGTCGTCTCCGGATAGGACGTCAACTGAGCCATAAAAGTCCCCTCAGGCGCACAGACGTCAGTTTCTGTGAAACGTCCCGCGCAGAGACACTTAGAAACTGGCTGTAGAGTCAGTGTGCTAAAAAGAGGAAAGAACTTCACAACAACAAATAAAAAAGGGAAAAGCAGGGTATGAAAATACCAGAGAGGACCCTTGAGGAAAAGACCTAAAAGACGATGAAGCACAAGTCATGTATAACAGTGCGCAGAAGCGCATGACAGTACAGTACACCTCCTACTTCCTTAACTCTATACCGGATGGAACTCATTTGACCATATACGAAGTGGAAAGGGTGGAAGAGAACTTCATATAAGGTAAATGAGACCAGAATAGCGGATCTGGCGAACTCCACCTAAACAGAAGCAGAATAAGGAAAAAGGGAGGACCACTCCCACGCCAATTCAGTCAACCAGAGAGTAAGAGACTGAAGACCCCAAGACCAAGGTCAATTGCAGAGTGGGGAGGATGAGCGGGGTGTTGAGGAATCTGAGGCTAGACTGTGTCTCTACCAGATACATAGTTACCGAAGGTAAGCAACTTGTTCAGATAGCGACAGCTGGTCGCAAATTCCGTAACTTGTGAATTCGATACCATAGCCATAAACTCTCGGAGGAGGGTCTGCAAACTAATTCCTCAAGAGGTCCAGGAGGACCGGTTTACAGAGATAAACTTGGTCACACCTCAGTGGGAAAGGATAACGAAGAGGGAACCTCTTCTAAAGGTGATGAAGACCACAACAACGCAAACAAAGAATATGTACCAAGAGCAAGGAGATTGTTTCCTCAGGCATAGAAGTACCGACGTACAATGCCCGTGGTAACCTAACTCCAAAGAAGATAGACACCGATCCAATTGAACTAAAGGCTAATTGGCCCCACCGGAAATTGGATGAAGGACCACTGGAAGGGACAGAGAAGTATGCAACGTGTGTATAATAAAGGACTGAGACACCAGGCCGACTAACCAGAGGATGACATTCATCTTTAGGTGAAAGAAAATGGCCACTAAAGGAACCAAAACAGGTCAAGTGGAAAGAAGAGCCAAGGTATGAAGAAACAGTGCGATGGAATCAGTCCAAGCACAAGAAAATCCACCGCCAAGTGGGAATGAAGATACATTGATAGACTGACACTGCCTCTGAGCACAGCGCCTGGTCTCAAGAAAAGAAATCTGGAAATTCCAGCAAGGGAAAACCGAGCCTGGGGAAGAAAAAAAGGGGGAAAAACGAAATTCCACACAAATCACCTGGCTACCGTCAGGATGCCAAATATGAACACCAAGTACACTAACAACAGTGACAGTGGGGACAATAAGGCTCCTGCCTTGATGAGATCAATAGGAGGACCACCACCATACACAAACCCTCTTAACTCAAGTATGGTAAATCCCTAGAACAACAAGACAGACATCTAACGAAGAATGTTTCTAACATGAAGAACGTTTTATTCTAGATCTTTCTCCCCCTTCTCATATTTACTTATTTAGTAAGTGTTTAATTCTTTTTGTGTTTTGGAAACCCAAGGGATGGACACCAAATGGCCAAAAGCCTATGAAACACTAGACACTGGCTTAGCAGCACATCTATTCAGGTGATGCATGCCGCAGCCCAAAAAATACGGCAAAACTCAATGCTTATTGACAACGCCCCGAGAACCAACCACAGAAAAAGACGGGGGAGGGGAGTTCGAGATAGACCCTCCCAGACCAGAATAGGCCAGTGCACAAGGCAACATTGTGTGCTACAAGAATATCCAGAGGCATGTACTTCCTAAGGGGAAAAACATGAAAGAATGTGCTTGCCCAAAGCACGTACCAATATTTAGACAGAGTCAACAGGAATTATGACTAAGTATTCCTCCATCACCAAACCTAGTACCCAAAAGAAAGACTCCCTCATGACTGAGGAGAGGACAATCCCCATTGGATGGGCAACTAATGAAATTAACGGTACATATAGAACAGAAGTTCATACAAGGATCGCTCAACATCAGTAAGGCAAGGGGAGCACCTCTCATAACAACCAAGAGGCAAGAACAACAGGTCACGCAATGACCGTGAGGGAGGAAGGTAGGTCATGGAATAGCTATGGGGTTGGGCGGAAGGAAAAACAGGCAAAACTAAGCGTTCTACAATCAAAATGCCAACCCAACCGACCCTGCTGAGGGTCAGCTGCAGTCGGGACGGCCAATACCTGGGGATCCTGGATATTCCCCAACATCAGAGGAACGTGAATCCCCAGCTTGGGGAGGCCTGTTCCCCCAGAGGTCGGGAAGACAACCCAGACACTCTGCCGCCAGTGTGGGATTCGATCCCTTGCATGGGAGGGGCCTGCCATGCTCCAGGCACATGACCACAAGGCAGCGCTTTCGAAACAAGCTTCGGGACAACAAGGTTCCATGAAACTCGCCCTTCTTCCCCAAAGCGAAGAGAGATGGCAAGGCACAACACTGTTAAATCAATGAGGACATTGTTCCCTGTTGGCGGTGAAACAAAAATGCCGATCACCTGCTCAACATAGGTGGAGATAGAGGGAAGAGTGTAAAAAGAGGGGGGGGGAAAGGGGGCGGGAGGAGAGGGGGATAGAGGGGGGATGAAAAGAGGCAAAGAGAATTTCCCCAGTCTCAAGGATCCACTCCTGAAGGGGAGGACTCTATGTAGCCTCTCGTAAGCCCTCACACACCCCGAGGAATGTCTTGCTTCATCATTGGGCTTGTTGTTGCTCCTCGTCGGGCCGGCGCTGCAATGCCCGACGGTCCCCCGAAGGGTCTCTCTATCGGAGGTCTTTTAAAGAGAAAAGCCGTTAGGTGAATGCGGGTATGTGGGCAAAAAAGCAGTGAGGTGGATCCGAGAGGTAAGTGGTAGAGTGCGTGCAAGGTGTGTGGAGTAAAAATGCCTAGGGGTGTCCAAAAAAGTGGATTTTAATAATATGGAGCCTCTGGCAAACTAAAAAGACCAGAAGGTCACGGGGTCACTAATCAGCGCAAGGTGCTAATGTGACTTTAATAAAAGGTCGCCATGTTTCACGCCTAGAATGCCCGGACGGGTCAGTGGCGTTTCATCAGGACCGTGGAGAAGTGAAAGGTAGTGCACGGTGAAGACGGGAGTGCCAGAGATTGGAAGGGTAACTCACGTCTAAGAAAAGGTTAAAAGAGGTACGGGGCTGCGGGGTACAGTGACCTGGTCAGCAAGGACAAGAAGAACGTACCAAACTAGTGTAACCTGCAGGGGAAATAAACGGGAGGGGAGAAGAGGGAATGGTAGGGATGGGGAAGAGGGGGGGGTTAAAAGAAGGAGGGAGGGGTGACAAGACACACATGAATGGTTAAGACAGAACTGGTACATATAAACACAGTTATCACGAGAGAGCACAGCAAGGACCTGTCTGTGACCCCGAATACCATTCGCATGGTGATAGTGCGGTCACCCCGGTGACCATGTCAACAAAAACGTACATAAGTGACGTGTCAGGCGTCCAGCATCAGTCTCATGCACATTCAGCTAATTCAATGGTAGAATATCTCCCATGGGTTGAGGAGCGGTGCAGGGCGGGGACCAACACTCATTGAGAAAATTTCTGTATAAATCTCAACATTATAGCTGAAGTCAAAGGGAACATAGGTGAGGGTAGCAGTAGTGGCGCCAGAGTGAGCGGCACGTATGTTCGTGGACAAAGCCCAGGCATAGACGATCTATATGCAGCGGGCAGAAAATGAAATAAGAACACACCACATAGCCAGGTAACGGACCCACTAGACTAATTGGGGAAGGGTCGTTGCAGAACCTGACAGCTCAGACAGTGAGCGAGCACTCAGTTAAAGTATCACTTGAAAAATACAGTGTATATGCCAAGAAACGTGAAGATGTACAAATACATGTAACTGGTATAACGAAGAGCAAGGTGACCCCATCCTTACCCTCGTATTTCTGAACGGGGCTGCATGCGGCCCCCAATGGCCTCATTGTACGAACAGCCCCCCGCATCTTCCTAGACGATCCGGTATTCAAGAGGGAATGGAGTCAGATTGCTTGGAAGTGCACTCGTGATTGGCTCATTCTGATCATCAGCACAGCAAAACGCTTGTCAGAAGCCCTGATCATCAAGATCTCTGAGGATGGGTTGAAAACAGGGATCAACATATCATCGTACAAAACACGTCTCGCAGAGATCAATAGCGAGATGAATGAACACCGTGACTACCTGCTACAACAAAAAATTACAAAACTCCAGAAAGATGTCAAAAAATTTGACAGGGAAAAAGTATACCCGTACATCACAGAGGACTATCAAACCACAGACAACGATGCCCTCTCGGAAAATGGCTCGACTTCATCTAATCACTCAGGGCAGTCGTCCTACAGTAACTCAAGCTGGGGAAGAGCCACGAAACAACAGGGTCTTCTCCCACCGCCCCAACATGTGCCACCCAACCCGTATGGCTTCCATCATCTCCCCTATCCGCCCCAAGGCCCAATGTGGTATCCTGCCTTCAACGGACCACAACCAGGCTATGCCCAGCCTGGCTACCCCCAACCATTCTTCCCGAACCCACCTCCTCCTTTTCAGTACAGAGGCAGGGGGCGAGGCAGAGGGAGAAGAAGAGGTCAGAAGCAGGTCCAATGGCAAGACGCCGGACAACCACAACACCAGCAACCCCAGCGACAAACCAGGAGCATGACAAATCAAAGACCTTGATTGTCAACCTTTCCAAGAGACTACTGAATGCAGAGGAAACCTCGACGCTCGAATTGGGCCTCGGTTTCGTTCCTACCCCAAAGGAAGACGACTTCAGGATGAATCAGGAACTACACCAACTATTCAGGAAGATTCGACTGCAGGCATTCTTTTTGGGTAAGCCACCTCAGGACAGAGATGACACCGGCCTTAGACCCCCATCCAAGTTTACACCTACCTCCTCCATGGTACCACCAGAGGTCCTTACCTTTGAGAAGGCCGTACTGAAAGAGACGACTCAACTTATCAAAGGGCCTACATATAACAACCTCCCTAGCAAGAATCGCCAGGCTTTGGAATCACTCAGAAGAGATGAGACGATCATCATAAAGCCGGCAGACAAAGGGGGCGCAACTGTCCTCTTGGACATCACTGACTACGAAGCTGAATGTGAGAAACAACTCAGGAACACCAAATACTATCGCAGACTGAACAAAGACCCCACAGAAGATCTGTCTAAAAAAATCAGGATATTGGTCAACGAGGCTAGCACAGAGGGGTGGATCTCCCCCCAGGAGGCGGCATTTTTGATCAACGATGACCCCAGAACACCTTACTTTTACATCCTCCCCAAAATACATAAGGGGGTCACCCCACCTCCAGGGAGACCCATAGTTTCGGGCATCAACTCCCTCCTGGAACCACTGAGCCAATTCAGCGATTATTTTCTTCGTCCTCTGGTACAGAACACCACCGCGTACCTCAAGGACACACGAGACGTTCTCAATCTCATAGAAAAAATCAACCAAGAAAATATGGAATCTATTGACCTTCTCCTCACCATGGACGTAGAGGCGTTGTATACCAACATCCCTCAAGACGCCACCATTGAGGTAGTCAACGACCTACTCCAAGGGATGGAACCTCTTACCAATACACCAGTGGCCTTCATCATGGATCTGATCTCACTAGCCCTGAAAGAGAATTTCTTTATGTATAAAACCTCAATCTTCCATCAGGTACAAGGTACCAGCATGGGTAGTACCTTCGCGCCGAGTCTGGCGGGGCTGTACATGGCCTCGTTCGAGAATAGTCACATCTTTCCAGACACAAACCCATACAAGCACAACATCATCACATGGAAGCGATACATAGATGACATTTTGATCTTCTGGAAGGGTACCAGAACATCCTGCGAAACCTTCCTGGAATGGGTTAATGGACTGAACCCACACCTTCGATTCACGGGAACTATGAGTGACACCTCCATCCCCTTTCTGGACCTCTTGATCATCCTCGAGGACGACACCCTGAGGACCACACTACACAAAAAACCGACAGACCGTAATAGTCTCCTTGATTTTAACAGTCACCACCCCAAAGCCCTTCGGGAGAACCTCCCGTACGGACAATTCCTGCGCATACGACGGAACTGCTCAACCAGTCAGGATTATGAGAACGAAGCTAACCACCTTGAGGAAAACCTCCTGGACAGACACTACCCCAAGAGGGTAGTCAGACACGCAAGAAAAAGAGCCCGAAATAACCACAGGGACACACTGTTGGAAACCAGAACCAAGACACCCAGCGAGTCCATCACATGCGTCACCACCTTTACACCCCAGTCCAACAAAATCAAACAGATCATAAAACGGAACTGGAAAATTTTGAACACCGACACACTGAACCTAGAATTACCACGCTTCGCATTTAAAAGAACAGCGAACCTACGTGACAGACTGGTCAACACACGACCACTGCAACGTAGACAGGACCAACCCAATAGCACACTGTGGAACTTGACCCCTGTGTCAGGCCACTACCCATGTGGAAATTGCCACGCCTGTTCTACGACCACACACAGTAAGCAACTCACTCTGGGAAACTTTACATGGGAACAACGAGGACACTCAATTGCAACACCAAAAACTGCGTCTACCTCATTACATGCCCATGTGGCTTAAGGTATGTCGGCATGACCTCACGTCCCATTAAAGTCCGCATCAGCGAACACAAGAGCACCATCCGTCGAGGACGGACAGCCACGAAACTCACCAACCACTTCCTTGACCATGGGCATACCAGCGAACAACTTAAATGGACAATACTAGAGTCCAGACCCTTCTGGAATGCTCAAGCCTTATTACGCCAGGAACAACGTTGGGTGTTCCGTCTCCGTACTAACACGCAGGGACTCAATGACGAGATACCCTGGGTAGAACTGTAACTCACAACGGACCCACACTCTCGCTCCGGTGGACACACCTCATTACACACGAGCGAGTGATAGGAAACACAGGGGGGAACTGTAATTTAGCATGGATACATCCCTGTGGCCTGGAGGACACTTTTCCCTACACCGATGTACCTTCATGATCCTTATGGCTCTCCATTTAGGATTTTTTCCAGGAGTAGGAGCCCGTGGTCCCCTCATTGTTTATTGCGGGACACACCTTGTCCGGGTTTCCTGTACATGTCACCCTTTTCAGCTATGGCCCTATCCGGGGCACATCTGGGGCCCACAAGCCCTTTAGAATCACTTATGTACATACCATCCACGAGCAGGGCACTATGTGGAATCAACAACGCATGCGCACTTCGCTTGCTCCCACTTTTTAACTCCACGCATGCGCACACCCCAAGACGCACTCGCCCACGCATGCGCAAGACACGGCACGCGCACAGCCCCCGGCCCTCGAACAGGAAGTGGTTCACTCCCCTTTACCGACGCCTTAAATTGATACCTACTGGCAACGGACACTATCTCCAGGCAGCCGCTGGCAGTGGGTAGGTGCTGACTGAGCCGGCCCCCGACGCAACTGTGAGTACTCGCAGGCAGGATCCTACAGGGACCATCATGTATGCACAGTCCACCCTCACGCAGGGTTCCCTCCCTTAACCTTTTTACGCTCTGTTTGGTCCCTCCAGCAATTAGGGCGCTGGCAGCCTCGGCGGATCCTATGCAGCCCCGTTCAGAAATACGAGGGTAAGGATGGGGTCACCTTGCTCTTCGTTATACCAGTTACATGTATTTGTACATCTTCACGTTTCTTGGCATATACACTGTATTTTTCAAGTGATACTTTAACTGAGTGCTCGCTCACTGTCTGAGCTGTCAGGTTCTGCAACGACCCTTCCCCAATTAGTCTAGTGGGTCCGTTACCTGGCTATGTGGTGTGTTCTTATTTCATTTTCTGCCCGCTGCATATAGATCGTCTATGCCTGGGCTTTGTCCACGAACATACGTGCCGCTCACTCTGGCGCCACTACTGCTACCCTCACCTATGTTCCCTTTGACTTCAGCTATAATGTTGAGATTTATACAGAAATTTTCTCAATGAGTGTTGGTCCCCGCCCTGCACCGCTCCTCAACCCATGGGAGATATTCTACCATTGAATTAGCTGAATGTGCATGAGACTGATGCTGGACGCCTGACACGTCACTTATGTACGTTTTTGTTGACATGGTCACCGGGGTGACCGCACTATCACCATGCGAATGGTATTCGGGGTCACAGACAGGTCCTTGCTGTGCTCTCTCGTGATAACTGTGTTTATATGTACCAGTTCTGTCTTAACCATTCATGTGTGTCTTGTCACCCCTCCCTCCTTCTTTTAACCCCCCCCTCTTCCCCATCCCTACCATTCCCTCTTCTCCCCTCCCGTTTATTTCCCCTGCAGGTTACACTAGTTTGGTACGTTCTTCTTGTCCTTGCTGACCAGGTCACTGTACCCCGCAGCCCCGTACCTCTTTTAACCTTTTCTTAGACGTGAGTTACCCTTCCAATCTCTGGCACTCCCGTCTTCACCGTGCACTACCTTTCACTTCTCCACGGTCCTGATGAAACGCCACTGACCCGTCCGGGCATTCTAGGCGTGAAACATGGCGACCTTTTATTAAAGTCACATTAGCACCTTGCGCTGATTAGTGACCCCGTGACCTTCTGGTCTTTTTAGTTTGCCAGAGGCTCCATATTATTAAAATCCACTTTTTTGGACACCCCTAGGCATTTTTACTCCACACACCTTGCACGCACTCTACCACTTACCTCTCGGATCCACCTCACTGCTTTTTTGCCCACATACCCGCATTCACCTAACGGCTTTTCTCTTTAAAAGACCTCCGATAGAGAGACCCTTCGGGGGACCGTCGGGCATTGCAGCGCCGGCCCGACGAGGAGCAACAACAAGCCCAATGATGAAGCAAGACATCCCTCGGGGTGTGTGAGGGCTTACGAGAGGCTACATAGAGTCCTCCCCTTCAGGAGTGGATCCTTGAGACTGGGGAAATTCTCTTTGCCTCTTTTCATCCCCCCTCTATCCCCCTCTCCTCCCCCCCCCTTTTCCCCCCCCTCTTTTTACACTCTTCCCTCTATCTCCACCTATGTTGAGCAGGTGATCGGCATTTTTGTTTCACCGCCAACAGGGAACAATGTCCTCATTGATTTAACTGTTACGAGTGGAGCACGGACATTGGACCATAACCAGCTCCTGGTCCCCCCCTCTCCTTTTTTGACCAAGGCACAACACTGGCCTGCGCGATGAAATCCACAAGGTGGATACAGCAAACAGGGGGGAAAAAACTATCCACCAAAGGTAATGCGTAAAAAATCCTTCGCAGAAAAAAAATACCACCGTTGACACAATTGAAGGACAGAAGGAGTGGACTCCAATAGAGTGTAGAGCCAAGACTGCGCACCATGGATATGTGATAGAACCCCAAGGGTGAAAAAAGGGGCTACCAAGTAACTGAACCAGGAACACAATAAAAAAAGGGGAAGGATAACAAGTCCTGAGCCACAGCCCAGGAGGGGCAATAAGACCGAGTGGCCAGTATCACACAACACACAATGCAAAAGGTAATCGCTTGATAATGGATTCACTTAACAGTGGCATCCAAGGAACCCACCGGCCAGTGGAGTAGGGCCTTCTACATGGTTTCAAAGCAGAACCAAGGACCAGTAGGAAACTGATCTGGTGACCGACGCCACAATGCATATATTGCATTGCAATAATAAGGAAGAATCCGGGAAGGGGCAAGCTACGGTTCTGGCCCTCCTCGACTAGCCCGAAATCTACGTAAGGCCGCATCTGCTTGGGCTCCAAAAAGTTAGATCCACATCAAATGGCATGTCAAGCAAGGCTCTCTGGACAGCATCTGAAAATCCAGACGCCCAAAGCCAGGAGTGGCGGCACAATGCCACAGCCGACACCTTAGCTCGACCAATGGAATCGGTGGAGTCCATTCCACACCCAATAAGCAGTTTACGCTTTTTGTTTTTGCAAGTAGTCCCACAAGGCACGGAGAAAACAGCAGAAGACGCAAATAGTGTTGGTGGTGCGTAATGCTGTACTAGAAGAGGAAAAATGTGTTTTCCGCAAGAATCCTGCCTCCTGGACTCTCTTTCAAGGGGTGAGTGGGGAAGGCTCTCTACCTCGGGGGACGCCATAATGGTCTGTCCACAAAGCTGCAGTGGGTTGGTTGTCGTATAAGGCAAGCGAGATCCCCTGAGGCAGGGCGGTATTTGTGGGCAATAGTACGGTCCACTGGTACACCTAACTCAGGCTTTGCCCATGCTCCAAATAAAATTTCAGACAATGCCTCGCAAAAGCCTGCATATACCAGAACAATCTCTCAGTAAACCGATCCCAATCTCCTGTACTCCCGTCTTGTGAATACATATGCCTCGATATCACTAGCAATGGTAAACCAGTATGCTCTCTACACAACCTCTATCATCCACCAGGTGATAACCTCACCTTTACTGAACATTTCATGGACATAGTCTATACTAACACTGGACATCAAACTACCCAAATATTCCTCGGAGACCTCAATCTCCACTGGAATGACCCCAATGATGCAGCAGTCAATAGTCTCAAAAACTTCCTCTGACCTCGACCTCACCCAAATCTGTAACAGCTTTACACATGATAAAGGAGCAATCCTTGATTTAGTAATCTCTAAAGTCGATTCCATCCAGCTAGATGCGATCCATTCATGTGATTGGTCTGATCATCATATCATCACCTTCATCAGTGAAACAGTGAAACTTAATGCGGCTCAACCTCCAAGACCTAAAGTATGGAAGAGGGATCTGAAAAACATTATCCCTAACATAATCACTACCTCCATCTCCAACTTCCTTCTTCCCCCTGAAGGGATATCCAATGTTCATGATCTCACCAGCCACTACTTCAATTCCATGAACATGATACTAAACGAGGTCGCCCCCCTTCAACTAAAGAGTTTCCACAAAAGACTCTAAGCCTTGGTACGATGGTAAGAAAGGAGAGAAACGCCTACTACAGAAAGATCAAGCGCACAAAAGCAGACTTTTTCAGTCATCAATTAGACCAGGCCAAAAATCGTCCCCAAAAACTTTGAGCTATTCAAAACTCAATCTGAGGATGCACCTCACCGCCCCCAAGCTAACTTAGGCTTACGACCAAATTTCGAAGAATTTGCTTCCTTCTTCAATTTGAAGACTGATAAAGAAGAACCTACTCAACGATCTAATCACACATTCTGTCACACTAACACGGACTCATCATCCCTTCTAGCAGCCCCACATCGAAATCCACCAAAGTTCGACCTAAAAAGATAATGCATCCTGGTCATCCTTCAATACCTACAATAAAGAAACTATACTCAAAATGCTTACTGCTCTGAACCCTGCCAATCACTTCACTGACCCGCTCCCAGCAAACTTCATAAAAGACTTCACCCAGCTGCTGCTGCCTCTTTGGACCAAGATCCTAAATAACTCTTTACGCCAAAGATGCATTCCTGACATCCTCAAAGCCAGGCAGGTATCCCCCATCCTAAAGAAACCTACGGCTGACCCCGCAGACCTACAATTACCGCCCTATATCCAACATCCCTACCCTGGCCAAATTCTTAGAAAAATGTGTACACCTCCAGCTTGTAAGACATAGACCATTTCAAACTACTCAACAAATACAAATAAGGTTTTCGTGCAGGTCACAGCACTGAATCAGCCATGACCCATATAACTGACGATGCACTACAAATCCTAGACCAGAACCAAGCATGCTTACTCATCTTGCTCGATCTTTCCTCGGCCTTCGATACAGTCAAACACGACAACCTGTTAGACCTTCTGCAACACAGAATGGGACTATCTGGATCAGTTCTAAACTGGTTTACTTCGTTCCTCCAAAACAGATCGCAACGATTCAAGGTCAACCACTCCCTGTCCAAACCCGTCCCAGTCACTTTAGGAGTCCTACAAGGATCTTCCCTATCTCCGATGTTCAATCTATTCATAGAACCACTCACTTAAATGTTATGCTCGTCTAACGTACAATGTCAGATGTACGCAGACGACACACAACTATACCTAGAGAGCCATTCGCTAGAAGACATCAAATCGCTCAACACAACTCCCGGAAAACCTCAGACCTGGCTGGCGGAAAAACATCTAAAACTTAATACCCTCAAAACCGAATTCCTCCTAATCGTCCCTCCCGCCCAAGTACCCATTATGCAAGACTGGATCAAACACCTAACGGCACTCAACTGCCAACCTCTTATCGTTGACTTAGCAAAATCGCTGGGAGTAACGCTGGACAGAAATCCCAATATGCAGAAACACATCAGCAACGCAACAAAAAGGAGCAAACTTTCAGATAAATACTTTGAGAAAACCGAAACCTTTCCTGCCTGAAAAGGACTTCAATCTGGCAGTACAAGCTCTAGTCATCCCAAGTGTGAAATATGGGAGTGTCGCTCTCTGCGGCCTTCCCAGATCTTCAACAGCACCTCTAAGAGCCTCAATCAACGCCGCAGCTAGACTTATTACTGGCTCCAAAAGAAGCTTACACATATACCCGGACCCAAGATCCCTTAATTGGCTACGTTTTGAAGCCAGAATTCATCTAAAAATAGCATGTATGATGCATAAAGCCATTCATCACAACGCACTGAGCTATCTGGCACAGAAACTGGCGCCCTCAGGTGGGAACAGATCTTCCAGAAGTGCCAAAAACCTTTTACTTAAAACCGCAAAGTTTCAACAAGAAGAAAACATACAGCCAAACCTTTTCAGGGATGGCGCCCAGAATCTGGAATGTTTTGTCCCCAGAAACTAGACTTAATCCCTCTACTGCATCTTTCAAAAAAGAAGTGAAATATCTTCTCATGGCTAAGTTCACTTGAGCATGGGCTACTTTTATTATTCGACTCAAGACTTGATCTACATGGACTATATATTATTTACTGTCTCCTTATGTATCCCAGATATCATATCTATACTATGCTTGATATATATGGAACGTTTTGCTTTGCACCATATACCTATATATCTACGATATGGTGATTACACAATCATTGTCTGACATGAATCTATATGTTATTCACCATGTACCTATGTATCTAGATATTTACCTTGTAAAGCGCATTGGTACCCGCAAGGGACTTGTTCGCGCTCTAATATTTTCTAATAATAATAATAATAAAAAGGGAGTACTGGTTCAACTCTTGACTGGCGGGGTGAAGGACCTCCATGAGAGGGTCCACAGCCGTCTCCATAGTAGGCAGAGTGAGATGTAATACATCAGCCACCCTTCTCAAAACGTCTGCCAAAGAAGAACTGGCTTCCGAGGTAAGGCCAGGAGGCGATAACGAAGATTAAGCAGGGGATGATTGTAGCCCGCTAGCGTCACTCAGCTCAGCAATCCAGCTGTCCAACATAGGAGGAGCCACAAGTATTTGCTGGTCCAAGGGGGGTATCTCACATTCTTCCCCCAATTGGTCTTGGGAAACCCTTACAGAAACCATCAGCATTGAAAATGGCTCCGTAACCAGCGCCGAACCGACGTCTGCCTGGGAAAGGGGAAAAACATTGGTCGAAGTAAGCTCTGATGTAAGAAGCCGAGGCGAAGTCGACCACACAAAGTGCACCTTGTGGTCGTGCACCGACTCCAGCTCAGAGTCTTCTGGCGCCGTGGAAATCAGCACCGGTGGGGCATCAGACGTCACGTCTGAGTCGACTGACTTCACTGGTGGGGGACCCAAAAGACTGCACTGATGTCTGTGTCCAAGACTGGAACTGCTACAGAGGACGAACCAGTCGGCGATGGTCAAAGTTACTGAACCTACGATCTCCTTGGGGTCCACAGGTAATCCAGAGGGAGACGAGGGCCAAAAGACAAGATGAAGAGCCTGATAGTACTCTTGCATCTGATTTCAGGTCGCCCTGGCTCCAGGAAAGGGTGGGAGGCGCAGGAGCGACGCCGGAGCAGAAGTAGGAGAACCATGGTACCCTCGAGTCAAAGAAGTCAGAGGCCCGGGACTTCGATTTCTAACAACGACGCTTACCATGTGGCACCACTTAAGCACATTAATTGCAGTTTGTACTTAAGATACACTCTTGATGATAAGTATCTGAATATTCAACTATATCTTTTTGTCACACTCTTTGCAACACCTATGGTTAAGTGCAGCGACATTCACAGCTCAGTATCTTCAAATGGCCCTCACTGCCCCAAATGTGTTCCATACAGGGCAAACTTCAACCAATACCCTTTCAACCAAAGCAAATCAAGCATCTGGGAAGCACTATATAAAAAGATTAAAGTAGTTACTTATTTGACCAAGCAGAAAGCTCTTTGGGCCTCGCAAGAGTTAGGAAAGCAAGACAGTCCTAATCCAGAGTCATTCCCTGGTGAATTTATTGGAATAGCTCTAAGCAAGATATCATTTTGGAACTACAAGGTCACATTTTAATTACTGAATTATCAATTTAACAGTATCTTCACCACATATACACATGTTGTGCATAGTACTGACATCTACTGTTGGGTGCGGATGTGTGCAAGTTGTTTTTCTTCAAAGAAGTCTCGAGTCATGAGGTACTGCGACTCCTCTTTGCAATAATGTGCACGTTCATCGACTCCATTGTTATACTGTTTTTCTGCATGGCGGGTGAGGAAGGAATGTGAAGCAAAGCGATGTATAAAGAGATGTCCATGCATAAGAGGAAAAAGAGAAAGTAAGAGACTGCATCAGCTACATGCGTACGGGGAGGAGGGCAGTCGCATATGAATCTACAGGACTACATGCCCCAAAATGATGCATAATGGGTAACATTTTCCATCGAAGGGATGTGTGGTTGTAGATGCACATGCTGGGGATAGTTTGTAAAGCAGTCCTACCAAAAGGGATGGCTAGCCAGTGGGTGTTGAAGTAGATTGAAAGAGTGTACGAAGAACTGCCTGGCCAACATTAGCTTGTTGACAGACTACGACATCTACAGAGTAATGTTTTGTGAAAGTGTGCGATGTGGACCCAGTAGCTGCTTTGCATACATCAGCTACTGGAATGTTCCCTAGGAAGGCCATGAAGAATCCTTTCTTCTGAGTAGAATGTACTCTAGGGGTAGTTGGTAAAGTCTTCTTGGCTTCAGCATAGAATGTCTGGATGCATTAAACTATCCATCTTGCAATGCCTGACTTGGATAGAGGCTTTCCTTTGAGGGTTTCAGAGAAAGCAACAAAAAGTTGTGTTTTTGTAAATGGCCTGGTTCTAGCAACATAGTATATGAGGGCTTGTTTTACCTCCAAAGTATGGAGAGCCCGTTACTTAACTGAATTAGGTCGTGGGAAAAAAACAGGAAGGTTAATGGACTGATTAAGATGGAAGTGAGGGAGGAATTTAGGGTTGGTGTGGAGGACAACCCTATCCCTATGTACTTGGAAGAAGGGTTCTTCCAGGGTTAATGCCTGGCATGCCCGAGTGAGGTGATAGCAACTAGAAATGCCCCTTACAGGAGAGGAACTGAGGTGGACAGGTGTAGACGGGCTCAAATAGAAAACCCACGAGTCATGAGAGTACAATTCCATGAGGGTACCAGTGGGACTCTAGCGAGGAATGTCCCTTTCGAGATACTCCATGAAAGCTTTAATGATCAGTATCCTGGCGAGAGAGAGATCTGTGTTGTCTATTCTGAAGGTAAGCATCTATGGCGGCTAGATGTAATTGTAAGTAGGTAAAGGCTAGCCCAGAGACCGGCAAGTGAATTAAGTAACAATGTCTTGTACAATGGCTTTCAATAGATCAATTTGTTTAGAGTGATGGTAGCAGACAAATCTCTTCCACTTGGCAGCATTACAGGTGCAGTTGGTAGGTCTGTGCGCTTCCTTGAGAATGCTAATGCATTCAGGTGGAAAATTAATGTATCCAAATTCTATGACCTCTAGACCGGAGAGTTGGGTGCCTGATTTCGCCATGGTTCTGCATTAGAATGTCCAGCTTGTTGGGGAGTCTTTTGTGCAGAACCAGAGAGAGTTTGATCAGAGTTGTGCACCAGGGCTGGCAGGCCCATGTGGCTGCCACCAGGTTGACCATAAGAATCGCCTGCCGAAAACTTCGAACCACAAATGTAAGAAGAGGGAGAGGAGGAAAATCAAACAAATATGTTTGACTAGTTCATCAATAGTGCATTGGACTGTGGGTGTGGGAACCTGGAGGCAAAGTTTGGGCATTTTCTGATGTTGCGAGCAGGTCTATCTGTGGGAACCCCTATCTGTGAAAGCAACGGAGGACGACTTGTGTGTGGAGTTCCCACTCATGTGTTGTTGCTGCATCCTTCTGAGGAGGTTGGCAAAATTGTTGTCCATCCCCAGAAGGTGCTCCACTAGCAAAACTATTCTGCAGCGGAGAGCCCAGCGCCAAATGCTCTGGGATAGCAGAGTCAGCTCTGGAAAGCATATCCTCCTCCTGTTTAAGGTAATACATGGCTGGCATATTGTCTGTCTGGACAAGAACTACCTTGCCTATCCGGTGAGGTAGGAAAGCCTTCAATGCTAGGTTAACAGCTAGAAGTTCCAGGTAGTTGATGTGGAGGCCCTGGTACTTGGTTTCCCACTGACTCTGCTATACAGTCAAATCCTGTAAGTGTGCACCCCACTCCGCAAGAGGTGTCCGTTGTAACAATCCTTTGCAGAACAGGGTCAAGGAAAGCCCGCTCCTGCAACAGGTTGTTGGTGTTCCACCACTGCAGAGAGGAGTGTGGCAGCCGATCAACACTAGATCTTCTCAATGTCAGCTGATCAACACTAGATCGTCCCATTAACCCTCTGCCTGAGACTACTGTAGCGCTAAACATTCTTGCAACTGAAGCATGTAAAGCCTGGCATTAGGTACTGTAGCAATGCAGGAAGCCATCATGCCTAGGAAAGGCATAACTGTTCTGCAAGTTGATTTGGTTGAAACAAGGTGAGCAGTGTCTGAAAGGACTGGATCCTACCAGGATTTGGATAGACTTGCCTACCTCAGAGTTGAGAATAGCTCATAGGTAGGACTGGATCTGGAGAGGTTGCAGGTGGGATTTTGAGGGATTGATGGTAAACCCTAAGCGATGAAACCGATCCATTGTGAACTGTATGTGCTTGCGGCACTGCTGATGGGTGGCACTTTTGATAAGCCAATTGTCCAGAAACAGGAAAATGTGGATGTCCTGTCAGCACAGGTGTGCAGCCACCACTGCAAGGCATTTGGTGAACACCTGAGGTGCAGTAGTGACCCTAAAGGGGAGCACTTTGAACTGGTAATGTCTTCTGCTGACAACAAATCTGGATGCAGGTGATTAGCCGCATGTAGTGCTATATGAAAATAGGCATCCTGCAAGTTAAATGCGACCATAAAGTCATCTTGCTGGAAAAGCTGAATAACATCCTGAAGGGTTACCATGTGAAAATACTCTTACAGGTAGCATTCGTTTAGGGGTCTGAGGTCCAGAATAAGCCTGAGGGACCAGTCTTTTTGGGGTATTAGGAAGTACAGCGAGTACACTTCTGTTCCTTGCTGATGGCGGACGGGTTCTATAGCTCCTTTGAGAAGGGTGGCTTTGACCTCCTCTGTAAGCAGCCTTTGATGTTCTGGTGAGTGTGTTTGCGTCGTGGAATAGCGGGAGGCATGTAAGTCAACTCCAGACAATACCCATGTTGGATAATATGCAGCCCCCACTGGTTTGAGGTGACTGGTTGCCATGAAGGCTTCAGGGGAGGTGGTCTTTGAGCCTCCACTGTAAGGGAGCTGTGGGGAGCAGGTGTTTGCAGTGCCTTCGTCGCTTTGGCTCACTATCAAAGGGCATGTTCAGCAGGTTCTGCTGAACTTCGTGCTCAAAGGCAGAGATACGGAGCCATGCAATGCTGCGTAGCAGAATGGTAGAATTTATCCCTCTGGTAGAGTGTCGGCTGAGTCTAGGGTACAGCGAAGAGAGGTGTTCTAGATCAGCTTGTCCTTAGAAGCTATCTCCTGACCCCATTTTCTATGCTCTTCAGGGAGGTATTAGAGAAGCTTCCTGATTTCGGCCCAGTGGGCACGATCCTATCTTGCACGACGGCAGACAGAATTAGCAATACATCAGAGGTTGGCTGATTGTGCGGCCACCAGTTTCCCTGCAGCATCTATGCGTTGGCTTTCCTAATATGGTGGCGGGCATCACTGCTGGACTGGGAGCTGGCTCGCTTGTGGTCAGTAGTGTTTACCATAGAATTGGGTGGGAGTCGACTGCAAATATAGATGGTTTCAGAAGGGGAGGCCTTTTATTTTTTAACCACTCTAGGTGTTATACCCCTAGCCAGGATAGGTTATTTAAAAATGTCTGGGGTGGGTGTAACGTAACATGCCCTTAAGTATTGGGAGGTACCGAGTGGAATGGTGAGTGGAGGAGAGGCTTTATAAGAGGAAGTCCTCCTATAAGGGCTCCGTGTGGAGTTCTACCTTATGAAAGGAGACCGTCTACCAATGAGTTCCTGAAAGGATGTGGAATCATCCGGAGGGGGGAGGGGGCAGTGTCAAAAGTGTCATTACCCACTACGTCCACCCATATGAATGTGTAGAATCCCGCCCCCCCAGGTGTATTGCCACAGGGGTCCCCTGGAGAAGCAGGCAGGAAAGGCTTCAGAACAGGGCAATGTGATGGTGGTGCATGGGTAAAGGTCTGGTAGCCTTATCTGCTTTCCTGTGTTTTGCTGGTACGTTCTAGGCCTCTTCGAAGGACAGCTGATGTTTTGAAGGAGGAGCAGCAGTGCACAAAGGGCAGGCAAGGATGTGGCCAATGTGGGGTAGATGGCCAGGTGTTTCTGCCTTTAGTCAAGCTGCTCCTGCATCTTATGGAGCATAGTCTCCAATGCGCCAGTGTCTGACTTGCTGGTTGACACCGAAGTCTCAGACTCAGGGGGGTGCCTGTGGTTTCAGCACCAAGGTCCCAGTTGGTGTCGAAGCGGCTAGTCTCGAAGGCTTCTGCTGAGCCAGAACTGGGCGGGGCATCCAAAGCGATATGTCGGTGACAACCATGGCCCAAAGGCAATGGCAGTTTGAAAGTCTGTCTCAGGTTTTCCAGAGTGGCTAGGTGCCCTTTGTCTGAAGACTACTCGGGATGAGTGTGGTGTCCAGGGGGAAAGGGGGCCAGATCTCTCAGACTGCTGAGCTGGTGGAAGATCCTTGATCTCCAGGTTGGAACCAGAATTTTCCCCACGGGAGAAAGCCTCTTCATCCACAGCTGACAATTGTGGGTATTGTTCTCCCTTGATGCCATCAGGGCCAAAAAGTCTGGTGTGTCGTCAACACCCCTTCACATCTCGAGTCAACGATCGCAACGGTCATGATGAGGCTTTTTTGAGAGGAAGGAGCGACAAGCACAGATAGCAGGCCGGATGGAGATAGGTCCGAAGATATTTTGCGCGGCAGAGGGGACAATATTGAAATGGCGTCTGCTCCAGCACTGTCTAAGCATGGTGGAGAGACGCGATGGAGGGCCGAGAGAAGGCCCCAATGGGCGAGGCCCGAGAGGAGCCACAGTCGACGCAGACCCTGCTCAAGTGAAGTAATCAGACATCCATTCAAGACAGAAAGTAAAGGAGACTCGATCAAAGTACAATACTGACAGAGCGAAGGAACCATGTGAAATAAAAAGAGCACTGCAACAATGTCGATCTGCAGCACAGAAGCAAACATCTGAACCAGACGGCGGATAGAAAATCCAACAACGGAGTTGATGACAAAGCACGTTATTGCTAGGAGTCGCCGCTGCAGTACCTTGTAAATTGAAAGACTTCATTGAAGAAAAATAACTTGCACAAATCCAGGCCCGACACTAGATGGCAGGAGTATGCACAGCATGGGTATTTACAGCCACACATGCCTCAAAATGAATTTGTATGTCCTAAAAACAATTATCACATCTAAGACAACACTAAAATGAATAAGATAATGCAAACAGAAATTTAAGAAAGAATAGACCATTGTCAAACTGGATTGCATTTACATTTGTAGATTTTTAACTATGAACACAGAAGTTTTGGGAATTTCGTACTCCAGCATGTTCACATATTGTGCAACTTAGAACTACCATAGTAATATCTGATGCTCTTTGAAAAGAAAAGTTCTCAGAACGGTTTGCCTCAACTAAATATATTTATTTTTTGTTTGCAATTCATTTACAATCATGGAATGTGCTTTTTTTCATTTTCTTTTGTATTAAAAGTAGTTTGCACATTACACCCTCCAAAAGACATGGTTCATGTGCACGGGAAGGATACAAACTGATGAACTACTCCATTCTGCGCCAAAACTATTTTCGGGTGTAGATTAAAACTGCACTACATTCAGCACTATTTGTGTTCTCTTGTTAGTGTTTTTAATAACCATGTAAATCATGTACTTCAAGTTCGGAAACACTGAATCTCATCTGGTGCCAAATACAATTTGCTCAACAGACTCAATAGCAAAACGGAAACCTTCTCCACAAGTTGAGCACTGCTTGTGGTACAGCAGAGCAGCAATAGAGGCACTAATCAAACGGGTAGTTGGAAGCAAGTGACCCTTGACACTGATATGTTTGTAGTGAAGTACAGAAAAAGATGTTTACAATCTTCCAGCTTCCAGCTCTGTTTTATTAAAACACTGTAAAATTATTTAATATAAAACTCGACATGCACGATGATGCAGTGTGCTCTCCCTCCAATAATTTCATTTTTACTTGCACTTAAATAATGGTCCCAATGTTTTATTTAAAACCTTTACAGAAGAGTATTCTTTCTCCCTTTAGTTTTAAAAAGAGGCAACTTATTAAAACCCACAGGGACAGCACCATTGCAGAGTTAAGATCATTGGGAATGCAATCCAAAGTTTAACAGTTTGAACTGCGATGCATTTGGGGTAGCCCTGCGACGTTAAAAATGCTATTACTGACAAACTTCCTCCCGAAACCCTCCCTGAATCTAAGACTTGCTTTGCAGTTAAGCAATCCTTCCGGTCTGCATTGCCAGCCCACGTTTGGACAGTCCGATTGGCAAACTCTTAAGAGGCTAGAAGGGAATGCAATGTCTTGTAGCTTGGTGTTCAGAAGACTAACACCCTTCTCGCACACAGAGGTTTTTTTGCTACTCCTTGCACTTTCATACAAGGAAGCAAGCTATCCGATTCAGACTAAGCTCACTGAACAGTTAAATCTGAGATAGAATCCACAAAAGATATTTTCCACTTTTTCTTTTTATGACCCAAGACGTGGCCTTTTCCTTGGAGATGTGTCTTCCTCTTCATCATCGTCATCATCCGGATAATCCACAAGGCCAACTAAACTTCCCTGTTAAAAAATAAAACAGTGGTAAATATTTCTGAGAACTTGCATAACCGCTCTTTCTTGACAGAAAATCTGATATTAAGTAACCTGTGCTGATGTGGATCTACTAATTTGTTTTCAGGAGGACTGCTTTTCAATCTACTCTTGCCATGTAATGTGAACCATGTGCTGTTCAGCATCCCAAAATTGAATATATAACAACATTTCAGTTGTGGCCAGTATTCAAACATAAATCCCAACAAGTAGAAATGTCAAAGGATCTACTTGGGTGTAAAATCGATACAGCCTGCTATCACCATGTATGCCGTTTTCAACCTGGACAAGTGCTGGGGCAACCAGGGTTAACACTTTATTCAGTGTTGGAGGTAGTGCTTTTCTGATTTCTTAAAAAAAGATAGAACCAATTACACAGACATGATGCATACTGTAGTGACACGTTGAGGAGCATTTATTGAATGCATCAGATAAAATTTATCGGAAACAGGATTTGCCGACTATTTAACAAATTGAAGTATTAAAGCTTTAGATGTGTCCTCCATGGCCCTATGCTTTAATAACACAAAACTATACTACATTGTTAGTTGCATCTCATAAAGCTGACTCAACAGACACCAAGCATTTTATGTCAATGGCACACACCTTTTAAACTAAAAGAAGACAGCAGTCCTTCACATGCTAGGTGCCAAGCATGAAATCAATTGGAGTCTAAGTGAATTATTCACTGCATGAACTGAACACCTCTTCCTCTACATTGTGACCTACTTTCACTGTTTGGTCACCCTTAGACTCCCACAAGGGGTAGCCCGAAAGATGCCATAATCATCCCACCCCCTAAATGGCAATTCTCACTGGGCCCCTTTGGAGTATTCTCAGCTTTTGCTGTTCCCAAAGCAGACGACCAACAATTAATGGGGATTAAGAGATCTGGGGAGGGGCCAATGGAAGTCACATGAAACAACGCAGGTCTATCATAGTGATTAAGATGTGATCAAATTTCCCACGTCTGCTGTAACCTGGACACTTATGTGGAGTTAGGAAGCAGGACATTGGTGTCATGCAAGTGGGAAAGAACCAAGGCTTGAACAGCAGTTCTAAAACCAGATTTGGGAACATTTAGCTTTGACTATACAAAGAAGTACGAAGTGACAGTTGATAACACCCGTGTGTATTTTGGGATACTTGTGTTATAAATGAGTGTAGGAAGCTGGCTCTGTATATACTATACCAAAGTAAGGTATAGCATGCACCAAGTCCAGTGGATCCCCAAAGGTAGGCAGAGGTAAAAGTTGATAATACCTTACCCTCTATTTGTGGTAGTGTGGACGAGCAGTAAGGCTTTATCAGAGGGTAGTGTTAAGCATTTATTGTACACACTCGAGCAAAAAATTATTTCACACACTCAAAGACTCAACTCTGACCAATTAGATTTGTATAACAATATTATTTAGTTGTCTTTTATTTCTAGAACCAGGCCTGGTAAAGGTAAGTGTAATAGTACTTTGCAAGGTAAGTCACTTGCTTATTAACAGTTGAAGGATAATGTTACTTACCCAGTAAGCATCTGTTCTTGGTATGTAGAGCTGTAGATTCACATGCTTTGCATATTACTCTGCCATCTAGTGTTGGGTCTGGATGTTTGCAAGTTTTTCTTCGAAGAAGTCTTTCCAGTCACAAGGTAGGCGGCGACTCCTTTCGGTGATAGTGCACATGGGCATCGACTCCATTGTTAGATTGTTTTCCTGCAGAGGGTGGGAATGGATTTAGGAAAGGTAGAATAGAGATGTCCATGTGTATGTATGTAAACTAAGAAAACTGCAACAAGTATAGGTACCCGGGGCGGTGGGTGGGCGCATGTGAATCTACAGCTCTACATGCCAAGAAAAGATGCTTACTGGGTAAGTAACATTATCTGTTCGAGGCAAGTGAGCTGTATATCACATTCCTTGCATAGACTATACAGCAGTAACTCCCAAAGCGGTGGCTAACCTGTAGCTGTTGCAGCTGTTTGAAAAAGTGTTTTAAGTACTGCCTGACCCACATTAGCTTGTTGTCTTGCTAACACATCTACACAATAGTTTGGTGAATGTGTACTGTGTAGACCATGTTGCTGCCTTACAGATGTCAGCTAGTGGAATATTCCCTATGAAGGCCATAGTAGCCCATATTTTGCGGGTGAAATGCGCTCTAGGGGGTATTGGCAATGTTGTTTTCGCTTTTAAACAACAAGTTTGGATGCATTTCACGATCCCTCTTGCAATGACTGATTTTGAAATGGGATTGCCCTTGTGTGGTGGCGAAAAAGCAACAAAGAGCTGTTTTGTTTTACAAAAATCCTTTTTTCTTTCTATATAATATAGTAGAGCTCTTCTAACATCCAGTGTGTACAGCGCTCATTCCGCTACAGAATCAGGTTGAGGAAAGAAGACAAGTAACTCAACTAATTGATGTGAAAAGCGGAAACTACTTTAGGAAGAAATGTGGGATTCGTTCGAAGAAACACTTTGTCAAGTTTAAAGAAAGGCTCTTGTATACTTAATGCCTGGAGTTCACCAACTCTCCTTAAGGAAGTGATTGCGATAAGAAAAGCAACTTTCCATGAGATAAATTGTAGTTGACACTTGTGCATTGGTTCAATAGGTGGACCCATTAGTCTGGTAAGGACTTTGTTGAAGTTCCATACTGGTGCAGGTGGAGCTCTTGGTGGTATTACTCTTCTAAGTCCTTCCATAAAAGCTTTAATCATCGGTACCTTGAATAAAGAGAAGAGTTGTCTGTTTTGTAAGCATGCAACTTCTGCTGCTAGATGCATTCGAATTGATGTGTAGGCCAATCCAGATTGTTGTAAGTGTAAAAGATAACAGACGATGTTGTGCACTGAAGCATCAAGGGGATTGATATTGTTATTGTTACAGTATATAACAAATCTTTTCCACTTTGCTGCTTAACATGCCCTAGTAGTAGGTCTCCTAACTTGTTTTAGGATGTTCATACAGTCTGGTGGTAATTGTAAATAACCAAACTATGACCTCAGGAGCCAAATCGGCAGGCTGGGTTCCTTGGGATTTGGATGCCTGATTTCCCCATGGTTTTGAGTGAGGAGACTGGAGTCGAAATGCAGCTTTTGATGTGGAACTACAGAGACTTCTAACAGGGTGGTGAACCAAGGTTGGCGTGCCCATGTGGGAGCTATAAAAATCAGTTTGAGGGATGTTTGTCTGAGATTTCAAACTACCAGCAGAATGAGCGGGAGAGGCAGAAAAGCATAAGCAAATATCCCTAACCAATTCATCCATACAGCATTGCCTTTGGAGAGCTGGTGTGGGAACCTGGAGGCGAAGCTTTGGCATTTTGCATTTTGAGCTGTGGCAAACAGCTCTATGTGTGGAATAACCATTCCTGAAAGTAGGGAAGAACCACCTGGGGATGAAATTCCCACTACTGGATTTGCTGCCTCTGTCTGCAGAAAAGGTATGAAATTTGATTGTCTACTCCTGGGAGATGTTCTGCTAGGAGATACATTTTTTGATGTATGGCCCATTTCCAAATGGCTGACAGTTTTCAGAGAGTGTGCCCCCACCCCCCCCTGTTTTTGTATATAATGCATAGCTGTCATGTTGTCTGTGCGGACTAGGACAGTTTTGCCTGTTGGGTGAGGTTGAGAGACTTTGAGGGCTAGAAAAACTGCTAGTAGCTCCAGGTGACTGATATGGAGGCTCTTGTATTTTAAAGTCCACAATCCTTGGACTGTGTGAGTTTGCAGGTGAGCGCCCCAATCAGTGAGCAATGCATCTGCTGTTCACACGGTCTGTGGAACGGGTCGAGAAAGGGCCGCCCTTTGGATACATTTTGTGGGTTCCACCACTGCAGGGAGCGATGGGTGCAGCCATCTACCAACACTAGATCGTTTAACTGACCCTGCGATTGTTTCCACTGACTCGCTAAGCATTATTATGGGGACGCATGTGAAGTCTTGCGTGGGGAACAATTAAAATGCAAGACGCCATAATTCCTAGCAGTTGCATGAATACTTTTGCTGGTAATGACTGGTTGGGTTGAAATTGAGTGAGAATGGACTGAATATTGGGAATCCTGGCTGCATTGGGAGATGCTAGAGCTTTGTGAGCGTTTATTGTGGCTCCCAGATACATTTGTGTGTTGGAAGGCTGTAGATGTGACTTTAATGCATTTATTGTAAACCCTAGTTGGTGAGGTAAGTTAATAGTGGTTAGAGTGTGTTGGCGACACATTTGGTAATTGCTGGCTTTGATGAGCCAGTCGTCTAGGTATGGGAAGACATGAATGTGTTGTCTTCTTAGATGTGCTGCGACTACTGCAAGACTTTTGGTAAATACTTCGGGAGCAGTGGTGACTCCAAACGGAAGTACTTTGAATTGGTAATGATGCCCTGCTATCATGAATCGTAGGTATTTGCGGTGAGCGGGATGAATTGGAATGTGGAAATATGCGTCTTAATTCTAGAGTGGACATAAAATCGCACTGTTATAAAAGTGGGCGCACTTGTTGAAGTGTTACTATGTGAAAATGCACTGACAGTATGTAGAGGTTTCGTTCTCTGAGGTCTAGAATAGGTCTGAGGGAGCAGTCCTTTTTGGGGATGAGAAAGTACAGGGAGTACACACCTGTTCCTTGTTGTTGTAAAAGCACAGGTTCTATGGCTCCTTTGGACAGGAGAGACTGGACCTCTTGTTGAATTAGATGTTAATGTTCTGGTGACATTTTGTGAGAACGTGGCAGAATTTTCGGAGGATTGGTGGTAAGCTCCAGGCAATAACCATGTTGGATAATACCTAGCACCCATTTGTCTGTAGTTATGGATTGCCAGGAGGGGCAGGAATTGCAAAAGACGTTTCCCGACAGGTGTTAGATGAACTGGGGGGGAAGTGTAGGTAAGTTGCTGTTTGCTGGGAAAGGGGGCGGTGCATGGTGTAGAATCTCTACCCTTGCCATTGGTACCTCTGTACCCTCCTCTAAAGCAGCCTCTGGAATAGGAGGATTGATTGTTGCCTTTGTAGGGTGCAGCAGTAGAGTAGGGTCTGAAGATATGATTTTGGACCCTCCCATGATAGAAGGAGCGACAAAAGGAGCCACGATTAGAAAGACTGTAAGGCTCCCATAGATTTGGCTACTCCTGTATCCTTTTTAGGTAGAGCCTAGCGCAGCAAGCATGCGCAGCGAGACTTTATGAAAGGGCTTCAAAAATCTGACCACATGTTTGTGCTTTTGTTTTTGTCACAGGCTATTGGCCTTAGCGTGCGTCTTTCTAACAAAGACAGCACACAATTGGGCAAAGGCGGGTGCATGACCCGCCTTTGCTCCGCCCACGGCCTAATGCTTGCGGTTACCCACACGGGCACCATCTGTTTTGAATTATTGTGCCCAGACGTGGGCGCGATAATTGAAAACAGATGGGCTGCTCGCTGGACTTCAGGTTTGAATGAGATACTTAACCATGCATGCTTCCTTAATAGCAGGCTAGTATTGATTGCTCTAGCTAGAGTGTCAGCAGCATCCAAAGCACACCTAATTGATGAATTTGAGATAAGCTTTTCCTCTTGGACTAGGTCTTGCGCCTTAGCCTTATGCTCATCTGGTAGAAATTGGAGCAATAGCTCCAACGCATCCCACTGTGCCCGATCATAACTGGCTAGAAGGGCCTGTCTGTTGGTAATACGCCAGTGAGGCTACCCTCTCTGTCGGGGGGGGGGGGGGGTCCTCTAAATTGGCCCGTTTACGAGCATTATAAACTACCAAAGAGTCCAGTGGTAACTGTCCTTTAATAAAAGCTGGATCTGATGGTGCAGGCTTGTACTTTGTGTGTATCCTAGGGGTGAGAATGTCCTTACGAACAAGTTACTTACCTTCAGTAACGCCTTATCTGGTGGAGACTATCTAGCTGCAGACTCCTGATCTTTGAATTCCCCAGGCGTAAGGCTGGATCCGGGAACTTTTGATGAGCAATACCCCTTGCGCACGACGTCAGGTGGCTCCATTTGACTCCGCGTGAGGTAGTTGGCATCGGTAGCATTGATTATGCCGTCACGGTGCCTACATAAGCGCCACACAGGCACATGGACATCAGTACTTTTCGATTTTTCCACGTCAGAAGCGCAGATCCATGAAGTGACTGACGAAAAGGTGTGTAGAAATAGGGCACTGAAAGAGGAGAAACCTTAAACCTTCAACATCAGTCCGCAAAGCGGGGAGGCATGGGTGGGGCTGTAAGGAATATGCAGCTAGATAGTCTCTACCAGATAATGCTTAACCGAAGGTAAGTAACTTATTCATATGATAGAGACTTCTAGCTGCAGATTCCTTACCTTTGTATCAGATACCCGAACCATACCATCCTGGCGGTGGGTTGCGGACTCATGAGCTAGACTAAAAAGTCTTGCAGGACTGAGCGGGCAAAGTGCCCCTCCCTGCGCACTTGACCATCAAGGCAATAATGTTTTGTGAACGTGTGCAATGATGCCCACGTCCCTGCTGGACATGTCTTGAGCTGGGACAGACCGTGCCAAGGCCGTAGTTGCAGCCTTTCCCCTGGTGGAATGGGCCCTTAACCCCTCAGGGGGATGCTTCTTTGCCAAGGCATAACAGATTTTAATGCAGAAAACCCACCAAGAGATAGTTCTTTTCTGCACTGCCTCTCCCTTCTTTGCTCCCACATACCACACAAAGAGTTGGTCACTCACCCGGAACTCTTTGTGCAGTGAAAGTAGAACGACTACGCTCTTTTTGGGTCCAGTCGGTGGAGACGCTCCTCCACCTTAGGGGAATGTGGGGGAGCAAAGAAGGTGGGCAGAGTAATGGACTGACCCAGATGGACTGGGGTTTCAACCTTTGGTAAGAATGATGCCCTGGTGCGAAGCACCACCTTGTCCGGAAAGGACATGAGATAAGGAGGCGAGCTGGATAACGCCTGCTATTCACTCACCCTCCGAGCCAATGTAATCGCTACTAAGAAGGCTGTTTTGATCGTCAACAGCCGGAGGGGACGATTGTGCAAAGGCTCGAATGAAGCGCACATCAGATAAGTGAGGACCAAATTAAGGTCCCATTGAAGCATAACAAAGGGCATAGGTGGAAATAAATGAACATACCCTTTCAGAAATCTATTAACAATAGGAGATTTAAAGGGAGAAGGCTGATCTGGCAGCCGCAAAAAAAAGCAGACAGAGCAGAAAGGTAACCCTTGAGAGTTTTTTTTTTTTTTTTTTTTCACTCAAGGCAACTGTTGCCTACAACTGTGTTACCCCACGAGTGGTTACAGTTTTTTCCTCGAGATGGTCCTACAATACTTTCGTCAGTTGGAATATCAAAGATATTGACGGAAACGCCTCACTCACATAATAGTGACATGCTTCATCATCGGCGCTACCTCCACACCCAGATAAGATGGTACTATCTGGGCGGACTCAACCATAGATATACCGGGAGTTCTTATAAGTAGGTCACTGGTTAAGAGGTGAACCAGATTTTTTTGTTTCATACATTAAAAATACCTACAAGTGTACCTCCTCTTGATACTTTATTCTGAGGCACTTGTGATATCAATAAAACCTAATGTTGGGGTTTTTTGAACATTAGTGTGTTCAAATTTACCCTCTACTTAATGCCAACATGTTTCGGCCCTCCCTAAGTAGCCCAGTCGGGTCTGGGGCCTTCGTCAGGGCGTGGTGTTTCTAAAGCCTACTTATTGATATTCCAACTGACGAAAGTATTGTAGGACCATCTCGAGGAAAAAACTGTAACCACTCGTGGGGTAACACAGTTGTAGGCAACAGTTGCCTTGAGTGAAAAAAAGTTTAACTGGGAGAACGCAGCTGTTTGATCCATTCTCTCACTCTCCACACGTGAAAAAGAACCCTTGAGAGTTCCCAAAGCAGGGTTAGAATGAACAAAAGGACAGTAGAAAGAGGGTCAATAGACCTTTCTGTACAGTACCACCAACGGCAGGCGTTTACAGACTTAGTGGAGGGCCGCCAGGCCACCAGAACAACATTACAGACTTCGAGAGGAAGGTCAAAAGCAATCAACTGCCGCCGCTCAATCTCCACTCATGGAGGCGCAGAGTTGACAGGTTTGGGTGGAGAACCCTCCCCTACTGCTGCGACAGAAGATCCTCCCGAAGTGGCAGCCTGATCAGAGGATCGACACTCCTGCTCAGAAGCTCTGAATACCACACTCTTCTTGTCCAGTCCAGCGCCACAAGGATGACTTGGGCCAGATCGTTCCTGATCACTTCAGAACCCTGGGCAGGAGTGTTATGGGCAGAAAGGCGTACAACAGGCCTAAGCTCCACTCGCTACGAAAATGCATAGCCGAGCGATAGCCGCCTTGGAAACTACAGCGTGCAGTACAGCTGACATAGCGAGTTATCAGAGGCGAACAAATCTAACCACGGTTCTCTCCACTGTTGAAAGAGAACTTGCGCCACCTCCGACTGGAGATGCCATTCATGATCCTGAAGGCATCAACGGCTGAGATAGTTCACCCTGGCGTTCAGAGAACCTGCCAGGTGTTGAATCACCATGGTTATGCCCTGCTGTTCCAGCCATGCCCAGAGACACAGGGCCTCTCGACAAAGGGTCTACGGCCCCCACCCTGCCTTGCTTGTTGCAGTACCACATGGCGGTGGTGGTGTCCGTGAACACCTGCACCAACTTCCCCTTGACAGAGGGAAGGAATGATTTCAATGCCAACCGAATCGCTCGGAGCTCCAACAAGTTTATATGGAGCCCCGTCTCCACCGGAGACCAGCGACACCCGATATCCGCCTCTCCCATATGGCTGCCCCATCCCAGAAGAGACGCATCCGTCACAACTGTGAAATCTGGTTGAGGAAGGGAGAGAGGTCTGCCAATGACCCAATAGTGGTTAGTTAATCACCACTGCCAATCCGTTGCAGTTCCTTACGTCGGTGAGATTTCCCCGATGCTGTGCCCATTGGAACTACAAGTCCCACTGCAGAGCCTGCATACGCCACCTGGCGGGTCTTACCAACAGGATGCAGGAGACCATGAGAACCAACAGCCTCGGAGTCAACCTCACCTCAATCCAGGATAGAGGCTGAAACATCAGAATCCTAACCTGAATATCCTGGACTCACTGCTCGGGAGGATAAGCCCGAAACTGCACTGTGTCCAGAACAGCTCCGATGAAAGGGAGCGTCTGAGAAGGAGTCAGGTGTGGCTTTGGCACGTTTATGGAGAACCCCTTCAAATGTAGGCAGTCCGCCATAGTCTGAAGGTGGGAAATGACTGCCTGGGGTGAGGATGAATTTAACATCCAGTCGTCTAAGTAGAGGAAAACTGAAACCCCGAACCTGCGCAGATAAGCTGCAACTACAGCCATCACTTGGTGAACACCCGAGGGGCACTGGTAAGACCGAAGGGGAGCACAGTAAACAGAGTGCTCGTGGCCTACCTTGAACCGCAGGTAACGCCTGTGACCCAGCAGGATGGGAATGTGAAAATATGCATCCTGCAGGTCCAATGCCACCATCCAGTCTCCTCGGTCTGGTGCAGACAAGACCTGAGCCAATGTGAGCATTTTGAATGTCTCCTTTTTGAGGAAGAGATTGACGGTCCGAAGATCTAAAATGGGCCGAAACCATTTCTTTCGAACCAGAAAGTAGCGGGAATAACAGCCACTGCCTACATCTGAAACTGGGACCCTTTCTATAGCGTTTAGCACAAATAGAGCTGCTCCCAGTCAGGTGACCTAGGTGCTACAGTGTTAGTTTGTGAGTGCAGGCATCTCACAAAAAGTGAAAGACTGGTCTCACACACCACCAGGTGTGTCATGCTTCATCATTTAGCAGTCCCCGCCCTCTAAAAACTTGGTTTGATAGAGGGCGGGCAAACACCTGATGACAGAGATGCACTTCTAAACTAAGTGGGGGCCCTTACAAACTAAAAGTGAAATTAAAAGGACATTATAGATGTCAAACCAATTTTAATATAACTGACATCTATATGGTAATTAAAATGAATGATCGGTGTGTTGGGGATTCTATTGTCCACCCACCGTGATGTATATGGTCGACATGTTTCTGCCAGTAGGGTCCATGGCATTCATCAGGACCGAGAGATTTAGAAAAAACGGGCTCCACTCTTACCAGACTGTGGTGAGAGGATTCCACTAGGTGGGGTGATCTAGATCACGCTCCACTATCATACAGCTAATGCATTTAAGCCTGACAGAAAAAACAAAACAAACATATGTACAATACAAAATAGCACCAAGTTCAAAATTTCAAATCAGCCTCATACACGTTCAGATATATAATGAGTGGCTAAAAGTGCAACAAACGTGTCAATCATCTGTGCACTTATTGGTTTATGGAAACTGTAACTCACATTGCTTACCCTAGACATGGGATCAAATTGCCCCATAGGAGGGTGAGGGAGGAAGACCCCTTTGGTCAAGCGCTGCATAATAAGGAGAATAAGGAGAACAACATGCAGATGAGAGCTTTGAGACTCAAAAGGCTGCTGAGGCGTGGAGGTCTGAAGAACGAAGAAAACAAATGCACGTTCATTCACACACACTCTCACAGTTCCGTGGTGTGTCCTCCACTTCTGCGCCTAAATGTATGCTCCTGACCTCCTCGCTGGTAAATGAGGGTCGCGAGCGTCGGTTATAGTGTTCGCGTAATGCTGCCAATGCTAATTGACGGTCTAATTAACTGAGTGCCACGAGCGGTACTGGACCTGAGAACAATTTTTGGCAGCCTACGCAGCAACCCTACACACATGCCTATTCCCTGCTGAAGAGAGGTAATAACATCGAAACACGTGTCCAGGGATGGCCAACGCGACTAATTTGCTTAATTTGCGTGGAGAAGTGTGGCTCACTGGTTAGAGCAGGCGGACCCTGAAGCAGAGGTCAGACCCGGGACCAGGGTTCAATTCCCGACGCGGCAGGGTCTTGAGCTCAAATGTCCATGGACTCGATAATTCTCGCTTCGGTGCCTGACCTAATCATGGGTTCACACTCTGCAACTCTGGGCATTAAGCTTGCTTAATCTCCACAACGGCCCCCCGCGGCGGGATGCCTGGCTTTCACCTTGGGGATGCCCTGTAGGGGCTATCTCACAGGGAAAAGCCAGGACGGGTTCCCAAGGCAAGCGCGGAGATACCCCTTCGGGGGTCGATTCAGGCGCTATATAAGAAACATAATAATAATAATAATACTCTGGCAGAGGCGTACTCGCTGATGCGGACTTCATGGACCATAATGCTTTGGGGTAACACGCTGATAGGACGAGCAGTGTGCGACCAATTGGATTTGGTCTAATTAACTGTAATTGACCGTGGTATCGTAAAGATCCGGTGTCACAAGAAAGTGCTGTTAAAGGTACAAAAGTACCGCCTGACCTGCCTGAAGTAGATTTAACGAAGAACATGGCCTTAAAAGGACATCCGATGTCCGCACCGTGATTGCCTGGTAAGTGCGTCCGGTGCCGGGGAAGCGGGCGTGGTCCAGTCTATTGCTCCGTGTGTAGGTGAAGTGTTTTTGGAGCAGCGCATGCGCGCACTAACCCTACTGGAATTGCACAACTGGGTGCACATACGTGTGGTGCGTCTGTGCAAGGTCCAGACCTTCCGGGGAGAGAACACAGATTTCAGACTACAAACTGGGCCCCTATAAACAGCCTGTCAAACATTCTCTGATTTACACAGCATGCCCCTAAACGTTTTGCTCATTTTTAGAAGTTTATGCTGGCTATCGCTAAATAAGAAATAATACTGCAAAATGGAATGATGGAAAAAATAAGAAAAATCATCTTGATTTTCAATTACTATTCTGTGTAAAATAACTGCGTGTAAATCTTAAAACTTGCAGTGTATATCCAAGTGCAGCACGGGGAAATCATCAGTTGTTATTATGCAAATCCATCAGAGAAGTAGCGCATACCCAGGATTCATGTACCCTGTTGTCCTAGTATCTGTCCATAGCGACTAGATACATATACCCAAAGGTTGGGTTCAAGATGACAAGCCTTTATGTTAAGGTGAGCTGTAAGAGTTGAACATAAAGCTGAACATCTAGCATTAGTGTAATGACAAACAAGTGTTTTGCTCTAATTATAATGAAGGAGAGGTCGGTGTTCTTATGACTCATGGGCTGTTTGTGCAAGTTGTAACCAAGAGATCTCATCCGTTGAGTCCCTTTTCCCACATCCGAAGACGGTATACCCACCTCTGCTCTCTGATATGAAGTGGTCTGGTCAGGTCCGCCTTGTATTTCTTCATAACTTCCAACACTACCCACTTAAGATCACTGTCTTTGTGATTATGATCCAAGAAGTGCCTAGTTAGTTTGGTGTTTGTTTTCTTACACCATATGTTACTACGGTGTTCGTTAATGCGGATTTTAATCTTCCTGGTGGTCATGCCCACATACATAAGGCCACAGGGATCCTTTCTATAGCTCTGTTGGCCAAAAGAGCTGTAAATTCCTCTTGGAGCAGCTTCAAATGATCTTCCACCAGCTGTACCTTTGTTGGCGGAATAGGAGGTGAAAAGGAAAGGAAGACAAGTGAAGAGCCCTCCTGGACGATCTGCAAGACCCACTTGTCCGTTGTTATAGATCTCCAGCAGGGGAGATGATGACGTATTCTCCCACCCACTGGAGTAGTGTGGTCCGGCAGAAGCAGCCTAGGAGTGCTTGGAGGCTGGGGCTGCTGGGGGCAGTGTGGTAAATTTCTTCTGGCCTCCATTCCGAGGACAGAATGTACCACGTCCACGCACTGCTTGGGCAGTCTGTGCGGGACGGTGGCTGGGATAGGGCTGACGCGGATGGAAACCCCTTCCGTGGTCACGAAAGGGGCATAAGGAAGACTGGCCAGGAGGAGTGGAGGAGAGACCCAAGGATCTGGCCGTAGTTTGAGACTCCTTAAACCTTACCAGGGCCGAATCTGCCTTTTACCCAAAAAGGCGGGTTCCATCAAATTGGCCTGGACATCCCTCGAGAAACCATTTGTACGAAGCCAGGCGTGACGCCTCAAGACCACCGTTGTTGAACTAGACCTGCCCAGCGAATCGGCCTTAAACAAACCACACCGTATGGTGAATTTTGCTTAATTTCTCCCGTCCTTGACAGCTTGAGAGAGCACAGCTCAGGCCTCCTCCAGACCTGTGGTAGCACCTGCGCAACCGTCTCCCAAAGAGAGTGGGAGAAACTGTACATTAAGCATGTGGTATTCACCAACCGCAATGCAAGACTGGAGGAAGAAAACATTTCTTCCCAAATGAGTCCAGTCTCTTGGAGCGTAAGGGAATGTGCCCTGGGATGTGGAGGCCTGCACCACGAAACTTTCTGGGGTGGAGTGCTGGCTGAGGAACTTTGGGTCGCCTGGAGCTGGGCGATGGCGGCGAGCAAACGTCATATTCACAGGAGCCCCTGTGCTAGACTTGGACCATATTCTTAGAAGGACGTCCGTAAGTGCATCATTAAAGAGGAATAGGGGTTCAGAGGTGGAAGCGCCAGGTTGAAGCACTGCGGTCAGATTAGTCCTGACCTGCACTGAGGTCAACTCCAGTCCAAGGACCTCAGCAGCCCTCAACCACCATGGCATAGGACGCCCCCTCCTACGTATCCACTGTAGGAGGAGAAAGCATGCCAGTATCTGGGGATGTATCTAGACCACTGGCTTCCCCAGGTTCCCCATACCAGTCCATAGTCTCCTCAGAGACATCCTGGTACTCTAATGGGCCCCCCAGACTCCTGTAGTAATAAAAAAGAGCTAGCTACTTCGATAATGTGCGTGTTGTATGTGTCCGGTTGGGAAAACCTATTAGTTTTTAAGAAAGACCTCACCCACCAACCTAGTTGGTGGTATGCTTCATCATCGGGCCCCACCCGAGGCACCGAATGTGCCTCAGGTGTGCTACGACGCCTGATTAAAGGGGAGCTTTCTTAAAAACTAATAGGTTTTCCCAACCAGACACATACATTATCGAAGTAGCTAGCTCTTTTCGATTACTACATACTCCTTGGGGAAGTGAACTAGCCACTCTAGTTCCACACTCTCTATTGTGATAAGCATTAATTACAGTGCACAGCTGAGAGAGATTTACAAAATATGGCGGAAAATCAAGGCCGGACTTTCTCTGAAAATGAGATCAGTTTGTTACTTGCTGACCCTCCCTTCTCGATGGACATCAACATCTCCCAAACAATAGGCCAAACTACTGATTGGGATGCACTGACCGAAAAAAACGCAGCAGGATACGCACCATTCTCCATGGTGTCATCCTAACGGAATACCTACACACCAATACAGCCCCCAGTGGCTTGCTCGTTACCAATGCCCCTAGAATCTTCCTGGAAGATGCCACCTTCAGGAAGGACTGGGCACAAATAGCATGGCATTGCACAAGAGACTGGCTGGTGCTCATCATTAAAACCGCCAAACGCCTTTCAGATGCGATGATCATTGATATCCAGGCCACAGGCACATTTCAGAACCACCATCACCTCATACAAAAAGAAACTGGAAGAGTCGAATAAGGAACTTACTGAATATAAGGAATACCTCACTCAGGCAAAAATTGCCAAATTCCAAAAAGATCTGAAGAAATTCAGCTATACCAAGATCTACCCATACTCTGATGATAATTACATCGCCCCACAGAGACAGGATAGGTCATCAGACACATCAGGGGATAACTCCTCCATCACAAGTGACTCCAGCACGGGTTCCTCCCGACAACAAAGAAACCGAGGTCACTCACAACGGTGGCAACATCCATGGGGCACACAACATCAACAAGCCCCCAACTTTGGACCACCAGCCTTTGCCCATCCTCAACAGAATCCCTATTTTGGCTGGCCACCATTATACCATCAAGTCCCTCAAGCCTTCTTTGGACAGAACCCAAGACCGCCTTTTTTAGGCCAGGGCAGACGATCCAGGGGCCACAGAAGGAACCAGCAACAAGTACATTGGTCAGACGAAAACGGCCCAGTGAGCGCCAACACAAGACACAAAACAAAAGAATCACAACCAGGACCGAGCAGGCACCGCTACAAACATCGCAGCAACCCCCATGCCTTGTTTTCAACCTATCTTCTTCTGCATTAACAATGATGGAAGAAAAGGTACTGAACAAAGACCTTTCCTTCGTCCCTACTAGAAGAGTGGATACATTCCATCTCCACATGGAACTAGCTTAATTTTTCATAAAATTAAAGCTTTCTTTGAGAAGCAACAACCATCAGACAACGCGGAACACACAAATTAAACAGGTCTTCGACCCAAATCCACTTTCATTCCCCTGCCGTCCAGCATTCCGGTTGAAGTGACGACCTTCGAGCAAGCAGTCTATAATGAAGTTGAAAAAATCCAACAACCAGAAACATTCAACAACCTCTCAAGACTAGAAAGAGAAGCCTTACGGAACCTCCCAAAAAAATACCCCATCATAACCATCAAACCCGCAGACAAGGGAGGAGGGATAGTGATCCAGAATAAACATGATTACACTACTTAGTGACACACGCAATTACCAACGCCTAACAGAAGACCCCACTGAAGCCCTCCAGACCGCCATCACCACCTAGGTCCAGACAGCTGAGGATCACCATCACATCTCCAAAGAAAAGGCGGCCTATCCATTCTACACGGTCCCAAAAATACACAAGGAAACAAGACCGCCACCGAATCGCCCCATTGTATCTGGCATTAACTCACTCCTGGAGCCACTCTCCAGATTCTGTGACTTTTTTCTGAACCCTCTGGTACAGGAAGCCTCGACCTACATTAAAGACCAGAAACATCTAAGGACAAGAGCTTCGATCCCTCCGCACAACTACTAGTGGGACTTGACATACAAAGCCTATATACGAGCCTGCCCCAAGATGCCACCCTGAGAGTGCTTGACGAAATGCTCACCTGGTGCTCCTGGGGACACTCCACCCCTAGAGTGTGCCACACTGGCCCTTAAGGAAAACTACTTCAAGTTTGAGGGCACCTTCTACCTACAAACGAATGGTACCTCAATGGGCAGTGTTTTTTGCCCCAAGTGTGGCTGGCCTTTATGTATATATGTATATCATTTCGAACTAGCACACATCCTCTCACCAACCAACCATTACAAAGACAAAATAGTCTTCTGGCGCCGATAAATCGATGACATCCCCGATGATATGGACAGGCACACAAGATTCCTTAAACCTCTTTCTCAATTGGCTCAATGAGCGTGACCCGTTCTTACGGTTCACCAGCTCGGCAAGCGAGGAGTACCTTCCATTCCTTGACTTGATGATCGAAGCAAAGTAAGGCACACTCAAAACCTCTACATACCACAAACCTACGGCTAGGAACTCCTTGCTCCAATTTGAGAGCTTCCACCCACGACCCCTTAGGGAGAACCTCCCATTTGGACAGTTCTTGTGCATTAGACGCAACTGTAGCTCCACCACAGATTATCACAATCTGCCTAATTGGCATTAAAACTACAAGAACGAGGATACCCTGAGAAAAAAATTCAAAACACTAGGAAGCGCGCCAGGAACCAGAACAGAGATGCACTCCTGGAGGAGATCACATGACCAGAGACACCAACACCACTGACTTGTGTCACTACGTACAATGGCATATCCAATCACGTAGGCAAAATAATACGCAAAAATTGGAGGATCCTTAACACTGGCAACAGAAACTGGACACAACCTCTATTCACCTACAAAAAAACGAGTAGCCTAAAAGACCAACTGGTGTCAACACGCCCCAGAGCCCCGACACTACCAACAAAGAACACACTGCACACGGCGTGGGGTCTACCTAATGTGGTCGGCCACTACCCCTGTGGTGACTGTAGTGTTTGCCACCTTACACAGCACAGCAAGACCCTTAACTTGGAGCCCGGCAAGACATGGCAGCAACTGAAACACATCAACTGCAACTCTACTAATTTGATATACTTTATAGAGTGCCCTTGCAAACTCAGATACGTTGGTATGACCACCAGGAAAGTGCGGACCAGAATTGTGGAACATAGGAACATGATCCGCTGCAAAAAAACAACAGCAAACTCATGGACCACTACCTAGAAAAAGGACACGCCCAATGATATGCGGTGGACAGTTATCGAACAAATACCACCCCATCCGAATAATAACGAAAGAATACTCCTCACAAAGGAGCAACGTTGGATTTACCGTCTTTCAAACCACACCCATGGGCTAAATGACAACATACCGTGGAACAGCCTTAACGCTGATTCCTCACAGAATCTGCATACTCTACCCCAGATCCAGCAACCATACTCTGCCCGGTTGACACCTCCTTCTGGGCCCGACTGCATTAGCCCATCTCCTCATGAACAGAACTGTACCCTTCAGAGCCATACCTCCACCCACGTGCGTGGACACTAGGCCCCAGCCTACCGGCATATCCTAGTTAGTCCCGACGCACGCCTGATACTTTCACGACGCGTCCACCGCGTCTCATTTAATGCGAGTACGCGCTAGATACCCTATCGGCCAGACACATGCACTACAAACATGATTGGCAGCACGTCCGATTAAGCAGGAGCGCGGCCTATACGGGACAATCCCATCAGGGCTGACCCCCTTTGACCCCGATAAGGCCACTCAGAATGCATCCCCCCCATCTGCGGCACTATACTGTGTCATGTGAAGGGTGCCAGCACGCACTAGATAACTCTCACGTAGCGAGCATAACAGCTCCGCATGCACTCTACTGAGCCACCGCATTAATTGCCAGCTACTAGGTTGGAATACAGACGTTGACAGCAACTTTATTCATTCCTTTTCTAATTCCCAAGTGACCACGATGCCACACACTTTTATCTATTTGCTGTGCCGCTTTAACTTTACCCCTGGCAAACATCACAGGGCGTATAGTATGTCTTCTGTGTCAGTCCTTTTCTCTCTTGCCTTGACAGACGCTATTCACCCATGAGACACGCCCCGCATCAACGAGTCTCAGCTGCGGCGTAAACACACTACTTAAACCACGCCGGCTTCCGGATGCCGCACCATCGGAGTTCCTGGCCGGACACACGAGGTGTAGCAGCAGATTTGGAGACAACGCCAAGTAAGTGGGAGAGTTCGCTCGAAGTACCGCCACCGGGATATAGCCATCTGCTGCTCCCGAGTGCGCATTTTTACCGCTGGCAGTGAACTCTCTTCTCCACACCCGCTCCTTTTGAACTTTTTCTTTCTACCCCCTCAGAGTGCATGAGAGTCTCGGATCCCCGCCAGAAACTCATGAAGTTTGTCCCCCGAAGTTAGGCAGTAAGCTCTTACTTTATAACGTTAAATACCTTTTTGCCTTGGTCACCCTAGCAATTTGCCATTCCGCCCTCAGGTACTAGCACCTCTATCGCATAGTATTACTATTCTGCATATATTAAACCAGCCGACACTACCGCTCATCACTGTCGATTGACTCGATCACCACTTAGGCACCAGGTATCACTACCACCAATTACGTGCTTAAACCAGCGTGTTTTACATATTATGTGTCTATGTGTTTTGTCCCGTCCTTTCCTTCCACAGGTACAAACAGAGGAAAACCTCCTCTTACAATTACAGCACCTTAGCGAGTGCTTCACATAGGGTGCTTACAACACGTTAGTCCCTTGTTTCACCCCCTCACACATAGGCCCTGACGAAAGCCAGTTTTAACCAAAGGCCTGGCTGAAACTAGTTGACCACACTGGACGTGGGAGACCATAAGTCTCTCCTACCACGTCCAAAAGCCTTGTTTTTAACTCTGCCTGGGGCCCACCAATAAATTAACCGTTTGGGACCACTAGGACAGCCTTTTAACCCCACTCTAAACACCTTCACTGCACACTCACTTAACACATCCTGCTCCGCTGTAATCAGGTGTCGTAGCATACCTGAGGCACATTCGGTGCCTCGGGTGGGGCCCGATGATGAAGCATGCCACATACATTATCGAAGTAGCTAGCCCTTTTTGATTACTACATACTCCTTGGTGAAGTGAACTAGCCACTCTAGTTCCACACTCTCTATTGTGATTATAAGCCCCCCAGACTCCTCCCATTCCTCTCCTGAGCCCAGCACGTCCACAAACTGCTCAGGCAACAACATAGAACCCCTGGATTCTGTTGACGTCAGAATCGGCGTCACTCAACGCCGTTCGGGCTCCGTGTCGTCGGGGATGATGATGGGGCTTGTGCCACCTATGGTTATCGGCGACCTCGCAGGCACCGACTTCGGGTTTGACGCCGGGGGAGGTCTTGTTGGTACGACCAGCGTTGACCCGGATCCCTGAGGCCCCACCGACGCTATGGGCGAAGCAGACATCGTCTAACCAGATAGGGCCCCATGCGAGCCCTCGGGGCCCGAATGCTCGCCAGCAGGGTTGTTCCGCTCAAATACGTGGTGCATGGCCTCGTAAAAATATTTAATTTGAGCGGGAGTCGCTCCGGCTCCGGGTAAGGGAGGGAGGCGCAAAGTCGACTCAGGCTCCAGCTCCACAGAACTGTGCCTAGAGCGTCAGTGCTCCTTACCTCTCTCGACGACAGACGCCGGCTGAGGAGAAGTCGAAGTCTGCTTGGACGTCTACTTCTTGTGCCTCTTCCCCAAGTATCCAGACTACCTCGAATGGGAGGATGAGGACTTCGGGCTCCGTGAGTGGTCCCACAACCTCCTCTTCTTCGAACGGGACCATGACCACCTCAGAGTCTCGCTTAACGGTGTCGACTGCCGGGCCACAAGCAACTACATCAACCGCTCCCTCAAGGTCTTTGGAGCCATCGCCCAACAGTCTTAAAACAACTTCGAATCGTGGTCGCGTTCAAGAAACCACAGACATACGCGGTGGGGATCGGTAACCGACATCATGCGAGAACAAGTCCTGCGTGGTTTAAAACCTGTCTTCCTACCAGACAACCCTCGCACAGTAAGTCGCTACTCAAAAAATGTCGAAAAAAGCCCCCTGATCTGGACTGGGTCCAACTTCTTACAGGGGCATCACTTCTTATTATGGTGTGGGACTTCCTTGGGGTAAAATGTGATTTGGCGTCTAGCCCTGGAACAGCTTAGGTAAAGCACTCTTAGTCCTGACATCAGCTGTGACTTGCATTTGACCAAGCATTTGTCACTGCAGTGGACCAGTGCCTTGCTGTGATTCATTCACTGACGAAATATAAATACAAGCTCTGAAAAAATAAGTGATCTAGCTTTCCCATTTTTGATGGCGAAATCCTGACGGATGGGAGTAGTAGTGCTCCACATGTTTAAGATCAAGGTAATACGTGCAGTACCACATTATCATTGTGGTAGCTAGATTTCTTAACTGTCTGATGAGGCCAGTCATTGTTCAGTTACTGTCAGGTGCAAGTAGTAGTTCACAACACTGCTCCAAACAAATTAATTAAAAAAAAAAAAACTACCAAAAAACTGAATACACTTGTATTTGTGACTGAATATAAAAGCTTGTAAAAATGTAAAACTGGGTAAGAACCATCTAAGGATCACCCCTCGTGCACTACAATTAAAACAATCAAACAGGGCTACTGTGTGTGGGGGGGGATTTAGAACACATGCGAAAGAAGGTGGCCTGGAATCTGGATAGGCGTACTGCAATTAACATTTCAAAGATATGCAAACTGACTGAGATAGTCTTAAAAACACTCAAATCTATGAAACAAGCAATGGTGCAGAACTAGATTACCTGGGAGGGGTGGGGGGGGGGGGGGGGAATCAGAATCCGCTCACCTTAGAAGTTGTGGACGTTGCATTTAGATTAACATTTTTCGAAGCAGAACCATTAGAACCTGCTGGTGGAGTCTGAGCAGCCACAGATTTGTTATGAGAATTGTTTGCCCCATTGGCTGTGCTGCCAGAATGGGAAAATGTGAATTTGAATCCACCTCCTGTTGTCCTCTTCGGAAGATTCTCCTTGTCTTCACTTTCTTTAGCTAAACCAAAACAAGTGATAAAAAAAATTATGAATTTGAGCCATCTTAAGTAACATTCTCATATCAGTTCAACTTCTGAAACAAGACAAAGGTAAAAATGGAAATCACTGGGTATTTGTTCAGATAAAATGATTTTAAGAGTAAAGAAAGTCCGACAGGTCAGTAGAAGTTTACAGTCTATAGAGGTTAATTTCACATCATGAATAATATATAAATTCTGCATCCTGTTAAAGAATTTGGATTTTTAGGGCTATGTATCAAGAGTACAATTTTAGCCTTAAAGACAAGGAGTGAGAAAGTAGCCGGACATGAGCAGAGGAGAGAAATTAAAAAATTTACCTAAAGTAAACTAACTACTAACATATTTGAACCCCAGGCAATTTATTTCTATGGAAGACCAACAATTAGCTAAGATAAATATCTATGATTTTATCTGCAGAACATCATGGCAAAAGTCTAATTCTAGCAAGATGAGTCAATTCAGGACTTTTCTTTCTTTTTTTTACTTCTTTAGAAAAAGTCGTTCTCTACTGCTACATTAGAATGATCAATATTACAAAAATGAAAGATAATACTCTTATGGCAAAAAAGTAACACCATAAACTACAGAGTGAAACCGTATGTGTTATGCAATCAAGGTATCACAATATAAGAGGGAAAGCAAAACAATTCAGCTTATAAAACTTTATAAAAGCATAGAGAAATGACCAAAAGATAATAAATAAAAGCCCTCTGCAATTTTGTATTAAACGATGAACTGCAAAATGCTTTTATAAGGCAGATTAACCTTTCTCTCCGTCAACCATGTTAAAGTACACCAAGAACTTTAAAACCAAAAGTGACCCACTTGGTATCATTACACTCCCAAAGTGAAACTGAATACCGTAGTCCACCAACAATCTCCTAAAGACATTTCAGTAGAGTTCAGTAAAGCTCCTCACTTATCGTCCACATGACCAATACACATCAGAGGACAATTCCTCCATACAAACAAGTCTAAGCCTAAAATAATTTTTGTCACATAGAATGGAATTAAAATAACGTCTAGCGTTACAAAACCCATTTACATATAAGCACCATCTATACTTTTCTCACCCACACACACAAGCTCCTGAAATTGGCAACAAACAATATTTTGGTCTTGAAAAGCATAGACTGCGATAGTAGTCCCAAGGACAGAAGGGGAACTATTTTTATGTGGATGTACTTCTTGTAAAAGAGCAGAACGCCTTCACCCACAGTGAAATTAGCTAACAGATTAACCCCTTCAGTGCCACGCCCTTTCCCCCTCCTGTGCCGGGCGTTGTATTAGTGGGTGGGGTTCATGACGAGATAGTCTCGTCATGGGCACAGCGCAACCATGCTCCATGACGAGACTATCTCGTCATGGGCACAGAAGAGGTTAAGTGGGAGGAAGTAAACAAATGAGACAACAGACGGTAATATACACAAACTTACAGTTCCACCAATAGACATTAGACCAAAACACTAAATCCGTAGCAGAAATTATAGCTCTTCACTTCACAGTTGTAGAGGATTTGCCAAAGGCCTGAAGTTCAAGCTGGTAAGTACTGCCCTTAGTGTTGCTTGTTATCTAAGAATGTCAAATAATTAAATGGTTACCAGTAGAAGCAGTTTTGCAGCTTGAAGAGTTTTTGGGATTCACATGCTTTGCATTATTCTGCCATCTAGTGGGTGGGTCCGGAATGGTCTCATTTCTCACTTTTTCCACGTGGTATAGTTGACCACCATTTGAAGGTACGTCAGTCGCTTGTGTGATGTCACAGTGCCCCGGAAGTTCCTGTGCATAGTTGCCATCTTCCGATTCCTTTTACTTCTTCTTTGTTCCTTCTTTCCCCACCTGGTTGCATCATCTCCCATTTCCGGGGAGGCGGGTGGGTTGCATGAGAATCCAGAAAACACTTCAAGCTGCAAAACTACTCCTACTGGTAAGTAACCATTTCGGTTTGCAGCATGAATGCCTTTCTGGATTCACATGCTGTGCATTAGATTATGCAGCAGTATCCTTTCCCTTGGGATGAAATGAGGAAGTGTTTGCAAACAGGTGTTGTAGTACCTGTTGTCCCATCTGTGCTTCCTTGTTCATTTGAATGTCCACAAAATAATGTTTTGCAAAGCTGTGTGGTGATGCCCATGTTGGTGCTACGATGATTGCATCCAGGGGCACATTCACCACGAAGGCTCGTGTTGCAACCTTTTTCCTAGTTAAGTGGGCTCTTAGGTGTGTGGGCAGTGTCATCCCCGCCCTAGAACAGCAAGTCAGTATTATAGCTACAATTTATCTCAAGATTGTCCCTTTAGTCACTGGGGAACCCTTGGTTGTCTTGGCAAAGGAGACAAACAACTGGTTTCCCTTACATAACTTCTTTGTTTCTTGTAGATAGTGCATTAAAGAAAAAGTTATTTATCTTTGGTAACTATGTATCTGTAAGAGACGTATGTTAGTTGTAGATTCCTTACCTTAGAATTTCCCCCAAGTGTCAGTCTGGATCTGGAGATTTTTCTTTAGCAGTACCCCTGCACGTCGGTAGGTGGTGTCAGTCGACTTCCCGTCCGTCGTTCTGATCCCTGGGATGACTTTGCGGTCCCTACTTAGAACTGACGTCAGCTCGTAGCGGCATCTGACACGACTTTCCACACCAGAAGCGCAGAGCCATGCAAGACACTGTCCACTGGTGCGCCACAACTAGGGCCCTGTATGGGAGTCCCTGTCCCTAGAAATCAGTGCGCAGAGCAGGGAGGATGGTGGGGCGGTAAGGAATCTACAACTAACTTATGTCTCTTACAAATACATTGTTACTGAAGGTAAGTAACTTGTTCATCTGAAAGAGACAGTTAGTTGTAGATTCCTTACTTTAGAATAGATACCCCAGCAATGCCATCCCCAGAGGATAGTCTGCGAACCAAGTTCAGATGAGAAGTTCCTGGAGGACCGAACAGGTCAAATATCCGTCCCTCCGGACTTGGCTGTCCAGCCAATAATGTCTGGTAAGAGTGTGCAGGGATGCCCACGCTGCCATCTGGCAGATATCAAGGAGTGTGACTCCATGTGCCAATGCAGTGGTTTCTTAGCGAAAGCATAGCAGATTTTTATACAAAAGACAACCCATCGAGAGATGGTACATTTCAACAGGCTGGGCTTTCTTGGCACCTACATAGCCAATAAAGAGTTGATCATCCACCCAGAAATCTTTGGTGCGGTCAAGGAAGAATGACAGCACACGTTTAGGGTCCAGACGGTGGAGTCTCTCCTTCTCCTTGGAAGGGTGCAGAGGTGAGAAAAAGGTGGGCAAAGTGATAGATTGGCCTACATAAAATGGTGTAACCATTCTACTTAAGAAGAAACAAAGGACTTGTTCTATGCACCACTTTGTCGGTTTGCACAAAGAAAGGAGGCTTGAAAGACAGAGCTTGAAGCTCACTCACCCTGCGAGCAAAGGTGATGGCCACAAGGAAGGAAGTTTTGAGAGTGAGGAGCCTGGGAGGACAGTTATGAAGAGTCTCGAAGAGAGCATACACAAGGTATGTAAGAACAAGTTTCAAGTCCCACTGTGGCATTATGAAAGGAGATGGAGGAAACAGATGAGTAATGCCCTTAAAGAATCTAGTAACAATAGGAGACTTGAACAAGTATGGCTGATCTGGCAGCCGAAGAAAAGCAGAGATAGCTGCAAGATAACTTTTGAGAGGGACCAGAGCAGTGCCCTGCTGGGCCAAAGAAAGTATATACAAAAGGACCTCTGAAAGAGGGGCAGAAAGGCGATCCACAGCCTTTGCTGTGCACCATGCCACAAACTTGTTCCATCTACAGGCGTATACCAAGCTTTGGGTGCAGGGGAGCCTTTTGACGTCAGTCTCCTTACCAAAGCTGGTCACGAGGGAGAGGGGGGACTGGATGCACACAGCAGGCGCTGTCGTGGAGGGCAGCAGAGCAAACTCTGGACACGAGGTCAGGATCATTGGGAGACTTCACGGCACAGGTGAGCCACTCAGACTAGGGCAGTGGGCGTCTGGTGTAGAGTGGGCTGGAGACATGGATTTGCCTGGAAGTCCTTGGAGTAAGTTTCTTTAGGACAGGTCTGCTGTCCACGGGAGATTTGAGTCTCTTTTAAAGGCAGCAGTCCCCCCAGGGGTTTCAGATGTTCTTGTCTGCATGACAGGTCACAGGATCGCAGAAGCTGGAGACAGGTCAGTAGGGCTGGTGCCAAGGCAGTTGTAGTCTTCAGTCTTCTCTGCAGGGTCTTCTTTCTTCTTAGGTAGTCACAGATCTTAGTTCTAGGTCTAGGGAGCCACCTAAATCCTAATTTAGGAAGGGTTTTAGGGGAGTAGCAGGTAGGGCCAATTGGCACATTAACTGGGATGACTACACCGTCTATTATGCCACCCTCCTCTGGGAGGGGGGAGAATAGACCTAGCCCTGAAGCTGTGCTTCACCTTGCCTGCCGCACCTTAGGGGTGGAGTTGGCAGAGGGGGGCAGATATATTCTTTTGAGTTTTTGCTGCCGGTTTTCCCTGCCCAAAGTGGGGGTGTAAACCAGGGGCTGCCATCTTCTGCTAGGGTGGGGGAGGCGAGGTGAGGAAGCACAGTTTTCAGTCCCTGCCATCTTGAAGATGGGGAGACCCCTCCAATCAGGGCTAGGTCTATGCCCCCTCCCATAGGTGGGTGGTATAATAGAGGGTGCAGTAACCCCAGCTAAGGTGCCCATTGGGCCACCCACTATACCCCAGCCGTACAGACCAGTCTCCAGCTTCTGCGAACCTGCAACCTGTCTGGCAGCCAGTGACATCTGAAAACCCTGGGAGGACTGCTGACCGGTGCTGCTGGTGGAGTATGTTTGGTGCCCCTTTGTGGCCCCCTGTGATTAACTTAACTCCCAAAGCTTGGCCCCTGCACCTAATCTACTTAACTTTAAGCAGTATGTCCATTGACCAGCATTGGTTCGAGCTCACATTTTGAACCCTGCACCCAGCCAACCCTGTGTCGCGGGAGGTGCAGTTTGGGTGCTCATCTGATCCTTGCTGACTTGTGGCTCTAAAGACTGGGATTGTAAGTTCAATACTTTCCTGTTTAACTGCAATATTGTTTTTCCCATAGAATAACATTGGACTGTCTGAAAAGTTTCTAAGTGCCAATTTTTCAAAGTGAAAAGTATTTTTAATTAAAAACGTACTCACCTGATTAAGAAGATCTAGGTCTAAAAAGAAAGAATTTTTTTTAATGAAAGTTGGAAAAATTGGACTGAAATAGAACCTAACATTGAACTTAGTAAACCAATACTGCAATGGTCATTTATAAGGATGGAACATTTTTTGCAGGACCTTAATCCCACACATATAAATGCAACAAGGGAACTTGTGGGGCAACTGTTGGATCCCAAAAACCGTAAAACAATTAGTGGTTGGGCCTCTTTTTTATGTAGTCAGGAGGTAGGTAAACATTATCTAAAAGCTAAGAAAAAATTGCAATCTCAGCAAGGGCCCCAGGTGACCACACCTTAGCCTGGGATCAGATTAATAAGTTTCACCACTCTTTATTGAAAGCGGCTCATCTCAGACGGATGTAATACTACACTCAGGGGCTTCTATATAGAACGACAGACTTTTTGCAAAAGATAAACGCCCAGATACCCGCAAATTGCTTCCGATGTAATATGAAGAAAGGAGGAAAGTGGACACATCATCTGGGAATTCCCAAAACTGAATACATTTTGGGGTGAAATTAATCGGTACTGTAAGGATAGATGGAAGGTTCAGCAGACCCCAGACATTCAGACTGCTGTGTTGGGATATTCTCCAGACCGAATAGCTGACCTACTGCAAAAACCCCCCACAAATTTATAGCTTGGATTTGGTAGCTCGTTCATTAATTCTTCAAAGATGGCGGTCTAGCGATATCCCAACTCTTCAATATTTACTTTGTAAGGTAAATGAGGTCAAGGAATGTGAAAGAAAATATGCTCCAAGATCATGGTCAGAGGAAGTTTGTGAAGTTGTGAGAATATGTGGGTTAAATGCCATGGAATTTGTCTCGGCGTATATATCTGGTTGATTAGTATACGAGGTATATAACATGGTTTTATGAAATGAATGTTTTACATATCTATCGATCAAAAATATGCAATATTGTGAATATGTTTTTCTTTTCTGTATATATTTATTCATGTGGCCATGTGGGACTGTGCAATAATTGTATGTCAGTATTATGAAATGATGAACTATTCCCAATAATTTTCAAAATTTCCTAAAATTGGTCTTGATTTCCTCTGTGCGTTTTGTGTCCATTATTGATCAGTGCAAAAAATGTCTTCCACTCCTCTGTCTTAGGCCTAAGGCTGCTCACACAGGCTGGCACTAATAGAGCACTTTGGGTATTACATTGAGCCCTGTACACTTTTGGAGAACCCCTTGACTCTGTGCACGGTATAACCACCTAGTGGCAATATCATATACAGAGCCAGCGTCCTACACATTGTCTGACTTTAAAAAAATAAATATTTTCAAGCATTTAATCCACATGCGGGACAAATGGATGCTCTCCATCAAATTGAACATTTAGTATATGTTCCTGTACTTTGGGGTGAAAACATATACCCTACGGCTTGCATGTGTGCAGAGGTTAAAGCTAGTGTTAATGCCTCGTGCTGATGGGTCAGCTGCATCTAGGGCAAACCTGATGTTAGAATTACTTATTGTTTTCCCATCAGCCACTATTTACTTGTTTTACTGTGCAGTTCAGATAAGTGCTTTATAAACTCCTTCATTGCTTCCCACTTACATCGATCATATCTGGACAGGAGACTTGTTGAATTAGGTATTCTCTATTAAGTTGCATCTGGAAAAGCTACCCTTTTCCCTTCAGCATCTATTCTCTTGGATTCTTTATATGGAGGTAGAGAATTGTCAGCAGCTTCTGCAGAGGCCATTTTATGGGCTGTATGCATGACTAGTGCAAGAAAGTCCTGCCCCTCCAGTGTACTGTGGATTCTGTGGAGCCGACTTATATTTATTTTCAATGAGAGGTGTGACTGCTTTTGCTTTAACAGTATCTTTAAATGTCTGCTCAGGTCTTACTCATACCCTCAAGCATGGGCAGGTGTCTGACAGACCTTTCGGTTTCAGATAATATCTCAAATAAAAAGTCATGCTCTTCCTCCTCTGTGTGCATTTGTAACAGATGCAGAAGAGCTGCTAGTTGCATGACACGATGATACTGCTGAGTGTAGGAAGCTGGCTTTGTATATACTATACCAAAGTGAGGCATAGTGTGCACAGAGTCCAGTGGAACCCCAAAGGTAGGCAGAGGTAAAATTAGATAGCATCTCACTTTCTATTTGTGGTAGTGTGGTCAAGCAGTAAGGCAGTATCAGAGGACAGTCTTAAGCATTTGTTGTACACACTCAGTCAGCAAATGAATTCACACACTCAGAGTGAACTTCAGACCAATTGTTTTTGTATGGAATTTTTTTTATTTTCTAGAACCAAGCAAGCCTGGCACAGGTAAGCAATACATACTATACAGCAGTAATGCAGTTTGTTAACAGTTGAATTGAAATTGTGTATGCACTTTGTTTCGACTCACAGTATGGTTTCACAGAAATGCAATACTTTGTTAAATGCAGTACATAGACTTGAATGGACTTTAAAGTAAAATTCTAGGTAAGTTACTTTTGAGATTACTTTTCTTACTCAGAGTAGTATACCTGGATACTACTCTGACATTTCCTGTAAACAGATAAGTAAAATCGTTTTTGTTAGCTAGTGCAATTTTAAAGAATTTCTTTAGGTTTTTGAAACTCCACACTTAGAAACTTTTCCAAGAAAAACAGTCAATGTTTTCCTATGGAGGAAAATAGTGTTATCGGTTTTGAGGTAAGTATTTGGTAGTGGAAGTTTAGTTTCTGGGGGTAGTCTCAGGGGTCCCCCTGGGTCAAAGATGCCCTCTAGTTACACCCTCAGCTGCACTAGGGCGGCCAGGTGCAGAGTGCTGAGGCTCAATGTTATCAATGGGGGACAGGGGGCCTCCGGTTGATGGCTGCGGACATTCTGGATTTAGGCTGCAGGCGTCGGCTGGAGGCTTGAGGTAGGTCAGGGGTCGCCAGATCTCTTGTCAGGATCGTCTGGGTAACCTCCTCGTGGTGTTTGCCCACTCGAGCTTGGGCCTTGGACGGCGGGTGCAGAGTGGGGCGGATCCGCGGCGTCCGGCCAGAGGTTGCAGATGAACAAATCCGGTGTTCACGGGAGACAAAGTCTGTGGGGTTGTAGGCAGGCAGGTCCTCCGGGGTTTGAGGGTGCTGGCTGCAGGACACACCGGTATTTCGCAGGAGCAGGTTCAAGGTAGAGACAGGCAGGTAGGGCTGGGGCCAAGTCATTGGGTGTCTTCCTCTTGTTAGCTTCTGCACAGCTTTTCGGTCATTCTCCTTGTAGTTTCTTCTTGTCTGAGAAAGCAAGGTTCAGGGGTGTCCCTAAATACTAGATTTAGGGGCGTTACAGGTAAGTAAAAGGCCGGGACAAATGGAACCTTCCCTGGGGTGGGTACACCCCCCATTATGCCACTGGAGGGGGACATGAGCCAGTCCCTGGTTGGCTGAGTCCCCCCCCATCTGCAAGATGGCGGGGACTGAGAGTTGCTTCACCTCGCCTCCCCCACTTGAGGGGTGAAGTTGGTAGAGGTGAGCACACCTTTCTTCCTCACTTGTTTTTTCCGCCGTTTCTCCCGCCCAGTGTGGGGGTCAGAACCAGTGGGGACCAGCTGCTGAAAGCAGCAAGTGGCCTGGGGAAGCTCACAAAGGCTGCAAGCCTTTGAAGCTTCCCCTTCGTGAACCCTGCCCATCCTGGGGGAGGAGGCTTGGCACCTTGTCCCAGGATGTGCATTGTTTCAGGCCCCAGAGAGCAGCAGGATCTTGACCCAGGGGTCCAGAAACATGTCTGGTGGTGGCAGCTCTAAGATGCCCTCTGAGTGCATTTTTCATTAAATCCCACACTGGCATCAGTGTGGGTTCAATGTGCTGAGAAGTTCAGAATAGCCATTATGCTGCTGTGGAGTTCGTAATGACAAACTCCCAGCACCGTATACTCTTAATGGAAGCACTGCACATAAAATGTCTAAGAATGGCCTTAGACACTGTAGGGGTACAGGGAACTCACCACTGGTGTAGTGCACCCAGCTAGAGGGGTGACTGATCTATGCCAGGGCAGTGGGTTGTAGGCATGGCACACATCTGTGCGCTATGTCGATTCTTTAAATTGTTCTGCACCAAAACATGCAGTCTGCAAAGGCAGTGTGTAAGGCCCTTAGAGGCCTTCTCTGGTCACAGTGCCCTGGGTACCTGTAGTACCATTTACCAGGGGCTGACCTGTGGCCAGAGATGACAATTGGGTTTAGGCTTCACTGCAGTTTTATGGAAAGAACATAGGCTCTGGGCACCTGATTAGCAGGAGCCCAGGGCTCACTCAGTCAAAGGACATCAGCAATTCAGCTACAAGTGGGGGCAGCCATGCAGAAAGATGACACTTTCTCATACTGAGGTATCGTCTGGTGGAGAGAGCTTCACAGGATATGGTTAGAGTTCTGGGTCCTCCTGTGGGTGGATTATATAATCCTCCCAAGGATTCGCCAACGTCCACATCCCCAGCTGCCTATATGGTTACTCTCGAGTCTTCCAGGATTTTACAGCTCTCCGTTTCAGAGTCCGTGTCTTGTAAGGCACGGGTCAAAAATTGGGGTGGTAAAGGAGAGTATGGGTGGTGGTGCTGTAGATAATGGTGGGAAATGGGGTGGGCTAGGGGTTATATGCCTAAACATTTTGGGGCTTGGTGCTGGAAAAGAAGGTGGTGAGTGAGATTTATCTTCAAATGTTAGTCACCCTTTATTTAGAATTGTAGGAAGGCCTGAAGCGGGGGGCTGAGTAACAATTCATCCAGAGTCCGGATAAATAGTTTTTGTTTTTCATCTACCACAGCAATTCTCTCCAGAATTTACCTCTCAGAGGTTTCCAATCTGTGTGTCTGAGAAGTCTGGGCCTTTATCCCGGAATAGTAGGATGGTGAGTCTTCAACCTCTACTTGGAAGTGGGTTTGTTGGCAGATTGTTAAGGGGTTGGCAGCTTTCAAGCCAAAGGTCTGAGTCCATTTGGTGCTGGTGCTGCCTGAAACTTTTATTCCAAGCGTGGCCTCTCTTTGGAAGGGTGCACCACAGACAGTGACGTATAATGAGGGTTGATACCCTTTGCCTTGCTCAATGCAGAGCTTGTCCAAAGAGGAATACGACTCGAGGGTTTTGTTCTACTTCAACTCTGGGTTTAATGCCAGATTCCCGTGGGAGCGGTTCTCTGCCTCATTAGACAAATGTGTGGTAGAGAGTGATCTGTAGGAGCCATTGGGCGCGAGATGTTGTCTTAGTCTTTAGATTGTCAACATCAATGCATTCAACCTCTCCCATCCGAAGTTTAAGAGCAGTAGGCCGCAACTTCTTTCTTCTGCTGCCTGTGTGACAGAGGGCCTGCTTGCTGTTCTGGCTCAACCCTGAGGATGTCCTCGAAGTCTTGAACGTCTTAGATGTCGCATGTGTCAGATAACCTTTCCTGCTGCATCTAGTTATGTGCTCCTTGCTGTTTCCTTTACATAACAGAGTTATGGTTCTGGCTTAAACACCTGAAGCGACATGATATTTGTCCGTTTTGATTAGGAAAGCATGCAACACATAATCATTCGTGGCATCCAATATGTTTTTCTCCTGTTAATCGTTTTTGTTCTGTGAAATTGCTCCTGTTCTTTTACGTCTGTGTAGTTTCCAGTCTTACCAGCTCATAATTCTCAAAAGATAGGACTATGTACAAACTAACCCAAAGTACTCCATGTGAAAGATTAGGACAAAACTTAATTAATAAAAAAACAGACAGATCGCACCATGATGCAACTAAAAGTTTAGGTGAGAATAAATACCTTTTTTAGTTTCCATAAATTTTTCATAACTTTCTGGAAAATCATCCTCCGATTTAGATTTTTCAACTGGTGGCACAACTGCTTCACCCTCTTCATCTTCATCTTCATTGAACCACATATCCTCATCATCTTCCAAAGCTCTAGCATCTCTACGAAATCTGTTGCTACGCAATATAGATGGTAAACTGTAAAATACATCCACAGAAAACTCAACAATAATATCAGTTTAAGGAAAAGACGTCAATGGTTCATTTTAGTAACATAGTATGAATATTAGATTTTGTTGTATTATTGATAATTCATTAGATTTTCTGCAGATTTGTTATTGCTACAATAAACAAAAATTTAAACAAAGGAAAAAAGCATATACAATTTATAGAAGTTACAGATCTAAATATCTTGCATCTTTTCATTAACAGTTAAGACTTCAAGTACATGCTCCGTAATTTGTTTGCTGAATTACTTACATTCTAGTTTGGCTGATCATCATTTGAAACACTGTACGCATTACTCGAAGACAGATTCTACTAGCAAGCTTTAATTTTTTTTTCAGCCGTTTTATATTGTTTGAATTTGGCCCAAACGCAGAGAACGCTACATGAACACCAGATTGCATTACAAAAGGTCAGATAAAAAAAAAATATATATATTCATGCACAGGAAGAATAAGGGATTTGTCTGGAATCACAGGATGTTGAGCAGACGCTAGGACTTGAACTTGCTTCCCCCTTACAAATTCGGTAGCTCTGGCTGATAGGTCACAACTACTTAATTCTATTCCTCATCTTCTGCAACTGAACATATTTATCTTATGAGGCAACTGATCAGTCTAGACCTCAATTTCTGATACCTGTTACAAGGACAAAGCTATATTTCTGTCTTTGACAAACTTACGCTTAAATTGTGAAAATGTGACTACTCAAAGCTGGATTAAGAAGTGCTCCTTCTTATCTCACCCCTTTAAAGAAGTGTTGCACTCTGTGGGAAAAATTATCTCCAGATTCAAAAATATTTGACCACAGCTAACAATTTCTTTAAGACCTTAACTGACTTCCGACTAAGACCAGAAAGAAATACAAATCGGCTTACATTACCTACAAGGTAATAACTACAAGCCAGTGTATCTACTGTCCAATGTCAAACCAAGTTGTATCAAGACTGTAAGAAGCTGGCAAAAACTCACACTTGATATTATAAAATTTTATAAAGTCACAGCCATACTCTGGTGCAGCAACTGCTTTGCGGAACTCTAGTAGTTGAAATAAGAACAGCTGACACTGTTGGGTGGTCGGTCCCTTAGGAGCTGCCTAGCACCAATAAGTGGGGTGCCGGGCCCATTGCAGCAACCAAATCCTGTTTTGAGTCCAATCCAGACTCAAAGACCGAGCAGCCGTTGTAGTGAGGAAACTGGGTTAACTGCAGACTTTGCTAAGTTAGCATAAGTAGTATATGCTTGGCTGCCATTCTGCCGCTTTTGCACACAACACTACATGGCTCTGTTCTTGTAAAATACTTTGCTGGCGCTGCTTCACATGAGAACTGTCTACCTTTCACATATCTGGGCACCATGCTCTCTGTCTGCACAGCGTGTTTAAGGTCGAATAACAATGTATACTGTTGATTCACTTTGGTCAGTCCCACGCACAGACATAACATGAAGCAAAGCGGCACAACTGAAACTCGGGTGCTTTTTAATATTGCATTACTTGCATGAGAAGGCACTTGGAGAAAACCTTGTTCAACATAGAAGAGCTGTGCTGATCCTGGGATGTAATTCATTGAATCTGATTTCGTAAGTATGGGGTCTCGATGAAAAAGCCCAGAGGTCTTCTATAATTATTCTAAACTAGCTCATGAGCACGGGGAGGGTGGTAAAAGGCGCTATAGTCCTGTTTCCACTGTTATTATAATATGATTTCCCTTGTGTGCTTTATGGAATTGAAACAATGCTAAATATATTGTTCTTATGCATTATGCTGCTCATATTGGCTAGAGTACTACACCTTAGAGCACGTTAGTTAAAAATAAGCATTTTAAACTATACAGTGTCTCTGATTACTCACATTGTGGACAAGTATGAGTGTGAATGAAAGTGTGTCTTGTTTCCCACTATTTCTGAGAGTTTACTAAGTCGCATGTTCTAGGTTGTCTAATCACTGGTTGCTTCGCTGTAGTATGGAGAACGAATGAGACACTATTGCTAGTCGGATTGGGGTTTTGGGCACTAAGGTGGCTTTTTTTGGTACACAACAATACACCTAGGTCCTGGTTTCCTGCGCATAGTTCTGTGCATGAGCAGAATCTCTGCAACATGGCACCCCTAACATTTGGTCTGGTACTTATTTACGAGACGCTTTAGTAGTGCTTCTACTTGTCCACAATACCCTCACTCCTGTTTTCCAGTAAACAATGGTGACGGCATAACCTACCTGTATTGATACTTTCTAGGTCTTTTCAAGCTTGATATTATAAAATGGTTTTCTCATTCATATGAATTACGAACCTGTTGCGCTGCCAAGCTTTTAGGCGGTTTTCCTTTTCTTAGTCCTTATGGCTGAAGTTGATATTGCGGTGCATGGCCGCGCACCACTCAGTCGTCATTTGACTGCATATGGAGTGCCAGACACATGCATCGCATTTATCTTTGTGGTTGGAGCCAACCCGGCTTTCCACTTGGAGGTATTTTATTCATGGGTAACCTTTCCGGCAGTGAATGGAGATGGTTTGCTCCATGCATACGCTCACTGCGATACCTATTTTATATCGGCCATATACAACACTCGAAGTTCCGATTTCGGCATGGCAACATCGTATTTGGCTTAATGGTACCCTCCCCCACACAGTGTGTTGTGTGCAGATTTAGGTTCCGTATATAGGTTTCCTGATGTATGCCCTTATATAGGTACAATTCACATTGCCCTCATTTGGACATAGAAATCCGGACCTTATTTAGACATTGTCCGTACAAACCAAATACAGGTATGGCCACCTACATCCGTCCATCCACGTCACAACGAATTCTTGGAAAACCAGACCCTTAAGCCTTTAGGAATTTACCTCAGCTTGAATGGAATATGCTACTTACCAGTATGCATCTGTTCTTGGCATGTAGAACTGCAGATCTACACACTATGCATAGATCGCCATCTGGTGTTGGGTCGGGGTGTTTGTACTTGTTTTTGTCCTGGAAAGTTTTTGGAAGTCACGAGGTTTGGGACTCCTCCTTAGGATCATAGTGCGCATGGGCATCGGCTCCATCCTCAGATTGTTTTTCGCCAGCAGGGAAATGATGGGGCTTTGTAAGAAACAGGAAGATGCCCTTGTATACTGTATCTAAATAAGATAATACTGGAACAGATAAATGAAGCCGGGGAGGCGGGTGGGCGTGTGTAGATCTGCAGCTCTACATGCCAAGAACAGATGCATACTGGTAAGTAGCATATTCCGTTCGAGGCATATGAGCTGCAGATTACACACTATGCATAGATTGTATAGCAGTCCCACTCGCTAGCGGCGGCCACCAATATCTGCTGCAGTAGTCTGAAATAGGGTTTTGAGTACAGCTTGGCCCACACTGGCTTGTTTGGATTTCATTACAAGACCGGAGGCTACATTATGCAATAACTTTTATTGCCGCTCAAGAGTGCTGCCCTTTAAAGAGTAACAATTGCATCATAATAAAAAACATTCTAGACAGCACAACAAAGTGCCATGGCAACCGGTAAACTTCCTCTTTTATTCGCTGCTCAGGGACAGTTAAGTATACTTTCTTCCATCTCCCATATTATGGTTCAAATACGCTGTTTTATTCTTATATTATTAACATTATTCTTTTTCTAGTAGACAAGGTAAGTAACCTTATTTCTATCCTTAACGTTTACTAGCTTTTACCCTATCAGGTAAGTTTTAATCCCCTTTTTCACCCTTCCAATTTATGGTTGGGTTATTTACTTTGTCGCTATATATTGTACTGTTACCCATTAAGCTCAACAATTAATTATATTTCCGGAAGCTAGACGAAGCATGCCTATCTCCGCTTCACAAGCCGAGAGTCATCGGTGTCTCTACCAAACTAGAACTGTATTAAGCTAGATTTGCTCTAATCTAAGCGTGCCGATCTCTGCTTCACAAGTTCAGAGTCATCGGTGTCTTTACCAAACACGAACTGTATTAATTAGCGAAGGATGGTCACGCTCTAATGTGAGCACTCCTTTCGCTTCGCTATATCCTCAAACAACTGTGTACTTAACTTACTTTGATTCAAAGGAGATGGCACCATAACAAGTTTTTCCCCCGTAGCGCGCATGTTCAAATGCGCTACATACTTCCGCTTTTACAGGATGTGACCCGCTCACAAAAATGAGCAGGAGTCACGTCGTAAACTCTGAATGACCCACACTACCAAAATTGGGATATTTCAAGCCTGAGAAGGAGGCTTGTTTCTGCTCGCGCTGTGCATTTCCATGCCAACGCGAACCGGCCTTTTTCAGCTCATAGGAATTGAAAATTGTAATATCCTTTGAGTCTTTAATTTATCGAGTTTCTTATACCAGATAAGTGAGACTTTTAAGTCTATTAAGATTTATTGAGAAAGCTGCTATAATTTGTTAATTTTAACACATTTAAACTAAATTGTCAGAGAATATAGGTGTTAACACCCCTCACAGAGAACTCTCTAATGAGTCTCTTTGAAAAAAAATTAAAATCCTCCCTAAAGGAGGCAGTTGAAGCAGCTTTATGTAAAAGAAAAAGAGCCACCCCAAATGAAGATGACGCTCCTTCTTCGAGTGAGGATGACCCCCTCCCTAAAAAAGATGGTAAAGTCTTGAAGAAGACAAAACATTTGGAAAATAAAGACAATCTTCGCGCTACAACCGAAGTAATCCGAATTATTGGTAGCCCGCGCGCTACAATTGAACAAGGTGTCCCGAGCGCCACAAGAAGAATAAGCGACCATCATGGCGCAAGAAGCTCAGGTGCCGTCCGCGGCACAAATAGACAAGGTGTCCTTCACGGCACAAGAGATGTCATCTCCTATGATGACGATGACTATTTATCCACTATTGATGACACTGATGAGGCTGACGAATATGTCTTTGATCCTTTAGAAAAATTTGATGACCTACTCTATGAGGATTTAAATCAACCCTCCACCTCAGGATACATTAAGGACCCTTCAGGGGTGGAAATTTTTAATCCCTCAAAAATTACTCATCCTAGAGGTTCAGACTGGTGGGCCCTTGACCACGTAGCCAAATTGATCAAATTTTGGATAAGAAAACCACTTGAGAGGGAGTCGCGTAACCTAATGAGGTCCGAATGCCCTAGACCCTTTTTAGACAATAAGGCAGGCATGACCCCTAATTTAGATCCCAAACTTTTGACCTTCCTTTTCAAAACCGGAAGGAACCCTCGAAAGGGACTTGAACGCGGTCTCAAACAGTGTCAAGATAAGCTACTGGACACAATAGGCCCTCTTGCCAGAATCTTGGACCTCGCAGAGGAGTCCTCCATGAACGGTACTTCAGTTGACACCGAACTGTTAAGAGGTTGGAGTCAACGTGCCCTATGCCTCCTCGGTAACGCCAATGCTAGTCTTACGGCTGAAAGAAGAAGAGGCATTCTGATGCGAATAAACCCAAAGTTAGGCGACCTAGCTAATAAAGACATTGAGGGAGACCCTCTTTGGAGAGTCATTTATCAAGATTCTTGGAAAATATGTGTCCAATTTCGATGCATTCAATAAAGCCCAAAGCAATATGAGATGCATGTTTGGGGGAAGAATTTTTGGAAGGGCTGACAGGGGAGGACCGGCTGCCAGCCGTGGATATAAAAGGTCCTATTTCTACCAACAAAACCAACGTGGCTACGGAAGATATTTCAGAGGGAACAACTCCTTCTTCCCTCAGAGAGGTCGCAACTACCGTTCGAGGAGGTGGAAACCATGGAAGATTCCAAGGACAAGGTAATCAAGGTGACAAATCCTCCTTTTGGTTCTTTCCTCCCAAAGGTAGGGGGAAGACTTTCTATTTTCAGCCAAATTTGGGTATCAATTACAAACGACCCATGGATATTAGAAACTGTAAAAGGTTTAAAAATAGACTTCGTTACTATCCCTTACCAGACCACCATACCCAGGGAACTTACTTTAGACCAGGATCAATCCACTCTAGTCGACGAAGAGGTTCGTCAGATGTTAGACAAAGATGCAATTTTCATGGTCTCAAACACTGGAAAGGGGTTTGTGAGCACAATATTCCTCGTAAAGAAAAAAGACTAAGGTTGGCGACCTGTAATAAATCTAAAACTTCTGAACTGATTTCTCGCGTACAGACATCAAGATGGAAGGTATCCACCTTCTAAGAGACATCCTTCAAGAGAAAGATTGGCTCATAAAATTAGATCTCAAAGACGCATACTTTACAGTCCCTATGGACACGGTTTCTCAGAAATATCTAAGATTTATATGGAAAGGTGTGACATATCAATTTCGTTGTCTCCCCTTCGGTCTCTCTTCGGCACCTTGGTGTTTCACCAGGATCCTGAGACCGGTTGTGGCAACCTTAAGGAGAAGAGGAGTCTGCTTGATCATTTACCTGGACGATATCCTATTGATGTCTCAGAGCCAGGAAGAACTACTAGTCCACATGAAATGGACTGTAGAACTTTTAGAGAATTTAGGATTTATCATCAATGTAGAAAAATCTGTCATGACTCCTTCTCAAAATCTGGAATTCTTAGGTTTTCAAGTAAATACATCGGAAGAGTTGGCAGTGAGGCGTCGTCGTCTCCCCGGATTTCATGGAGTAGATCCGCCACGAACGCCATGATATCTGTACCTTCCGCTCCGATCGGAACACCCCGTATGCGCATGTTGTTTCGGCGCCCCCTATTCTCCAAGTCCTCTTGTCGAATCTGGAGCTCGACATGCTGTTCCTCCAGGGTTGCAATTCGCTGCCAAAGATGTTCCTGATGCGAGCAAAAAGGGTTTTCTCCATATCGTCAACTCGGTCCCCTAGCTCTCCCACATCTCTCCGGAGCTCTTTAACGCATGCCTGAACTTCCGTACGAAGCGAGCCAATTTCAGTTTTGAGGTCTTGCATAAACAGCGCCCTAAAGGACTGTGTCACCGGCTCTGCTGAACTTCCAGCACTCGACGGCAGAGCGCCCGCCGGCGCTGCACCAGGCTTGTTCCATAAATCTATAACCGTGGTGTCCTTGGGTGCCGGCGGCGGCTCTTTTCCTGGTTTAGTGCGAGTCATGGTTCAGCAGTGTCGTTAGTTAGACTCACAATGTGATGGAAGGGCGATCACACCCCCTCCACACTCCGGCCCAGAGCAGCACTGTCTCGGTCGAACTGGAGGGCAGAGCAAGAACGTCCCCCTATTCCAGGACTTGGCCCCCACGACTCTCCGACGCCGGAGGGATTTCAGACCCATCACGGATAAATTGAGGGACCTTAACATCCGCTACCAATGGGGCCATCCCTTTGCCCTCATATTCCAATGGGAATCCAGGCATCGGGTGTTGCGATCATACAGAGAAGCGGCGCAGTTGCTCCAGATCCCGGACACCCTGCCGGTCAGTCCCTCGCGTCGCCCTGCCGGGCCTCGAGCCCCACTCAATCCTAGATGGTCCAAGGTGCGCCGTCCTGGGCGTCCCCTCTCTCCGGCTGCAAGAAGATCATCACGGCACAAACAAGACATTATACAACATATCAGATCCCTGGAGGATGGCTCGTCGCCGGCAGGATCGCAGGAGTCCGCTCCCAAATGAACCTTCTATTAATGCAGCGATGTGTTTGCCGCGGGCCACGGAGAGGTGAAGGCTCTCCGTCTGATCACCCAGCGATGGTCCTGGGTCTCAGTCCAACGCCTAGAGTACCTCACATTGGGGTGTGCGTAATGCCCACTTCTAGACACTGCAGCTACATTTCTGGGGCGGTGTCCTGGAGCTGAAACCCGGTGAACTGGATCTGTAGAGATGGTGATGATCGACCCCCACTCCTATTCCTGGGAGAGTGACATCTCCGGGATAGCCTGTGCCACTGTGCCTGGCCACACCCTAGACTGGAATAGGCCTGGTTGGCCATGTTGGCCGTTGCAGAATTTCAGTTATTGTCCCCGACCTTACCCTCTTTCTTCCCTTCCTTTTCCCTTTCTAACCTCCTGGCGGGGGGGGACATGAGGGCATGTGGGGGAGCCTCGCGGGGACAGCCCTGCCGGGTGAACAGTGTCAATGACCACCATACCTTACTGGAAGATTGTCTCCCTCAATGTGAAGGGGCTTAACTCACCTAGCAAAAGGCGCCAAATCTGGAGATACTTGCTGCAACAGAGCCCCGATATAATCTTCCTACAGGAGACGCATCTCCTCAAGTCCGATGTGGCTCGAATGGCCCACCCACGTTTCCCTCACCAGTTTTGGTCTTCAGCAGCCACCAAGACAGCAGGGGTAGCCATTTTCTGCAGGGTAGGTTTTCTGCAGGGAGACACGAAGGTGCTTACGGACATTGAGGGTCGGCTCTTGAGGGTGGAGATCGTGTGAGGACACCGCACGCTTACACTTTGCAATATATATGCCCCCAATCAGGGTCAAGATGCCTTTCTGCGCAGGATAATTAGGGAGCACCTTGAGCCGGTGAATTCGGACCTTATAGTTGGAGGTGACTTCAACTTGGTATGGGATGCGGAGCTAGATCGCTGTGGGGGAGCCTTTTATGGGGTCGGGGCCATGTCGGCAACAGTGAAAAAATCCTTTAATGCTCTAAACCTGGTGGATGTCTGGCGCTATCACTCCCCGGGGCTGAGAGACTACACATATTACTCCCATGCGCATCGCACCTATTCCCGCATAGACATTCTTTTTGTGTCTCACTCTCTGCTTAAGGACACCCTGTCGGCGTCACACTCTAGTATCTCGGTCTCTGATCATGCTCATGTGGAACTTCTACTCCACGAGCGCCACACCCGCTCGCCCCGATCGCGTCGTTGGTGGTTTCCGGACCATATTCTGCGGGATCCGGTAGATAGGGAGGAAATTCAGGCAGCTATACTGCGTACTTTGAAAAAAATGATATACCGGGGACCCCCCTCCCCCTCCTGTGGGATGCCTTCAAGGCTACTATAAGGAGCACCCTCACGGCTATAGCTGTAGCTAGGGCGCGAGAAGCTCAACTATATGAAAACAAGCTTGCACGCGAAATCAAGATGCTGGAAAAGATGGACCAGGAGCGGCCTTTGGCGGCTCACAAGCGACGTCTAGCAGTCCTACGGGGCCAGCTCCGCGTGCATAGAACGAATAAGGCCGAACATGCACTACTTGCGCTCCGGCAGCGCTTTTATGAAGGCGGCGACAGGGTAGGCACTGTCCTAGCGCGGTGCTTGCGTACACGGGCGGCCAAGGCCCACATTGCAAAACTGCAGGGGGCAGATGGAGCTTGGGCTATCACGGAATCAGCGAAGCTCCAAGTATTTCATGACTACTACTCATCTCTCTACACGGGGGATTCACCAGAGTGATATCGGCTGCCCTGGGCGCGTTTGACTGGGAGCCGCTGAGTACGCACCACTCTGAGCTCCTAGAGGAGTCTATCACGCTAGAGGAAATAGCTGGCGCCCTGAAAGATCTCCCATTGGGTAAAACGCCTGGGCCCGACGGGCTCCCGGTATCGTTTTTTCGTGCCTTTCTACCGCAACTACAACCATATCTCTTGCGTCTTTTCAACTCATTCGCGGAGTCCGTTGGCCCCTCTGCAGATATGGCGATGGCTGAAATAGCCCTCATCCCGAAGCCTGGGAAGGATCACACCCTCTGCTCCTGTTATCGGCCCATAGCCCTGTTAAATACGGATCTCAAGCTGTACACTAAAATTCTTGCTAAACGGCTCAGTACCCACTTACCCAATCTCATCGACCCGGACCAGGTGGGGTTTATACACCAACGTCAAGGCGCTGACAATGTACGCCGCATAGCCCATATTGTAGGGAAGGCCAAGCATTGGGGAATACCGGCCTGCCTCCTGACGCTCGACGCTGAAAAAGCGTTCGATCGGGTGGACTGGGCGTTCCTCCGCGCAGTTTTACAGAAGATCGGGCTAGGACCTAAAATGGTGGCGCGCATTATGGCTCCTTATATCTTGCCGGTGGCTAGGGTACGAGTGAACGGTCAGCTCACGCAGCCCTTCTCTATCTGCAGGGGCACCCAGCAGGGCTGCCCCTTGTCGCCCCTGCTGTTTGCCCTAGTGGTGGAGCCACTCGCCATCCTGATTCGCCAGTCCCCTGATATTGGGGGTATTTCCCTTAGGGGTGTAGAACACAAGATTGCCCTCTTTGCTGATGATCTCCTTCTCACGTTGTCCGACCCGCTGCGCTCGCTCCCGGCGGTGCACTCGTTGCTCCAAACCTATGAATGCGCCTCAGGGCTTAATATTAATCACACGAAGTCCTGGGCGCTTAACATCACGATCCCAGAAGAGGAAATCACGGCACTACAGACCTGCGTTCCCCATCAGTGGGCGAGAAGATCGGTGAGATACCTTAGCCTCAATTAGACCCCGGACCTGGCTACCTGGACACAGGCCAATTGGCAGGACTGTAAGAGCTCAGTCCTTGACGATTTGCGCACATGGAAAGCCCTGCCGCTTTCCTGGCTTGGCCGCCTTAACGCAATTAAGATGTCCATATTACCAAAGATCCTCTACCTCTTTCAAACCTTGCCGATGCCTATTCCGGAACACCAAATTCAAGGGTTGCAACGCGAACTGATCTGGGGAGGTAAGAAGCCGCGATTTTCTAATAAAATTTTGAAGCTCCCCCGGGATAGGGGCGGACTTGCCTGCCCCAACCTGTTGGAGTACTATTGGGTGTCACATCTCCGCTTCATTCTGGAATGGGGAGCATGGGAGAGTGAAAAAGTGTGGTTTCACATGGATAGGGCTGTTACGTGTCGCCCACTTTGGGACCATGCTTGGTTGCCTCGGGAGGCGCGTCACCGCAGTGCGTACATGGCTGTCCCCACTAAAACGGTCCTCGAGATCTGGGACAAGGTGGCAGTTCATAGGGGCCTCACTACCTTCCCCTCCCCTCACACCCCTATTGCTCGCAACTCGCAGTTCCCACCAGCATGTCGCCCGCCCTATTTTGAGAACTGGGACTTATTTCTGGGGGGAGACTTTAAAACCTTTACCCAATGCAAACAGGAATTTGGCTTAACGGAGAAGGACAAATTCCAATACATACAACTTCTGCCCTGGATACAGGGCTTCTCCCTGACGCAGGCGGCCACGCGGCCCTTCACTCCGTTCGAGCGGTTGGCACGCCCATTTGGCACCTATAAGGGTCTAATTTCTCGCATATACAAAGTGCTCCAGCATACACAGCATCTTGATCCCCACCCTTATCAATTGCGGTGGCAGAACCTCTCCGGCTCAGGTGTTACCCCTTCCCAGTGGACGCGGCTTTGGGGCGACATCCCCAGAACCTTCCGTAGCATCCCCCAACAGGAATCAGCCTACAAGGTAATGACCCCCAATGGTACTATACCCCCGTCCGACTTCAAAAGAGGTTTCCCAGGGTGTCTCCTCTCTGCTGGCGCTGTACTCAAGCACTGGGAGACTTCATACATGTCTGGTGGGCGTGCCCTCTCCTGACTACCTATTGGAAAGAGGTCCTCAGCCACATTAAAAGGGTGCTGGGATATCCCTTACCAGAGGACCCGCTCACGATCATTTTGGGTCTCAGGCCAGCGGCTATGCTAGCTATGACGGGCCGGGATTGGCATCTAAGCCTCCACATGCTGGGTGCAGCAAAGCAAACAGTAGCATTGTATTGGAAGAAGGCAGAGACACCTTCCATAAATGTGTGGTTCACCCGCTTGTGGCACGTGGTGGCGATGGAGTTGCTCACGGCACGCCTTTAGTTCAGAGATACCAAGTTCCGGAAACTATGGAAACCCCTGGTGGATCATCTCGGGAGGTTAGAGCATGCTAGGTTACAACCGCCACGGCTTCGGGCATTAAAGTTGTTTGAGGATGTGATATGCCCTACTGACCCGGGGGGACTTAGGAGGTCCACAGGGCAACCACTCCCGCTGTCGGAGGGCCGCTAAATTCAGCTGAGCACACCATGGTCATTTCCTTTTGCTGCATCTTATACACCGCCACAAAAGAAATACGGGTCCCCTCGGGGTGGTACCTCTAGATTAGTAAAGGGAGGCTGGATAACGGTAGCGGAGTCCTACGTTCCTTGCCCTCCCGCCATGTCCGTTCCCCCCTTCCCAGTATCCCTCTCCTCTCCTTCCGCCTCAATCCCCTAATTAATGGTTGGTTTTCTTCCTCATTAAACCTTGACTTAGGAAATATAGTGGATGGACACTGCAACACCGCTGTAGCAACACTAAGCGGACGTGCCTTTCAACCCGCTCCTGAAATATTAAGTACTGCCTGCTGGTTGTTGCGTCTCATAATGCACTGTAAGATATGCATAAATACTAGTGAACAAGCTTAGAACAATCTCTGGGAAAATGTACAAACCTTTACAAGACCTACACTCGGTAGCGTTTGAAAGCGAAATGGCAGATGAGTCATCTATGCACAGTCCGTTTGGGCTGACGTGGATAGCTAGGATGCAATATCTGATGCGATTGTAATATATGATACCCAAGCTTGTACAAACACGTTTGCAACCACTCCACAGGGGAAATTACATGGAGCTGCAGATATCACGATAGATATGTTTGGTGAGTTGTGTTATACCACGGCTGACTTGGCAATGCTACGCATACTCTGGCGGGTGTTCACAGTATGGAATATGCAGGGCACAGTGCCTAGTGGGCGGGGGGACAATTACGTAATTAGCATTTACAGCTGGGCCTGTGCCGTGAGGTGCAGAAGGCCTCCATTGTTCTAAAGTAACTGCCATATGAAGCTATGACTTTTGCTGCTGGCCAGTGTGGTTGTAGGCGAACAGCTGTGTAGTGTTGATGGACTGTCCTTTTCAATTAATAAAAAGTTGGTTATAAAAAAAAAAATAAAAAAAAAAAATGATCCAAAATAAAGAGAGGTCTCTTATGTTTGGTCACAAGATTTAGTCAGTTTGAGAGAACTAGCAAGAGTATTAGGTCTTTTATCTTCATCCATTCAAGCGATTTCTCCAGGACCGCTTCACTACAGAGCCCTTCAGAGATTAAAATCCGCAGGACTCAAGAAGAGTCTTTGGTATTCAGACCACATTCCCCTGACTCCGGAAGCTCGATCCGACCTGCTTTGGGGGCAAAACAACCTAGACAGTTGGAATGGGAAAGCTATATTCGGAAATACACCAGATCACATTTTGCAATCCGACGCAAGCAATTTGGGATGGGGTGCCAGATTAGGAACGTTAGAAACAGGTGGAAAATGGTCACAAGAAGAAGTCAGTCTTCACATAAACTGTTTAGAAATGTTAGCGAGCTTGAACGCTCATGCGTTTCAAATCAATTTTGAAAAACTCTGTAGTCCTGATCAAACTCGACAATTTTACAGCCGTTTCTTACATCAACCGTTTGGGGGGGAGCAAAATCTATGATTCTAGCAAACCTAGCGAAGAAAATCTGGTATTTTTGCTGGAGTCAGAAAATCATTCTAAGAGCAGAATTCATTCCGGGCCACCTAAACAGAAGGGCGGATTGGAATTCAAGATTCCTGAGAGACTCCAGCGATTGGAAATTGAATCCTCTAATTTTTCAGAGAATCCAAGATTTATGGGGCCCGTTCGAAATAGATCTTTTTGCCAGCAGACTGACCTTTCAGTTAGATCAATCAATTTTTCAGTTGGAGACCAGACCCCTTAGCATTAGCGGTGGATGCACTTCTCCAACCTTGGAACACTCTCAATTGTTATGCCTTTCCCCCCTTTCGCTCTAATCCAGAGAACTCTTCTGAAAGTTCGCTCGGATCGCTGCCGCATTGTTCTAATCACTCCCTTTTGGAATTCACAAATTTGGTTCCCAGGTGTGATGGAATTGGCGATGGAAGTTCCACGTCTTATTCCAGGGACTTTAGATTTACTTCTGGGTCTGGAAGGAGAAATTCATCCTCTTCTCTTAGAAGGAAACATGAACTTTCTTGTCTGGAAGATTTCAGGGGTTCTTCAAGCTACTCAGGCCTTTCAGGAGAGGCTACAAGCCTTTTGGATGAGTCATGGGCTCCGGGAACAAGGAGAAGATACACCAGTGCTTGGAATAGATGGCATAGTTGGTGCATGGAACAAGATATGGATCCCGTGGAAGCACCTGTAGTTGAAGTAGCAAACTTCTTAGCGGATCTCTTTAATTCGGGACTGTGCTATAGAACTGTAAATTGCTATAGATCTGCAATTTCTGCAGGTCATTCCTTGTTAAACGACTTTTCTATTGGTACCGACCCCCTTATTCGCAGAGTAATGAAGGGTATTAAAATTAAACGTCCTCCTAAACCTAAATACGATTCCTTATGGAACGTAAACCTTGTTTTCGATCTTTTTTCATATTGGCCAGACAATTCCTTCCTTACAAGGAAACAACTATCCATTAAACTAGCTACTTTACTTTGCCTTATATCTTTTAGAAGAGTATCGGATGTTAAGGCTCTAGAAATTTGTAATAGATTTTATTCCCCAGATGGAGTATTATTTGAAATATGGAAAAGGACCAAGACCATGTCTGAGAACATTTTCTACCCTTTTTTTCCCAGACTCTCCCAAATTATGTGCAGTCAATTGCATGAAGGTTTATGAACAAAAAAGGAGTACTTTTAGACCTCACAATGAAAAGCAATTACTAATTTCTTATGTTAAACCCTTCAAGGCCGTTTCTTCTGCTACTATTGCTAGATGGGTAAGAACAGTGATGTTTGAATCAGGTGTAGATTTGTCAAAATTCGGCGCACACTCCTCACGTGGCGCTATGGCAAGTAAGGTTTTTTGGGGTGGAGGATCCCTTTCTGACATTTTGAAAGCTGCAGATTGGTCTAACGCCTCAACTTTTGTTAAATTTTATCTTAAACCTGTAGAACATGTTAGCAATGTTGCATTGAAAAGCTTTGAACTTGCATAATGTAGCCTCTGGTCTTGTAATGAAATGATCATTCTCCAATTATCATACAGAGAATCTTGATTTCATTAAAGACAACGGAGGCTGACATTATCCCTCCCACCTCTCCCAGGTGGATATCTTATTTAAGTATGTGCTTACTATAATTACTTGTGATTTTAATGTACCTTACATTTTAATTGTCTCTTTTTAGATCAATATTACCTTTTTTACTCCTTTCAGATTCTACTTCGTTATAACCTTTCAATATTGTGGAAGAAGATGAATCTACAATTATACTTTTTCATCGCAGCTCTAAGAGGAAGTTTACCGGTTGCCATGGTAGTTTGTTGTGAGGTCTAGAATGTTTTTCATTATGATGTAATTGTTACTCTTTAAAGGGCTGCACTCTTGAGCGGCAATAAACGTTACTGCATAATGTCAGCCTCCGTTGTCTTTAATGAATTAAAGATTCTCTCTGTATGATAATTGGAGAATCGTCATTGCACATCTACACAATAGTGTTTCGTGAACGTATGTGGTGTAGACCATGTAGCTGTTTGCAGATGCCATCTAATGGAATGTTGCCTAAGAATGCCATAGAAGCCCCTATTGTTCTTGTAGAGTGGGCTCTAGGAGGAACAGTTGAAGTGCGTTTTGCTTTGTGGTAGCAAATTTGTATGCATTTAACAATCCATCTGGCTATCCCAGACTTAGATATGGATTGCCTTTGTGTGGTGGTGAGAAAGAAACAAAAAGTTGTTTGGTTTTTCGAAAAGGTTGTGTTCTTTCAATGTAATTGAGCAATGCTCTTAACATCTAAAGTATGAAGAGCTCTTTCAGCGACTGTGTGTGGTTGCGAGAAGAAAACTGGCAACTCCACAGATTAAGGTGGAAGGGGGAAATGACTTTTGGGAGGAATTTAGGATTAGTGCGGAGAACCACCTTATTGTGGTGCATTTGTAAGAATGGTTCCTGAATAGTTAGGGCTTGTAGTTCACTAACTCTTCTTAGAGAAGTTATGACCACTAGCAAAGCAACCTTCCATGTTAAGAATTGTAGCTCACATTTATGTAGAGGTTCAAAAGGAGGTCCCATTAGTCGTGTGAGCACGATTTTTAAATTCCACACAGGTGAGGGTGGAACTCTGGGAGGAATTATCCTTTTGAGACCTTCCATAACGGCTTTGATGGCGGGTACTCTAAATAGTGATAAATGTTGTCTATTTTGTAGATATGCTGCTATAGCAGCAAGGTGTAGCCGAATAGACATATAGGCTAAGTTGCACCTTTGTAGGTGTAGTAGGTAGGTTATGATGTGTTGGATAGACACATCTAGGGGATTGATGGTATTTTTATGGCAATATATCACAAATCGTTTCCACTTGGCTGCATAGCAGGCTCTAGTGGTAGGGCGTCTGGCCTCTTTAATGACAATCATACAGTCAGGAGGAAGGTTAAGGTAACCGAATTCTAAGATTTCAGGAGCCAGATCGCAAGGTTGAGCTGAGCTGGGTCCGGGTGTCTTATCTCTCCACGGTTCTGGGTTGAGAGGCGTGAGGAGAGGTGTAATCTTTAGTGCAGGACTACTGACAGTTCCAACAATGTGGTGTACCACGGTTGTCTGGCCCAAGTTGGAGCAACTAGAATTAGAGTCAGTGAGTGTTGCCGTAGTTTGCGCACCACCAGTGGTATGCGTGGGAGAGGCGGAAAGGAGTACGCAAATCTGCCTGACCAGTTCATCCATATCGCATTGCCTTTGGACAATGGGTATTGGTACCTGGCGGCGAAGCTTGGGCATTTGGCGTTTTTGTGGGTGGCGAAGAGGTCTATCTGTGGTTGCCCCCATATTTGAAAGTATGGTTGAAGAACTTACGGATGGAGTTCCCACTAGTGGATCTGTTGTGTGTTTGACAACTTAACAGATCTGCTATGGTGTTTTGGACTCCTGGGACGTGTTGGGCTAGGAGAAATATATTCTGAAGTATAGCCCACCTCCATATGTTTTGTGCTAGCTGGGAGAGCTGCAGAGAGTGTGTCCCGCCTTGTTTTTGGATGTAGTACATGGCTGTCATGTTGTCCGTGTGGACTAAGACAGCTTTGCCCAATATTTGTTTTTGAAATGCTTTTAAGGCTAGGAATATGGCCAGTAATTCCAGGTAATTGATGTGGAATAACTTTTGTTGAGGTGTCTACCTGACTTGCATGGTGTGATGTCATAGGTGAGCTCCCCAGCCGGAGAGCGATGCGTCCGCTGTCATGACAATCTGAGTAACTGGCTCTAGGAACGGTCGCCCTTTGGAAAGGTTTTTGGTGTTCCACCACTGCAGAGAGCGGTGAGTGCGACTGTCTACCAACACCAGATCTGTTAGCTGACCTTGAGCCTGGTTCCATTGGCGTGCTAAGCACTCTTGTATGGGACGCATCTGGAGTCTTGCGTGAGGCACTATGAATATGCAAGAGGCCATCATCCCTATGAGCTGCATGAACACTCGAGCTGGGAGATTAATGGGACTGAAATTTGGGTAGGAGAGTGAGAATGCTTGCTATCCTTGCTGGACTGGGATAGGCTAACGCTTTTGAGGCGTTTATTGTGGCACCGAGGTATTGTTGTGTGTGAGAGGGTTGCAGATGAGACTTGGTGTGGTTTACTGTGAACCCCAGGTCGTGGAGTAATTGGATAGTCGCATGAGTGTGATGAACACACTGGTTGTACGAGCTGCCTTTTATGAACCAGTCGTCGAAGTATGGGAAGACGTGAATGTGTTGTCTTCTTAGATGGGCTGCGACTACTGCTAGGCACTTTGTGAATACCCGTGGTGCTGTTGTGACTCCGAAAGGGAGTACTTTGAATTGATAGTGCTGCCCGTCCACTACAAACCTGAGATATTTTCTGTGAGCAGCGTGTATAGGAATATGGAAATAGGCGTACTTGACATATAAGGTGGCCAGGATGTCGCCCTGTGAAAGTAGAGGGAGGACTTGCTGTAGTGTGGCCATGTGGAAGTGGTCTGATTGTATGTACAGGTTTAATAGGTCTCAGAGAGCCATCCTTCTTTGGTATGAGAAAATACAGGGAGTAAACACCCTTGTTTTTTTGGTGCAGGGGAACTAGTTCTATTGCACTTTTTTGTAGTAAGGAAATTACCTCTTGTTTGAGGAGTGACTAATTTCTGCTGACATTGGACGCTGTTTGGGTGGAATGTTTGGGGGGGGGGGTAGAGGTAAGTTTGAGACAGTAACCTGATTGCACTATTTGTCGCACCCACCTGTCTGTGGTGATGTTGGTCCAGACAGGAAGGAACTGCTGTAGTCTTCCCCCGACAGGAGTGGAATGGTCTGGGGGAAGCGGAGTGAAGTCATTGAGCAGGGGTGGAGGCAGAGCGGGTGTGGTTAGTCTTGCCTCTGCCCTTGTTATCGTTACCTCGGTATCCTCCTCTGTGGTAAACTCTGGTGAAGGTGGATTGGGTGGGAGACTTGTAGGAGGTGGATGGGGTATCAGACTAGTATCCCCTGGAGTTGCCCCTGTAGGATGAGCGACGAAAAGAATGTCTGGGAGCTTGCGGTTGCAAGGCTCCCACTGATTTGGCTGTATATGTTTCCTTTTTCATCTTCTCAAGGGACCCAACAACATTAGGGCCAAAAAGGTGTTGTTGGTCGAATGGTTGATTGAGGATAGAGCTTTGCATCTCAGTTTTAAAACCGGAAATGCGTAGCCACGCGTGCCTGTGAAGAAGGACGCTTGTGTTCACTGCTCTGGACGCAGTATCTGCTACATCAAGAGCACACCGGATAGAGGTGTTGGTGATAACTTTACCCTCTTGTATTAGGTCGTTGGCCTTATGTTTGTATTTGTCCGGGAGGTGTTGGAGCAGGGACTCTAACTCATCATAGTGAGCCCTATTGTACCTGGCTAACAGGGCTTGAGTATTTGCAATGTGCCAAATATTAGCTGCCTGGGACGCTGTTCTTTTGCCAGAGGCGTCCAGGAGTTTTGACTCCTTGTTGGGCTGAGCTGCATCACCTGTTGTCTGCGAATTAGCCCTTTTCCTTGCATTTGAGACGACCATGGAGTCTAATGGAACAGGGTCCCTAATGTAAGCCGGGTCTGTAGGGGCAGCTTTGTATTTTTTCTCAATTCTAGGATTGATAATTCTAGTCCTGACAGGGTCTTTAAATACTTCTGTAGCGTGTTTAATCACCCCTTTGAGCATGGGTAAAGTGGATGAGGACTTTTTGGGTGGTGTCGAAAGTGTCCATTAAAAAATCATCTTCGACTGGTTCTGTATGGAGGTCGACCCCGTGGTACTGGGCAGCCCGGTGTATTAGCTGACTAAACCCCATGGTATCTTCAGGTGGGGAAGGCCTAGAGGGGTAGATGTCCTCTTGTGGGACATTAGGGACACCAGGCGTATTATAGTCATCCCAGGGGTCAGGGGAGCCTGGTGGACTGGGGTCATCTAGTGGCATGTTGTTGCCACCGTCCCCTGTGTCATCATATGCGTCGTCGTCATCTACCGGTGGAGGGGATGGCGTAGGAGAACGAGGTCGGGGAGGAGGTGGAGAAGGTACCCTAAGAGGTGATGTGGCTATATCCCTCTTTTTAGGTGGTGGAGCTCGTGCAGGCATGTCCAGTGGTCTATTTCTGGAACAGAGTCAATTGACCGGCTTTAGGGTCTTTAGTTAAAGTTTTTTGTTGAGGGTCTGGTTGAAAAAGCTATTCTAAAGAAGGTTGGGTCGACGGTGTCGGCATAGAGGGCTTTTTCGGCGCTGGCTTCAGAGCGGTTTTGGGCTTCGAGCCATGCGATTTGTCAGTCTGTGTATTTTTTCGGTGTCGATGCTTTTTTCGGCTCCGAATAGCGTGAGTCCAAACTTTTGGGGAGTGTCATCTTCAACGGCCACCAGTCACTAGTTGGAGTCTTCGGCCCCGAGGGCTTCGGGGTGGAAGTAGCAGTCGGCCCCGAGGATGGGTGTGGCTTCTTTTTCTGTGCCGATGATTGGGTCTGGGCACTGGTAGCAGGCAGACTCGAGCCTGAGTCGTCGGAAGGCTTCTTTGCCGGGCCTGAGCGCGGGGCATGGGAAGCAGTGTGCCGGTGTGCATCTGAGCTCCAAAGCGAAGGTGTGACCGAAGCCTTTGTTGTTGTAGGGAGTGGGTCGGGGTCGACATCTGTACTTACGACTCGTTAGGCTGGAGTGACTACTTCGACGGAGTCATCGGCTTGCAGGAATAGCAGTTATCAGGCCTGTGTGTAGATGGTAAGCACACAATACAGACAGAGTGCAGATCTGACTTAGCCATTTTCTTCCCACAGAAAGGGCACTTATTAAATAAAGCTGGCATTCCGACAGGAAAAATAGCTGTGAAGTCAGAAAAAATGGTGGAAATAGTACAAAAAGTAGTTAAAACGTTGAGTAAAGACAGAAAAATCTCACTTGAAAAGACCATTTAGTGACAAAGAACCACTAACTGACTAGCTCAATGCTCCAGGATTCTCACAGAAGGAGCCCGAAAAAAGAGAACTGACCCAACTGTCACCTGTGGGGCATGATGGGAGCCTGGAGGTTTTAAAGGCACTCCCCAGTTTTTTTCTCCGAGTGTTCTATATGCAGCCTTCTAGGCTAATCTGCCTATCACCTTGCCTTTTTCTCTGAAAATAAAGGCTGTGTTCGAACAAGTTGAGAGTAGATTTCTCTATGTTGTGGAAAAGTTGTTTTATATGATGTTTTTCAAATGAAAAATACAATGCAATATTGGTACATTATAGGCTAGATTGGAAAATTAAGCTGCATATTTATATACATGTATGAATATAAATGTGTGTGTGTATAAACACACACACACACACACACACACACAGAGCTATTATATATATATATATATATATATATATATATATATATATATATATATATATATATATATATATATATATATATATATATATATATATATATATATATATATATATATATATATGATCAAGGTCTGGCGGCCGAAACGCGTCATTTGGACACTTGATGCTTGAATAAATCATTTAACTCTCAACTTTGCCTTTGGAGTCTGTTTCCTGGTGTTGCGCCTTTCTTTGGATGGTGGTACCCCGGGGATCCTGCTGTGGAATGAATATATATATGGAATATGCTACTTCGAGTATGCATCTGTTCTTGGCATGTAGAGCTGCAGATCTACACACTTTTGCATAGATCGCCATCTGGTGTTGGGCCCGGATGTTTGCAGTTTGTTTTTCCTCTTGGAAAGTCTTTGGAAGTCACGAGGTCGGTGACTCCTCCTTTGGATGGTATTGCGCATGGGCTTCGGCTCCATCCTCAGATTGTTTTTCGCCAGCAGGGAAAGATGGAGCGTAGTAATAACAGTGAAGAAACCCATGTGTGTATCTAAATAAGATAAACTGGAACAGATACAGGTAGCCGGGGAGGCGGGTGGGCGTGTGTAGATCTGCAGCTCTACATGCCAAGAACAGATGCATACCGGTAAGAAGCATATTCCGTTCGAGGCATATGAGCTGCAGATTACACACTTTTGCATAGACTATATAGCAGTTCCCAACCTTAGCGGCGGCCACCGGTATCTGTTGCAGTGGTTTTATAATAATGTTTTGAGTACAGCCTGGCCCACACTAGCTTGTTGCTTAGTTTGCACATCTACACAATCGTGTTTAGTGAAAGTCTGCGGTGTTGACCATGTAGCTGCTTTGCAGATATCATCTAATGGGATGTTCCCTAAAAATGCCATGGAACCCCCTACCTTTCGTGTCGAATGGGCTTTAGGGGGAACGGATAGCGTTCGTTTTGCTTTGTGGTAGCAAATCTGAATGCATTTTACAATCCACCTAGCTATCCCTGATTTTGAGATGGGGTTGCCCTTGTGTGGTGGGGCGAAAGAGACAAACAGTTGTTTGGTCTTTCGGAACGGTTGTGTTCTCTCAATGTAGTAGAATAAGGCTCGTTTGACATCTAGTGTGTGCAGAGCCCTTTGTGCAACGGTCTGTGGTTGCGAGAAAAATACTGGTAGTTCTACAGATTGGTTTAGGTGAAAAGGGGAAATGACTTTAGGTAGGAATTTTGGGTTGGTCCGGAGAACAACCTTGCTATGGTGCATCTGAAGAAACGGTTCTTGTATGGTAAGCGCTTGTATCTCACTGACCCTTCTAAGGGAAGTGATGGCTACAAGTTAAGCTGTTTTCCATTTGTGTAAAGGTTCGAAGGGAGGCCCCATTAGCCTTGTGAGAACAATATTTAGGTTCCACACAGGTGAGGGTGGTACTCTGGGGGGGAATTATTCTTTTTAGGCCTTCCATGAAGGCTTTAATGGCAGGTACTCTAAAGAGTGAAAGATGTTGCCTGTTTTGTAAGTAAGATGCAATTGCTGCGAGGTGTAGTCGAATGGACGTATAGGCTAAATTACACCTTTGTAGGTGGAGTAAGTAGCCTATGATGTGTTGAATGGACACGTCCAGGGATTGATGGTGTTATGGCAATAAACAACAAATAGTTTCCACTTGGCAGCGTAGCACGCTCTAGTGGTAGGTCGTCTAGCTTCTCTGATTTTTTTTTTTTTGAAAACTTTTATTAACCATAGTTGCATCAATTGGCAATGTACAATTCTGCGCCAGAGCATCAGGTCGGCAATGTTCGAACACATACAGTCAAATGATTAAACACAGCCGTTTAGCCGACAACCCGGAGGTCCGGCGGCGGAGTTCAGTGGAACCTAGATAGAGGATTCAGGTGTGTACATTGCGTGGAAGCGAATCGGTGGTGCTTTTCTGATATGTGTCGCGTCGTTTCTCAGCTAAAGCGCATTGTCCGCGTGTGAGGGGGGCGCTGTGTGTCAGCCCGCTGCGCAGCATTGTCAGCTAGCTCCTAGGCTCACAGGAGGATGTGTGCTGGGTGCTGGGTTGTCCGTCAAGTGCCCTGATTTGTGGGCATCGGAGTCCCGGTGGCCCGCGTGTAGCGTGGGTTGGAGCGCGACAAGGAGATTGTAGCATAGCTCGCAAGGATGCGCGTGGCGACCGTTGCTGTGTTGGAACACATGCTCTGCTAGGGAGTGGAGCCAGTCGCCGAGCTGTTCCCCGGGTGTGCAACGTAAACTTAGGGATCGAGGCCAGGGTCGAGAACTCGGGAAGGGGCTAGAAGAAGAGGGGTGAGGGGGGGGGGGGGGGAAGTGGAGATCCGCTTGCAGCAATATGTGAGGAGATAGGGGCTGTCCAGCAGGACGTAGCCGGACCGCCCGGGGAGCGCGTCGAGTGGCCGGTCGCGAGGGGGGGGTTGGTCATCAGTGTGCGCGCCCTCTCGGGTAGCAGCGTCGGTAAGTCCCGCGCGTGCGCCATAACACAGCGCAAGAAATATCCGACAATAGTAGCCTGCCGCGCAGTATATGAGATGTGTCGGGGGAATAAACAGACCGAGGGGGCCGGGAGCTATTGTTTAGGTTATCCCACGGGTTCGGCAGGCCGTCTGAAAGGTGGCAAGGAGGCCATCCCAAAGGTGAGCGATGGGGTACTGCCTGAGTCCCGCAGTTTCCTCACGGAGGAGCACTGCACTTTCCGCCTGCGCCCAGTTGGCGAAGGATGCCCTCCAGTGCCTGATGTGCGGAGGGGCCGTCGCCTTCCAGTGCTTGGTGAGCAAGCGTTTGGCCGTAACAAGCCCCATGTCCCAGAAGCGCGCCTGTACTCTATTCGCTTTTGTGCGCTTGTACAGGCCCAAGATACACGCTTCCCACGTGCGTGGCAGCCGTCCATCCGCACCGCGCTCGATCAGTGACAGCACGTCGCTCCAATATGTCTGCACGTCAGCACAATGCCAGAGCATATGCAAAAGGTCCGCTCCTGGTGACGAGCACCGTGGGCAGGCGGCATCTGTCCGCAAGAAATATCTATTGATCTTCTCCGGAGTGAGATACGCTCGCTGCAGTATGTAATATTGTATGAGCTTGAAGCGGGGGTTGCGTGGAACGTTAGTCGGGCTGGCCAGTATCATCGCCCATTCTTTATCTGTCCAGTCTCTGCCCCTGTCCGTCGCCCAGCGCTCCCTTAGTGTCGAGGTGGACAGTCGCGAGTGTGCGAGGAGTGCCTGCACCAGCCAGTGTATGACATGTGCGCCATTGCCCATAATATGTAGATATTGGATGAAGGTATGCGCCGGCAGCTCCGTCGTCATGTCACCCCAAGAGGCCGAGAGAGTCTGCATGAGGGAGGCATGCAGGAGGAACTGTCCTGCCGGGAGCGCCGTGCCGTCAGCCAGGGCGGCAAACGTCAGCAAGTCGCCGTCTTCATACAGGTCACCTAGCGTATCTACACCTGCCTGCTCCCACCCTGCCAAATGGGCCTCCGTGAGGGGTCCCGTCGGGCCAGGCATGCCCAATAATGGTAACTCCGGAGCGTACGGTGTGGTCGCGCGCGTGAGGCGAAGGCACCTCTGGAAACACCTGCGTGCCACCGCCAGGTAAACCTGGGAGGGGCAGGGCGCACGAGTCAGCGGATGAAACAGCGTGTGGACTTGCGTCCGCGTCCAAGCAGCCGCGTGCGAGGCAGTGTCCTCTAGTTGCTTGCCGCTCAGCCACCCCGCCACCCATTGCATCTGCGCTGCTAGATAATATAGCTCCATATTGGGGACCGCTAGGCCCCCAGAGTCAGTGGGCATGTACAGTTTGGCCAGTGCTACCCGCGGCCTCCCCTTGTTCCAGATGAGGTTGCGCAGCAATACCTCCAGGTCGCGGAATATTTTGACGGGCACATACAAGGGCAGGTTTGCGAAGTAGTACAAGAGGCGGGGCAGCACTATCATTTTAGTCAGTGCTACCCTGCTAGGCACGCTGAGGGGCAGGGTGTTCCAGTAGCTAACCTGCGTGCGCACGGATGTGATCGCTCTGAGGAGATTCCCATCTAGGACGTCCGCCGGGGATCTGTAGATCCGTATCCCCAGGTAGCGGAAGGTGGTGGGGTACCACCGCAGCCTGTCTCCCCCCAGTCGGACGTCGCACTCAGGTGTCTCCGAGTCAAAGGGGTAGGCTCCCGACTTGGCCCAGTTAACCCTCAGGCCCGACAGTGCTTCGAAGGTGCGGAATACGTCAGCGAGGGAAGCAGGGATGGCGGTCATGTCTCTGACGTATAGCAGCAGGTCATCTGCATATAGGGACACCGTGTGTAGGCCGTCCGTCAATGGGATTCCCCATTCCAGTCCGTGTGCCCGGAGTGTCGCAGCCAGGGGTTCCATTGCCAGTGCAAATAGCAACGGCGACAACGGGCAACCCTGGCGGGTGCCTCTGCGGACTCGGATGGCGGCCGAGAGGATGCGGCCCGTGCGGACCCGGACGGTCGGCTCACTGTAAAGCAGGGCGATCATGGCGTTATAGCCCCCCCCCAGCTGGTATTTCTCCGCTACTGCCCTTAGGTACGGCCACTCGACGGAATCGAAGGCTTTCTCCAAGTCCAGTATCAGGCATCCCGCCCTTGGCCACTGCCGCGTGGCGTATTCCTGTACCCGGAAGAGCCTGCGGATGTTGTAGGAGGTATGGCGCGTTGGGACGAACCCATTTTGGTCCCGGTGTACAAGAGTGGGTACGTGAGGGGCCAGCCGCCTAGCCAGCGCAGAAGCAAGGATCTTATAGTCTGTGTTTAGTAGAGCCAATGGGCGGTAAGAGCCCACCCGCGTGCCGTCCCTGCCTGGCTTAAGTATAGAGACCAGCGTGGCTTCGTTCAATGTTGGGGGCAGGGCAGCTCCCTCCGCCGCCGCCGCATACATGCGCAGGAGCTCCGGGACTAGGATATCCGAGCCAGCCTTGTAGAATTCAGCCGGTAGCCCGTCTGGGCCCGGGGTTTTCCCGTTGGAGAGCTGGAAGATGGCCTCCCTAAGCTCGTCCGCCTCCAGTGGAGCGCCGAGTTCATCTTGCTGAGCGATAGTCAATTGCGGCATCGGCAGAGGGGAGAGATAGTCTGTGATAGCAGCGTAAGGAACCGCGAGCCGGGAGCGGTACAATGCGGTATATTGGGCAGTAAAAGCGTCATGGATACCAGCTTGCGTGTACACCAGTTCCCCTCCCTCGCTCAGTATAGCCGTCACTGGCGTAGAGCGGGCATCCCGCGAAATCAGCCACGCTAAAAGCTTGCCTGGTCTATCACCAAGGCGGTGAGTCCTCGCCGAGTGTGCCGCATAGTTGACATTGCGAAGTCGCTCCAGGAGGCGCGCATGTTCCGAACGGGCATCATGCAGCGGGCCCTCGTCTCCCTCCGCAGCCTCCCCCTCCCACGCAAGTAAACTCGTTTCCAGCCTAGTGAGATCTCTCTCTAGTTGGTGTCTGATCTGCCCGTGAGTGCGCAGACAGTGGACTCGTATCACGGCTTTGAAGGCGTCCCACTCCACCCTCGAGTCAGTTGCTGTGCCAGTGTTGTCCTCAAAGTACTGCACAATACGCTCGAGTAGGGCAGCGCGAAAAGCCGCATCTAGTAGCAGCGCTGGCTGCAGACGCCATGTGGGGACAGGGGGGTGTGGGCGGGCCCAGGCTACGGACATGAAGTGCGGATTGTGGTCTGAGTGTGTGCGGCCCATGTATTGCGCGTCCGTCACATGAGGTAGGAGGTCTGTGGATGCCATGAAGCGGTCTAGGCGGACATGTAAGTCGTGCGCGCCAGAGTAATAGGAGTACGACCGCGTCCCCGGATTGCGCTGTCGCCAGACATCGTGTAAGCCCCATTGCGCGGCCCACTCCAGCAACGCCTTCGTGGCTCCCCTGGTAGGGGCGTTCGCGGGGGGCGGGAAGGAGCGATCCAGCGTGGTGTCTAAGGTGCAGTTATAGTCGCCCCCTATAATCCACGATGTGTCATGCCAGGGTGCCATAGTCGATGATAGCCGCGCCAGGAAGCCTGCTTGTTCAATGTTTGGGGAGTAGAGGGATATCAGTGTGATAGAATGACCATCTAGCCTGCCTCGCGCGGCCGTGTATCTGCCCTCGCTGTCTATCGCAGTGTCTGTGGCCTCCGACGGGGTCCCCGGGCGAATCCATATCAGTGTTCCGCGAGCGAATGAGGAGTATTCCGTAGCGTAGAGTTGTCCACGCCATCTACGGTGTAGTGCCCTCACCTCAGTCCCGTTCAGATGTGTCTCCTGGAGCAGCGCTACGTTAATCTTGTGTCGCTTTAGGTACGAATAAATATGGTAGCGCCTAGCCGGTGTGTGCATCCCCCTGACATTCCAGGTGCATATTTGGGTGCTAGCCATGACAGTCCTGTGTGTGGGGGTCTCCCTCCGCCCCCAAGGGCGCATCCCCCATCTCAAGGGCCCTCCAGGGCCAGCAGCCCGCTCCCGCCGCGCAGCTAAAACTAGTGATATGCGTGCAGTGTCGTGATCTCCAACAGGGTGAGGGGAGAGGGAAGAAAGGGTGCATAGAAAGTCGAAACATGGCAACTAAGTAAAGAGAAATGAAAAAACTTGTAGAATACCAAAAGGTCGGCTGCACAACAGGTCGCCGTCCAAACACTCAAGCGAGCTTACAAATTATACAGTCTCGGGGGGTGGGTAAAGTATCTTCTAAACAACAACGGAAACAATGCAGGTTCGGAAGCGCCTCGCATGCCTCCCAGGCGGTGTGTATATGCTGCTGTCGGCCGGCGGGCGTCCGATGGCCACAGTTCAAGGCCGTAGCAGCTGCGCACCTGGCCATCAGGCCAGCGGGGGCTGGAATGTCCGCGGAGAGGGGGGGGGGGAGGGGAAGGGCGCGGGCATGTTCCCCCTCAAGACCCGCCAGTAGCAACAAGCCGATTATGCGGCACTAAAAGGCGTCTCTGCATGTCTGTAAATCAGGTGTGTAGGCCGTGCGGCCATAAGTAGAGATTGTACTCACAGTGTCCGGCTCCATGGGCGGGCCCCCCGCAGCGTCTTCAGCAGAGGCGCCTGGGCCCTTCCAGCAAGTTCAGTTTCGTAAGGGGGCCATCCCGCAGGGGTTCCGGAAGGTTAGCGGTGCACGTCAGGTGGCAGACCATCTCCGGGGCGCCTCAGCCGAAGAGGTCCGCCGTTTGCGGTGTGACCTCCGGGGGTCCTCCAGAGTCCTGTGTGTCCGGGATGCCGTAGATTGCCTCGTCGTCCGTTGAGTGGGCCGCCGGGCTGGCGTCCGGCCGAGCCGACGACGCCGGGGAGTTGCTAATCTCTGCCACCCTGCGCAGGGCGTCCCGCTGCTCCTGTTGAACAAGGTCCACTGGCGGGGAGTGGCTCGGCGTCCCGCCGGTTGGCGGCGGCGTGGGCGACCCGCGGTGGCGTCGTCGTCTTGGTCCCCTCGGTCTCTCCATCGCGCCTGTTCCCGTCGTCCGTCGTGGCGCGGCCGGCATTCCGCCATCAAGCCAGGCCTCCGCGTCTTCGGGGCTCGTGAAGAAGTGGGTTTTGTCGTGCGCCACCACCCGCAGTTTGGCTGGGAAGAGCAGCGAGTACTGGAGGGCCGCCTCACGTAGTCGTCGTTTGATGGTAGGAAAGAGTGTCTTTGCCTCTGTACTCGCGCCGTGTAGTCTGGGAAAAACATCACCGTCGCATTGTCAATGGTAATGTCCCCTAGGTTTCTGGCCCCTCGCAGGATGGCATCGCGGTCCCTGTAGTTGAGGACTCGGAGGAGAAACGGCCGAGGGTTAGAGCCCGGAGGAGGCGGTTTCGCGGGGACGCGATGTGCCCTTTCCACCACGAAGTGCGGGGAGAGTGTGTTGTCCGGTAAGAGATCTCGTAGCCAGTCCTCGACCTTGCGGACAGGATTCGCCCCTTCCCATCGCTCCGGGATGCCCACCAGGCGGACGTTGTTCCTTCGTGCCCGGCCTTCCGCATCCTCGGCCCTTCCCTCTAGTAGTTCCACCCGATGTAGAAGGTCTCTTACCCCAGCTTCTGCCCGTTTCGTCGCCGGCTCGACCTCTGCCATGGCGTCTTCCAGCGCGGTGGTGCGTGTTTGCAGCTTTTTATGATCGGCTCTGAGGTGCGTCAGGTCAATTGCCACACTGTCTATGCGGGTCTCCAGGGAGGTGCGCGTCTGCTGCAGCGATTCCTCCATCCTCTCCATGGCTGCCAGGACGCTGTCTAGCTTCGCCGTTACATGGTCCGTATCCATCGCGGGCATCGTTGGCTCGTGGCGCCTCCTCTCCGCTGTCGCTCCCGGTCCGGAGCGGGTTCGCGCCCCTCTAGGCATGGAGCCGGCGGCGTGCGGAAGACGCCCCCCCCCGTCGTCGTGGGGCTGGGGGGTGTTGCTCCGTCGATGCCCTGCTCCAGTGGAATGGGAGCGGCCCACCTCGCCTTGTCTCACCGCCTCGGCTAGCCAGGCCGTGTCGCCATCGCCGCGTGTTCAGGGGTCCCAGCCAGTGGGGGGCTCGGTCGTAGTCGGGTCAGCGCTCAGCGTCCCCCTTCCAGTCCGCAGGGCACCCCTGAGTCCCTCTTCCCGCGTCGTCCCGTACCTCAGCTCGTGGCGCAGGGGTCACGTCGTGTGTGTGTGTCAATGAGGCCCAGGTCGGCGCTCCCACAGCGGCTCCAGGGCCCCGCGGGCGGTGGCAGCGTGTGCTGGCGCGTCGTGTTGTTGAAGCGCCAGTTTCACCAAGAGGAGAACCGCCTCAGTGCATCTTCGGTCCCGGCAGAGTGTGGCGCGGAGGGCAGGTCCGTGCGTGTCTCCCCAGATCCGGGGGGCTGCCGCCGCTGCTCCCCTATAGCACCCCCAGTCCACGTAGGGCGCTACAGCTACCTGTGGTGCGTGGGTAGTCGTCGTTGGGGTTCAGGCGCAGGCCCACCCGTCGCCAGTGGCGCGGTCACGCGGTCTCGGGGGGTGTCGCTGTCCGTCGCCACCCTTTCCGTGGCGCCACAGGGGGGTCCCCAGACGGGTCCAGGCGCGGCCCTCTCGTCACCAGGCCGCCCTCGCCTCGGTCGTAGGCCGCCGCTCAGCGTCGCAGCAGCTCCTCCTCAAACTTCAGCCTCGGGCCTAAGGGACAGGACAGCGCCTCGGGCTTGCGTAGCCGCGGGCCGCGGCCGCGCGTCCAGCAGAGCGGTCGCGGTCTCGTCCGTAGGGTCGGCGCGGTGTTCCACCGCCGATCCGCCGCAAATTTGGCCAGGTGGCGGAGAAGGCTCCGTGGAGGGCCCGCCGACCAAAACAAGCAACTTTTAGGATCGTTGCAGCGGAGAAACGGCCCGGGGCAGAAGGGCTCGATCGGGAGCTCTACCCGGGCACGTCCGCTTCCATCGCGTGCTTAGCCACGCCCCCCGTCGTCTAGCTTCTCTGATGACGTTCATACAGTCAGGGGGAAGATTTAGGTACCCAAATTCTAGGACCTAAGGAGCCAGATCGCAAGGTTGAGCTGAGCTGGGTCCGGGTGTCTGATCTCTCCATGGATCTGGGTTAGGAGGCATGGTGAGAGGTGCAGTTTTTGGTGTGGTACTACAGAGAGTTCCAGCAGCGTGGTGTACCACGGTTGTCTGGCCCACGTTGGAGCTACTAGGATTAGTGTGAGGGAGTGTTGTTGTAGTTTGCGTACCACTAATGGAATGAGTGGGAGAGGCGGAAAAGCGTACGCAAATTTGCCTGACCAGTTCATCCATATCGCATTTCCTTTGGACAATGGGTGTGGGTATCTGGCGGCGAAGCTTGGGCATTTTGTGTTTTCGTGGGTGGCGAAGAGGTCTATCTGTGGATACCCCCACATTTGAAAGAACGGATGAAGAACCTGTGGTTGAAGTTCCCACTCGTGGATCTGTTGTGTCTGTCTGCTGAGCAGATCTGCCATGGTGTTTTGGACTCCTGGGACATGTTGAGCTAGGAGAAATATTTTGTGGGGAATTGCCCATCTCCATATGCTCTGTGCTAATTGAGAGAGCTGTGGAGAGTGTGTGCCGCCTTGTTTCTGTATATAATACATGGCCGTCATGTTGTCTGTGCGAATGAGGACTGCCTTGCCTGAAATCTGTGTCTGAAAAGATTTTAGGGCTAAAAAGATTGCTAGTAACTCCAGATGGTTGATATGGAGTAACTTTTGTTGAGGCGTCCATGTGCCCTGCACGGTGAAGTAATAGGTGAGCTCCCCAGCCGGAGAGCGATGCGTCCGTTGTTAGTATTATCTGGGGAACCGGGTCCAGGAACGGACGACCTTTGGAAAGGTTTTTGGTGTTCCACCACTGCAGAGAGCGATGGGTGCAACCGTCTACCAATATCAGATCTCTTAGTTGACCTTGGGCCTGGTTCCATTGGCGCGCTAAGCACTCTTGGAGAGGACGCATCTGGAGTCTTGCATGGGGCACTATGAAAATGCAAGAGGCCATCATCCCTATTAGTTGCATGAACACTCGTGCTCGAAAGGAGTGTTGAGGTATGAAGTTTTGTCGCAAAGCCTGAATGCTTGCAATCCTGGCCGGATTGGGGTAGGCTATCGCTTTTGAGGTGTCTATGGTGGCACCGAGGTATTGTTTAATGTGGGATGGTTGTAGCTGGGACTTTTGGTGGTTCACCGTGAAGCCTAGTTGGTGAAGTAGATCAATTGTGGTGGCGGTGTGTCGTACACACTGATTGTATGAAGTGGCTTTTATCAGCCAATTGTCTAGGTATGGGAAGACGTGAATGTGCCGTCTTCTCAAGTGTGCCGCCACCACCGCCAGGCACTTGGTGAATACCCGTGGTGCTGGGGTGACTCCGAACGGGAGCACTTTGAATTGGTAGTGTTGTCCGTCCACTACAAATCTGAGGTACTGTCTGTGAGCATGGTGCACTGGAATGTGGATGTATGCGTCTTTCAAGTCCAGTGTGGTGAGGAAGTCGCTGGGGAAGAGGAGCGGAAGTACCTGCTGAAGCGTTACCATGTGAAAATGGTCTGAGTGTATGTATGTGTTTAGGGGCCGGAGATCTGGAATAGGTCGTAGAGTCTCGTCCCTTTTTGGTATGAGAAAATATAGGGAGGAGACCCCCATATTTTGCTGATTGACAGGAACGTGTTCTATTGCCTGTTTTTGTAGGAGGGAGATTACCTCCTGCTTTAGTAATGTTGAATGTTCTTGTGACATTGGGCGTTGCCTGTGTGGAATGTTTGGGGGGTTGATGTTAGTTTTAGGCAGTAGCCTGACCGAATTATTTGGGTCACCCATTTGTCTGAGGTGATGGTCTCCCAGACACGAAGGAAATTTTGGAGTCTGCCCCCGACCGGAGTGGAATGGTCTGGGGGTAGCGGGGGGAAGTCATTGAGTAGGAGGTATGGCAGAACGGGCGTTGTTTGTTTTGCCTCTGCCCTTGTTGTGGTTACCCCTGTAGCCGCCTCTTTGGTAACCTTTTGTAAAGGTGGTCTGAGTAGGGGATTTGTATGATGTGGACGCTGTGTCTGAGGAGTAGCCTCTGGATGTACTCCGAAAGGAGGAGCGGCGAAAGGAGCGTCTGGGCGGGTGAGACTGTAAGGCCCCCATGGATTTTGCGGTATCCGTGTCCTTTTTCATCTTTACTAAGGCCTCATCCACCTTTGGCCCGAATAGATGTTCTTGGTCAAAGGGATGGTTAAGGATGGAGGCTTGTACTTCTGGTTTAAAACCAGATACCCTTAGCCAAGCATGGCGACGGAGAAGGACGCTGGTGTTGATGGCCCTGGAGGCTGTGTCTGCTGCATCTAGGGCACAACGTATGGAGGTATTCGGGATTGCTTTACCCTCTTGAATTAACTTGTTGGCCCTAGCTTTATATTTTTCAGGGAGATGGTGCATTATGCTTTCCAATTCGTCATAATGTGCCCCGTCATATCTGGCCAGCAGTGCCTGAGTGTTTGCTATACGCCATATGTTGGCCGCCTGGGATGCTGTGCGTTTGCCTGATGCATCTAGCAGTTTTAATTCCTTGTCAGGTGGTGGTGCATCACCTGATGCTTGTGAATTTGCCCTTTTACGTGCCGTAGATACTACTAAGGAATCTAGTGGCGCTGGTCCTCTGTTGTAAGAGGGATCTGAGGGAGCAGGTTTGTATTTTTTTTCAATACGTGGGTTAATGACCCTGGCTCTAACTGGGTCCTTAAAAACTTCTGCCGCATGCTTTACCACCCCTTTGAGCATGGGCAGTATGGAGGTGGACCTATGTGAAGTATCAAATGTGTCTAGGAGGAAATCTTCCTCCACAGGGTCAGTATGCAAGTCCACCCCGTGATAATGTGCTGCCCTTTGCAGAAGATGGTTGAACCCTAATGAATGTTCTGGTGGAGATGGCCTAGAAGGGTAAATATCGTCTTGTGGGACGTTGGGGATATCTGGAATATTCTAATCGTCCCATGGATCTGGGGATCCTGTAGGGGTGAGGTCCTGTGGCACTTCCCCTGTATCATCATATGGGTCCCCCTGATCATCATCGTCTGGAGACGGGGTAGGAGAACGATGAGGTGGGGGCGGAGGGGGTGGAGGGGGTGGAGGTGGGGAAGGAGGGGGGAGGGGGAGGGGTAGGGGAAGGTATTCTGAACGGAGAGGTAGCAGAGTCCTTCCTCTTTGGAGGTGGAAGCGGAGCAGGCGTCTCCAAATGTCTCTTTTTGGTAGAGTGTCAAATGTCCAGTTTTTGGATCCTTGGTGAGTTTTTTGCAAGGGATCCGGTGTAAATAGCTCTGGTGAGGTAATTTGGTCCGTCGGCGCCGAAGGCGTCGGGCCGATGACTTTTTAGGTTTTTCTGTGCCGGTTTGATGTTTAGAACCCGGCTAGGGACCCTCCGGTCTCTTGGTCGGCGACGAGATGGGCTTCGGCTTGGAAGTGTCGGTGGCCTTGTGTGGTTTGGTCGGTACCGAAGATGGCGTCTGTACCGAAGAGCTGGGTTTCGACCCCGAGGGCTTCGGTGCAGAGCTCGGTGTCGAGGTGGAGGCAGGTTTCTTTTTCGGTGCCGAAGTGTGTTTCTCGGCACCGCTGGTAGGCTGGCTCGAGACCGAGCCGCCGGAAGGCTTACTTGACTTCTTCACGTGGTCCGAAGGTGGGGTGTGTGAAGCAGTGTCTCTGGTCTTGCCTAGGCCCGGAGGCGAAGGCGTGACCGAAGCCTTTTTAGGTGTCGGGGGGGGGGGGGGGGGGGGGTAGATTGGTACTCACGACCCTCTGCGACGGAGTGATGTCTTCCACATCTGACTCGTCGGCCTCGGAAGCGCTGATGAGGTCCTCTTCGGTGCGATGATGTTCCGGATGGTCGATGTCGTCTCCGAAGATGTCGACTGGAATGGACGTCGAGGAGTTTGCCATCTTCCTTCTGGCTCTTCGGTCTCGAATAGTCTTTTTGGATCAGAAAGACTTACAGGCCGGACAGTCTCGAGCCTCGTGTTCAGGGGAGAGGCAGAGGTTGCATACCTCATGAAGATCGGTGTGGGGAAATTTGGACCCACATCGAGGGCACTTTTTAAATGGAGTTCTTTCCATGAGCCGGGACCGGAGCCTGGGTAGGCCCGAAGGCCGCCGACGACGACTGGAACCGAAGGTTTGTGTCGATGAGAAGGTGCGTTGATCGCGATCGAAACAATACAGCGATTGGGGTGAGGATTGCGCGTGGATCGTCGAACTGGAAGCTGTTCGGAACCGAAGCGCGAAGATTACATCCGAGCCCGATGGCGGAAAAAAACAATCTGAGGATGGAGCCGAAGCCCATGCGCAATACCATCCAAAGGAGGAGTCACCGACCTCGTGACTTCCAAAGACTTTCCAAGAAGAAAAACAAACTGCAAACATCCGGGCCCAACACCAGATGGCGATCTATGCAAAAGTGCGTAATCTGCAGCTCATATGCCTTGAAAATATATATATATATATATATATATATATATATATATATATATATATATATATATATATATATATATATATATATATATATATATATATATATATATATATATATATATATATATATATATATTACCTACTGGCGGTCGCCAGTAGGTAGTTATAGTTAGGACCACGTTTCCATAGGAAAACCTCAACATTCTATTTTGAATAACTTTGGCGCCGGTCGACGAATCCTCGCGAATTTCTCAAAATAGGTGGGGCGCTACGCTCCGCTCCTACCCTGAAAGTCTCGGGGGGATCCGTCAAGCGGGGGCTGAGATAAAAGGGGGGTCCCAAAACGCGTTTTTCCCATGCATTTTTCCATAGGACCTTTAGAACGAGCTACAGCCCGAACGGCTGAACAGAATTACTCAAAATTTGGCAGAGAGGTAGTCCCTAGGTCAAGGAAGTGCCTTTTGTAGGTTTGGTGTAAATCTGTTCAGTAGATTCTGAGAAAATAGCCTTTAAATCAATATATATATCTGAGCCCGCTTACGGTACGCTTACCGTACGCTTACGGTAAGCGTACGGTGGCGTGCGCGAGCGCGATTCTGATTGGCTCTTAGATCTTAGTAAACATTCGAATCGGCCGAAACCAGGAAGCGGCGGCCGCCATTTTGTGTATTTCACTCTGAAAAAAAAAGAGTGAAAACAAGGAAAGGGGGCAATGAGGAGAGTTACAGACCCCCTAACATTTGTAAGGGGGTCAAAGAAGGACAGAAAAGTACAAAAAAAACATTTATTGATTTTAAAAAAAATCACGGGGTACGCGTACGGTAAGCTTACGGTAAGCGTACGGTAGAAAAAAAAAAAAAAACGAAAATCAGATTTAAGTGTTTAGATATTAGGGGGCTCTAAAAAGAGCCGTTGTGTTTATGAAATGATTTTTTAGTGGTACCTACAAGTAAGTACCGATGCAGAGTCTAAGGTTCAAGAGGAAGACTCTGTTCCCTTCATCATTGAAGTGCACACCATCTCCTCTATAAATGTCTTGCATGTCATAACGCAAGTTGTTGTGGTAAATGGCACCCATACCATAGTCACGGAGGAAAGCAGAAACAGATTTGTTGACGTGCTTTCTTGCTTTGTCATCGCACCGCGTGCCCACCGTGCGTGCACGGCACTAACTGCGTAAAGTGGGCGCGCGGTGCGCGAAGCGCACCGCGTGCTCACTGTGCGCGCACGGTGCGCGAAGCGCACCGTGCGCGCACGGAACGAACTGCGTTAAGTGGGCGCGCACACCACGAATGGCGTAAAGTAACTTAGCATTTAAAAAAACGTACAAATTCACTGAAAAAACCATAGGTTTCACACACGTTATAGTTAGGAATTAGCATTTAAAAAACCTTGCAAATTCACTGAAAAAACCATAGGTTTCACACATGTTATAGTTAGCGGAAATTTTACTGATAAAAAACCAATGAAATTCCCCCGTTATAGTTAGAGCAGGCAACTATAACTCACGCGACCGCAATCTTCTGCTGATGACATATGTGCCTTTATGAAAAAAAAATATTTGTAATATATGTATAGCTAAAAATGTATGGAAGAAGACATGGGCAAATAAGTGTCTAAATACAGTATTAGCATCAGCAGAGGATTGCGGTCGCGTGAGTTATAGTTGCCTGCTCTAACTATAACGGGGGAATTTCATTGGTTTTTTATCAGTAAAATTTCCGCTAACTATAACATGCGTGAAACCTATGGTTTTTTCAGTGAATATATATAGATATATATAGATATATATATACACACACACATACACACACAACGCTATGCTGTTAAATATGATCAGTTTTTGTCTAAACAACAATATTATCCTATTCGACAAAATGTTTTATCAGCAAATGCAGGGCGTTGCTATGGGAGCCAGCTTCTCCCCCAGCTACGCCTGTTTATTTATGGGCTGGTGGGAGGGGCTGGTTCTCAAAGGCACACACCGAAGGGAGTTTGATGAACATGTGAAAATGTATTACAGATATATTGATGATTTATTTATCATATGGGATGGATCAAAAGAGTCAGCCATGAACTTTGTCACTATGATCAATCAAAATGATGTCAATCTAAATTGTACTGCTACCATAAGCAACCAAAAAAATAATTTCCTTGATGTAGAGGTCTATATTAACAATTGTAAATTAGAGACCAGGCTCTACAGAAAGGAGACTGCTGGGAACGCGGTACTGCACTTTTCTAGCTTCCATCCACGGCACCTTGTACATAGCATCCCCTATGGGGAAATGCTCCGCCTAAAAAGAATCTGTAGCAATCAAAATGATCTGATACAAGCGCAACAACTAAGTAAAAATAGATTTTTGGCTAGGGGATATCCCCTTAAAACAATACAAGAGGCATACAACAAAACCCAAGATCTGGTCAGATCAGAACTATTAGTGCCCAAAAAATCAGGAAAAGAGATACAAATAGAAAAGTCCAGTTCTGATGAGTTAAGACTTATTACCACCTACAGCGCCCAAGAAAAAACTATTTAAAAAATTGTTAATAAAAATTGGGCTCTTGTCAAAAATGATCCCATTATAGGTCATGAACTCCCTATAAAACCTAGCATTACCTATAAACGGGCACCTTCAATGTACAACAGTTTAGTTTCCAGCAGCCCGGAATCATCTAACCGTACGAATTGGTTAGCTGTAACGGATTCATAAAATGCAAAATGTGCAAGGCATGCCAATATGGCATACACAAAAAAAGTTACTGTACTGCGTTCAGCAAGCAGGAGATAAAAATCAACAAACCTTTGCACTGCAAAACAGATTTTGCGATATATGTTTGGAATGTACATGCCCATTAAAATACATAGGCAGTACTAAATTACCGGTGAACAAAAGAATCCTGCAACACATCAGGGCAATCAACAACAATGATCCCACTTACCCTGTCGCTAGGCACTTTGCAGAGGTCCATAATAACGATCTAAAAGACTTTACGTATTTTGTGATAGATGCCATACCAAAAACCAAACGAGGGGGAGACAGGGAATACTGGCTGATACGACTTGAAACTCGTTATATTCTTAATATGGACAGTAAATCTCCGGGAGGTCTTAACAATACGGAAGACTTATACACCTGTTTATAAAAATGACCCATTAATTTCCCAGAACTCTGCGCGTCCTTTTTACCAATTGGCACATACTGTATTATATATCTACTTTTGATGAAAATCGTTCTAATTTAACAAATTATAGTTACGTCGTCCCAATCAAGTTATCAGTGTTTTGAAGTACAAAATAAACTTGAGAACAAAACTCATGGGACACATTTCCAGGCGTAAATGGAGGCTGCCATGTCACTCAAAACCAGTTAACAATGGTTTTTTAACACACTACATTCATTGCACTTTAATATTTTAACACTTAAGGGTTTTTTCATATATTAGCACACAACACTTTTTGTCATCAAGGGTTTCTAAATTCCCAAATAGGAACCTTTGATCCTTGCACTCATGCCAGCAGAATCTCACTCCAAACAACCGTTTTGGATTCATCCTGACATTGTTTACATTGTATGAATATTTATATATGAGCCAATAGAACAAAACTAAGTTCTTTTAGATCACAATATTTATTAATGTTTTTATAACAAATACGTTTTTAGATGATTTATTATGACATGTAATTTTTTTTGTGTCTTATCATATTTAAGGTTATTTATTAATATCTTTTAACCTTTCACATCAAATTTTGATAATTTATATTTGTTGTGAGTTGGTATTTAACTTTGTGATTTTTATTATTCATACTCTTGCTATTTAAAACAAAACAATGAGCGACACTGGAAACCCATGAGGGCATGTTTAATTTGTTTTCTATGTCTATTATGTATCAGCAATCACGTGCAAATTGCAGCGTTTTAAATGGTCTGTGAACATTGACGGCGTTGTCATGTGATCAAGGTCCTTCCTGGACCGAAACACGTAATGGCCGACATTAAACAGCTATTGTGGCCACAGAAAATTGGGTTTGAGTCTGCTTGCCGAGCAAAGGATTATCGACTTTGGTGAAAAGCAGTTATTTTGATATCTATCTATCTATATATATATATACACACGCACACACATTTTTTGTTAATGCTCTGGGGTCCCCGCATGTGGGAGGGACTATTAAGTGCTTATGACTATTGACGAGTATCCCTTGGAAGAGAAGTCCCTTCATTGCTAGGGACTACTATATCAAAATGTGCTTTTTGAGATAAAATATATTTTTGATCTTAGCCAATTTTTTCTTTTTTTAGGTTGATGTGGATCTGGCTGCTTTACGGGCAAACACTAGCAAAAAGTGTTACAAAAACAAAACCCGGAATGAAAGCCAAAAGGCTGGCAAGCCAACACCACACCTACTGGCTTTCCCAATGCTTGTTTCTTCAATCTTTATTTCAGGACTTAAATACTTTATTTTCAATGAAATAATGTTTCTTCACCTAAACAGCCAATACAAATAAATTTCTACTAAGGTAATCTGACATGTTGGCTTTCATTAAACACATTTATTAAAAGGCTAACTGTTCACCATAACAGGTACTTTGCCATTTTGTTGCTTGAACTAGGCATATGGTCTCGGTGACTGGAATGATATAGCTTAATTAATTAAAGAGTGTATGCTGGCTAACTACCTGATTAGGCCCTATGTGTGAACTTGTCGGAGAACAGTTCCGAAGCTCTACTCCTTTAACTGTGAGTAGTTTAAAGTTTGTGAGGGAAAGTACTTTGTGAAGTTGAACAAACCGCTCTTAAATCCCTTACTAGCTCAAAGGCGCACTAGCCAGTTGCTTTAAGGGAATGTACAGCATAAACATTGTTTTCTGTGACTAAACTGTTTAAAACTTTGTAACTTTAAGACCAACTCTACTCTAACGGACTAACCTTTCAAAATCTGAAGGAACTATTCATATCCTTCAGTTCTGAACTGTGGAAGGGCATATTGATTGTAATTTGCAGTTGCTGAGGCTCATTGCAATTGTTATTAAGGATATTCGAGCTATTTTAATATGATCAATGCATTTACTTTAGTCAAAAGGTTAAACAGAGCAAACCAGAGACCTTAAATAAACTAACATAGCGCAAACATCTCTCCTTTAAGACAAGAATACAACAGGAGCGAATTGTATCCCAAATCCCAATACTTAAGTTAGGAAAGCCAAAGAAATGGAGAGGGGGCAGGGTTCTTTACGTGACTTAACACAATTAGAGAATTATGTGAGATACAATATTCAATCAACTGTTCTTTGTTTCACAGGCATCCTTCCACATGGATCCCAACCTAAAACCCAAACCTATCCCCTCACTCGGTCACATTGGTTGTCTGCAGTAGTTAACAAGCAGCACTAATGGTGCCAGGAGGTGGGCTCCTAAGATCATGCGATCGCTGCAGAGGAAGATGGATGTGAGAGCCCCTTCACAGTGGTGCTGGCTGAGAATGCTGCAGAACAGTTCAAATGGCAATACCTACTACCTGTTCCAGCAAAGGAGCAATGTCCTGGCGCAGAACACAGGTTTCAGAAGCAAGGTGTTTTAAATAAATCAACAAAGATGATAGCACAAAACTATTTAACCACATAATTCTGTAGCATTTACAGTTACCACAATCTAACAAGTTTTACTGAAAACAAACACCGGTGATGGGTCCAGTGCTTAATTTGAGCCGGTGGTGCCGACATGCGCTCATTTTTGGAGACCAGCACTTATTTTTCCTCATCAGACATTTATAAATAACAAGAGGGAAAAACACACACAAGTCGAGGGAAAAATCGTCACATAGGGAGAACACAGGAACTTGCAAGAGTAAGATAAAAGGCATGGAGAATCTGGTAGTGAATTAAACAGGCACCAAATACACACTTTTCATATTTAGAGTGCAGATGTTTAACAGTATCGGACGTGGGCTTCTGAGCAGTGCTCTGGTCACGCGCACTCATTGTTTTTAGAAATTATGCATTAGATAAGTTCTGTTTTGAACAACCTATGTTAAGATTAAATAAAATGTTGACAAAGCATCAATATTCAATTCACAATTCAATGCACTTATTACTGTGCTACCCTAGAATCAAGACATTACATTTTACAAATCACTTTTAGAAGCACAACTTTTAATACCTGTTTAATTTTTGATTCTGTCTGTCTTTTTCCTGTTCATATTTTGTCTTCAGTCCTTTAAATGTCTGAACATATTCAATTGTTTCAAGTGATTTGTAAAAGTTGTCAACAATATGTACTGTAAGTGATTTTATATCTTCCTGTGAATAAAAAATAGACATAAAAATGTGAAGAATTGTCCCCAACTTTCAATTTTTGTCTTGGTTGACTGTGCACATTTACAGACAAAGCAGATTCCACCAAGGTCAGACAATTAGAATGCCCATATCAAAATATTAAAGTACTCTTTTACTGCGTCTGACAGTTGTCATCAGTTAAATGAGTTGTTACTCAACTTTAAAAGTGGTTCTCCAGCATCAGTAAGTCTGTATAAATGTATATCTTGTTTGAATCTGTCCCACTTAAAGTTGGTCATTCTCTAGCAAAACACATGACATCTGTCTTTAGACAAGATCCACAAAGGCGCTCTTTTCTGCAGACAGATGAGCGCATTATTAACCACACCTCCCTAACCTGCAGTTATCCCTTCTAACTAGGTATAGATTCAAAGTACATCTGACATAATTCAAAGCAGTAGAAACCTTGTAGGGGAGGAGGGTTGGGCAAAGAGTTGCAGCATCTTTGGCTAGCAATACTTGACCAACAGCAGCATTAGCTGTTACATAAGCATACACAGTGGCATTTTTCTGGTAAGGAATAATTTCTAGACACTGAATTGGAGATGCCCACAAGCTGCAGACTGACCATGAAGGCCACTACAGTGGCCCTCCATCTTGCGTTACCTCATAGGCAAGATGTCTATCCACCTGATGGCAAACAAGTCTGAAGCAGTATATGAAGCATCTTGTCCTCAGTGGCCCAGTCCCATCATTCTTTTATCCAAGCACCCTTATGACCGCACTCCGTCTCCCTCAGAAACTGTGAATTGAAGAACGCTAGTAAAAACACCATGAGGCAGAGCTGAATCTTAAACACTGCTGTTTTTGTGCACCTATAGCAGTTAATTATTTTGCATGGGTCTTCAAATAACACATGGAACTCTGCTGCCCTCCTTGTTGAGGAAATAGCCACCAGAAGGTTGCTTGCATGGACAAATTGTGAGATTAGAGCAGAGGTCTTCAAACTTTTTGATGCCAAGACCCCCCTGTCAAAAAATCTTTAGCGTAAGGAGCCCCTCCTGACAAAAATTTCTAGATTGGGTCCTCCTCATTATTGCCAACCATCGACAACCATAAACGCCTCTAATTCCCACAGCAAATCATTTTTAAATTGGGGATTAAATATGTGTTTAGCAAACCAAAGGTCAGCGAGAGTGGGGGTGTGGTCAAAGGTGTGGGTAAATCAAAGCCTCATTTTTGAGGCATTGACGTAGGGCAGCGCTGCAAGTCTTCTTGCTATGCTGCCCTACACCAATGTGAAAGGGCAGGAATACACCTTATTTATGAAATATGATGCATTCCTGTACTTTCCTCCTTCTTTGGCGCACAAATTGCTGCCTAACGCCAACATAGGCAGGATTGTTCTTGTGCAGGAAGGGGCACCTTCCTGCAAAAAAAGAATCCTAAGAGGGGTTTTTCTCTTTCTATGTGAACTGCATGCAGCTCGCCTAGAAAGTGGAAAAACAAGGAGAAATGAAAACATTTCTCCTCGTTACGCCTGCTGTGGGGAGGCGTAAGGTTTTGGAGCTGCTTCAGGTTTACAAAGTTTTTACAAATCTGGGGCAGCATCAAAATCCATGGGTGTTGCACGGGAACACCCACTGCAATGCCTATGGAATGCCTACTTGACATAGTGCAAGGCAGCAACTTGCGATGCTTGTCTTACTCCATATCTATGAGGCCATGCAAAGCCATGCAGGGTGACTTTGCGTCGCCTCATAGATATGATTGAGATGCTTGTGCCGCCAAAGCTTCAAAAAAGTGACGCTCTGGTAAACCAGGCCTCTCATAAATCAGCCCTAAAATATTTTGCTAGTTTTTGGGGTGTTTCACTATTAGGTAGCTACATATAAAATAATGGGTAGCTTAAATGAAAAATAAATTTACTCAATGGGAAATGCACTGTAGTACATTATGAAACCTCTATTTAATGCACTGTAGAGGTCTGTGTGTAACCAGATATAGACAGAATTAAATATGGTTGGCGCATTAGAGAATAGTGACTTGTGTATTTTTGGTGCTATGAGGTCACAGCCTGTGACAGAAAGCACAGTGAATGTGTAAGTTATTATTTTATACTTGCATTACACACATTATAATATACTGCTTCAAACTGCACTTCGCTTTAGGATAAAATGGAGCTTCAAAAATGTAGATTTGAGTAGTACAAGACCATAAGTAATGCTTTTTTCTTTTTTTTTGCATACTTCCCCAGGGGTAATAAGTACTGTGAAAATACAGTTATGATTAAAAGCATGCACTTCACAGCCCAGTTATTATCTCTATGCACCCCCATGCAAAAAAGCAACACATCTTTGCCATCACAATGCTTGGAGTGATTCAAGCAACTAAAGCCAGAACTACTCCCAAGCACCCTTTACATTTGCAGATTAACTCCTAGCGCACATTTGCATGTCATTCAGGCAAGCAGGCAACCTGGCATGAAGACTTAATTGAAGGATTGTTTTACCAGGTGTAGGAAGGTGGTTCTGAATATACTATACCAAAGTGAGGTATATAGTGTGCACAGAGGCCAGTGGAACCCCAAAGGTAGGCAGAGGTAAAATTAGATCGAACCTTAATCTCTATTTGTGAGAGTGTGGTCGAGCAGTAAGGCAGTATCAGAGGACAGTGTTAAGCATTTGTTGTACACACTTAGTCAGCAAATGAATTCACACACTCAAAGACTGAACTTCAGACCAATTGTTTTTGTATAAAAATATTCTTTTAGGTATTTTATTTCTAGAACCAAGCAAGCCGGACACAGGTAAGCAATACATACTCTACAGTAGTAAATGCTGATTGTAATACAGTTCAATTGCAAAAGTACTATGGTTTGACTTACAGTATTGTTTCAGAGAAATGCAATCACTTGTAAATACAGTACATAAACCTGACTGGGATTTTCAGAAAAATAGCAGATAAGTTACTTTTGGACTACTTTTCTCACTCAATGCTGTATGCCTGGATGCAGCACTGGGACATTTCCTGTAAACAGGTGAGTAAAAGCGTTTTTGTTAAATCGTACAATTTTAAAGAATTTCTTTAGGTTTCAAAACTTCACACAAAAACCTTTTCAGGAAAAAGTGTCAATGTTATCCTATGGAGGAAAATATGGTTATCGGTTTTTAGGTAAGTATTCGGTAGAGGGAGTTGTGGTTCTGGGGGTAGACTCAGGGTCCCCCAGGGTCAGTGATGCACTTGTTAAACCCTCAGCGGCACTAGGGCAGCCGGGTTTAGAGTGTTGAGGCCCAGTGTTATCCAATGGGGGATAGGGGGCCTCCGGTTGGTGGCTGCTGGCGAGCAGGCAACTGGGTTGTGGGAGCAAAGCTCTTGGACTTTAGCTCAGGGCAAATAAATTAGCACCAAAGGTGCACCCTCAGCGGCACTAGGGCAGTCGTGTGTTGTGCTGTTTTGACGTCAGATACCCTGTTTTCAATGGATAACCTCCGGTTTGCAAAAGCACTGCAGGCAGGGAGACAAAGGACTTCTGGGTGCGACCACCACTTCGAGAGGTAAGTTGGGAAGTTAGGGGTTGGTTAGGCACTGTTGGTTTAGGCACACAAGGCCGTGGGGCGTCGGGTGCCTTTTGGGGTTGGATCTTCTTACCAGTTCCTGGCCGTGGTTAGGGTGGGCCTTCTGGATTTAGACTGCATGCGTCAGCGGGAGGCTTGAGGCAGGTCAGGGGTAGCCGGATCTCGGTTCAGGATCGCGGGATGACCTCCTTTGGTGTTTGACCACTCGAACTCAGGCCGTGGACGGTGGGTGCAGAGTTGGGCAGATTCGTGGTCTCTGGCTGCTGCCAGAGGTTGCAGTTGAACAAATCCGGTGTTCACAGGAGAAGCAGTCTTTGGAAGTGAAGGCAGGCAGGTCCTTCTGGGTTTTTGAGGTTGTTGGCTGCAGAACACACCGGGATTTTGCAGGAGCAGATTCGAGGGGGAGACGGGCCCGTAGGACTGGGGCCAAATCAGTGGGCGTCTTTCTCGTTAGCAGCTGCACGGCTGTTCGATCCTACTTTTCTTCTTGTTTCTTGTCTAGATCTGAGGAAGCAAGGTTCAGGGGTGCTCCTAAATACTAGATTTAGGGGTGTTACAGGTAGGTAAAGGGCAGGGCCCAATAGGTCCCCCTCCCTGGGGTGGGTACACCCCCCATTATGCCACCCTCTAGTGGGAGGGGGGCATGAGCCTGTCCCTGCTTGGCTGAGTCCCCCATCTTCAAGATGGCGTGGACTGAGTTGTACTTCACCTCGCCTCCCCCACCTGAGGGGTGGAGTTCGCAGAGGTGGGCACACCTCTCTTCCTCACTTGTTTTTCCTGCTGGTTCTCCCGCCCGAGGTGGGGGTCAGAACCAGTGGGGACCAGTAGCTGAAAGCAGCAATTGGCCTGGGAAAGCTCACAAAGGCGGCAAGCCTTTGAAGATTCCCCTTCGTGAACCCTGCCCATCCTGGGGATGGAGGCTTGGCACCTCGTCCCAGGATGTGCATTGTTTCAGGCCCCAGAAAGCAGCAGGCTCTCGACCCAGGGGTCCAGAAACATGTCTGGTGGTGGCAGCTGAAAGCAGCCACTCAGCCTGGACACTAGTGGTGGGTTAGTTTTCAGGGGGCATCTCTAAGATGCCCTCTGTGTGCATTTCTCATTAAATCCCACACTGGCATCAGTGTGGGTTTAATGTGCTGAGATGTTTGATACCAAACTTCTCAGTTTTCAGTGTACCCATTATGGTGCTGTGGAGTTCGTAATGACAAACTCCCAGCACCATCTACTCTTAATGGCAGCACTGCACTTACAATGTCTAAGAATGGAGTTAGACACTGTAGGGATACAGGGCTCATGCACCTGTACCCTCACCATTGGTATAGAGCACCCAGCTAGATGGGTGACTGATCTATGCCAGGGTAGTGGGTTGTAGGCATGGCACACAGGGATGTGTGCCATGTCGACTCTTCACTTTGTTCTGCACCAAAATACGCAGCCTACAAAGGCAGTGTGCGAGTACAAGACCTCTAAGGGCAGCACAATAAGTTCTGCAGCTCTTAGAGGCCTTCTCTGTTCACATTGCCCTGGGTACCTGTGGTACCATTTACCAGGGGCTCACCTGTGGCCAGAGGTGCCAATTGGGTTAGTTTTGGGGAAAGAACACAGGCCCTGGGAACCGGATAGGCAGGGACCCAGGGCACATCAAGTCAAAAGGCATGAGTAGTCTGGTAAAACGTGGGGGGGTTACTGCAACAGAAACCCACTTTGCTACACCAGGCCTCTGTTTTACAGCACAAGACTCAATTAACTTCACCTAAAGCATTTTAACGATCGTAATGAAGGGTCCGGACCGTTGTCTCTGCCCAAAAGGAAAAGCAGATTTTGTATTTCAGGCAGAAGTTAGGCCTGGAAATGCGCGACCGAAGACCGCTGGATTAGAATCTATTGTCTGTTCAATGCTTTCCAATGGAGAACTTGCTTCGGACAAACAGGCTGCAGGCGTCGCACCGGAGTTGGCAGGAGGGAGACCAGCAACAGCAGAGGTGAGTAGAGATGTACGGGCACTGCCAATTTAGCTCACCAAGGCCTAGGGACTTAGGGTGCAGAGGGTGCAGGGGGTGCCTTTAGATCCCAGATGCTTCTTACCGGAGCTGGTCTCGGTCAGGGGAAGCCTCTGTATTCAGGCTGCGTCGTTGTGGAGTCCAGGAGCAGTCAGCCAATGCTGGACTGGAGTTCAGGCTCGCTGGGGAACATGGTCTGGGTCAGTAGTCCACCTGGACACGGGTCGTAGGCGCCGGGTGCAGAGTGGGCAGGACTCACGGATCCAGCGGGCACTGGACTCCTTTGTGTTGGTTTCTTAGGGACAGAACCGCTGTTTAGCAACAGAACTAGCAGACTCTCCCAGTATCTAAAACATCCACCAAATGGCAGTAGTCAGCAGGGAATAACCAGCAGCCTATTGCTAAAACATCCTAATTTATTTTCTAAAATTTACCCCCTTTCATTTTTCCCTCACATTTTCTGGGTCTCAACTCTACAGCCACAGAAATGCAGGCAATACACTTCTGAAGCTGTATCCACCCTCCACCTTGTGCCATACTGAACTAAGTGTCACCCAACAGATTCCACTGGTCCTAGCAGACATGTTAACATCACAAACAGTCTCACTGCTATGTGGGTGCCTTTCCCCCACCATGCACACAACACAATGGCAGCACAAGGGTGTGGGTATTGCAATGAAGTAGGACATTTACTGGAGTGGGCCTGGTGCCCGCACTCCTGTTTAACATAGAAAATAAAGGTCAGTACTGGACTATTATTTTGCAAAAATCAGTACACTTTGCTACACCAGGCCTCTGTTTTACAGCACAAGACTCAATTAACTTCACCTAAAGCATTTTAACGATCGTAATGAAGGGTCCGGACCGTTGTCTCTGCCCAAAAGGAAAAGCAGATTTTGTATTTCAGGCAGAAGTTAGGCCTGGAAATGCGCGACCGAAGACCGCTGGATTAGAATCTATTGTCTGTTCAATGCTTTCCAATGGAGAACTTGCTTCGGACAAACAGGCTGCAGGCGTCGCACCGGAGTTGGCAGGAGGGAGACCAGCAACAGCAGAGGTGAGTAGAGATGTACGGGCACTGCCAATTTAGCTCACCAAGGCCTAGGGACTTAGGGTGCAGAGGGTGCAGGGGGTGCCTTTAGATCCCAGATGCTTCTTACCGGAGCTGGTCTCGGTCAGGGGAAGCCTCTGTATTCAGGCTGCGTCGTTGTGGAGTCCAGGAGCAGTCAGCCAATGCTGGACTGGAGTTCAGGCTCGCTGGGGAACATGGTCTGGGTCAGTAGTCCACCTGGACACGGGTCGTAGGCGCCGGGTGCAGAGTGGGCAGGACTCACGGATCCAGCGGGCACTGGACTCCTTTGTGTTGGTTTCTTAGGGACAGAACCGCTGTTTAGCAACAGAACTAGCAGACTCTCCCAGTATCTAAAACATCCACCAAATGGCAGTATTCAGCAGGGAATAACCAGCAGCCTATTGCTAAAACATCCTAATTTATTTTCTAAAATTTACCCCCTTTCATTTTTCCCTCACATTTTCTGGGTCTCAACTCTACAGCCACAGAAATGCAGGCAATACACTTCTGAAGCTGTATCCAGCCTCCACCTTGTGCCATACTGAACTAAGGGTCACCCAACAGATTCCACTGGTCCTAGCAGACATGTTAACATCACAAACAGTCTCACTGCTATGTGGGTGCCTTTCCCCCACCATGCACACAACACAATGGCAGCACAAGGGTGTGGGTATTGCAATGAAGTAGGACATTTACTGGAGTGGGCCTGGTGCCCGCACTCCTGTTTAACATAGAAAATAAAGGTCAGTACTGGACTATTATTTTGCAAAAATCAGTACGCTGTCACCACTGCTTCATGTCAACAGAGCAGGAGATGCTCAGTAGCCTCGTGATGACCAAGGAAAGCATGCTTAATGCACCGCCCAGGCCACAAAATCAGTTCTGGATATTGACAATACCACAGACTGGCACAGGCCACAGCTGCATGCTAGATTAGCCAGTTAGAATCCAGTAAACAGTATGGATGCCAGTTACACATAGAGTTAAATCACCCAGGGCCAGGGTGCACATCTATACAAAAATAAGGGGCAATCTTGTCCTAGCATGTAACTTATAAGAAAAGAAATGCAGCTTCGACTTTTCCAGGTGAAAGAATTCTGCACTGCTGCTTCTTTGCAGGTGATCAGGTCGAGGTTCTGGTTTTAACATCTTCTGAGCACTTTTCCACCTGAAACCACTTCAAGTGGTTATACAGCCTCTTTTCTTGCTTCACAACATCCATTTTAGATTTTGTCATGTCCAGATGTCCGTACTGCACATATTCATGAGCCAAGTCGATATATTCAGTTAAGTGACTTTTAGATGAATTTCCTGGCTCTAGAGACTAGAGTTCAGATCTGCTATGCAGTCTTTTCAAAGGTCTTTCTCACATCAATAGCACATCCGTTTAACACCACTGCCTTGTTTATTGTGGAGCAATGCAGATCATACTGGCCCTGTAGTACTTCAGTTTGCTCAATGTTATCAGTGGAACCAATAGAAAAGCATGAAGAAATCTGCCCGATTGGATCATAAAAAGCTGCTTTAGTTGTACTGCTGATGTGCACAGGGAGGGATCGGAATAATCTGCTGGTGCTGTTGTAAATATCTCCTTTCGCCTTGGTAATGAGCCTTGAAAAAACTCTTCCTGAACACTGCCTATAGTGTTTTTGCCCAATTCATCATTCTCATCACCTTATCTCTAAGATGCAATGTTAACTTGTTCATCATTTTTTGTGAGCTCAAACAAAGCCAGTAATACCTTCTGAAAGTGAAGCCATGACAATATACAGGTATTGAAATGTCAGCCAAAACCAGCACCAATCACCTGATTAGAACCCAGAATATTTCCTTGAAATCTTGCTTCTATTTGTTGGTGTTTTTGCACCAACTTCCACAGAACCCGGCCATAGTGACCCAAAAACAAGGTAGCACTGGAGGCCTTCAAAGCTATGCCTGCCATTCATTCCAGTGTGATCCTGTCTTTTACTTTTCTCCTCTAGAGGCAACTGTCTATGGTGCAAACACGTCTTTCCTGTACTAATGAAATTAATGATGGACCATACCAAGGGTTTTTTAGAGAAAATAATTAACTGGTTTGGACTGGAGGCCAAAAGGCACTTGGGTACCACTAGTAGATCTATTGTCAATGAAGAAACAGTAGTCAATCGGACTGTTGATGTGAGCACCAGTTAAAAAGTGTCTGCTGACTGAGCCTTAATCATTGCCACCATTAACAAGGTAGTGATCGATGAGGTTGTTTGATGATGTTGCCGCTGACAAAACCTTTGCCTTCAGTGCCGAAGTCGTTTACACCTGCCACCCTTGGATATCTTCATGGACAAACATCTGCCTGATATTGCCAACGAAGACTGTTAGTGGAGTCTTCAAGGGTTAAGGTAGCATGTCAGATGTAGGTGGTTATGGCAAGGTTAGTAGAATATTCAAGGTCTTAAATGTGACTTTTTTGGGCAGTTTAATAAATGTACCGGAGTTCTGCACTCTAGGGACCAGTTCAGAGGGTTTTAAGAAATAGGGTAAAAAGTCTTGGAGGAAAAGACCGGCTTCAGCTTCTTCTAGGCCTTCATGGGCAGGACACCTTTAAGGGATTTGGCAATAAAGCGCATTTAGGATTTGTAAAGTACTTGTATTTGCCATTCTGAGCTTATAGACTCAATGTCTGTCAGATCACATGTCCAAGTCACATATCCGGATTGTAGCAGGTAAACACTAGATGGCGGAATAATGCACAGCAAGTGAATCCAGAAAAGATTCAGGCTGCAAAAAGTAGGTCTAAGAAAGTGGCTCTGTATATACTGCACCAAAGCAAGGTTCAGTGTGTACAGAGTCCACAGTCCCCAGAGGTTTGGCAGAGGCTAAAGTTAGATACAACCTTACTTTCTAAAGTGGTAGCTTGGTCGAGCAGTAAGGTAGTATCAGAGGACAGTGTAAAGCATTTGTTGTACACAGTCAGTCAGCAAATGGTCTCACACACAAGAACTGAACTCTAGGCCAACTGTTTTGTATATAAAAATATATTGTTTTATTTTAGAACCAACAATATATCAAAATACTTTCTTAGAATAAAATGCTGTAGTTGTATACTTTCAATAAGCAATAGACTTTTAAATGCAATAGTTACAATTGTTGCAATAGGCAACACAATTCAAATACAATTATAACATTGAGCTCAATGGGAGTTCTTAAGTAAATGCAATTTCAGTTACTTTACGTATGATTTTCTTACTTAGGGTTGGATCTTGGATTCAGCCCTGGTGCATTTCCTGTAAACAGTTGAAAGAAATCGTTTTTGTTACACAGGTGATTTTTAAGGAATATTTGTATGTTTCAAAAATCGACAGAAGAATTTCGGGCAAAAACCAGGCAATGTTATCCTATGGAGGAAAATCAAGTAAGTTAGCGGTAAGTACAGTTGTAATTACTTTTCACGGTCAGTGCTGGGCACCAAGATCCAGCACTGGCATCTCTCCTGATAACAGGTGAGTAATGTCAGTTTCGTTGATCGGCTGATTTTTAGTGAATATTTTAAAGTTTCAAAACTCGACACTTAGAAGAATTTCCAAGTGAAACCAGTCAATGTTACCCTATGGGGAAAATGTAGGTTATCGGCTCTCAGGTAAGTACTCGACTGGCAGAGTTAAGGTTCTAGGCATAGACTCCAGGGTCTCCAAGGGTTAGGTAGGTACAGTTGTTACACCCTCAGCGGCACAGGGGCAGCCGGGTGCAGAGAGAGCTAGGTCCAATGTTAGCCTATTGCAGGCAGGGGGTCTTTGGTTGGTGGCTGCTAGCAGGCAGGCCACGCGGCTGTGGGAGCTGGCCTCCTGGTCACTCACTCAGGGCAAGTGGGTAAGTAAGATAGGATAGAGGTTGCAATTCCAGGGGCACTCGAGTGGCTGGGTGCAGGGTGCTTTTGAGCCGTCGGGAGCTCAATAGATTTCAATGGAGAAGCTACCAGATGAACAAAGGCTGCAAGCTCGCGGACGGATATTCTTCAGGTGCGACCACCACTTCGAGAGGTAAGTTGGGAAGCTGTAGGTTAGGTAGGCACCCAGGAGTTGGGCGCAGGGCATCAGGTGCAGGGGTGCCTTTTGGCGTCGGGAAATCTTACCCTCTGCTGGTCGCGGTTGGAGGGGTCCCTTGTTCTGAGGCTGCAGGCGTCGTCAGGAGCGTCGAGGAGGGTCCTTGGGTGCTGGATTCTGGGTCACAGTCGCCGGGGGGACGTCCTCATGGTCTTTGTCCACTCAGGCACAGGCCAGGCGCGGCAGGTGCAGAGTGTGCAGGAGTCGCGGTTCCTGGCTGGCACCAGGGGTTTGTTGCTTGCTTTGAGCAGAACCACTGCTAGTGGGAGTCCCAGTCTTTTAGAGTCACAAGGCAGTCAGGTCCTCCTGGGTTTGAGGTTGCTGACCACTGGAGACGCCGGGTTTTAGCAGGAGCAGGTTCGAGGGTCGACAGGCCTGTAGTGCTGGGGCCAAGTCAGTTGGTTTCATCCTCTTGTTAGCAGCTGCACGGCAGCTCTTCTTTCTTCTTGTTCTTCTTGCTTTTTCGGATTCGGGATCTGAGGAAGGAAGGTTCAGGGTGCCCCTAAACACTAGTTTTAGGGGCGTTACAGGTAGGTAAAGGGCAGGGACCAATGGGCCCCTTCCCTGGGGTGGGTACAACCCTATCCTGCCACTCTCCAGTGGGAGGGGGGGCAGGAGCCTAGTCCTGATTGGGCAGGGCACCCCATCCTCAAGATGGCGAGAACCCGGAGTTGTGCTTCACCTCGCCCCCCCCCCCCCCACCTGAGGGGTGGGGTTGGCAGAGGCTGGCACACCCCCTTTCCTCACTTGGGCTTTCCCGCCAGAGTGGGGGTTAGAACCGGTGGGGGCCAGTTGCTGAGTACAGCAAGTGGTCTGTTGAAGCTCACAAAGGCGGCATGCCTTTGAAGCTTCCCCTGTCCATCCTGGGGGAGGAGACCTAGTACCTCGCCCAGGATGTGCATTGTTGCAGAACCAGGAGAGTAGATGGCTCTCTACCCAGGGGTCCAGCAACATGTCTGCTGGGTGGCAGCCTAGGCAGCCTCTCAGGCAGGACGTGGATTGTGGGTTAGGTTCAGGGGGAAACTAAGTTGCCCTCTGTCGTGCATTTTACATTAAATCCCACACTGGCATCAGTGTGGGTTTAATGTGCTGAGAAGTTTGATACCAAACTTCTTAGTCTTCAGTGGAGCCATCATGGTGCTGTGGAGTTCGTGATGATGACCTCCCAGCACCATATACTCTTAATGGCAGCACTGCACATACAGTGCCTAGGAATGGACCTGGGTACGGTAGGGGTACAGGGCTCATGCACCTGTACCCACACCACTGGCATAGGGCACCCAGCTAGAGGGGTGCCCGAGGTATGCCAGGGCAGTGTGGTTGTAGGCATGGCACACAGGGATGTTTTGTTCTGCACCAGGACACTCAGCCTGCAAAGGCAGTGTGTGTGCGTCAGGGTATAGGGCCTCTAAGGGTGGCACAATAAGTGCTGCAGCCCTTAGGGCCTTCTCTGGTCACAGTGTCCTGGGTACCTAGGGTATAATTTACCAGGGGCTGACATGTGGCCAGAGATGCCAATTAAGTTTAGGCTTCAATGCAGTTTTAGGGAAGGAACACAGGCCCTGGGCACCTGATGGGCAGGAGCCCAGGGCACACTCAAAGTACATCAGCAATTCAACAAAAAGTGGAGGCATACCATGCGGGAAAGATGGCACTTTCTCACAGTAGGCTTTTCTTGCGAGGGTCCTCATGAGAGAAAATATAAATCTTACTTGCCCCACAGGATTTGCAAGGCTTGAAAAAAGCTCTGGCCTTAGGGGTTTATGCCATTTGGAGGAATCGCAAGGGATCCTCATGAAGCAAAGTGAACCTTTTGGAATGACTGAAGATGGTTAAACTGTGTAGGAAACTATTCCCAAATAAGTCACTATCTGAAACACTCAATAAAACTCTGGGGACTCCCTTGTAGTCAGTTTGAATGTGGTAGAAAATCTGAGCAACTCAGGTTAAGTGTGGAATTTGGATTCCTGAGTGCCGACTTGAGCCTATGCTCTTCATTGGTGCTAATTTGGGTCATAAACTGAGGTGGATATGCTGAACATGTGGAAGTGATAAATGTGTATTCCCACTTCGGTTCAACATTTACTACCAAACAATCCCACCCAGACAAAAGGAAATTATTTAAAGATATGTACTGGGGAGGGCCTTGACACAATTTGGCCAGTGGTCCTGGGCCACATGGTAAAGGTTTTCAATAGCAATGCACAAATGATTCCTGATCTCTAAATAAGGCCTGGAAATATAAGGACTGGCAAGCAGAACATTCGTGTATTTTTGGGTGCTGTGCCACATCTGCAAATCCCCAAGTTTCTCCCCTTGCAATGCTTCAAATAGGCAAAGCCCTACCAAACATGACCCAACTGCACAGTGAAACAGTGTTGGACACCACCTACTTATGCAAATGTAAACACCAAATATACTAAACCTATCTTAAACTTACCTCCCTGATGTACACTACCCTCTCTCAAGTAATTAAGTCACCTGCCTGGTTTAAGATCAGAATACTGCAATGAAGTATACTTCATGTTGTCGCAGCCAAACTATCCTGCATTTGTTTTGCATGCAATTAAGCTTAAACATTTCAAACAAGACCCCATACGCAGCGAAAGCATTAAGGATGCCTAAAAACAACTCGCCCCTGCTAAGGCACAATTCAATTAATGACTGGTCTTCTAGGCAGATAATATGATAATGGTATAGAGTAAAACGTTCATACTTTCTCAAAAGGCAAGAAAAAGAAAGCTGGTGCTGTAACGCTCTATTTATTATCCTTCCTGGCACAAAATGGGAATACCAGTGGAATGCCAACTATATCTGCCATAATCTAATTTTGAGAATTGGGCAGTGTGAAATGCTTATGGTGTTCACAGATCTGCCAATGTTTGCAGAAACGAGAGTAAGTAACAATTGGGAGTTGTTTATGAACCCTGCAAAGTCCTGCTAAGGGTCTGGCCCAAATTAAAATTGTGGACCTAGAAGAAATGAACATAACCTTATTTTCCTTAAAATATCCAATTGATGCTGACAAGTGTTCTACCAAATTTGTGTGTCTATGTTATTTAACTGCATAACTGAAAAGTGGTGGAAGAGTGGTCACATTTTGCCTCGAGTGTGAGGAAATCGTAACAGGCTTGTGATTTACGAGAAGCAATCATTAAACAAATTAATCTGAAAATCAATGACTCACCTCAGGTGCACAATACACACCACACATGGGTCTGATTTGTGAACATTAACATTTTTAAGAATTGAAAAAAATATACAGTCTATAAAAGCGGACTAAATCAAAATAGAACTTTCATTTACCCATTCCTAAATATAAACACACCTAGCTTAAGGACAATGGACACGTATGATACTTTAATACTTACCACTCTTATGAATTCGAAGAGCTCAATTATCGCAGAATTTAACAGATTGTATCTTGTTCCATTATCCAGAAGTGCATTAATAACAGGCTCAAAAAGATTTCCTTTAATGATGTACCGGTTATAAAACTCGTCTTTCAAGCCAATTATCCTTCTCATGAAGCGAAGTGCACCTTTTGAAAAGATTGAAGACTGTTAAAACTGCTCAGAAAACGAAAAACAAAGCAGTTTTCTAATGTGATAAAAAATGACATCCATCTACCATTCAGTAAAGCTGTGGTAACTTGTAAAAGCGACGTTGTCCCCTTACCTCACAAAAAAAGACAGGCTGTTACATGAATCTTCCAATAAAAGGACACATTATTGCATTCTTAGTTTTCTATTACTGGAATCTTTTTGAAATTCATATACCTGCATGTCTGAGTTCTTACAATCTATATCAGTCATTGGCTACTAGGTGTGTGACTACTGCTGTTTACCATTAGTATCCCCATGCCACCAATACTTTAACACTCAAACACAATAACTTGCCTCTAGGTATGAATATGAGCCTTCAAGACACTTTAGGAGGTGGTAGCAAAGTTGCAACCCAGGTACAGTGTGACCATTAAATATCATTTATCGCTGCCCAGTTAGTGTTATAACTTAAGACAGAACACTTAATTAGAAGCGTATCAAAATTAACAATTTAAATAACATGTACACTGAAAGTCAAAAGGCACTAGCACCTAGTTGGGCAAAGACAACTCAAAACATGTTTAACTCCTTCAGTGCCCATGACGAGATGGTCTCGTCATGGAGCGCGGTTGCGCTGTGCCAATGACGAGACTATCTCGTCATGAACCCCGCCCGCTAATGAAAGGCCCGGCACAGGGCGGGGAAAGGGCGGGGCACTGAAGGGGTTAAAGAAAAACTAACTGCTAGAACGAGGCAGCTAGAACACTGGCCTAATAGCTACTGCTAACCTAAGGGGATGTGTTTGGATGGTTTGAGAACATCAGAATTCTAGATTATTTCATGTTCCTTGAGCTTCCAGTTGTCAATTAGACACATGCTCCAAATAAAGCAAGCACTGGCAAAGCCCTTTTTAGGTCTCGCCTGGCGAAAGCAGCGCATGCTTTACTCTTCGACAGGAGAGAACCTTTTGTAATCAATTCAGCCAAAGCTGAATGAACGCGCGTCCGGTTGGACAAACATGGCTGCTTTGCCGCACGCAAACGTAAACATGCAAGCATAGGGACAAATTAATGCACGCGCATGTGGACAGCCCGACGCCATCTTTGTGCACACACGCGCACATTTTTTTGTCCCTACGCTTGCATGGCGGCGTCCTCTCGCTCTCACACGCTGCCAATATGCTTCCATCTCAAAAGCTTTCGCTTTCACACACTGACGATATGCTTCCATATCAAAAGCTTTCGCTTTCACACACTTTCATCCTTTATTAGCAGCATTCCTGCCTTTCTATCACCCTTGCTTCGCCCCGCACTGGTAATTCTTCCTCGCATTCACTTACTTTACCATTTTTGCAGCTCCGTCCCCGTTTTCTTTCATGGACGTGGGTATTGCCTTATAGCGTTAATTATGGACTTTGGGCAAGCAGAGAACGTTATCATCTGTAACTTCAAGGGAATTGCAGCATTCACCGTGCGTAGCCCCCAGAGACCAGAAGACACGCACTCTTTAGTGCAATATAGTTTAATCAGAGGCTCTGCGGAGCCCCCCCCCAAACAACAATCTGCCCGCCTCACCTGAGCCGTCACATCCATCCTCACCCAGCGCCATTATGGGACAGCTACTTTAGCGATCGGCTTGTCCTTCATTCCCCTGGTGCCACAGACATAAGACACGCACTCTTTAGTGCAGTATACTTTAAGCAGAGACCGTGCGGAGCCCCCCAACCCCCAAACAATCTGCCTGCCTCATCTCAACTGTCACATCCACCCTCACCCGCTGCCATTCTGTACAGCTACATGATCGCTTGCCTCGTTCCTTATTCCCTCGCGCGGGAAACACGCTGCCGCTCGTGTATCATGAGGTGCACCGTGCAAACAAAAGTTTCATGACTTACACTTATAATTTGAAGATTTAATGGGTCGATGTTAATGTTGAGATTGTTGCTGAAACGATCATGTGGCAAGATTGTAAGCAACATGGGATAAACTGTTTACTAAGCACTTTTTCCAAGAGTGTCGCTCTACTCTAACACACAACTCATTGGGGATGAGTTGCTATAATGGAATATGGAGGTGGTTTTGGCGGTCGATATGTTGGTCAGTTGTTTGCCCCCCCCCCCAAAAAAAATCAGGCCTCCTCATCTGAGCCGTCACATCCACCCTCACCGGCCGCCATTCGGGCCAGCTACTTTGGCAATCAGCTTGTCCTTTTTCCCCCTGGCGCGACAGACATAAGACACGCACTCTTTACAGCAATATAATTTAATCAGATGCCGTGCGGAGCGCCCCCATCCCCCCAAAAAATCTGTCCCCCTCATCTGATCATCTGATCCGTCACATCCACCCTCACCCGCCGCCATTCTGTACAGCTACATCATCGCTTGCCTGGTCTCTTATTCCCTCGCGCGGGAACCACGCTGCCGCTCTAACTTTTCATCCTTTATTAGCAGCATTCCTGCCTTTCTTTCACCCTTGCTTCACCCCGCACTCCTCCTTCCACTTCCCTATCTACCAGTAATTCTTCTTCGCTTTCACTTACTTACCCATTTTTACATCTCCTTCCATAACCATTTACCGTGCGTAGCCCCCAGAGACAAGAAGACACGCACACGCTGCTGCGATTGCATCTTTTCATCCTTCATTAGCAGCATTCCTGACTTTCGTTCACCCTTGTTCGCCCCACACTACTCCTTCCACTTCCCTATCTACCAGTAATTCTTCCTCTCTTTCACTTACTTTCCCATTTTTGCAAACCCGTCCCCAGAGATAACACACACACTCTTTAGTGCAATATAGTTTAAGCAGAGGCCGTGCGGAGGCCCAACCCCCCAAAAAAACAATCTGCCCGCCTCATCTCAACCGTCACATCCACCCTCACCCGCCGCCGTTCTGTAGAGCTACATAATCGCTTGCCTTGTTCCTTATTCCCTCGCGCAGTAACCATACTGCCGCTCTTCCATCTTTTCATACTTTATTATGAGCATTCCTGACTTTCTTTCGCCCTTGCTTCACCCCGCACTGCTTCCTTTGGGCCACACGCTGACGCGCTTCCATCTTTTCATACTTTGTTACCTTCGTTCCTACCTTTGTTTCACACTTACTTGGCCGCTCACTCGTCTACTACTACACTACTACTCACTCCACTTCCACTACTACTCACTCCACTTCCACTACCACTCACTCCACTTCCACTACCACTCACTCCACTTCCACTACCACTCACTCCACTTCCACTACCACTCACTCCACTTCCACTACCACTCACTCCACTTCCACTTCCACTCACTCCACTTCCACTTCCACTCACTCCACTTCCACTACCACTCACTCCACTTCCACTACCACTCACTCCACTTCCACTTCCACTCACTCCACTTCCACTTCCACTCACTCCACTTCCACTCACTCCACTTCCACTACTACTCACTCCACTTCCACTACTACTCACTCCACTTCCACTACTACTCACTCCACTTCCACTACTACTCACTCCACTTCCACTACTACTCACTCCACTTCCACTACTACTCACTCCACTTCCACTACTACTCACTCCACTTCCACTACTACTCACTCCACTTCCACTACCACTCACTCCACTTCCACTACCACTCACTCCACTACCCACTCACTCCACTACCCACTCACTCCACTACCCACTCACTCCACTACCCACTCACTCCACTACCCACTCACTCCACTACCCACTCACTCCACTACCCACTCACTCCACTACCCACTCACTCCACTACCCACTCCCACCACTCAATCACTCCCACCACTCACTCACTCCCACCACTCACTCACTCCCACCACTCACTCACTCCCACCACTCACTCACTCCCACCACTCACTCACTCCCACCACTCACTCACTCCCACCACTCACTCACTCCCACCACTCACTCACTCCCACCACTCACTCACTCCCACCACTCACTCACTCCACCACTCACTCACTCCACCACTCACTCACTCCACCACTCACTCACTCCACCACTCACTCACTCCACCACTCATTCACTCCACCACTCATTCACTCCACCATTCACTCCACTACTCACTCCACTACTCACTCCACTACTCACTCCACTACTCACTCCACTACTCACTCCACTACTCACTCCACTACTCACTCCACTACTCACTCCACTACTCACTCCACTACTCACTCCACTACTCATTCCACTACTCACTCTACTACTACTCTCTACCACTCACTCTGCTACTCTACTACTCACTCACTACTACTCTCTACCACTCATTCTCTGCTACTCTACTAGGACGCGAGACCGTATTTGTGGCTGCCTTAACTGACTCACCTGCATTTTCCTGCCGTGAGGGGAACGGCTTCGAACATCACCGCTACTCTGCTGCCCCGGTTTTCAAATTCCGCCGTGAGGGGAACGGCTCTAAACATCGCTGCTACTTCGCTGCCCCGGACTCCAAATCCCAGGGGGCTCTGCAGCGCGACGGACGACATCAGAGGGCGCGGAAGCACTTATAATCAGCGAGCGCCTCCCGCAGCGCGGGATGCGCGCGGGCTCGCCCGGGCCAAGGGCGGGCCCGTCCCTTGCCCGTCATTGCCAGGAATAGGCAGGGCTGGGCCACCCCCCTAACGCTGTCCTTCCGCTGGTGCCTATAAGGTACTGTTGATACATTGCCATTGCCGGGGAATAATAAACTGTTTAGCACTGTGTTCTTTTGGCTCTTGGGGAATTCCCTTCTGTTACTATTAGATCCTATCCAGCTTGCCCCGCTTTTTTGTATTGTTGCTATTACGCCTGGAGACATTCATAATTTACGTATCTGGATCTTGGTGCGCTTCTCTGATTTGACAGGGAAAGAGGTGCGCTCTCCGTGAGAAGTAATAGCAACTAAGTCGGGTAAGGTGGGCAAGGGTGGGAAGGTGATACCCACAGGCTCAGTTATGGGAACACTGGACCAATTTATTGTCCGTGCTTCCTTAATTCTGGCCTATGAAATTGACCGCACAGAAAAAAGACTGTCATTGGATATTGCGGCTAATAGGAGGTCCTCAATGGGTCTCCTAGCCGGGGCGGTGTCTCCCATCTCGACCATCAGTATCCCAGTCATACCCATTACAACCTCGGGTCAGGATGCTCAACCAGGTGAGCGTATTAATTCTGATCAGGGTGTTCATACTGCTTTAGTACACCTAGCGATTCCCATAGGGGGTCGGAACTTATATCTACATCTGTTTTCCCATTTGAGGGTCAAATAGACTCCCTAGTTGGTAGTATTTCGCCTGATCCTAGGGAGAGTAATGCTAGGACTCGTCATAAACGTGGTGCAAAACCAGCGCATCCATTGCCAGTAACTAAGAGGAAGCGCGGGAGTATGGCCCAGAAGGGCATGAAGGCAAAAATCCTGAAGCCAAATGTTATAGCCGAACCCTGTGGAGGCATATTGGTGTCACTAGACAATAGCGCTGAGATTCTGCCTCCAACGACGGCTGAGATTGATCAAGTAACACCTTTAGGGATAGATACCCCGCCAGATTTGACACAGGTAATATGGGATAAAATCGAATTGTTAGTCAATAGACTTTGTATCCCTATTTATAAAAGACTGAGCTCCATTGAAAAAAGACTCGAGCTAACTGAAGGTGCAGAAGTCAAAACTACCAATGGTTTGAGGTCCGGGGATAGCGCTAGTAGTGGGCTGCGTATGGTGGGGAATAATAAGATCGCCTCAAGGTTAAATCAAGTAGCACAGTCCCCACAGATAGTGGTACCTGAAAGTAACCTTGCCGCGACTGAGTGTTCCTATCCCCCTGGCCTCTTCGCATGCTCCAACCGGGGCACAGGACCCACGTAGGGAGGGTGCAGTGTTGGTTGGTGATAACTTAACCCCCCCCGACTTAGATAGGGGTAGCAGGGTGCCATATGATATATCTTTGGACAGCCTTCCACGTATAGATCTCCCCCCTGCATCTACTCCTTATGTGTGTATCCTGACGGGGGTTCCCCCATTGAGACCGGGACAACGTGAGGATTATACTGATCTAAAAAACAAGTGTATTCATTGGCTCAACATGAATCTATCATTACCACCTGGAGTCTTGGCTAAAATTCTTTTCGCAATAAGGGTGGAATGGGTTGGGCCAAGACAGAAAATGATTGAGGGTGATTGTATTATCGTCAACTTTGGTGATCCTAATGCTGCAAAATTTACTTGTAGCTGGTATCACCAAGGCATGGTCTCTAGGATAAAACCTCTTCACTTAACATATTTCTATCCTGCCCCCCTCTTAGGCCCCTGGAAAACTAGGGTATGTAGAAGTGGTCTTGTAGGGTTTCCTGGGGGGGGGGATCCAGGAGTTGCATTACAAAATAGGTTTGATGCTTTATCTGGCCTAGAGGAGTGTGATTGACTACAAATCATGACCAATCACCGTAACTCGGAATGTACCTCTAAAGGTATCAACCCTCCTGATCTAGGCTCGATGACACCAGACGCGGATGAAGGAATCCCAATTGTACCTAATCATCCTTTAGATTGGACTCTAGCAAATAAATTTCCTCCTGACGATAGCTGGAAGTTACATGGGGAAAATGGGGTTATTGAGGCAGTATTGCCGTTGGGGACGACCACGCCTTTGGGTCTTCCCCCTATTCATCTGGGTTGTCCTATGTTAAATGACTCTTGTACCCATAGACCTATAACGTTAAAGTTTTTATCATGGAATATTGCTGGGTTGGGTTCCAAACTTGTACATTCTGAATGGTCAGATTTTATTGAAACCCATGATTTATGTTTTTTTCAGGAATCTTGGGCAATAGAGCCTCTGTTTCGTTTGGGGTACCTTTCTTTTCAGGTCCCTGCGATTAGACATGAGAAGGGTCGCCCAATGGGGGGTTTAGTTATATGGGTACGACAGGTACTTAGGTGTAAAATTACACAAATACCCATAAACAGTAATGATATCCTTGGGATAAAAATTATGTCAGAACAAAGTCCTAGCCTATGTATTTTTAATGTTTATGCTAGAGGACTGCCCGGTGGGCGACGTTCCCACGTTATAGCTGACCTGGATAGGCTGTTGGACGATATACCTAGGGATTCAAGCTTGATGGTCGTGGGGGATTTTAATACTACGTTTGAACCCATGGGGCTAAAGGACCAAGACTTGACGGAGGAAGGGGATACAATTTGGGGTATACCCACACTTGAGGTTGAGCCAATTAAAAAATGGTCAGAGGCGGCAATACAACTGAAAGGGTTGTGTATCGGACAACGGTTGAGGGCAGCAAACGGGCGTACATTTTCGGATAAGCATGGGGCTAATACCTTTAATAATGGACGTAGGGCAAGCCTCATTGATTATGTCCTGGTAGGCCTTCCTTTGTGGCGTTGCGTGAGAGACATGGCCGTAGTTACCCGAGTGGAAAGTGACCATGACCCACTCATTGCCACAATGGCTGGGTTGTTAGGTGAAATTGTGCCAGTTAGCCCAGCGGTAGGAGTCAGTGACCTGGTTTTGACCAACGACACACGTTACTTGAGATGGAAAAACGTTTCAACATCCCAGGCAACATTGACAGCAATGAATAAGGAGGTGGATAGGGTATTAGAAGTGTGGGGTTCTGGCAATAGAAGCCAGATTCCCTTGACCCATGTTACCGAGATGCATACAGCATTGTTCTAACAATTACAACTGTTCTTTTGTAAACCTGTCAAATACCGCCAGGATAAGAAGAAGAAAAAGGATGGATGGTTCACTGATAACTGTCGCCAGTTGCGGAGAAATTTGGGGCTAGCCATAGCTGAAGGAGACCCAGCAAAAGTAAGGTTGGCACGGGACTCCTATAAAAGAGCAGTTAATGCTGCAAAAAAACTCTGGGACCAGGCAAGATGGATAGAGCTTAAAGAAGCATGTGTCTCACGAAACTCTAAAGCATTCTGGGACACGTATAAGTGGGACAGGGGGGGGGGGGGGGATTCCGGACCCCCCGCAGAATAATGTGGCCCACCATCACTGGGTGGAATATTTTAAACCCCAGTATGCTTCTATGGAAGATGAACAGTCCATGGGTCCTATTGTAATAGCCTTTTTCTCCGGTGAGGTGTTCACATTGGGGGATGTAGACAGGGCTTTGGATACCATTATCCCTAGTCGTGCTCCCGGAACGGATAATATTCCAGGAGATGTGTTTTTAAACTACAAAACCTCATGGCGCTCGTATATAAAATACTTAGCAAACGCCATAGCTTGCGGGGCTCCAATCCCGGCGTCTTGGAAAGGGGCCGAGATAATACCGTTTTTTAAAAAGGGGGATAAATCCATTGCAGCCAACTATAGACCAATAAGTCTTATAGACTCCATTCAAAAGATCATGGGCAGATTGATCTTACATAAGCTGCAGTTATGGATGGATGAGGAATATATCCTTACACCATTGCAGGCGGGCTTTCGCCCCCTTACAAGTACCATCGACCAGGTCTTCCGCTTCATTAACATCTATTGGAAGACAGTTATTTTGGGGAAAGGAGCCCTGTACGTGGTATTCGTTGACTTGAAAGCAGCTTTCGATCTGGTGCCACGTCGTAGGTTAAGGGATGTCTTAAGCGAAATGGCGATGCCTGTTGACCTGCTGTCTTTGGTCATCCGCCTACATGAGGAAAATCACGCGCGGGTTCGGTGGGGGAAAAGGGGTGAGGTCACTGATTCATTCCCCGTTGATAGGGGAGTGGGTTGGGGATACTATTAAAGTCTGCCCAAAATGTTTAGACAAAGAAGAAACGGTTAGTCATTTGTTGTTTTTTTGCCCACTGGATAAAAAACCTCGTGCCATGTGGATCATACCTATTTGTAGACTTCTGGGTTTTAGGAAGCACGATGAGGCCCTAAGAATCCTCTCAACGGATTTATCGCAGCCAATAGCAATTGCCATGGCTAAGTTTTTAGGTTGGGCCTGGTCCATTAGATCTAGGGTGCCGCTTCAGGCTATCTGATTGTAATAGTCTCAGTTATGAAGACAGGCCAAACCACGTTATGAATTGTTTGGAATAATTTGAGCGTAAATGTATTTTAAATCAAATTTGTAGAACTAATTTACTCGGCAGTATTCATTGTTTAATTCCTTTTTAAATGTTTTAGATTCAGATTTATTATCTTAAAACACTTGTTGTAATGTCGTGTTTCGCTTTTATGACAAAACTGTCGAATAAAGCATATGTATGATGATGATGCTACTCTACTACTCACTCACTACCACTCTCTACCACTCACTCTCTGCTTCTCTACTACTCACTCTCTACTACTCACTCTCTACTACTCACTCTCTGCTACTCACTCTCTGCTACTCACTCTCTGCTACTCACTCTCTGCTACTCACTCTCTGCTACTCACCCTCTGCTACTCACTCTCTGCTACTCACTCTCTGCTACTCACTCTCTGCTACTCACTCTCTGCTACTCACTCTCTGCTACTCACTCTCTGCTACTCACTCTCTGCTACTCACTCTCTGCTACTCACTCTCTGCTACTCACTCTCTGCTACTCACTCTCTGCTACTCACTCTCTGCTACTCACTCTCTGCTACTCACTCTCTGCTACTCACTCTCTGCTACTCACTCTCTGCTACTCACTCTCTGCTACTCACTCTCTGCTGCTCACTCTCTGCTGCTCACTCTCTGCTGCTCACTCTCTGCTGCTCACTCTCTACTGCTCACTCTCTACTACTCACTCTCTACTGCTCACTCTCTACTGCTCACTCTCTACTGCTCACTCACTGCTGCTCACTCACTGCTGCTCACTCTCTGCTGCTCACTCTGTACCTCTCTGCTACTCACTCTGTACCTCTCTGCTACTCACTCTCTGCTACTCACTCTCTGCTACTCACTCTCTGCTACTCACTCTCTGCTACTCACTCTCTGCTACTCACTCTCTGCTACTCACTCTCTGCTACTCACTCTCTGCTACTCACTCTCTGCTACTCACTCCTAGTATCTCCACTACTCACTCACTATTAGATCTGATACTCTGCTGCTCTCTACTATATACTATGCTATAGTACTCTCTCTCTACTACTCTCTACTACTCTTTTCTACTCTCTCTCTACTAATTACTCTCTAATACTCATTACTACTCACTCTACTACTCACTCTACTAGTCATTCTCAACTAATCATTCTCTACTACTCTACTCACTACTCACTGTCTAGTCACTCTTTACTACTCTCTACTGATACTCTCTACTAGTCACTCTTTACTACTCTCTACCGATACTCTACTACTCACGCTAATACTCTACTACTCTCTACTACTCACTCTCTACTACTCACTCTCTACTACTCACTCTCTACTACTCACTCTCTAATACTCACTCTCTAATACTCACTCTCTAATACTCACTCTCTAATACTCACTCTCTAATACTCTCTACTATTCTCTAATACTCTGCTACTCACTCTACTACTCACTATACTACTAAATACTACTCCCTCTATACTACTAAATACTACTCCCTCTATACTACTAAATACTACTCCCTCTATACTACTAAATACTACTCACTCTATACTACTCACTCTATACTTCTAAATACTACACTCTATACTACTAAATACTACTCACTCTATACTACTAAATACTACACTCTGCTACTCACTGCTACTCACTCTGCTACTCACTCTATCTACTCTATACTACTCACTCTCTACTACTCACTCTCTATTGCTCTCTACTACTCTCTACTACTCACTCTACTACTCTCTCCTACTCACTCTACTACTCACTCTCTACTACTCACTCTCTACTACTCACTCTCTACTACTCACTCTCTACTACTCACTCTCTACTACTCACTCTCTAATACTCTCTACTATTCTCTAATACTCTGCTACTCACTCTACTACTCACTCTATACTACTAAATACTACTCCCTCTATACTACTAAATACTACTCACTCTATACTACTCACTCTATACTTCTAAATACTACACTCTATACTACTAAATACTACTCACTCTATACTACTAAATACTACACTCTGCTACTCACTGCTACTCACTCTGCTACTCACTCCATCTACTCTATACTACTCACTCTCTACTACTCACTCTCTATTGCTCTCTACTACTCACTCTACTACTCACTCTCTACTACTCTCTCCTACTCACTCTACTACTCACTCTCTACTACTCATTGTCTACTAGTCCCTACTACTCTAATACTCTACAAACTCGCTACTACTCACTACTACTCTCTAGTCTCTACTACTCACTCTATTACTCACTCTCTACTATTCACTCTACTATACTACTACTTACTCTGCTACTACTCACACTCTAATACAACAACTCACTCTCTAATGCTCCCTCTACTCTCTACCACTCTCTCTACTCTCTAACTCTACAGCTCATAAATACAAATATATGCAGGCATACATATACATATATATGCATGTTATGTACATAAAAGTTTGAAAAACACTAATACAAGCAACGCTAAGACACAGCCGATTTACAAACACAATTGCTTAAACTTAAACGAAGGCGAGACCTATTGCATTTTCAATGCTGGTCAAAATTGGTTTTAGCCACACTGCAAAGCATCTGCACTGCTGTACTGCATGGCTACAAAACATTGCCAAAGCTAATAGCCCTCACATGTGAGACCTACTGGCCAAGCTTTTAGCTTTGTTTTTGGAGCAGGGCGGCCCCGAGAGGAGCGGAGCAGGGCGGCCCCGAGAGGAGCGGAGCAGGGCGGCCCCGAGAGGAGCGGAGCAGGGCGGCCCCGAGAGGAGCGGAGCAGGGCGGCCCCGAGAGGAGCGGAGCAGGGCGGCCCGAGAAGAGCGGAGCAGGGCGGCCCCGAGAAGAGCGGAGCAGGGCGGCCCCGAGAAGAGCGGAGCAGGGCGGCCCCGAGAAGAGCGGAGCAGGGCGGCCCCGAGAAGAGCGGAGCAGGGCGGCCCCGAGAAGAGCGGAGCAGGGCGGCCCCGAGAAGAGCGGAGCAGGGCGGCCCCGAGAAGAGCGGAGCAGGGCGGCCCCGAGAAGAGCGGAGCAGGGCGGCCCCGAGAAGAGCGGAGCAGGGCGGCCCCGAGAAGAGCGGAGCAGGGCGGCCCCGAGAAGAGCGGAGCAGGGCGGCCCCGAGAAGAGCGGAGCAGGGCGGCCCCGAGAAGAGCGGAGCAGGGCGGCCCCGAGAAGAGCGGAGCAGGGCGGCCCCGAGAAGAGCGGAGCAGGGCGGCCCGAGAAGAGCGGAGCAGGGCGGCCCGAGAAGAGCGGAGCAGGGCGGCCCCGAGAAGAGCGGAGCAGGGCGGCCCCGAGAAGAGCGGAGCAGGGCGGCCCCGAGAAGAGCGGAGCAGGGCGGCCCCGAGAAGAGCGGAGCAGGGCGGCCCCGAGAAGAGCGGAGCAGGGCGGCCCCGAGAAGAGCGGAGCAGGGCGGCCCCGAGAAGAGCAGAGCAGGGCGGCCCCGAGAAGAGCAGAGCAGGGCGGCCCCGAGAAGAGCAGAGCAGGGCGGCCCCGAGAAGAGCAGAGCAGGGCGGCCCCGAGAAGAGCAGAGCAGGGCGGCCCCGAGAAGAGCGGAGCAGGGCGGCCACAAGCAGAGCGGAGCAGGGCAGTCCCGAGAGGAGCGGAGCAGGGCAGCCCTGAGAGGAATGGGTTTGTGAGGCATGCAATGGTGTTGTGTAAATTCTGTGGAGCGGAATTCTGTGGCGCCCTGCAAAATTCTGTGGCACCCAGCAAAATTATGTGGCGCCCAGTAAAATTCTGTGGCGCCCAGCAAAATTCTGAGGCTTGAAGTCCATTTGTCCAGTGAAGAAGAATTATATCATGGAGTAATAATTTTGTGGCATGGAATTAAGTGTTGTGGACTAGAATTATGTGGTGTGAAATTATTTGGAGTGGGATTGTGCGGAGTGGAATTGTGGGGCATGGAGTGCAATTGTGTGGGGTGAAAATATATGGAGTGGAATTCTGTGGCATAGAATTCTGTGGCATGGAATGGAATTATGTGGCATGGATTTGTATAGCAGGATGTGAAACTGTTGCGTTGAGTGACATGTGGCGTGAACTGGAGTTGATTTATGTGGAGGAGAATTATATGGCATTGGGTGGGATTATGTGGAGTGTAATTGTGTGCAGATCGTAGGACAGAAGACAAAGAATATGGGGATAGGTTTGGAAACACTGGGGAAAGAAAAACAGAAAAGTGAGGATGAAGGCAATAAATACAGGTAGTCAAACTAAACAGCTCCTGGTAAAAAGAAGAGTGCTTGTTTATAACGAAAACATGCTTGTGGAAATTTGCACCGACTTGCATCATGGACAAAGGTTGCATGAAATTTTCAACAGTGACTAGAGATATGATCTCAAAGTAATGAGCCCACAATAGAATTTGGCTTCGACATCTTGGAAACAGTTAGAGGCACGTGTTGCGTGACATATACGGGTGTGTTTTAAGAAAATAAAAGTAAGCCATGATTTAAATAAAGGTATTCTGGCTATTTACAAATGAGAAGCAATGAATATAAACATGTTTATGCTTTCAAAATATGTGCACGGTAAACAGCAGTGAAAGTACACCGTTGTTAAAATAGGGTAACAAGGTGCATTTAGTCACCCCAACAAAAAACATCTAAACAAGGTTCCCACCCAGTGACATTAACGGTGCAAATCGGAGTTACTTCCAACCACTAGGCTTCAAGTCAATGTTGACATTTTTTCAGTCAGCACAGTTTAATCTCCTCTCCACAGGTCACAGCATCAAAGCTTCACTAAGTGGCACATCTTTGAGCTGCCATAGAGAGCAAAATCCCTTCGAAGTCTGAATAAGGCATCATGCACTGAATTTAAAACCTTTATGGCAAAAAACAAGATGCCCAGTCAACTGAAGAGCAGCCTTTTTTCCCTCAAAGTTGGAGGCCTGGAGAAGTGTCTTTTACCTTTAAAACAAGATACACCAGGATGTCTAAAAGCAATCACACAGCACATATAAAAAAACATGCCGCATGTGTTAAAGTTGGAGATCTTAGTTAAGGGGACTAGGCAGACCTTTAACTGGAGCGTGCTCCAGATTTTCCACCACGGGGTAAATGTAAAATAAAGTAGGGCAAGCTTGAAAACTGCTATTGGTGTAGCCTAGGTGGTTTAAGAGGTGGGTGGGGGAACTGTATCAAGGAGCATTCATAGCCAATGGGAGGGCTTGGAGAACGCCACTATGGTCACTGGAGTGATTGACAGCAGTCTGGTCAGAGTAAGTGTATTGTCACTGGCTCAGTGTGGAAGTGCTAACAATTTCAAGCTCTGTAACATGCATCATGTGACCAAAATAGTTATCTTGCGCATATTGGTTCTATCAGTACAACAATTGGCTGACTTGAAGCAAGGCTTTGAAAATGTACTTATATAAGGGAACAATATGTTATGTTACTACATTTTGCTTTGATCTTATTCATCTCAATATTTCCACTCGATCCTTTATTTTTTCTCCACTATCTAACCGGTGAGCTGCAATCAGGATGAATGGTAACAGTCAAGGGCAGTGAATCTTTGTATGTCTGCAACTGCACTAATTATTCTGTACAAGACTAGAAGGGCCTGGGTAACCACTAGTTTTGCGTCTAATCCCTAGGAAGACAGATTTCTTTCCAGTAACTACCAAGAGGGCCATGTCCCCCACTTGCTGCTTTCATGATAGTGACAGATGTGATGGAGAACACTTCCAAGTTCACCCAGACAACCATAGTCTTGGTGTGGTGGTATAAACAAGAATGGTTTTCATCACTGTCAACACCAAAATAAAGCCAGGGTGAAGGTCTGCTCAAAGATATTGGATCCTGTTCAGGTAGTTTGAATTTCTTTCTTAATCTCACTATTATAAAGAGAACTAGTTCAAAGATAATAGTTGTAGAGGTCTTGTGCTGCACAGTATCAAGGAGGATAGTCCGCATCAACATGGAAACAAAAAACATGGAAACAAAAAAAAGAACACTAAAGTTTTTAGCTTGCCCGACTACAGTATTAAAAGTTCTCAACTCATCAATTAAAGATAGTGTTTAGAATGAAGACCAGTATCCTGAAGAAAAACTGCTACAGCTTGGATGGTTTCTGTGTTTCACGAAAGGCAAAATCACTTCAGTTAATGAAAAGTTAATTTAATTCTAGGATCCTTGCGCAGCAAGATGACAAACTATCTTCCTGCAGTATGAATTTATTGGCTGTGTGTAAAATGCCTGCGGCTTTCTCAGTCCAGGCTTCCTGAAACACTTGAGGTGCAACCCAGGAGTTTTACCAGTCAACCTTTTGTTGAACCGTCTTGGCACCAAAAACAATTCCACATTTAGATGATGACATTGGGTCTCCATGGCAATGCACCTATGACATGGATCCATAGTTTGATAGAGATAACACTCCATATCAACGGTTATTCCAATGTTTGTGTACACAGCTGGGAGCCAGTGAATAGTATCTTACCAGGCAATGCTGAAGAATATGGATTACACTGTGGTGGTAATTTTATTAGAGGTGGTTGCCCAAGAGCACGGAGTTGGAAGACAACCCTATCCGAAGCTTATTTAGCCAAATTCCAATGTCACATCCTATTTTAGCTTTATTCTCTTACGTGGGCAAATACCAAACAAGCAACTGAGGACTGTTCTGGACAAACTGTGTAAACAATCAGTGCTCTTTCACAAGAGACTGTCCGGGAGGACTCCTACACAATCAAGTGTGGTATCTATTTATTGTGCCACTTAACTGGCATTCCACAAAACTGAAAATATTTTAACACTAATTCGTACATATAACAGAAGGAAGGTTTTTAAAACAATGTTCAATGTTTTAAAAAGACAATAAGAGGTCAATAATTATCATTTGGTTTTGTATTTTAACTGGAAACAGAAGCTGGGGAGAGGATATGGACTAACGGCTAGTGCGCCCTCAAAAATGGGGAACCGGATTAGAGTACCAGCAACAACGCTTAACATCCTGTGATTCTGGGCAAATCACTTAATCTCCCGGGCCTAACAAAAAATGAATGTGTCCTTCGGTAACACAACTGGTGCTCATATAAAGTGCTCCGATACCTTTGGGTCAAGTTCGCGCTATAATAAAACGGAGGGGAAAAAAGGTAATTTTACGCTTGGCCAAAATAATATAGGTCCTTTCAGGCACAAAAGTATAATTTCATATACTGTGCACCTCTACCTAGCTAGATTTAATGAGCTACTTACCTTTGGTACCGCCCTATCTGGTAGAGACATGATCTAGCCGCAAATGCCTTAACTTTGAATTTCCTGGCATCAGACTGGATTCGAAAAGTTTTTCATCCAACAATGCCCTTGCATGGCGGTAGGTTTGAATAGTCGTCGCCGGCGTTGTGACGTCCACATCACCTATATAGGCTCCACTTCGGCACACTGGCGTCAGTTACTTTTTACAACTTTCCATGCCAGGAGCACGAAATGCACGGACATTGGAGTGTTTAGAACTGGGGTCCTGAAAGGAATCAGCCCTAACCCTAAAAACCTGTCCGTAGTGTGGGGAGGATGGGCGGGTCGATATGGAATCTGCAGCTAGATCATGTCTCTATCACATAAGGCGTTACCGAAGGTAAGTAACTTGTCCTTCTGATAGAGACTTCTAGCTGAAGATTCCTTACCTTCAATAAATACACAAGCAATACCACCCCCTATGAGGGATTGCGGACCAGTTTAGACCAGGGAAGTCCTGCAGTATAGAGATGCCAAAAAGGCCGTCCTTTTGGACTGGACTGTCCAGGCAGTAGTGTTTGGTAAACGAGTGCAGAGATGCCCACATTGCTGCCTGACAAATGACGAGGACTGTAACTCCATGTTGCAATGCTGTGGTAGAAGCCCTAGCTCTGGTGGACTGAGCCTTTAATCCTTCAAGGGGCTGCTTTTTGGCTTGAGCATAGCAAATTTTGATGCAGATGAATACCCATCGTGAGATAGTCCTCTTCTGCACCAGACAACCTTACTTTGATCCAATGTACCACACGAAGAGTTGGTCACCCACCCGGAACTCTTTAGTGAGGTCAAAGTAGAACAACTGCGCTCTTTTTAGGTCCTGATGGAGTCGATCCTCTTCTTTAGAGGGGTGCTGAAGAGCTTAGAAAGTGGGCAAGGTGACAGATTGCCCCACCTGGAATGGCATTACACTTTCGGTAAGAAAGAGGCCCTAGTACTAGACACCAACTTATCAGGGAAGGTGTTCAGGTAAGGAAGCTTGGATGACAGAGCCTGCAATTAGCTCACCCTTCTGGCAGAAGTTATTGCTGCTGAAAAAGCTGTTTTGATGGTAAGCAGCCGAGGGGGCAGTTGTGCAGAGGTTTGAAAGGAGCACACATAAGGAAGGTGAGAACCAAATTAAGGTTCCACTGAGGTATGATGAAATGGCAGGTGGGATCATATGTACAAGCACCTTTAAAAATCACAATAGATGATTTAAATTAAGTGGATTGGTCTGGCCGCCTCAAGAAGGCAGACAGGGCTAAAAGATACCCTTTGATATTGCCCAGAGCAGAGCCCTGCTGGGCAAGGGTCAAAATAAAAAGTAGAGCTTGAGAGAGAGGAGCAGAAAGAGGATCAGTAGATCGTTCTATACAATACTTTACAAATTTGCTCCACCGGCAGGTGTATATGGTCTTGGTAGAGGGAAGCCTGGCTGCCAAAATAACATTACAGACTTCGAGAGGAAGGTCGAATGCTATCAACTTCCACCGCTCAATTTCAAGGCAAGAAGGCGTAGAGTTGACCGGTTTGGGTGGAGGACCCTCCCCTACTGCTGCAACAGAATATCCTCCCAAAGAGGCAGCCTAAGGGGAGAATCAATGCTCAATAGGAGAAGCTCAGGATACCAGACTTTCAATGCCCAGTCCAGAGCAAGAAGAATGATTTTGGCCTGGTCACTCGTGAGCTTTAGCACTCTAATGGATGGATTTAACCCAGATCTTTTGACTGGGGGAGAATGTTTTCATTGTCAGCATTCCGTCCATTTGTTTGCTGTAACACTTTTCGCCCTAAGTGGGATGGGTATGCCCAGACGTGGGTTCCTTGCTCACTGTGCCACTGGATTCAAGCTAGCCTGGCTGAAGAAGGGTGACATACCCTGAAATCAGTCCCAGGATGGTGGTTTGCGGTCCAGGGAGGACCTGGCCTGGCAGTTCGGTCTGGACTGTTCCCATGGGGCACAGGGTCAAGACTGATTTGCATATGGCTGGGTCCAAACTGGGTTGGCTTACTGGGCAAAAGAACGATAAATTTAACCCAGATCTTTTGACTGGGGGAGAATGTTTGTATTGTCAGCATTCCGTCCATCATTTGTTTGCTGTACTCCGTCAGGAGTGGTATGAGCAGAAAGGCGCATAGAAGGACTGAGCTACACTCGAGAAGAAAAGTGTCCGAGTGAAAGCCACCTTGGAAACTTCGGTGCGCAAAACTGCTGAGACTGCGCGGTCTCTGTGGAGGCGAACAGATCTAACCACAGCTCTCCCCACTGATGAAAGAGACCTTGCACCACCTCAGGATGGAGAGGACATTCATTATCCACTAGGCATGGACGGCTGAGTTTGTCCACCCTGGCGTTCAGAGAACCTGCCAGGTGTAGAACCACCAGGGATGTGCCCTGCTGTGCCTCTTGACAAAGGGTCCACGACCCCACATGACAGTGGTGTTGTTCATAAACACTTGTTCCAGCTTTGCCTGATAGAAGGAATAAAGGCTTTCAATGCTTTCATTCGGGAGGATAAGTCAGCTTTGTCCAGAACTGCTTTGATGAAAGAGCGTCTGAGAGGGAGTCAGGTGTGACTTCAGCACGTTGATAGTGAACCCCTGCAAATGCAGGACGTTCGATGTAGTCGGGAGGTGGGAAATGACAGCCTGGGCTGAGCTCGCCTTTAACAGCCAGTTGTCGAGATAGGGGGAAGACTGGCACCCCTGATCTGCGCAGATGAGCTGCGACCACCACTATCAACTAGGTGAACACCTGAGGAGCGCAGGTAAGGCCAAATGGGAGCACTGTAAACTGAAAATGCTTGTGTCCTACAGTAAAACAGAGGTAGCGCTGAAGAGCCGGCAGGACGAGAAAGTGAAAATAGGCAACCTGCAAAGTCACTGACCGCAATGCAAGGCTGGCGTAAGAAAATATTTCCTTGCCTCAACTATCCAGCCCATTGGATTCCCTGCCCAGGGGTGCAGAGGGAAGACCTTTTGTGAGGTAGAGGCTTGAACCACCAAGTTCTCGGGGTCAGGAGGTTGGTGAGAAAATGTGGGTTGCCCGGTGCAGGGCGACGGCAGCGGGTTAGTGTCCTATTCACAGGAGCCCCTGTGCTGGGCTTGGACCAGGTTCCCAGAAGGACATCAGTCAAGGACTCGTTGAATGGCGGGTGGGGTTCCGAGGAGGAAACACCAGACTGCAGGACCTCCGTCAAGATATTCATCTTCCACCAAAGGGAGCTAAGAGGTACGGGACCCTCAGCTGCCCTTACCACCATAGCATATGAAACTCCCTCCTCCAAACCACGGTAGGGGAGAAATCAGGCTAGATTCTGGAGAGGTATCCAGTCCACTGACCTCACCTAATTCCTCATACCAGTCCAGTTTGTTCAGGCTGGTCTTGGAAAGGGTCCAGAAACCCCTCCGAATCTTCCTCCATTCCTAGCCCCTCAAAATAAGGCTTAAGAACAAACACAGGATCCAAGCGTGCTGTCAGCATCGGAATTAGCGTTGGTAGGAGCTGATCCGGCTCTGGGTCGTTTAGGATAAGAATAGGGCTGGTACCGCCAGTGGACGCTGGTGGCTTTTGGAATCTTGCCGATGGGGTCTATGCAGGTTGCAGAGGTCCGGCCAGCATCGGTCCGGATCCACCACTGGATCCATTGGGAGACATCGGGGACAGAGTTGCCGGCGTCGAACCAGATGGAGCCCCCTCTAAGCCTCAGGAGCCCGAAGGCATGACAGGAGTTTCAGGCCACCAAAATATGAGGCACATGGTGTTCTAAAATTCTTTGAGCTGGGTGGAGGTCGCTCCGGCTCCCGGGAAGGCAAGGACGCACGGAGCCGACCCAGGCACAGGAGCCTCAGAAGGAGGCCTACAGAGCCAAGACTCCTCAGTCCCTTCGGAAGACGGACGGGGAGAATTTGAAGCACACTTAGACTTCTTGTGTTTCGTATGTCTCTTACCGGACTGACTGGACTACTTCGAATGGGAGCACGAGGACTTAATATTCCCGCAGCGGTACTAGGACCTTCTTCTCGACCAAGAACGAGCCCTACAGAGCGAACTCATGCCGACCTCCAGGCCGCAAGTAGCTTTAGGGACCACTCCCTCAAAGATTTCAGAGCAATGGCCCAGCAGTCAGAGCACAGCTGAGTCGTGCTCCAGGCACCAAAGACAAATCAAGTGTGGATCCGCCACTTACATGACGGTATGGCAGGCGCCGCATGGTTTGAATCCAGAAGTCTGACATGTTGGAAAGACCTAAACACCAACAGGAAAAAAAACAGGAAAAAAAAAAAAAATCAACAAAACCTTAAAATCTGTGAAAAAGTGATAGCCAGTAGCTCTCTTGCAGAGTTGGCTGGCACGGAAAGAAAAGAACTGACGTCAGCACGCAGAGGTGGCACCTGCATAGGTGACGTGGACGTCACAACTTCAGGGAAGAAGCGAATAATGTTAGGCAGAGCAGACCGGCGCCCCCCACAGGCATGCAAGGGTACTGCTTGAATAAAAACCTCTATCTTGTCGGAGGGCTGGGAAATTTAAAGGTAAGGAATCTGCGGCTAGAAGTCTCTACCAGATATAGTATGTCAGAGTAAAAAGGGAAGCAAGAAATCATATAGCATTTATAAAAAAGTGACAATGGTCCAGAACAGAACTTGTCCAAATAATTAGTAGAGTGCTTTCCAGGGAGAGAGATTTTCTGGTAGACCAATAAAACTTAGCAAACAAAACAAGAGTGACTATTTGCAAAATACTTGGATAACGGTGAAAACTTTGGGTACACAGTTACTCAATTCAGTGTCTCTAAGCGATGGGGAGATTTTATAATGAAGGAGGCGTACATCTTCAAGATGGCTATCTTTAGAGGTAAGAATGTGAAACAATGTGACTTTGATGCAACAGTGGCAAATATATTGTACCCTCTACAGTTGCATGCAAAAGTTAACATTTGGTTATGCCTCACCTCTGCGCCGATAATAAACAGACTGCTACACTGCAATGTGATATGCATAAAAGCTGAAGAATCAAATACCAATATAAACCTCGAGCTAATGCCCAGGTCTTTATGTTATTTAACAACGCCGATAATGAACAGACGGCTACATTGCAATGCGATATGCCTAAAAACTGAGCCAACCACATATAAAAATCTTGAGCCAATGCCCCTTCAGATGACGCGCTAGTAGCGAAACGTCACCAAATACGCTGATTACATGGGGCTTAACCCCACTCACCCACATCCTCCACCACCGAATTAGTATCGACTGTCTCAGGTAATAAGATGTATCTATTCACTCTGTGCTTGACTATACCTACACATAGCGATTACCTTTATAATATGGATCTACCAAAATGCATAATAGGGAGCAACCCCTGGGTCCCTATTTTGAGCACAATTCGGGGTTAAAGAATTGCCATTTTTTGGTTGCTTATTTGTAGTCACATAATTTCTTCATTGAGCACAATTGAGTTCCTTCATCATTGTTAAAAGACATCGTGTTGAATATACATTAAGTGATAGCATAATTTGAAGAATGCATAAAACAACATTCTTATTTATTTTTTTCCTTCCCTTTTTTAACAGGTACTAATTGACCATATTTGAGTCAGGTGAGCTACAGCTTGATTCCTTGAGACTGTGACAAACACACTGCTTCATCACTCTACTTCGGTCCAGAAGAAAGCCCCTCTGACCCTTTTTTCAATAACTTACACAAACTTTGCAAACCCTGGTTACTCAGGTCAAGTGATCCATTCTCTTTTGATATTGAATACTAATGCAAGGAAGCTGAATGGATTACAATCCCTTCTTTCTCCCTCCTCTTGATTTAATGAACAAGTTACTTACCTTCGGTAACGATGTATCTGTAAGAAACATTAGTTAGTTAGATTCCTCACCTTAGAATATCCCCAGGCGTCAGGCTGGATCCGGAAAGATTTTTGTAGCAATAACCCTTGCGCGTCGGTAGGCGTCGTCTGCGGCTCCGCGTCCGTCGTCGGAATGACGTCGGAGTACTTAGACGCCGCCCTCGCGCGCTGACGTCAGTTCTTATACATAGCTTTCCGCGCCAGGGACGCTGAGCCATGCAAGAGACCGACACTGGTGCCAAAAAATCTAGGACCCTGAAAGGGAGAACCTTAACCCTAGATGTCGGTTCGCAGAACGGGGAGGCTGGGTGGGTCGGTGAGTACTCTAACTAACTAATGTTTCTTACAGATACAACGTTACCGAAGGTAAGTAACTTGTTCATCTGAAATAAACACGTTAGTTAGATTCCTCACGTTAGAATAGATACCCCAGCAATACCAACCCCGGAGGTGGGGCTGCGAACCAAGATCACACCAGAAAGTCCTGGAGAACAGAACGGCCAAAGCGGCCATCTCTCCGGACTTGGCTGTCCAGGCAATAGTGCTTGGCGAACGTGTGCAGTGAAGCCCACGTCGCCGCCTGACAGATGTCCTGCAAGGGGACTCCCCGTCCCAGGGCAGTTGTCGCCGCTGTGGCCCGGGTGGAATGGGCTCTCAGCCCAACAGGAGGGACCTTTTTCGCCAAGGAATAGCAGAGTTTAATACACAACACAACCCATCGCGAGATGGTCCGTTTGTGCACAGCTTTACCCTTCTTAGCACCTACATATCAAACAAAAAGTTGGTCGTCCACCCGGAACTGTTTTGTGCGGTCCAAATAAAAGGACAGCGAACGTTTTGGGTCCAGACGGTGGAGCCTCTCTCCATCTTTTGAAGGATGCGGAGGCGGAAAGAAGGTGGGCAGCGTGACAGATTGCCCGATGTGAAAGGGAGTCACGACTTTAGGAAGAAAAGAGGGACGTGTCCGGAGGACAACCTTATCCGAATGAACCGAAATGAAGGGAGGCTTAGCTGACAGAGCCTGGAGCTCACTCACCCGCCTAGCGGAGGTGATAGCCACCAGGAAGGCAGTTTTCAGAGTCAGTAGACGAATGGGACAGTTGTGAAGGGGCTCAAAGGGAGCGCACATCAGAAAAGTGAGAACAAGGTTCAAGTCCCACTGAGGCATTACGAATGGAACAGGAGGGAACATATGAATAATGCCCTTGAGAAAACGTGAAACAACATGGGACTTGAAAAGAGAAGGCTGATCAGGAAGCCTTAAGAAAGCAGAGATTGCAGCAAGATAACCCTTCAAGGTGCCCAGAGCAGAGCCCTGCTGGGCTAAAGAAAGAAGAAAGAGGAGAACCTCAGAAAGAGGGGCAGAAAGGGGATCCACAGCCTTTGCTGTGCACCATGCCACAAATTTGTTCCACCGGCAGGCGTATAACGTCTTTGTGGAGGGACGCCTGGCTGCCAGAATGACATCACAGACTTCAGGAGGCAAGTCAAATGGCATCAACTGTCGCCGCTCAATCTCCACGCATGGAGGTGGAGGCTGGACAGGTTCGGGTAGAGGACCGTCCCCTGCTGCTGCGACGTATCGGGAGATCGATGGACATACTGAGTAGCTCGGGATACCAGTACCTTTGTGCCCAATCCGGAGCCACCAAGATGACTTGGGCCCGGTCGCGCCTGATCTTCTTCAGCACTCTGGGCAGAAGTGGTATAGGCGGAAAGGCGTACAACAGACCGCAACTCCACTCATGACGAAAAGCGTCTCCGAGCGAGTGCCGCCTTGGAAATTCCAACGCGCAAATCTGCTGACATTGCGCGTTCTCTTCGGTGGCGAATAGATCTAACCAAGGCTCTCCCCACTGCAGAAAGAGACCTTGCGCCACGTCCGCGTTCAGACGCCATTCGTGATCCATCATGCACCGGCGGCTGAGTTAGTCTGCTCTGGCGTTCAGAGAGCCCGCCAGATGTTTAACCACCAAGGTGATGCCCTGATGTTCCAGCCATGTCCAGAGGTGCAGAGCCTCCTGACAAAGTGTCCACGACCCCACCCCGCCCTGTTTGTTGCAATACCACATGGCGGTGGTGTTGTCCGTGAACACCTGCACGACACTCCCCCGGAGAGAGGGAAGGAAAGCTTTCAGTGCAAGTCGGATCGTCCTCAGCTCCAATAAGTTGATATGGAGCAGAGTCTCCGCCGGAGACCAGAGTCCTCTGATCTCCGCCTCTCCCATATGGCCCCACCATCCCAGGAGGGACGCATCCGTCACTACAACATGCTCCGGTTGGGGTAGGGAGAGGGATCTGCCGCTGACCCAATCGCGATTTGTGAGCCACCACTGCAGCTGGTTCGCAGTGCCCTCCGATATCAAGACATGGTCGGACAGGTTGCCTCGATGCTGGGCCCACTGAAACTTCAGGTCCCACTGCAGAGCCCGCATCCGCCACCTGGCGTGAGGTACCAACAGGATGCAATCAGCCCCAGAAGCCGCAGCACCAACCTGACCGAAACCCAGGACAGAGGCCGGAAGATGGAAATCAGGGCCTGAATGTCCCGGACCCGCTGTTCCGGCGGATAGACCCGGAACTGCGCCGAATCGAGAACCGCCCCAATGAAAAGGAGCTTCTGGAAGGGACTCAGGTGCGACTTGGGCACATTGATGGAGAACCCCAGTGAGTGCAGGAGGTCGGCCGTAGTCTGGAGTTGGGAGACTACTTGCTTGGGTGAGCCCGCCTTCAACAACCAGTCGTCGAGATAGGGGAAGACTGGAACCCCTGATCTGCGCAGATGAGCTGCAACCACCGCCATCACTTTCGTGAACACCGGAGGGGCACTAGTGAGGCCGAAGGGGAGCACGGTGAACTGAAAGTGCTCCTGACCCACCGTGAACCGCAGGTAACGCCGGTGGGCCGGCAGGACGGGGATGTGGAAATAAGCGTCCTGCAAGTCCAACGCTACCATCCAGTCTCCAGGGTCTAGGGCAGCCAGAACCTGAGCTAAAGTGAGCATCTTGAACCCGTCCTTCCGGAGGAAGGAGTTCACGCTCCTGAGGTCCAAGATCGGGCGTAGGCCCGTTTGCCCTTCTTGGGAACCAGAAAGTAGTGGGAATAACAACCACGACCTACTTCTGGACCAGGAACGCGCTCGACGGTCTCTTTGGCCAAGAGGGCCGAAACTTCCTCTCGTAGAAGATGCAAATGAACCCCCGACATACGGTGGTTCAGCGGTGGCATTGCTGGAGGGGTCGTCTCGAAGGGGAGGGAGTAGCCCCTTCAGACGATTTGCAGCACCCACCTGTCCGACGTGATGGAGCGCCAGTGGAGCAGGTGATGGCGAACTCTGCCGCCCACTGGCGTTAAATGGGCCTAAAAGCTCGGAATAGGAGGGCTTTGAGGCGGATGCTGCCGGGGTGGATGTGGACTGACCGCCACGTTGACCTCCAGTACCGCCTCGGCAGAATCCACGTCCGTGACCGCGTGCAGGTTGGTTCTGCAGCCGGTGGCTGGGCGGACGTGAGGAGGCGCCCCTTCCTTGGCCATGAAAGGGACGAAAGGCGGAAGTTTGCGGCCGCGGGGCCGAAAGACCCAAGGACTTGGCCGTGGCCCGGGAGTCTTTGAACCGAGCCAGCGCACTGTCCGCCTTCTCACCAAAAAGGCGAGTGCCATCAAAGGGCATGTCCATGAGGGAACTCTGGACATCCCCCGAAAATGACGTGGACCTCAGCCAGGCGTGACGCCGAAGCGCCACCGTGGTGGAAATCGCCCGACCCAGCGAGTCCGTGGTGTCAAGTCCACACCGTATGGCGTGCCGTGCTGCATCTCGACCGTCAGCAAGTGCTTGAGCGAGTCGTGCCCGGGCCTCCAAAGGGCACAAGGGCAGCACGTCCTCCACCGTATCCCACAGAGTGGGAATAACGGTCCAAAAGGCAAGCGGTATTTAAAGACCGCAGCCCCAAACTCAGGGACGAGAACAGTTTCTTGCCAAACTGTTCCAACCTCTTGGATTCCCGATCCGGAGGAGCGGACGGGAAGGAGGATTGGGAGGTTGAGGCCTGGATAACCAGACTCTCGGGGGTGGGGTGTTGGGAGAGGAAACTGGGGTCGACCGGAGCAGGGCGGTGGCGCCGGGCAACGTTCCAGTCCACAGGAGGAACTGTGGAGGGCTTGGACTAAGAGCCCTGTAGAACGTCTATGAGGGCCTCATTAAACTGCAGCAGAGGCTCAGTGGTGCTGTCAGTTGAAGGACCTCTGTGAGGACGTTAGGCAACTCCAGCCCTAGGGCTTCGGCCGCCTTGCGCAGCACCACTGAAAAGGCTGCACCCTCCTCCGAGGCCACAGTCGGAGGAGAGATGAAACCAGCGTCCGGGGAGGTATCCAGACCGCTGCCATCCCCCAGTTCGTCTGCCCAGTCCTGTGAAAGTTGACCCTGGAGGGCCATAGGGTCCTCAGACCCCTCCCAGTCGCCCCCGTCATCCGATTCCTGATAAACAGGAGGAACAATCGAAGCCGGACGGTAGATGAAACGGTCATCCATCGACGTCGGGTGCGGCGCCGGGTCCGGACAGGGGCTAAACCGGAGAACGGCGTCGTCCGGAGACGGCGCCGGAGGTGGAACCGGTGTTGGCGCCGGCGGAGGAGGCTTCGTGATGTCGACCGGCGCCGACCGAGATCCAGGCCTGGATCCCTGGACCGAGAGCGGCGCGGAGCCGAGTGCCGAAGCTCGAGAAGCTTACGGGACCGCTCCCGCATAGCTTTCGACGTCAAGTCCTGGCAATCGAGGCACGACTCCGCGTCATGGTCGGCCCCCATGCAATAAAGGCACCGTCGATGGTGATCCGTCACCGATATCAGGCGAAGACAGGCGTCACACAGGCCTTGAAACCAGGCATCCTACCGGCACCAGAGTCGAGTCGATAGACCAAAAGAAGTCAAAAAAGTTAGTCAAAAAATGACTAGGGGTAAGCTCTTCCCGGATCGGCGCTTACTGGCGCGGAAAAAAGAAGAACTGACGTCAGCACGCGAGGGCGGCGTCTAAGTACTCCGACGACGTCATACCGGCGCACGACGATGGACGCGGAGCCGCAGACGACGCCTACCGACGCGCAAGGGGTATTGCTACAAAAATCTTTCCGGATCCAGCCTGACGCCTGGGGATATTCTAAGGTGAGAAATCTAACTAACGTGTTTCTTTCAGATATATATATCTTTAGAGGTAAGAATGTGAAATAATGTGGCTTTGATGCAACAATGGCAAATATATTGTACCCTCTACAGTTTCATGCAAGAGTTAACATTTAGTTAAGCCTCACCTCTTCAAACTTATTTCAGAACCAGATTACACTGCCAACTACAAAAACCACCATCATAAGTAGAAGGGGTTTTGACAGATCAAGCAAAACAGAAGGTAGAAGGTCAAGAGAATTTAATCACCATCGAGGAGAGCAAAAACAAATTCAATAATCTACTGCAATGAGAGAATATTTCAACATAACTTAAGCAAATGTAACCCGCTAGGTCAGGGGTAATATGAGGGGGGGGGGGGGGGGGGAGGGGGGGAGGGGGAAAGAGGTAAAATTAAAACCTGTTTCATGCTTTACTTACACAACGCTAAAAAGGTGTGCTTCGAATTCATTAATATTAGCACTCTCCTCAGCAAATCTTTGTTCATAATGTAATTTTTTATGTGGTAAGTGTGGTGTTCCACACAAAACGTAAGCAACTCCAGAATAAGGGCAAGCAACTGTGCTGTCTGATAGTTATCTAAAATAGAGGAAACAAAACAAATTCATATATTCAATACAATGCCATCTGCATTTCAATATTTTACACATTTGCTAAGGTCAGATGTTTCGTCCTAATGTGCAAAAACATTTACATAATAAATCTGTACATTTATATTATGTAGGTTCAATAAAGCCTCTCAAAATTTCCAAAAACGCTTACCAGGGCAAATCGTGCTACTGTCCGATCCAATAACTCCATCTGATGAACAAATACATAATTGTTAAACTTATTGATAAAGAAAAAATATAAATACATATTTTCAGATCAAGAGCACATAATACAACAGGCTGTAAATCTACACAGTTACTTTAAAAAACAGGTACGCAGGCTATTTTACTAATTTTCAAACACTGCCTATGCATTAAGGAGCGTCCCATCAATACAAACAAATCATGATTTCATAAGTTGAACGTGATCTCAGCCTCACCCCTCACAGAAGGCTTCTATTTATATATAATCATATATGTACTGCTTGAGGTAAACCTCAATTCTTGGAGGAGAGTGAACTGCATATGAATCTATGAAAGATGCCAACGTTGGAGACCACAGTTTCAGTTAAGTGGCTCATTTATCTCTAGCACTGGCTCAGAATAGTAAGCTGTATTAAAATTTCAATTAATTTTGTACACTCAGAGGATAGCAGGATGGAATAGACAGACTCACCTGAATTCGAACAGATGACTGAACTGTAAGAAAGTGCCCTCTTTTTGCATGGTTGCCACCACTTTTTTGCTAAACTGCTGATGTACTTTGACTGAGTGTGCCCTGGGCTCCTGCCAAACAGGTACCCAGGGCCTATGACCTTTCCCTAAAACTGCATTCAAAACAAAACCCAATTGGCACCCTCTGGCCACAGGTCAGCCCCTTGTAAATGATAACACAAGTACCAAGGGCACGGTGGCCAGGTAAGTGAAATTTTGAACTTTGTCCTGTGCTAAGAAGAAAGAACTACACTGACCAAGATGCTTAGAGGTAATGACGCGGAGACGTGAAGTCAGCGTGCTCCCACCACCTTCCCACAATTTAAAAAGGCTCCCTCGAGCCGCCTTGAGCTGACGAGCTCGGGAGCGCCTGCATGCCCAGAGTGGAATTATGCCTGAGAAAATTAAGCGGCAGCACGTCAAGCAACCTATGAACTCTTTCCCTACTGATGACGGAGAAATCCAGAAACACGTGTCTAGGGATACGCAAAGTAAATTATGGAATTGAGCCAAGTGAAATTTTGATCTTTGTCCTGTGCTAAGAAGAAAGAACTACACTGACCAAGATGCTTAGAGGTAATGACGCGGAGACGTGAAGTCAGCGTGCTCCCACCACCTTCCCACAATTTAAAAAGGCTCCCTCGAGCCGCCTTGAGCTGACGAGCTCGGGAGCGCCTGCATGCCCAGAGTGGAATTATGCATGAGAAAATTAAGCGGCAGCACGTCAAGCAACCTATGAACTCTTTCCCTACTGATGACGGAGAAATCCAGAAACACGTGTCTAGGGATACGCAAAGTAAATTATGGAATTGAGCCAAGTGAAATTTTGAACTTTGTCCTGTGCTAAGAAGAAAGAACTACACTGACCAAGATGCTTAGAGGTAATGACGCGGAGACGTGAAGTCAGCGTGCTCCCACCACCTTCCCACAATTTAAAAAGGCTCCCTCGAGCCGCCTTGAGCTGACGAGCTCGGGAGCGCCTGCATGCCCAGAGTGGAATTATGCCTGAGAAAATTAAGCGGCAGCACGTCAAGCAACCTATGAACTCTTTCCCTACTGATGACGGAGAAATCCAGAAACACGTGTCTAGGGATACGCAAAGTAAATTATGGAATTGAGCCAAGTGAAATTTTGAACTTTGTCCTGTGCTAAGAAGAAAGAACTACACTGACCAAGATGCTTAGAGGTAATGACGCGGAGACGTGAAGTCAGCGTGCTCCCACCACCTTCCCACAATTTAAAAAGGCTCCCTCGAGCCGCCTTGAGCTGACGAGCTCGGGAGCGCCTGCATGCCCAGAGTGGAATTATGCCTGAGAAAATTAAGCGGCAGCACGTCAAGCAACCTATTAACTCTTTCCCTACTGATGACGGAGAAATCCAGAAACACGTGTCTAGGGATACGCAAAGTAAATTATGGAATTGAGCCAAGTGAAATTTTGAACTTTGTCCTGTGCTAAGAAGAAAGAACTACACTGACCAAGATGCTTAGAGGTAATGACGCGGAGACGTGAAGTCAGCGTGCTCCCACCACCTTCCCACAATTTAAAAAGGCTCCCTCGAGCCGCCTTGAGCTGACGAGCTCGGGAGCGCCTGCATGCCCAGAGTGGAATTATGCCTGAGAAAATTAAGCGGCAGCACGTCAAGCAACCTATGAACTCTTTCCCTACTGATGACGGAGAAATCCAGAAACGCGTGTCTAGGGATACGCAAAGTAAATTATGGAATTGAGCCAAGTGAAATTTTGAACTTTGTCCTGTGCTAAGAAGAAAGAACTACACTGACCAAGATGCTTAGAGGTAATGACGCGGAGACGTGAAGTCAGCGTGCTCCCACCACCTTCCCACAATTTAAAAAGGCTCCCTCGAGCCGCCTTGAGCTGACGAGCTCGGGAGCACCTGCATGCCCAGAGTGGAATTATGCCTGAGAAAATTAAGCGGCAGCACGTCAAGCAACCTATGAACTCTTTCCCTACTGATGACGGAGAAATCCAGAAACATGTGTCTAGGGATACGCAAAGTAAATTATGGAATTGAGCCAAGTGAAATTTTGAACTTTGTCCTGTGCTAAGAAGAAAGAACTACACTGACCAAGATGCTTAGAGGTAATGACGCGGAGACGTGAAGTCAGCGTGCTCCCACCACCTTCCCACGGTGGCCAGGTAACGCCTCTAAGGGCTGCAGCACTTATAGTGCCACCTCAGAGGCCCTGTACACAGAGACACACACTGCCTTTGCAGGCTGCGTGTTTCGGTGCAAAACAAAGTGAAGAGTCGACATGGCACACATCGCTGGGTGCCATGCCTACAACCCACTGCCCTGGCATAGATGAGCCCCTCCTCTAGCTGGGTGCACTATAACAGTGGTTAGAGTACAACTGCATGAGCCCTGTACCCCTACAATGTCTAAGGCCATTCTTAGACATTGTAAGTGCAGTAATTACATTAAGAGGATATGGTGCTGGGAGATTGTCAAACTCCACAGTACCATAATGGCTTTACTGAAAACTGGGAAGTTTGGTATCAAACTTCTCAGCACATTAAACCCACACTGATGCCAGTGTGTGATTTAATGAAAAATGCACACAGAGGGCATCTTAGAGATTTCCCCCTGAAAAACGACCTAACACCAGTGTCCAGGCTGCTCACCAGCTGCCACCTCCGGACATGTTTCTGGACCCCTGGGTCGAGAGACTGCTGCTCTTGGGGGTCTCAAACAATGCACATCCTGTGACCAGGTGGATGGGCAGGGTCCACTAAGGGGAAGCTTCAAAAACTTGCCGGCTTTGTGAGTTTCCGCAAACCTTTTGCTGCTTCCAGCAACTGCCCCCCCCCCCCCCACCGGTTCCAACCCCCATTTTGGGTGGGAGAATCGGAGGGAAAACCAAGTGAGGAAGGGAGGTGTGCCCACTTTTGCCAACCCTACCCCTCAGGTGGGGGAGGTGAGGTGAAGCACAACTCTCCGTACCCGCCATCTTGCAGATGGGGGAGCCAGCCAACCAGAGAGGCATATGCCCCCCTCCCCTCCCAATGGAGGGTGGCATAATAGGGGGTGTACCCACCCCAAGGAAGGGACCCATTGGTCCCAACCTTTACTTACCTGTAACGCCCCTAAATCTAGTAGTTAGGGGCACCCCTAAACCATGCCTCCTCAGACAAGAACATTAAGAACCCCGAGGACATGCCCTGCCTTCCACAGAAAAGACTCTCGTCTCCTGTGAGCACCGGATTTGCTCATCCACAGAATCTGGCTGCAGCCAAATCCGCGAGTCTACACCACTCTTCACCAGATGCCCCCGGCCCGAGCTCGAGTGGCCCAACACAACAAGGTCTCCCCGGCAATCCTGACCGGAGATGTGGTTATCTCTGACCTGCCTCCACCCTCTCCACGACGCGACCGGAGGTGGTAAGAACCTGATGCCTAAAGACACCACTGCACCCAAAGTCCCACGGTCTTGAGTGGCCCAACTGACGGTGTCCCAGCATCCCCAGGCATCCCAACTTACCTCTCCAACTGGTGGTCACCTCCAGAAGATCTTCGTCCCGAGCCTGCAGTCTTAGTCAAAACAGGAGAATCCCTATTGAAACCAACAGTGCACCCTATGCCAAAACAGCACCCCGCCGCCCCTGCAGGTGTACTTTGGGTGCTAACTCAGATCCCGCTTTGCCCTGAGCCTAACACCAGGAGCTTTGCTCCCACAACCATGTGGCCTGCTCAAGAGCAGCCATCAACCGGAGGGCCCCTCTCCCTCAATGGATAACACTGTGCCTCAGCACTCTACACCCGGCCGCCCTAGTGCCGCTGACGGGGCTTTGAGAGTCCATCCTTGACCCTGTGGGAACCCTTGTTCTAACCCCAGAAACTCAACCCCAAAGACTGAGCACTTACCTGTTAACCGATAACTTAATTTCTCTCCATAGGAATACATTGACTGTTTTCCCTTGAAAAGTGTGGAGTTGATTTGTATGAAAACCTGAAAAACTACAACTGTGCAAAACTGATTTTACTTACTTTTTTCTAGGAAATGCCCCAGTGTGATATCTAGGCATATCACACTGAGTAGAAAAAGTAACTTAAAAAGTAATCTAAAAAGTAACTGAAGTAATTTTGACATTTTAACTTACCTGTATTTCAATCAGCTACATTTGAACCTGCATTCAATTGTAAAACACTGCCTAAGATTTTACAAAGCATTTATTTCACTTACATGTGACAGGTTGGCTTGGTTCTAGAAATCAAATTAATATATGTAAAATTGGTCTGAGTTCAGTCTCTAAGTGTGTGACATCATTTGCTGATTGAGTGTGTACAACAAATGCTTAACACTACCCTCAGATAAAGCTTTACTGCTCGCCCACACTACCACAAATAGAGAGTAAGGTGCTATCTACTTTTACCTCTGCCTACCTTTGTGGTTCAAGTAGACTGTGTACACTATACGTCATTTTCGTATAGTATATACAGAGCCAGCTTCCTACATTAACTGCCGGTCTCACTGCTGCACCTGTCTGCAACTGCTTCCAAGTGTTTCATGAAGGTGTCTGTTCCTCCACACAGCAGCCTGGCAAATGCATACTAATAGTACTCCCGCAGGGTGTTGATAAAGCCGCCATGCTCCTTGTAGAGTGGGCTTAAACTGCATCTATAGCTTTCATATGTTAAAAAGCTATTGCTGGAGCTACCCATCTCGATTTTCCATTTGACCAGAAGCCTTGTTTATAGAGCCAAACAAAGAAGAAACTCCTTCTCTAGGTCCCGTAAAGACGTGACCTAGGGAAGGATTTTCTTATTTGTTTGGCTCTAAATAAACAGAACTTGAGACATCTCCTGACATCTAGCGAATGTAGAGCTCTTTCTGCTTGATGTGTCAGATTCCTATAGAATGTCTTTAAGACTATAAGTTCATATAGTTGAAATCTGGTTTGTACTTTAGGTACAAACTTGGGATATAGTCTTAGGATTACTGTCTTTTCAGAAATGTAAGACAGGTTCTGTAATAGTAAAGGCCTGGACTTCATTACCGCTTCAACGATGTTATGCCCAACAGAATTGCTGTTTTCTAGGTGAGGTGTTTTAGATTTGATTTGTGAATTGGTTCAAACATATTTCAACTGTGAATGCACCGTACTAAGTTCCAAAAGTGTTCGTGATGTTCTAGGTGATGGGAACACCCTAATAGGCTTTTAAACTCTTTCACAATCCTGTGCGATTGTGACACACAGAGATGGCTCATTGAGTGCACTTTTCTAATGTAACATGGCTGCCAAGTTTACTTTAATTGAGGTATGCTTCAGTCCCAACTTACCCAGTTTTAAAAGGTATGGGGGTATTTTATGGGCCTGTAGGTGAAAAGGATGTAATCCTTTGGTCTCAAACCACACACAACGTCTTCCACTTTGTCACATACTTCCTGTTTGTAGAAACAGCTCTGGCTTGTGCTAGCATGCTTTTACCTTGTTCTGGGATATAGCTCTCTAAACTGATTGGAACTAGGAGCCAAACTGCAAATTTGAGAGGTTGTGGTGAAGAATCTGGCCACATCGGAAAGAGATTTGCCCTGGATTCCGAAGATATGGGTAGCCCCTGTGCCGGTTGTGGCACTGTAGTGTAGTTCCTATTTCCCTAATAGGCTCTGCGCATTGGACTAATATACCCTATAGATTTGGCATAGGCCTGAGGTCAATATGCCCCCATCGAGTATATTAAACTTAATTAATTTGTACCAGCTAACTCAGAGGCCGCTAGAAACTCCTTGCAAACAAGAAGGAATTAGTTTCTGGCAACCGCATAAACATGACAACTTTGTTTCCATTTAGAATCGGAATGGTGGAAACAACAGTTAACAGTTTCACTCAGCTAATCGTGCATGCTTAGTTTCTTCAGAGTTATACAGAAAGAATAGACGGGCGTTTTAATAAAATCATTTATTGAACTGTCTTGTTTCTCGTGTAAGAGATGAACTATTACAATCTTAAGACAGTATGCGAGATATATTATGTACAGCGTAAGCAGAAGGAAGAAATAATACGGCGCTAGCATTATCTTTTAGCTATGACACATTCATATACATAAATAACATAAGATAAAAATGCGAGTACTCATGAGATGCTTCTCTAACTAGTTGTACCCCAGTGTACCTAACCCAAGTGTTGTACAAGGTAAGAAGTAGGTGCTGTATGCTATAGTATGGTAGGCTATAGTAAGGTATGCTAAGTTTAGTATGCCAAGAGTCCCTCTTGGTTCTAGTCAGCTCCATACCTTGAGAATGAGAGAGGTGGGAATCTCTTTCCGTGGCTCGAACTCTAACCCCCAGCGAAGGGAGTCAGAACACTGGGAGCTGGATTCTCTGCGGGCAGGGATGACAGCGTCTCTAGTCAGTGCGTCAGGCCGGGATACGGGCTCCTCTAAAGTCGAGGTCTCCTCCTACTTGCTTGGGCAAGGAAAGGTATCTTATACCTGGTAGGTGCCTTGGAATGTTAGCATTGATGTAAAGTGGGGCAGAGGAAGACATCAGGAATGAACCCTTAAGGAATAGCGGTTCATGCATAATAAATGAGTTCTTGGAGAAATCAATAATCCTGTGCTAGGGGAACTCCCAAGAGCTTAAGGGTCTGGTTTCTAAGAACTCGTTGTGACGTTGGGGTGGACGTATGTGGGGACCATGCCTGTATTTGGATAGCATGGCTAATGCCTAAATAAGGACTGGGATCTTATGCCTATATAAGGGCAATGCGAATTGTGCCTATATAAGGACATGTATCAGGAAAACCTATATACGGACACCTAAAGTGGAATACAACCGCACATCTGTGATGCAGTGTTACTGCAGCCAGGTGGGGCCAATAAAAACTGCCTGCAGGGTTCTCGTTTCATTTTGGCAATCACTTCCGGTAAAAGGGCAATCAGTGGAAAAACATCAGCAAACATCTCACACCATACTATTTAAAAAGCATTTCCCCACTATTTTGGTTGTGGGTGCATGCTTCCTTAACCCCTTCGATGCTGCGCAGATTCCGCCGCTGTGCTGACGGAATCTTGCGCGGGTGTGGTCATGACGGAATGGTTCCGTCATGAGCACAGCTCAACCGTGGGTCATGACGGAACCATTCCGTCATGAGCACCGAAGGGGTTAAAAGGCTCATTCTTGCAAGCTATTTAATTTCACTCAAATTTGTAATATTTTCTTCAGGACTCTCCTTTAACTCCAACTAATAACAATCTTCTAGCGTTCTATGAAGTAATCTGCTGGATCATTGCTGGCCCTTGGGAGATGTTCTCCTGTATGGGATATTCTAATTGGCCCATGGTACATTAATGAGCTTTTAGGATGACAGGATTTAAAAGCGTATTCCACCCACCTTGTTTACACAGAACACTGTGGTGGTGTTGTCGGTTTGTACCAGGCTTCTCCAATGAGTAGCTCGTGAACTGCTGGTAGCTCTTCAGCTACCTGTAAGTAGCTTTCCTGCATATAGCCCAGCCTACTAAATTAGAATCTTTTGCATGGTTGAATTAATATATGTATGCCAAAATCAAAAAACATGTATTCAAAATGAAAATGTTTGTCTTTTAAGTACTCCTAAGCTGATGTTTTTCAATTAAAAAAATGAAAAATAAAATTTCAGTCTTTGTAAAATGTATTTAAAGCAGATATTGGAGTGAGAAATCATATGGCGCTGGAGAGATTACTTATATTGCTACCTTGGTACCAGGGGCATTACAGCTATAACTTATGTATTACCCGTGCAGAGCCATTTGAACTTGATGAAACCGTTTTTTGCATTACTGGTGGCAACACTAAAGCACCGAGGTGATCACTGCTGGTAATCTTGAATGGGTTGACACTAATGTAAACTGGTCTGATATGTTCACTATTACAACCGTAATAACAGTAGCTCAAGAGAATATTCACTCAACATGAGTAGCTCTAATGACAAAAGGGGTGAGGCTCCTGGACTTTGAACCAACACCACAGAGTGGCTAATACCTGGGAGAAAGAATTGTAGCACTTTTGTGATCGCTCTGAACTCAAGCATGTTTACACAAATGTTTTTCCAGTGAAAACCAATGCCCTCTGACAAAAAGCTCCGGTAGGTGAGCTCTCCATTGCTCCATAGAGGAGACTGAGGTGACCACTAATTGATACTGCAGCTGAAGGAACGGGAGTCCTGAACTTCTATTTTCTTGTGACGTCCACCAGGGAAACAACCGTAACAGCTACCCTGTCTTCAAAGGCGCCACAAGTTTGAGTACACTGCTTGTCCAATTCCTACTAGATAGGTCTTGTGTCTGCAAAAAACACATCATGCCTAGTAGTGTTTTAAACATACTTTAATTTGATCCTTTTCAAGTATTTGTTTTGCTAGTGTAGCTAGAGCCATTAGTCTCCCTAATGATGGATATGCTTTTGATTTCACACCGTCTATAATGGCCCCAAGAAGTGACTCATCCTTGAAGGTATTCGGGAAGACTTCTGTTGAGATGAAGACCTAGTGACTTGACAAGCCTGATACAGGCTCATATCCAGTGGTTAGCAGAACATATGGACAAGCCTTTGAGCATACAGTCATCTTGGTAAGGGAAATCTTGAAGTATTAGATATCGCAGGTGGGCTGTGACTGGAGCCATGCATTCAGTGAAGAATCTGAGTGAGATGGAGGCAACGGGCTATTTCGAACCTGAGAAACTAGTAATGTTTTCTGGAATGTGGAAGTACGTATCTTTTAGATTTAATGATGCCATGTATTTGTTACATAAGGAGAATAGATAATACATCCTGGATTGTGACCATTTGGATGCTGGTTTTATGGAAAGATCTCTTTTGAGGTGTTCTCCTTTATGAGGAAGTGCTTGGAATAAAATGCAACATTTTGATGTTTTCGAACCACTTCTATGGCTCATTTCTGAAGAATGTTGAGAATTTCTGCCTTCAACGTGTCTAGGTATGTGTGTAATATTCAGGACAGAGGAGATGTTGGAGGATGTTGTTTAAGTCAAATCACATCTAATATTTGTCTGCAGTAATTATTTTTCAATTTTTGTAGAAGGTAGAGAATTTGTCCAAGACCGGGCCTAACATCCTGGCGGTCTGTATACTGGTATCTGGAATATTTCAGTGACGTCCATCGACCTGGCCCTTTTTTCCTGGCTCTTGCTTTTTTGTGGCTGCCACGCACAGGATTGCGGTGTGCCTCTTTGTACGAGTATTGCTGTAGATGTCAGGGTGCATAATCTTGGGGACACATCTAAGGGTAATAAGGTGGTTGATATGCTGGATACTTCTAGGTTTGTCATATTCCACTGTATAGCATGCATTCTCCCTGTTTCGCAAAAGAACTGAGGCTGCAGAGTCCCCAAGGATCTGTTTATATCGACCTTAATACTCTGCAGAGCGTCAGCCATACGTTTCACAAATAGCCATTCTACATCAAAAGGCAAGTCCTAGATTTTCTTCTGGACTTCCAGCCTGAATGAAGTAACTCTTAACCACCTCTGCATGTGTAAGACAGAGACCCTGGAAAGTTCTTGAAAGTTAATACAAGACATGTTCATTGTAGAGTCTAAGAGTGCAACTGTTGCCTTCTTCCCCTCTGGGAAAACAGCCTTCCCCTCTTATTTTTAGTCCTCTGGCAGGAGGATCAGATACCAGGCTATACCTGACCACCTTTATCATATTGGTTTATTCTTGCCACAGCATTAGCAGCTCCGATAGACAATGGCATCATAGAGGAGAATCTTTGAATCTGTGATGTCCATACTGCAGCCCTCAAATTCCCAGGAATCTTGTATTTTAGAAAAAAATATTTTCTGGGAACCACGGCTACCACTGCAACTGATGCTTGCATCAATTGTATTCCTTCCTGCTAAATGTGATTCACCAAAGGAATCGCTTTGACTGATTTCCAACCTGGTGCCTTAAAATTGTATGGGAAACAGTCTATTTAATGAAAAGGGCCATTTAAATTCTCTTGGTTGTCCCATCAACTAAAGTATGCAACTTGTTTGGTGAGCTTGTGATAGGAAGAATGTAATCATCCTACTCTTTGCTCCTTGGTCTATCTACGTCATCAAATGCACCAATTTGGATAGGTGCTTAAAGCACATCTAGGAATTGTTGTACTTGTTGACAGGAGAGTTGAAGGTGAATGCTGACCACCTTCTTGTGCCTTGGTGCAGGGGCAGTTGCTGGAGGATGTTTGAGAGCCTAAAACAAATCTTGTCTAATAGTCTGCCAACATATGTCATGTTTTTTTAATAAAGTCTATCACCACCATTATGGAATGCTGTTCATCGTTTTCATACACTAACTAGTAAGGGTCATAGTTGTAACCATGGAACTCTTTCTTTGCTGTGTGGTGGAGGGAACTTTGAATGGAAAGTTTCAGGCTCTGGTTCAGGTGAATATACCGGATCTTCTGTGTCGTGTAATATATAAACTTCAACTATCCTGGATTATAGGCTGCACCAAAAGGGTTATGTGGTTGTATGGAATGGTTTTCGGTTTCATTTCCAGGAGCTTGGCAAGTATCTGAACTGGACTTTATTAAAAGAAGCATGCTCCGGTCAGAACAGTCAACGTTAAAGAAGCAGTTGATGTTAAAATCAGCATTGTCGACAAAAGTGCAGTCGATTTGCCAGTCTTCAACAGAGTTGTTAATATTTTTCTTGCTGACTGAAGTTGGGGAAGTCTTTACAGATGGCGGCCTAAGTCTGCTCTTTTCTCACCTTTTGTGGCATCGACAAGGGCCCGTTGGTGGTAATCGTGGCAAAGTCATTGGCAGGCTATCCGTCAATGGTGTGGTGATTTTCAACTTTTTTTTTAGTCAACAGGGAGTGAGTGTGGAGGCATAGATTTTGCAGAATTACTTTTTACACTTCTTCTCTGGAGAATGTGTTGCCTGCAGACTTCTTTAGAGCCTTTCTGTGTCCCTTTTCCTCAGGTTTACCTGAGGAAGTTTTTCGGCCTGGCTATTTCTTTAGAGGTTTCTGCTGTATCAGGATTTCTTTTTTTCACTCGGCATATTTATAGGGGATAGAATCAAATTCATCCCCTGAGAAGGAATGTTCAGGTGCCTTATTTTTCTGAATCCATCAGAGACGTCTCCTCATGAGCACTGAGGGTCTTGGCAGAGAACGTTCTGCATATGTTAGTCCTTGGCTTTCTCTGGGTAGAATCAGTAAATATATTCTTATGAGGCCCTCTGCGAAAATCCTCACTTTTCCACAAGGATCGCAAGATTTAAAAATGCTTCTCTTGGATTTTTCCCATCGCTGCATGCATGTTTAGGTCTCGCCTAGGCAACGCATGCGCTGTCTCTTCGAGACATGTTGCATCTACGCTCTGGCTTTTCATCACGCCCATTCCTCTTCATTTGTTCCTTAGTGTGCCTTTTTAAACTCTTTTTTTCATTAATGAAACGTTGCTATTTGTCCAGCCTTTGGGTGTGTTTTTCACTTTAATGGCTACTGCCCCCGTTACATGTCCCGCTTCTCTTTGGTTTGTTTATGGTTCGTTTGACGCACTCTTTTCTTCTTTAATGTGGGTTTTTCTTCCTGTACGCGTTCATCTGAAGGGAATTCAACCATTGCCAGTATGGATTGGCATTTGTAATTTTGTTTCCATTTCGTATTTTGTTTTGATTCGCCATTGTTTAATTTTGTTTCCATTGGTATGTTTTTTGTAGGCACGGTAAAGCCAACGCCGAGACTCTAACCCGATTCGCCAGTCCCAAAGTAAGCAGCTCTGTATGTTACGCCACACCCTTTCAGACTGCTAACTTGTGTAGCTCTCAAAGTGTTGATAAACTACAGAGGCATATGCAGACTTGACAGCCAATCAGCACATCCCAATTCTGTGCAGCGCACATGGATTGGCGGTGGTGACCTCAGAGCTCCCATCATAGACCGCCAGACACATTGAGTATCTGTTCAGCCATCGGAATGGCTGCAAAAGCACATGTGTGACCCGGAGGGAAGAAGGAAGGATCTTTGTCCAGTGTGTGTGTCTTGTTTTCTTTGCACCTCTGAGAGGAAGTGTGCACACTGATGTCACTGGCATATATGCCCGCTTCCTGCCCTCACCAGATACCTTAGTCCACCAATCTCCACCTGGGTCCGCCGCTTACTGTCCTGATCGGCACCATCCGAAGCACTGGTGTTAGCTATAACTGAATTGAATGGAATGGACAGTGGCTAATAAACGGCACCAAATGGTGGGTACAGTTAAAACTGTTGAGAATTGGGCCGTGGACAACCATCATGGCAGCACGGACGTGAAACCTTCTGCTCCGCTCCAAGCCCAGGGTATTTGGCCTCTACAGAGCCTGAATTGCTGCCAAAACCTTGCATAATGATGATTTGATGTGTGCGGCATCAAGAGGACACTTCTCTCTCAGATATCATCTACAGAGGCTCAACTCAGACGAGCCTGCGATGCAACAAGTCGCTTAAGATGTCGGCTTCCCCCGCTGAGCGCTAGGAGCAACGCTGGCGCTGCCCCCACAGGATTGAGAATGTGACCAAGCATACGCCGTGGGGCACAGAGTGCAACTCAACTGCATCCTGGAACGGGGTGGAAGGAGGGAGTTGCGGCAGGCGGAGTCGTGATTCAGACTTGGTGCATCTGACACGGCCTCCCTGCGAGACAGCGTGGGTGCATGACCCTCCAAGCCACCAGCATTCAGGTGGGGGCACGTGACGCGAATAGCGAGGGGCAGGCAGATCCCAGAGTCCCCCTAACCGCAACTGCTTGGCCGGCGCGAGGCACCGAAGAGCCCCAGCATGCCCCGCCTGGGCTCCACAGACAGTGCCTGACCATGAGATGGCATCTGATAGGCCCCAACTTCAGCGCAAGGCAGGGAACTGAAGCTGTCACAGTGTGGAGAGGAATCTGGCCATAACATGACAAGCCAGGGGTGGTAGTCCACATTCTGCAGCTGCATGTTCCAGAAGGGGAATCCTGCCGGCAGTGGCGAGTGTTAACACTGATTTGGGCTTACCAGAGGAAACGCCGGGTGCCCTTCAGACCCAGTCACCTTCGATTGCCGTGCAGAGCTCTGTGGCACCCCGCAGGGCTTCACACTAGACTCACGCCTGACAGGGTTGGAGGCGGCTCCACGCTAACCGAACCCCCATTCCTATGCCACCCAAGAAGGCTCTAAGCAACAGAGTCTCCAACTATATCGCCCCGTCTGGCGCCAGGGTGGATAAGGAGGGAGACGTGCAGGCTAAGGGCGGCATGGCACTCACCCGAGAGGGTCTGCTGGCGTCATTAAGGGACTTTAAGTCAGAACTGAGAGAGGACATTAAAGTTGACATAGGCGCCTTGTTTGATGCGTTCAGAGCAGAGTGAAACTAGTGGCACTTCAAACGGACGTGGACTCGGTTGGCACCCGCACCTTGAAACGAGATGCCAGGACCTAGAAGATCGAATGAAGCCCCTGGAGGAAGGATCCGGCGATTTGCACAGCCAGCTGCACGATGCCACGCTCAAGTGCGAAGACCTTGAAAACTGCTCCTGCAGAGACAAAATACGGGTGAACAACATACGGGTGAGAGGTCTGGAGGAAGGCTACGAAGGGCCTGACCTGAAGTCATTCATGGTGGGTCTCTACTCCACGGTCCTGAGATGGGTGTCCAGAGGTTCAGCTGGAGCGGGTTCACAGAGTAGGTCCACGACTACAGGGGGACAATAGGCAACCTACAGACATTCTCGCCAAATTCAGCTCCTTTAAAGTCAAGGAATTAGTCCTCCAGAAAGCGAGAAGCAATGACAAGATCACATTCCAAGGCACAACATGCTCTTTCAGGATTTGGCCCAAGCCACACTAGCACAAAGGCAACCATTACGCCTGATCACTAAATATCGGTGGACCTGCCATTTCGGCATAGCTTTTCTGTTCCACAATTAACAACTCCACTTCACAGAAATGGAAGAAACAGCGGACCTGCTGGTTCCTAAGATCACCTCACCGCAATAGGCGACAACCTCGAGAGACTAAAGAATGGGTCAGCCGACAGAACGAAGCGCACTCTGCATCTGGCAGACACCCATGAGAGGCGGCAAGAAGACAGAGATGACACTCACAGAGGCTCTTGCCCCTTGTTTCAACCGAGACTCGGTTCGCCCCATGGACCTGACTTTGCCAGCGACATTGTAAGGTGGTGTAAGGGTTGAAAATGGTGGTGGGGTCTTCCCACACCCTAAGACCTGGTTTCCGTGACTGATAGTGGGGAGCATTTGGCATATATTGCCCAGTAATAACTCAAAGATGACAATTTGCTAGGCGTTAAGTGTCCCAGAAGGTATGCAAACGGGGCTCTAAGAGCGGAAGTGGGCTCACCCCAGGAGCTACCTAAAGTGAGGCCCTCATATTGTTTGGGGGACTTCTCAGCTCAAAGTTACTGTTCGTGCTTGTTTTTAACGTTTTTTTACCATGGTGTTTAAAGATGTGCCTGCCATGACTGGGGTTTGGGGGGGGGGGGCTGTGGGGAGATGAGTTTGTGGCGAGCCACTAGCTGGCCTTCCTGAGCTGAGATTTTGTTTGCCCCATGTTGAATGGCGGTTAATTGCATGTCATGGAATGTAAAGGGGCTTAACTCTGCCAATAAGAGGCAGCGCCTGTGGAAATTCCTGGGAGTTCACCACATTAGGATAGTGGCATTGTAGGAAACCCACCTAAAAAAGAGAAGACCTTCGTCTGAAACAAACCCTACCCATTAATTTTTGTTCCTCAACCACCACCAAACAGAGTGGGGTCTCCCTCCTTTCCCACTCATCGGTTCACTTCCATCCTCACACCACTAAAACTGGTCAAGGGAGACTTATGGGGACGACAGTGAACAATAGCCACGGTATACACGCCCAACATAGGGCAATTGGAGTTCCTTCTCACATTCCTATTGACACTGGAGAGTTTTGCCACGGGGGGACATAATCCTACTAGGGGACTTCAATCTTATCTGGGACCCATCCCTGGACATAACTCACCCACATAGATCAGCAGGAGGGGTCTTCAGCAAGTCACTCAAGGTCTCTTTACAACGCATTGGTCTGATAGATACATGGAGGGGCCTTAACCCCGCAACACGAGGCTATTCATCTTTTTCCTACTCTCATATAACTTACTCCAGGATTAACTATATTTCTATCAGTCAATTGCTTTACCACTCGCTCTCAGGGGCTCACTTTCACCCGATACGCCTCTCAGATCACGCCCCTCTGGAGATAGCATTCAATTTGCCGGCCCCACGATCTAAACAAGTTAGGTGGTACTTTCCCAGCTCTCTAAGCAGAGACAGGCTCCTCCGGGATGAACTGAAGAGGTCGATTAAAGAATTCTTTGCCACAAATCACCCAACAGATAACTCTCACATGAATAATTGGGACGCCTTTAAGGCAATCATAAGGGGTAAATGCACTACCTTGGCTACTACTCTTTAAAACCAACAGACATGGGAGAGGCTTCTGCTGGAGGGGGACCTACAGGTGGCCAAAAGAGTGCATAAAGATGCCCCGTCGGTGCCAACCCTGAGGAAGGTAACAGCATTAAAGGGGAAGCTCCAGGCCATATATAGAACCAGGGTGGAAAAATTCATTTTACGCCTGCAAGCCCGAGGGTATGATGGGGGTAACAAATAGGCCCGCTACTGGCGCGTCAGCTCTGAGCTAACCAGGAAAAAGAATGTTACACATAGTTGAAGGCGCTGGCTTCTCCCATTTTATCGAAGAGGGGAAAGCGGTGGGATTACGGCACTATCCCACCGGGGGGTGGCATGGGAGACTCTTGAACCTGTTGTGCCTGGATGGCAGCGCCTGCCCTGTAACACCCCCAGTTCCATTTGGATCGTTAGCACAAGCCACCATGGTATGGTTTAACTGTTTTTGTTTTGTTCCTAAGTTATGTGCCTTTTATGGGCTCTCGAGCGCAAATCGTAGTTGCTTACTTAAACATGTAAGCTTTATACCAGAAGCCTCGTAATGACAGGCCTGGCTTAGTAGGGAAATGATTGAAGATATTTAAGATATGCCGAGACCTTGTGAACATGCGGTGTATTCTTTTCAAAATCTGTAACTTTTGGCATATGTACCGTGCTCTGTGAAGCTGCAATTGTGTTCTCTAAAATCAATAAAAAGATTTTGACAAAACTTGTGAAACCTGCAAAACACACACTTTCAATTGCAGTACCATAATTTGAATTGCAATTTAACGTTACATACAAGCAAATTGCATATGTGCTTACCTTATTGTAGGAAGCTGCGTTTCTTATGCAGCAAACCCCCCACTTTTTGCCAAATTTCTGATACACTTTAACTTGTACCCTGGGTCCCTGCCAATCAAGTTCCCAGGGCCTGTGTTCTTTCCCCAAACTGTAACTTTGTACCCCCAATTGGCACCTCTCTGGCCACATGTAAGTCCATTGCAAAAGGTACCATGGGTATCAAGGGCACTGTGACCAGGGAAGGACTAAGGCTGCAGCACATATTGCGTCACCCTTAAAGGTTCTGTAACTTAACACTGCGTTTTGGTGCAGAGAAAAGTGAAGAGTCGACATGACACACATACCTGTGTGCCATGCCTGCAATCCACTGTATGGTATAGGTAAGACACCCCTCTAGCCGGGTGCACTATACCACTGGTGAGGGTACAATTGCATGAGCACTGTACCCCTACAGTGTCTAAACCAATTCTTAGACATTATAAGTACAGTAAATCCAAAAATAAATAAAGTATATGGTTTGGGAGTTTGTCATTACGAACTCCACAGCACCATAATGGCTTTACTCAATTCTGGGATGTTTGGTATCAAACTTTTCAGCATAATAAACCCACCCTGATGCCAGTGTGGGATTTATTATGCAATGCACTCTGAAGGCAGAGATGCTCCCTGAAAATCGACCAGCCTCTGGTGGGTTCCCTGACTGGTAAACACCAGCCTGACACCACAAGACATGTTTCTGGACCCCTGTGGAGCGAGCCTTCTCTCCCCGAGCCCAGAAACAAAGCCTTTCCTGGGCAGAGGTGGTCACACCTCCCCCAGGAACATGAAAGGCCTTGCTGCCTTGTAACGCGAACCAAAGCCTCTTCTGCTATCAGGAGCAGGCCCCATTCGTGTCTCATCCCCTTTTCAGCAGGAAGACGGGTGGGAAAAATTAGAGCAGCCCAGAAGGTGTGCCCACCTCTGCCAAACCCACCCCCTCAGATGGGGGAGGAGAGGTAAAGCCCACTATTCAGGGCCTGCCATCTTGGAGATGGCAGGCACTCTCCAATCAGTGTGAGCAATTGTGCACATTTCCTCCACGTGGGGTGAGCACAACTAGAGTGTAGTCACCCTAAGGTCAGTGGCCTATTGGCTACTGACCGAGACCCTGAACCAAGAAGGGAGATTCCCCCAACCTACGGAGGAGAAAGAAAGAAGGCGCCCAGCAGAGGAGACTGCAGAAAAGAACTGCCTTGGCTCCAGCCCTACCGGCCTTTCTACAGTTTCCAGAGATCCTGCACCAAAAGTCACCTTGTCCTGCAGCCAGCGACCTCCAGAACCCTTGGAAGGAAGGACTGACTGCCTTCAACAAAGACTGGATATCCTGTGAACAGTAGCTCTGTTCAAAGGAATCACCAGAGAAAGACTCTGAGGCTGCTAAGGACAAAGAAACCCAATGCCTTGAACCACCACTGCACCAGACGTCTATAGCCAGAGTGGCCCACAGGACCCAGGGAGGTCACCCAGCATGCCAGAATCGGAGTCCACCATGGGTTGGCCCCTCCAGGACTCCCAGATGTCGCCTGCAGCCTCTGCATGGATATCCTCCAACTGCGAGTGGCCCAGTAAGGTGAAATCCTACCTTAGAACCCCTGCATCAAGCCGCCCCGGAGAAGAGAACCAGAGGTGCACCTACGTCCCAGAGCCCTCCAACTTACCTGCCCAGCTGTTGGTTTCTCCCAGAAGACGTCCTGGACCAAGCCTCCAGCCAAAATCCAAAACCGGCAACTCACATTGAAAACAGGGCACACAACGCCAAAACAGCACCCTGCATCCAGTCGCCCTTGTGCTACTGTGGGTGCACTTTGTGTGCTAAATCGAAACCCCCTTAGCCCTGAGCCTAAGTCCAGGAGCTTTGCTCCCACAACCATGTGGCCTGCTCATGAGCAGTCACAAACCGGAGGCCCCCTATCCCCCATTGGATAACATTGGGCCTCAGAACTCTGCACCCGGCCGCCATAGTACCACTGAGGGTGCTTTGAGTGCACATTCTCGACCCAGGGGGCACCCTGGTTCTAACCTCAGAAAACCAACTCCGAAACCGAAGTACTTACCGTTAAGGTGATAACATCGTTTTCTCCCATAGGACTTCATTGAACTGCTTTCTTGTGAAAATTGTTCTGTGTGTGGAGTTGGTTTGCATGAAACGCTAAGAAACTGCGAATATACAAAAACTGATTTACTTATCTTTTCTCTAGGAAGTGTTGCAGTGTTATCTAGGCATATCACACAGAGTAGAAAAAGTAACTTGAAAAGTAATCTGAAAAGTTACTTGAAAAGTAATTTAAACTGCTTTACAAACAAATGACTTACATGTACCCAATCCAATTGCATTTAACTGTATTGAAACTGTATTTAACTGCATTATTCCTGCAAAGTGTTGGTATACTCACCGGTACCATGCTTGGCTTGGTTTTAGAAAATAAAATACAAACTAAATAATATTTTTATATTAACAAATTGGTCTGAGTTCAATCTTTGTGTGTGACATTTCTTGACTGAATGTGTACAATAAATGCTTAACACTACCCTCTGATTAAGCTTTACTGCTGGCCCACACTACTGTAAATAGAGAGTAAGGTGTGATCTACTTTTACCTCCCTTTGGGGTTCCACTCTACTCTGTGCACAATATAACTTACTTTCGTATAGTATATACAGAGCCAGCTTCCTACACTAATGTATCCAAATATTCCTATTTTACATACACACACACGTATATACACACACACACACACACACATATATATATATAGCAATACTTGAAGGAAAACAAGATTCCAATAGAGCAGTGCCGTCGAGCGAGTACACATATTAGGTGTGAGCATAAGTTATGTTCCTGGGATTCTTTCGGGCAATTTCTTGCAGTAAATGAAGGTGTGGTACCCCTCTAGGATGGCTGCCGCTATCTGCCATACACGGATCAGAAGAACACTAGGTAGTGTGGCCATCTTCTGTGCCTATTTGATCCTAGAGCCGATTCTATCGCTGTGGATTTGGCCTCTGGGTGGGAACATGCTGCTTCACCAGTTGTGCACAGTCTGGAGTCCGGACAGGGCAGGTGCTTGCTGGCTTAGGGGCTCAAGGATGGAGTTAGCCGAGTTGATCAAGACCCCGATGTTGAATGACATGCAGCTGCACCAGCCCTTTGACCTGTAGAGAGAAGCCTACGTTTGACTGCCCACCATCTCATTCTAACCTCTCGGCAGGACAAGACCAAGGAGCTGTGGCTGCTACATGCCAACATCAACTCCTAAAAGAAGAAATGAGAGGTCACTGTACCTCAAACAATGCATCTGTTACTGACCTGCATCTTAGAAATACGTTGGTTCGCCACTGTATCCCGGACATTACGCAAAGTTGCCATATATGGATGCAGAAATTATGTCCCAATACCTTAACTGTGTACATCCTCCACTGTTGAACTGAAGTAACCTGTATGTGCTTGAATCTTTATTGCTCGTTTTAAATTAGAAAGCACGTAGCTCCATTCCAGATTAGAATACTCCGCACCAAAAGCTAGCATTGGGACAGTCTCGTTTCACTCTTAGGGAAGGCTTTCGCAATCATGTCTCATGCTGGGCTGTTTAATGTGGCCACATTCGTGCCAGACAACCTATGAAGATGCAATGTAAAAATATATTTTTAAAATGCATTCAATAGCTTGGAAATGCCAGTAATGATTCAAAGAGAAAAAAGAGAATGATTTGTCTGCATTACAAACTTTATGAAATCACCGCTCTACAGACATGTCTCATATCGCCATGTCTTGTGTTTTCTTTGGCGTGCCTGGCGGTGAGACCCTTACAACCTTTTCAGACTGTGTCACTGCCGGTCTCATGTTTACCTGTAGATACAAAGTTACTGGCTTCTGTTGACTCCGTCTGAACCGAACTAAGATTAAGGACGCTGTATTAAATGTGCTAACGCTTAAACAACACCTCAAAGTACAGGTAAGGACAGCTCTTTATTAATCCCTTATAAGGTCCCAAAAGCAAGACCTATTGGCTATGCAAATGCTTGTTGTAGAGGCAGCTGGGTTCAAAAGCCAATAAAAAACACTTCATAGTTAACTTATCTGACTTGAAGCAAGACCACCCTTTCACGAGACCTGCAATAGTAATCTAAGGTGAGAAGACCTCTGGGTGGGTGAGACAGAGTGCACTTTCTCCTCACTGGCTAAAGTTTGGTTCCTTTAGAATTAAGTGGATGTGCTAACCAAGTGGGCAACGTCTAAAGCCTTTTAAGCAGTCAGTGCCTTCTACTGCTATGTTAAAGTTACAAAGAAACTCCCTTTTCAATGACGAGGAATGATTCAAGCATGAGGATCTATGAACAAGCATTGAAAATGCAATAGGCCTCGCCTTTTATTAAGTTAAAGCCATTTGCTTTGCTATATAATACCATTAGCAAAGCAAATGGCTTTAACTTTAGTTTCCTAGGAGCGCTTTTCATAGCGCCGTGCTACCTGCAGCTGAGTAGGAGCACTTCTGTCCCTTATAGAGGGAATCCCCGGTGTAGGGATTCCCCCTCATTGTTGGGTTGTTGCGAGTGCCCACCCCGCAGTGGCCGCCGCATCGAGGCGGTTTTGCGAAGCCGGAGCCCAGCCTGCATCGCCGCATTTGTTTAATGCACGGGTGCCCACCCCGCGTCTTTGCTTTTATTGAGAGAGCGGGTGCCCACCCCGCTCTCCTGTTACTATTGCCGCTGGTTGCTTTATCTAAGGTGGGTGCCCACCCCACTTATACAGTACTTTGGCGGGTGCCTACCCCGCATCTCCGCTATTTAAAATACGCGGGAGCACACCCCGCGTTTCACCGCCGCAGCACGAGCCAGCCACAGCGACCAGGAAGCCAGGAACGTAGCCTGACACTGGGCGAGGCCAAGAGGAGGAGGCTGCCGCGGCGCCAATGGCAGCGCGGCCAAAGGTGAAGGCTGCCGGGGCCACCAATGGCAGCGCGGCAGAAGGAGGAGGCGACCCGGAAGTGCACGGGTTGGACGTGCCTTAGAAGATCCCCGATGTCGGCCCCAAGTCCCGGAGAGGCGGTATCGTTGGCGGGCCCCCCATGCCTGGAGAGCCCCCCGCACGCCTGCAGAAGGCATCGCAAGGCCAGCGGCAGTATGTGCTATCTGCCTCGCTTGCTCCTGCTTTCGAGCCTGTTTACTTGGCCTGCGCGCCTCCACTGCGCCCCTCCCCCGTACCTGCACATACTTACCCAGAGGTGACCCAAGCAGAGCGCGGTCCTTGGTGGGCTGGTCCACTGATCTCTGGGCCCCCGCTCCAGCGGGGTGAGAGCCGTCCCAGTTGGACTGACTCGCATGACTGGTTTCTTATCTTTATGGGGCCATGTGTTTGGCCCCATAAAGATAAGAAAACCTTTTACGTCAGCAGTAAGTCGGGGCAGCCAGTCCAACTGGGACAGCTCTAAAAGAGAAAAGTGTAGGTCACTAGACGCTCTTTTTCAATGGCTGGCCACCGTTTAGCATAAACGGGGACACCAGCCAATGGAAAAGAGGGGTGGGGCTTAAAGCCCACTAGAGAAATCTCCTAAAGTCATTAAATCTCGCCAGCGAGACTGCGCATGTCTGCGCAGTCTTCCGCCAGGCGAGACCTAAAAATTAATGCTGGAGAATACTGGTGCACTCCAACTGGATAGGCAAGTTATTCTCTTTTGGCCCATGACATTCCGGGAAGTGACAGAAAGCAGTCAAGGTTTTAATCAGGAGATGGAGGGGCTAGAAACGTACATTCAGTATGACAGCAAAAAACACAATGATATCACTATTCTATCAAAGCTTTACTTTAGCACAAAATATTTTATCAAGTAAATGGTTCAGTTAGTAAGGCAATACACACAAATCCGGAGGGTAATAATCATGCAGAGGGGAATAAATATAATCAAATGTTATTATAGCTCCTTAATGTCAAAAGCTGAATTTCTGCTGACACTGACAACATGGCCAAAGAGATCCTGTCTGGCTTGATTTGAGCTGATTCTGGAAACTTTGAAAGCACTTCTTTTAAGTGGCTAAACTTTCACAATGGGGCTTAAAAGTGGACACATTAGTACAGATGTGGATATTCTGAGCCCAGTTTTGGATCCTAGGTACCACTCTGGTACCAGAAGGGTGGAATAAGAAGTGCCCCCCAACCATGAAATTGCTCTGGCTGGAAAGATGAGTCTCCCAAAAAACACATCACCACACAAGTATTCCAGCCACTATGGCCTAGAAGCACTCCAGGGATGCTCTGTCCTGGAGACCCTATGTCCAGTCAGGGTAAATGTCAAGTCAACTGACGCCCAGAGACCAGTTAACGACACAATGGGCCTTTAGATGCTTGTAATGGGACTACTGAAAATAGTAGACCACCCTACAGCTCATAATAGAGAGAATCCAAACGTGTCTGTCTTTAAATACCTGTGCATCTTGGAATCTACCAATCGCAGTCAAGATTTTCCAGGAGGAGTCAACCACATGACTGGGGGCTAAAAAACAGTCACTCAGACACTAGTTCCACATAAAGAGGTTAGTTTAAGGTTAGGTGTGATGTATGCTTCAATTGGGATATTTCCGGAACCACAAGGGCTTGACAGATTAATCGAATGACACACATTGAGGGCAACTTTCTCGAACCAGTGACACTGGACTACATGAAAAGATTGTAAAGAATGCCTACACTTTGTTTTCCCTGGGCTTAAGGAATATAGATTTAGGACCGTAAAGACAGGGGGAACGATAGTTTAAGATGCAGCCTCATCCTTCTCGATGTGTTAAGGCAATGGAGATGCTCCTCGACCAAGATGATCTTGCTTCGTCCCAGTCAGCCAGCCTGTGAAGACTGCTTTGATCCTTTTTAGACTCAGTAAGCTGAGCTGTCTTCACAAAGGTCACTCCAGTCAGCTGGGCTTCACACAGGTCTTCCACGGATCAGGTCACTCCAGCAGGCACAAGTCCAGCTGCTGGAAAGGCAGGTAAATCATCCTCGTCTCTTGAGGTCACAACAGCAGGGAGACGGCACTGACTTAATTGAACTTATTGAGATAGGTTAGCAATCCAGCAGAGAGTCTAACACTGGTCTAGTGTCGCTTTACGAACACCGGGGTGCAGGCGATGTTCGTGTCAAGAAAAAAAAGAGAAACCAAGTACCCTTGGACGGTCAAAACAGGAAACCAGAGTCAGCAATAGGGGTCTGCAATAATCAGATTTTGTGTGTTCCTCCATTTCTGAGCGGCATCCTATCCTTGTCGAGGTCAGACTTAACTGTCTTGTGACCCAAGAATCTATAGTAAAACCAGTTTAAACTGTTCAAGTTATATGCACTGTAATTCTACTGAAGCCTGCACCTGCCCCTGTTGTGTTGGAAGGTAGCCACTGCATAGCAAACCAGGAATAAGCAACTTGTACTCAAGGCAGGGGACTCCTACATGGAATCAAAGGGAATGTGCTAGCTACCTTCCACACACACTACTTTCACAGGTCTTTGACTGAAGGATTAGGCTGTACAGTTCGGACATCACCAAAAACAAAATTAGCCCTAGAATGTTTGCACGATTGCCTAGCTCAAAGCAGGGCCGTACCGCTTCCCAAAATAATGCCAAGGACTTTTGGCTCATGAAGCAAAAGCAACAAAAACATTTTTTTTGTATCGTTTATATTGGATAGCACTGTAAGGAGGTGCAACATGGTCAAACAAGGGGCTCCTACAGTGTGGTTAAGCTCAATTCCACAAGGTGAAAGGAAATGTACGTTTTTTCTTCCATTACATATACAGCCAAACATACATATGCCCTTAATGAGATTAATTTGTTGAATGCTTCACAAACAGTTATTACTGTAGTAATGCAGAAGAAAAAGTCTACACAAGAGAATTTCTTAAAAGCACACAAGTTAAAAAATATTTTTTTAAAAAAAAGGTCTCATCGATTTGGTGCTTATATAAATAAGGGGCCTTAAAATGTTGCAACCCGAGTTCACCACTGATCACTTATTAACAGAAGCTTGGTCCCTGCACCACCAGCTACATGTTCCTCTTGCCCTCTGCCCTAAAAAAGTTTTATATTCAATAGGAAGCCAACGTAACCACTTTGATGCTTTGACTATCAAGCCACACTTTTTTGGCACTGTTTCAATAGCATCATGACCTCTTGAAAAGTGGCACAAAGAACGGGGTTGAATCTGAAACACTGCTGCACCAGAAATATTCCAATGCCTAAAATTGAGAAAAGTGGCATGCATGTTTACTGTGCTATTCTACATGAACTCTACAGCTGACTTATGGCTGGGTATTGCTCCTCATACTGACGGAACTTGTAGCCATTTCTGAATAATTGGGGACTGCCCTTTTATCCACAATAAGAGCAGGGACATTATGCTTCAAGTTATTCTGTAGAGAGCGGCGAGTCATTTATTGGTATAGAAAACAGAGAACTTTGTCAACATATTTACCAAAAAGCTTTGGAAGACCAGAGAAAACCCTAAGCCACACCTGCTTGTAAAAAAACAGACACTCTTAGAAAGGAAGCCTGCATAAAAGCAGGACTACTGCATCAGGAAATGCAGTGCCAAATGTATCAAAACACTTTACTTTTGTATTTAATCTCCAACCTCTGCAGACTTCACAGACCACCTGACTTAAGTAAAAACAAATAAGCAGCACAGAATTTCTTTAAATTCCATGAGTAAATTTAACATTTTGGAGGCTCGCTCTTCAATGCATAAACACAGATGACTTCGGGAGGAAAATCTACTGAGGCTGAAGTATTTGTTCATTCCCATGGGAACACAATCCTGCTACTCCTGGCTTTCTGGCCTAACCATAATATTTTTTGTGGAAACTCTTTTAATGTTTCTTGAGGTGGTTACTGATCTTGTGGCTGGAGAATGGGTTGACTAGGCAATGGACGAGTTTGTATGGAAAGTGGCGTGGAAACCAACAGCAATGGTACATAGATAAATGATGCAAATTTAGATGGGTCCTTCTTAGCTAGAAGTGAGATGAGAAAATCAACAATAGGTGGCTTTAAGCAGGGTAACGAGTACAGTGGTGGATAATGTGGTTGTAACAGGATTGTCATCTGCCTTCTTTCTAGCACTCCTGGGTTAACATTGTAACCTCTGCTTCTTCTTGCAAAAAGTAGCAGATATCAGGTTGTCCTGGGCTGTATGTGGAGACAGAACATGCCTCGGCTAAACCTTCATTAACACACTTCTATCTTTACAGTGTTCAGGAGGAACCATAATAGGTCACATGTGCCTGAACTGCCATCTCAGACATTTGTGGCACTCACATAAAACACAGCATTGTCTGAAGTATCATGGCACAGAGTGGTTGATCTTCCTAATAGAGAAAGGTTGCTTCAGGAATATTGTTGAAGACTTGCACTGGAGATGAGTGAGCACGGCTATATCTGATGGTTTCTTTAGAGGGTAACTAAACAGTAATGGATATCCTCAAACATTTTCCTCAGGTGATCAGTAGTATATGCCCTTAAGGGCACCTTCTCTTTGACAGGAATTTCTGCCACAATGCGCAACGAACAAAACAGCAAACTTATAATTTCCCCCTTCAAAGATATTCCACAACAAGCTGAAGTAATCACAATGAGAAACAAGGCCAGGAGATGCAGCGACAGCTGTGCATAGGCTCAAAAGGAATACATATGAGAAAGATGGGCAGAAGCCATCCCTTTTGTAAACACCCAGAGGGCAAGGATGAGGCAGAAAAGAAGCAGGACAAAATAAAAATTCTCCTGGTCCATCTTGAATCACGGCAACATCTGAGTTACGGCAAGATGAGCATCTGAAATGTGCGCCCTGTTAAACTAAGGACATCATCCAGTATCCCAGGTTCAGAACAGCAAGAATCTGAGCCAATGTGATCATGTTGATTCTACTCTTCTGCAAGAGGGTGTCTGGGGATGTAGGTCAGTATAATGAGGTAAACCATCCCCCTCTCCACCATAATCAATATTCTGGGGGTGCACCCTGCTCTGGGCACAGGATCAGAATCACAATCAAAAGATAATGGACCCTCGGCCAATATCTGCGACACAGTTGGGGAACTGCGCGAGAGCCAGGTTGCATGATGGCTGGTTGTGCTTTTGTGATTTCGTAGTACATCATCAATTGGGCTTGCGACACCATTGATTTGGGATCCGATATGAGCCAGAGGTGTCATCACCAGCAAAAGGGATCCAGCGTGGATCTCTGGGGTGGACTGGAAGGCTGCACTGGAGTCAGTTGTAACGGACCAGGAAACCGGTCCCAAGGGGAGGGACAGTGCAAGGAAGCACCCAGTCAGCGCTAACATGACTTGAGGCCCTTGCAGTTCCTTAGGGCCTGAAGGTGCGCTTGAGGGAGACGGAAAAGGAGAATGCCACATACCAGTGTGCATTTGTTCTTGGCATGTAGAGCTGCAGAGATTCACACTCTGTGCATCGATCGCCATCTGGTGTTGGGCTCAGATGCTTGCACCTTGTTGTTGTCTTGGAAGAAGTCTTTTGTAGTCCCCGAGATAGGCGACTCCTCCCTAAGACGATAGTCCGCATGGGCATCGACTCCATCCTCAGATTGTTTTTCGCCATGAAGGGAAATTATGGATTTTGTAAGAAATAGAAAGATGTCCATGAGAATGTATCTAAGTAAGATAACACTGGAACAGATACAGGTTCCGGGGAGGTGGGTGGGCGTGTGAATCTCTGCAGATGTACATTCCAAGAACAGATGCATACTGGTAAGTAGCATTTTCCATTCGAGGCATATGAGCTGCAGAATTCACACTTTGTGCATAGACTGCAGAGCAGTGTTTCCCCTAGCGGTGGTCGCCTGTATCGGTTGCAGTGGTTTGAAAACGTGTCTTAAGAACAGCTTGGCCTACAGAAGCTTGTTGCTGTGCCTGCACATCTACACAATAGTGTTTGGTGAAGGTGTGTGTTGTAGACCATGTTGCTGCCTTACAAATGTCTTCTAGGGGAATGTTCCTTAAGAATGCCATGGAAGCCCCCTAGTTTACGTGTTGAATGCGCTCTAGGGGGAATTGTTAACGTATGTTTTGCTTTCTGATAGCATATTTGAATACATTTTACTATCCACCTGGCAATTCAGGCTTTGGAAATAGGATTGAGTTTATGAGGTGGAGAGAAGGCTACAAACAGTTGCTTTGTTTTCCTAAAGGTTTTAGTCCTGTCTATGTAGTAAAGTAAAGCTCTTTTGACGTCAGGCGTGTGACAAGCTCTTTCCGCTACGGAATCAGGATTTTGGAAAAATACTGGTAACTCTACTGATTAAGGTGGAAAGCAGAGATTAATTTGGGAAGGAATCTTGGATTTGTCGTAAGAACCACCTTGTTACGATGTATTTGTAAGAATGGTTCTTGTATGGTTAAATCCTAGATCTCACACTCTCCTGAGAGAGGTGATTGCGATAAGGAAAGCTACTTTCCATGTAAGCAATTGTAATTCGCATTTGTGTAAAGGCTCAAATGGGGGACCCATGAGTAGAGTAAGAAAAATGATTAGGTTCCACACTGGAGAGGGTGGCAGCCTGGGTGGAATTATCCTTTTAAGGCCTTCCATAAAGGCTTTGATAGCGGGTACTCTAAACAATGACAAATGTCTGTTTTGTAGGTAGGCGGCAAGGGCAGCCAGATGTAATCTTTTTGAAGAGTATGCCAGATTGCATCTTTATAGATGTAGCAAATAGCAGACAATGTTCTGAATTGAAGCATCTAATGGGTCAATTTTGTTACTATTGCAGTAAATGACAAATCTCTTCCATTAAGCTGCATAGCAAGCTCTAGTAGTGAGGCGTATGGCTTCCTCAATTATGTTCGTATAGTCCGGTGGGAGGTTAAGGTAACCTAACTCTAGGATTTCAGGAGCCAGATCGCTAGATTCAGTTGTGCTGGATCTGGGTGCCTTATCTCTCCATGGTTCTGCGTTAGCAGCTTTGGGGAGAGACGTAATTTTTGGTGTGGAACTACTGAGAGTTCAAATAAGTGTTGTGAACCATGGTTGCCGTGCCCATGTTGGAGCAACTAGGATCATCTTGAGAGACTATTGTTTGAGCTTGCGAACTACTAGTGGAATGAGTGGGAGTGGCAGAAAAGCGTACGCAAATCTGCCTGACCAGTTCAACCATATTGCATTGCCCTTGGACAACGGTGTGGGAACCTGGCGGCGAAGGTTGGGCATTTTGCATTTGCATGTGTGGCGAACAGATCTATGTCTGGTTGGCCCCACATCAGGAAGAAGGGTTGAAGAACTTGCGGATGAAGTTCCCATTCGTGTATCTGTTGAGTCTGACGACTTAACAGATCCGCCATCTGATTGTTCACCCCTGGAAGATGTTCTGGTAGAAGATATATGTTTTGTGGAATTGCCCATCTCCATATACTTTGCGCTAGATGAGACAGCTGCAAAGAATGTGTTCCTCCTGGTTTCTGTATGTAATACATTGCTGTCATAGTCTGTGCGGACTAGGACAGCTTTTTTGAGATGTGTTTGGAACGATTTTAACGCGACAAAAATTGCCAGTAATTCTAGGTAATTGATGTGGAACAGTTTTTGTTGAGTGGTCCACCTGCCCTGAATTATGTGGTTTGAGAGATGGGCTCCCCAGCCGGTGAGTGATGCGCCTGCTGTTCGCACTATCTGTGGAACACGGCTCTAGGAACGGCCGCCCTCTGGAAAGGTTTTGTGTGTTCCATCACTGCAGAGCGCGATGTGTGCGGCTGTCCACCAACACCAGATCTGTAAGTTGACCCTGAGCTTGGTTCCACTGACGTGCTAAGCATTCCTGTAAAGGGCGCATCTGAAGACGTGCGTGAGGTACAATGAAGATACAAGAGGCCATCATTCCTATGAGCTGCATAAACACTCGTGCTGGGAGAGTGTTGGGGCTGAAACTTGGAGATGAGGGTTTGCATACTGGCTATCCTTGCTGGATTGGGGTATGCTAGAGCTTTGGACGTGTCTATTGTGGCTCCTAGATACTGATGTATGTAGGAGGGTTGAAGGTGTGACTTGGTGTAGTTTACTGTGAACCCCAAGTTGTGTAGCAGCTGAATGGTTTGATAAAGATTAGTTACTTACTTGTAATCCTAGTTCTCATCCAGGGGTATACTCCAAGTCATAATCTATGAATAATCCCCGCCCATGTGCGGGATCCCGGACCATATAGAAAATACATATATATACATATATATGCATATGTGAAAACATATACATGCAGCCTAAAATGTTTCCAACATGGCAAAAATGCTGAAATTACATAGGTTTGCATTGTAGTACCCCTACCTTCCTAACCCAGAAGGAAAAAAGGAAGCACTAAATTGTCATACAATAATGCTTTATTGCCATAAAGCAAACTTGTAATTGCAGGCATTTGCCTGTAGGCTGCAGCAGAGTACTAAGAAACAAAGAAAACTGACACCTTGCCTTTAAGGCATTAGAGTAGGGGTACCGTGCCTGTAAGACCTGCAGGAGACCCCTTGCTCCCATGATGCACCACAGGTGGCAGTTAGGTCAGTTCTTTTTGACAGTGCATATGCACCTGAGTAGATCTGCAATCAATAAACAATAACTTGAAGAGAATGCTCGTACGGGGAGGTGGGTGGGTCGCTTACGAATTTGAGGAGTATACCCCTGGGTGTCAACTAGGATTACAAGTAAGTAACTAATCCTTCTCATCCAGGGGATACTCATCAATAGTCAATCTATGAATAGAGTAGCAAGCCTATAACCAAAGTCTCACGGACTAGCAACAGAGCATATAGAACATGAACTAACATCACATTCAAGCTGTGAAGTTCCTAAGGCTACTTCAGTCAGAATCTAAACAATAATATAATAATATAAATAATGAAATTTAGTGACACAAGAAATAGAAAAATACAAAATTATTTATTACAATATATGTTTTTTTTTGTTATGTAGGCAATTTATAGGGGGCGTGGCTAGCCGGCCATCATGGCGGACGCGAGCTTGTAAGGCTCCGACCGAAGGCCCCAGTAATTAGTCATAATTCTCCTTGAAGAGCACCATCTGGGACCGCCACCGAGGGAATTTAACGGCAGAGGTGTGGTGCAACCCGGAGAACCCCTCCTGGCGCCGTCTTGATTGTGATAGACGCAGCTGCAGGCAGGAATTAAATGTGGCCTGCGGGAGGTAGCGAGTAGAGGTGAAGAGCTCTGCCGAGAGGCGGCGATCCACGTCGCTGGGCGGAGTGCAGTGGAGTGGACAGTGCCGAGACGGCGGGAGCAGCGGCATACTTGTTGAAGTGACCTGCCCAGACCGGAGGAGTGAATCAGCCCGTTGTGCAGGGGACCCGGGAAGGAGGTGGGGCGCGGATCGTGAGCCGCTGCCCCTGGTGGAAAGAAGGACTGCGACGCCTATGCCGGTGAGGAGAGCGGGAGGCCCCGACGTAGTGCACAGGCCCGCCCGGATGCCATAGAGATGTGGTAGGCGAAGTGCTTGATCCCCAGAGACTCACCGGGACTGTGTGCTCTTCATGAGCCGCAGCATTGTGGAGGCTGGGCGAGGAACCGCCGGCAGGGATCGGCATTGCGGCCTACAGGAGGCGGAGCCGTGCGGTAGAGGCCCCTAGCGCAGACAGACGATCGTATTGCCGGCCAGCTTGCAGGGTGGGTACCCGGAGAGAGCGCGGCGGGAGCAGCGGCGTGCCCCACTGCGGTCTCTGGCACAGGCTTGAATCATCGGGGAGCCTGGAGGAGCGACCAGTGGACCGGGAGCAGGAAACAGAGAAGCAGCTGGTGCGGGTAAGCCGGTGAGAGAGTGGGGCCCCGGGAACGCGTGGCATCTGGCCTGGGGAGACAAGCCCCCGTGCGAACGGGGTGCCCGACCCGCTAGACAGCAGCATAACCAGCAGCAGCTGGCCTGGATCTGGGGGAGAGCCCGTCGGGGTCTTGGCGCAGCGGAGGACCAGACAGCTAGGGAAGATGGTGCGAATGAGACTCCCTGAGGCACCAGGAACTACAGTTGGCAGTTGATACGTGCCAGTACCCATGCAGGGTTGCTGAGAAAGTCTTGCTTCGCGGGCGAGTGGCCCATACTGAGGCACAGGGACTTGGCGAAAGGACACACACGACTACCAAGGGCCGCAGTGGATATAGAGGTGGATGGAGACCCGGGGCTGCGAGAGGCTGGGGACCCGCATGCTGCACGGACACTACCTATGAACATGGGTGTGAGACTTGTTACGGAACCCCGGGGACGACTCATAAGGACGGAGAGCACGCGTGGGTGGGGTACGCCTAACTGAAGCCAGCATCGGAATTTCTGCATGGGGTGGACAGGGAGAGGTGGCAACTAACGACAACACCTTTAGTGCACCTAGACCCTGCGCGCTACGAGGGACATTGACTGGCCTGTTGTTCGGCAGTGCGGGGGGAAGGAAGTTCGCCTGAAGACAAGCGGCGAGGCTTGAACCGGTTTGTGGTGTGGGAGCCTTTAAAGGGGCCTCGCGGATGACCTGTAAGTTCGGCCATATATACGTCGGAAGCAGGAATGACCTAACGGGCCGTCCGCCCCCCACTGCCTGGAACTCACCCAGACCCCGCTGACCAGGCGGGCCCAACCCCGGAGACACACATCTGACAAGCGGTGCAGAGGTGAAGGGAGCCGGCAAAGCGACACGGTCAGCGGCGGGTATCTGGATCTTCTGACTCAGAGGAGGGAACGCTAGCTGTATACGCACTGCTGGAGAGAATTGTGCTGGCCTGAGATGCCTCTGAAGCAGACCCCATTAAGTGAACTCTACTCTCTGTGGCCAACCCCTACGCGGGGCGTTCTTGTGCGGAACAAGCACCTTGACTGCTGCGGCCGGGGCAGGAGGAGAGCACGGGGAATGAGAAGCAGAGGCAGCGGGGAGTTCGTAGCTAGAGGCTGCGATAAGCGACAAACACGAGGTGGGTAGCACCGGAGGTACACGCTTGAAGAGCGGTTGGTTCCCCCGCGGCGCGCCCTTCTGTCGGGTGCTCTGTTCACTGCGTGTCTTGCCGGAGCGACGCCACGAATGCCCTCGGCGCAGCAGCATGTGATGGGGCGCATGAGAGCCAAAATGAAGCAGGGACAGCCACGAACCGGCGCGCTGGACTCTCCGAATCTGAGGGAAGAAGCTGACACGGAGCCCGTATCTGCTGCGTTGGCAGCCAAGATGGATTCCGTCCTCACAGCTGTAGAGAGAATTGGGACTGCGCTGGAACACACCAGAACGTCACTGGAAACGCGGATCGACAAGGTCACATCTGACTTTACACTCCTGCACGCGGATCACCGAAAGCTCACCGACAGGGTGGTTGCTCAAGATCAAGTGCTCCAAGATCTCCAACCGGTTACCCGTAGTCATGCAGCCGCATCGCAAGATATGATGGAACGGATACATGCTTTAGAAGATAGGGCAGAGGATGCGAAGGGGCGCTCACGCCGCAATAACATCAGAGTGGTGGGGCTGCCGGAAGGCGAAGAAGGCAAGCGCCCTGAACAGTACATAGAGAACTGGCTGCGAGATCTACTCCCGAAGGAGACACTGTCCAATCACTTCGCAGTGGAAAGGGCCCTCCGAGTGCCAGTCCAGAAGCCAGGCCGCTCCTGTTTAAACTGCTCAACTACAGGGACAGGGACGCGGTACTGCGCGAAACTCGAAAAATGGAAGAACTATCCGTAGGAGGCAGCCGCATTATGCTATTCCCTGATTACACTGCCCTGGTACAACGTTGCAGAAGCAATTACATGATGGTGAAATGTCAACTCCAAAAACTGGAGCTCCCCTATTCCCTGTTGTTTCCCACACGGCTACGAGTGGTAGCAAAGGGTAAAACGCACTTCTTTGACACGCCTGCAGAGACATGGGACTGGCTGGAGGAGTCCGGGTTATGGACCGGGAAAAGGCCATCAGAACCGGATTATGGAGAGGCAGCTGGCAGGAGACGCAGGCGCCGACCGCGCCACAGGGCGCCCCGCAGAGTGGCGGCCAGAACCGGGGCCCCAAGTCCAGAGAAGATGCGAAAGGAGCGGCAAGAGGTACTGGAAGCAGTCACTACTCTTGGTACCCCGAGCAGGCGGACCTGTCGGGAGTCTTCTGCGCAGCGTGCGGAGGTGTCCAGTGGAACTTAGACACCCTCGATTGAACTTTCTGAAGAACTTTGTATACCGGTTGTTACGCCGCAGACGGCGGATATTGGTTGAGCAGCCTGATAATACGCACATTGGAGATGCCTGCCTCACGCAAGTACAATACTGAGGACTGAATTGGGCTGTGCGGGATGTGGAGGGGGGGGGGGACTGGCGGGATTCTGTGTGGGTTCCCTGATGGGCAGAGGCTCGGGCTTTGTTCCACTTAGGGCAAAAAGAATGGGGTGTCCACAGGGGGTGGCCCTTACCCGCATGCTACTGCTTCACATGGGTGTTGGGAGTCTGCAGCCACGGCAAGAGGAGGTACCGGGTTCCCGAGTGGCGCACCGTATGTTTGGGAAATGAGGGGGTTGGGCATAGCGGATTGCTCGCTGCACACACGCCCCACAAGGCCGCACACTGACCTAGTTCCCTGCTTTGCCACATGCATGGGCACATAGTTTGGACGGATAGCTTCGAGATGTCCGCCCTGTACGTTCTGTTTTTTCTAAGTTCTCCAGTTGTTCTGGTTACTACAGTCCGGCTCACATATATCCGGGTACACCCGGTACTTACGAAACGGCGGCCCATCCTTGACCTCGCAGCAGTTTACACACTCTAGCGATGACAAGTGTTAATGTAATCACATGGAACCTATGAGGTATGAACACACCCACACGGAGCTACTCCATATTTGCTTATCTTCAAAGACATTCAGTTGGTATAGCCTTACTGCAGGAGACACACTCAACACAGCTGGAGCTAGACCGACTACGCAGGCGTTGGAGAGGCCAGGTGTACGGCACCGCGTACTCTGCACATGCTAAGGGCACACTTGTATGGGTGCGGGCAGGCGTTCCATTCGTCAGCATGGACACGGTAGTGGATCTGGAAGGTAGATACACACTAATGCACGGTGTGCTTAACGGACAGCACATATTGTTGGCGTTAGTTTACACCCCAAATACTGGTCAAGGGGCATTCCTGGAGCGACTGTCGACTCCGTATGCTGATCTCCCCTGGCTGCTGGGCGGGGACTTCAACTCTGTCCTAGACCTACACCTGTATAGATCCTTCTCTCTCCCCCCCCCCCCCCTTCAGGGTCACATCGGCGAGGTCTAATGCACAGGCACTTGCAGACTGGCTCTCGCACTGGGCACCATTAGATATGTGGCGGGCCCTCCATCCAGTAGACCGTGTTTACTCCTACTACTCCGCTCGACCTGCATGTCCGACTGGACAGGGTGGTGGGGTCACGGTCTCTCTTGCCGCTGCTTGCAGCCTCGGAATATTTAGGTCGGACACACTACGATCGTAACCCCCTGCAGTTCCGCAGCAGCTGGGAAACTGATAGGCCCCCTATTCCCACATGGCGTCTACAGCCTAACGTGTTGGAAGATCCTGAGTTCCGCTCGTCACTAGGGACGGCAATCCTGACATACTTTGAACTTAACGAAGGCACAGCCAGTGACATGCTGGTGGAATGGAACACCCTCAAACAACAATCAGAGGCCATTGCTAGGGTGCCTCCTGGAATGTACACAGGCAACTGTCGGCGGCTATTACCCAAATCGAATCCCAGCTGCTGCAATTTGAAAGGGGGGGGGGAGAAGGAGGAGGTAGACAGGCGGGTCGCCTGGAGGACCTCCGGACGCAACTAGCGGAGCTGTTAGAGCGGCTGCGCTGCCATAACTATGCAGCACACACAGCCCGCACGCATGCCGCAGCAGACAGGGCGGGCCGCTTACTCGCATGGCTGATGAGGCCAGAGACTAACCGTGCCCCGATAGCGGCGATACGCACACCGCAGGGAGATTTGGTATATACGCAACGAGAGAGCCACAAGGTAATGGTGGACCACTATGCACAGCTGTACCGGTCCCAGGTCCGTTGTTCAGATCTCGAACTAGGGAGGTTCCTGGAGAGGGTCCAGTTACCTGCGGCTTCGGCTGAGCACCAGGAGGCGCTTAATAGCCCCCTCACCTTAGAAGAGATAGGAGAGGCAGTTGCATCCCTGGCATCCGGGAGAACTCCAGGGCTGGACGGCCAACCGGCCGAATTCTATAAAGCTTATCGGGAGTCCTTGGTGCCGCACTTACACGCCGTCTATTCAAAGGCACAGGAAGAAGGCACGTTTCCCCCTTCGATGCGCGAGGCGTACCTGATGTCCCTGCTGAAGCCCGATCGCGACCAGACAGCTCTGGGGTCTTATAGATCACTGGCGCTTTTGAATGCTGATGTCGTGGCGGAAGGTGTTAAAGATTGGCCAAAAGCAGGTTGCCTAATGCTACGACCTAGAAAAGGCCTTCGATTGTCTGGAATGGAGGTACTTATCAATGCTGCTGCGGCGCTATGCTAGGGGGGGGGGGGGGAGGAATTTTTGCAAATGATAGGCCTCTTATATAGAAACCCCACGGTACGGGTCACGCTGGGTCCGTACATATCGGAAGCGGTACCGGTGTGCAGGGGCACCAAGCAGGGGTGTCCGCTGTCGCCATCACTGTTTGCGTTGGCAATTGAGCCTCAACACATCAGGTGTCATATGCAGATGACGTGCTGGTGTACGTGAGGGATATAGAGAATATCCCGGCCCAGCTGGCCCTTATATTGCGAGACTTTGCAGCTGTCTCGGGGCTTCAGGTAAATGCTAGCAAATCCTGCCTGTATGCGTTTAGAGGGGGAAAGCACAATCCGGGATACACTCTCAACGGAACATGAGTGGTGTGGAAAGAGGATACCTTCAGATACTTAGGTATACAGATATACTGTCAAACACAGGATACCTTGGATGGGAATGTGGATCGAGCGGTTACGGATATCAAGTCGCAGATGCGCTTCTGGGGTACGCTGCCGCTGACACTCACGGGCAGGGTGGTATTGGCCAAAATGGTGATCCTTCCCAGGCTACTGTACTACTTTGCCAACCTGCCAATATACATACCAGCAGCCTTTTTTACTGCGTTCTCTAAGCTGCTCCGCGATTTCATCTGGGGGAGTAGCCGTCACAGGCTGTCACTGGCGAAATTATACCTACCCACGGATCAAGGGGGGCTAGCGGTGCCCTGCTTCGAACATTACTACTTGGCAGCGCAGCTGCAGCGCATAGCCCGCTGGTTTGCAGACAGAGGCCGGGATGACACGGCGACTGTGCAGCCCCCCCTACTCTCAGGAGCGGCTCCACGCGCTCTTCCACCCAGCAGTCAAGAACACGACACCGACACCACTCCTCCTAAAGGTGGCGTACAAATGTTCTCAGAAGTTTATTTATTACTAGAACCCTGATACCATACGCACCTGCGTTACAATTAGAGGGCTCTCCCAGAGGGGTGCAGACACTTACTCCTTCGGCCTTGGAGTGTTGGAGGGATGCGGACATACAGTCTCTAGGAGATCTGTACCGGGAAGGCTCGTTGGCACCGTATGACTCGTTGGTGGAGGAGGGAAGGGAGGAGGGGGGGGGGTCTTCCGCCAGGACAATTCCTTGTGCACCGCTCTTTAGTTGCAATGCTGACGGCTATATGGGGGGACATGTCCACAGAACCAAAGTAACATCTCACCATATAGTACCTCCATGTTATGGGACGAGGCAGGCACCTGGTACGTTGGTTTGCAGGGTCTTTGCACACGCATGCAGCGGTCACATTAGAACCACTCCGACACAAGTGGGAGACAGACCTAGGGAGGCCATTATAAGATAAGGAGTGGGAAAAGGTATTGAAGGGCCCAGTGCACATCCCTAGGAATATGAGGCTCCGACAGATCCAGTTGTTCATAATACACAGGGCATACCTTACACCGGAGGCCATTAAAGATGTGTATCGCTATAAGGGGATAACAAGCTATCTATTATGCTAGACGAGGTTATTGGAAAAGGCAAAATGAGGAGGGAAGGGGACGCCACCACTAGCGCCGGGCTGAGTTGGGATCGTTGGGAATGTTGGGGATTAACTGTTTTTTTTTTTTTACTATGTCTGTTTGGCAGTCCATATGGCACCAACGGGAGGACTACACCACTGAACTTTCGGCACTAAGCAGTTCCTGAACAGGGACATATTCTAGACCAGAACTGAAAGCTATTTTCATGTTTAATCAGACGCTGCGGCTGTGTCTAGGACGGGCGCAGGATCCACCATGCACGTGGCGAGAACTTGTGTTTAATGTGTCTAGTCACCGTGTATGGAAAGTGCGCAAGCAATGATGTCTTTCAAGTAAATGTAATTCTTTGAATGTTAAATAAAAATAAAAACAGATAAAAAAAATGTAGGCAATTTATTAAAAAAAAACACATGTAGATGACAAAACATAAGCTGTAAATTATTCTGACTATGGTCATTCATCCACAAAGTCAATCTTAATACTCTAACGTTTGTATTATGTATGATAGAGTATCAGCATCCTAAATTCATTAGATGTCTGACAACCATAAATGGGGAAGATGTTTATAGCAATGAATCTCATGGACTTCTATATCTGAAGGGTGGTTTCCAAGATGTCTCAACGCGCATTTCGGTAGAGAAACTGCCTTCCTCAGGAGAGCCACCTCCAAAATATTTCTTCAAGGTCCACGATGATCAAAGATCTATCCAAGAATGAGTGCGAGCCTCACTGGGTGACATATGTAAGGACAGCGGTCCTATTAAATGAATGCAACAAGCATATAGTTGCAGGAATTACTGTCCCCAAAAAACACCGCAGAATTAGAAGAAAACTTCAAGAGCAGGATAAATCTGATGATGCATCCAATGTAGTACGGACGTCCTTCACAACCCACTCGTAGATCTTGTGATGACTATTCTGCTAATGCCAAGGAAGAAAACCAGGATTACAAGTAACTAATCCTTCTCATCCAGGGGATACTCATCAATAGTCATAATCCATGAATAGAGTAGCAAGCCCATACCCAAAGTCTTGCGGACTAGCAACAGAGCATATAGAACATGAAGTAACATCACATTCAAACAGCAGTTATGCAAACAAATTCCTCAAAGAGGCCTGCCCCACCTGGGCATCGGCCAGTGCATCTGAATCTAGGCAGTAATGGCGTGTAAAGGTATGTATCGAGCGCCATGTAGCCGCCTTGCAAATCTCAGCTATAAGAATGTTGCGAAGGAGAGCTGTAGTAGAAGATTTCCCTCTGGTAGAGTGTGCTCGTGGTCTGCCATGCAGAACTTTGTTGGCTAGTTGGTAGGACAAGGCTATACAGGAGACGATCAATCTAGAAATAGATCTTTTGGAAGCAGCCAGCCCGGTATTTGTTGAACCATAATTGACAAAGAGCCGGTCAGACTTCCTAAGTGGAAGGGTTTTATCAAGGTAAAACTTCAATACCCTCCGGAGGTCTAGAGAATGTAAAGCTCTCTCCGGGGGAGTGGTTGGCTGAGGAAAGAAAGTGGGCAACGTGATAATTTGATTGATGTGGAAATCCGAGACCACCTTGGGCAGGAAACTCGGATGAGTCTGCAGCACCACTCTATTGGCGTGGAAAACAGTGTAAGGCTCCTTGCAGCACAGGGCCTGAATCTCACTCACCCTGCGGGCTAAAGTGATGGCTACTAAGAAAGCAGCCTTCCAGGTCAAATGCTGCAGAGATGCCTTATGAATAGGCTAGAAAGGAGCACCCATCAATTTGGTGAGGACAATGTTAAGCTCCCAGGGAGGCGAAGGGGACCTCACTGGTGGAAACACTTTAAGCCCCTCTAGGAAATCTTTGACCACAGGCATTTGAAAGAATGAGGTCTGGGTAGGAGACTTTCTATAAGCTGTGATAGCAGCTAAGTGGACCCTGATGGAGGGGTACTTCAGGCCTGACCTTGCCAAGTGCAGTAAGTATGGAAGAATCACTTGCTCTTGACCTTGAGTCGGATCAAGAGCGTTGTCCCTACACCAAAGGTAAAATCTCTTCCACTTGAAAGCATAAGACTTTCTGATGGAGGGCCTCTTTGCTTCTCTAAGAATGTCCATACAGTCAGCCGAAAGGTCTAGATGTCCGAACTGGATGACTTCAGGAGTCATGCAGTCAACCGGACGGAGGGGAGGTTGGGATGAAACACTCCCCTCGTTCTTGGTCAGTAAGTCCAGGCAGCAGGGCAGCCTCCGGTGTGGAACCTCTGACAGTTGGAGGAGATCCGGGTTCCACCACTGGCGTGGCCACTCCTGTGCTATCAGGATCATTCTGGTGTTGGTCCTGTAGAACTTCTGTATGACCGCCGGGATTAGAGGGAGCGGAGGGAAAGCGTACAGCAATGTCTGCGACCAGCTGATCAAAAGTGCATTCCCCCGTGATCCCTGCTGGGGGAATCTGAACGTGAAGACGGGGCATTTCGTGTTTGCCGCGTCTGCGAACAGATCGATGTCCGGCACTCCCCATTGCCGAAAGACCTGAGCGGCGTCTTCGTTGAGCACCCAGTCGTGCGCTTCTACGAAGTCTCTGCTGAGGCCGTCTGCCTGCACGTTCAGGATTCCTAGAAAGTGGACTGCGACGATTGAGAGACATCTCGCCAGCAGACACTGCCAAATGGATTGGGCTTCCAGAGACAGGACTCGTGACCTGGTGCCTCCTTGCTTGTTCAGATAGAACATCATTGTTGTGTTGTCTGTCTGAATCTGAATGTGGCTGGATTGAAGAGATGGATACAGGGATTTGAGCACCAGATGGACCCTCGTCGCTCCAAGAAGTTGATGTGATAACTTCTTTCGGTCTCGGACCAGAGACCTTGTACCTGAAGCTGGCCCGTATGAGCTCCCCAGCCTTGCATTGAGGCATCTGTGACCACCGTCTGTGTTGGAGGCGTCTGATGAAAAGGGACCCATTGCAGCAGGTGAGAACGTTTCATCCACCATCTGATGGAGTCCCTGGCAGCTTGGTGGAGAGAGACGATTTTCCCAGCAACCTGACCTCTGAGACCATTGATCTTCGAGTGCCTGTTGTAGAGACCGTATGTGAAGGCGTGCATTGGGCACAATGTAGATGCACGTGGCCATCGATCCCAATAGTAAAGACACTTGCCTGGCTGTGGGAAGTGCAGTGTCGAGAAGAGTGTGGCACTTGAGAAGCATTGATGACAACCTCTCCTCCGAAGGACACACGCTTGCCTCTGCGGAGTCCAGGGAGGCGCCCAGATAGTGTATCTGTTGAGTGGGGTTGAGGACCGACTTCTTGTAGTTGGACTTGCAACCCCAAGGAATGCAGCAGGTTGAGGCAGTATGAGAGATGGCTCCTGAGTAGCACAGGTGTGGAGCTTTTCAGGAGCCAGACGTCTAGGTATGGATAGATGAAGATCTTCCGCCTGCGGAGAAAGGCAGCCACCACCGCCATGCACTTGGAGAATGTCCGTGGGGCATATTTGAGGCCGAACGGAAGCACTCGATACTGGTAGTGGTGACGAGAGACCTGAGAAATTTGTGATGTTTCACTGAAACAGGAATGTGAAAGTAGGCGTCCTGCAGGTCGATGGCACCCATCCAGTCTCCCTGGTGGAGATGCGGAAAGATTTGATGCAGGGCTAGCATTCTGAATTTTCTTTCTGATAAACCTGTTCAGCTGGCGCAGGTCGAGGATAGGTCTGTACTCTTTGGCTACTCCCCGCTTTTGGACTAGGAAGTAGCGAGAGTATTCCCCCTGGTTTCTTTGGAGAATTGGGACCTCCCCTATGGCCCTCTTGGGAGGATAGATACTTCGTCCTGTAAGAGCAGACTTTGAAGTTGAGGAAGGCGCTTCAATTGCGGGGGCACTTGCGGAGGGGGAGACTTGAACCTTAGCAAGTAACCATGCTGCACAATATTCAGCACCCACTTGTCTCTTGTTATGGTTTCCCACTCTTCCAGGTATAAAACTATACTCCCTACTGCCGGAGTGGCGAATGGGTGCGGAGGAAGCAATGCCTCACTGTTTGGGAGGCTGCTTAGTGGTGGACTGTTTGTAATTCCCTCTTCCACTGTCACGACCCCTCAGCTGGAATTGGGACCTCTGCTAGTTCTGGGAGGACCATGGAGGGGTTTGAACCCTCTGCTGGAAGGAACATTTGTCGCCCTGACAAAAGCGCTTCCGGTATTCTTTGCACTTCTCCAGACCTACATCCTTGACAGTATCCAGCTCTGCCTTCATCTTGTTCATCTCCCCATCGGTGTGAGCCCCGAACAAGGAGGAGCTGTTAAATGGAAGATTCAGAATCTTTTTCTGTGCATCAGGCTTGAGTTGAGGCCTGTGAAGCGCAGCCAGACTGAGCGCCGTGATCAAAAGCCATGGGAGTAACCATGAGCGGTGAGATCTAAAGCGTCCGCTGCCGCACTTCTAACTTGATTGGCTACTAGCCCACTTTCTAGCAGAATTTCACTGAAGTCCTGCCGGTCTTCTTTGGGGAGCTTTTCGGTGAACCTTGACAGGGAGTCCCAAAGAGACCGGTCATATCGCCCGAGAAGGGCTGAGGCACTTGCAAACTTCATGGAAGAAGCCGACGTATTGCAAATTTTACTGCCATAGGAGTCCATCTGCTTACTGTCCTCCTCTGGGGGGATAGAAGATGACGCAGACGCCGAATGAGACCTCATGGCTGCCGCCACAATGACGGAGTCCGCTGGTGCATCAGCTCTGAGAAACCAGGGATCCTCGGCTGGGGGCTTATACTTTTTGGCAATCCTGGATGGTACGGAGCCCGCCGTAGCAGGGGTGAGGAATGTGGCTATAGCTGGTTCCAAGAATCCTGGCACCAAAGGAAGCAGCGGTCTAGGAGCTGTGCGATGGTGTAAGGTGTCGAAGATGATAGATGTGGGAACTACAGGGGTATGCAAAGTGAGGTTTAGTTTCTTCACACTCCTACCCTACCAGATGTCCTATCTGAGAAGGTCGCGATGTCATCGATTGGAGACACCCGCGATGGAGGAGTCGAGGAGAAGGTCGGAGAAAAGTCCCGAACAGAGGACCTCGTGGAGGGAGACCATGTGGGCGATCTCGTGCGTCTTCTCTTATGGAGACGGTCGTAATGAGAGCTGCGACGACCCCTGGACCTTGATCGGTGCGTGGAAGGTGATCTTGGTCTTCTGAGGGGAGACTTGCTTCTCTGAGTAAAGATCCTAGAAGGTGAGTAAGTGCGAGAGTAGTCCGAGCCCAGACTTCTGCAGTCACCTGTCCCGACACCTTCCAGCCAGCGAGGCGACAGACAGTACTTCTCTCCAGCTTTGGGAGATTTCTCGGTGAAATTTGCACAATATGCAGTCCTGGGGATGATGACTTGTCCCCAGATGACGTCTTCTCTGTGGCCACTGCACTTTTTTCCCTCGACGTCGAATGCCTCGACGTCGATTAAGTCTGCGTCACCATCGGTGTCGATCGAGGAGATCTGCTATGGGAAAGCCGTCCCGCTCTCGACGGTGGTCTCGGCGTCAATCGCCTACGGCAATGTGGAGACCTCGACGTCGACCTTCACCGTCGGTCTGGTGATCTCGACGTCGATCTCCCATGGCACCGAGTTGGCGTCGATCTTCTTGACATAGAGTGATGGGACTTCGACGAAGCTCTCGACGTCGACAAGCCCACTTGCGGCGAGATGTTCGCCATCGTGACTCTCGACGCCGACCCCCTAGAGGGTGGCGGAGAGTGTCTCGACAAAGTCGACGGAAGACTCGACGTCGACGGGGACTTTACAGGTCTCTCAGGACCCACAGTCTTAGAAACCTAAGCGCTGTACCTCAACGCAGTCTTACTTGCATGCGGCGGAGAATCTTGACGTCGAGATGGTGATTTGTCCCTCGACGCTGAAGAGTGTCTGGGTCTCTTCGACAGCGACTTCGACGTAGACGGCAAATCTCATGTTACCTTCTTTCTGGACTCAGGAGAGGTGGTATGTCGCCGTTTTCGGTGTTTGCTTGAAGAAGGTGGTTTGAAGACTCCATGGTCACCTCCATGATGGCTTCTGTCCTTCTCCAGCTGGGCATGAAATTTTATGCGTTCTCTGTCACGCAGAGTCCGCCTGGAAAACTTCTGACAGTGGTAACACTGGTCAGGATTGTGTGAGGATGGAAGACACAATACACACAGAGTGTGGATCTTCCAGTGCCATCTTCTTGCCACAGGAAGGGCATTTCCTGAATAAGGCAGGCATTCTGACTGGTAAAAATGTATGGTAAGACCAAAAACCCAGTAGAATAAGCCTTTAGGAGTCAGAAAATGTAGTTTTCAGAGAAAAATATATATTAAATCACTTTCAGTCAAAAAACTGAAGAGCTCAAGCTCCAGGATCCTCATAGAAGGAGCCGGAAAAAAGAACTGACCTAACTGCCACCTGTGGTGCATCATGGGAGCAAGGGGTCTCCTGCAGGTCTTAAAGGCACGGTACCCCTACTCTTATGCCTTAAAGGCAAGGTGTCAGTTTTCATTGTTTCTTAGTACTCTGTTGCAGCCTAGAGGCAAATGCCTGCAATTACAAGTTTGCTTTATGGCAATAAAGCATTATTGTATGACAATTGTTTAGTGCTTCCTCATTTCCTTATGGGTTAGGAAGGTAGGGGTACTACAATGCAAACCCATGTAATTTCAGCATTTTTGCCATGTTGGAAACATTTTGGGCTGCATCTATACGTTTTCACATATGCATATATATATTTGGGGATTAGGAAATATAGGGAGTAAACTCCTGTTCCTTGATGTTGTATGGGGACTGCTTCTATTGCATGCTTTTGAAACAGCAAAAGAACTTCCTGTTTGAGGAGTGTCAGATGTTCCGTGGACATTGGACGCTGCTTGGGTGTTATGTTGGGTGGAGTTTTTGCAAGTTCCAGGCAGTAACCATACTGGATAATTTGTCTTACCCACTTGTCTGTAGTGATGGATTTCCAGACAGGTAGGAACTGTGAGAGTCTCCCCCCGACCGGAGTGGAATGGTTTGGAGGGAAGTCACTGCTTATTAGAGGGAGAGGCACGAGTGTTGTTGTTACTACGGCCTTTTTCTTTGTTATTTCCTCTGTATCCACCTCTAAAATATCCCTTGTTGGGGGATGTTCGTGTGGGGTTTTTGTAGGAGGAAGAAGCAGTGTCTGCACTGATATTTTTGGATGCGCTTCTATAGAATGAGCATCAAAAGTAACCTCGTGTGGGTGGAGACTGTAATGCTCCCATGGATTTAGCAGTCTCCGTGTCCTTTATCATTTTTTCTAAAGCTGTATCCACAGCTGGGCCAAAAAGATATTTGTGATTGAACGGGTGATTGAGGATAGTTGTTTGTACCTCCTGTTTGAAGAAAGAAATGCGCAACCAGGCATGTCTCCTTAGTAACACTCTAGTGTTAATGGACCTAGATGCGGTGTCTGCTGCATCGAGTGCGCACTTAATTGATGCATTCGTTATTAATTTGCCCCCTTGAATCAAATCATTGGCCTTGATCTTATATTGATCAGGCAAATGCTGCAATAGGGTTTCCAGCTGGTTGTAATGAGCCCTATCATTCCTAGCAAGTAATGCCTGCGCATTGGCTATCCTCCAGTGATTAGCTGCTTGGGCAGCAACTCGTTTGCCCGAAGCATCTAATAATTTGGACTCTTTCTCCGGAGGTGGAGCATAACCGGAGGTTTGAGAGTTGGCACGTTTTCTAGCGTTGGTCACCACTAGAGAATCTAAAGGTAGTTAACCCTTGATGTAGGTGGGATCATTGGGAGCGGGTTTATATTTTTTTGTCAATTCTGGGATTGGGAAATCTAGCCCTTACAGGGTCTTTGAATATGTCTGGGGCGTGTTTAATGACGCCTTTTAACATTGGTAAGGTTTGTACAGTCTTTTGTGACTGTGCAAAGGTGTCTATCAGGAAGTCCTCCTCTTTGGGGTCCGACTGCATTTCAACACCATGGTACTGGACAGTTCTGTCTACAAGCTGACTAAAACCAATATTGTCATCTGGGGGAGATGGCTTTGTTGGGTAAGCATCGGGATCAGGAAGGTCTGGAGGACCTACTGGGTCATCATAATCATCCCAATCATCCTGTGGTACGTCTGTGTCGTCATCAGGGTCAGTGAAAGGGTCATTGTTCCCTCCCCCACCCCCTAACTCATCCTCCTGTGGTGGTGGTGAGTATGGGAGAATTTGGAGGAGAGAAAGGCTTAGCAGGAAGAACAGGAGAAGAGGTTCGTAAAGACGAAATGGCACAGTCTCTTCTTTACAGGCACCTCAGGGATGTGTGGGGTGTCCAATTTCCTTTTCTTGTGTGTTTTGGGGTCCACTTGGATTGTTTTTTGTTTTGGATCGATGGGATCCGGTCAAAAAAAGTTCTTACTCTTCGGTAGTCGCTTTAGGCGCCGATTTTTTCGCGTCAAAGCGGGGTTTGCTCTGGAGCCTTTGAAGGTGTTTTTGGATCCTTTAGCTTAGATGTCGAAATCTTTTTCGGTTCCGAATGTTTTGGTTTCTGACCCGAGGCCTTTTCCTTCAGTGCCGATGGCTTTTTAGCGGGAGTAGGATGAGCTCCCGGCTTTGGTGCCGACGGTGTCTGTGGGGCACTGATATGCGGCTTGCTCGGTCCCGAGCAGCCGGAAGGCGTCTCCTTTGTCTTCGGAGCCAGGCCCGGGGCTTCTGAAGATTTCTTTCGGTCACGACTAGGCCCAGCAGGCAAAGTTTTGACCGGAGCCTTCTTTTTTTTCAGGTGGGGTTGGGGTAGGGGCAGTTGGACACACTCGTTGACCTGGAGTGATGTGGTCGTCTGAGTCGTCTGCTTCGGACACGATTTCCAGATCCTCAGAATTCTCCTACGGGACATCGGGGCCTTCGTTTAAGATGTCCTCCGGCACCGGAGCTGCTTGTTACGCCATAACGTGTTGTCGGGCCCAGCGATCAGATAGTCCTTTTGGATCGAACCGAGGCACAGGCCTGGCAATTACTCTGCTCGGGCGAGAGACACAGGTTACAGACCTTGTGTTGGTCGCTGTGTGGGAATTTACCTCCACACTGGGGGCATTTTTTAAATGGAGTCCTTTCCATTAGCCGAAAGGCGTCAATAGCCCCAGCAGCCCGCGTCAACGACTGGAATTGGGTATTTGAGGAGAGCGTCGAAGTGCACGCGAACGAAAACAATACCGTCAAGTTTGATGATTAGCACGTCGAAAAGGATTGGGTAATACGGTACCAGAGCGCAGAAGTTGCATCCGAACCCGATGGAAAAAACTGAGGATGGAGTCTATGCCCATGCACACCAATCTCGTGACCACAAAAGACTTCTTCTAAGACAACAAGGTGCAAGCATTCGAGCCCAACACCAAATGGCGATCTATGCACTATGAGTGTGAATTGTGCAGCTCATATGTCTCGAACACTTTTTTTTTTTAAATCAGCCCTTTCAAACAGTGGTCACTTACTGAACCTCACATTGTTTGCAAGATGTTGGAAAAGGGGACTCAGGATTTTCCTTAAGTTGCGGCGAGGAAGAAAGTTAACCCACCTGGACCATTACACTCTTGTAATTTTGTACCTTCTAAAACTTGGTGAAGGTCAAATTATAAGTTACTTACCTTCGGTAGGATTTCTTTCCTGTCAACTTAAGGCTTAAAAGAAGGCAAAGATACCATTTAAGCCAGATGAAAATACAAAATAGTTTCTTGCAAAAAATAATTTTAACATTAAGAGTCAAAGTGTACAGAGCAAATTAAATCTATGAAGGCACTTGTAGGCAAAAGGATACATTTGCTAAATCTCCCAGCCGATGGTGGAGCAACAAATAACAGTCTTAAAAGAGAAACTTTCTCCAATTAGGAAAGTATAAACTAAATCAAATCTACATTTTGTAATCACTCTTAAAAAATATGCATCACTACTGGCAATATGAACAGACATGATCAGGAGAAAACAACCGGGTAGAAAAACCAGGCACATAACCTTTGACCATATCTAAACAGAGGCCTCTCACCTAAAGAATCTCAGATTTTAAAGGGCAAAAACCTTTTTCTTAACACTGCTTAGCAAAGATGCACTAACAAATAGAATTTGCTGCTCCAGCGTATGGCTTCATCACATCAACAAGATCTCCATTACCTCATCAGTAAGTGAAAAACTAGAGTGAGCTCGCCTTTAAAGTTCCAAGCATGAAAAAATTGCACAGCACCTGCCCTTCCCACCAGGCAGTGTATCTTACAACAATTGCATGAGGTCATAACTTTGTGCAATTTCAATCCAACAGATCTTGATACCACGCAGTCTCTCCCACTGCAGTGCAATCATGAACTCTGTGCAGACAAATCTTCAACCCTGTTTCAAATGAGCCAGTGGGAAGGCATAGCCATCTTTAAGTTCCAGAGAATCTTAAGTGCATCCTAGAGAATCTTCCTCTTGCTCTGGCTGGCAACACCTGTGGCCACTTAGTAAAACATCTGTAAAATACTTCAATCTGAAACTCCTAATTTGTACAAAACCACAATCTTACTGCTGTAATCGTACCCCTTCGTATATCAGTGAGCCACAGGAGAACTCCCAATACAAAATTATCCCGTTAATGGCCCAAAGGCAAAGGTCTATCACTTCTTTGCAGAGTAGGAAACATCTATTTATTTTGCAAAAGTACTGTCTGACTTCAACTTGCTTCTCCCAAATCTTTGGAGAAAAAGCAACTAGTAACTAACTCACCTCTTAATTCTAACCTCTTGATATCAGAACTGTTTTTCTTGATGGGACCATTGCACACTTAAGATAGTGCATTCCCAAGATGAGCTCAACTACCTAAGAGGAATGCATCTGTTTCAACCGCCACCAAGGCCTGAATGCTTGACCCACAAACAGCACCAACTCCGGATGCTCCGCACCAACCCAGGGTACAAAAACTAGATTCAGGTTACTAGAAAGTGATTGCATTGATCATGAACAGCCATCAAACCCAAGAGCTGGAACTTAACTCGCCATCAGAACTGGCTCCTTGAATCATTGGGAAACCTGTCCCCTTATACTCTTGACTCTCTATCACATGAAGGATTATCCAAAAATGCACCAATGTAATTGAAACGCTCTGTGGGGGTCAGAAAAGATTTTTTAGTTCACTGAAAGTCCAAAAAAAAGCAGAAATGTCAACACAGACAATCTCACTGAGCAACAGAAATATAATTTCCTTTCACCAACTAATTAAATAAGGGTGCATATCAATTGCTTTTCTATATAGAGACGCTTTCACTACCGCCAAAGGACTGGTGAACATTGGCAGTACCAAAGAAAAAAGAGCACAAAGAAGATCTGCACACTGGTGATGGTTCACCATGTCCCTCAGGTAACATCTGTGACAACACAACATAGGAATGTAAAATAAGAGTACTAGAGACTCAAGGACGCCATTCATCACTACTTCTGCAATGCCTTCAACACTTTTTGCAGACACCATTCTGAAATTTTCTTTCCTCGACAAGTGTTTGAGGAAACTATTTTTAAATGAAGGATAAGTCGGAGACCTTCAGTCTTCTTGGAAACGTCTGGCACAAAGACAACTGCCCTCAAAGGAACAATTATTATTGCTCCCTTACACAGAAGAACTTCAACCTCTTCTGTTAAAATGTGTGTGTGGCGGGATGGGACGATAGAACAGGAAACTTACTTTAGAAACTGAATAAATGCTTTTTTTACAACCTGCAGAACCCATTGATCAGGGGTGATCTCCTTCCAGTTCTGAAATAGCTACACCAACAGACAGCTGATCACGCAAACTCACAAAGGGCCTAGAGAGGCTTGGAAGTTATTGGCATGTCTGAAGATGAATATGTAATGTGTTGTCAACCTCTGTGCAACAAACAACCTCTTGACTGGCAAGCAAAACTGGTAGGTTTGCGGACTTTCCTTGACTTTTTTTTTTCTTTTTACAAGTTCATGCCAATAACCCCAGAATTAAAGCTGGTGGACATGATCCGCACATTTCTTCTTAAAACCTCTGGCAAACTCAAGGATCTGGCCAAAGCACAGACTGTGTGCCCAGATGAGTCTGCATCTTCCAATAGGCCATTTCCACATCACACTTCAGTGAACTCCTTGAAGCAACTCAAGATGTAGGATGGACAGATAAAGATGCAGAGAAAAAAAGCAGCTGGAATTGCCTGAGGTTTCTCCCAGACAGCCATGCCAGCGTCTAAGTCTCATTAATGGCAACATGGATTTTATCACAGGGTTATGCACTAAAATATCCATAAAGACTTCTGCACCTCCGTGTGTAATAGAATTTTCAATGGAAAGGTATTCCTGAATTAAAAAATAAAACACTCCGTCTTAAAACTGACACCAGACACTTATCACACAGACGCAACAGATCACTTTTCCAAATCAAACACTGGTGCTGGCAGTCAGCCTTTTGGTTTTGTTTAAACTTCTGTTTTTTTTTGTTGTTTTTTTTTTTTTAAACACTGATGGTGGGGTGCTACCCAGCCCTCACCAATACATGTTTAAAACTAAAAGACAGGGGGGCGTGGCCTGGCGCCGGCGAAGATGGCCGCCTGAACGCAGAGCTCCGCCGGGGGAAAAGCCCTAAACACCCAAAATCCGTCCTGAATCCGGCTGAGGGGACTCTACTTAATGTCCCACCGCACCCATACCCACTCCGGAGTAGTCTGCTGAAAAATCGGGTTGCGGAGAGACGCCAGGGGGGCTGAATCGCACTTGCAAGAATAGTCTCGACTGCCAGCAAAGGCAGCGCGCGGCCGCCTCCGGAACCATTTTCTGATGGGAGCCCGCGGGGGTCGACCCATTGTTTTATCAAGAGTTTGCCTAACTTAAAAATTCACATCACGTATAGCATTCCCTGAAGGTGTACATTTGCTGGATATTGTAACAGCACCATAATCTAACATGTGTTGAAATATTGTCTACAACTTTCAACTGGGCTGTAATATAAAATGTATTGTCGTGTGAAAAGTTAAGTACAATATCTAGAATTCTGTTTGGGACAACAAAAGTATCCCAATTTACTCTTTTGTGGGTCACTGTTAAGGTTGGAGAGCTTATCAGCATCATCATGATTAAAGTTACCAGAAAACAAAATAATGTTTGACTTTTGTTGAATGCTCGGTCAACCTAAGGCTGGTAGAAGAGGACACAAAAAAAGAAAATCACAGTTCGAAAGATAAGGTTACATTTCAAAACATCACTGGAATTAGTATTAAACTAATGCGTTGAAGGTTTGCATGTCCTAGTTTGTGGGCTACAACAATCTTGCTAGATATCATTGCCACTGGCATCAATGCCCCCCTGTGTACCAATATTGCCCAAGTAGCAGTTAAGGTCATTGGAGTCTATGAAACGTTCCTCAGTTTCAACAAACTACAAGGAAAAAAAAGAAGCAACAAAGAATACTACTTGCATTATGCAAAGAGCCCTCATTTAATAGCAAATGCGTTCAGCTATATGTGATACATCAACCCATTCACAATAAAATCTCAAATATATGTGAGAAAAAAATTGAACTGTCAAATAGCAAAACATCCCATATACATATATATTTACACTTGTTCAAGCAACTGATTTGCATGCAAAGTGATTGTGGATTTGTTTAACTACTACAGGCAGCTTTCACATAAGGATAAAATAATGTGCATATTGAAACAATTACTAAACATTGTTGTGCAACTTAAGAAGCAAAGACTAACAAAAGTGGCTGATAAGAACAGAGAACAACTATATTACTACATGTGGTAGTTTTTCTAAGCAATGCATAAATCTGAGCATATCAACATTTAACATGCTCAAATGTTAGCAGCATGTTTCATCAGGAAAGACCTTAAAAAGGAAGACCAGCAAAATGCAAATAGAACCAACAGTGCACAGTTGCGTATGAAGAGGACAGAGCCAATCATTAACTTCATTGCATTTGATCTATAAAAACCAATAACGTTTGTCAGTTGTGTATTGTTTAGCAGAGGTCAAGTGAAACTGAAAGGGCCAGAGGATCTGGTTTGATAAGCAGGATGTCCAATGTTTCCATGGGATTGGTGAGATGTGCGATTGTGGCCATCTTACACAAAAGTGAAACCAGTAGCTATATTTAGTATCCCAAATACACAACTTAAAGTAGGAAGTGTTTTTGGACTTGCCTATATCTTTAGCGCCTTTTGATGAATCTTCACAACATTTTCCCAAACAAATGTCATAGTGAGTCTTGTTGAGCATGGAAAGTTGTTCCGTCAAGCGGGGGCCAAGAAAAAGGGGAGGGTCAAAAAAAGTTTATTTCCTAGGTTAATAACCATAGGAGCTTTAAATACCTCAGCCCGAACCATTGGACGGAATTACACCGAATTTGGCAGAAATGTAGATTTGGTTATGCAGATCACGCTTTCAGTTTATTTGGTTTAAATCTATTCAGTAGTTGTTGAGAAATTCAAGGAAATCGAAATTAGTATATCTAGGATCATGACGACTTTACCAATAATGACAAGCTGGTTACTGCAGAGCTCCAATTTGATGCCAACACTTCAACCGGGAAGTGTTGGCAGCCATCTTGGGACTCACATTCAGCCGGGTCCCATAAAATAAAAAAAAAAAAGAGAAAAGGGGGCAGGGATGGAATCCGTTGGGACCCCACCATGGCAATAAAGCATTTTGTTATTCACGTCAAGTTTTGCAAAAAATTCACAAATATTTGCACAAATTACAACACCCCCCCTCAAAAAAGCGTTGTCTCGAGGGCTTTTTTTCATGTTTTATTAAGCCCCTGAGTGGGCCAGGTCTGGGGGGCATTCTTTCTTTATTAAATTAAAAGAGGGAGCATATGCCCCCCCAACCCGGGCTGCAATGTAAAAAATACATAGGGGGAGGGCCACATGGACCCCCCCCCCCCCGCCCCGGGGACCACCACCTCCCCAGGGCCAATTATATTTTTAATGAGAGGGAGGGAGGCCACAAGGCCCTCGCTCCTGGGTCATATACCACCGGGGATCACCACTGCCCCAGAGCCGAACCGTGAAAACAGAGGGGGGCCACGTGGCTCCCTCCTGGAGCCAATAATGTCCCTGGGGAACACCACCCCCAAGGGCCGGCTCCTGCTATGTCCAGGGATGCCAACCCCCAGGACATAGCGGTTTTCGCTTACTTGGCTAGTCATAGCAAACACTTCACTTCCAGCAAGCGAGATCTGTCCGCAGTCAGGCACGCAGGCAGGAAAAGGGATGAAAGATTGCTCTAGCTCGCAGGGTGCTGCATTTCCAGCAGCTTCCTGTGTGCAAAAGCAATGCCAGCTCCCGCAGGAGGTGGGAAGACGGCTGGGACTGCTGGGGCATTAGGCCCACACCTGCTCATAGATCTTTAGCGATGCACCCACTCACAGACCCAGTTAGACTCACGCACCGACCCACAGATCCACACAGGCACTCATACACCCATTCAAACAGCCATGTACACACCCATATAGTAACACACACCAACTCACAGACCCAAACTGCCACTTAGCTACCTATATAGCCACTCACACACCTACTCGCACAGGTTACAGTTAGGAAATATAAAATTTAAAAAAACATTTAAATTCACTGAAAAAAAACCAAAGGTTACAGGGACGTTCTAGTTAGGCTGAGATTTCACTCGTACAAAACCATTGAAAATCAGCCCTTCCAGTCACCAGAGCTAACTATAACTTACTTCCCCACAATGCACTGTGTATGACCTCACCCATTACATCACTCGTGACATGGTCAGATACATCACTGATGATATCTCAAATGACATCACTAATGACATCCACAGAACCACGCACATCCACAAACCACGCAAACCTACCCACTCACAGACTCATACAACCCACTCAGACTCGTGCAACTCCTCCCATGCACACACACACAGCCACTCACTCACCCATATCACTAACAGAGCTACTCACTCATCCATACAGCCAGTCATACATCCATTTACTCTTTCACAAAACCATTTACTTACCCATTCACATATCAATACAATCACTCACACGGCTACTCACTTATCTAAACAGCCACTCACACAATACTTACTGTGCAAAACAGCCTCTCACCACCCAGTCACTTACCCATACATCCAAACAGACAATCACTTACTCATAAATCCACTTACACATCCAGTCACTTATCTATAGAGCCATTCACACAGCCACTCATACAGCTACTCACACATACTCACCCACCCATACAGCCATACACACAGCCACTCACGTACCCATACAACCACTCAGACACCCACTCCAAAAGTGATACATTCAGAGGACATACATTAGAAACAGAATCACTCAGCAGTACAAAAAGAATAGAAATTTAACTTATGCAGAAGCTTAGCATCTGTCTTTAACTCTCAAACTTTTACAATCACACTCACTGGATGATTTCAGCAGTGATGTCAGTTGAAATGTCATGAGTGATGTAATATGCAAGGTCAAAGGCTGTGCATTGTGGGGGTATAAGTCATAGTTAGCCCAGTTAATTATAACTGCTGAATTTCAATGGTTTTGTACAGGTGAAATCTGAACGTAACTATAACGTCCCTGTAACCATTGGTTTTTCAGACGCACACACAAACGCAATAGTCACTGGAAAAAGTGATGTTATAATTAGGTGCCAATGTCAGTACAACATAAGGTTTTTTAAATACAATAAAAATCAAATGTTCTAGTTAGCTGAATTAATTATAACTCATGCTCACGCAATGCACAGTGCTGTAATAAATTATGTCATTTCAGTTGTTATCAGTGATGTTATCAATACTGTCACTGAACATGTCATGAGTGATGTTATATGTGAGGGTATAAGCAGTGCATGGCGAGGGCAGGAACTATAGTTACTTCAGGGAGCGAGTTATAGTTAATTCAGTTAACTAACTGGTGAACGTGAATTTATTAGTTTCAAATCTTATGTTGTATCGGACATTGTTATCTAAATATAAAGTAAATTTAACATTTCTTTTTTTACTCAAATATTTAGGGTTTGTTGAACATGAGTCACTGTCAATATATAAAAGGCAGGCCTATAGGTTTTGTGAAGGGGTTACAACTCCAATATACAAGACAATCCCATTGGCTTTGTCAAGTAGTCAGGACATCATTGCAATATCTGTCAAACATTGAAATAAAGCATTTGTAATCAAAACAATATTAACCATATGTTGGGCTTTTTTTTTTTTTTTTACATTCTCCACACCAAATAATGTAGGCAGAAGATGAACCACAAGGGGTTCGTGCATTCCCTAGCAGGAGAGCAAAAGCTTGATCTATGGAAAGGCAACTCTTCCTGGGATAAAATTTAGTAGACCCAGAGAAACATAGGATTACGTTTTTCAAGTATTTGTGCGGAACTCCTGTACTCAATGTAGCCCTTCAAAACTCATAAAAAAATCATAGTGCTGTTACCCCTGACAACACTGGGTCACCACCATGGTGTAAAATGTAAGTAAATGACCTATGAAGGGCATTATAGTGGTGCTCCTTTCCAGGAGCAGTCAATAAATGAGTGTCTCCTATATTGAATTATTTGTATTTTTGTATGTGGGTGCCCTGATCCCACACGGGACATCCACAGTTAACTGTCCCACCAGGTCTCTGCAAGCATACCATTCCATGGGGCCACGCAGAATCCCGCCACACTTAACTTTCTTTCTAGTGGGTGCCCTGGTCCAATCCAGGGGGCACACAACTTTAAAAAACATTGTGGGATGCAGGGGAGACCCTTTCCACCATGGCTCCCCTGTCGGCATCCTTCACAGGGTTTGGCAGGAGCTGGCATTGCTCCTACCCACACCTCCCCCCACCCCCATCGCTTCTACCACCCCTTACTCAACTACCATCCAGGAGCAATATTGTATTCCCTGCCTGTGAGCACAGGCAGGGAGAAAAATTGTGCTCCCACCCGGGAAGTCTTGCTCCCACCCGGGAAGTCTTTCTGCCTCCCCGGGATACCAACAGAGAGCTGGCCCCAGGGAATGGGTTCAGCAGGGCCATGGCTCACAGTGAAGGACCCCAGGCACCGACCCCCCCTAAATACACACTACACTGCAGGGCCTGGGGGATCGGGTTATGAGGGTGTAAAATGGCTCAGTTGTTGGGGGGGGTCCATGCCCTCTACCAATAGAAATAAATACGGCCCTGGGTGATATCGTCCTCAGGGCCATATATTGGCTCCAGGAGGGCCCCCTATGTACCCCTCCTGTCAAAAGTTCGTCAGTAGTCTGGGAAAAAGTGGTGGGGTTACTGCAACAGAAACAACCCAGCTTCTCACAATATTTTGATCTGTCAGATCTGCAGATCCGTTGCATGAGAAAAATGCATTAATTTTGAATCTTAATGTCTACAAAACTACTGAAAGTATTTGCAACAATTCACAAAAATCATACCTTCTGGATCAAGATCTACCTTTCTACCACACTTGGTGTAATTCCATTCAATCATTTTAGGTATCGCTGTTCAATTTTCCAATGGAAATCAGCATGGGGAAACACATGGAATCCTCCCTCTTTTCTCTCAGCCTCCACTTGACAGATATCCCAAAACTTGCCAGAAAAAAGCTAAGGTGGATGAGGCTCGTCTTGAAAAGTTTTGTGAAGATTTGTCAAACAGAGCCAAAGTTATTAGCAAACCCTAAAAGTAAATTTCGTTAGGAAACGTAGTCCTTACTATAAAGTGGAAAATGGGTGAGGAAAAAAAAATATATATATAGGGAGGGGGAGCAATTATGATCCACTTCTTGTGGATTTTAGTGGTATGATGTATGGAGACCTGGCATTTATGCACAGTTTGCAAAAATCATTCCACAATTGAAAAAGTAGCATTTCCTTCTTTAACACCAAAAGTAATCTTGGTCACAAGTTCTCATGTAAAATAAGAAATTACCCGAAACACATTCTGTTGAACTTTGAGTGCTGAAAATATTCAGAAGGTTGGTGTCAAATAAAAACAAAATTAACAACATATATAAGGGTCCTAAGGTGCCGTTGTCTGGCTAGCCAACAGCCCATTTTTTCACATAGCACAAAACATTACATTTTCAATCAGTCAAAATTGCCGCCGGAAAAATACATTATTTTTGAAGGCCTTAGAAAGGTTGATTAGTTACAACATCACTAAAAATGCAATCAAAAGACCATGGCTAAAAAAGGGGTGCCTTGCCAAAAAATAACACAATAGATACACATCCATAATCTAATTCCATCTCAGGATGTAGAGTAGATCACTGTTACTACAAAATAAAGCAGGATGAAACTATTTTTATTCCCCCAACATTTGAGACTCAATAGCAGCAAAACATAAATAACTTATTTTAAATAATAACAATTAAAATATCTGTTTCTACACATATTTAACCAACCCAGATTAATAAAAAATACAAACATTTCCAGTTGTTTTTAACCTGCATACAATTTTATTCCTCGGAAGCCTCAGATTAAAATTGAAGGTAGTCACAAAATGAAATATAGCCATTCAGGCAACACTTCCTCTCAATCCATACTTCTAACAGCACAATCATCAAATGCCTCAACATTTACTTGGGAAGAAACCAAGAACACAGTTTTAAATTGGTTTTAGGTCAGCTTTTGAAAGATACCTAGCTATATTTCCATAAAGACATTGAGGTGTTGTTGAAAAAGAATCCTACACAGAAGCGAGAACCACTTACAGTTATATAACCCATCAAAAAAACATTTCCACGGAAAGGCCCACAAGAATTAATCCTAAAGAATATTTGGTACAACTTTAAGTGGTACAGAGAATTCCACACTCCTATGAAAAGAAGAAAAATCTGTCAAATTGTAATCAACAAAAACGCACCGAGATGCTCTCTGATGACAAGCGAACAGCAGCCTTTGAGAAACATCCACATTACTACTTCATCACCGCGGTGGATTTTAACAACCTAAACATGACAAATCTAACAAAAAAGTTGTAATTGTTAGTGTTTAGCTTCCGAAACTCCAAAATAAGAAATAACAAGGTATAAATAATAAAATATTTTGATTACCTTTTTCAACTTTATCTTCTGATGTATTTGCCAAAAGAGGTGCAGTGAGAACATGCATGCAGTGATTGTAGAAGAAATTCAGAAACTCACTTTTTTCAGTTTTCTGGAAAGACACAGAAGAAACGTATAATTTTTTTAAGCACTGAACATTTCATAAAAAGCATACAACTTAACAAAACCGCTCAACTAAATTATTTCCACAGTAGATGCACATTTGCAGTAAATTATAACAAGTATGTATATTGCTTATTTAAAAATATTTTACTTTTTTTTTTTAGAAACACTACAAAAAAAGCAAGACTAATTGAAAGTACATCTATTCTTTCTCGAATTTGTTAAAACATTAAATATTCTTTACCCATTTGCATTTTCTTACATTAGCTGTGGCTAACATGTTCTCAGGATCTATCAGAGTACGCAAAAGTCCCATTAATTGTACAGCTCCTCCAAGCTCTGGATCAGCATCACATATCATTTGTTCAATCACAACATTGATGAGCAGAATATCCTACAAAACAGGAAAGCATGATCAGGTTACTGAAGTTGAAAGACCGTGTTTTATCTTGTGCAATTACCTGCACTACATAAGGAATATATGCAACCAGAAAAAGTACAACAAGGTGCATTGACTTTGTGCCACAAGGCATTTTAAAGTTACTTACTTTGGAATGATAGATCATTGCTTCAGCAGAGTAGGAGAAAAATCCTTAGCAGTCAGGCTAAGTCATTTGCTTCTGAGGCTCAAACATGCACTGGAGCACCAAGCAGCAGTGGAAATGTCCGTCATGGGAATAACTTTCATGAAAATCCAACCCCAAAAGGATTGTTACTTACTCTGTAAGCATCTGTTCTTGGCATGTAGTGCTGTAGATTCACATGCTTCGCATATTCATGCCATCTAGTGTAGGGTCTGGATATTTGAAAGTTCTTTTGATTTACAAGGTAAGATGAATGCTCCTTTTGGTAATAGTGTGCATGGGCATCGACTCCATTGTTATATTGTTTTCCCGCAAGAGTGTGAGAATGGAGTATAAGGATAAGTTACTTACCTGTAATCCTAGTTCCCTTCCAAGGGTATACTCAAAGTCATATGCAATAAATAGTCCTGCCCACGTGCGGGGACCCCAGAGCAATAACAAATAAAATATCACGCAAATCTATCTCCTCACAGAAAAATGAAATGAGCCGCACTCACCACGGTAAGAAAAAGATTTCAATAATTCATTTTGCAATGCTGGCAGTTCTAATGCATTTCGGTCACGTTTGACCTTTTTCAAAGATAAGCCAAGACATCAGAAATCACAAAACGCACCAACCAAGTGATTGCTGATTTTATAGTTCTTGCCCCTGGTGGACGCCTCGATGGGTTGAACTCTAGCATGATGGTACTTGTGGTTCATTTTGGTTTACAAACGGATTTGACCTCCAGTAGGTGATGCCGATTAACTTGCTTTTGATTACCGTGGCTCCATTGCATGTCCTTTTAAACATGCAGGAGTCCTGACCAAAGTCCAGTCCTTGGCGGCACCATATGCCCTGTTTTTGCTACCGCAAAGTCACAAACAAGGTCCGATTTCGGGCATATTACCTGGCGCTCTTTGTAGGCGGTGCGTTGCTCACGGCAGGACCATATATATATTCACAAAAAACTTCCCAAGATTTGGGGTCGCGCCCCACGACAGACAAGTTTCCACTTTTTTTGTTCAAAAGACCTGCAGCTTCCCATTCCTGCGTATCGTCCCTTGCCTTACGCGTTTCGAATCCTTGTGATTCTCATCAGAGGCCCGTGCAGCAGTCCTTTTACATCAAACCACATTGTTTTTTGCGGGACCGGCATTTTTATAAATAGTCCCGCCCACGTGTTGGGGCCCCAGAGCAATAACAAATTATATATATATATATATATATATATATATATATATATATATATACACTGAAAAAACCATAGGTTTCACACATGTTATAGTTAGCTGGACATTTCACTCGTAAAAAACCATTGAAATTCCCCCGTTATAGTTAGTTCAGCTAACTATAACTCGCGCAACCGCAATCCACTACTGATGACGTCACATATTACATCACTGTATTCACTAAGATACTGTTAATAAGAAGTCAGTTATACAATTAATTTTACAAAAAAACCATCCATTTAGACACGTATTTACCCATTTATTCTTCCATTAACCTTTAGATATACATATATAAAAAATATTTATTTTTCAGAAAGACACATTCACTGGATGATGTCATCAGTGATGTCATATGAGATGTCATCAGTGATGTCATGAGTGATGTCACTGACCATGTCATGAGTGATGTAATATGTGACATCATCAGCAGTGGATTACGGTCGCGCGAGTTATAGTTGGCTGAACTAACTATAACGGGGGAATTTCAATGTTTTTTTACGAGTGAAATGTCCAGCTAACTATAACATGTGTGAAACCTATGGTTTTTTCAGTGAATTTGCAAGGTTTTTTAAATGCTAATTCCGAACTATAACGTGTGTGAAACCTATGGTTTTTTAAGTGAATTTGCAAGGTTTTTTAAATGCTAATTTCTAACTATAACGTGTGTGAAACCTATGTTTTTTTTAGTGAATTTGTAAGGTTTTTATTTTTTTTGGAAACAATTTTTATTGAAAGAAACGTATTATATTTTTTATATATTTATTTTACAATAAACTACCTATGTATATAGTTATAGATTGACTGTATCCTGTAATATGGAATGGCTCAGCTCTTTTTTTTGAATTTGGATAAAGTTGAACAGCATAGTTAATATCTTCCATAAACTTATAAACAGTTTAAAATTGTTTTTTTTTTTTAAAAAGGGCTTTCACGGTGCGCGCACGGTGCGCGCACCCCGCGATTTAAAAAAAAAAAAAAAATGTTTATTTCACCCTTCGGGGTCCTTCAGGGACCCCCTGACAAAGGCTAGGGGGTCAGGAACTCTCTACCCTGCCCCCTTTTCACGTTCTCCACCTTTCTTTTTCACTGCGACACACAAAATGGCATCCGACGCTTCTTGATTTCGACCGATTCGAATGGTACTTTGAACTGCAATTTTCTCAGGAACTACTTAGCAGATTGACACCATATATGCAAAAGGCACATGCCTGACCTGAGGACTACCTCTTTGCCAAATTTCAAGTAATTCTGTTCAGCCGTTCGGGCTGTACCTTCGACTAAAGGTCCTATTGGAAAATGCATGGGGAAAACACGTTTTGGGACCCCCCTTTTTTTCAGCCCCCGCTTGACGAATCATCTGAGACTTTCAGGGTAGGAGCTGAGCGGAGCGCCCCATTAGTTTTGAAAATTTTGTGAGGATTCGTCAACCGGCGCCAAAGTCATTCAAAATAGAATTTTCAGATTTGCTATGGGAACTCGGTCCTAACTATATACTGGCGACCGCAAGCAAGCAGTCTCTCAGTCTCATAAAGAAACATACATCATGATATTTTCATGATACAGATAAAGTAAACTGCTTTCAGTTTGCTTTGAAAACCACAACCTTTATTATCAAAGGTAAAAAGGCAAGATCATAGAGGCAGATTAGCCTAGAGAGGCTGCATATAGAACAATTGGAAAAATTGGCGCTGTGCCTTTAAGACCTCCAGGAACCCCCAGGCTCCCATCATGCACCACAGGTGACAGGTCAGTTCTTTTGGACGGCGTATAACAGTGTAAACACAACATGGGTAACAGATACATATATATGGACATGGTATTCGTTCGGGGAGGAGGGAGGGTTGCTTATAACTTTGATGAGTATACCCCAGAAGAGAACTAGGATTACAGGTAAGTAACTTCTCCTTCTCTTCCAGGGGATACTCATCAATAGTCATAAGCACTGAATAGAGTAGGAAGAGTGATTGACTGGTTGATGTGAAACTCCGAGACCACCTTAGGAAGGAATCTCGGGTGAGTTCTAAGCACCACTCTGTTCGCATGAAAAACTAGATAAGGCTCCGAAGAGCACAAGGCTTGCACATCGCTCACCATGCGAGCAGATGTGATTGCCACGAGAAAAGCAGTCTTCCATGAAAGATGTTGCAGGGAGGCTTTGTGGTTAGTCTCGAATGGGGGACCTTTTTTTAGACCCTCTAGGAAGTCCTTGACAACTGTCATTTGAAAGAAAGAAGCCTGAGAGGGGGACTTTCTATATGCGGTTATCGCTGCCTGGTGAACCTTTATGGAGGAATATTGCAAACCTGCTTTGGCCAAATACAGTAAGTATGGTAACAGTACTGTTCCTGACCTCTAATAGGGTCATGACCCTCAGCAATACACCACATGTAAAAACGCTTCCACTTAAAAGCGTAAGACTTTCTCGTAGAAGGTCTACAAGACTCCTTCAAGATCTGCATGCAGTCTTGAGAGAGATCTAAATGTCCATACTGGATGAACTCAGGAGCCATGCTGCTAACCTCAGGGACGGCAGGTTGGGATGGAACACCTTGCCACCTGCCCTGGTCAGCAGACCCGGATGACATGGTAACCTCCTGCGTGGTACTTTGGACAGATGAAGGTCCGGGTACCACCATTAGCGAGGCCAGTCTGGCGCAACCAGGATCATCTTCGTCTTGGATTTGTACAGTTTCCTGATCACAAGGGGAATGAGTGGGACCGGTTGAAAGGCATAGAGTAATGTCTCTGACCAGTCTATCAACAGAGCATTCCCCTTGGAGCCTGGTTGCGGGTATCTGGAGGCGAAGTCGTGGCATTTTGCGTTTTCTGCATCCGCAAAGAACTAGGTCTGGTGTTCCCCAGCTGCGAAAGATGTCCTGCGCAACATCTTGTTTTAGCACCCAGTCGTGCGCTTCTGCGAAAGGACTACTTAGGCCATCCGCTTGGACGTGGAGGACGCCTGGTAGGTGAACTGCGGAGATCTTCATGTCTCGTGCTAGAAGCCACTTCCAAAAACAGGGGTCTAGACCTGGTGCCCCCGCTTGTTCAGGTAATATATCGTCGTTGTATTGTCCGTCTGAACAAGCAGAGCAGTCTATTTGATAGAAGGAAAGAACGCCTTGAGAGCCAGATGAACCGCCCTGAGCTCCAGCATGTTTATGTGGTATAGCTGCTCCCTTTCTGACCACAGTCCTTGTATCTGCAGGGACCCCATGTGAGCGCCCCATCCCTGAAGGGACGCGTCCGTCAGAGTGTTTGGGAAGATCCTCGTGAAAACGAGTTCCTATCAGGAGATGAGACCGCGCATCCACTAACTGATGGAGAGCCGGACAGATAGTGGTATGGTTACAGTGTCTTCCCAGCGATTGGAGATCCGAGACCATTGATCCTCCAGAGTTTGCTGCAGAGGTCTCATGTGAAGTCTGGCATTTGGGACCAGAAAAATGCACGACGCCATCGACCTCAGTAGAGATGAAACCTGTCGGGCGGTGGGATGAGGGCTCTTCAAGAGGGTCTGACACTTGCAGAGAATGGATGATAGTCTCTCCTCCGAAGGGTACGCTCTTGCGTCTGTGTCCAGAGTAGCACCCAGGTAATGTATCCTCTGTATTGGATTGAGGATGGATTTTTTTAAATTGACGTGCAGACCCAGCTGATGCAGTTGTTGAATGCAGTATGCGAGGTGTTTTTGCAGAAAAGTTGGAGACGCACTTTTGAGAAGCCAGTCGTCTAGGTAAGGGTAGACGAAGATTTGTTTCCTCCTCAAGAATGCAGGTACTACTGCCATGCACTTTGAGAAAGTGCGAGGAGCAGACTTCAGTCCAAAGGGCAGGACCGTGAACTGGAAGTGGCCTGACTGAATGTGAAATCTTAGAAACGTCAGATGCTTTCGAGCGATTGGGATGTGGAAATAGGCATCTTGAAGATCTATCGAACACATCCAGTCCCCTTGATGTAAGTGCGGGATTATTTGATGTAATGCCAGCATTCTGAACCTCTCTCAGAATGAATTTGTTGAGACGCCGGAGATCTGAACTTCTTGTTTGGACCTTTCTTTCGGACCAAAAAATATCGGGAACAGATCCTGTGTCGACGTTGGTGCCATGGAACCTCCTCGATGGCCTCCTTTAGGAGTAGAGCGGATACCTCTTCTCTCAGAAGATTTATGAGATGGATGAGTTTTCCAAGGAGGAATAGAAGGTGGAGGGGGCTTGAACCTGATGGAGTACCCATTCTTCACAATATTGAGCACCCACTGGTCTGGTGTGATTTGGTCCACTCTTCCAGATAGAAATAGACACTCTTCCCCCCCCCCACCGGAGTGGGTATCAGAGTTAGGGGAAGCAAGCACTCACCGCTTCTGTTGTTGCTTGGCAGCAGGTGTGGACTGTCTAGAGTTCCCTCCTCGTCCCCTGCCAAGACGACGCTGGTTGGACTGTGATCTTCCCTGATGTTGCTGGGAGGACCAGTGAGGGGTTTGAAGACTCTGTTGGTATAGGTGTCGATCTTAGGGGCGGTAGCGTTGCCTGAAATCCTACCTCTTCTTGAGCCCAACCGCCTGCACCGTGTCCAGTTCGGTCTTCATCCTGGACATTTCGTCATCGGTATGAGAGCCGAAGAGTGATGTTCCATTGAAAGGAAGATTGAGGATACGATGTGAGCCTCTGGCTTCAAACCCGGCAATCTCAGCCAGGCAGAGCGACAGGCACAAATCCAAAGTGAGTATCCATGGGCAGCTAAGTCAGAGGCATAAGCTGCTGCAATGATGACCTGATTGGCCACCAGACCCCCTTCATGAAGGACCTCCAGGAAGTCCTGTCTTCCTTTGGCAGCTTCTCTGTGAAGCGTGAGAGAGAGTCCACAGAGAACGGACGTACCGACCCAGTAAGGCTGAAGCACTGGCTTCATATACGATGCGGAGGTGTTGCACACCCTCTTGCCGACGGAATCCATGGCCTTACTGTCTTTATCCGGGAGTACTGCAGATGGATCTTCTGTGCCGCTGACACAATAACCGAGTCCGGAGGGGGGTCAGCTCTCGATAAAAGCGGGTCTTGTTCAGGAGCCTTCTATTTCTTAGTGATCCGCGACGGGCCACCCCCACAGACGCTGGAGTCAGGAATTTCTGCAGAGAAGGCTCTAGCAGGCCTTCATATCCAATGGAGGGATAGGGGGCAAAGGCGGATCCGGTTTAGCACCCAAGGGGCACCCAGAGCAACACTAAGGCAGCCAGGTGCAGGTTTGGCGTTGGGTGCCCTGTTACTTTCAATGTGGATTCTCCGGTTTGCAAAAGCACTGCAGGCTCAGGGCTGAAGATCTTCTGGAGGTGACCACCACTTGGAGAGGTATGTTAGGATGCTGGGTGTTGCCGGGTCACAGTCCGTTGGGCTTCCCAAGGCCCTGGGTGCACACTTAGAAACTTTTCACAGAAAAACAGTCAATATTATACTACGGAGGAAAGGCAAATGCTACTTACCAGTATGCATCTGTTCTTTGCATATAGAGCTGCAGATCCACATACTTAGCATAGATCGCCATCTGGTGTTTGGCCCAGATGTTTGCATTTGTTTTGTGTTGGAAAAGTCTTTGAAAGTCATGGGACAGGTGACTCCTCCTTTGGACTATAGAGCGCATGAGCATCGGCTCCATCCTGTTTTTCGCCAGCAGAGAAATCATGGAGTTTTGTAAGAGACAGAAAGATGCCTGTGTATGCTGTATTTAAATAAGATAGTACTGGAACAGATAAAGGTAGCTGGGGAGGTGGGTGGGAGTGTGTGGATTTGCAGCTCTACATGCCAAGAACAGATGCATACTGGTAAGTAGCATTTGCCGTTCGAGGCATATGAGCTGCAGATCACACACTTGGCATAGATTGTATAGCAGTGCCCATCCATAGCGGCGACCACCAGTACCTGTTGCAGTAGTTTGAAATAGTGTTTTGAGTACAGCCTGGCCCACACTAGCTTGTTTTGTTTGCACATCCACAGAATAATGTTTTGTAAATGTGTGCGGTGTAGACCATGTAGCTGCTTTGCAGATGTCATAAGGGAATGTTCCCTAAAAATGCCATTGAAGCCCCTATCTTTCATGTTGAGTGGGCTTTAGGAGGAACAGATAAAGTACTTTTTGCTTTGTGATAGCAAATTTGTATGCATTTAACAATCCATCTAGCTATCCCAGATTTCGATATGGGGTTGCCTTTGTGTGGTGGTGAAAATGAAACAAAAAGTTGTTTGGTCTTACAAAAAGTTTGCGTTCTTTCAATGTAATAGAGCAATGCTCTTTTGACATCTAGGGTATGAAGAGCTCTTTCCGCGACTGTCTGTGGCTTTGAGAAGAACACTGGCAACTCTACAGACTGCTTGAGGTGGAAAGGAGAATTGACTTAGGGGAGGAATTTTGGATTGGTTCTAAGAACAACCTTATTTCGATGGATTTGTAGGAAAGGTTCCTGAATAGTTAACGCTTGCAGTTCACTAACTCGTCTAAGAGAAGTGATAGCTACTAGGAAAGCAACTTTCCATGTTAGAAATTGGAGCTCACATTTATGCAGAGGTTCAAAGGGAGGACCCATTAGTCTAGTGAGAACGATGTTTAAATTCCACACAGGCGAGGGTGGTACTCTAGGTGGAATAATTCATTTGAGGCCTTCCATAAAGGCTTTGATGGCAGGCACTCTGAAAAGTGATGGGTGTTGTCTATTTTGTAAATAGGCTGCTATGGCAGTGAGGTGTAGCCTGATAGATGTGTAGGCTAAATTGCACCTTTGGAGATGTAGTAGGTAACCTATGATGTGTTGGATAGACACGTCTAGGGGATTGATGTTGTTGGTATGACAGTATATTACATATCTCTTCCACTTGGCTGCATAGCAGGCTCTAGTGGTGGGGCGTCTAGCTTCCTTAATGACGTTCATGCATTCAGGGGGTAGATTAAGGTAACCAAATTCTAAGACCTCAGGAGCCAGATCGCAAGGTTGAGCTTAGTCCGGGTGTCTGATCTCTCCACGGTTCTGGGTTAGGAGGCGGGGGAGTGGTGTAGACTTTGGTGCAGAGCTACAGACAGTTCCTGTAGTGTGGTGTACCACGGTTGTCTTGCCCAAGTTGGAGCAACTAGGATGAGAGTCAGTGCATGTTGCTGTAGTTTGCGCACCACCATTCAAATGAGTGGGACAGGTGGAAAGGCGTACGCAAATCTGCCTGACCAATTCATCCATATCGCATTGCCTTTGGACAATGGGTGTGGATACCTGGCGGCAAAGCTTGGGCATCTGGCGTTTTCGTGGGTGGCGAAGATGTCTATCTCTGGTTGCCCCCACATTTGAAAGAATGGCTGAAGAACTTGTGGATGAAGTTCCCACTCGTGAATCTGTTGCGTGTGACGGCTTAACAGATCTGCTATGGTGTTTTGGACTCCTGGGACATGTTGAGCTAGGACAAAGATGTTCTGGGGTATAGCCCATCTCCATATGCTCTGCCAGTTGAGGGAGCTGCAGAGCGTGTGTCCCGCCTTGTTTCTGTAATGTAGTACATGGCTGTCATGTTGTCTGTGCGGACTAAGACAGCTTTGCCTTATATTTGTTTTTGGAAAGCCTTTAAGGCTAGGAAAATGGCTAGCAGCTCCAGGTGGTTGATGTGGAGTAACTTTTGTTGAGGAGTCCACGTGCCTTGCATGGTGTGATGTAATAGGTGTGCTCCCCAGCTGAAGAGCTACGCGTCCGCTGTCATGACTAACTGTGGAACTGGCTCTAGGAACGGTCGCCCTTTGGAAAGGTTCTTGGTGTTCCACCATTGCAGAGATCGAGGAGTGCGACCATCTACCAACACCAGATCTGTTAGCTGACCTTGACCCTGGTTTCATTGGCGTGCTATGCACTCCTGCAGAGGACGCATGTGGAGTCTTGCATGAGGTGCTATGAGTATGCAAGAGACCATCATCCCTATTAGCTGCATGAACACTTGCTGGGAGAGAGTGTTGAGTGAAATTTGTTTATGAGAGCTTGCATGTTTGCTATCCTGGTGGGGTTGGGATTGGCTAATGCTTTTGAGGTGTCTATTGTGGCACCGAGGTATTTTTGCATGTAGGACGGTTGTAGATGAGACCTTGGGTAGTTCAGTGTGAACCCCAAGTTGTGGAGTAGTTGGATAGTGGTGTGAGTGTGATGAACACACTGATTGTATGAGCTGGCTTTTATGAGCCAGTCGTCCAGATATGGGAAGACGTGAATGCGTCGTCTTCTTAAGTGGGCTGCCACTACCGCTAGGCACTTGGTGAATACCCATGGTGCTGTTGTTAAGTGTTGGCGATGCGCCATATATTAGCCGCTTGTGATGCTGTTCTTTTGCCAGAGGCGTCCAAGAGTTTAGGTTCCTTGTCTGGCGGTGGAGCATCACCCAATGTCTGAGAATTGGCACTTTTCCTAGCATTGGAAACTACCAGTGAGTCTATGGGTTCTGGGCCTTTAATGTAAGCTGGGTCGTCAGGGGCAGCTTTATATTTCCTGTTGATCCTGGGGTTAATAACTCAAGCCCTAACAGGATCTTTAAAGACGTCAGGTGCATGCTTAATAACGTCTTTAAGCATAGGATCTTTCAGTGGTGTCATATGTATCCATTAGGAAGTCCTGCTCTATGGGGTCTGTACGCAAGCCAACCCCGTGGTATTGGGCAGCTCTGTTTCCTCTGGAGGGGAAGGCCTGGAGGGGTAGATGTCATCCTGTGGAACATTAGGGACATCAGGCGTGTTATAGTCATCCCAGGGGTCTGGGGAAGAAGGTGGTCTAAGATCCCCTAGTGGCACATCGTCCGGACCCTCCCCCATTTCATCCAAGGTGTCATCATAGTCTGATGGTGTAGGGGAACGGTGTGGTGGGGGAGGAGGAAGTGGTGGAGGAGGAGGTGGAGAAGGGAGTCTTAGAGGAGATGTAGCAATGTCCCTCTTCGTAGGTGGTGGAGCCGGTGCAGGTGCCTCTAGTGGTCTTTTACTAGAACTTAGAGTCAATTGACCAGTTTTAGGATCCCTTATGAGAGTCTTTTGAGCAGGGTCTGGTGTGAACAGCGCTTCTGCTGGAGGTTGGTCTTTCAGCGCCGAGCGTTTCGGTTCCATAGGCTTCTTCGGCACCGACTCTGTAGCGGTTCTGTGTTGCTTTGATTTGGAACCGTGCGACTTTACAGTCTCTGTGGCCTGTGGAACTTGTTGTTTTTTCAGTTCCGGGGCTTTCCTTGGCTCCGAATCAGAGCCCTTCGGGAGTAGTTTTTTGTTCGGCTCCGAATGTTTTTTCAGTGTCGACGAGTTGGGGCTTGTGGGTTTTGGTGCTGTGTGCTTGGATGTGGAAGCAGCTGTCGGCACGGAGAAGGAGGAGGGCGGTTTCTTTTTCGGTGCCAGTGATTGTGTTTCTGTACCAACGGCAGGCTGACTCGAGCCCGAGCTGCCTGAAGGCTTAGTTGGCTTCTTTGCTGAGCCCGAGGGTGGGGCATGGGAAGCAGTCTCTCAGTGTGCACCTGGGCCCAAAGGTGAAGGTGTGACCGAAGCCTTTTTCGAGGGTGCAGGGAGGTGGTCGGGGTCGACGTTCTTACTTACGACCCGCTGCGCCGGAGTGATCTCTTCGACATCGGAGTAGTCTGCTTCTGAGGCGCTGACTAGGCCTTCTTCGACCCGCACCTGCTCTGGGACGTCGACGCCCTCTTGGAAGATGTCGGGGATCGATGTCGACGAGTGAACCATTCGAGCGGAAAGAGGCACAAGCTGGACAGATCGGTGTGGGGAAACTTAGACCCACATTGAGGACACTTCTTGAATGGCGTCCGAGCCTGCTGAGGACAAAGAAACCCGACGCCTGGAATCACCACTGCACCAGACTCCTAAGGCCCGAGTTTGAGTGGCCCTCTGGTCCCAGCGAGATCCCCCAGTGCTCCATAGTCCAAGTCCACCGTGGGTTGACCCCTCCAGGGCACCCCGACGTCGCCTGCAGCCTCTGCACGGAGACCCCCCCACTCCCACCCCCCCCCACCGCGAGTGGCCCGGTAAGGAGAAAATCCGACCTCGAAAGACACCCCTGCATCCAGCCTCCCTGCGCCCTTGAGAAAATCCGAGGTGCACCTACGTCTCAGAGCCCTCCAAATTACGTGCCCAGCTGTTGGTGCCTCCTGGAAGTCTTCCTGGACCGAGCCTGCAGCTAAAAAACAAAACCGAAAATCCCTTGGTTGGTGGCTGCTGGCTAGCAGGCCACGCGGCTGTGGGAGCTGGGCTCCTGGTAACTTGCTCAGGGCAAATGGGGAAGTAGATTGGAGTAGAGGTTGCACTGCCAGGGGCACTCGGGCGGCTTGGTGCAGGGTGCTTTTGAGCAGTCGGGCGCTCAATGGATTGCAATGGAGAAGCTCAAGTACTAACAAAGGCTGCAAGCTCGGGGACGAAGATTCTTCAGGTGCGACCACCACTTCAAGAGGTAAGTTAGGTAGTTGTAGGATAGGTAGATACCCAGGAGTTGGGCACAGGGGGCCGCAGGGCACCGGGGTGCCTTTTGGTGTCGGGAAATCTTACCCTCTGTTGATCGCGGGTGGGGGGTCCCTGGTTCTGAGGCTCCAGGCGTCAGGAGCGTCGAGGTGGGTCCTTGGGTGCTGGATTCAGGGCCATAGTCGCCGGGGGGACGTCCTCGTGGTCTTTGTCCACTCCAGCACAGGCTAGGCTTGGCAGGTGCAGAGTGCGCAGGGTTCGCGGTTCCTGGCTGATGCCAGGGGTCAGTTACTTGCTTTGAGCAGTACCACTGCACGTGGGAGTCCCAGATGCTTAGGGTCACAAGGTAGCCAGGTCCTCTGTGGTTTGTGAGGTTGCTGGCCACGGGAGATGCCGGGATTTAGCAGGAGCAGGTTCGAGGGTCGACAGGCCGGTAGGGCTGGGGCCAAAGCAATTGGTGTCTTCCTCTGGTTAGCAGCTGTACGGCAGGTCTTCTTGCTTCTTGATCTTCTTTGCTGTTTCGGGATCGAAGGTTCAGGGTGCCCCTAAATACTAAATTTAGGGTAGTTACAGGTAAGTAAAGGGCAGGGACCACTGGGTCCCTGCCCTGGGGTGGGTACACCCCCTATCCTGCCACTCTCCGGTGGGAGGGGGGCAATGGCTTAGTCCTGATTGGGCAGGGCTCCCCATCTTGAAGATGGCGAGAGCCCGGAGATGTGCTTCACCTCGCCTCCCCCACCTGAGGGGTGGGGTTGGCAGAGGCTGGCACACCCCCCGTCCTTCCTTGGGGTTTCCAGCCAGTCTTCCCACCAGAGTGGGGGTTTAGAACCGGTAGGGCCCAGTTGCTGAGTACAGCAAGTGGCCTGAAGTAGCTCACAAAGGCGGCATGCCTTTGAAGCTTCCCCTGCCCATCCTGGGCGAGGAGACCTAGCACCTCGCCCAGGATGTGCATTGTTGCAGGCCCACGAGAGTGGATGGCTCTCTACCTAGGGGTCCAGCAACATGTCTGCTGTGTGGCAGCCTAGGCAGTCCCTCAGACCAGACGTGGATTGTAGGTTAGGTTCAGGGGGCATCTCTAAGATGCCCTCTGTCATGCATTGTACATTAAATCCTGCACTGGCATCAGTGCGGGTTTAATGTGCTGAGAAGTTCGATACCAAACGTCTCAGTCTTCAGTGGAGCCATCATGGTGCAGTGGAGTTCGTGTCGACGATCTCCCAGCACCATATACTCTTAAATGGCAGCATTGCACTTAGTGTGCCCAGGAATGGACCTGGGTACTGTAGGAGCACAGGGCTCATGCACCTGTACCCACACCACTGGCATAGGGCACTGAGCTAGAGAGAGGGTGTGTGTGTGGGTGTGTGTGTGTGTGTGTGTGTGTGTGTGTTTTTCTCTCTCTCTCTCTCTCTCTCTCCCCCCCCTCCCTCCCCCCTCTAAGGGTGGCACAATAAGTGCTGCAGCCCTTAGGGGCCTTCCCAGGTCACAAGGCCCCTGGTCACATTTACCAGGGGCTGACATGTGGCCAGGGTTTGCCAATTTGGGTTTAGGTTTCAGCATATTTTTTTTAGGGAAGGAACATAGGCCCTGGGTACCTGATTGGCAGGAGCCCAGGGCACACTCAGTCAAAGTACATTCAGCAATTCAGCAAAAAGTGGGGGCATACCATTTAAGAAAGATGACACTTTCTCACACCATGTACCAGGGGCTGACCTGTGGCCAGAGAGTTCCAATTGGGGGTACAAGGTACAGTTTTTGGAAAAGAACAGGCCCTGGGAACATGATTGGCAGGGACCCAGGGAACATCAAGTGAAAGTGCATCAGTAGTCTGGCAAAAAATGGGAAGGGGGTTACTGCAACAGAAACCCAGCTTCCTACAGTATACAACTAAGTGGTTATACCATGCAAAGAGTCCAGAGATTCCATAGAAGTGTACAGGGCTCAATGCAAACCCACAGTGCTCCATTAGTGGTAGTATGGGCGAGCAGCTTTAGGCCTAATACAGAGAAGTGTAAGACATTTGTTGTGCACACTGATCAAGCGAGATAGGGGGGGCCGGGTGCAGTGTGCAAACACAGTGCTGGGCGCTCAATGCAATTCAATGGAGAAACTTGGTTTAGAAATCAGGCTGCAGACAGCGCAAAGGAAACCAGTGACAGTGAGGTAAGCTGGGATATTGTAGTTCATGGGCACACAGTCAGTCAAGCTCAAGGCCCAGGGGCTTTGGGTTCAAGCGTGTCCTTTGACGTCAGGTTTCTCTTACTGGAGTCGGTTGGGGGAGCATTCAGTTTCACACTGCAGGCGTCGTTGTGCAGTCCAGGAGGGACAGCCAATGCTGGACTTAGACTTCAGATTACTGAAGAACCTTTTCTGGAATGCTTTCAGCAGTTGATAATCAAATACAGTGGTATGCTTTTGCAGTGATACGGTTAGACAGTTCAATGCAATAGATAGGACTTACAATGCAATCCTCTGGAGGAAAACAATGTTATACGATTTGCCGGCAAATATTCTTACTTCCCCAGGCTTTGGGGGTTAGGACAACACAGGGCAAGGTTCAAATACCAGGTATGTAATGCACCACCAGCGGCACTGGGGCGGCCGGGTGCAGAGGTCACTGGGCCCAATATTATCCAAAGGAGCCGGGCGGTACCTCGAAGAGGCACAGTTTGCAGGTAGGTATCGCGGTCTTAGGGCAAATACCCCAGGGTTCAAGTGAGCACAGTATGGCCACAAAGCAGCACCTACGCTACACTACCAGTGGCACAGGGGTGGCTGGGTATAGGGTGCAAATCAGCATTGGGTGCCCAATGCTTCTTAATGTTTCAGAAAGAAGCTGCAGACTTGGACCAGGAGGCTGGACAAAGGCGACCATTGCTGTCAGGTAAGTTGGATAGCTGGGGGACACCTGGGCACCGTCAGCTAGTATCCCCAAAGTCAGGGGGCAGAGGATGCAGTGCCTTTTGGTGTCGGGTTTCCTTGGCTGAATCCGGTTGCGGTCAGGGGGACCCTTCGAACAGAAGCTGCGGGCTGTGAAAGGGAGGGATCCTGGAGAGGTCAGCCGCGATGCAGATAAGGTCAGGGTCCCCGGGGAGACTACACAGGTTAGGTGAGTCTCTCAAACTCAGGCCGTGGGCGGCAGGAGCAGAGTGGTGCAGTGTTGAGGATCCAGAAACTGGTGCTGGTTTTTTGTTGGACAAATCCGGTCTCCACGGGAGACAGGAGTCTTTATTGAAGACAGCACAGATTCTCTGAGGTTCTCAAGTTTGCTGGCTGCGGGCCACTCCGGTTTCTGTAAGCAGGGTCGCTGGAGGAGAAGACAGGCCAGTAGCCAAGTTAGTCGTCGTAGTCTTCTACACTGCTGCATGGCTCTTCAGTCCTCCTTAGATCATCGTAATTAGGGAGCAAGGTTCAGGGATTCCCCTAAATACCTGGATTTAAGAGAGTTACAGGGGTGCGCAGGTTGGGACCAATGGGTCTCTTCCCTGGAGTGTCTACACCCTCCCTTATGGCACTCTCCAGTGGGAGGGGGCATAGGCCTAGTCCTGATTGGGGGGAGTCCCTTTATCTTCAAGATGTAGGGGACTGAGATGTGCGATTCACTTTGCCTCCCCCACCTGAGGGGTGGGGTTGGCAAAGGTTGGAACACTTCACTTTCCTTCCTAGGTTTTCCCACAAATTCTCCTGCCCAAAGTGGGGGTCAGAAATGGTAGGAGCCAGCTGCTGATAGAGGCTGGGGGGTAGCTAACAAAGGCTGAAAGCCTTTGAAGATTACCCTTCGTGGATCTAGCCCATCCCGGGGAGGAGGCATGACATCTGCCCAGGATGTGCTTTGTTTCAGGACCCAGAGAGCGGAGGGCTCTCGACCAAGGTATCCAGAAACCTGTCTGGTGCTGGCAGATAGCAGGTAGCCCTTCAGGAACTACACTAGAGAAGGCACTTTTCAGAGGTTATCTTCACAATGCCTTCAGAGTGCATTTTTCATTAAACCAAACAATGGCATCAGTGTAGGTTTAATATGCTGAGTGGTTTGGTACCAAACTCCTCAGTCTTCAGTAAAGCCATCAAGGAGCTGTGGAGTACGTACTGACAACATCCCAGCCCATGTACTCAAAACGGCTTCACTGTACTTAGTGTCTGTGCAAAGCACAGACACTGTACGGGCATATTGCTCTTGAAGCTATGTCCTCACCTGTGGTATGGTGTACCCTGCTTTTAGGGCTGTAAGGCCCACTACAGGGGTGACTTACCCATGCCACAGGCACTGTTGGTGGGCATGGCAGAGGGATGTGTGCCATGTCGACTCTTCAGTTTGGTCTGCACCAAAACACGCAGCCTACAATGGAGTGTGGGTGTTAAGCTGAGAGGTCTCAGAGGGTGACATAATACATGCTGAAGCCTTCAGAGGCCCTCTCTGGTCACCAGGCCCTTTGTACCAGGGGTACCTTTTACAAGAGACTTATAGGGGTGTGCCAATTGTGGAGACAAAAGTACAGTTTTGGGAAAGAACACAGGCCCTGGAGTATGATTGGCAGGGACCCAGGGCACAATCAGTCAAGTCCTTTGTGTTGGTTTCTTGGGGACCGAGCCGCTGTCCGTGGGAGTTCTGGTCTTTTTCAAAGGCAGGCAGTCAGTCCTCCCAGGGGCTGTGGAGTTTGCTGACTGAAGGACAGGTGTAGTTTCTTTGCATTATCTTTGAGGGCTGCAGACAGGCTGGTAGGGCTGGAGTCAAGTCAGTGGGTGTCAACAGTCTTATCTGCACGGTGTCTTCATACATTTTCATCTTTGGTAGCCACTAACTAGTTTCAGGGTCTGGGGGAGCCACCTAAAAACTAGATTTAGGGGCATTTTAAGGGAGTGACAGGAAGGGCCAATGGGCACCTTACCTGGGGTGTCTACACCCTCAATTATGCCACCCTCCTGTGGGAGGAGACATAGTCCTAGCCCTGATAGGAGTCCCACCATCATCAAGAAGGCGAAGACTGAAAGATGTGTTTCACCTCACCACCTGTACCTTAGAGGTGGGGTTAGCAGAGGTAGGCATACCCATTCTTTCTAGTTTTTCATGCCCGTTTTCCCACCCAAAGTGGAGGTTTAAAGCGGGGGCTGCTATCTGCTGCTAAAAGCATAGGCTGGGGTCTCGTTACAAAGCGGCAGGCCTTTGAAGCTTCCCTCTCTAGCACTGTGCCAGTCCTGGTGGAGGAGGTGTGACACCTCCACCTAGGATGTTTTTTCTTTCTGGTCCCAGAGAGCAGAGGCTCTCGACCCAGGGTTCCAAACACGTCTGGTGGTGTCAGGCTGTCTAAAGTCTGTCAGTGATCACACCAGGGTTGGTAGGTTTTCAGTACATGTTTCAATAAATCCCCCATTGCCATCAGTGTGGGTGTATTGAGAGTAGTAGTTTGGTACCAAACATTCCTGTGTTCAGGGAAGCCATCATGGTGCTTTGGAACTTGAGTTGTCGAGCTCCCAGCCCATGTACTCTCTATGGCTTACGTGGCACTTACAATATTGGGGAATAGACCTAAATATTGTAGACACATATTACACCTGAGATATAGTGCACGCTGCCTTAGGGCTTGTAAGTGCATGGCACACAGGCAGTGTGCTATGTCGACTGTCGTTTTGGCTACATCAGAGCATTTATGCTGCAATGGCAGTCTGCATGACATAGGTGAGGTGTCCATAGGGGACCCTCTTCAGTCCCAATGCCCTAGGTATCCAGGTACCTTTTACTAGGGACTAGCACAGGGCCTAAAGGGCCAATTGTGGAACATTTTGAGGGAAAGAACACTGATTCTGGGAACCTGATAAGCAGTCGAAGTTGCACCAGATACTAGGAAAAAGTGGGGTGGGGGTACTGCAACAGAAATAAGTATATTACCTACTGGCGGTCGCCAGTAGGTAGTTATACATAGGACCTAGTTGCCATAGGAAAAGCGTTTTTTGATCTGCCAATATCTTTGGCGCAGTTTGACGAATTTTCGCACATTTTTCAAAACTAATGGGGCGGACCGGTCAGCTTCTGCCTTGAAACTTTCGGGGTGCAAGAATCCTGCAGCGAAAATGGAGAAAAAAAAAAAGTGCTTCAGTATTTGTAAGCCCCCGGGTGAGCCAGGTCCCGGGGGCTATGCCTAGTGAATTAGCGGGGGCCCACGCAGCTCTGGGGACCGCCACTTCCCTGGGGCTTTCTTTAATTATATGCAGAGGGCTCACAGCACCCCTGCAGCCCCGGGGGCCAGCACCTCCACAGGGCTTTGTTTTATAAATGTGGGGGGGGGGGGGGGGGGGGGGGACCACCACCTCCCCAGAGCTTAATTAAAAAAATTTAAATGTGGGGGAGGGGGCTCCTGCCCCCCTCCACCCACTACCCCAGGGACCACCAGGGAGGTGGTCCGAGGCCACGCCCCTTTTTACATCACTCTGCAAACGCATCTCTTGGCGCACTGCTGGTGAGGCGAGAAGGTCCTCAGGACACAAGTGGATTTCATCCCCCGAGCTGCAGTGCCCCAGGAGGCACGTTTGCGGAGTGGTGCGAAAAGGGGGCATGGCCTCGGACCACCTCTCTGCAATCCAGCTGTGTGGTGCTTATTGGATGTACTTGGTGGGCTAGTTGGCCCCCAGGGACCCTCAGGAGGTAAGGGGCCTTCATCCCAAACCAAGAGCGCGCCAGGATGCGCGTTTGACGAGTGTTGAAGAAAGGAGGTGTGGCCTGTGTCCACTCTCAGCAATCCCACTATCTGGGGCTTAAAGGGGGTACCAGGTAGGCTAGTCAGCTCCTAACGACCCCCAGCAACGAAGGGGACTTCAATCCCGAAAGGGAGCGCGTTTCCAGACTGGTGGGCAAAGGGGGCGTGTCATGCTTTGAGAACTTACCATTGATGCTGTATGGGACTTACTGGAAGTAATGGGGGGGTAGTTGGACCCCAAGGTGGTCCTTGGGGGCCAACTACCCCTCCTATTACCTCCAGTAAGTCCCACACAGTGGTATTGCTAAGAGGTCTTCGGAGGTCACGCTCCCTTTCCCCAGCACTCTGCAAATGTGCCTCCTGGCACACTATGGATTGGGGTATGAAGTCCACTTTACTCCTGAGTGACTTTAGGGGCCAAGAAGCCCTCCTGGTACCTCCAGTAAGTCCTTCGCAGCGGAATTCCTGAGCGCTGGTCAGAGGCCCTGCCCTCTTTCTCCACCTCTCTGCAACCGCTTTTAGTAGTTAAAGAAGCATTTTCAATGTAATAGGTTTTGCATTTGCGAGAGAGCTATTGGCATAAATGTAAAAGAGGGTTACTTATGTTTTTTGGAGTGGAGTGAATGTACGTTGTGTGTAATGGAATTATGTGGTATGTTGAGCAGTGAAATTATGTGGATAGAAAGTATGTGGTATTTAGTGTATAGGAATTGTGTAGTGTGGGATTATGTGTTAAAGTGAGTAATTATGTGGCAAGGTAGTCTGTGTTGTGGAGTGGTAACCTCAGGTTTAGTCTTTCTCGTCTCTATAGAAGTTAAAATATAAACTGTATGAAACAAATAAAGAAGGAACCACTGAGGAGCACTTCCGGACCTAGTCAGAGGTATGAGCAAGGCCACTGGAATCATGCGACTGTTCGGCTGCACTGATTTTCGCATAATTATCAATTTTCCGCATAATCCATCATCTGCTGTATAATCTGCAAAATAACAAAAAAAATCTTGTTTTTTGCTCAAAGAGTTCAAATGTTACCAAAAATGAAGTGAGAAGTGTTACAGCGTGGTGGAAGGTCGTTTGCAAAGATGGAATGGTCAACTGTTACTTATTGCTAAATGTGGGAGTTAAATTGGTACCAATGGTGAGCAAATCACTCTAGCTTCTTTCTGCGCTTCTCTTGCCTATGTCTGCACCTCACCTCCCTCTCTTTTCCTCTCATTCTTACATGCCTCTTTCTGCACCTCACATGCCTCTTTCTGCACCTCCCATGCCTCTTTTCTGCACCTCCCATGCCTCTTTTCTGCACCTCACTTGCCTTTCTGCACCTCACATGCCTCTTTTCTGCACTTCACTTGCCTTTCTGCACTTCACTTGCCTTTCTGCACTTCACTTGCCTCTTTTTGTACATCTTACCTCTTTCCACAACTCTTGCCTCTTGCTGCACTTCCCTTGCCTCGTGCTGCCTCTTGCTGTACTTCTCTTGCCTCTTGCTGCACTTGCCTTGCCTCTTGCTGCACAAGTCCAGCCTGTTTCTGCACAAGTCCAGCCTGTTTCTGCACATCTCATGCCTGTTTCTGCACATCTCTTGCCTGTTTCTGCACATCTCTTGCCTGTTTCTGCACAAGTCCAGCCTGTTTCTGCACATCTCTTGCCTGTTTCTGCACATCTCTTGCCTGTTTCTGCACATCTCTTGCCTGTTTCTGCACATCTCTTGCCTGTTTCTGCCTTTCTTTTGCCTCATTCTCCACTTCTCTTGCATGTTTCTGCACTTCTCTTGCCTCTTTCTGCACATTTTACTCTTTCTGCACCCCGTTGCTTCACTCTGCACTTTCCATGTTTCTTTCTGCATCTGCCATGCTTCTTTCTGCACTAGTCTTCCCTCTTTCACTACCTTTCCTGCCGGTTTCTGCATCTCACTTGCCTTTCTGCACTTTTCATGCTTATTTCTACATCTGTTGCTTCTTTCAGCAATTCTCTTGCCTGTTTCTGTACCCCTCGTGCCTCTTTCTGCACCCGCCTTCCCTCTTTGTGCAACTCTCTAGCCTTTCTACCTCACTTCCCTCTTTCTGTACCTCTCTTGCCTTTCTGTGCCTCTCTTGCCTCTTTCTGCACTTTGTCCTGACTCTGCACCCTTCGCACCTCTTTCAGCATCTGTTTCTATTTTCTGCACTTCTCTTCCTTCTTTCTGCACCCCTCCTGCCTTTCTGTACCTCTCTTGCCTCTTTCTGCACCTCTCCTACCTATTTCTGCAACACTCGTCTGTTTTTGCACCTCTGTTGGTTCTTTCTGCACTTCTCTTGCTTCTTTCTGCACCTCTTTTGCAAATTGCTGTATCCCTCATGCCTATTACTCCACCGCTCTTCCTTCTTTCTGTACTTTTCTTGCCTTTCTGCACTGCTTTTGCTTTTTTCTGCACCTCTCATGCAAATTTCTATATCCCTTACCTCGTTCAGCACCCCTGTTCTCTTCCTGTACCTTTCTTGCCTGTTTTTGCAACTCTCTTGCCTCTTTCGGCACCTCTATTGCGTCTTTCTGCACTTCTCTTGCTTCTTTCTACACCCCTGCCTCTTTCTGAACCCCTTTTGCCTCTTTCTGCACCTCTGTTGGTTCCTTCTGCAATGCTTTTGTTTCTTTTTGCACCCGTTGTAAATTTCTGCATCCCTCTTGCCTTTCTGTACCCCTCTTCCCTCTTTCTGCACCCCTTTTACCTGTTTCAGTAACTCTTGCCTCCTTCTGCACCTCACTTGCCTCTTTCTACACTTCTCTTGTTTCTTTCTGCAACCTTCTTCCCTTTTCCGCACATCTCTTGCCTCTTTCTGCACGTCTCTTGCCTCATTCTGCACATCGCTTGGTTATTTCTGCACTGCTCTTGCCTCTTTCGCCACGCCTCTTGGTGCGCCTCTTTGTGCACCTCTTTTGCTTCTTTCTGCACCCCTGTTGCTTCTTTCTGCACTTGTACTATCTTTCTGCACCTCTCTTGCCTCTTTTTGCACCTGTTGGTTCTTTCTGCACTTCCCTTGCTTCTTTCTACACCTCTGTAGCATCTTTCCGCAATGCTCTGTCATCTTTCTGCACTTCTCTTGCTTGCTTCTGCACCTCTCTTGCGTCTCTCTGCACCTCTGTTGCCTCTTTCTGCACTTCACTTGCTTTTACGGCAATATCGTATGCACTCATACACCTATACAGACACACACTACCTCTCATCCATAGAGTTACTCACACAACTAGTCAGTCATGCAAAGAATCAATCACACTCCCATTTACTCACCTATACAGTTCTACACACAAACCACCTCACTTATTCATACATATACTAACACATACTCCCACTCTTATACAATCACTAATACAAGCACACACTCATCCATACAGCCACTCTCACAATCACTCACTCACATATAGTCATTTATATACTTTAACACTCACATATACTGCCTTTTACATATGTAGTTACTCACACATGTACCACCGAGATATCCATTCACTCACCAACGTACCCATACACACACACTCCCACCAATACAGTCCATCAAAGATGCACTCTTGAAGCCATACATCCAGTGAATCACCCACTCACATCTATGCAGTCACCCCCCCCCCCACACACACACACACAGACACTCGGGCACCCATACAGATACTCCTACAACCAATCAACCTATATAGACACTCATTTAGCTACTCACCAACCCATGCAACCGCTTACACACCAACTGACAGACTGATAGACATTTACAGTTTAGTCACCAACCCATGCATTCAATAAAACACTTTCAATCACTCACTTAAACAGTCAAGCACCTACTAAATCATCCATTCAGACACTTATACACACACTCATTCTTCAATACACCTTCACATATGTAGTATATATATATATATATATATATATATATATATATATATATATATATATATAAACATTTAAACTTTATAGATACAGTCACTGGATGATGTCATCAGTGATGTCACTGACCAGGTCATTAATGATGTAATATGTGACGTCATCAGCAGTGTTTCGCGGGGGCGCGAGTTATAGTTAGCTGAACTAACTATAACAGCCGAATTTCCCTGGTTTTGTATGAGTGAAATGTCTAACCATAACGTCCCTGAAACCTGTGGTTTTTTCAGTGAATTTGTAAGGTTTTTTTAAATGCTAATTTCCAACTAGAACGTCCCTGAAACCTAGGGTTTTTTCAGTGAATATATATATCCATCACCACATTGACAAAGGCTGTCTTTACAGCTGAAACGCATCTCTCCTGGTAGCTGGGTCGAGGGAGGCCTAATGCAGTAAATAAGTCATATCCCTGCAAACCTTGTGTGCGTGCTCTTTGCCTTTTGGAGCAGGGGATAGATATATATATATTTTTTTTAAAACAAGTTGCTCAGCAGCTCAAGGGCGCACTCAGGAGGCAGAACAAAATTCTTTATTCACCAACAGGCAGCAAAGCGCACTTTGAAAATCATGTAAGTCCGCCTTACGCGTTTCGGAAGTGTTCCTTCTTCAGCGGCGTGGCACAAAACATACGCATTGCTGCAAGACATACATTTAAATAGTTGCCCTCCAATGGGCTAATCAGATGAACGTCCCAATGTCTTCTGGGATTTGCAGTTTAAGCCCCGCAGCCTGCATTACACCCAAATGGGATTTGAGCCTCAAACAAACGGTCCAAAATGGGCCACAAAGTGCACATTCTGCCCAGCAAACGTAGGCACTGTCTCCCCATATCGGGCATAGACAAATTTTGAGCCCTTGACCCCTGTCACATCCATAGGGGAGCCGCTGTGTATCCATCAAAAAACAAGTTGCTCGGCGGCTTAAGGGGGCACTCGGGAGGCAGAAGAAAATTCTTTATTCACCAACAGGCAGCAAAGAAGAAGGAACACTTCCGAAACACGTAAGGCGGACTTACATGATTTTCAAAGTGCGCTTAGATGCCTGTTGGTGAATAAAGAATTTTCTTCTGCCTCCTGAGTGCGCCCTTAAGCTGCTGAGCAACTTGTTTTTTTAGATGGAATATGCTACTTACCAGTATGCATCTGTTCTTGGCATGTAGTGCTGCAGATCCACACACTAGCATAGATCGCCATCTGGTGTTGGGCTCGGATGCTTGCACGTTGTTGTTGTCTTGGAAGAAGACTTTGTAGTCACGAGATAGGTGACTGCTCCATTGGACGATAGTGCGCATGGGCATCAACTCCATCGTTAGATTGTTTTTCGCCATGATGGGAAATGATGGAGTTAGTAGAAGAGAAAGATGTCCATGTGAGATATCTAAGTGAGATAAAGCTGGAACACATACAGGTCCCGGGGAGGTGGGTGGGCGTGTGTGGATCTGCAGCTCTACATGCCAAGAACAGATACATACTGGTAAGTAGCATATTCCGTTCGAGGCATATGAGCTGCAGATCACACACTTGCATAGACTATATAGCAGTATCTCCCCTACTGTGGTCACCTATATTGGTTGCAGCAGTTTGAAATAAAGTTTTAAGGACATCTTGGCCCACAGAATCTTGTTGCTTTGCTCGTATGTCAACACAATAGTTTTTAGTGAAGGTGTGCGTTGTAGACCATGTGGCTGCCTTACAAATATCTTCTAAGGAAATATTCCCTAATAATGCCATGGAAGCCGCTAGTTTGCGTGTGGAATACGCTCTAGGGGGAACTGTTAGTGTGCGTCTAGCTTTCTGGAAGCATATTTGGATACATTTAACTATCCACCTAGCTATCCCAGATTTGGAGATGGGGTTGCCCTTATGTGGTGGAGAGAAAGCTACAAACAATTGTTTTGCGGAAAGATTTAGTTCAGTCAATGTAGTAAAGAAGGGCTCTTTTAACATCTACGGTGTGGAGAGCTATTTCCGCTACAGAGTCTGGGTTTGGAAAGAACACTGGTAACTCTACTGATTGCTTAAGCTGAAAAGGAGATATGGCTTTTGGAAGGAATTTTGGATTTGTCCTAAGAACCACTTTGTTACGTTGTAATTGTAAGAATGGTTCTTGTATGGTTAAAGCCTGGATTTCACTTACCCTTCTGAGGGATGCGATTGCGACAAGGAAAGCTACTTTCCATGTGAGGAACTGTAGTTCGCATTTATTTAGAGGTTCAAATGGGGGTCCCATGAGCCTAGTAAGAACAATGTTCAGATTCCACGCTGGAGAGGGTGGTAATCTGGGAGGAATAATTCTTTTAAGTCCTTCCATGAAGGCTTTGATGGCAGGGACTCTAAAGAGTGACAAGTGCTGTCGATTTTGTAAGTAAGCTGCTAATGCTGCTAGTTGGAGACGTATGGATGAGTATCCTGAATTACATCTTTGCAAGTGTAGTAAGTAGCAAATGATGTTCTGGATGGATGCATCCAGTGGGTGTATATTATTGTTAGGGCAGTAAATGGCAAATCTTTTCCATTTTGCAGCATAGCCAGCTCTAATAGTAGGTCTTCTGGCTTCTTTTATAATGTTCATGCAGTCTAGTGGCAGGTTAAGGTAACCGAACTCTAGGACTTCAGGAGCCAGATCGCCAGATTCAGTTGACCTGGATCTGGACGTCTGATCTCTCCATGGTTCTGGGTTATTAAGGACGGGGAGAGATGCAGTTTTTGGTGTGGAACTAGAGAGTGTTCCATTAGTGTTGTGAACCACGGCTGGCGTGCCCATGTGTGAGCTACTAGGATCAGTTTGAGAGACTGCTGCCTGAGCTTGCGTACTACTAGTGGAATGAGTGGGAGAGGCGGAAAAGCGTACGCAAATCTGCCAGACCAGTTCATGGGCATTTTGCATTTTTGTGTGGCGAACAGATCTATGTCTGGTTGGCCCCATTTTTGGAAAAAGGGTAGTAGAGCTTGGGGATGTAGTTCCCATTCGTGGATCTGTTGTGTCTGTCGACTTAACAGATCGGCTATCTGATTGTGAACCCCTGGAAGGTGTTCTGCAAGTAGGTATATGTTCTGAGGAATGGCCCATCTCCAAATGTTCTGTGCGAGGTGGGACAGCTGCAGAGAATGTGTGCCTCCTTGTTTTTGTATGTAATATATGGCTGTCATGTTGTCCGTCTGGATGAGGACAGCCTTGTTCTGTACATGTAGTTGGAAGGATTTTAGTGCTAAGAATACTGCTAGTAGTTCTAGGTAATTGATATGGAGCACTCTGTTGAGTGGTCCATTTGCCCTGAGTGGTGTGTCCGAGGAGATGGGCTGCCCATCCTGTGAGTGATGCGTCTGTTGTGAGCACTATCTGTGGAAGAGGCTCTAGGAATGGCCACCCTTTGGACAAGTTTGTTATGTTCCACCACTGTAGAGAGCGATGTGTGCGGCTGTCCACCAACACCAGATCTGTGAGTTGTCCGTGAGCCTGGTTCCACGGACGTGCTAAACATTCCTATAAGAGACGCATTTGAAGTCTTGCATAAGGCACAATGAAGATGCAAGATGCCATCATGCCTATGAGCTGCATGAACTCTCTGGCTGGAAGAGTGTTGGTTTTGAAATTATGTGAAAAGTGCTTGTATACTGGCTGGACTGGGATATGCTAGGGCTGTGGAGGTGTTTATGGTAGCTCCTAGATATTGGTGTATATGAGAGGGTTGTAGATGAGACTTGGGATAGTTGATAGTGAACCCCAAGTTGTGTAATAGTTGGATGGTTTGATGAGTGTGTAGAACACATTGGTCTAATGACTTGGCTTTTATTAGCCAGTCGTCTAGATACGGGAATACATGAATTTGTTGTCTTCTGAGATGTGCTGCTACTACTGCAAGACATTCTGTGAATACTCTGGGCACGGTTGTTACCCCGAATGGAAGGACTGAACTGGTAGTGTTGTCCGTCCACCACAAACCTTAGGTACTTCCTGTGAGCAGGATGTATGGGAATGTGGAAGTAGGCATCCTTGAGATCTAGTGTGGCAAGCAAATCGCCTTGTTGCAGCAGTGGGAGCACTTGTTGAAGAGTGATCATATGGAAATGATCTGAGTGTATATACAAATTTAGGGGTCTGAGGTAGAGTATTGGTCTCAGAGTCCCGTCCTTTTTGGGGATTAGGAAGTACAGTGAGTATACCCCTGTTCCTTGATGCTCTAAGGGAACTGGCTCTATTGCGCGCTTTTGAAGCAGTGAGAGGAGCTCTTGTTTGAGGAGCGAAAGATGGTCTGCGAACATCGGACGCTGTTTGGGTGGTATGTGTGGAGGGTTAGCTGTAAGTTCCAGGCAGTAACCATACTGGATAATTTGTCTTACCCACTGGTCTGTTGTGATGGAGTTCCAGACAGGTAGGAACTGTGTTAGTCTGCCCCTGGAGTGCAATGGACTGGGGGGGGAACGTCACTGTTTTGTAGCAGGGGAGGTGCGCGTGTTATTACCTCGACCTCGTCCGTTGTTGTTTCCTCTGTATCCGCCTCTGAAATAACCTCTACTGGGGGATGTTTGTGTAGTGGCTTTGAATGTAGATGCGGTGTCTGCGCCCATATTTTTGGACAGCTGGCCCAAATAGCTGTTCTTGGTTGAATGACTGACTGAGTATGGTAGTTTGTACCTCTGGCTTAAAGCCTGAAATGCGCAGCCAGGCATGTCGTCTAAGGAGCACACTAGTGTTAATTGATCTATAGGCAGTGTCTGCTGCGTCAAGTGCACATTTAATTGACGCATTGGAAATTAGCTTGCCCTCTTGTATAAGGTCATTTGCCTGGGTTTTATACTGGTCAGGCAGATGTTGTAAGAGATTTTCTAATTGGTCGTAGTGTGCCCTGTCATATCGTGCCAGTAGTGCTTGGGTGTTGGCAACCCTTGACCTTGCCAGGTAGGTCGCCGCTCCACCTGCGCTATTTGAGCGCCTTGTGTGCCCTTTGCTCCTTTTGCTCCCTCTGTGCCCCGCGGCCCATTTTGCCTTTCATCCCCCGTTCTCTGTGTGCCCGTGTCCCCTCTGTGCCCCGCTGCCCATTTTGCCTTTTGTCCCCCTGTTGTGCCTGCTCGCCCCCCTCCCGCTCCTGTTCCCGCCGCTGCTTCCCCTGCAGCCCGCCCCCGCGCCCATTCGCTGCCCCCTGCCACCTGCCTCCCAGCTGCTCCTCCCTCCCACCTCCCCTTAAACTGGCGGCTGCCGTGCCGCTGGCGCGCCGAAGGCAAGCCCGTCTGCGCCCGTCCACACCTGGACCGCGTCAAGTGCCAGAACCCCTGGCACCCGCACCAGCCATGAAGACCGCCTCCGATACGACGCCAGCACCCTCATCGCTCTCAACCCAGGACGGACCCTCACCTGCTGCAGGGCCACCCGAAGCGAACACATGGTCCCTTCGCCTGCCAGAACTGCAGCTTCTCCTGCATCGAAGACGCAGAGACACCCGCCGCGACAAAACACAACCAGCTCTGATGCATCCTGATCAACACTCGCTCCGCACACAAACACGCCGTCGAGCTCTAGGACCTACTAGACACCGCATCACCAGACGTCGCCCTCCTGACCGAGACCTGGATGAACGAAGCCTCCTCTCCAGACATCGCCATAGTCATCCCCGACGGATACAAGATCGACAGCAGAGACCGCACCAACGGAGTCGGAGGAGTAATCTCCATCATCCACAAGAAGACCATCAGGGTCTCAACAAACACCAACGACACTCCGCACCGCCGAACACATGCACTTCCAGATCCACACGGACCCCAAGACCACCCTAAGAGGCACCCTCGTCTACAGACCACCCGGACCCAGACCACAATTCTGCGACGCCATCGCCGACTTCATCCACACGCACGCACTGACCTCCACCGACTACATCTTCCTCAGAGACCTGAACTTCCATCTGGAGAATAACAACGACAGCAACTCCTCCACCCTGATAGACAACCTCGCCAACCTCGGACTGGAACAGCTCGTCACGACGCCGACCCACATCGCTGGACACACGCTCAACGCCATCTTCTCCTCAAGCCCCCACGTCTCCTTCAGCCACGTCTCTGAACCCACCTGGACCGACCACCACTGCATCCACTTCACCTTCCGGAAACCCGTCGCACATCACCGCACCCTACAGATCCCACGTCGCTGCTGGGGCAAAATCACCGAAGTACAACTACAGACAAATCTTGCACTCAACCCACCGACCAACCCCTCCAACCCCGACGATGGTGCGCACACCCTCAGACGATGGATGGATGACTGCGCCAACACCTTAGCCCCGCTGAAAAAACATACCCTCAAAGACACGAGCAAGAGAGCCAACTGGTTCACCCCGGAACTCCTAGCGTCAAAGCGCACCTGCCGGAAGTTGGAGAACATATGGCACAGCGAGAAGTCGCCGGGCAGCCGCGCAGCCCACAAAGACGCCATCCGCAACCACCACCACCTCATCAGGACCGCCACGAGGACCTCCTTCAAAGACCGCCTCGACAACAACACACAACAGCAAGGAGCTCTTCAACGTCGTGAAGGAACTCTCCAACCCTGGCTCCAACGCCAACGACATCCCGCCGTCGCAAGCCCTGCGCGACTCCCTCGCCACCTTCTTCCACCGCAAGATCGCCGACATCCACGAGATCGTCAACACCCGGATGACCCTAACCGGCCCCAACACGCCGGACCCACCACTCCCCACCGACCACGACCCCCTGACAACCTGGGCCAACGTGAGCATCGAAGACACAATCAAGACCATGGGCACAAATCACTCCGGCACACCGTCTGACCCTTTTCCACACCACATCTTCAACATACCCGGCAGCTCCATCTCACCCCATCTGCGCAACATTATCAACCTCTCCTTCGAGACCGCGACCTTCCGTGAGAGCTGGAAACACGCAGAGATCAACGCCCTACTGAAGAAACCCAAGGCGGACCCGAGCGAACTCAAAAACTTCAGGCCCATCTCCCTGCTTCCGTTCCCAGCTAAGGTCATCGAGAAGATAGTCAATACCCAGCTCACCCGCTACCTCGAAGAAAACAACATCCTGGACCCCTCCCAGTCAGGATTCGGCAGCAACCACAGCACCCAGACTGCCCTCATCGCCGCCACAGACATCAGGATCCTACTGGACAACGGCGAGACGGTGGCCCTCATCCTTCTGGACCTCTCCGCCGCCTTCGACACTGTCTGCCATCGCACACTACGCACACGAATCCATGATGCAGGGATCCGAGACAAGGCCCTGGACTGGACCGCCTCCTTCCTCTCCGGCAGAACCCAGAGAGTCCGCCTCCCCCCGTTCCGAACCGAAGCCTCCGAGATCATCTGCGGCGTCCCGCAGGGATCCTCTCTCAGCCCGACACTGTTCAACGTCTACATGGCGCCTCTCGCACGCATCGCCCTACATCACGACCTCAACATAATCTCCTACGCCGACGGCAAGCAACTGATCCTCTTCCCTCACCAAGGACCCCCTCACCGCCAAATCCAACCTCCACCAGGGAATGAAGGCCGTCGCCGACTGGATGGAGGATGGCCACCTTAAGCTGAAAACAGACAAGACGGAGGTCCTCGGACCCAACCCCTCAGCATGGGACGACTCCTGGTGGCCCGCATCGCTGGGGACACCCCCCCCCCCGCACCCACCAACCACGCGTGCAACCTGGGAGTCAACGCTGTCTCCTCCACCTGCTTCAACACCCTCCGTATGCTCCGCAAGATCTACAGATGGATCCCGACAGACACAAGGAAAACAGTCACCCAGGCCCTAGTCAGCAGCAGACTCGACTAGGGAAATGCCATCTACGCCGGAGCCCCGACCAAGCTCATCAACAGCCTGCAAAGAATCCAGAATGCCTCTGCACGCCTGATCCTCGACGTCCCGTGACCACATCACCCCCTCCCCCCCCCCCCCCTGAGGAACCTGCACTGGCTCACTGTCAACAAAAGAATCGCCTTCAAGCTCCAGATCCACACACACAAGCTACTCCACAAGACCGGCCCAGCCTATCTCAACAGTCGACTCTCCTACGTACCCAACAGGAAACTCCGCTCCGCAGACCTCTCCCTGGCTACCGTCCCATGCATCCGTAGAACCACAGCCGGAGGCAGATCCTTCTCCCACCGCGCCGCCAAGACCCGGAACACCCACCCCCTCATCCTACGACAAACCGAAGACCTTCTAACCTTCAGGAGACAACTCAAGACCTGGCTGTTCGACCAGTAGCAACAGCACCCCCCCCCCCCGCCCCCCCCCCTCAGCGCCATGAAACCCTTGCAGGTATGTGGTGCGCTTTACAAATTATTTGATTAATTGGCAATACGTCGGTGATTAGCTGCTTGTGCTGCTACTCTTTTGCCAGAAGCTTCTAACAGTTTGGATTCTTTATCCGGGGGTGGTGCATCTCCGGAGGTCTGGGAGTTTTCCTAGCATTGGAAACGACCAGAGAATCCAAAGGCAACTGTCCTTTGATATAAGTAGGATCTTCAGGGGCAGGCCTATATTTCTTTTCTATTCTATGGTTAAGAACCCTGGCACAGACGGGGTCTTTAAATACTTTCGAGGCATGCTTAATGACTCCTTTTATCATAGGTAATATTTGGACTGACTTTTGAGATTGTACAAAAGTATCTAAGAGGAAATCTTCCTCTGGTGAGTCGGAGTGCATTGTAACACCAAGATAAAGTGCAGCTCTATTTAATAATTGGACAAACCCCAGGTGATCATCTGGGGGAGATGGTTTTGAGGGATATGGCTGTGGGTCTGGTAGGTCTGTTGGGATAGGGAATGCCCAATTAAGAGGTGAGGTATCTGGATCAGTGAACGGATCATTAGGATCACCCCCACCCCCTAGGTTATCATCATCCGGAGGTGGTGTATGTGGTGGAGAGGTTACAGGTAAGGGTGGTGTAGGCAGAGGAGGTGGGTTAGAAGGCAGTGTAGGAGAAGAAGGGGGCATAGGCGATGTTGCAGAGTCCTTCTTCTGTACAGGAACTGGAGCAGATGGTGTGTCCAGTTTTCGTTTTTTTACATGGCACAGCCATGACACGTCCAGTTTTTGGGTTGATATAAATCTTTTTCTGCCTTGGATTGATGGGATCTGGGTGAAAAAGTTCTTGTTCCTCGGTAACAATTTTCGGTGCCGATTTGTTCGGTTCCAAGCGAGGTTGTGGTTGATCCTTATAGGTTTTGGCTTTAGGAGGTGTATCAGAGTCCTTAGCCGTTTGTTTAGGTGCTGAGGATGTTAGTTTCGGAGTTGAAGCTGGATCTTTAGGCTTGGGAACTTTCGAAGCCGGCTTATCTATGGGCCTTGGCGTTTTAGGGGGCCGATTTGGAGGTGGAAGGCGTCGGATCTGATTTCGGCGCAGAGTGTTCTTTTGGCTTTGGTGCCGAAGGGACAATGACATGCGGTTTGCTCGGTCCCGAGCTACCGGAAGGCTTGTCTTTTTTCTTCGGAGCCGAGCCCGGAGGCGGGGCTTCTGAAGGATGTTTTCGGTCTCGACTGGGGCCAACAAGCGAAGTCTTGACCACTGCCTTTGGTTTTGGTGGGGTTGGGGCAGGGGCAGGGGCAGTAGTACTCACACGTTGCCCAGGAGTGATGGGGTCGTCTGAGTCTTCTGCCTCGGAGATGATTGAGATCCTCGGAATCTTCTTCTGGCACATGGGACATCGGACATCAGTTCCGGAGCTGGTCTCTGTGCCATGATGGGTCTTCTAGCCCTTCGATCTCGGATGGTCTTTTTGGATCGAAAGGATGCACAGGCTGGACAGCTTGACTCATCGTGGTCAGGTGATAGGCACAGGTTGCAGACCTTGTGGTGGTCACTGTGCGGAAATTTTGCTCCACACTGGGGGCATTTTTTGAAAGGCGTCCTTTCCAAGAGCCTTAGGCCTTACTGCGTGGATCTGCCCGCGGCGACGTCCGAAATCGATGTCGAAGATGCAGGCGATGGTTTTTCTGTAAATTTTGAGCTTCGAGAAGCTGGAATTGAGATTTCCAACCGGAGCGGAAAAGTTGCATCCAAACCCAATGGCGGAAAAAAACAATCTAACGATGGAGTTGATGCCCATGCGCACTATCGTCCAAGGGAGGAGTCACCTATCTCGTGACTACAAAGACTTCTTTCAAGACAACAACGTGCAAGCATCCGAGCCCAACACCAGATGGCGATCTATGCTAGTGTGTGATCTGCAGCTCATATGCCTCGTATGTATATATATCTCTCTCTAACAGGATGCCAAGGTAGGGATTTTTTTTTTTTTTTTTTTTTAGATATGATGCATGTTCGGTTGTTTTTATTAAACTGATCAAACAAGCTGCTTTGCCCATGTTGGTACATTGTGTCACTGGTGTATCAACCTGTGTAAATGATACACATCTGCATAGTATAGTTGTACAAATATATGCAATTGATGACACTTCTGTAGGTTATTAATTAAGCCAAAATAGAAAAAAATGGCGGTCTGACCAGACAGATATTCAAGGGCACACAGCTACACAGAGAAAATGCTGTTCAGAGCAGGTGTCACACAAAATAAAGTCTATGAGCTGTAATAAGCGGGGCAGAGGCGCTACAAACAATTGGATGCATACTGCAGAAAGAAAATTAGAGATATACGATTAAAAACATGGTTCTCTGTTACTGAAATGAAAATTCAAGTATTTTAATATAACAGGGAACTTTATTATCAATAACAAAATAAGAATGCTAGATCCTTGAATTGCGGTAAGAAAAGTAAAGGGGGTGTAAGGTTGATGACAAACAAGGAAAAATAATTTACTTACCTTCTGTGACATTATTTCTGGTAGAAATTTCCAGCCTCTTGCACACTGCTAGCAGTTCTCTGTATTTCTTCCCATGCCGAGTTTAGGCATGCATATAGCAACCGAAAGACAATTGCACTGAGCCTTTTGAATGGCATCTCCACCGATTTTACACTTTGTTGGAGTGAGTCTGGCATATGACAAAATCCATTCTCATCCTTCCTCCCACTCAAAGGCTCTCACAAAAAACAATTAAAAATAGCTGGGATAATGGTTAAGGAATAGACAAAGGAGATTATTAAAAACAAGTGTGTGTGTGTGTGTGTGTATATATATATATATACACATATATATACACACATATACACACACACACACACTGAACAAGGGTCATTTGTGGTGGCAACTCAAAAGTGCAAAACGCAACGGAATTTGCTTGTTAGTGTTATAAAAGCACATAGACCATCGTAAATCATGGTGCCCACCATGCTGCTCTACTGTTAACTGTTTTTAACTATGTTACTTTAGCAAATAGTCGTCTTATGCATTGCACCGTAATTTATGGTGTACGTTGTGTGCGTTTATAGCCCTAACTGGAGAATTTCAGTGGTTTTACTGCTTTAAACTAGACTCCTAACACATTTTCCAGTGCATTTCAATCATTTAAGATGTACTTAATTTCCAAGATTTTTATAAGGTTTCTCTATGTACACAAACCTCAAGACCTGTCCATTTTCATTGCTAATGAGTCACAACATACAAGGTGCCTACAGAAACAAATGGGTTAGTAGATGAGCAAGGCACAAGGGGCATGGTTGTTCTTGCTATGGTGAGATTCTAAATCTGTGTGAAATCTATCTTGGGGTGGTGTGCCGCCTATTCCATGTGGACTGTGTAAGAAGATCTTTATGTATGATTAATTGGGGGCTGGAGGTATGCCCCAGTTTGAGGAACCTTTAAAGATGCAGTTAATTAGGCTCTGTGTGTCAGTATGTTTGCAACCTTTTTAGGGGCTACTTTTTCATTCAATTGTGACATTTAAAAATGATTAAGAGAATGCAGCTTTTCAGTCAAATGGCTAAATATATACATTGCTATAAAAATGTAAAACGTCAGCTCCTGCACATGCTTTTCTTTAAATAAAAAGATACAACAAAAATGTGTTCCAGGGATGCCACAAATACACCAAGATAGTCTACCATTAACGTATACAGAGAAAAATGCAATGATAGAGAAGTTGCTTGAATATTATATATGATCAATTCAAATTCATTTTTTTGTCATGATACTTACGTCATCACTTTGTTGGGCTTCTTGCATGACAAAGTCTCTGACCATTGATGGACTAAATTCAACCAGATAAGAAAATATATCTGTTGCAGCACATCTGACCTGCATATCGTCCATACCCTTAGGATAAAGAGGAAAAAATATATATACTTTTATAGATTTCCCATGGAAAATCTAAAACATAATTGTTACTCAAAGCATGTAGTAAAGACGCACTGTTTTAATTTGGAAAAATCTAGCTTCATATAAAGTTTTAAAAAATCACCATCTTTAACTTGGAAGAAAAGAGATTCAGGAAGACAAAAATAAAGAAATGGAAGACAAAGTTATTCACCATAATAACTATTATAAGGTGGATACATAATCTTCCAGTAGTATCTGCACTTTAAGAATATCCTACCAAGTGCAAGACTGCTCTGGAAAAACCTTTCCCAAACAATTGCTTGCCATCACCTTCAAATGGCACCACGCACTACGGGTTTTGACTCTGTCCAGAGGATGCAACGACACAATTAAAGAACAATTGTAGCACTGGCGTCAGTTCAGGATACATTTCCTAACTGGCTCGAGGCGTACGTAGAGGCATCCTGAGGAACCAAGAAAGTATCAATGACTGCGAAAAACAAATCACTTAACGTTTGTTCAGGCTATAGTACTTCTCAATGGCTAAAGGATGAACAAGAGCAGTGGAAGCAGCCATGACAGTAGAATGGTACCTTTTTTGGCTAAGGCGTAGCAGAGATTGCTACAATGGATGACCTACTGAGAAAAATGTTTGGTCACCAAAACTATTTGTAACCGCTCCTGCAGATCAAACAAAACGCTGATAATCAACTCGGTCATTTCAAATGAGGCTGATGTAGTAGGAAACACGTAACCTTGGTTTCAGCATCTCAGTTCCTACTCTCTGGTATGGCTAGGAGGGAAAAAGAAGGGTTAACAGAATGGCCCAAGAGAAAAGAAGATGCCACATGGGTAGGAAGGATGCGCAGGTATGAATAACCGGCTTATGGGGGTAGAAAATGGTGAAAGGTGGACAAACGTAGAGGGCCTACAGGCTGACATTATGGCCACCGACAATACAGTAACAAGTTGAACTGGGTACCTGTGCAACTGCTCATATCGGGATGCCATGAAGAAAGTCAACTTAAGATCCAAATCCCACTTAGGCACAACACGTGGGGTGCAGGGGCACATGCTAGTGGGGATCTCACAAGGATGGCTGGATAAGTGGCACATGAATGTGCCTAGGAACACAACAAAGCATTTAACTGTCACCACTGCGAAACCCTTCTGGGAAAGAGACCGTGAACGGCAAAAAGTCTGAAATGAGGGATTGAAATGGATTCATGTCTTCAGACTCGCACCCTGAAAAAATGTGTTCCAGCAACCAACAAAAACTGGTTTAATGAGTTTACCTGCAGGCAAGATGACGTTTGGAATCTCAGCCGGCACACAAATGGATGCTAAAGGGCACCACTCTATCTCCACACATGCAGGTGCATCATTTGAAGACTGGGCTGAGGATCTGACTGTCCTGCTGCTAGGGCAGGTCATATCCTGTGCAGGAAAGAAAGATGTAGCCAAATGTGGAGTTCCAATATCTCAGCATACTAGATCCTCCTCACCCAATCTGGGGAGATTAGAAATAGCTTTACTCTATCCCACTGCACTTTACACTGGACCTTAGTCAGAAGCCAAATTGATATTTTTTTCTGGACCAAGACAAATAGATCTATATATAGATACCCTTGTCTGGAAAAGATCTCCTAGTTTACTGCTGGGTACAGCTCCCACATGTGATATTCCATTTAGAGGCAACAAAGCATTTTCTCTCACACAGAGGTCCTCTGTAAGGAGAGCAACTGCCAGGAAAATTACCCATTTCCTTTGCCCTGACAGATCACCTCCCAGCAGAGTCAATAGACTCACACTGCATGTACGTGGATATAACAAATGGCGATTGTATTGTCTAGCATGTCTGGACGGTATTACCCCGAGATAGAAACAAGAAAAACTCAAATGGAAAGAAACTGCCAGCTGCATCGCTCAGTCATGTTGTCCAGATGGGCACCCCAGCTCAGCGAAGCATAGTCCGTGACGAGTCAATGATTTTTCTTTGGAGGGCTGAAGGAGCGCGACAAACAAAAGGTTGGAAGACGTCTCCCACTAGTGCAGACCCTGATGAACTAACTGGAAGACCTGCACATAAGTCTATGGTTATCATTAAGTCCCCATTTTCTAGAAGAATGATTTCCTTTAATGTTGTCATCTTGATTTGTTGTGTTTTGATTGACTAGTTGAGTGCCTATAGGTCCTGTAAGGTCTTAGAGTCTTGTCTGGCTTTGGTACTAGAAAGTATGTGGAGTACACTCCTGTTTTTGTTTCTCTTAGTGGAGACCTTTCTATTGCCCTCTTGCTTAAGAGGTCATTGGCTTCTTGTTGTAGGTGACTTTGTTCCTCCCTGTTATTCTTTTTCCTTTATGGCACTGAGGGGGGTGCATTTGTTATTCTATTCATTAACCATGTTGGATGATGTTTAATATTAATTTGCCACAGATGATCAGTCCCAAATTCTTTCTGAATCCTCTTCCTCACCTGGGTCACTTGTGTACAAAGGTTTTCTCAGTCACTTTGTAATGGATGGTTCCTTCCTCTTCACCCCCCACCCCCGTCCCTTCCTTGAAAGGCCTGTCTTGAGGGTGATCATTATTGCCTTTTTAGTGGAGCTCTAATGGCAGCGGTCTGTTGTGTGAATGTGGCATCCAAGGTGGCTGGGTGCATGCCCACTCTTGGAGGTGTTTGTTTTTACTCTGCTGCATGCCCGATGGAAACAACCCTCTGCATTGCAATGCCCTCATGGATTTTGGTGTGTCATTGTCTTTATAAGCGCTGTAAAGTCTCATCCACACATTCCTCAAAAAGACTTTTCTGTAAAGGGCATGTTGATAAGGATTGCACATTTGGTTTAAACCATGATACTCTTAGCCAGGCATGTTGGCACAGAGTTGTGGCAGAGAATAATTGCCTACTGGCTGTATCTGCAGTGTCCAGAACAGATTTTGGGCAGATACTGGCAATGATCTTACATTCTTGGAATAAGTTATTGGCCCTTTAAAAAAAAAAAAAAACACTTTTCAGATAGGTGCGGTTGTACGGCTTGTACCTCACAGATAAAACTGTGCGTTTGTTGGACAACATAAGTGTCAGGATTTGTACGAGACCAACTCCATGCACACCCTTGGGATACGTTGACCTGTATCCCTACTAGCCCACAGTGCACCACCTGCACCCCCAACCTTACAAGATAAATGTATGTGCAACCTCAGAACATGACAACGCTGATTCCCCCCACCACCACCCAAAGAAACGCCCAAGAAAGTCTCAGGAAGGCAATTCAATATTTACTGAAGCATTATGATTCTTGTATAAAATACATGCACTGCGATATTCAGTAGAATGAAACAGAATAGGGAAATTAGCATTATGAGAACAGTGAAAAGGATAAATAATTCACCATTGTGCTATAACAGTAAATATACGCTGGCATATAAATACTGAGTATAGCGCACTACTACCTGGTGCTCCCTAACCTAGTCTAGTCTAGTCTAGCTTAGCCTAGCGTGGGGTGGGGGGGGGTGATCTGCCAAATCCTTGTACGGGTGAACTAACTCCCCATTACATGCAGGTAAGTGTCATCACGCTGCCTAACTTGGTGAAGAGCTGGACATCCCTCGTGTTGGTATACAGAAATCAACTGAGCTGGAATTCCGGCATGCAGTCATCTCGCAGTGTCAGATGAGTGCTCCTCTCCTCTAAAAAATGAAGTGATTCTGTATATATAATAAACGGTACCCATGTCGTAACCCCTGTCAGGCTGCAATTGTCTATTCCAGTTGGATGGCATCATCTCCTACCGGACAATAATAATGACGACATTTGCACACTGAAATGTATCCCTTGTATTGAATGGTCAACGTGTCGTTAGTGTGTTTTCAAAGAAGAAATGCAAGCAACGCCGATTCAGAGAATGTTATCCTGTATTGTCACACTCTCCAATGTACGTCAAAATTCATTGTGTATAAAAGAGAAGGCAACTTAGGAACCTTGATAATGTAAATGGTGGTGTGTTGGTGTACCATACCAGGCTAATAAGCTTTTAGCGCCATCTGTAAATCCCTAGTAAATGGTATCCCGGTTACGTAGGGCCTGAGGTACTAAAGAGGGTCCCTACAGGCAGCAGCACAAATTGAGGAACCCTAAGGCACTCCTAACCAAGCACATGCAAGGCTGCCAATGCAGGCTGCATGTCTTGAAGCAGACAAAAGTGAAAACATGGCATTTCACACATCCCTGTGTGCCATGTCCCTTAACACTGCATGTGATGTTTATAAGTCACCCCAATAGTAGGCCTGACAGCCCTAAGGCAGGGTGCTAAATATTACATGTGAGGGCATGCCTGCATGAGAAGGTCCATCCTATTACTGCCAGTGCAAGCTGACAGGGAAACCATTTTAAAATGTGCTGGTCACCAGCTACATGATGGCTTCACTGAAAATAGGGATGTATGGTATCAAACATCTAGTATTGATAAACCCACACTGATTACAGTGATGGGTTTACCAATACATGCACTCAGAGGGCACTCTAGAGATGCCCCCTGAAAAACTACCAGCCTCCGGAGTGCTTGCAGACTGGTTTCTGCCAGGCTGACACCCGAGACACTGTTCTGACCTCCTAGGGAACGAGTCTCTTGTAGGAAGCTGGCTTTATATATGGCATACCACTAAGTGTTTGTATCATGCAGAGTCTAGAGATTCCCCCAGACGTTTACAGGGCTCAATGTAAAGCCAAAGTGCTCTGTTTGTGGTAGTGTGGGCGAGCAGCCTTGCGCCTAACACAGAGAAGTTTAAGACATGTATTATGCACACAGTGATTAATAACATCACTCCAAAAGATCCACCCCAATTTTAGAAAAATAAGCTTCTTTCAAATTTAAGATGTTCGCAGAAAGTCAAGTACATTTTTCAGGGAAAATACTTTATACTTTCAAAAGTGGACACTGCAATTTTCAAGCTTTGCAATGTTAACCTATGGGAGGAAAAAAAGAATGCGGTTTTGGCAGGTAAGAGCTCTATTTTCAGAGTCAGTCTCCGGGGTCTTTGATCAACAGCAGGCAGGGTTCAAACCAGTTCCAAGTGTGCACCACCAGCGGCATAGGGGCAGCCAAGTGCAGAGGTCCAATTCGAGGTTGGGCGCCCAATGTTAACCAATGGAAACTAGGGGTACTCAGAGTCGTGCTGTTCTCATATGTGTTAAGAGGCGTCAGGGTCGATCTCCTGGAGTTAAGTCAAGTGGGCCACAAGGCAGCACCAAACATACACCTTAGGCGGCACAGGGGCAGACGGTTGCAGAGTGCCAACACAGCGCCAGGCGCACAATCTTAACCAAAGGCACAGGAGCTTCCGGTGCAGGGATGTCCTTAGGCATCGGAAAACTCTTACTGGGCAGGTCGCGGTCGGTTTGGGGGGGGGGGGGGGTGTCGATGGAGTCTTCAAGCAGAGGCTGCAGGTGTCGAGGTTGAGTCTTGCAGGGGTCAGCCCACAGTGGACTCTGGCTCAGAAGCACTGGGGAATCTTCTCAGGACCAGTGGGCGACTTGGACTCTGGCAGTGGGCGTCGAGTGCAGAGGGGGATCTGGAGGAGAGTTTGCGGTTCCTCAGGGCAGAGTCCTTTTTCTTTGCAGATGGTTTCTTCTGGATAGGTCCACTGTCCACGGGTGAATAGGAGTCTTTCTTGAAGGCAGGCAGTCCTCCCAGGGTTTTGAAGGTCGCTTGTCTGGGGGGGGGCGAGTCGATCATCTTCAGCTGGGTTTTTGAGGGTTGAAGACAGGATGGTAGGTCTGGCACCAAGTCAGTTGGTGCCTTCATTCATCACTGCTACATGGCTCTTCTTCGTAGGTCGTCAAAATCTGATTTCAGGGTCTGGTAGAGCCACCTAAACACTAGATTTAGTGGCGTTAAAGGGGATTAACAGGTAGAGATCAATGGGTTCCTTACCTGGGGTGTCTGCACTCACTATCATGCCACCCTCTTGTGGGAAGGAACATAGTTCTAGCCCTGATTGGATAAGTCCCACTGTTAGTAAGGGCCTCTTTTGACATGGTTAGCCCCAACTTTTTGAATGGTATTGATGTGATTTTGAATGTAGTGTATCGTGACCCTGCCAACTGGGTCCCCTGTGCCAGTGCTTCTTCCTAAAATCTGTTCCCCAATTGGCCCTTCAGAGCCTCTACATCCCTAGTAAGAGGCACCTGGGTAACAAGGACATGGGGACTGAAGACTGTCCCCTAGGGACCCCTCACCTAGGCAATACAGACTGCCACTGCAGCATGTCTGGCCTGGTGCAGACAAAATGCAGAAGTCGACATAGCACACTAGATGTATGCAATGCCACCTAGCGCTGCCTAAGATATAGGTAAGTCACCCCTCTAGCAGCCCTTACCAGCCCTAAGGCAGGGTGCACTATATCCCAGATGTGGGTATATCTGCATGATCAGACATGGCCCTAAAATACTGGGGTCTAATCCTTAATATTGCAAGTGCCAGTGAAGCCTCAGAGAATATATGGGCTGGAAACTTGACAGCTCGAGTTCCACAGCACCATGATGGCTTCACTGAACACAGGAGTGTTTGGTAACAAACAACTCCTCACATTAAATCCACACTGATGCCAGTGTGGGATTTATTGTAACATGTTGTAGGAAGCTGGTTTCGTATAAGGTATGCCACTAGGTAGTTATACCGTGCACAGAGTCCAGGGGTTCCCAAAAAGTGTATAGGTCTCAATGTAAAATCCAAAGTGCTCTATTTGTGGTAGTGTGGGCGAGCAGTCTTAGGCCTAACACAGAGGAGTGTATGACATTTATTGAACAACATTGACCAATAATGGACAAATGACTAAAAAAAAAAAAAAAAGAGATCCACGCCAATTTTAGAAAAATAAGCTTTGCTTGCATTTTATTTGTAAATGCTTTTAACTTTCAAAAGTCGACACTTATTATAGCAATGCACTCTTCAGAAATTGTTCTAAGGGGAAAATAACACTGTGGTTAAACAGGTATTACACTTACAGTTCCAGAATTCGGGACCAAGGGTTAGCTGAGAACCAAAATTGCACCACCAGTGGCACAGGGGCAGCCTGGTGCAGAAGTCAAAATCAGAGTTGGGCCCATTGCGTATTATTGGAGACTGGGGTGCTCGAAACCACACTGCCTGCAGGTAAGTAGAATGGTTGCAGGGGCCAAGCTTTTACACTACCAGCGGCTCTGGGGCGGCCGGGTAGAGGGTCCAATTTCAGCGTTGGCCGCCCAATGCTTTTCAAAGGAAATTTTTACTTCGACACAGGCTGCAGGCATCGCACAGGAGGCTGACATGGAATATCCCACGTTGGGGGAATAACATGCCTCCGTTGTAAAACTACACAGAGGCGTTTTGTCTTTTTTTTTTATACATCAAAGCAACTTTGAATTATCTTGAATGTACATAGGGGTTAGAGGGAATTTCTTATGATTTTAAATATCTTCCTACAGATGCTATTGGTGAATGTGTTACGATGAACAAGGTTGAATTAACCTTCTTCCAAAATTGGTCAGATTGTAACATAGACCAGTTTCAAGAGGGATCTATACCCTGAAGAAGGCCAGTGACCCACTAGGACAACCAAGACTGGCTAAAACATGTTGGCAAATGCAGATGGGGTAAAGGAGAGGTAACTCCTTCTGCACACCCTTTTTGACTTAATTCTGTCAAGGTAGACCAATAATAAAGGAGTTCAGGTGGTACCCCCTTAGGCGGTTTCTCTCACTTTCCTTCTGCACTAGTGGTCCCTCATCAGGGAAACATTTCCTTACCTTCTTTTTCCGTTTCTCTACATCACACAAAAAAATCAGCGCTCCACCCAGTGTGTTGGTCTGCACGTGGACGTTGTTAGCTGTCCTATGATAAAGCATGCCATAGTGGGTGAGGGCAGTATTAAAAATTCTATTGATTTTCCCTTCTATCCCTCTTCTTCATACCTTTAACAACTTATTTAGGATAAAGGCACTAACGGAATGTACTGCAGCAGGGTCTCCACTGTCGTGTGGTTTAGTCCTTCTCTTTTTGTGAGTTTCGATGCCTTCGTGTGGCGAGTTAGAGGAGGCTCAATGTATTGTCTCTCTTTTTTTAGTTTTTGTCGCACCAGAGGTAGCGGGAAAGAGCTCAATGAAAGCAGTCAGTAGAGATGTAAAGGTCCATAGGGACACCGCTGATTCAGCTCACCAAGTTACAGGGGCTTCACGTACAGGGGTGCCTTTCGACATCAGATTCTTCTTACCGAAGCAGGTCATGGTAAGAGGGAGCCTCTGAATTCAGTTTGCAGGCATCGTCGTGCAGTTCAGGAGAGGTCAGCCAAAGCTGGATCCGCGGTCAGTATCACTGGGGAGACTTATCTGGACAGGTGAGCCACTCGGTCTGGCCGTGGGTTTTGGTTCCAGCTGGGTCTGGAGCCCTTTGAGTTGGATTATTCTGGACAGGCTGCTGTGCTCGGGAGATCTGATCTTTGTTGGAGACCAGGCATGCTTCTTAAGGATTCTGGAAATCGTTAGCTGCAGGACAGGCGTTGTTTTCTTTGCAGAGTCTTTAAAGCAGAGGACAGGCCGGTAGGGCTGGGGCTAAGTCAATAGTCTTCTTTAGGCATTGCTGCATGGCTTGTTCATCCTTCGTAGGTTCCAGGAATCTAGTTACTACACCTGGGGGAGCCCTCTAAATACTAAATTTAGGGGGTGTTTTAGGAGAGTAGTAGGTAGGGCCAATGGGCATCTTACATGGAGTGACTACATCCACTTTTATGCCGCCCTTGGGGGGAGGAGGGGGGGGGGGGGGGGGAGCCCTGACTGGAGGAGTCCCATCAACTTCAAGATGGCTGGGACTGAAAGATGTGCTTTACCTTGCCTCCCCCACCTTAGAGGTGGAGTTAGCGCAGGTGGGCCCACCCCGTATTCTTCTAGATTTTCCTGCCAGTTTTGCCGCCCAAAGTGGGGGTTTAAACTGGGGGGGTGCCATCTGCAGCTAGTAGCAGAGGCTGTGGGTCGCATTACAGAGGCAGCAGGTCTTTGAAGCTTCCCCTTTGAGCACTGGCCCATCCTGGGGGAAAAGGCGCGTCAAAGGGAACCAGAGAAACGTTGCCGAACCGGAGCGCAGCAATTCACATTCAAAATCTGTGGTGGAAAAAAAACATCTAACAATGGAGTCGATGCCCATGCGCACTATCACTGAAAGGAGGAGTGACCTACCTCGTGGCTTCGAACAAAAACAAAGTGCAAACATCCGGACGAGCTATGCACAGCATGTGATCTACAGCTCACATGCCTCGAACATAGTGTTATCGGTTTTGAGGTATGTTTTTGGTAGTGAGAGTTGAGGTTCTGGGGGTAGAATAAACACTAGGAGTACACCTCGGAGAAATCAATAGTGAAAACTATGAGATACGACCAGAGTGAAAAAAAGGAAAATAAATCTTTTTAAAAGACCCATCACTCACCAACCTAGTTGGCGACATGCTTCATCATAGGGGTCCCACCCGAGTAACCAAATGTTACCCGGGTGTGCTTCAGTGGAGCTGGTTCTTTTTGCAACAGTGGTGCTGGTGAGTGAAAAAGTGGGTTAAAATTGTCTTTATTGTACTCCCTAAAGTTTTTTAATATGGAGCAGTAAGACAAAGTTAAAAACCAGTGTGTGATACCTAGGTAGGCTTAACTGGCCTGAGGTATCTACAAGGAAAAGTGATTGTGGTGGTCTACATGTTTCAACCTATAGGTGTTAATACTAGGTTTTCATCAGGACTTATGTGATGGCCCGAGAGGTGTGCACCTCGACTCTGGGTCATACAAAGACCATATTGTGTACTCACAGTAAGGTTACCTCTCAGCCTTCTGTGAGAGGAAAGTAGTAATATCACCGCTTCGTGATGCCCTTTTGGAAGAAGATGAAAACACTACACAAGACATTCCACTAACATGTGTGACGACATATAGTACGGTTTCCAACCAAGTAACACGATACATTAACTAACACTGGGGGATTCTTCAGACAGGTGCACATCATTGGGAGAAACCGTAGTTTTCATTTAAAAAGGCAAGGAGTCTCAAAGACATACTGGTGACCACACGTCCCCAGAAAAAGGATCAGCTCAAGACAACCACAGTGCTAAACCCTTGGGGCCTACCAAACATTGTAGGTCACTACCCTTGCGGAAATTGCAGCGTGTGTCATCTCACCACTGCAACAAAAAGATTGAATTTGGAACCTGAGAGTGTGTGGACACTCCATGCACATACCAACTGCAATAGCACTAACGTTGTGTACTTGATAACGTGCCCTTGTGGACTTTGCTACGTTGGTATGACTGGAAGAAAAATCAAGCAAAGAATCTGTGAACATCGGAGCACAGTCAGATGCAGGAAAGGAACAACTAAACTGACTGAACATTTCCTCCATGTCAACCACACTATCAACGATATGAAATGGACTATCACTGAACAAGTCCACCCGAATGAACAGACATCACAATGCCTCTTTGAAAAGGAGTAACGTTGGATTTACAGATTGTCCTCCAACATTAATGGGCTTTAAGATAACATACCATGGAACTCAGTCAAGCAACGATAACCTTTCTCTCTTCACTTGCCAATAGAACATTTGTGAAGCAGCACTGGGAAGTCACTATCTGGTGTATGGACATTAGGTTCTTAGAAGAAATTGTGGCCATGACAGAATGACTATTAGCTCTGCCTGTCGGCCCCTCTCTCATTTTTTCCCCTTTATTAATGGGGATTTTTGGTTTATATGTTGAGATAATTTATGCACGATGATCATCTAACATCAAACAACATTTGGTATTGGGGCCGCAGACAAGTTAAGAACCCTTGACTGATTTGGTACCAAGACAGCATGACTTAGTTTGGCATGTTGTTTTTCTATTTACTTATTTTCAGTCACCTTATGGAAAATATGTGCAATGACCATCTGCCATTTTATTTTCTTTATTCTCTACTTCCGTATTAAAACAACGTTCATGCAAACTGGGTTAACTGACTACTTGTTGAGAGGAGTCCTTTCTACCTACCACGATGGAGGAGATACGCCTCCGGATAAGCCCACAGATACACCCTCTGTTTTGCTACCACACTTTAGCGCTATTTCGTCACGCGCCACGTGGCAGGAAGCAGACCACAATCTTCCGGGTTAAATGCTCCAGAGAAGCCCAGCGCAGGATCCTCAGAATTCCATGCAGGGCGTCACCATAGGCAGGAATACGGGCGGCATGGTTTGATGTAGTAAGTGCAATGTGCCAACACGGGTGGGCTCCGCTTTCACTAATAACCCCCTCTACGCTGGTCAAATTACTTGCAATACTCGTTAAACTTTGTGTTTTTAAATACTCACAGAGTGACTAGAGCCAGCGCCCCGCCCTCGGTTTCCATAAGGCGAGGCAAACACTAGCCCTCAGTAAGCATTAACCTGGATTCTCTTTTTATGTGTTCATTACCCAGTCAATCTGTATTTAGGTCGTATCACTTTCGCACTAATTAGTGCAGAGATGCTTTTGAATAGCTCCATTGTAACAAAACACGCTCACGGTTTTGATGAGCATGAAAACACCCACCTGATAATTATTCACTTTGGGTCTGTATGCATGAACAGGGGTGTTTTCATTCCTGCTGCAAATTTAACATGATTACCCTCATCATGAGGTTTTACAAGTGCACTAAAGGTTGATGGTGCATGGCGTGTGTGCAACTGAGCACCTGTGACTGAAAAAACCCCCACTAAAACGAGATACTCGAAAGATGTTCAGATCACGATACAGCAAAGATTTATGTTATAAATGATTGTTAATTTATTTTTAAGATGATATTCCCTTTCACAGAAGGCTGAGAGGTGAAAATAATATTACTACTTTCCTCTCAAACAAGGCTGAGAGGTATCCTTTCTGCGAGTACACGGTATGGTCTTTGTACGACCCAGAGTCGAGGTGCACCTTAGTGTGTGCACACCGCTCGGCCATCACATAGGTCCTGATGAAAACCTAGTATTAACACCAACAGGTTGAAACATGTAGAACACCACAATCACTTTTCCTTGTAGCTACCGCAGGTAGGTATCACTCACTAGTTTTTAACTTTGTCTTATTGCTACATATTAAAAAACTTTAGGGAGTACCATAAAGACAATTTTAACCCACTTTTTCACTCACCAGCACCACTGTTGCAAAAAGAACCAGCTCCACTGTAAATCAGGTGTTGAAGCACACCTGGGTAACATTCAGTTACTCATGTGGGACCCCTATGATGAAGCATGTCATCAACTAGGTTGGTGAGTGAGGGGTCTTTTAAAAAAGGAAGATTTATTTTCCTTTTTTCCACTCTCGTCGTATCTCATAGTTTTCACTATTGATTTCTCCGAGGTATACTCCTTATATTGTTTATTCTATCATTTTCAAGGGGAACAGGAGTATCCCTGATTGCTATAACCCTTTCTCTCTTTGTGTTGAAACCCGTTCTGGGGGTAGACTCAGGGGTCCCCCAGGGTCAAGGATGCACTCTAGTTACACCCTCAGTGACACTAGGGTGGCTGGGTGCAGACTGCTGAGGCCCAATGTTATCCAAAGGGGGGATGGGGGCCTCAGGTTGGTGGCTGCTGACGAGCAGGCTACTTGGTTGTGGGAGCAAAGCTCCTGGACTTTAGCTCTGGGCAAATGGGTAAACAAAGTAGCACCAAAAGGTGCACCCTCAGCGGCCCTAGGGCGGCCGGGTGCTGTTCCGACATCGGGCGCCCTGTCTGCAATGGGGAACTTCAGGTTTGCAAAGGCACCGCAGGCTTGGGGACGAAGGTCTTCTGGGTGCGACCACCACTTTGAGTGGTAAGTTGGGAAGTTAGGGGTTGGTTAGGCATAGTGTGTCTGGCCACCCAAGGCCGTGGGGCGTCAGGTGCAGGGGTGCCTTTTGGGGTTGGATCTTCTTATTAGCTCCTGTTCGCGGTTGGGGAGTCCTTCTGGATTTAGGCTGCAGGCGTCGGCTGGAGGCCTGAGGCAGGTCATGGGGTCACCGGGTCTCGGGTCAGGATCGCCGGGGGACCTCCTCGTGGTGTTTGCCCACTCGAGCTCGGGCCGTGGATGGCGGGTGCAGAGTGGGGCGGATTCGCGGTGTCCGGCCTGAGCCAGACGTTGCCGATGAACAAATCTGGTGTTCATGGGAGACAAACTCTTTGTGGTTGAAGGCAGGCAGGTCCTCCGGGGTTTGAGGTTGCTGGCTGCAGGACACACTGGGATTTCGCAGGAGCAGGTTGGAGGTGGAGAAAGGCAGGTAAGGCTGGGGCCATGTCAGTGGGCGTCTTCCTCTTGTTAGCTTCGGCATGGCAGTTCGGTCCTTTTTCTTGTTGTAGGTTCTTGTCTGAGGAAGAAAGGTTCAGGACTGCCCCTAAATACTAGATTTAGAGGTGTTACAGGTAGGCAAAAGGTAGGGACCAATGGGTCCTTTCCCTGGGGTGGCTACACCCCCTATTATGCCACCCTCCAGTGGGAGGGGGGCATGAGCCTGTCCCCCTGGTTGGCTTTTCCCCCCCCCCCTTCTGCAAGTTGGCGGGGACTGAGAGTTGTGCTTCGCTTCACCTCCCCCACCTGAGGGGTGGAGTTGGCAGAGGTGGGCACACCGCTCTTCCGCACTTGTTTTTCCTGCCGGTTCTTCAGCACAAAGTGGGGGTCAGAACCAATGAGGACCAGTTGCTGACAGCAGAAGGTGGCCTGGGGAAGCTCACAAAGGCGGCAAGCCTTTAAAGCTTCCCCTTCGTGAACCCTGCCCATCCTGGGGAAGGAGGATTGGCCCCTTGTTCCAGGATGTGCATTGCTTCAGGCCCCAAAGAGCAGCAGGCTCTCGACCCAGGGGTCCAGAAACATGTCTAGTGGTAGCAGCTGAAAGCAGCCACTCAGCCTGGACACTAGTGGTAAGTTGGTTTTCAGGGGCATCTCTAAGACGCCCTCTGCGTGCATTTTTCATTAAATCCCACACTAGCATCAGTGTGGGTTTAATGTACTGAGATGTTTGATAGCAAACTTCTCAGTTTTCACTGTATCCATTATGGTGGTGTGGAGTTCGTAATGACAAACTCCCAGCACCATATACTCTTAATGGCAGCACTGTACTTACAATGTCTAAGAATGGTCTTAGACACTGTAGGGGTGAAGGGCTCATGCAACTGTACCCTCTCCACTGGTATAGGGCACCCAGCTAGAAGGGTGACTGATCTATGCCAGGGCAGTGGGTTGTAGGCATGGCACACAGATGTGTGCCATGTCGAGACTTCTTTGTTCTGCACCAAGACATGCAGCCTGCAAACGCAGTGTGTGAGTGTAAGGGTACAGGATCTCTAAGGGTGGCACAATAAGTGCTGCAGCCCTTAGAGGCCTTCTCTGGTCACAGTGCCCTGTGTACTTGTGGTACCATTTACCAGGGGCTGACCTGTGCCAGAGATGCCAATTGGGTTTAGGCTTCAATGCAGTTTGTAAAAGAACATAGGACATGGGTACCTGATTAGCAGGAGCCCAGGGCACACTCAGTCAAAGCACGTCAGCAATTCAGCAAAAAGTGGGGCCAACCATGCAGAAAGAGGGCACTTTCTCACACCGAGGAAAGCAGTTCTGCCCCTAAGAATCCAACACAAAGGACTCCGGTGCCCTGCAGATCCGAGAGTCCTGCCCAATCTACACATGATGCCTACCGCCTGTGTCCAGGTAGCACACCGACCCAGAGCAGGTTCCCCAGCGATCCTGACCTCAAGTTCAGCGATGGCTGACCCCCCTCCTGGAGTCCACGACAAAGCCTGCAGCCTTTAATCCAGAGACTCCCCCTGACCGCAACTGGCTCCGGTAAGAAGACTCCGATGTCTAGAGGCACCCCTGCACCTGATGCCCCAGCGCCTTGGTGAGTTGACTCAACAGTGCCCCTACGACCCTCTAATCCCTACTTAGCTCTGCTGTCCTTGTTCTCCCTCCTGTACCTCCTGGTGCGATGCCTGCAGCCTGTTAGTTGAAAGTAGAATTTCTAATGAAAAGCATTGGGCACCCGACGCTTAAATAGCACCCTGCCCCAGGCTGGCCCAGTGTTGCTGGTGGAGTGTGTTTGCTGCTTTGTAGCCCCCCCCACTCCCTCTGTGGTTCTACTAATCCCAAAAGCTTGGCCCCTCCAACCAGATTTACTTATCTGCAAGCAATGTGGCTTCGTTCACCTACAGTCTCCATTTAAACACATTGGCCGAACTCCAATTTTGGCCTCTGCACCCGGCCGTCCCAGTGCCGCTGGTGCGTGCAGTTTTGGTAATCCGCTGACTCTTGCCCCTTGCTGACCTTCGGTCCCGAAGACTGGAACTGTAAGTGTTGTACTTAACTTAAATTCGCAATATTGTTTTCCCCCATAGGAGAACATTGAAATGTTCAGAACTTGCACTGTTGAGTTTTTAAAGTGAAAAGTATTTTTAGTAAAAACAGTTCCCTCATTGCGAAGGTCTTGGTCTTAAAATAAAATACAAAGTTTATTTTTTATTTTTTTTTTATAAATTAGGTGCGGTTCTCCTTTTTGAGTCATGTGTTCATTATTGGTCAATGATGTCCAAAAAATGACTTCCAATGCTCTGTCCTATTCCTAAGGCTGCTCGCCCACACTACCACTAATAGACCACTTTGGGTATTACATCAAGCCCTGTACACTTTAGGGGAACCCCTGGATGCTGTGCAGGTATAACAACCTAGCGGCATACCAAATACAGAGCTAGCTTCCTACACCAGCATCTTCAAGATGGTGGGCACTGAAAAGTGTGCTTTAGCTCGCCTCCAACACCTGACGGGTGGAGTCACACATCCTATTACTCTTATGTTTTCCCACCAGTTTTCCTGCCAAAAGAGTGGATTTAAACCGGGGGTGGCCATCTGCTGCTAGCAGCAGAGGCTGGGGTTACATTACCAAGGTGGCAGGCCTTTGAAGCTTCCCTCTCGAGCACTGTGCCCATCTTAGGGGAGGAGGTGTGACACCTCTGCCCAGGATGCGCTTTGTTTCTGTCCTCAGAGGGCAGAGGCTCTTGCCATAGGGGTCCACAAACATATTTGGTGGTGGCAGGCTGACTAAAGATTGTCAGAGACCACATGAGGGTTGGTAGGTTTTCAGGGGGCACCTCCCAGGTGCCTTCTAGTAAATGTTTTAATAAATCCAACAACACTGGCAGCAGTGTGGGTTTATTAAGAGGAGTTGTTTGATACTAAACACTCCTGGGTTCAGTGAAGCCATCATGGTGCTTGGGAACTCTTGTTGTCGAGTTTCCAGCCCATTACTCTCTATGGCTTCCCTGGCATGTACAATATTAAGAAATGGACTTAAATATTGTAGGTGCATATCTGGTCATGCAGATATGCCCACGCCTGAGACACAATGCACCCTTCCTTAGGGCTTCTAAGGCCTTCTAGAGGGGTGACGTACCTATACCTTATGCAGTGCTGGTTGACTTGGCACACAGGCAGTGTTTCACTGCACCAAAGCATGTAAGCTGAAGTGGCATGGCCTTGGTAGGGGGCCCCTAGGGGACCCTTTTTACTACCCATGCCCTAGGTACCATGGGTACCATTTACCAGGTACTCAAAGGAGTCTGAAGTTGCCAATCATGGTACAGTTTTAGGGTAGAAGCACTGAACAGGAAAACCTGGTTGGCAGGGACCCTGTGCACTAAAATTGAAACCACATCATTTAACAGACAAACAGGAGCTGGGGGAGGAGCTAACCATATAAAAAGTGGCACTTTCTCACAATCATGCTTGGCTTTAAAGTCCCACTGCAACCACTTGATTTTCTTCTTTAGGTGCCCCTCGAACATTTCTTTGAGGTCGGGGGTCTTTGCCTTTGGCCACCTCTGTGATCTCTAGCATGTTTTCTTCCTCAGCTGACAGTTCCAGATTGTTGAAGGATTTCTGTCTTACCTGGTACGAGATCCAGGCGTAGTGCGTCCACTTCTGCTTTGATCTCACAGTGATGGTCTTGGGTTCGGACTTCTGTGCATACTGCGCACCCCTCTCAGAAATGGTCTTTCAGTAGACAAATGTTGTAGATGTCCTGAATGTCATTCTGTGCATGGTTCAGGTGGCACTTGGGGCAAAATATAAATGGGGTGTGCTCCATACACCACTTTAATTCCCTTGACCCACGTGGCCACAATGGATTTCGTTTTTATCACGTCTTCAGTGTTTTTCAGAGCCTTTCGGTTTTCTCCTTTTCCACAATACCCGTCATATGCTCGAAGGTCAACTATGTTGTTTTTGATGAAAAAAAATCCACCTCAGCACAGTTTCTTCCTCCTTGACATCCAATCTCTCTTGTACTTTCAGGCCTAACTGCAGAAAAAAAAGAATCATACAATGGATGCTACATTAAAGGATTTCCAGCGTGGGTGTCTGAGGTCATACATGTCATGATGTCATAGTACCGAATGGTAGATGACTCAACGGCGCAAACAAAAAGGAAAAATAAAAAAAGAGAGAAAGAGGCTACTAAGACAATACTGGACCCAACCACAAGATTGCTGAATAACGCACAGCATGTGAATATATGAATACAGAAAAGTTACGCTGCAAAACCTAGTTTTCTGTAGTGTGTTTGTAGGTTGTTGAACTAAAGCACCATTGACGTAAACTCTACAAATCGATAAACGGAGTAACAGGATTAACGCAACACCCGGTCTTGGTTAGGAAGAACAACTGTCACCTTCTTTGAATGATGATCAGTCAAGAGTGCAAGACTTGACTGCCTTTGCTTGGGATCTACACATTGATTAGAGTTTAAACAATTGTGCATATGTGTACACAATGAGATCTAGTGAGAACCACTGTAGTGCAGTACCCTGTAAAGGTTGGTAGTCACTATGCATTATCTTCACAAGGTTTCAGCTTGGCCAGAAGCCTAACCTCACACACCCCCTTCACAAGATGTAACCCGGGGTGATGTACGACTTTCCTAATACTACCTTTTTCCGAATGCAGGTAGGAGTGAATTACTGATTCAACCTTTTGCAAGCGACCAGTCACATTCAGGAGCTGGCTGTAATCTCATCTCCTGGTCTACAGGATTTTGTCCGGAGACCCTTCCCTAGACTCATACCCTTAAGACTTGTTACAATAGTCCCAGGATCTCCAGCCTGTACTGTAAGAGCTACTTATGGTTAATAACATTCAACCTAAGCTGGTATTATTACTGATGTAATAGTGACATCCTCAGGGCAATATTATATTAGTTACCACCATATGCAAGAATGTGAGCAGTGATCACCTCTGTTCAATTCAATTGTAACTTTATTCGGTTAAAACAACCATAAAAGTACAGATAAAATCACATGTTTAAGAAAATAAATTCATCCAATAAAACACAGTAATCACAATAATGTAATCGCAAATCAGGATATTATAGATTTCCGAAGTTTAAAAACACTTAAGAAACGCAGAGATAGATACGACAGTTAAAATGTTATCTAATCTTAAAACAGCTAAAAAGGCAGGGCGACAACGATTTACTTTCATAATCTTTAGTATCGGCACAATCCATCTTCGCCTAGGTATTAAATATAGTTTACAGAAGAAAAGAATATGAATGTCTGACTGCTCAGACAAATCATCACATGGGCATTTATTTAGATGTTTCAACCAAATATTCATTTTAGGGAAACTAAGTGACCTGAATAATAAGTTTAATCTAAAATGAGTTAGTAAATACCTCTCGTAGTCACTCATTTGTAACATAACATATGGCTGCATTTTGCTTGTAATCGTTATTAGCTGGTGTGCGGCCACCGTTTTTTTTAACATTTCAGTGGCGGTTCTGCACTCTCCCAAGTATTTCATACACTTTTCCTTCAGGGCTTTTCTAGGGATATCATGCATAAAGGAAGATCATCGTAATAATCTGCCAGACCTATAGCCATAAGAAATTTCTTCACATAGCTTAACCATCCAACCTTGCCGCTATTATCTAGCCTCATCGCATCAATCAAGGTTGTACGGTTAAATTCGCATTCCTCGGTGGTCCAAACCCTATGCCATAACAGAACCGGAGGGACCTTTATGATATCTTCTAGATATGGTTCCCCCAGTTCAACGTGGCAAACATATGTGGAAACACTTTCTGGAACAGCTAGAAGATATTTCATGAAAATGTTTTCTACCGCCTGCAACGACTTCACATTTGCGTATCCCCACAGTCCTGCGCCATATGTGGCGATCGAAACACAGGTTGCTCTGTAAACAGTTAACAACTCCCAAATTGGTTTCCTGCCCATCTTATTACTACATTTTTTTAAAGCCATTATTGATTTACAAAACAGTAACCTTCTTGTCTTGATTGCATTATTCCACAAACCAGTGTGGTCAAATAAAACGCCAAGGTATGGAAAGGTTGGAGTAAAATCAACTGGGCTAGAAGCAATAAAAACTGCCTTTCTACTTCTGTTAGCCTCAGGGCCACATGTCATACAGAAGGTCTTTGGGCAATTTATCCTCAAGTCAAGGCCAACCATAAAGTCAGAGAAGGAAGTGACTATAGTTTGTATGGCCAACGGTGTCCTACCCAGGAGGACCGCGTCATCGGCATACAATAACGCTGGGACTGATCTTTTTCCCACCATCGGCATGTCCTTGCATTCCTTTAATAATATTCTTTCGACATCATTAATATAAAGCGTAAAGAGAAAAGGGGCCAGGACACACCCTTGCCTCACTCCCCTTGCAATACTGAATGGTTCTGTACATTCTCCATTTTTTCCATACCTGACTGGCACTTGCCCCTGAATAAAGTTTTGAGAAAATGTATGATCGATTTTTCTACCCCTAATTTATCGAGAATCTGCCAAAGTTTACTATGTGTGACGCAATCAAACGCTGACGTCAAGTCAACAAAAGTTTAAAAAATGTGCCACCCTTCACTTTGGTATATTTTTCTATGAGGACATGCAAATTCAGGCACTGATAAATGGTGCTCAGGCCTTTCCTGAACCCATACTGTAAATCACTAATTATTTTATGTTCATCAGCCCATGTTTGAAGTCTGTTTAAAATTACACGGCCGAAAATCTTAATGGTGGAGTCTAAAAGCGATATTGGGCGATAACAGTGACATCTTGCCCTATCGCCCTTCTTAAATATCGGAACGATTATAGACTCACACCAAGAAGATAAAAGACCGGTACGGGATGTAGCATTGAAAAGTTGGGTAAGAATCGGACACCAGAGGTCGATGTTTTTATATAGGTCCACCGGAACCCCGTCGGGTCCAGGTGCTTTTCCCCCAGGCTTGCTTTTAAACTTGCAATTACCTCCACTAAGGAAATGCCCGGGTCCAGAGTAGTCTTCAAATGATGGGAGTCCTCCCATATATCTTCCTTTGCTAAGATGTCTTCCCCATGACTAACCATAGTATATAATACTGAATAATGCTTCACCCACTCTGGCTCTGTAATAGCTACTTCTATCCTGGCTGTAGTATTATCGTTTAAAAAAGGGGCATTTACTACTTGCCAAAAAGCAGCGGTATCTCGGCACATGGATGCCTCACACAATGTATCCCAAGCTTCCTTTTTTAAAATATCTTTTCTTTTTTTCAAGGACTTCTTATAAATATTTCTCAATGCCTTGATTAGGATGCGATCTTTATCGGGGGATTTTAAGGCATGTTTGAAGTTACGATAAGCCTTGGTGCAAGCCGTATCAAACCAGCTTGTTTGCTTCTGTTTAGGGTTTTTCAGTTCGACCCATAGGCTGTTTTTAATTTGTGTGGCAATTGTAAAAAAATAATTTTTATAAAGTCAGCGTCATCGATATTCCCATCCAGACAAGTATCAAAATTTTGATCACAATTCACAATCAGGTTGTGGAGAAAGTCATCCGGGACCACTTTCGTCCACTTTAAAGAGTAACCATTTTTTCTGTGCATAACAATATTGTCTAGATAAGGTTTACGAGTACAGCTTCCATGTGGAACTTTGGGCCTGCTCAAAATTTCTAGACTAAGAGGAAAGTGGTCACTCAATGGGTTATCCAATGTACTGGATGCCTGTACCGTTGCCCCGTGTCTAGTAGACATCAATATAAAATCAATCGTTGAGTTTACCTCTCTGCCATTAAATGTGGGGTAGAAGGGTGTTTTGTGTCCAGCCATTCTATTCACAAAACCCAAGTCACAGTCAAAGATAATTTCATTTAAGAGGTCCCCGCACTTAGTGTGCTCGAAATGACTTCAACTAATGTCATTATCTAGCATTACTCCACAGGTTCCTCTTTCTCCTCTTTGACATATTGAACAGTTAAAATCTCCACCCCATATAACACAGGCATCTTTATCTCTCCTGCCCAAAGTCGTTTAGATATCACTGGCCATGGTTTTTAAAGTATCATCCACAGCCTCTGCGGGGATGTTATTATAAAAATTTACCAAAATCAAACTAAAAGCTTTATCGACAGTTATCCTGATTATGTGGTAATACACATGATTAAAAACGAACTCAATTTTAATACATTGAAACATATTTGACACATATGTGCAAAGCCCACCTTTGGCCCAGCTGTGGGGAGTACTAATAGCAGGAGAGAAAAATGTTTTAAAACCACATACATGATGTGCAACCGTAGACCAGGTTTCTTGTAGGCTAACAATCACGTATTTATTAACCCAATTTGTTGCTCAATTTTGACTTTAGACCTGCTATATTCCAATACAAGATTGGCCACGTGACATTGTTAGTCTCACTATCCAACGCATCCCTGGGACCTCCAGCCTCTTGCTCAGTCACAAGGAATATGTTCACATCTATGCTACTCTCCTTCAGTATGTCCTCCTCAGTCCTAATATTTTTACTGTGTCTAAACCCATCATCCATCTGTATGTTATTTAGAACCTCATTGACATAACCTCCCTTCAATCTGTCATATCCTTGCGTTGATTTATGGTTATCGGAGGAAGTATCCATACCCAGTCAATCAACATCCTCCAACCCTTGCAGCATATCGAAACGGTTAAATGTAGGTATATCAAACCTGCCTCTGTTGCCGTTCATAGGTCCCCCTTGCTTCCATAAGGTTGCTTTCAATGAGGCTAAATATGTAGGCGGATAAAAATTACTCGGATCCAAAGTTTGGATACCACCGTTATATCCCTAGTGGTTCCAATCACAGATGTACCTCACTGCCCGTCTATCTCTAAAGTTGACTATTGTGCAGTCATCAGGAAGGTCCTTTAATTTGTGTCCAACCCAATCTACTCTCCGAACATGTAAGATTTCAGCCAGTATTTTCCCTGGGAGGGGTCTATTAGTATTCAACCAAACAATAACCTTATTTTTCAGCTCTAGATAGGTTTCCCTTTTATCCCTTTTAAGCTTGGGCACCCCAGACAGTACCACAGTATATGGTGTGGATTGTGGGGGTAAATCAATACATGGTTGAACAATCTTCGCTTTGGTCTTACTATAATTACCTTCTTTTTGATGTATGTTTTCTACGTGCTCCCCCTCTACCCTGTCCTTTACTGACTCTCCCTCCGCTTCTTTTCGTCCTATTCTGTTACAATGCGATGGCCTATTTCTCAATAGTAAATCATCTTGTACATGACTATCAGGGTCCCTAATTAAAGGGTCAATTGGACTAAGGGACACTACTGGGATATTAACAACTAAAGGTGGCCCTAAACCATTTACTTATAGATTACTAGGGGACAGCAAATTTGCCGTTAGATTTTTTAATAAATCAAAATTATCCAAGGCCATCTTTTCCAGACTCCCTATTTTTTCCGTGAGATTTTTAATTCTTTCAAGTAGAGGTAATATTAGAGATTTCATTAATCGTTCAAATTGGGCCATGAGACCTTCGGGAGTTTGAGGCACTGTTCCCTGGGTTTGGGAAGATGATACTAACAGGGTACTTGGCGTAAAATCTAAGGAGCTTGGTGCAGTACTAATTAATGGTAGTTGAAACTGCATGCCTAAGATTCCAACTTTTTTTGATGTTTTAGTTTGTTTAAAACTCCTGCCCTTCTGATGAACACCCCCACGCTTCCTCTTACCATTAGGCCTAAACCTAGCGCTTTGTTTTCAGCCTGTGGGATAGACTGTACATTAGGACTATTCACTAATCCAGCCTTCGTTTGTATCTGAGGGGAGTGATCCTCTGATGTATTTGGTGTGGGTAATTCATTGGACCCATTAATAAAACCGAGCTCCATACTAGGCCGCCCGGTCAAAATTTGAGAATCGGTTTGATGGTGATTTTGTCACTAACCCCCACCAGTCCACCATAGTTGTTTGAGTTACTGGGAGTTCCTGTGATGCTACTAAGAGTATAGGGCCCAAAGACGAACGTTTGTTTAAAGAAGGTTCTAGTGACAAGAGTCGTTCTGTAAGAGCAATTTCATGCTCCAGCACTGTTGCTGCCCTTGTTCTAAACAAATCTAGGGTAGCTTTAACTGACCCACCTATAACACCAGAAGTACACTTCGTCCCTTTCCCTGATCTTAGTGCCATTAAGTCGACCCGATAGTTCCCTCCAGCCACAGAAAACGTAACTATAGGTGTTACCACAGTTGCAAGATCAAACAATGTCAGCAACAAAATCACTTATTGACCAATGTTAGGAGGTGGGGCCCAGCCCAGCCTCCACCAGTCTCTGACTGGCTCCGACGGGCCCACCCTTGGTCTGGGCTTCGTCCGCGCTGAGTCCCGCGTGCATCCCGCGTTTCGTGGGGCAGGCAGCGCTTTCAAGCGCGTTGACCCCGCCTCCCCAAGCAGCACCAGCTGAAGCGAGTCAGGTGTTGCACCCTGGGACTGTGAGTCCCACCAGGGTGTGTGAGCGACAGCCCCCTCGAAGAATACAGCGGCAGACAGGACATTCTGCCCCTCCAGAAAATGCAGCAGTGGAAAGAAACAAACTGCAGGTAGGCAAGAAGAGGAACCCCAGACTTCTCATTAACCCCTTTGCCGCAGCACAAATTTTGCCGCGGTGCTGGGGGGGGGGGTTCGGGGTGAGCGCGGCGCCGCCATGCTCGTGACGGAACCACTCCGTCGTGAGCCACGGGCGCGCTGTGCTCACGACTCCGCCCACTTGCATTGTTCGCCCGCACAGGCGGGGAATCGGCGCCGCGTGGGCGGAGCGGCCGCAACGGCCGCAGCATGACGGAACCACTCCGTCATGAGCACACGGCGCCCGTGGCTCATGACGGAGTGGTTCCGTCATGAGCAGGCAAGGGGTTAAGGCAGTAGAGCACTGTAGCAAGTCTCTAGGGTTTCTTCAATCAGGCTTCAGCATTTCTGAAGTACCTCGTGTTCATGAAGCAATATTAAGCCTCACACCATGGATCCCGGAGGGGGGCACTCACTTGTAGTCACACATTCGTCAAAGTGGCGTGCCCGTAGGAATCCTAACCGCTCCCTTCCTCGGGATCCCGAAGATCACCTCTGTTGATCAGGCAGGGTTACCAGCAATAATGTAACATACAAAAGTCTTTATCAATGTGGAAGCCTCTGCATGGATAATACACAGCCATAGCTGCAGTGCCCTTGATACCAAGGTAACAATATTACTAATATATCTCCCCAGCTCAGCATCATTGATCTGTCAAGATCAGCTTTAAATATATTTTGGAAATTCAAATTTTTCTCCAGACATTAGTGAATGAGTTCTTAAAATAATTACATTTTCATCTCGAATACATGCTTTTCATTTTTGGTATACATATATTAATTAATCCAAGAAAAACCTCTCATTAACTAGGCTGGTCTGCACTGCGGAGAACTACTCACGGGTAGCTTGAAGATGCCTCCTGCGATAGTGCATCTGAGCTGGTGTTATAGCAACTGCTTCATAGCTGGGATGGTGCATTGCATTATGCTTCTGTGTATCCTGGACCCAACACTAGACATTGGAATAGTGTTATAAACCATACAAAATGGAGCCAATATGTTGAAAAGGACCAGGACATAAGAGATGCCAATCAGCTTTGAGCCCCAAATCATCTTGAACTGGTAAGAGATCTTACTCTGTACACATCCAAAACCTGTGTGAATACTTCCAAGAGAATCTCAGAGTTAAAGAGCAAACTGTTTTTTCACTACAAGGTTCTCAAGGATTTTGATCGTTGCTGGTGATAAAGGAATTGGCTCTAATTTTTCATCAAATATGGGTCGCAATCAGGTTGCTTCAGCAATGGTATAATAGAGGCTGCTTTATAGACCTGTGGAACTATGGTATGTTCTGAGAAATTGATAACTGTTCTTAATGAGCCTAAATACTTCATGCTATGAAGTATTTGCTTCATAACATGAAACAGTCACAAAGTTCATCGTAGTGACTACTCAGATGAGCATATAAGCAGAGATGGATGTAAAGGGAGAAAGGCAGGGCATACATGAGTCAATGTCAAATTGTAGCCATCATAAACAGTTGTTTTTTTCTTCAATATCTGCTCTTAGGATGTTGGAGGAGGCTGGCTCTTTATATAGTGCATTAAAATGAGTGACACTGCAGAGAGTCAGGCGACCCTTTCTGGCTTATATGGGTTAAAAAAAGCTCTTTTGTGAAGAATAGTGCTAAGCATTTATTACACAGAGTCAGTAAGTGAGAGACACAAAGAAATCAGACACAAATTTATAAAAATAACAGATTTTTATATGAATTTAGAAACTAAGATCGTCGACTTACAAAATGCACTGCATTGTATCTTTAAGGCGGCAATGTTGTTCAATAGGGGAAAAACATACTGCATTCGGTCAGTTAACAACGACTTACAGGTCTGTTCTTACAGATTTACCAAGTATGGGGCAAGGTGCAAGGTATCACCGACAGGTCCCCTCGGTCGGCTCAACAGGGAGGATCAGGTCTTGAGGATTTTGGGCATGCAGTGACACCGTCTGTCCACTCAAACTCTGGCTGGGGAGCTTGTGAGGAGTGGGACTTGTCCAGCTGGGTCACATCTCTGTAGACTCTTGCAGTTCTATGTTCCTGCAGAAAGAAGCTGCAGGCAGTGATTGGGGAGCCAGACTGGCCAACCTCAGGACCACGTTGGCACAGTCGCTTCCCTCGGACTCTGGCTGTGAGGCACGGCTGCAGGGGTGCTTCAAGGCATTGGGTTGCGGTCGGTCAGAGACTTACTTTAAACCTGGGTGACCTGAAGATGAGGGTAAACAGGGCAGCATGGCCACCTTCAGTGCTAGCTTTGTGGGTCCTGACGTCCCTGAATGGAAGGTATGGACTAGACCACCACCAAGCCTTGGTTGCTGCAACTGCACCGTAACCCAGGGTGTTGGAGCTGGGTGTCTCCTGGAGGTTCTGATGTCTCTTGGCAAGGTGATGGATCTGACCTCCTGGAGCATGAATACCTTTCTCCGGTCGCACTGCTCCTTCGGTGAGCCGGATGCCTGGTGACACAGTGGGCTGGCAGATGCTTTGCGGTGCCTGCAGATGCAGGTGTGCAGCTCCTCTACCCAAAGGGAGATCTTTCCCGCTTGTTGAGGTACAGGGCAGTCCCCAAAAGGTTTTGGGGAGAATGTTCACCATTTGGTGAAGTGGGTCCACCGATGGCAAAAGTGCAAACAGCCTGGCAGGGTTTTCTGCCAATCTTTGGTACAGGTCTTCAGTTCTTATTCTCTTCGGTCCTTCTTTCTTCCTCGGTTCCCAGTAGTTTAATCTGATTTCCTTGTGTCCAAGGTGCCACCTAAACGCTCAATTTAGGGAAGTGAAGGGAGGTAGCCAATGGGCTACTTACTCCTGGAGTCAATACACCCCTAGATCAATCTCTTTGGAGAGTTGTAATCACCCTGTCCGAACGATCTTAATTCCACCACACACACACACAAGATGGTGGAGTTCCAATTTTCGTGTTCACATCAGGCTGCCCACCCTAGAGGTGCCCAGCCTGGCAGTACAACACACCACCTACACAGCTAATTTCCTGCCTGTCTTGGTGCCAAATGGGCTTTAGGGCAGGGGGTGGCATCCTCCAGGTCTTAGGGAAGCCAGGCTCACTTATCAAAGACGGGGGGGATCTTTGAAGCTCCAGCCTAGACATGCTAATTTTCTAGCCATCCTATTTGGAGGGTATGCAAACACCTCCTGCCGGAGCAGGCATTGTTTCGGAGCTCAGAGCAGGGCTCTCACCTCCTAGGGGGTCAGAAACGTATCTGCAGTGGCAGGCTGGACAGGACCAGTCAGCCAGCACACAGGAAGACTGGTAGATTTCAGGGGGGTACCTCTACGGTACCCTCTGGATGCAGGTATTAATAAATACAACACTGGAATCAATGTGGGGTTATTAATACAAGGTGTTTGATACCAAACACCATAGGTTTCAATGAAGTCATTATGTAGCCAGGAAACTCGTTTTGCCCAGTGTTTTGCACATAACTTAAGATGGCTATAACACACTCTGCCTTAGGGCTCTAAAGACTGCGGAAGGAGTGCCTTAAATATTGCCCAAGCAGTGTCTTTGGCTTGGCACACAGGAGTATGTGGTGTTTTCAAACAAGGTTTGCACCATGTCACGCAGTCTGCAATGGCAGTGTGTGTGGAATTTGTGTGTGGGTCCCTGAAGGTGGCATAAGATATGCTACAGCCCTTACGGACCCTCTTTAGTACCAATGCCGTAGGGTACCATTTAATAGGTACTTACAGGGATGCTAAAGTCCTTTGCCAATTGTAGAACAATCAGTCATCACTGTTGAAGGAGATATGGCATGGAGGTCTGATTTGCAGGCCTAAGTGCACGGAGTCGAAAATCAGCACCTAGCAGCTACAAAGGGGGCAAAAAGTGTGGGGGTGGGGGACTACTGCAACAAGCCCAGTTTCCTACAGGTGTTAATTCCATTAATGAAGTAGTGATATGAATGGTGACTGTTTGAGTACGATTTACTTGAGTAATACTTGAGTAAAGCTATTTAAGGCTTGGAAGGAAAATGCTACTTACCAGTATGCATCTGTTCTTGGCATGTAGAGCTGTAGATCCACACACTTATGAATAGATCGAAATCTGGTGTTGGGCAAGGATGTTTGCACTTTGTTGTTGTCCTGGAAAGTCTTAGGAAGTTACGAGATAGGTGGCTCCTCCTTTGGACAATAGTGCACATGGGCATCGACTCCATCGTCAGATTGTTTTTTCGCCAAGAAGGGAAATTTTGTAAGAAACCGAAAAGATGCCCATGTATGTTGTATCTTAATAGGATAATACTGGAACAGCTAAAGGTAGCCAGGGAGGTGGGTGGGCGTGTGTGGATCTACAGCTCTACATGACAAGAACAGATGCATATGAGCTGTAGATCACACTTCTGCATAGATTGCATAGCAGTACTCCTCCCTAGCGGCGATTACCAGTGTCTGTTGCAGTCATTTGAAATAGTGTTTTAAGTACAGCTTGGCCCACACTAGCTTGTTGTTTTGTCTACACATCTACATAATAGCGTTTTGTGAATGTGTGCGGTGTAGACCATGTAGCTGCCTTGCAGATATCATCTAAGGGAATGTTTCCTAAAAATGCCATTGAAGCCCCTATCTTTCGGGTAGAGTGGGCTAGATAATGTACATTTAGCTTTGTGATAGCAAATTTGTATACATTTGACAATCCACCTTGCAATCCCAGATTTTGATATAGGATTGCCTTTATGTAGTGGTGAGAAGGATACAAAAAGTTGTTTTGCGAAAAGGTTTTGTTCTGTCAATATAATAAAGGAGTGCTCTTTTTACGTCTAGAGTATGAAGAGCTCTTTCTGTGACCGTTTGTGGTTGCAAGAAGAATACTGGCAACTCAACAGACTGATTGAGATGAAAAGGGGAGATAACTTTAGGAAGGAATTTGTCCTGAGAACCACTTTATTATGATGGAGTTGTAAAAATGGTTCTTGAATAGTTAGTGCTTGTAGCTCGCTGACTCTTCTAGGAGAAGTAATGGCCACAAGGAAAGCGACTTTCCATGTAAGACATTGTAGTTCGCATTTATGCAGAGGTTCGAATGGAGGGCCCATTAGTCTTGTGAGGACAATGTTTAAATTCCACACTGGTGAGGGTGGTACCCTAGGAGGAATGATTCTTTTAAGGCCTTCCATAAATGCTTTAATGGCAGGCACCCTGAATAATGAGAAGTGTTGTCTATTTTGTAAGTAAGCTGCTATGGCAGCGAGGTGTAACCTAATAGATGTGTATGCTAGATTACACCTTCGAAGATGAGGTAGGTAACATATGATGTGCTTGATAGACACATCTAAAGGATTGATGCGGTCATTACAGTATATTACAAATATTTTCCACTTGGCTGCATAACAGGCTCTAGTGGTGGGGCGTCTAGCCTCTTTGATAACATTCATACAGTCAGGGGGTAGGTTAAGGTAACCAAATTCTAAGACTTCAAGTGCCTGATCGCTAGGTTGAGCTGTGCTAGGTCCGGGTGTCTGATCTCGATGGTTCTTTGTTAAGAGGCGTGGGGAGAGGTGTAGTTTGTGGTGTGGTACCACTGATCGTTCCAGCAGTGTTGTGTACCAAGGTTGTCTGGCCCATGTTGGAGCAACTAGGATGAGTGTCAGTGAGTGTGGCTGCAGTTTGCGCACCACCAATGGAATGAGTGGGAGAGGCGGAAAAGAGTACGCAAATTTGCCTGACCAATTCATCTATATCGCATTGCCTTTGGACATTGGGTGTGGATATCTGGGGCGAAGCTTGGGCATTTTGTGTTGTAATGTGTGGCGAATAGATGCATCTGTGGCTGCCCCCACATTTGCAAAAACGGTTGAAGAACTTGTGGATGAAGTTCCCATTCATGAATCTGTTGTGTCTGACGACTTAACAGATTTGCTATGCTGTTTTGGACTCCTGGAACGTGTTGGGCTAGAAGAAAAATGTTTTGAGGAATAGCCCACCTCCATATGCTCTTCGCTAATTGAGAGAGTTGTAGGGCGTGTGTCCCGCCTGGTTTTTGTATATAGTACATTGCTGTCATTGTCGGTGCGGACTAGGACAGCTTTGCCGGATATTTGTTTCTGGAATAATTTTAATGCCAGAAATATTGCTAGTAACTCCAGGTGATTGATGGAGTAATTTTTGCTGAGGTGTCCATTTGCCTTGGACGGTATGATGTAATAGATGAGCTCCCCAGCCGGTGAGTGATGCGTCTGCTGTTAGTACAATTTGTGGAACCGGCTCTAAGAACGGTCGCCCTTTGGAAAGGTTGTGCGTGTTCCACCATTGCAGAGAGCGATGCGTGCGGTCGTCCACCAACACCAGATCTGTCAGCTGACCTTGAGCCTGGTTCCACTGACATGCTAAGCATTCCTGTAGGGGACGCATGTGGAGTCTGGCATGAGGTACTATGAATATGCAAGAGGTCATCATCCCTATGAGCTGCATGAACACTCGAGCTGGAAGTGAGTGTTGTGGTTGGAATTTTGTAATGAGACTTTGTATGCTTGCTATCCTGGGTGGACTAGGATATGCAAGGCCTTTTGAGGCATCTATTGTGGCACCGAGATACTGCTGGATGTGGGACGGTTGTAGGTGAGACTTTGGGAGGTTTAGGGAGAATCCTAAGTCGTGAAGTAGATGAATTGTGGCGTGTGTGTGATTTACACACTGGCTGTATGACTTGGCTTTTATGAGCCAGTCGTCTAAGTAAGGGAAAACGTGAATTTGTTGTCTTCTTAGGTGAGCTGCAACTACTGCTAGACATTTTGTAAAGAGACTAGGTGCTGTGGTGATTCCGAATGGGAGAATCTTGAATTGGTAATGCTGACCGTCCACTACAAATGTGAGATATTTCTTGTGAACGGGGTGAATAAGAATATGGAAGTAGGCATCCTTGAGATCTAGGGTGACAAGGAAATCGCCTTGTGTGAGCAGAGGAATTACCTGATATATTGTGACCATGTGAAAATGGTCTGATTGTATGTACAGTTTTAAGGGTCTGAGGTCCAGGATGGGTCTCAGGGTTCCGTCCTTCTTTGGAATAAGGAAGTACAGAGAGTAAAACTCCCGTGTTTTGCTGATGCAGGGGAACTGGTTCTATTGCATGTTTTTGTAGGAGGGAAAACATTTCTTGCTTTAGCAGCGATAAATGTTCTGTTGACATTGGGCACTGCCTGGGTGGTATGTTTGGGGGAGTAGAGGTGAGTTCTAGACAATAGCCGGTTTGAATGATTTGGCTCACCTAACTGTCGGTAGTGATGTTGCTCCAGACATGTAGGAATTGTAGCAGTCTTCCCCCGACCGGAGTGGAATGGTTCGGGGGGAGTGGAAGGAAGTCACTGGGTGGGGGTGGAGGCGGAGCGAGTATTGTTAGTTTTGCCTCTGCCTTTGTTATTATTGCCTCTGTAGCCTCCTCTATGATAACCTCTGGTAAAGGTTGTTTGGGTGGGACTTTTGTAGGAAGTGGAGGGGTTGTCAGAGGAATAACCTCTAGAGGTGCCTTTCTAAGAGGAGCGACGAAAAGAACTTCTGGAGGCTTGCGAATGTAAGGCTCCCATTGATTTGGCTGTGTCAGTGTCTTTCTTCATCTTTTCTAAGGATGAATCCACAGCAGGGCCAAGTAAGTGTTCTTGATCGAATGGTTGGTTGAGTATGGAAGTTTGTACTTCTGGTTTAAACCCTGAAATGCGTAGCCATGCATGTCTACGTAAAAAGAACACTTTTGTTGATGGCTCGGGAGGCGGTGTCTGCCACATCTAGAGCACAACGAATGGAGGTATTGGTTATAAGTTTACCCTCCTGAATGAGGTCATTGGCTTTTGTCTTGTACTTATCTGGAAGATGCTGTAATAGGGTCTCTAGTTAGTCATAGTGTGCCCTATCATATCTAGCCAGCAAGGCTTGTGTGTTTGCAATTCGCTATATGTTGGCTGCTTGGGACGCTGTCCTTTTGCCAGAGGCGTCTAATAGTTTTGACTTCTTATCAGGTGGCGGAGCATCGCCCGATGTTTGGGAGTTAGCCCTTTTCCTGGCGTTGGAGACCACTAAGGAATCTAATGGGATCTGACCTTTGATATAAACAGGGTCAGGTGGGGCAGATTTATATTTCTTTTTTATTCTGGGGTTAATAACCCTAGTCCTTACGGGATCTTTGAACACCTCAGGTGCGTGTTTAATTACCCCCTTTAACAAAACGGCCGTAGAGAGAGGAGCTCACTAGGAGAGCTCAACTAGCTTGGGGATCGATTTTGCTTATTTTTAGCCTTTTATCCCGGCCTATAGCTACATCTGACGCCCCACCGACTCTAAGGAAACAGGATATCTACGAGAGAAACAGGAACATTTTCGTAACTCACAGTTTGAGCACTATAGGACATCTGCAGAGTGAGATCGGAGTGTGTCGCCGGCGACAGAGTTTCGATGCCCAGAGACAACTCCACCATTGCTATCGTGGTCGGTCCCCACCTGGGTACCTTGCGAGGCGCTGATCGTGAATGGTGAGCCTCACGGGGCTGCGGGCTCCTCCGACGTGCGGATCTCACTGTGGACGTGGAAGGTCGGGATCACTCATGCATCACAGCCGCCCCCTCCCATGAATCGTTGGCGCTTACATGACGCCCCCACACCGATGCCTGGGGAGAGCAATAGCACTGTAGCAGCAAAAGAGCAGTGTACACCGGGAGAGCTTGGCACGGTGCACAAAGCCGTTCGCGATATCCCGGCTCGGGAGCGGAGCGTGGCAGAGGTTCGGCCCATTAATCGTTCGATAGTGCTTCCGTGACGCTCCCCCCTCCACCACACCGATGCCCGGGGAACGAAATAAACAGATCCAGCACTGCAGCGGCAACGGAGCAGTGATCATGGGAAGTGCTCGGCGCGGAGCACAGAGCCATCACTATCTACCGGCTCGGTGGAGAGGAGCGCAACAGGGTGGAGATTTCCTCAGAGTATCCAGTGCCCACGAAAGCAGCAGCAACTCGAAGGTACCAGTGCCTAGCGACCCCCCACCCTTCCCTCCCCCTCCCTCGTATTCCCTCAGCACGAGACGCACAATCTATAAACCGATCTCTAGAGTTCGGAGGAAGGCATGCAAGCTCTTTTAGAAGGTCCTTAATCAATAGACTCCCCCTGATCAGAGGACACTTTAGAGCTTTGCAAGCATTGTTTGAGCTCTGAAGAGACTTCACAGATCGGGCACTTATATAATCACTACGGTCCCACACCTAAACCCTCTATATCCCCCGGACGACCTAAACTATGTCCAGGGGCTGACCAATCACTACTTTCACTTCATGAACAATCTTCTTGACAACATAGCACCGCTTCAACTGAAAAGAGCTTCCACAAAAAACTCAAAACCTTGGCACGATGGGAGGCTAAATGAAGATAGACGCTCTCTCAGATTAATTGAATGGCGTTGGACAGCTGCACCCTCAGCTGACCACCTCAAGCACTTAAGACGCTCCAGAAACTCCTATTTTAGGAAAATCAGAAAAGGTAAAACCAACTTCTTCAGGACTCAACTAGATCAAGCCAAGAACCGCCCCAAAAAGCTCTTCGATCTTATCAATACCCAAACCAAGAACATACCCATTCTCCCGAACGCCATCCCTTTTACTCTACCCACCTGTGAAGAATTTGCCTCCTTCTTCGCTTCTAAAACAGAATCCATAAAATCAGATCTACTCAAGGACCCATTATCCATCTCTGACTTGGACAAGAACTCATCTGTGCCACTGGCTGGCGCACAAACTAACATCCTCCCAAAATTCAACCTCAAAAGCAACGCCACTTGGTCCCTCTTCAACACTTACAGTGAAAACGCCATATTAAAAGGTGCTAACCTCTATGAAACCCTCCAATCATTTCACAGACCCTCCCGGCCAATTATTTAAAAAGACTTAATTCCCCTTGTACTACCTCTCTGGACCAAGATCATAAATACGTCCCTCCTTCAATGTCTCATTCCAGACAGCCTGAAAACAGGTCAGGGATCGCCTATCCTAAAGAAAACAACAGCTGACCCCTCGGACCCTAATAACTATTGTCCGATCTCTAACATACCTATGCTAGCCAAACTCCTGGAAAAATGTGTTAACTTGCAGCTTAACAGGCACATTGATCAATTCAACCTGCTTAACCAATTTCAATCAGGCTTCCGTGCAGGTCACAGTACCGAATCAGCCATGACGCATATAATTGACGGCGTTCTAAAAATCCTGGACCAAAACGAGGCCTGCTAACTCATCCTCCTCGACCTATTGTCAGCATTTGACACCGTCAAACACGACAACATGCTTGAACTCCTTAAACACAGAATGAGCTTGTCTGGTACTGTATTTAACTGGTTCGCTTCTTTCCTTCATAACAGATCCCAATGATTTAAGGTCAACCAATCGCTGCCCAACCCCATGCCAGTCACTTTAGGAGTTCCACAAGGCTCCTCCCTCTCACCGACCCTCTTCAACCGTTTTATGGAACCCCTTACCGATCTGCTCAGCCTCGCCAAGATTTACTTCCATATGTATGCAGACGACACTCAAATTTACATCAAGATCCACTAACTTGATGACATCAAATCTCTCAACTCCACCCTTCTAAAAACCCAAACATGGCTGGCCGAAAACCATTTGAAACTTAACGCCCTAAAAACGGATTTCCTCTTAATCGCTCCCCCTAACAAAACTCCCACTATCCTGGACTGGCTGAAGCACTTAACAGCTCTCAAAGGACAACCTCTCATTGTTGACTCAGCGAAATCACTAGGGTTAACGCTAGACAGCAACTTAAAGATGCAGAAGCATATCAGCGCTTCCACAAAAAGAGCCAACTTCCACCTGAAGACCCTGCGAAAACTGAAACCATCTCTGCCAGCCGTCGATTTCAAACAAGGAGTGCAGGCCCTAGTTATACCTAGAGTGGAATACGGGGCGGTAAGTAACCCTATGCGGCCTCCCAAGGTCATCGACAGCCCCTATAAGAGCTACTATCAACTCAGCTGCGAGACTCATCACTGGTTCAAAGAGAAACTCTCACATATCCCCTGACCTCAGAGCCCTCAACTGGCTACCATTTGAAGCTAGAATTCATCTTAAAATCACCTGTATAACGCCCAAAGCCCTACACCACAATTCCCCGCTCTACCTAGCTCAGAAACTGAAGCTCTCTTCAGGCAGCAGAGCCTCCAGGAGTGCCAAGACACTTCTTCTAAAACCACAACGATTTGTCAAGAAAAAAACATATCCGTTCATTCTCTGGTATGGCCCCTAAGATTTGGAACGCTTTGCTGACTGAAACAAGAACGAACCAGTCATTGGCCTACTTCAGGAAAGAAGTGAAAGCGATCCTCATGGCCAAATTCATGTGAACTCTGGCCTATTGCTAGCCTTACTGTACATTATATCTATCTATGTCTGTGTGCTCAATAGCGGTCATTTTAGTCTTTTATATACTATTCATAGCGGTTAACCAATATCTTTGTTTGCTACACCTTGCTTTCTCTATTTGACTGTAAAGCGCTCTGATACCCGCAAGGGTCTTGTCCGTGCTACATAAAACCCTCAAAAAATAGGGAGAACAGAAGTGGATCTTTGAGGTGTGTCAAATGTGCCCATTAGAAAATCTTCTTCTACAGGGTCTGTGTGGAGATTTACCCCGTGGTAATGTGCAGCCCTGTGTATGAGCTGTGTGAACCCCATAGTGTCTTCTGGAGGGGACGGTATAGAAGGATATATATATCTTCCTGTGGTACATCAGGGACATCTGGTGTGCCATTGTTGTCCCATGTGTCCCCTGGGGAATCATAATGACTGGGTTCCTCTAAAGGTTCATTGTCTCCTCCGTCCTCAGAGGTATCATGATCATTGTCCCGTGGTGGTTGAGATGGTGAGGGAAGTGGAGATGGGATAGGAGACTGGTGTGGAGGTGGAGGCGGAGGAGGAGGTGGAGAAGGAACTCAGAGGAGATGTGTCAATGTCTCTTCTTTGGTGGTAATGGAGCTGGTAGAGGCGTGTCCATTTGCCTTTTCCTGCAGCGGAGTATGAGTTGACCTGTTTTTTAGTATTTTAGAAGAGCTTTTTGGTTCGGGTCAGGTAGGAAAAGCTCTTCTTGTGGAGGTTTGTTGCTTCGATGGCGATTCTTTCGGTTCCGAAAGTTTACGCGACAGTTTCTGGAACTTGTTTACATTGCTTAGGCTTGGGATTGTGAGGTTTCTTTGGTTCCGATGGAGTCTTTAAAACCGATTGTTTGTTAGACTCAGAGGGTTTTTTCGGTTCCGAAGGTTGAGAGTCTGTGCTCTTCAGAAGCAGTTTTTTGGTCGGTTCCGATGGTCTTTTCAGTGTGGAGGGTTCGGTACCAGACGCGCCGATGTGGAACTAGTCGTCGGCACGGAGGGGGACGACAGTTTCTTTTTGGGAGCCGGGGACGGTGTTTCGGCATTGACGACAGGCTGACTCAATCCCGAGCGACCTGAAAGCTTGTTTGTCAACTTCTTTACCGGGCCCTAAGGCGGGGCGTGGAAGTTTTGTCCCGGTGTGCACCTAGGCCCGAAGGTGAAGGTGTTACCAAAGCCTTTTTGGGGGTGGGTGGGGGGTGGGGGGAGGGGGTCGACGTCAGTACGCACGACCTGCTGCCCTGGAGTGATGTCTTCGATGTCAGAGTCGTCGGCTTCGGAAGCGCTGATGACGCCTTCTTTGACCTGCTCCTGCTATGGTACATAGACGCCCTCTTGGAAGATGTCGTTGGGAATGGATGTTGAGGATCGAGCCATATTCCTTAGAGCTTCACGATCCCAGATCGTTTTCTTGTAGCGGAAAGAGGCGCAAGCTGGACAGTCTTTGGCCTCGTGCTCCGGCGAAAGGCAGAGGTTACACACCACATGTAGATCTGTGTGTGGAAATTTGGATCCACATTGAGGAAACTTTTTAAAAGGAGTCCTTTCCATGAGCCAGGTCTAATGGCGTAGGTAGGCCCGAGGGCCTGCATCGACGACCGGAATCGACGGTTTCTATTTTGTAGAGATGCGCGTCGAATAGGGAACGCGATCAAGACAATACCGGAGAAAGGGTAAAGGATTGCGCATCGAAAGTTAGATCAGAAGCGGCACCGAACTGGAGCGCGACGAACACAACCGAGCCCGATGGCGGAAAAAAACAATCTGACGATGGAGTCGATGCCCATGCACACTTTTGTCCAAAGGAGGAGCCACCAATCTTGTGACTTCCAAAGACTTTCCAGGACAACAACAAAGTGCAAACATCCGGGCCCAACACCAGATGGTGATCTATGCATAAGTGTGTGATCTACAGCTCATATGCCTCGAACATACAGTTTTTGGGATACTTGATGTATTAATTTTATAGAAATACTACTGTCAATTTGACTCTATTGACGGTTTTGCAATGTTTCATAGTTCCTTTTAGGTTTTGTATTTTTAGGGTATCTGTATCCATTTTTGTTCAGATCAACATAGGGTGGTGGTAGCCACTTTGAAGTGTTTATTAAACTAAGGCGAGTGATTCCTACATACAGTAGAGGACATGAGTGTAGGATTAGTAAATGGGTAAGCTGTAGATTGAAACTAATTACGGAATACTACGATTTGTTCCTACACTGAACAAGCATTAAAAATGCAACAGGTCTAGGCTTTGTTAAAGTTAAAGCAATTCGGTTTGTAATTAGGTGGCTTTTTAGCTTTGGTTTTATTAGTGTTTTTCAAACTTTTATGTACATAACATGCATATGTATGCATATATGTATATGTATGCATGCATTTACATTTGTATTTATATAGATATGCAGATGTATACATGTTTATATATGTATGAATGTATGTGGATATATACATAGATACATATATATAAAAGCATATATAGACATATGTGCATATGTGTGCGGGTAGAGAGGCAGAGAGATAGAGGTAGAGAGGGGTAGAGGCAGAGAGGTAGAGAGGTGTAGAGAGGTAGAGAATGAGTAGTAGAGAGTGAGTAGCAGAGAGTAGTAGTGAGTAGTACAGAGTTGAGTAGTAGAGTAGGAGTGAGTAGGAGTGAGTAGCAGAGAGAGTAGCAGAGAGAGTAGCAGAGAGAGTAGCAGAGAGAGTAGCAGAGAGAGTAGCAGAGAGAGTAGCAGAGAGAGTAGCAGAGAGAGTAGCAGAGAGAGTAGCAGAGAGAGTAGCAGAGAGTAGCAGAGAGAGTAGCAGAGAGAGTAGCAGAGAGAGTAGCAGAGAGAGTAGCAGAGAGTAGCAGAGAGTAGCAGAGAGTAGCAGAGAGTAGCAGAGAGTAGCAGAGAGTGAGTAGCAGCAAATAGAGAGTGCGTAGTAGAGCAGTAGAGCGAGAGTAGTAGAGCGAGAGTAGTAGAGCGAGAGTAGTAGTAGAGAGAGTAGTAATAGAGAGAGAGTAGTAGAGTGAGTAGTAGATAGTAGGGAGTAGAGAGTAGTATAAAGTAGTAGAGAGTGAGTAGTAGAAAGTAGTAGAGTAGTAGGTAGTGAGTAGTATAGAGAGTAGTAGAGAGTGTAGTTGAGAAGTAGAGAGAGTAATAGAGAATAGGAGAGTGAGTAGGAGAGTGAGTAGCAGAGAGTGTAGCAGAGAGAGTAGTAGAGTCTTGCTTCAGATATCCCTCTGAAGCCACGTGTTGTGTGCGCGTACGGTACACACTAATTCACGGCTTGATACCACGCCGCCCCCCAACCCTGCCCGCCCCCCTCCCCCAGCCGGGCCCATCCTCAACACTCACTGATTCAGCAGGTCCTTCAAAACTGACCTCAAATTTCTCCTCCTTCAAAGACACTTCCAAATCTAATTCACGCCGTCCATCTGCATAAGCCCTTGTAGTAACCAGAGTTACAAGACCCTGCTCTGAGCGGGTGTGGCTGCAGCAGACGTCTGTCGAGAGAGTGGTGTCTGTGTGCCTAACTTAGAAACATGCACTCCTGTTTAACCGCTGAAAGTGCTCTGCGAGGCTCAGTCATTACACAGTAGGGCAGACCTCCAAGGAGTGCCAAACCCCACCCTATGGTCTGGAATAGGAACTGTAAAAAGCACGGGCAATATTTTTAATAATAATAGCCCTAGATCTAAAACTACTAGCCACTATCAATTGATTTCTGGATGTTGGAGTCTTCGTTCACTTCAACGGAATCCATTTGATGTATGCCCCTGAAAACATTCATTAATAAAAGTCCAGGACTGAAGTACGTATCGCTAATGACATGAATGAAGTCAGCTATTAATCTTATCCACGTAGTAGCAGACGATCGACTCTCACTACATGTTATCATTAACACTACTTCTTTGTCCAGTCCCCGGTTTTCATATGTGACAACAACCCGATCAGGGTTGGATTGGGATTTAAAATCGGCCCGGGCATGCTAAAAAAAAAGTGGCCCACATTTGCATTTTGCCTTCCGCAAAACACTGCTTCGGTGAAATGTTATTAAAAACCAAGCGCTCGGCATTGCCTTGTCCTCCCATGAACGATCGCGGCCTTTGAAAGTTTGAAAGCCTCGCCTGCTAAAAGGTTTCTTATCTTTATGGGGCCATGTGTTTGGCCCCATAACGATAAGAAACCTTGTACGCCAGGAGGAAGTCAGACGAGCCAGTCCAACTGGGACGGCTCTAAAAGAGAAAAGTGTACGTCACTGGAAGCTCTTTTCCAATGGCTGGCCACCGTTTAGCATAAACGGTGACGCCAGCCAATGGAGAAGAGGGGCGGGGCTTAAACCGGGCTAGTGAAAGCTACCCAAAAACATAAAATCTCGCCAGCGAGACTGCGCATGTCTGCGCAGCCTACGCTAGCCGAGACCTAAAAATGAATGGGGTATACAGTATTAAGTGAATCTGTAAAATTGCTGGGATTTATTTTATTCCATGGTGGACTATATTTGTGGTCAGTTTTAGAATGATCATCAGTGTTATTAAAAGTGTAAATGTATTCATACAAGATAGAGCTGATAGATCATTTGTCCAAATGGTAGTCTTGAGTGGCGTTTGTGTATCGGGAAGCTGATTTTTTGCACCAGCTTAAAGTTAGCCAGTAGAACAAAATTCTTTTGCCTTGTGATCAAACAAATCATTGGCCCAGTAATTAAAATCCACTTTTTCCAGTATTTGAGGGAATCAATGGCATTACTAACAACATGCCTACATCCTTAACCATAGTTATAATAGATTAAGCAATATTTCTTAACTAGAACAGCTACCCATCATGATTTTTTGGTTAACTGTGTTTAACTTAGAAACAGGATAGTGAACCAGGATTCTTTCTGGGATTTTAAGTGTATCCAAGTCAGAGAGCTAGGTTTCCGTAAGCAGAAAATCTAACTCATTTTGGCCAATTAGTTTAATAATTTCCCCATAATTTGTCTTTTTTTTTTTTTCACTGTATAAGGATCTAGTATTTAAGTAAGTCATACACAGCATATTAGGGTTATTTATCTTTGCGCAATACCTGTTTGGGTACAAAATAGAGCTCCCAAGGGGGTAGCACTCAGCAATTGGATGGCTGCTTGAGAATTGAATTGCAGTCACTCTTTCCAGTATAAAGAACTTTCAACTGCCATGCAGAGTATGTAGTGAGGCAAACAGAACAACTGGACCTTGTCCCATTGGCCAGAGAGGCACGATTATGGAAAACCTTCAGCAGTCATGTATCTGCGCCATGTAAATATGTTGTTTTGCACATGCTCAAAGATGCAGCTCCTGAGCAAGACTGCGAACCACAAACAAAGAAAAAGTTATCACAGGATGGCCACCATGAGGGGAAAAAAGCACGCCCACAAGAGCCTAATAACATTCCAAACAATTTAGAAACTTGTGCATTTTTCTACAGCAGAAATCCCAGAAAATAATATCATAAAACCTAAGGGGCGAAGAAATCTAACTTAAATTATAGCAACCAAAGAAATATTTATAGTAAATTATTCTTCATGGGAGAGAACAAGGATACTGCTAGGTTAACCTACTCACTGGGATAATATTTGAGCCATTAAATTCTTACCATCACAATTTCAAGAGCAGGAAGAATTCCTAGGTTTGCCAGAGTTTTGAAGAATGCATCCCTGCTTTGAGGTTGTAATGTTTGGGAAAATGCACAGAACTCCTTGAAAAAATTGACCTGTGTAAAAATAACATATCATGCTTTTACATACATCTATAGGTTGTCCACCAACAATTATATGCGAACAAGAATTAAAAAAGTGATGTAGCACTTTTTAAAGTACAACAATTCACCTGTGCTTTTAATTCAAAATAAATGTGGTTGACTTTCCAAAACATGCATTTAGGATCAAAATGAACAAGTTACTTACCTTCAGTAAACCATTATCTGGTAGAGACCTAGTCCAGCCGCGGAGGGGGGGGCCACTTCGTCTCCAGATATGACGTCAACTGAGCCATAGAAACAAGGCTCTGGCCATGGCTCGGGCATGGGCAGCACTAGTGGTTGATCTCCAGGGGTGGGGAATAGCGGGGGAGGGGGGCCCTGCAGCACTGGAGCACCCGGCAGGAACCTAGGGGTGGGGGAGGCTAGCTGATTAGCTCATGGGGGCCGGGGGCTTTCCTTTTCCTTTCTGCTTGGGGCCTGTCTGTGGTGGAGGGGGGTGGCTCATGGCTCCTAACACGGCTACTTCTGAGAGAGGTTTATCCTGGTAGTTGTCGTCTCGGCACACTGACATGTGGGTGGGGGGGGGATGTATTCGTTCAGGGGAGGGTTTGGGGACAGCGCATTGGTAGGTGGAAGTGGCCCAGATTGTACTTGGACGTGGTTTTATATGCGGATGGCGGCCACTGGCCAGATGAACATTGTGGATGTCAACTGTGTCTGAGTAATGCAATAAAAATTGTTTTTGCAAAAAAAAAAAAAAAAAAAAAAAAAAATGAGCCATAGAAGTCCCCTCTGGCGCGCAGATGTCACCTTCTTCTGTTAAACTATTCACGCAGAATCCGGAGACATATGGAAACTGGCTGTAGAGGCAGTGTGCTAAAAAGAGGAAAGAACTTGACAACAACAATGAAAAAAGGGAAAAGCAGAATAAGGAGTACCACTCCCACCCCCTACAGTCTGTCAATCAGGGAGTAAGAGACTGAAGACCCCAAGGCCAGACCTTAAGGTCAATTGCAGAGCGGGGAGGATGGCCAGGGCATTAAGGTATCTGCAGCTAGACTGTCTTTGCCAGATACATCGTTACAAAAGGTAAGTAACTTGTTCATTTGATAGAAACATCTAGCTGCAGATTCCTTAACTTGTGAATTAGATTCCATAGCTATAAACTCTGAGTAGGATCTACAAACCAATCCACAAGAGGTCTAGGAGGACCGGTTGACCGAGAAACTCTGTCACACCTCAGTGGGAAAGGATAAGGAAGAGGGAACCTCTTCTGAAGGTGGTAAAGACCACAACAACAACAACAACGCAAACAATGAATATGCATCAAGAGCAAGGAACATGGTTCCTCAGGCATAGAAGTACCGACGTACAATGCTCGTGGTAACCCAACTCCAAGGAAGATAGACATAGATCCAATTAAACTAAAGGCTAATTGGCCCCACTGGAAAGTGGGTGGAAGACCACTGGAAGGGGCAGAGAAGTCTGCAATGTGTATAAAAAAAGACTGAGCAACCAGGCCTAGTAACCAGAGGATGGCATTCATCAGAGTGAAAGAAAATGGCCACTAAAGGAACCAAAACAGGTTAAGTGAAAAGAAGAGCCATGGTATTGAAAAGTTCGATGGAATCCGTCCAAGCGCAAGAAAATGAAATAAATCTCAACCGCCAGGTGGGAAAAAAGATACATCGATAGACCGACACGGTCTCTGACCACAGTGCCTGGTCTCAAGAAAAGAATCAGGAAATTCCGGTAAGATAAAACAGCATGGGGAAAAAAAAAGGGGGAAATGCGAAATTCCACACAAATCACCAGACTACCGTCAGGGGGCCGAATGTGAACAGGGACAGTAGAAACCATAAGACTCCTGCCTTGATAAGAGCAATTAGAAACCATAAGGCTTCTGCCTTGATAAGATCAATAGGAGGACGACCACCATACACAAGCCCCCTTATCGCTAGTATGGTAAGGCCCTAGAACAACGAAACAGTCATCTAACGAAGAAGGTTTCTAGCATGGAGAATGTTTCATATTCTACCTTTCTCCCTTTTCTCCTATTTACTTATTTAGTATTTATTTCTTTTTTGGGGGGAAACTGAAAGTATGGACATGACGTGGCCTAAAGCCTATTAAACACTAGACACTGGCTTAGCAGTACACCTATTTAGTTAATGGATGCCACAGCCCAAACAAATAGAGCAACGCTCAAGGCATATTGACAATGCTCAGAATACCAACCATAGAAAAATACGGGGGGGGGGGGGGGATTTGAGGGGGAGGGGAGGTAGACCCTCCCAGAACAGCATAGGGCAGAGCACAAGGCAACATGGCGTGCTAGAAAAATATCCGAAGGCTTTTACTTCCCAAGGGGAAAAACATGAAAGATTGTGCTTGACCAAAGCACGTACCAATATTCAGACCGAGACAACAGGCATCGGACGGGCAAACATGAATTGAAAGTACATATAGAACAGAAGTTCAAACAAGGATCGCTCAACAGCCGTAAGCCAAGGGGATCACCTCTCATAACGGCCAAGAGGCAAGAACAACCGGTCAGCAGCGACCGTGAGGGAGGAAGGTAGGTCACGAAATAGCCGTGGGGTTGGGCGAAAGGAAAAACAGGGAAAACTAAGATTTCTACAATCAGAACGTCACCCAGACCAATCCTGCTGAGGGTCCGCTGCAGTGGGGATGGTCAATGTCTGGGGATCCCGGATATTCCCCAACATCAGAGAAACTCAAGTCCCCGGCTTATGGAGGCCTCTACCCCTCAAGGTTGGGAAAAACACTGCCGCCTGAGGTGGGATTCAATCCCTAGCATGGGAGGGGCTTGCCACAACACATGATCACAAGGCAGCACTTTCTAAACAAGCTTCGGGACAAGAAGGTTCCATGAAACTCGCCCATCTTCCCTAAAGCTAAGAGAGATGGTATAGCTCAACACTGGTGTGCGCAACGAAATCCACATGGTGGATACAGCGAACAGGGTGAAAAACCTATCCAACGGAGGTAATGCGTTAAAGAAAAAGTTACTTACCTTTGGTAAAGCATTATCTGGTAGAGACTATCTAGCTTAAGATTCCTTACCTTTGAATTCGTCAGGCTGGATCAGGAAACATGTGCTGAGCAATACCCCTTGCACGCGATGTCAGGTGGCTCCGTGTCACAACGTCGGCAGCTTGGTTATGACATTGCGGTGCCTATATAGGCGCCACCCAGGCGTGCGGACGTCAGTACTTTACGTATTTTCCATGCCAGAAGCGCAGAGCCACGAAGTAACTGACGTAATCGTGTGCAAAACTAGGGCCTTGAAAAGAGAACAACCCTAGCCCTGCAATATCAGTCCGCAAAGTGGGGAGGCATGGTTGGGGCTGTAAGGAATCTGCAGCTAGATAGAATCTCTACCAGATAATGGGTTACCGAAGATAAGTAACTTGTTCATCTGATACAGACTAACTGCAGATTCCTCACCTTTGAACCAGATGCCCAAGCCATACCATCCCGGCAGTGGGTTGCGGACTAACATCCTAGACTAAAAAGTCTTGCAGGACTTAACGGGTAAAATGTCCGTCCCTGCGTACTTGTTCATCAAGGGAGTAATGTTTTGCGAACATGAGCAAAGATACCCACGTCGCTGCCCGACAGATGTCGTGGACTGGGACACCCCGAGCGAAGAACATAGTAGCATCCTTTCCCCTGGAGGAATGGGCTCTTAACCCTTCAGCGGGCTGCTTCTTGGCCAAGGCATAACAAATCTTGATGTAGAGAACGAGCCAGGGAGAAATGGTCCTTTACTGCACTACTTTTCCCTTCTTTGCTCCGACGTATCCCACAAAGAGTTGATCATCCATCCGGAACTCTCTTGTGCAGTCAAGGTAGAATGACAAAGCTCTTTTTGGGTCCAGTCGATTCTCCAGTATTGGTAACTTTCATAGATTCCCATAGCTTGTATCATTCCCCTTCGTCGGAATGGGAGTCTTGGTAAACAAAATAACATAGCAGTAGGTACAAAAGAGAAAGAAAAAGGCCTAGGCCTCATTCCCTTTTGTAGCATATCCACCTCTTTTTGTAAAAGAGACCAAAATAAAGCAACAGCCAATCAGATTAGCCTCACCCCACAGAACCCTCCTGAGAGAACCTCTGATTTTCGTAGCCGTTGTCTAACAGTACAACCAAAACCTGCAGAGGGCTGAGCTTTCCCTGGGGAGGAGGGTGGGCGCATGGGAATCTATGAAAGTTACCAATACTGGAGAACCAAAGTTACAGGTAAGTAACTTGTTTTCTTACTCCAGTATTGGAACTTTCATAGATTCCCATAGCTTTTATCAGAGTAGCTAGCAGTCAGAAGCACATTTTGCTCCCTTAGTGACATCGTTCTCTATTTTTTTTTTTTTTTTTAAGGAAGACATCAAACAATGCAATCACAAAGAACACATAGCAAAATGTGCAAATAATAAAGGAAGGAGAGAAGAAAGGAAAGCTCATCGCTCAATGGAAGAGGTTCCTCAGGACTGCCTGGCCTACAGCCGTGTCTTCTTGTGCCAAGGTCTCCAGGCAGCAATGTCTTGTGTAGGTGTGCGTGCTGCTCTAAGTTGCAGCCCTGCAGATGTCTTTAATCTGGACCCCCCGCAAAGAGCCGTAGAGGAAGCCATGGACCTTGTCGAGTGTGCTCTAATTCTGCCGCCTAGAGGCTTGCCCGCTGCAGAATGACAGAACTGTATAGCACTGGAGATCCATCGAGCAATACCCTGCTTGGACAGGGGTAAGCCTTTGCGGGGAGCATTGAATGCAATGAACAATTGAGAAGATTTCCGAAATTCTTTAGTACAGTCCAGATAAAATTTCAAGCTCCGCTGCACGTCCAGCGAATTAAGTGCCCTTTCTGCCAGTGTAGATGGCTGAGGAAAGAAAGCCTTGAGAATTATCGGCTCATTTAAATGAAAATCCGAAGGCACCTTTGGTATGAACTTGGATTAGTCCTTAGAATCACTATTTCTTTTGAATTGGAGGAAATGTTTCTGGATTGTGAGAGCTTGTAATTCTCCAATACGTCTTGCCGAAGTGAGAGCAAGAAGGAGATCCAATTTCCGTGAGAGGAATTTCAAATCTGCTTGTTGAACCAGTTCAAAGGGATGCTTCATCAGCTGGGTGAGAACCAAGTTCAAATGCCATGTGGGAGGCGGAGGCCTCACTGGAGGAAAGACTCGAATAGGCCTTTGAGAAATTGTTTGACAATTCTGGAGGACCAGAGAGAAGGACCAGAGGCAGTGAGTCTGTAGCGAGAGACTGCAGCCAAGTGAACCTTTACGGACGAAGGAGCCAGACTTGCCTTAGCCAAGGACAGGAAATAAGGGAGAACTTGAAGAGGCTGAGACAAGAAAGGGTCCACACCTTGCTGTTGGCACCAGATGCAAAATCGTTTCCATTTCAGACGGTAAATCTTGGTAGAGGAAGGAGCTCTAGCCTAAGAGAACATCTCTTATCTCTTCAGAGAGATGAAGATCTAGGAATTCTCGCTGCTCAGGAGCCATGCTGAGAGGTGTAAGGAACGAGGATCTGGATGCCAGATCTGGCCCTGGGACATCGTGAGAAGATCCGGGATCGCCCGTAGAGGATGTGGAGGGACCAAAGAAAGGAGGTGAAGCTCCGTGAATCAAAACTGCCTCGGCCAAGCTGAGGCTATTAAGATCATCTTGCATGGCTCCGTTTTGATCTTCCTGATTATCCTCGGTATTAACGGAATGGGGGGGGGGGGGGGGGGGGGGGAGGCGTACACAAATGCTCTTGACCAAGCTATCGAAAGCGCATTCCCCAGCGATCCGTGATGGTGTATTTTGCTTGTGTAAAACTGGCATTTTCTGTTCCCCCGGGGTAGCAAAGAGATCTATTGAGGGTTTGCCCCACCGGTGGAAAATGTCCTCCAAGACCATCTGGTTTAGTTCCCACTCGTGGCTGACTGACGAAAGCCTGCTGAGCCTGTCCGCCTTTTCGTTTAGCACTCCTGGTAGGTGTTCTGCCGTGAGCGATATTCCGTGTAGGATCGCCCACTCCCAAATCTTTTGGGCCTCCTGCGACAACGGAAGAGATCTGGTACCCCCTTCCTTGTTGATGCAGGGCATGGCCGTGGTGTTGTCTGTGCGGACAAGAACCGCCGAACCTTACAAACGTGGAAGAAATGCTTGTAGAGCCAGACAAATCGCTCTGAGCTCCAGGAGGTTGATGTGAAGAAGGCGGTGCCGGGGCATCCAATGCCCGCTTACATGCAAGTCTTGAAGCACCGCACCACAGCCTTCCAGCGAGGCATCTGTTACAACTTGAGGAGCCGGATTGCTTACGAAGGATAGACCTTGGGATAAATTCTCTTCTTTTGTCCACCACAAGGCTGCTTCTTTCTTTGCCGCAGTAATCACCACCTTGTCGTCGAAGGAGCCGTGAACTTGTTGCCATTGCATGTCTAGTTGCTCCTGAAGAGATCGCATCCGCAATCTGCAGTGGGGTATCAGAGGGATGCATGAAGAGATCACTCCGAGAAGGGATTTGTCACGGCGTACTGAAAGACACTTTCTTTTTCTCAACAGATGAGCCAAGGACCTCAGTTTCTCTTGCCTTAAGAAGGATGGAGAAGCCTTTTTGAGAGACTTGTCCAAGATAGCCCCTAGGAATCGTGCTCTCTTGGACGGACAGAGAGACGACTTCTCCCTGTTGAGAGTCAGACCCAGATTGCTGAACAGAGTTGTACATGCCTCGACTGTCTCCTACGCAGTCCGCCTGGACGGAGCCTTCAGCAACCAGTCGGCCAGGTAGGGGAAGATTTGAAAATGCGGTTTCCTGAGGAAAGCTGCCACCGGTGCCAGCACCTTGGTAAAGATCCTCGGGGAAGAGCGAAGTCCAAAGGGTAAAACTTTGAATTGGAAGTGGCTCTTGGCTACTGTGAATCGTAGAAACCTCCTGTGGGCTGGATGAATGGGTATGTGAAAATACGCATCCTCGAGATCGAGAGTGGCCATGAAATCTCCCGGGTTGAGGAGATGCAAGATATCCTGGAGAGAGACCACTCGAAAGGATTGACTGATGAGATAGGTGTTTAGCTCCCTGAGATCTAAAATGGGGCGCCATTTCTCCAGCGTTGTCTTGACCAGGAAAAACCTGGAGTAGAAACCGTCCCTCCTCCGGGGTTTGTGAGGTTGCTGGTCACAAGAGATGCCGGGTTGGAGCATGAGCAGGTTCGAGGGTCGACAGGTCAGTAGGGCTGGGGCCAAAGCAGTTGGTGTCTTCCTCTTCTTAGCAGCTGCAGGGCAGGTCTTCTTTCTTCTAGCTCTTCTTCGGATTTCGGAATCTGGAATCTGGGGAAGGAAGGTTCAGGGTGCCCCTAAATACTAGATTTAGGGGTGTTACAGGTAGGTGAAGGGCAGGGACCAATGGGTCCCTGTCCTAGGGTGGGTACACCCCCTATCCTGCCTCTCTCCTGTGGGAGGGGGGCAGTAGCCTAGTCCTGATTGGGCAGGGCTTCCCATCTTCAAGATGGCGAGAGCCCGGAGATGTGCTTCACCTCGCCTCCCCCACCTGAGGGATGGGGTTGGCAGGCTGGCACATCCCCTGTCCTTATTTGGGGTTTCCGGCCAAGCTTCCCGCCAGAGTGGGGGGTCGAAGTGGCCTGGGGAAGCTCACAGAGGCGCATGCCTTTGAAGCTTCCCCCTGCCCATCCGGGGGGAGGAGATTTAGCACCTCGCCCAGGATGTGCATTGTTGCAGGCCCAGGAGAGCAGGGGCTCTCCTACCCAGGAGTCCAGCAACATGTCTGCTGTGTGGCAGCCTCAGAACAGACGTGGATTGTAGGTTAGGTTTTAGGGGGCATCTCTAAGATGCCCTCTGGGATGCTTGGTACATGAAATCCCACACTGGCATCAGTGTGGGTTTAATGTGCTGAGAAGTTTGATACCAAACTTCTCAGTCTTCAGTGCTGCCATTATGGTGCTGTGGAGTTCGTGTTTGACGAGCTCTCAGCACCATGTACTCTTAAATGGCAGCACTGCACTTACAGTGCCCAGGAATGGACCCTGGTACTGTAAGGGCACAGGGCTACTGCTCCTGTGCCCACACCACTGGCATAGGGCACCCAGCTAGAGGGGTGGCTGATGTATGCCATGGCAGTGTAGGTGGTGGGCATGGCACACAGGGATGTGTGCCATGTCGACTCTTTGTTTTGTCTTGTACCCAGACACCCAGCCTGCAAGGGCAGTGTGTGTGTGTAAGGGTACAGGGTCTCTAAGAGTGGCACAATGAGTGCTGCAGCCCTTAGAGGCCTTCCCTGGTCACAAGGCCCTGGGTACCATTTACCAGGGGCTGACATGTGGCCAGGGTTTGCCTATTTAGGTTTTGTGTTTGAGGGAAGGAACATAGGCCCTGGGCACCTTATTGGCAGGAGTCCAGGGCACACTCAGTCAAAGTACATTCAGCAATTCAGCAAAAAGTGGGGGCATACCATGCAAGAAAGATGGCACTTTCTCACACTTACTCAGAGTAGTATACCTGGATACTACTCTAGGACATTTCCTGGAAACAGGTAAGTAAAATCGTTTTGGTTAAATAGTACAATTTTAAAGAATTACTTTAGATTTTCAAACTCCACACAAACTTTTCCAAGAAAAACAATCAATGCTATCCTATGGAGGAAAATAGTGTAATCGGTTTTTGGGTAAGTATTCGGTAGTGGAAGTAGCGGTTCTGGGGGTAGACACAGGGGTCCCCCAGGGTCAAGGATGCACTCTTGTTACACCCTCAGCAGCACTAGGGCAGGCGCGTGCAGACTGCTGAGGCCCAATGTTATCCAAAGGGGGATAGGGGGCTTCCAGTTGGTGGCTGCTGATGAGAAGGCCACCAGGTTGTGGGAGCCAAGCTCCTGGTGTTAGACTCAGGGCAAAAGAGGATCCTGTTTAGCACAAAAAGTGCATCCGCAGCAGCGCAGGGGCGACTGGGTGCAGGGTGCTATTTTGGCGTTGGGTGCCCGGTTTTCAATGGGGATTTTCGGTTTTGGTTTTCAGTTGCCGGCTCAGACCGGGAAGATTTCCGGGAGAAACCAACAGCTGGGCAGGTAAGTTAGAGGGCTCGGGACGTAGGTGCAACCTCGGGTTCTCTTCTCCAGGGCGGCTGGATGCAGCGTATTTCTTTTCGGTCAGATTTCACCTCGCTAGGACCGGTTGGCCACACAAACTCGGGCCGTAGGCGACGGGTGCAGTAGGGGTTCCAGGCTTCGGGTTTCTTTTTCCTCAGCAGGATCCGAGTCTTTCTTTGGTGTTTTTTCTGAACAGAGCTGCTGTTCACAGGTCTTTTTGAAGGCAGTCAGTCCCCCCAGGGGTTCTGGAGGTCGCTGGCTGCAGGACAAGACTATTTTTGGCGCAGGATCTCTGGAAACTACAGACAGGCCTGTAGGGCTGGGGCCAAGTCAGTTCTCTGCAGTCACCTCTGATGGGGGTCTTCTTTCGTCCTTTTTCTTCTTAGGTTGTGGGAATCTGCCTACTTGGTTCATGGCTGCCCCCTAAATACTGTATTTAAGAACAGCCTGGCCTACAGACACCTGTTGCTTGACTTGCACGTCAATACAATAGTGTGTGGTGAAGGTGTGTGGCGTAGACCATGTTGCTGCTTTACAGATGTCATCTAAGGGAATGTTTCTAAGAATGCCATGGAAGCACCTAGTTCGCGTGTTGAATGCGCCCTAGGGGGAATTGTTAATGTGCGTTTAGCCTTCTCGTAGCATATTTGAATGCATTTGACTATCCACCTAGCAATCCCTTTAGAGATGGGGTATCCTTTATGAGGTGGCAAGAAGGCTACAACAGTTGTTTGGTCTTTCCTGTCAATATAATAAAGTTGGGCTCTTTTGACATCAAGTGTGTGAAGAGCTCCATCTGCTACAGAGTCCGGGTTTTGGAAAAACACTGGTAACTCGACGGATTGGTTAAGATGAAAAGCAGAAATAACTTTGGGAAGGAATTTTGGATTTGGTCTAAGAACCACCTTGTTACGATGTATTTGTAAGAATGGTTCTTGTATGGTTAAAGCCTGGATCTCACTTACCCTCCTGAGAGAGGTAATTGCGACAAGGAAAGCTACTTTCCATGTGAGGAACTGCAGTTCACATTTGTGTAGAGGTTCAAATGGGGGACCCAGGAGTCTGGTAAGGACAATGTTTAGAATCTACACCGGAGAGGGTAGTAGTCTGGGAGGAATTATTCTTTTAAGGCCTTCCATAAAGGCTTTAATTGCAGGTACTCTAAATAGTGACAAGTGTTGTCTGTTTTGTAAATACGCGGCAAGCGCAGCTAGATGTAATCTTATGGATGAATATGCTAGATTACACCTTTGTAAGTGCAGCAAATAGCAAATGATGTCTTGGATTGAAGCATCCAACGAATTGATTTTATTGTTATTGAAGTAGATGACAAATCTTTTCCATTTTGCTGCATAGCAAGCTCTAGTAATTGGGCGTCTGGCTTCTTTAATGAAATTCATACAGTCTGGTGGAAGGTTAAGGTAACCGAACTCTAGGACTTCAGGAGCCAGATTGCTAGATTCAGTTGTCCTGGATCGGGGTGCCTTATCTCTCCAAGGTTCTGCATTAGCAAAGTTGGGGAGAGACGTAGTTTTTGGTTTGGAACTACTGAAAGTTCCAGGAATGTTGTAATCATCTTTAGAGACTGCTGCTTGAGCTTGCGTACTACTAGGGAAAATCAATGGGAGTGGCGGAAAAGCTTACGCAAATCTGCCTGACCAGTTCATCCATATCGCATTGCCTTTGGACAACGGGTGTGGAAACCTGGCGGCGAAGGTTGGGCATTTCGCGTTTGCGTGTGTGGCAAACAGATCTATGTCTGGTTGGCCCCACATTTGGAAAAATAGTTGAAGAACTTGAGGATGAAGTTTCCATTCATGTATCTGCTGTGACTGCCGACTTAGCAGACCTGCAATATGATTGTGAACTCTTGGAAGGTGTTCTGCCAGAAGGTATATGTTTTGTGGAATGGCCCATCTCCATATGCTTTGCGCCAGATGAGACAGCTGCAAAGAATGTGTTCCCCCTTGTTGTTGTATGTAATACATGGCTGTTCAGACTAGGACGGTCTTGTTGAGTAGATGTACTTGGAATTACTTCTAAGCTGGAAATATTGCCAGTAATTCTAGGTGATTGATGTGGAGCACTTTCTGTTGAGTGGTCCACCTGCTTTGAATTGTATGGTTTAGGAGATGGACTCCCCAGCCGGTGAGTGATGCGTCTGCTGTTAGCACTATCTGTGGAACCGGTTCTAGGAACGGCTGCCCTCTGGAAAAGTTTTGTGCGTTCCACCACTGCAGAGAGCGATGTGTGCGGCTGTCCACAAACACCAGATCTGTAAGTTGTCCTTGAGCCCGGTTCCACCGACGTGCTAGGCATTCTTGTAAAGGGCGCATCTGAAGACTTGCGTGAGGTACGATGAAAATGCAAGAGGCCATCATTCCTATGAGCTGCATAAACACTTGTGCTGGGAGAGAGTGTTGGGGCTGAAACCTGTTGATGAGGGTTTGCATGCTGGCTATCCTGGCTGGATTGGGGTATGCTAGAGCTTTGCAAGTGTCTATTGTGGCTCCTAGATACTGATGTATGTAGGAGGGTTGAAGGAGTGACTTGATGTAGTTTAGTGTGAACCCCAAGTCGTGTAACAGCTGAATCGTTTGATAAGTGTGGTGAATACACTGGTTGTGCGACTTGTCTTATCAGCCAGTCGTCCAGGTATGGAAATACATGAATTTGCTGTCTTCTCAAGTGCACTGCTACTACTGCAAGGCACTTTGTGAACACCCTGGGTGCTGTGGTCACCCCAAATGGAAGGACCTTGAACTGATAGTGCTGGCCGTCCACTGTGAACCTTAGGTATTTCCTGTGAGCAGGGTGTTTGAGAATGTGGAAGTAGGCGTCCTTGAGGTCTAGTGTGGCAAGGAAGTCGCCTTGTTGAAGCAGTGGAAGAACTTGCTGGAGAGTGATCATGTGAAAATGATCTGATTGTATGTAGAAATTGAGAGGTCTGAGGTCCAGTATTGGCCTTAGGGTCCCGTCTTTTTGGGGGATTAGGAAATACAGGGAGTAAACCCCTGTTCCCTGATGTTGTATGGGGAATGGTTCTTTGCATGCTTTTGAAGCAGTGAAAGAACTTCTTGTTTGAGGAGTGTTAAATGTTCCCCGGACATTAGGCGCTGTTTGGGTGGTATGTTGGGGGGAGTAGCAGTAAGTTCCAGGCAGTAACCATACTGGATAATTTGTCTTACCCACTTGCCCGTAGTGATGGAATTCCAGACAGGTAGGAACTGTGATAGTCTTCCTCCGACCGGAGTGGAATGGTCTGGAGGGAAGTCACTGCTTATTAGTGGGGGAGGTGCGAGTGCGTTTGTTACCTCTGCCTCTCCCGTTATTTCCCCTGTATCCACCTCTAAAATATCCCCTGTTGGGGGATGTTTGTGTGGTGTTTTTGTAAGAAGAGGAAGCAGTGTCTACACTGATGTTCTTGGATGCTCCTTTATAGAAGGATTGTCTAAAGGAACCACGTATGAATGGAGACTGTAATGCTCCCATGGATTTAGCAGTGTCTGTGTCCTTTTTCATTTTTTCTAGAGTGGTGTCTACAGCCGGTCCAAAAGGTTGTTCCTGATTGAACGGCTGATTGACGATAGTTGTTTGTACTTCCTGTTTGAAGCCAGAGATGCGCAACCAGGAATGTCGTCTGAGTAACACGCTAGTGTTAATGGACCTAGAGGCGGTGTCTGCTGCATCAAAGGCACATTTGATTGATGCATTAGTTATTAATTTCCCCTCTTGAATCAAATCTTATATTGATCAGGTAAATATTGCAATAGGGTTTCCAGTTGGTCATAGTGAGCCCTATCATACCTAGCAAGTAATGCTTGTGTGTTGGCTATCCGCCAGTGATTAGCTGCTTGGGCAGCAACTAGTTTGCCGGAAGCATCTAATAATTTAGACTCTTTATCCGGAGGTGGCGCATCACCGGAGGTCTGAGCGTTGCCCCGTTTTCTGGCGTTGGCTACCACTAGGGAATCTAAAGGGAGTGGACCTTTGATGTAGGTGGGATCATTGGGAGCGGGTTTGTATTTTTTGTCAATTCTTGGATTGAGAATTCTAGCCCTAACAGTGTGCCTTGAAAAAGTCAGGGGCATGTTTAATGACACCTTTAAACATTGGCAGGGGTTGTATAGTCCTTAGTGACTGTTCAAAGGTGTCTATTAGAAAGTCCTCCTCTGTGGGGTCCGAATGCATTTTAACACCATGGTACTTAGCAGCCCTATTTACAAGCTGACAAAAAACCAATACTATCATCTGGGGGAGATGGCTTTGTTGGGTATGCATGGGAATCGGGAAGATCTGGAGGATCTACTGGGTCATCATAATCGTCCCAATCGTCCTGTGGTATGTCTGTGTGGTCAGCAGGGTCAGTAAAAGGTTCATTGTTGCCTCCCCATCCCCTAAATCACCATCAACCTGTGGTAGTGGTGAATTTGGTGAAAGTATAGAAGAATGTGGAGGAGAGACAGGCTTGGAAGGAAGAACAGGAGAAGAGGGTCGTAAAGGTGAAGTAGCACAGGCTTCCCTCTTTACAGGCACTGCAGGAATGCCTAGGGTGTCCAATTTCCTCTTCTTGTGTGGAACAGTAGCCACATGTCCTGTTTTAGGGTCTATGTGGAGAGCTTTGTGTTTCGGATCGCTAGGATCCGGTCGGAAAAGTTCTTCCGCTTCGGTAGACTCTTTCGGCGCCGATGTTTACGGGTCCCAGCTAGGTTTGGATTTCTGCTCCGGAGCCTTGGAAGGTGTTTTTGGGTCCTTCTGCTTTGATGTGGAGGCAGAAATCTTTTCGGGTCCGAATGCTTCGGTTTTGGATCCGATGCCTTTTCTTTGGGCACCGAGGTGGTCGGTGCCGACGTCTTTTTGGGAGTAGGCTGCGCTCTGGGCTACGGTGCTGATGGTGCTTGCAGGTCAGTGATATGCAGCTTGCTGGGTCCTGAGCCACCAGAAGGCTTGTCCTTTATCTTCGGAGCCGGGCTCGGGGGCGGGGCTTCTGAAGCGTGTTTTCGGTAGCGACTGGGGCCAGCAGGCGAAGTCTTGACCAGGGCCTTTTTTTCAGGTTGGGTTGGGGTAGGGGCAGTTGTACTCACTCGTTGACCTGGAGTGATGTGGTCGTCTGCTTCGGACACGATTTCCAGATCCTCAGAATCCTCCACCGGGACATCGGGGCCTTCATCGAAGATGTCCACCGGTATCGGAGCTGCTTGTTGCACCATGATGTGTCGTCGGGCACGGCGACCACGGATGGTCTTTTTGGATCGAAAGGAGGCGCAGGTCTGCCAATTATTCTCGTCGTGCTCGGGCCAGAGACAGGTTACAGACCTTGTGGTGGTCACTGTGTGGGAATTTAGCTCCACGCTGGGGGCATTTTTCAAATTGAGTCCTTTCCATGAGCCGTAGGCCTGAACGGCATCGATAGGCCCTGCGGCCCGCGTCGATTACCGGAATCGAATATTTGATGAGCGCGTCGAAGATCACGAGATCGAGAACAATACCGTCGAGTTTATGATGGATGCGCGTCGAAAAGGTTTGGAGAATATGGTGCCGAACCGGAGCGCAGAATTTACATCCGAATCTGATGGTGGAAAAAAAAAAAAACTGAGGAGGAAATCGATGCCCAATCGTACTATCGTCCAAGGGAGGAGTCACCTATCACGTGACTACAAAAGACAACAAGGTGCAAGCATCCAAACCCAACACCAGATGGCGATCTATGCACAGTGTACAATCTGCAGCTCATACCCCTCGAACGCAATGTTTTGCACAGAAGCATCAAGTGGATTGATAGGATTGTTACAATAGACAACAAATCACTTCCACTTTGCTGCATAACATGCTCTAGAGAATATTCATACAGTCTGGTGGTAGTTATAAATAATCAAAATCTGACTTCAGGAGCCAAATCACTAGGTTGAGTTTTTGGGGATTTGGAGGTCTGATTTCTCCATGGCTCTGTGTGAGGAGAGATGGTGTGAGATTTAAATTTTTATGTGGAACCATCGAGAGTTCTAATAGGGTGGTGTACCAAGGTTGACAAGCCTAAGTAGGTGCTTCCAGTATCAACGAGAGGGACATCTGCCTGAGCTTCTGAACCAGAAACTGAATTAGTGGGAGAGGCGGAAAAGCCTAAGCAAATATCCCTGACCAATTCATCCATAGAGCATTGCTCTTGGATGCTTGGTGTGGGAACCTGGATGCAAAGTTTGGGCATTTTGCGTTGTACGCTGTGGCGAACACATCTATTTGTGGGAAATCCCTATTGTTGGAAGTAAGGGAGCAGACATTGAGGGCGAAGTTCCCACTCGTGGACTTGCTGTCTGTCTGCTGAGCAGGTCTGCAATCTGATAGTCTACGCCTGGAAGGTGCTCTGCTAGGAGATACATTTTGTGATGAATCGTCCAGTTCCAAATGCTTAGTGCAAGGCGCGACAGTTGGAGAGTGTCCCTCCCTGTTTATGTAAGTAGTACATTGCTGTGATGTTGTCTGTGCGGACTAAGACAGTCTTGTGTAAGACTTGGGTGGGAGAAGCTTTCAGTGCTAGAAACACTGCTAGCAGTTCTAGATAGTTGATGTGAAGGCGTTTGTGATTGTCCGACCACAGCCCTTGTACTGTGCAATGTTGAAGATGGGCACCTCAACCTGTGAGAGATGCGTCTGCTACCAATACAACCTGTGGAATCGGGTCTATAAAGGGCTGCCCGTTTCTCAAGTTGAGGGTTCCACCACTGCAGAGAACGATGGGTGTGGTTGTCTACCAACACTAGATCGGTTAATAGACCGTGGAATTGATTCCATTGATGAGCTAGACGTTCCTGCAGAGGACACATGCAAGTCTTGCATGAGGAACAATTGCTATTCAGGAAGACATTCCCAGGAGTTGCATGAAGACTCTGGCTGGTAATGATTGATTGGGTTAGAAAAGTAATATTGTGGCTTGAATATTGTGAATGCTGGCTAGATTGGGAGTGGCCAGAGCTTTGAGAGTGTTGAGGGAAGCTCCTAGATAAGACAGCACTTGTTCCGGACAAAGGAGAGATTTTTGTGCATTTATTGTGAACCCCAGCTGATGAAGTAAATGTACTGTGGTCGGAGTGTGTAGTATACAGTACTGCTAAGTGCTTGCTTTGATAAGTCAGTCATCCAGGTAAGGGAAAGGAATACATGTATACAATGTCTGAGACGAGCGGCTACTGCAGCAAGACATTTGTTGAACACTCTGGGGAACAAGGTGACGCCAAATGGAAGAACCTTGAATTGGTAATGTTTGCCTGCTATCACAGATCTGAGGTCTTTGCGATGAGCGGGATGAATTGGAATATGAAAGTAGGCATCTTTTAGATGTAGCATAGACATGAAGTCGTTCTGCTGCAACAGGGGAAGTACTTGTTGAAGAGTGACCATGTGAAAGTGTTCTAACAATATGTATTTGTTTAACTCCCCGAGATCTATACTAGGTCTCAGAGACCCATCATTTTTGGGAATCAGAAACCCCTGATCCTTGGTACTGTAGTGGGGCTGGTTCAATAGCTCCTTTTTGTAATAACGAAAGCCCCTCTTGCTGAAGAAGGTGCATATGGTCTGATGACATTTTGTGGGTTCGAGGAGGAATGTTGAGGGATTGTTGGTAAGTTCCAGGCAGTAGCCCTGTTGGATAAATTCCCAGCACCCATTTGTCGGATGTTATTGAATTCCAAACGGGGAGAAAGTTTTGAAGTCTTCTGCCGACAGGTGTGGAATAGTCGGCGGGAAGCGTTGGGAAGTTACTGCTTGTTTGAGGAAGGGGAATTGTGGGGTGTGGTGTTTTTACCTCTGCCTCTAGGAAATTTACTCTATCACCGCTTCTGTAAAATCCTTTTGTAAAGGAGGATTGAGTACTGCCTTTGAAGGAGGAAGTGCTCTGGTCGTTACCAATAGACTTGGACCCTCCTCTATAAAGCTGCTTGTGCTGCTACACGTTTGCCTGAAGCATCAATAAGTTTTGATTCTTTATCTGGGGGAGGGGCATCTCCAGATGCTTGAGAATTAGCTCTTTTCCTGGCATTTGATACTACTGGAGAGTCAAGTGCTAACTGACCCTTGATAAAAAATAGTGTCTGTGGGGGAAGGTTTATATTTCTGTCCACTCGGAGTAAGAATTCAAGCGCGTACAGGATCTTTAACAATATCATCTGTATGCCTCAACATACCCTTGAGCATAGGGAGTGTTTGGTGTACCTAAATTGTCAAATCGGAAATCTTCTTATAGAGTTAAGTAGTTGGTATGACATATCATCCAGTGGAGATGGCCTAGCAGGATAAAGATCAGGATCTGTACTTGTGGAGAATCAGTAGTGTAATCCGTCCAAGGATCTAGTACTTGTATATCATCATTGTTAGTATCACCTATATCAAGTTGAGGTAGAGTGGCTAGGTGTAATATTTAATGGATCAAGCTGTGGTGAAGCGGGAGGAGGTGGAGATGGAAAAGTACGGAAAGGGCTAGTGCCTACGCTTTTCCTCTTCAAGGTTTTGTATGGGAGGTCTTCATCAGAAAGCTTGTGATTGCTTTCTTCTTTCTTTTTTTTTCTTCTTCCTTATTTTCGTCTTTTTCCTTTCCTCTCCTGTCTTAACCTACTTTGAAAAATGTAAACTGCTACTGGTTTCAAGGTGCAACCTTTCGTTATAGCTATATACTGTGGGATATATATCATTGTTAATTATCCCGTAATGTTTATTCCCTTATCATTTTTATGCTACTCTGTTATCCTTTTACTCTTTTTTCTTGCAAAAGTTTGTTTGATGTTGTACCTATGCATTTTACTTGCTTCAATAAAAGCTCTTTAAACTCAAAAAAAAAAAAAAGCTTGTGCTTGGATGCTGTTTTTTCTGTTTTTGGCTCCATAGCAGGCAGTACAGTGTCTTTACTTGGATCTGGTTGTGTTGCCGGCAAGTTTTTGGATTTCGGCACCGCAGGTTTCGGTGCCGAGCTGGAAAGTCCTTTTGGTGCTGAGGATTTCTACTCCAATTTTTTTTTTTTAGGTTTTGAGGATTTCGGTTCCGAAGATTTTGGTGTGGAGCCAATCTTGGATTTCAAACCCGAAGTTTTTGGCTCACATGTGGGCTTTGGCCGGCTTGGTCCCGAGCAAGAAGGCTTTCTGGAGTGTTTCGGTGCTGAGCCATGAGGCGGGCATGAGAAACCTCTTCTCTGTGCCGACCTTGGCCTGGAGGGAGTGTCGAAGCCTTAGTTTTCCTAGGGATGGAAAGGGGGGGGGGGCGGGGGGGGGGGGGGGAGGACAGGAGGCGTCTCCAGTACTCACGTCCCCTTGTCCCTGCGGCACATAGTCTTCGAGGTCGATCTGTGGGTCGGACCCCGAGTCAGATGGAGCCAAAGCCATTTCTTCTTCTGCTGCAGATACCTCTTCCTGCTCAGATTCTTCGCCGAAGAGGTCTGCTGCATCTCGACCCCGAGGATCGCGGAGAGTTTTCTTCGACCTGAAAAAGCGTCACGCTTTCACAGTCTTGTTCCTTTTGCTCGGGGACAAGCACAAGTTACACGCATGAGGAGTCTGTGCCTGGATATTTTGTTTGGTACAGAGGGCGGCCCGCGGATGTTTCGATCGAAATGTCGAATATTAGAGGTTTGATACGAACCTCAAAGATAGAAGCACGTTCGAGAACAATATTGTCGAAGTAGAGAGAGATACGCACCGAGGGGAAACCCAAGGATTGATTCCGAAGTGGAACGCAGCAATACCTGTTCGAACCAGATGGTGATGCCCATGCTCACTATCACCGAAAGGAGGAGTCACCTACCTCATGACTGGAAAGACTTCTTCGAACAAAAACAACTTGTACACATCCGGACCCAACACTAGATGGCAGGAGTATGCAAAGCATGTGAGCTACAGCTCACATGCCTCGAACATACACTTTCCTTCTGATGGATACATCTTTCCACAGATTACTAACTTTATGAGAGAGTCCCAAAGCAATACAATACCTCCTTGTGAGGTGGGATTCATTATTTTTGATTAACCAAGGAAGTAATGCACCACCACCCTGGCAAATTAACTGCACTGAATCAGTAAGCAGTCAGACAGTAATGTATGACAAAATTAAGCATGGAGGAGCACTTAGGCTCCCGGCAAAATGTCAGCTACCGGAATGCCCCTGGAAAAAGCCATGGAAGCAGACATGGCACTCATGGAGTGGGCACAAATGCCTTCTGGAGCCTATGTTTGGCCAAGGAGTAGCAGTTCTTGATACAGACTATGATCCTATGAAAAATGTTACATTTATTCACTAACCTGCCCCTTTTTGCTCTTGCAAAGCTCACAAACAGATGATCACCCATGGCAGATGCGTGGCAAAACATGGCTTGCTGAAGGGTTCGTATTGGATGCTAATCAGTCTTTATGCCCCAGCTGGAACACTTAGCACTACACTTGAGCACACATAGAACTTGGTTCTAGAGTCACAATTGGGGATGGTAATCATTGGTGGAGATTTTAAAGTTGTAATGAATCCAGACATTTATGTTCAGGACCGCTAATACAAGTAGTAGATCCCGCTTGACTGGCATTGCTGGGGTTCATAGACACATGGCGTAGATGGCACCTGACAGCAAAACAATACAGTCTCTGCTTGGCCATGCACCATTCATTTTCCCGAAAGGAGTAAATCTTTAATGGCTAGTGAGACAACTATTGTCTTAAAGGATGCAGATCGTGGCCAGGGTTATCTCTGAGCATTCCCCACTTGAAGTTCAACTCAGTCGGCAGCCAGGTGGACAGCAAGGGAATTGGAAATTTAGTGCTTGGTGACTTTAGGACCCCCTTACTTGTGGACCTTTTGAGGTAAGAGGTGGAAGAGTATTTCTGGCTTAACAAGGGTTCTGTCTTTTCCCAGGCTGTTCTTCCAGTGAACTTAAATACTGATCATTGGAGAGGCACTATCGTATCACAAGGGTAAACAAAAGGGAAAGGAAGCAACATTCTATCCGCACAGGATCAGGAGTAACTCCCACAGGTTCAGCAGCTAGACACCCACTGATTTTTCCAGGGAGAAACTTGCAGCAGCCAGAGAGGCATTGCGCAGAAAGCTTCTTGCTACTGCGAGATATGCAAAGTAGGCTTCAGAACATATAAATGGGATGAAAGGAGAGCAAACTTCTGGTCTGGCTCACCCAATGAGAAAAATCACAAATTGTCATAATGAACTGGTATGTAGAGGGATGGAGCATCGTCTGCATGGCTAACATAGCGGATACGTTAGCAAAATAATATGAGCACTTTATGCTCATCTGAGCTCCAGGCAAAACTGGGTCAGAGTGTCCAAGAGAGGAAGACCTCCCTACATGGACTCTGTTGGCCTCGTATAGTATGAACCTCTGCTGAAACCCTATTAGACATGCCTTTGGATAAAGCGCCCAGGCCCAATGGGATACCCATTGAGTTCTATAACAAATATGCTCAATTATTGATACTGCACTTGCTGGGAGTGTATGAGGACACACTTGGGGCGTAGATATAGTAGGAAGCTGGCTCTGTATATACTTTACCGAAATGAGGTATAGTGTGCACAGTTTTCACAGTCTCCCCTGATGGGCGTCTTTCGTTCTCCTTCGTAGGTTGCGGGAATCTGACTTGTTGTATTTAGGGGGCGTTTTAGGGGTCTCAAGGTCAGTAGCCAATGGGCTACTGACCTTAGGGTGACTACACCCTTGGTGTGATCACCCCACGTGGGGGAGTGGGCACAATCCCTAATCCTGATTGTTGAGTGCCTGCCATCTGCAAGATGGCAGGCACTGAAGAGTGGGCTTCACCTCCCTCACCGGAGGTGTGAGATTGGCAGAGGTGGGCACACCTTCTGGTCTGCTCTAATTTTTCCCGTCTGTATTCCCGCCGACAAGGAGGGGAGACAGGAGGGCGACCTGCTCCTGATAGGAGAGGCTGGGGGTTGCATTTTAAAGCCGGCAAGGCCTTTAAAGCTCCCCTGCCACGGATGGCTCTCCTTGGCCTGAGGGAGGTGTGACCACCTCTGCCCAGAAAAGGCTTTGTTTCTGGACTCAGAGAGCGAAATCTCCCACCCCAGGGGTCCAAATACATGTCTCGTGGTGGCAGGCTGGTGTGTACCAGTCATGGAACCCACCAGAGGCTGGTCGTTTTTCAGGGGGCATTTCTAAGATGCCCTCTGAGTGCATTTTTCATTTAATCCCACACTGGCATCAGTTTAATGTACTGAGAAGTTTGATACCAAACTCCCCAGTTTTCAGTAAAGCCATTATGGTGCTGCGGAGTTCGTAATGACAAACTCCCAGCACCATATACTCTTAATGGCATCACTCCACTTACAATGTCTAATAATTGGTCTAAACACTGTAGGGGTACAGGGCTTATGCACCTGTACCCTTACCACGGGCACAGTGCACCCAGCTAGAGGGGTGGCTGATCTATGCCAGGGCAGTGGGTTGTAGGCATGGCACACAGGGATGTGTGCCATGTCGACTCTTCACTTTGTTCTGCACCAACACACACAGCCTGCAATGGCAGTGTGGGTGTGTGAAGGTACAGGGCCTCTAAGGGTGGCACAATAAGTGCTGTAGCCCTTAAACAAGGGACTGATATGTGGCCAGAGAGGTGTCAATTGGGGGTACAAGGTACAGTTTTGGGAAAGAACACAGGCCCTGGGAACCGGATTGGCAGGGTCCCAGGGCACATCAAGTCAAAGTGCATCAGTAGTTTGGCAAAAAGTGTGTGTGTGAGTGGGGGGGCGCACTGCAACAGAACCCCAGCTTCCTACAGATACTGCCACACAATATGAGGGGTGCTACTATCGCAGTTCTTTAAAAGCCAGGCAGCCTTGTTGAGTCCTGCGCCCGATAAGCCCATTTCACTTACTAATGAGGCGATGATTTAAGCTACAGACCTGGCCGGTAGGCAACGAGGGAAAATCCACCCATCAGTTCACGGTGAACAAAAGGGCTTTATATCAGGTAGACATACCCAGCATAGCCTCAGGTGCTTGCACATGGCGGTGGCAAATTCAGGTGACCTGCCAGAGAGACCATGTTAATACAGATAGATTTTCACAGGGTTTTCGACACAGTACAATGACCACTTATGCTCATGGTGTTGCACAAAATGGCTTTTGGCTGGAGTTTGAGGCTATATCAAAATGTTTTATTCCTTCCCTTCAGCACTATTACAGTCAACAGCATCCTGGCGGAGCCTTTCTCTATTGGTGGGGGGGATGCAACAGGGGTGTAATTTATCTTCTTTGTTTGCATTAGTGGTGGAGCCCCTGGCTGAGTGAATAAGACAAGATGCGGCCATGTGGGACTTTCAATGATGTAGTGGCTCCAAAGATCGCACCTCCCTCTACACTGAGGATTCGGTTATATATCAAACGACCCAAGTGCTCGGTCCCTAGGGCATTTTGGATCCTGCAGGTTGGTGGTGATGCCACAGAGTCAACTGGAGTGAATCAGTAGCTATCCCCCAAGTGTGAGGTTAATCTGGTTCAGCCTCCAACCTGCAGATGAGGTTCACCACAACGCACTTCAAATACTTAGGTTGGCATCTGGTGTCATATGTAGGCCTATTTTGAGAACATAACGGTGGTACCCTAGTAGAGCGCACCAGAAGAAACATCACACGCAGTGCCACATTGCCATTCACTATAATGGACTGCGGAGCCTTTTTTTTGTTTCTTTTTTTTTAAATGATTTCCCTTTTGTAATTCTTGTATGTCCTCCAGTTACCCCCAGCCACTTCCTGTATTTTTTTGTTTTTTGTTTTACAAATCAGACTTTGGAATACTGCTCTGTTTTTGTAGGAGATACTTGTACCAGGGGTCTCTTTTGCTAAATAAGTTAGCCCTCTTTGATGGCCTCCCAACTGATGCCACTAAATGACAAATGACTGAGGAGAATCAGTAGTGCGCCTGGAGCTTGATATCCTTTACCCATAGTAACTATAATCCCCATCATTTGCTGGAAATCAGAAACACCTTGGGAGGTACAGCAGGGTGACTGCGGAAACCCGGCTATGGCATAGGAGAGTGCTACAGCCAGTGGTTACGTTGGAGGGGGATCAACATGTGGGATCTCATTGGTTTCTCTAAGCTTGGGGATGCATGGGAGAGGAACTACATCAAATAATATAATCAACTGACCAAAACAAATTACCTCCATAACAGTTAGTTCTTTAGATACTTGCAAGCATGCTATTGATAGGCACAGGGATGCCTTGGCAGACGTGCCAGATTTCCCCTCACTTCAGGCAACAATAAAACAAATGGAAAAGAAGGGCATCTCCTGTCATTACAGATCCCTTATTAGTTCCCCGTAGCGCTTTCAGAGCCTGAAGGAAATAGAGAGAAACCTGGAAGATCTTGTTGAAGAGGATTGGGTAGAGGTCATGTTGGCAGCATGTGTCTTGGTCATTTGGCACAGCTCTGACTCATTCAATTTAAGTACTTGCACCAGGCATTTTTTCATCACACTAGGTGGAAAATGGGTAGGGCTCCCTACCAGGCCTGCCCAAAATGTTGGAGTACATGGGGCACATTTCAACACACCATATGGAATTGTTCTGTTATATCCACTGGGCCATATCATACAACCATATGGGGGGTGTGGTAGGCCATGGTCTGCCCTTAGATCCCAAAGTTGCATTGTTATAATGGAGGAGTGGATGTTAGGTGAGGCTCTGACACTTGTAGGGCTTGGTTTATTGATTGCCAAACGTAACAAAGCAATAAAATGGATGATTGTCTCCCACCCCATCCCCCATCCTCCGACCACCCAACCTTTCAGGGGCAGTGTAGGTGAATGAACCAATGCGCATTCGTTGAGGAGTGTCTCTACAAGGCTTGAGGCTGCTCCACTAAACATTCGAAAATATGGTCCAGATGCAGAAAGTCAGGAGGAGGCGATGACCCTTTGTGAAGGAACTCGCCTATGAGTTGGAAGAATTCTTCTGGGATTTTTGAGTGATTTTTAAAAGATCTTTGAAGAGAGGCTCTGAAATGTGGGAGAGGCATGGTTGTGTGCTCTTTTACTCAAAATTCCAAAATATACCTACTCAAATAATAACTTTATATTTAAAAAAAAAAGAATTGCGGATTCAGCCGCCGCCCTCCTCTTTGTTCTTCCAGTTCCTATGTCTTCATTATGAAGGGAGTACTCCCAAGAGTAGGACGAATGCTGTGAGACAAGGGACGGTGTCTGTATGGCGGTCAGTTTCCCTGGGATATGGGGATATCACCTGAAGTCTACCACTTGCTTGAGAAGCAGAGAGTCTGCCTTAGTGACTATACGTCTACCAGCTGAAACTGGGATGGAGTGTACCTGAACCTGTAGGAAGAAAAGCCCAGTTTGTTCTCAGTGTGTGAGATACCCAGAAATAACTGACTGATGTCAGAGAACAAAGTCCGTTCTGACCAGAAATCTGCAGGGTTCCCCAATCTCTAGCTGCAGCTCCCACTGGGAACTGCTTAAAGAGATATTTACCAAGCAGTCACAGTGTGGCCCCTGCATTCATCCACGAGGGCATAGTGTTGCTGCTACCAGAGGGTCCCCCTTTTGCAATGAGAGGAGTGTCTACGTTGGCCTCCAGAGCCACAACTGCTAAAGATGAGCAGCTGTATATACCAGCCGTCAAGGTAACATACACTGGTCTACAAGGCCCTAATGCCAAAGACAAATGCCCATCTGTACTGGCCTGAAGACCACGACCGCAGACAAACCTGTAGATCATGTTGCTCAGTGTCTGTGGCTAAGCCACTGTCCGTGGTCTCCAGCCCCAGATCTGAAGCTGAAGAGTGTAAAAGCAGCGATCACTTCGTCCCACACCCGGGTCTTACCACCATCACCGAGCACGTAACGTGTTACTGTAAATGCATAAACAAGGACTGCGCCTGAACGAGAGCAGAAGGCTCTTGCTGCTAATGCCAACCTTTGCCGACATGGACTTGTTGGGACAAAAGTCAATTGACCTTAACTAATAAGCAATCCAAAGATTGGCCTGTAGGTATCTGCATGTGTCCAGCCTTTACCTGTACCATATACCTTTGCCCGTGTCACAGAAATCGGGGAAGCAAGTGAGAAGCATAGGCATATGTGCATTTCATGAGATACTCTAGGGAATAGTCATCCATATAACTAATCTACCTTTGAATGTGTAGTATTTAGCAACACTGCCCGAGTAGTGGGGAAGGTCAAGAGCAGAAAGTTCTGTACAAATCCCAGTTTGCAAAGACATAGTAGGAGGTTTCCCAGGACACCAGAGGCAAACCACCACAGATGAGGTACAGTAAGCCCCTGTCAGTGTCTGACCTCCCACCCCCTCTGAACGGGGTCTGACATTTCCTAGTTTATCTCACAAGACCAACACAGCACTTTGGCCTAATATCATTTAAGGATTCAATGATGATGTGCAGGGGACAAGGGTTATAGAGGTTGGACAGCAAATGTTATTCCTTTAATATTTATTCAAATCACTGACATGCTGCATTAGGTATGGTCACACAGACAACTCCATGAAAAACAAACTAAAACCAAATAGGAAAATTCCCTTTTTGACATTTAAAAAAGTCTGTAAGAAAAACTAGCTTACCAATTCACGTCGTTTGTCATCATCTGTAGCTTCGTCTGTTAATTGTGCAAAGACTTCTGACAAAAATTTCTCATCTTCCTGCAGATTTTCCAAAATAATGACAAACTGGTGATCCATTTGAAAACTAAATCTACCACAGTAGCATGAATACAATATTAAGACAGCCCCAGAATGAAGTGTAAATGTTCCATAAGAAACTAAGCAGGAAAAGGAAGCAATCTAGGCACAGCAAGTGACCATTTTCCCCCTTCCTCAAAAACTTGGTATTCACAATAAAGCTGCATAATAAGAAAACGAGTTAGTTACCTGTGACTTTAGTTATCCAGTATTGGTATCTTTCACAGATTCACACGCTTAGAATCATCCCCGCCGACGAGGTGGGAGTCTTGTGGTACAATAAAACATATACATAATAGTCATAAAAACATTATACAATAGGCTACTATGGACAGCAAAGTCACTACATTAGCCCATCTTAGTCCTTTTGTAAAAAGAACCAAATTTGGAACCCAGCCAATCAGGCCACAGCACCCTCTAAGAACCCTCCACAGAGCGGCAAACCCTCAGATTTTCGTAGCACAAGTGACAATAATATGTACAGGTATTAAGGTAAGCCTCTCCGGGGAGGAGGGTGGGTCGCATGTGAATCTATGAAAGATACCAATACTGGATAACTAAAGTTACAGGTAAGTAACTCGTTTTCTTATCCAGTATTGGGGTATCTTTCATAGATTCACATGCTTAGAATCAGAATAGTTAGCAGTAAAAAATCCTTAGATGTATAGTGGATGGTGGGTATCATAAGAAAAACCAATAGATACCTTGTTACACCAATACAGTGATGCAATACAACATTCTAACCCAAATAATGAGAAACATTATAACAGAAATATACATACGAAGCAAGTATAAAAAAACTGAATAAACAATACACCACGCATATGTGAACATGTATTAGAAATAATCACCTCCTTACACAGGCTTACCTTATTTGAAAAGTTTTTGAAACACTGCTTGACCCACAGCTGATTCAGCCTCTGTCGCCAGATCCAGACAGTAATGCCGTGTAAAAGTGCGCACCGTTTTCCAGGTCGCAGCACGGCAAATCTTCTCTATAGACACTCCGGCAAAGAGAGCAGTAGATGAAGACACTGCCCTTGTGGAATGAGCCTTGGGTTTCACAGATAAAGTACGTCCAGCTTTATCATGGCAGAATTGGATAGTAGATACAATCCACCTTGCAATAGTGGATTTCGTAACTGCTGTTCCAGGCTTTTGACCACCATAAGAAATAAACAATTGATCCGACTTTCTGACGGACACAGTACGTGAAATATAAAATTTCAGACATCTTTTAACATCCAAGGTATACAAAGTCTTTTCAGCAGAGGAAGGAGGATTGGGAAAGAAAGAACGCAGTATAACCGGCTCATAAGATGGAAAGTAGAGGGAACCTTCGGAATGAATGTTGGATTAGTTCTGAGGAGGACATAATCATTGGTGAATTACAAATAAGGTTGTTTGATAGTGGAAGCCTGTATCTCGCTGACCCTCCTAGCAGAGGTGAGAGCCACTAAAAGTGCCGTCTTCCAAGAGAGGTATTTGAGATCAGCCTTGTGAACAGGCTCAAAAGGTTGTTTCATGAGTTGTTTTAAAACCAGATTAAGCCTCCATTCTGGAGGAGGGGCTTTGACGGGTGGAAAAGTTCTGAATAGCCCTTTTGGAAATTGTTTGATCAAGCGATTGGAGCAAACGGATGCAGCTCCTGCAGAATGTTTGTAGGTCGAGATGGCCGCTAAATGCAATTTGACAGAAGTAAACACAAGACCAGACTTAGATAACAAAAGGAGATAAGGCAGAACTTTATCTGGAGAACATCGTACAGGATGTAAATCTGTCAGCACACCAGGCACAGAATTGTTTCCATTTCAAAGCATAGGTCTTTAAGGTAGAAGGAGCTCTCGCCCTAGCAAGAATATCTCTACAATCTTGAGGTAGATCTATCTCCTTGAATTCTGTGAATCCAGAAACCATGCATGAAGATGCAAATGGACTGGACTGCTCATTGATAACAAGGTCGGAACTGCAGGAAGGCGGTATGGTCTGTGTTTGGACAGTGGGAGAAGCTCCGTAAACCAATGAGGACGCGGCCACCGCGGAGCAATGAAAATCATGCAACATGGTTCCATCTTGAGCTTGCGTAGAAGTCTTGGGATCAACAGAAAGGGGAGAAATGCGTACACAAAGATCCCTGTCCATCTCATCATGAAGGCGTTGCCCCAATAGCCCTTCTCCAGTTCCCAACTGGCAAAGAATGGGCACTTCCGATAGTTCTTGGAGGCAGAGATCCAGATTTGGTTTGCCCCACATCTGAAATATGTGTTCCACGACTGATTGATCCAACTCCCATTCATGGCAGGACTTCGAGGTCCTGCTCAGAGTACCGCTAAACTGTTGAGTTCCCGGCAAATTCTCCACTTTCATTGTGATATTGTGAGAAAGCAGCCATTCCCAAATGCTTTGAGCTTCCTGAGACAGAATGTGAGAACGGGTCCCTCCTTGCTTGCTTCAGTAGTGCATGCAAGTGGTGTTGTCGGTTCTGATTAGAACTGTTGACCCTTGAAGCCTTGGGAGAAAGGACTGCAACACCAGGAAAATAGCTTGAAGTTCTAGGAAATTGATATGCATCCTTGCCATCGCAGCGGACCACCTTCCTCTTATACAAAGATCCTAAAGGTGTGCACCCCACCCTTCTAGGGAGGTATCTGTAGTGAGGATGAAGTCCGGTAAGGAAGGCAGAAAAGTGAGCCCGATTGAGACATTCTTGGAGTGCAGCCACCAGGAAAGCGCTTCACGTATAACTGGAGTAATTTTCACTAGGTCGTCTAACGACCCAGAGATCTGCAGCCATTGACTGTCTAGTTCCTCTTGAATCGGCCGCATTCTTAGACGGGTGTGAGGTACTAACAGAATTGCTGATGATAGTATTCCCAGGAATGATTTGATGAGTCTCACAGAAGCGAACTTTCTTTTTAGGAGTTCTGATGCCAGAGAAATGAGACAAGATTGCCCTTCTTTGGACAAGAATGCCTTGTCCCGGGTGGTATCCAACACTGCCCCTAGAAATTGAATTCTTTGAAAAGGGCAAATAACTGATTTTTGAATGTTCAGGGACAGCCCCAGAGATTAAAATAGCTGTAGGCATGAGGATGTTGCTCGAGAAGCCTGCCGAAAGTAAGGAGCCTTTATTAGCCAATCGTCCAGATAAGGGAATAATTGTATGCCTTGAAGTCTGAGGTGAGCTGCCACCGGAGCCAGGAATTTCGTGAAAACTCTCAGGGCCAAATTTTAGAATATCCAAGACTCACTTGTCTGTGGTTAATCTTTTCCAATTGTCGGGATACATTCGGAATCCTGTAAATAAGGTGTGGCAGATCTGCTGCAAGTGCTAAGAAGTAGTCACTGTTTTCGAGCAGAATCCCTGCCTTGAGGTTGAGGTCTTCTATTCTGCTGTCTATAAGCGGCAGCTGGAGGGTTTCTGTAGGACTGCTGCTGTTGCTAATTATATCTTCCCTGATTGCCTTGGTTTTGCTATCTTTGATAACCACCACGAAAGGAGCACGATCCTCTGCCCCTAGATCCCCAAAAAGGAGTCTTCCTATATTGCAAGGTGCCAAGGGCTCTGGCACTGTCAGTATCTTTTTTGATCTCTTGCAAAGCCTCATCTATGTGTTTTCCAAATAATATATCACCATCGAATGGCATGTCCAAAATCTTTGTTTGGACCTCAGGGCGAAAGGTGGTAGATTTCAACCATCCCCGACGTCTAAGGACTGCTGCTCCGGCAAGCTGATGAAAGCCCAAGGAGGCTAAATCCATCGAAATATCAATTTCCGATGCAGCCCTTTCTCCTTCAAGAAGAATTTTCTTTGCCTCCTGCTTCTTGTCATCGGATAGGAAATCAAGGTATGGAGAAATGTCAGACCATAGTTGGCGGTCATATCTCCCTAGAATCACCAAAGAGTTAGTAGCACGAACTGAAGCACCCGCCATGGTGGTGAAACGCTTACCAATGTTATCGGCGCGCCTCCCATCCTTATCAGGCGGTGCTGTCACAGGAATGGATGGCTTCCACGACTTACGCTGAGCCGCCTGTGAAATAACGGAATCTGGTCTAGGATGTCTGGACAGGCAAGCAGGAGTATCATCCGGTGCTTTGTACTTTTTAATGCATTCTAGGGAGAATCGAAGGCACTGAAAATGGGGCTTTCATTATTTTAGTCCCTTCTTCCCAGATGTAATCTATTATAAGGAGAGAACGCACAAACTTCCTACTTTGGTCCTTAAAATCGTAAAGGAAACAATCTGTGTGCTTCACAGACACAAGAAGATGAAACCTGGTTGCTGCCCTTTCCATAATTGCGTGAAAACCTCCGATATCTTCAGGAGGGGAATCTACTGCCTGAGGATCTAGTGAAGATGGCGTAGGAATCAAATATTCATCCACAGTCAAGGGTGAGTTTGGTAATTCCCCATCTTCAGCCACAGTATCGCCATCATCATCTTGGATTAAATGTTGCGCCCCTATCAATGTCCTGAGGTACATTGATAGGGGCAGCAGGACTTGCAATCTGCAAAACCGCAGACGGAGTGGGTTGAGTTGGAACAGGCGCTGTTGGTGGAAAGCGTGTATGATAATCCCTCAACAAAGCAGTCAGATCCTGCATCAAGGCTATAGGCATCTGCACCATAGCTTCTTGCGGACCCCGCAGAGACTCACAAGGCTCATAGTACTCTTCCTCATCTTCATCATCCTGATACTTGATCCGGAGTTGAGAAGGGTTACGTGCTGGGCTAAAAAGTCCATCATCCGACTCCTCCAGATAGTGACTAGGAGGCAACGGTGAAATATGAGAAACGTCCTGGTAAACGATGACAATTTTGATGTTAAAACTGGCGTAATCAGTAAAGATGTAGGCGTTTTATGCTTCAGCGTCGACGAGATATACACAGACGGTGAATCAGTATCAGCAGTGATAGCCATAACAGAAGCTACCGCGATGTTGTAATAGTCGACGTCGTTGTTGGAAAAAACATAGTCGACGATGTGGTCGTCATCGTCAAAGTTGCTGCGGTCATCGATGGTGGACTCGTTGACGGGAGTAGAATCGTCGGCGACTATGGACTCATTGACGGGTGTTGAATCATCGACAGCGGACCCGTCGACGGGAGTAGCATCGTCGACGGCATGACGAAGTAGGCGTCAACGAGATTGGCATAGTCGACGGCGATGATATAGTCAACGGTGCTGTCGTCGACAACGGGATTTCCTTAGTCGACGTCGAGGAATCACTCCCCATCTGAGGAGATTATCGTCGACGGTTCTTTTTTCGACGTCGACAGGATGTCAGAAAGAGATTTCTGCTGCTTTGAGGCAGTTTTCGCTGAAATCTTCATCATTTCAGCAGATTTCACCTCAGAAGAGAATGAAAGCTTCTCTTTTTTAGAGGAAGAGTGACCAGCCTCAGAGTGAGGCTTCTTCAAGGTCTTACTCTGTCGCTCAGGGGGATCACCAGATCTATCCCCCTTTTTGTCAGAGGGGTGGACACCGGAGGACTCACACTGCCATCATCTCCTGAAACAACATCAGATGTAGCCTTCAACTTCTCCAACCAAACCAGCAATCTTCCCTCTCGGTCTTTCAAAGTCTTGGCAGGTAAGGTTCTACAAATCCTGCAGTCTTTAACCTTGTGTGCTGGGTAAAGACAATAAATACATTCCTTGTGGGGATCCTCAAAATGTAGTCTCTTCTTCCCACATGATGAACAAGGCAAAAACGAGCTTTTCTTTGATGAATCAGACATACTCACAAAGTTCAGCCAAAGGTGAAGAAAAACTGAGCAGAGCTCAGAGAGACTTCCTGTCACACGAGGTGCGGTAGAAAATCTGAGGATTTGCCTCTCTGTGGAGGGTTTATGACTATTATGTATATGTTTTATTGTACCGCGAGACTCCCACCTCGTCAGCGGGGAGGATTCTAAGCATGTGAATCTATGAAAGATACACCAATACTGGATAAATTATTAAAACCCAATACAGTTTGGCTTACCTTTAAGTTATAAATGAACTCAAAGACAGTTATCTCATTTTGTAAATGTACTCATCTATATATAAAATCAGTGTTCAGGAATAGTTTACAATCAGTTGAAACTTTGATCTTTATGACAGGGAGCAACCTGCAATTGCACCATGCCAGTTATCAGTTTATTTCATTTACAGAAAAAACTGCTGCAACATATGTTGAAACAAATGACAATGAGCAAGTATGGGTCAAAGATTGATGAGCAGACACTTGAAAAGCAAGCTACCATCTGTTCATGTACGGCAAATAAATACGTTTTCAATATTTATCTGGCTACAGACGTTCTAGATCAAGATGGCATACTTCTAGCTCTCAGATATTTCTCAGAAATAAGCGCTATCAACAATAAATCTGGCACATGAGGGCAATTTGGTAATCCTGATGTGCAGTGTTCCTTAAGGGAACTTTGACACCCTGTGCAGCACTTATTTATATAGTGCATGTTTAAAGGAACTTCTCACAATGCTCATTTAAGGCTGACCTAAACAAAACAGCTAAGTGCACCCCTGTCACAGTAAACATGTACAGGTCTCTACACTAAAAAAAAAAAAAACCTTTATGAGACATCTAATTCACACGATAACACTAAAGCCTGTACCCAATTTTGCCTCAGTCATACTTAAGCAAAATAACATTTGAGCAAAGCACCGATTTGGTAAACGTTCACCTTAAAGGACACATGAAAAAAACAGACTATTTTGGCAAAGCACATTCATGCACTATCTGGCTTTTCTATGGCTAGAAATAAGATGTTCTCGTGTTAATAAGATAGTTACTTCATGCACTAAAATCTCTCTACAAAGAGGGAGCAGTCTGTGTTCTTTTCTGCTAACCCTGCTGTTAGTACTAATCTTTTGACCAGGAAGTAATGTTTAGTCCAGATGCTTTTTCCCACCAGAATATATGCAAACTACTTGCAGGTGCTTATGAAGTTGGCGAGACCAAGATTTTGTGGGAGGACAATCGGAGAGGGAACATTTGTTATGGGAGATAATTTTACCCTACTTATCGAACACTGAAAGTCGTTAAGAGTATCGTAACTGTGCAGCACTATTCATTGACACGCCTGAACATCTTTTACTAAATCTCTACTTTGCTCAAATGTGCCAGAAGGTATTATCTGAGAAATAGTTTTTAAAAATTCAAAAGCTCATCACTTACCAAATAGATCGGTTGTAAAATTCTGTAGCTGGATTGCTGAAAATAGTCAGCTGCTAAATTAAGTTACTTAGTTGTTGAAGCTAACTTCACTTTTGCTTATATAAACACCTTGGCGGAAACAAACACCATTTAATAATGAACAAAAATAACAATTATAATGTTGACAATTATGAAGTAATACAAGGTGATCTCTTATAAAAGTGCCTTCTAATGTTCTAATGCAGGTTGCAATCTTACCTGTAACATGCTAACAATCTCAACTTTGTTGAAGAAAATAAATGACGTTAGAGTGGAAAGAAAGTTCTCTTCGAAAACGGATGGTGTTGGCAAGATGATGTCCTGTATGTACTGTACCCTGTAGGTCTGATGGATCTTCTGCCTAAGTTCGGAGTCCGTTATAGGAATAACCTCTTTAAATTTAGCAGTTTTGGTCAAAAATTCCCTGTGGCTTTTGGGCGTTGCCATTGCAGGATCATACTCTAGGCATCCTACAACATCCATGATACACTCATCTGAAAACATTACCTCAAACAGTGTTGCTTTATTGAGGAATAAAATCCCTCTAATAATTTCATATAAATGATGCAAGCCTTCAGAGTTATCTAGGTTCTCACAAGTCTGAAAGAGCTGCAATAATTTTTTTATGTAGCCTTCATTCTCCAAGGCAAGTGCCAACTTTTCCCTACGAATAGGCGAGGACAGAACAGAAGTAACAAGGTCAGCAATTTCTTCAAGTTTGTCGAGTTCACAGGTAGGAAGGTCAATCAAATGACTAGTTTCTGGCATCTCTTCAAAGCGATCCTCTTCAGACTCATCAATGAGGTCTTGAGTAACTTCCACTGATGGATCCTTACCTTGAACCTATGAAACAAAGGCACAGTGAGTTTCTTCCTTTGAAGAAAAAGATTCGAAAGACATGGAGAAACTCTTACCCCAACAAGTGTCAGTGTGCCTCAATTTCAACAAAAAACATGAGACGGTCTGAAGAAAAAAACTGAGAACATGGAAAAATAAGAATCTTAGAAACTTTTTTCACGTTTCACGGTAAAAAGCAAATGACGGTGGTTAGGGAAGGGACAAGGAAGGGAAAGTAAAACTATGCAAGGGGAAAGGCCAACTGTCCATGTTCTGGAGAGCATAGAAATAAAAAGGAATAAATAATTATGTGAAAAAATGAATAATAGTTTTCCGAGTTCTGTAAGGAGGCATGGTTTTTGGGTAACTCAAATCCTCAATCAGAAATCCACTAGTGTTTAACAGCACCAAAAACGATTTGGTCTCAGCACAGTGGGATTTAAATCTTCCACTTCTAGCGGAACAGCTATTCTGCATCTGAGGTTCCTGGTACCTCCTAATATGTGAAGGGTGGAGTAGAGCTTTGCGGAGTGTTGACATTCAAGGGCTTTTAGGATGTGGTAAGCAAGTTTAACCTTTAACTCTGGTCTCTGAAGGTACACTATTAAGAGGTTACATTGAAGAAATCTATTTGGAGAGGTCTGAATCTTTTTAAAGGTGAAGAGATCAATCCTTTCAATGTAAACAAGTATTTTACAGAGGTTTGAGTCGATTTGAAAGACAAGGATTTAACTTTTTGGGTAAGAAGGAGAGATAAGCAATCAATATTTAGTCCTACATACCAGTCTGCACTGCATTTTTGGTTGTGTGTCAATATGAATTCAGAGTTTCTGGGTTTAACTGAAGGACGTTTGAGGATATTCATTTGTAATTTTTATAAGGAATTTTTTGTAGTGCATGTCTGCACTAGAATGCAATGTCTTGTACTGATGCATAAAGTGGACAGAGCTTCAGTGCGATACAAATAATAAGCCAACAATTACCATTTTTTTTGTTCGCTCTCTCAAGGGAGCTGAGGCTCTTATGTAACTAAATGCTACATTTCTGGATTGATGAGTTAGATGCATACAATTCCTACCTTGATTTCAGAGTCTCCATGACCTGTCCTATTGCAGAAATGATACACCAATATATCTGACTACTAAAAGACTGATATGTCCATGTTGGGAGAGAAATAAGAAATTGTGACCAATCTACTGACTGATTATTCCCTAGTATCAATGGCTCTGGGAACTTGGGGATGAAACATTAAGACATTCAGCATTTTACTCGGTTGCTATTTGTGTTAAACTAAAACAGTTGTTTTACTTTCTCTGGTTCTGTATGAAATAAATTGTTGTCTTGTGTGAGTGTATATGAGCGAATCTTGTGAAAAACTGATTTCTGGATGTCGTTTATGCTCTGAGTTCCAATACACTTATTTGTTATACTCTCTCAATTACCAATTTTGTGGGTAGAAAATTGTGACGTTTTTGTAGTAAAGGTCACTTGAAGCTAGGGATATGTATTAGAAGCTGCTCAATAAAGATTGGGGGCTGGCCTATTGAAGAGAGTGCTGTATTTTTGGTAAGATCAACACAAGATCCTCCCACGCCCTGCTAGTTTGAGACCATTGACTCACTAGCCGCTGATAAAAAGTGGACAATTGCAGCCTTGCATTGTGAAGTAATGGTATGCATAATGACATTATTCCCAATAACTTCATCCCCTTCCTCAGACTTTGATGTAAGATAAAGGGTAGTCAATTTCAATAATAACCTTTGGTTACCACTAAACAGAGGGTTAATTTGCAAAATTCTGGATATGCAACGGAAGCGGATTGGATTTTGACACATTAAGTGGAAAGCCTCGATTGCAAAGTAACATTGTTTGTTGCAGCTACATTTGCCTGTTCTCGATGTGCTATGATCGATGCACCAGATAGTCTAGCAGGAGCAATGTTATGCTATCGTATTTGTCGAGCGTATGCACACCTTGTTGGTTTCTTGGTGCTAGGATGTACATCACGCTACACATGGTTTTGGTCATAGGCCTGTTGACAGAGCCATGTTTTTAGGCGTTGCCTGAATCTCACATAGGTGGGCTATTCATAAAGATGGATCTTCGGTTTCAACTGGGGTGTATTTTTGAATTCTGTCAGATATAAAGGCTGGGTTTCTTCTGCAGGGGGACTTGAAAACAATACATCCAGTCTTGGAGACAGTCAATTGTTCTACCGGAAGCCAATGTAATTTTCTTATCAGCAGGGGATGTGGCAGTGTCTGGGCTGTTAAAAATGATCCTGGCTGTCTGGTTTCGTGCCACTTAGACTATGCTTTTGAGGCATTTTCAGAGGCCCAAATAAATAGAGTTTGTGTACTCTATTCGAGATGACGAAGGTAAGGAACTTGACGATTTTCCAAATTCTACGGAGTTTCAAGAAGCAGGAGGAGATTACTGCAGGAAGATGGCTCTGTGTATACTATATCAAAATGAGGTATAATGTACACAGAATCCAGTGGAACCCCAAAGGTAGGTAGAGGTAAAAGTAGATAGCACCTCACGCACGATTTGCGGTAGTGTGGGTGAGCAGTAAGGCTTTCTCAGAGGGTAGTGTTAAGCATTTGTTGTACACACACAGGCAAGAAAGGATCTCTGGGGAGAGGATGTAGCCTTATGGCTAGAGCGGTCGACCTTGAAGCTGGAGAACCGGGTTCAAGTCTCGGCAACCACCCTCAACATCCTCGGATTCTGGGCAAATCACTTAATCTCCCCGTGCCTAACAAAAATGAATGTGTCCATCTGTAACTAAACTAGTGCTCATGTAAAGCACTCCGATATCCGATATCTTCGGGTCTAAAATGAGGAGCAGGGGTTGAAAATCTGAAGCAAGGTTTTTAGCAGTGGCGGGGGTCGTAAAGAGGCCGTGTCTGGTAGATAACGGGAAGACATCCCCCTGGCGACCCACTGCAGTTGGGAGGCCAGGTAGTAATGCTCAAAATTGGGCACTGCGAGTCCGCCCAGCTCGGTAGGTAAATAAAGCTTGCCCATGGACACTCTATGGCGTGAAGGCCCCCATATGAAATCTCGTACTACCCTTTCCCACTGCTTAAAGAAGGGGGGGGGGGATAATGAGGGGTAGCGTGGCGAAATAGTAAAGGAGGCGGACAAGGACCACCATTTTAACCAGCGCAACCCTACCAGAGATTGCCAACGGGAGATTCTTCCGATCTCAGATGAGCTTCTGGATCGCCGTGGTAGCCCGGATCAAATTCCCGTCAAAGAGGTCGGCTTTGGTGCGATAAACCTGAACACCCAAGTAATGAAAAGGGTCGGTGCACCAGGCCACCGGTGTTCATCCGAGCGTTAAGCCTGGATCCAGTGTATCCCCCAGAAATGGGGAGAGTATGGACTTAGTCAGGTTGACTCTCAACCCGGAGGCCCGCGCAAAGTGGCTAAGGGCTCGATCAAGGGAGGGGGGAATATCATGAAGATCCCTGGCGTATATTAACAAGTCATCCGCGTAGAGCGAAATGGTGTGAATGCCATCGCCTAGTGCTATGCCCATATCAACATTCATGCAGATATGAGCCGCCAGCGGCTCCACAGCGAACGCAAACAGTAGCGGGGACAGCGGGCAGCCCTGCCGGGTCCCACGCCGCACTCGGATCAGAAATATATGACCCCGTCCGAACCTGAACCGACGGTTCACAGTATAGCAATCGGACCAAGCTGAGGAAATAGGGGCAGACTCCAAAGCGAACAAGGGCAGCAAATAGAAAGTACCAGGCCAGCTAGTCGAAAGCCTTCTCGAGATCCAATACCATACAACCGGAACGCGGCCAGGTGATTGAGGCATATTCCGCCACTCGAAAGTAGCGGCGCAGATTCAGGGCTGTGTTACGCTGTGGAACTAAGCCATTCTAGTCAGAGTGTACCAGATCAGGTACTAACAGAGCCAGTCTATTGGCGAGGATCTTTGCCAGGATCTTATAATCCGAATTTAATATGGCAATAGGTTGGTATGAACCAGGTGATGTGGGGTCCTTACCAGGTTTCAACAAAGACACCACATTAGCGGTACGCATGGTGGGAGGCAAGGTCCCTTGCGAGATTGCCTCCAGAAACAGAGTGCAGCTGTGGTACCAGATGTTCCGCGTAGGTCTTAAAGAATTCCATCGGAAGACCGTCCGGCCCTGGAGTTTTACCAGAGGACAAGGCCTGTAATGCGTCCCGCACTTCGTCTTCCACTATAGGGGAGTCCAGCTCCAGGGACTGATCCACCGTCAGAGTGGGTAACTCCACTGTGCCCAAGAAGGATCCCACGTCTTGGGCATTACCTGTTAGTAGAGTGTCATACAGACGGGTGTAGTGCTCAGTCATCAGTGCGTGAATGTCTCCCTGGGCGCAGCGCTCCCGACCAAAGTCGTCTAGTAAGAAATGTATTGGGCGCTGGGGATGTTCCTGCCTAATCAGATAAGCCAGTAGTCTCCCGGCTTTGTCCGCGGCCGAGTGGGAGCGGATCGAGTGTGCTAAAAAGTTATAGCAGCGCAGTCGGTCCAGAAGCACCGCGCGCTTGCCGTGGGCAGCATCAAGCTGCTGCCGCCTTGTCGGGCTAGTGACATCTTGTGACTCGAGTAGGAGTAATCGTTCTTCAATGCGGGTCAACGAGGTGTCTAGTTGTCTGCGAATACTCCAAGTCCGCCCCAGACAATGGCCCTTAACCACCACCTTAAAGGCCTCCCATTTGTGGGGGGGGGGGGAGAAGACCAGCGAGTGAGAGGAGGCAACGTATAGACCTTCCCCTTCAGTTATCGCCAATATGCAGGAGGTAGAGCATCTCAAACAAAAGAAACATAGCCTAAGCCACTATGGTGTCCTAGCATGCATATAAGGCCCCAGGTAACTGATGCCGGGATCTCAGGGGGGAAGATGGCCTGAAAGAGGTAACCAATGTAAGACCCACACCTGCCAAATGCGGGGAGGGGAAGGGGGGCCACCACGCAGCTGCTAGAATTAAACAAAAACCCTGGAGCAGTGCGATAGTTCAACATGTACGTAAAGTTATCAGATAATGTCATCTGCGGTTTGTGGGGTGACACCCCGGAACAGGGGGAAATCTGCGTCCAGTGACTATTCCGGCGTGGTTTCAGGGGCCCCGGACCCAGGTGGAGAGGTAACAGAGTTGAGCGGGGATGGAGATCTGGGGGGCTGGAAAGCTGCCATCGCCCGCAAGGCCCCCTGACGCTCCAATCTGATTTGATCGGGACTGGGGATGGTCACAGCATGTCTCACACTCCTGGCCTTTCCCCCTCTGCGTCTGCCACCGCGGGGGCGCTCATGAGGTCGGGACTCATCAGGCGATTTGGGTGCCGTCGCCAACCCCTGCTCCTCGAGCCATTCCCATGCCCCAGCGGGGGGAGTCAAAGTATTTCGTAGTACCCTCTGATGACACGCAGGCGGGCCGGGAAGAGCAAGGAATAGCAGAGGTCCAGATCCCGGAGCTGTTTTACTGCCGTAAAGGTGGCTCGCCTCCTCTGCACCGGAGCCGTGTAATCAGGAAAAAGAGAAACGGATACGTTTTGCACCTTAGGGCCTGGATGCTTGCCCAGCTCCCGCAGAATAGCATCCCTGTCTCTGAAGTTCATGATCCTGAACAGGAAGGAGCGAGGGCGCGCCCCAGGAGGGGGTCTGCGGGCAGGTATTCGGTGGGCTTGCTCCACCACGAACTGCGGGGAGAGCGATCCGGGGGGGCATGAGCTCCTTCATCCAGGTCTCAGTGTAGGTCTCCGGGTCCCCCCCCCCCTCCGTTCCTTCCGGAAGATTGACCACTCGCACGTTGTTCCGGCGTGATCGACCCTCCGCCTCGTCCACCTTGTCCTCCAGGGTGCAAACCCGATCCAACAGATCTTGAAGTGCGGAGGAGCAATTCTGGGATCTGGGCCGAAGGTCTGCCAGTGCGGTCTCCGCATCACGCACTCGGTCTGAGAGCTTGTGCTGGTCGGCCCGGAGAAGTGTAAAGTCTGAGGTAATAGTGTCCATACAGCCCTCCAAGGATGTGCGGGTCAGGTCCAGAGCGCTGCCGATGCGCTCCACCACCGCCAGCACAGAATCTAGTTTGGTGGCAATGTCAGACGGGTTCATCTCTGCCGTTGCCCCGGAGGTCGTAAGCAATACCCCAGATTGGCCCCCAGGAGGTGCATCGCGAGGGCTGTTGTTGCGCAAACGGCCCATAACGATCTGCTGAGCGCTCCTCATAGGCAGCGAGGTTGGGTTGGCAAGTGTCCGTGATTCCACCCCCACAGAGGCCTCGTCCGCAACAAGGAGCTGAACCTCCACAGCACAGCTGCACCTTAAAAAACAATGCACACCCTTGTGCGATCAGTGGGCCCGGGCCTCCTCCAGGCGATTAGGCACCCCTTCACAGCGTTCTCAGCAGAGGAGCCCGCAAGTCAGTTCCAGGAAGAGCGGGCGTGTCTGCTGAGCGATGCCCCGGTCAATAGACAGGAAAGCGGGAGAAGCGGGAGGGCACGCTCCCCACCACTTAGGTGCCGCTACCAACACTCCGTCAGCCATCGCGCCAGAAGGCTAGGTTCCCAAAAAAAGCCATCGCTGGTGTGGCAGACAACAATCACAGTAGCAGGAGGGGTGGCACGGTGCGCTAATGTTAGGTTCAGGGGCAGCATGGCACAAACCCAACCATTTCTCCAGAGCCACGGCGCGTGCCGCCACTCGGTCCCAGCCCAGTGCAGACGGGGGTCCCTGGGTCCGACCGACCCCCGTGGACTCCCACCCCACACGGGTTCCGCAACACCAGAAACCTTGTAGGGGCCGCAGCACACACCCAGGTAGTGGGGTCTCCGCCCCGCAAATAGTCTCCGCAGGAGCCCTAGGCCCGACCAGCCCCCGTGGCCCTCACCAGTCACCCGGCTCGCCGGAGCAGTCACTTCGCAATCAGGCAGGAGGCCCCCCTAGGCTCGACCTCCGTGGTCCCCACTGCCACCAGCAGGCACCTTCAATGCTCCCCGCAGGCCCACCTCAGTGGCGTATGCTACATCCAGCAGCTCCAGTGCGGTCTGCGCCAACCGTCACGCCAGAAGGCCAGGACACGTCACAGGAAGTACAGCCACACAGTTCCAGCCACATGCAGGCGAGGGCCCCTAGGCCCGACCAACCCTCGTGGACCCCCCACCTCACACAGAGGCAGTGGGATGCCCCCCCCGCTAGGAGCCTCCACAGGAGTCCCCGGCTGGCCCTCGTGACTCGCCCCAACCGCCTGGGCCGCAGTAGCAGTCGCGTTGTGAGCAGGTAGGGGGCCGCTAGGCCCGACCGACCCCCGTGGTCCCCCACCGCCGCCCCAAGCTCCCTCTGCAGGCCTACCTCCGTGTTGCAGGCCGCACGCCTGTGCTACCCCCGACAGTCTCCGCCGCCTCAGTCTGCCTCGCCGTGTCCGGGCCACTCCCGCGAGCAGCCCTCCAACCTCTGCCGCCACTGGACCGCAGAGAGCACTAGGCGCCCTCCGCTGTCCGCGGCACCACTAGAGCAGGGGCCGGCGGCGTAGGGTGTCGTCAGGATCACCTCGGCAGCAGAGTTTCCCCTTACGGGCAGCAGCACAGCCACGTTGCTTGGCCCAGAGTACGTTCGCGCGGAAGGCCGCAACTTCCAAGAGCGCCGCGGGTTTAGGGCTCAGACAGTTCTTCCCCGGCAGCACAGGGTCGGCTCACCATGGCAAGCATCAGGACAAGATTAATAAGTAGTCTCTTAACACCTTTACGTGGTGTGGCTCTAACTGCTATATGATGATGGAGGAGCGGAATTAAAACTGGAAATGTATCGTCCTCTAAACGAAAATAAAGGAACCTCGCCAACGAGATAATCTTTTTGGTAATCTTCAGTATTAAAACGGTGCACAGGGAAGCTATATTTCTTTTATGTGGTTACCCTTAAGGTTTGCCTTGTCTTTCAATTTGTGAACGGGCGCTTGGTCGTCATGTAGTGCTTCCCGAATGCGTGATCGTTCTTTGAGTCGGTCCAAGACAGTTCATTTTTTTCATTATTTCTGGGGTTAGAACCAGGGTTCCCCCAGGGTCAAGTATGCACTCTCAAAGCACCCTTAGCACTAATAGGGCGGCTGTGTGCAGAGTGCTGAGGTCCAATGTTATCCGATGGGGAAATAGGGGGCCCTCCGGTTGGTGGCTGCTCACGAGCACGCCGTAAGGTTGTGGGAGCGAAGCTCCTGGTGTTAGGCTCAGGGCATAGGGGGATCAGAGTTTGCACAGACTGCAATGAAATTATGTGTGTCAAGGTACAGGGCCTCAAGGGTGGCACAATAAGCACTGCAGTCCTTAGAGGCCTTCCCTGCCCACAGTGCCTTTGGAACCTATGGTACCATTTACGAGGGACTAACATGTGGCCCAAGAGTGCCAATTGGGTTTGGTTTTAATGCAGTGTAGTGAAAATACATAGGCACTGGGTACCTGGTTGGCAGGAACCCAGGGCACACTCAAAGTACATCAACAGTTTGGCAAAAAGTGGGCACTTGGGGATTCATAGAGAGATCCTAGTCAGTGAGGGCTCCAAGACTTTTTGCTAATCTCTTGGGCGTACTGGAAGCGCCCATTGCAGGAGGCCAGAATGAAGGATTCCACAAATCACTTCCTTTGATTCAGGGGAAGGGTCAATGGTAAAAAGTAACCATGTCTTCAGCATATTTATAGATGCTGACATTCATTTTTTAAGGGAGTGCATTAGGGGCAGAATATATTGGTTAAAAAGATGAGGGGACAGGCAAGTTCAATGGAGTACTCCACATTTCAACTGAACTTTCGGTGAACTGAAGGAAGACAGCCGGACCGATTGTGAGCAGCCATTTAGAAAGGAAAGAGCTGTGTCCCATAAACCTGCAGCTCTGACAATGTCCACCAGGAGATCATGGTCGACTGTCAAAAGCTGCTGATGGGTCCAGGACGACCAGCACGTAAGTGATGCCCCCGTCTGCTTCTTCCCGCATGTCACCCGTGATGGAAAGGATGACCGCTTCAATAGAATAGGATGGTGGGAAACTTAAATGGCGAGGGTCAAGGAAATTAGACTCCTCTAGGAAGAGAGGTGTGGAGAGACATGCGCCTCAAAAACGTTTGGTAAGTAGGGGAGTAAGGAGATGGGACTGTAATTTTTCAGGACCAATGGGTCTTCGCTGGATTTCTTTGAGAGTGGTACCATTATAGCCTCTTTAAAAGAGCTAGGGACGCTGCCTTGATTGACGGACATGTTAAGAATGGAGATGGCCGGGGTCGGGAAGAGACAGAATACTGGTTTTTAGGACCTGCGAGGACAAGTGTAGTTTGGAGATCCCGACTTAACTTTGGTCAGCAGGTCCACAAGGCAATCCTTGCTGATTGCAGGAAAATCTGAGAGTGTAATAATGTTTTTATCTTATAAGGAAATTGCATTAAGAAGTGAGCTAGGAGGAATGATGTCTTATCTCGATCTTGTCGATGAAGGAGTTGAGGGTGTCACATGGGTTTTGAGTGGGTAGCATAGGTCATTATCAGGGTTAGAGAGTTCGGAGACCCTTCCAAGGAGCTCTAGATTTGTTCAGTTATTTTTTTTTTGAGAAAAAAGTACATTTAGCTTCCAAGATTGACTTTTTATATACTTTAAGGTGTTGTGTATAGACTTCCCTTTTGTCAGGAGAATTGTTCTGCCATTTACATTCTGCATGGTGAAGTTAAAGTTTGGCTTATTTTAGGTCTTTTGAGAACCATAGGGCACATCATTGCGTCTGGCCTCTTTGGCTCTGCCGAGGGGAGCATGCAAATTACTGGCTACTGTAAGCCAATCGGAGATTATTTCCTCATACTGGTTTAAGCTCTCATTTAGGGTAGTTAGGACGATTGCCAGTGAGTCACAGAAGGCATTGAGGTCTACTGAGGTCCACGTCCTGGAGAGAATTCCAGGACATGAGGGGTGTTTAAGAGGGGAAAAGGCCAGTCAATGAGAATCTGATTAAATAGTGATTCAACCATATTCAGGAGCAGACTGGTGGACCAGACCTGGTCTAGCATGTGACCTTTGATATGGGTGGGTAAGAACACGTGGTCAAAGTTTAGACTGCTAAGCAGGTCGGTTAAATATGTGGATGTTCTCCCACTGGTTTCCTCATTTGCCCAGTAGTTGAGGTGGTCAGTTAGCAATATTTCTGCATTGTCGGTGACTAGAGGAGAGACTGACTCTGTCAGAAGTTGTAGAAAGTGTTGCTTGTAGCCTTGGGGTCTGTACATGAGAAAGCACAGAAAGGGGAAGGTTGGAGAGTCAAGATTGATCAGTAGGCTATCAATGGCTGGAATATTAAGTGTCGCAAGTCTGGAAAACAAAGATGTTTCTTGATTGATTGCTGCTACATCTCCACCTACTTTACCTAGAGGCCTATTGGTTTGAAGTAACTAGTAGCTTTCTGGAAGGGCAGCTAAAATATCTGGAGTGGATTCATCAGTTTAAGATGTTTCGGTTAAGAACAATTTCTGGAGATTCGGTATCAAGTATGTGTAGTATTTAAATTAGGTGTTTGACTATAGAACGAGTAGTGAGATAATTGACCAAGAGCTGGTTGGTATGAAACTTGGTGAGGAATAGGAGTAACATTTCTAACTGAGGCAGTGACCGGGGGTGAGGAGGGGGATAAGAGAATGGGGTTAGGTTGTGCAGCAGATTTGACCAATTCTATTGCTAGGATAATGTTGTTTAATAGACCTAAACTGTGTAGTTTTCGCAAGAGCAAAGGGTCTAATTGGTGGCTTACAGAGTAGGGGTTCGGAGATAGTCGGAAGGGTAGGTACGTTTTTGGGCATAATGGCTGGCCCCAACAGGCTGCAAACGGGCTTGACTTTGGTGCTTCAGCGCAACTGCCTACAATAAATGGTCGGGAAGGTCTAACAGGCTCCACCCACCTCAGCGCTGATTGGTTTCCCCAAAATTCAATCTAATATGCGATACGGCGAATTCAGGGCAATTTTTTTAATGCAGGTAACGCGATAAAGTGCTCAATTTTTCAAACAGATACGGTGCAATTCTAAAATCTTTCCAACAGATTACTGAAGAGCAGCTGCTAATACCCAATTCAATGCTGGTACGGATGACATACCTCTATTGCACTCTTCATACATACAGTCTAGAAAACTTGCGAAGGCACAACAAAACATAAGAAAAAAAAAACACTTGTCTTGAATAAAATAAATCTGCCACAATAGCCCCACTACAAATATGAAGTGTCTATGATGGGAGAAAAACCAAGTCAAACCGGAACATTCAAAAGGATACAAAACAAATCAATGAGAGGGATGCATAAGTCAACATTCTGATTTATTTTTAAACATCTCTATCAATTTTCAGATCTCTCAAAGCTAAAGATGACAAAACTTTTCTTTAGCTAATGAGGCACAGGCCAAGCAATCACGGTAAAAACCCCAGCTCCGAGTCACTAAAAGCAATGCCAAAATGTAAGCTTCAAGGCTTACGATGATCTAATTTTTCAGGAACCCTACTGTTTTAAGTATGGTGCATGCAGAATAGTGGACATCATCCACTTAAGATAAAAATTTAATGACCTGAAATTTTCAAATTAATCCCTATACTATGAGATGGATACAATTTGGATGTGTGCAGTAAACATTCAGAATATATACAGTTTGGAAACAAATGTTTACCTGACAAATTTTTTCCCATATCTCATCACAGCCAGCCTTTTCTTGGAAGCTTAGAGCTAGATCATAATTCTCAGCTTCTGACCACACAATCAGGGTATCCTGTTTACAAAAGGAAACAAAAAATGATTTGTCAAGGTTAATTTAAATTGTTTTCATTTATTTTGTGACAAATGAAAACAAGCATTGAAAATGCAATAGGTCGCGCCGTTGATTAAGTTAAAGCCATTTGCTTTGCTAATAGTATTGTATAGCAAAGCAAATGGCTTTAACTTAATGAACGGCGAAACCTATTGCATTCTTAATGCTCGTTAATGATTCGCAGGGTCTCCAGCCATGGTTTACCAGAGTGGGGAAGGGCACGCACGGATGGACTCGGTTTCCAGCCTTGGTGATTTGTGTGATAACCTAATGCATTCTGGGAGTCGTTGCCTTGCTCTGCTCCCATTGGACTAATTAGACTGACAAACCTAAAAACAATCATTTGTAGGTGGAGAGGTGAGACCTGGAGACATGGTCCATAAATATCTGGAATGAGGTGGTCACTAATCGCTGAACCCGCCCATCCTGGCTCAAGTCAGCCAGGGGAAGGCAAACCAGTGGCTCTCCCTGTTGAAGGAGAAACCGTGGGTGCCACTGCCATCCCGCATCTCTTCCGCGCTAGCAGGTTCTTACTTGAAATAAAAATGTGCGCGTGTCTAACAATTAGTAAAGCTGGTCAGAGCAGCTGTTATTTCATATCAAACGTACAAATATCTGGCTGTTGCAAACCAGGGAATCGAAGCACAGCCACCTCAGGCACGTATAGATTCTCTAAAATGAAGTAGGAGGCTGAGCTCTGGCAGACACCTGCTCAAATTAAGCCCTGTCAAAGGCATCTCTTTCTCTAGGCACCACTACTCTTCCAGGAGAGGGCTTGGTAAGGTTCTCACTCAACATGCGCTCCAGTGACCTAGCTAAGTAACTGTTGTATACACCTTTATATAGCTTCTCTTTCTAGCCCTAGTGAGACAGCTCGGTAGGTTTAGGGCTCCTACTACAGCTATGTACTCCCAGGACATACTTTCTAGTCCTGCTAAGACTACGTAGTGAGTTAAAGTGCATACAGCACATTTGTGTGTTATACAGAAAACTGTGTATAACCTCAGGTGTCAGGGGTGTGCCTATTACAATAGGTCAGTGGGTTCGTTCGTCTGCTTCAAAGATCTGTGTCTGCGTGGAATCCACATGCATAGGTTTCAACTCCAGAAGGTACTGGGTTAATGCACCTGCAGCGCAAATCTGGATGTAACATTCAGGGTCCGTACGACAGCTCGGTGGGTTATAGCTCCTAGAACACACGTCTGTGCACACCCTGCAGGCCTCCTGCTTCTGTCTCAGTAGCACGGATCAGTGGGCCACTGTGAATGGTTACAGAGCAGCATTGCTAACGGATTCCTACTCAGTGAGGTAGCTTAGTGGGTTATCATACATGCTGCACTCCTGAGTATACACTGCAATGAAGGGATGACTGTGGGTTTACCTTAGATGTTAAAATAGCTTCTCTGTGCACGCTAAAGCAAGTCCTATACAAATTTAAAGTCATAGAGCTCATGGGCTGAGGCGCCTACTGTTTTTTTGTGAGCTTCCTGCAAGTCAGGGTTGAAGTAGGGGCAGAGCCAGCTACAAGATTAACAGTGCTGGGAGAGAGTCCTGGTCCATCGAGTTTATCCTTCATTACAAGGCTGGCGGTGCGCATGGTCATAGTGACCCTCACCGGTCTGAGTGACCCTCACCCCAAGAAGTGAGAGAAGGAGATGGGGTCTATGGTCTGAGTCTGTCCCTCACCCCAAGAAGTGAGAGAAGCAGATGGGGTCTATGGTCTGAGTTTGTCCCTCACCCCAAGAACTGAGAGAAACAAGCATGGGGGGGGGGGGGGCTGTGGTCCGAGTCTGTCCATCACCTCACACAGTGAGAGAGACATATGACGCACGTAGTCTGAGTATGTCCCTCACCTCAAGAAGTGAGCGACAGAGGAGATTCACTCTCTGAATATATCCCTCATGTCAAAGTATGACAGGTGTGACTCATAAAACGTGAGTGCCCCCACACTTCAAGGAGGCAGAGGGGACTCAGTCTCTTGATGTCACTCACCTCACGTGAAAGTCATGGACTGAGCCGGTCATAGACCTCATTTATTTAAAAGCTCACACCCCACCTGGTCTGTGCAGCCTCCCTCCAGGGACGCACCTGGGGCAGGGACCGCTCCGGATAAAGATCCGCTGACGCACGCCCTTCTCTCCCTGCACTCGGAGGGGCTCCATGAATGAGCATCGACGACATCAGAGGCCTCGGTGTGTGGCCTCGCGCTGGCGGGGAGGGTGGAGGCATGAGGGAAGGCATATCACAGGGCACCTTAGAGTGATGGGGGCCAAGGGGGCAACAAAAGCCAGGCAGCAGGATGAGAGAGAACAGGAAAGAAAGAGGAGTCGAGAAAGTGTGAAATACAGAGACAATTGAGAAAGGGAGGGATGGAGGAGAGGGAAGCAGAGCAGGAGAGGATAGACGCGGGAAAGGGAGAGAGAGGGGAGAAGAGAGGAGAGAGAAAGAAAAGGAGAAAATAGAGAAGATGTAAGAGAAAACAGAGCGAAGAGGGAGAGAGACACAGGAAGGTGAGAGGGAGAGCGTGAGTGAGAAAGATGGAATGGTGGAGGGGGCAGGAACAGCCAGGAACGAAGCAGTATGCTGCTGTGTCATTGAAGTGACGGTTGTTTCCAAGCATGCACGACCTCCGAGCACACAATCAGCAGCAGTTGCCGCCGCGCGACGCGAAGTGCTGGGAGTGAACTGTGTAGAACTCCATGAGCCCGGGCATCTCGTGCTGCTCGCCCTCTGAGTCGATGTTTGCACCATCACTAGCGGTTCTGTGCACGCAGGCCCGGTGGGAGGGATGGAAAGCGAAAGCACGCTGCAAGGCGCGCATGAGTACCATGCATAACGACATTTTAAAACAGGAAAGTCGGAGACGGAGGGAGGGAAAGCACGCCACCATGCACGCGCACATCCTCTGTCCTGTCCGTCCGCGTGCACATCTGGAATCCGTATCTATTCCAAAAGGCCCTCGCAATGGCGAGAGCAACGCATGCGCGCTGCTAACGCCAGGCGAGACCTAGAAATGACCTGCTTTAACATCAACAACCACCGGTACTAAGACAAGCCAATTTTATCGGAACCCAAAATGGTTAGAGAGAAAAAGGAATTTACAAATACATTTAATTAATCTAAAGCAGCTAGATAAGAGTCAGAGGAAACTTAACAAGCATTGGGTCTCACCTTTGATTAAGTTAAAAGACATTTGCTTATGGTATTGTATAGCATAGCAAATGGCTTAAACTTAATGAAAGGCGAGACCTATTGCATTTCTAATGCTTGTTCTACTCACTGCTGTATCCGATTGACTAGTATAGTAGTTTGTGGGACATAGATTGCGTTCTGGCGCCACCTAGCGGCTAGCTTGTTTACAGTCAGATACATATTGTTTCCTACCTAATGTGTGACCCTTCCTGGTCAGCTGCTGTTAGTAAATTAGTGTTTGAAAGGGTTTTGGCTGAGGGGCACAGTGCCATGAACACAGGCATAGTATGAGAAATCTACATTTTGCCTAGCTCCTCTAACTCAAAAAGCTTCTAGTTTATGCACAACTATCTATGCTTAAATGGAATACAAACCTCTTATCCGCCCTCAGAGTTTTCAAAATACTTCTCCTAGTGGATATCACACACCTGCGATTGGCTTTCGGTACATTAGTACAGCAAATCGATTTTTTATGTTCGTTTTGTGGGATATGTTTTTGTCCCGATGTTGCATGTACTTTACTGTTCGAACAGTTGCATGCTTTAGTTGTGCCTGGGTTTTTAGGTCTCGCCTTGCTATCGCGTAAGCGATCGCAAAGCGAGACTATTGTAAGCGGGTTGTAAAAGTGCTCCCAAAAAGCGGATTGCATGGCTAGCACGCGCACAACCACGCGCATCGCGCCGCCATGCAATCTGCTTTTTGGGAGCACTTCAAAGGGTCCGCTCCCCCGCCTGGAATGCGCTCCCCCGCGGGCGCGCCACGCTCCGCCGGGCTGGTCTTGTGTTTGGACAGTCCGTGCCACGCTCTCTCTTTCTGTATGTATACCTTTCTCTTTTCTCCTATCTCGTTTCCTCTTTCCATATATTTGTTTCTGTCTCTGCCCACCCCTCACTCTTAATCTCTGCCTAACTCTCTTTCACACTCACTCTATTTACAGTTTACGGAGATGCGTGTGCTTTGCATGCATGCGGGCAGAGAACAGTGGTGCCAGTTTTAAAAATAGAGTTGGGGTTGGGGCTGTTTTTTGTTGTTGTTAACTAATGCTTAGGCAAATATTTATTTACATTTTTTGCATATTATATGGTAGTGTTATAGCGTACATGGGCGCAGCTCCTTCCCATCAACCCCTCCCCCCCCCCGTTGATGGGAAGGAGCCCCGCAGCCATCGCACCTCCCTCCTGTACCCTCCTACCAGCTCAGTCTTCAGCGAGAGCAAGCTTAACCGAGCCTCCTGCGTGCCCCTCCAGCACTGAGCCAGGCAGAGTGGGCACTCCATCTCCCCATGCACGGGCAACCACCGTAGGGACGGAGAGGGGGAGCTGAAAAGAACAGCTGCAGCCCTTCTATGCTCTCTTGCCACAAATCCCTTTTCCTGGTTTCTGCCTTGCCATGCTGGATGTGTGCAGCTTCACCCAGCCCCCACTCGCTGCCCGACATACTCGGAAGGGAGTGCACTTCTATAGCCCCTTCCCTAATTAGCATTTTTCTTGCCCACGCCGGGACTCAAACCTTAATTACCGCCGCTGCCCTTTATTTTATTCCCCCACCTACCCAGAGTTTTGCTGTTCCTTTACATTTAAATTTACTTTCCCAGGAAGCTAGAGGCATTGTAGCCCCACATACTCCCCCATTCTAAGCATAGCAGGGGCTTCAGGGGCCTCAGGTGTATAGGGGTGGGGGCTGCATGCCTTTCTTATATTCTACATGAGCCCGCTTTCATCTAGCTCCCCCACCCACCCCGTCGCTGCCATGTGTCTTCACTGTGTGTTTGTGTCAGTCTGTGTTTTTTTAGGTCTCGCCTGAGCCAGCGCTTTAGCGCTGCTCTCGCGAGAGCTTTTGTAAATGGGGGATCTGGAAGTGCAAACGAATGCTTTCAGGCCTCCAAATACAGTGCATGTGAGCCGGGCGCGCGCACCATTTGGCAGCCTGCACACCATTTGCTTTCACTTTCGCGGCCGCTCTGATGTTTGATCGCGATCACTTTCACTTGCCGCTTGTTTTGTCTACCTTACTTATTTTCCTTCCTCCAAGCCTTTACCCAGGTCTTGCTTACTTTCCACCCTCATTCCCTCTATCTCACCTGCATTTCATTTACTTCCTCTATGTCTCCGACCCCCCCTTGCTTTCCCTTCTCACCCATGAATGTCTCTCTTCTTTACTTTATCTCCTTCTCCATGGCTCTTTCTCTCTTTTGCTTCCTTTCCTCCCTCATGACTATACCTCCCTTGCTTCCCTTCCTCCCTCCATGAATGCCTCTCCTTTACCTTCTTTCCTTCCTCCATGCCTCTATCCTGTCCTATCATGTCCTAATCTGCTGCCCAGTAACGTCCTGCCTACGCTTCCCTTACCCCCACCCTTTCCAGCAGCCCGGGTTCTGCTCCCGGGGGGGTGGCCTCCACTAAGGCCCCCGGTCCAGCCACAATCCCCTCCCTTTGGGGTGAGGGGGCCAAACCAAGGGGCAAAGCACTTATATTAATTCTGCCTGTCTTCGCCATCCCGGCGTCACCTCCTGCCAGAGTGGGTCAGGCTGTTGCCTGTCCCCTGCCCTTATTTGCAGTGATATTTAAGCACCCATTACTCTACTCCTCTGCAACTTCTCTAAAATAGACGCACTGAGTATTAATATTATTTCAGGGAAACTTATATTACACATTGCTTTCCTTGATGCAGCTACAGACGTTAGGTCAGGATGGGCTTTAGAGTCAGAAGCGCCTGGTGCGACAATTTTTTTTCTCGCTTTCTTTAGGGATGTTGTTATTGTCATATCCCAAATCACTTGTGCCGATAACTTATTCAGTGCTATTTGTAGATATTTCTAAAATTGTGAACTTTGATTCAGCTGTATTTCTATATATTGACCCATCCTCTGCAAACCAGTGACCTTTAGAACTAGCGATTAGAGCGGGGAATTTAATGCAGGGTCGTTCATAGAACTCAAAGATAACACTTAGAAATATAGTGCATATATTATTTAACGAAAAGTTAAGCAAGTGAAGGCATACAGTAAACACCCCCTAGGCTCGCAGAAGTGCCGATCACAAAAACAGGAAAGACTGCACTGTACGCAGCACAAGGCACACAGGCTGCACCCTTTGCTTGTCCTGTAATGTTGCCCTGTCTCTGCGTGGGCGCTGCGTCCAATGGGTACACGGGTCTGGAGAATTAATTCAAATGAGAAGGAGCCATTTATGTAGTTGGGGGTTCTACAAATGTGGCATTGATCGAGTCTTCTTAGGCAAATGCGGCACACCCCTGCTCTAGGTCACACCTCAGACCTCTGTGTTCTTGTCCAACTGAATCGGGTCTTTAAACAAACACGCTGCGTGATAACCTCACCACACGGCTGCTTTAATGCACTCGAGGGAGATGAATCAAATTCAACCACTCCTTAACCAATCAGAACACCCAGTCACTAATCCACCCGCTCATCTATCTACACATGCACCTACCAATATCTCATTCATCCACCCATCTGCCCACTCGACCATTCCTCCACCCGCTCTTCCAGCCACCCACTCATCTATCAAAGCAGGCGCCCGCTGATCTCGTCATCCATCTGCTCCCTTGTCCCTCCCTCTAGCCGCCCACCTACTCATCCACCCACTCATCCATCGTCTCATCCTTCCCGCCACTCATCCATCCACTTATCCTTCCTGCCACTCATCTATCAAAGCATGCACCCGCCATCCATCCATCCATCCATCCATTCATTCATCAGCTCACGTGTCCATCCCTCCGCCCGCCCATGTTGCGTGCCTGTGGGAAGAGTCCAAGAACGCGCATGTTCCCCGTTCCTCGTGCGCAGCTCCCCCACTGTGTTTGCTCTTCACGCGCAGTGGGTGGCTCCAGGCCCTCTCACAAATTTGCTGTTTGGGCTGAGAGCGCCAGGAGTAATGAGGGGGCGTGAGAGGCAGCGGCGGCATCGCCCCTTCATTACTGGGAGTCCCTTGTGTAATACAGCAGTGCCCTAGGGGCACGCACGTAGACCCCCCCACCCAGCACTGTGTGCAAGACGGCCCCTGGTGTGAGTAGCATCTAGGCACAGTCCTAAAACTCCGAGCCTCAGAATGGAAAGTGTTGGGGCAGGACATTCAGAACTGCTCGAAGTTCACACATGTAATAGATATGGCGAGTGGACAGGTATGTGGGAAGCATGGGTGAAGTAATCACAGACATGTCAAACTGTGGGAGATCATGTGCTTTATCTGCCTATAAATACAGTTCTCATATTTCCATGGAATTAGCCATCTATTAGAGTTTCTTTGCTCAACAACATGTCCGAGACGTTTCGCACAGACCATCAGTATGTCTTTAAGGTTGTGTGAATGTACGTTCTGTAACTTTTGAAAGTTTACTGTGCATACGGAAACATCCCTGAGCTCCCGGACCTCGGCAGGGTGGTGGATTTCCCCTTCTGGACAGTGGCGTTACTGTGTGGCCTTCTGGCACGCATCTGTAGAATGGCTGGATCCCCAATGTACAGGGTTTGAAGAGGACCACTGTGTCTGTGTGTGTAGACATCGACTGTATTAAATACCCCTCTCAATATCCCCCGTGTATGTCTAGATTGGGTTTGGCTGTTGGGGGCCATTGGTGAACCCCTCTCACCAACAGCTTCAGAAGCATAAACAAGCATTTGCAATGCAATAAGTTTCGCATTTGCGAGAGTTTAAGCTACTAGCATTGCAAATAACAATGCCTTTTATTTGTTTTAAAAACCAAAACATAAATAAAAGACATTGTAATTTACAATGCAAATAGCTCAAACTCCTGTAAATGCGAGACCTATTGCATTGCAAATGCTGGTTTGTTTGAGGAGCGAGCGAGAGAAATGGGATGAAATCTGAATGTTGTAGTGGGAGCTGTGGCTAGTGTGGACTGGTGTGATCGTGGGGGTCTGCTTTTGTTCCACTAGCGGGACACATCACAACCTTGCAAAACTGCTATAGTGTGTTAAAGTCTAGACTACATTGCAGGTCTTCGATCAGACTGGTGCCTTCTGTGGACACATCGGGTGGGGAGGGTGGGCGGTCCACGGAAGCGTGCGAATCATTGGCTTCGCCTCTGGTAACACGAACTCGCGCATATTGCCATCAAAAGATTCCGCTTCGTGAGGGCGCTTCTGTCGGCGTGATTGTACTTTCAGTCAGCATTCAAGCATGCTGGGATTTTTACCCCCACAACAAAAAGGTAACATTAAATTTAGACCCATTATCTTTACAGCTGCTGTCCGGGTTCCCAAAGTCCGCGTATGACTCGCTGCCCCAGTATAGGAT